>NW_027445625.1:0-1200000 GCF_035582795.1 Mycteria americana
AATCTCTGGACGTTTCCAATTTCACTGCCGGGCTCTGCCAGAGAGAGATACAGAGTGTTGCCCCATTACGAAGCAAAGCTTTAGCAGAGCGCGAATGTCTGTGTGGCAGCGAATGCAGTTCCAAGGACAGTGAAAACCAGCTACAGCTTTCAGTGCTGGCAGCTTTCCTGTGGGCGCAATCTCTGGACGTTTCCAATTTCACTGCCGGGCTCTGCCAGAGAGAGATACAGAGTGTTGCCCCATTACGAAGCAAAGCTTTAGCAGAGCGCGAATGTCTGTGTGGCAGCGAATGCAGTTCCAAGGGACAGTGAAAACCAGCTACAGCTTTCAGTGCTGGCAGCTTTCCTGTGGGCGCAATCTCTGGACGTTTCCAATTTCACTGCCGGGCTCTGCCAGAGAGAGATACAGAGTGTTGCCCCATTACGAAGCAAAGCTTTAGCAGAGCGCGAATGTCTGTGTGGCAGCGAATGCAGTTCCAAGGGACAGTGAAAACCAGCTACAGCTTTCAGTGCTGGCAGCTTTCCTGTGGGCGCAATCTCTGGACGTTTCCAATTTCACTGCCGGGCTCTGCCAGAGAGAGATACAGAGTGTTGCCCCATTACGAAGCAAAGCTTTAGCAGAGCGCGAATGTCTGTGTGGCAGCGAATGCAGTTCCAAGGGACAGTGAAAACCAGCTACAGCTTTCAGTGCTGGCAGCTTTCCTGTGGGCGCAATCTCTGGACGTTTCCAATTTCACTGCCGGGCTCTGCCAGAGAGAGATACAGAGTGTTGCCCCATTACGAAGCAAAGCTTTAGCAGAGCGCGAATGTCTGTGTGGCAGCGAATGCAGTTCCAAGGGACAGTGAAAACCAGCTACAGCTTTCAGTGCTGGCAGCTTTCCTGTGGGCGCAATCTCTGGACGTTTCCAATTTCACTGCCGGGCTCTGCCAGAGAGAGATACAGAGTGTTGCCCCATTACGAAGCAAAGCTTTAGCAGAGCGCGAATGTCTGTGTGGCAGCGAATGCAGTTCCAAGGGACAGTGAAAACCAGCTACAGCTTTCAGTGCTGGCAGCTTTCCTGTGGGCGCAATCTCTGGACGTTTCCAATTTCACTGCCGGGCTCTGCCAGAGAGAGATACAGAGTGTTGCCCCATTACGAAGCAAAGCTTTAGCAGAGCGCGAATGTCTGTGTGGCAGCGAATGCAGTTCCAAGGGACAGTGAAAACCAGCTACAGCTTTCAGTGCTGGCAGCTTTCCTGTGGGCGCAATCTCTGGACGTTTCCAATTTCACTGCCGGGCTCTGCCAGAGAGAGATACAGAGTGTTGCCCCATTACGAAGTAATGCTTTAGCAGAGCGCGAATGTCTGTGTGGCAGCGAATGCAGTTCCAAGGGACAGTGAAAACCAGCTACAGCTTTCAGTGCTGGCAGCTTTCCTGTGGGCGCAATCTCTGGACGTTTCCAATTTCACTGCCGGGCTCTGCCAGAGAGAGATACAGAGTGTTGCCCCATTACGAAGCAAAGCTTTAGCAGAGCGCGAATGTCTGTGTGGCAGCGAATGCAGTTCCAAGGGACAGTGAAAACCAGCTACAGCTTTCAGTGCTGGCAGCTTTCCTGTGGGCGCAATCTCTGGACGTTTCCAATTTCACTGCCGGGCTCTGCCAGAGAGAGATACAGAGTGTTGCCCCATTACGAAGCAAAGCTTTAGCAGAGCGCGAATGTCTGTGTGGCAGCGAATGCAGTTCCAAGGGACAGTGAAAACCAGCTACAGCTTTCAGTGCTGGCAGCTTTCCTGTGGGCGCAATCTCTGGACGTTTCCAATTTCACTGCCGGGCTCTGCCAGAGAGAGATAGAGAGTGTTGCCCCATTACGAAGCAAAGCTTTAGCAGAGCGCGAATGTCTGTGTGGCAGCGAATGCAGTTCCAAGGGACAGTGAAAACCAGCTACAGCTTTCAGTGCTGGCAGCTTTCCTGTGGGCGCAATCTCTGGACGTTTCCAATTTGGCAGCCGGGCTCTGCCAGAGAGAGATACAGAGTGTTGCCCCATTACGAAGTAATGCTTTAGCAGAGCGCGAATGTCTGTGTGGCAGCGAATGCAGTTCCAAGGGACAGTGAAAACCAGCTACAGCTTTCAGTGCTGGCAGCTTTCCTGTGGGCGCAATCTCTGGACGTTTCCAATTTCACTGCCGGGCTCTGCCAGAGAGAGATACAGAGTGTTGCCCCATTACGAAGCAAAGCTTTAGCAGAGCGCGAATGTCTGTGTGGCAGCGAATGCAGTTCCAAGGGACAGTGAAAACCAGCTACAGCTTTCAGTGCTGGCAGCTTTCCTGTGGGCGCAATCTCTGGACGTTTCCAATTTCACTGCCGGGCTCTGCCAGAGAGAGATACAGAGTGTTGCCCCATTACGAAGTAATGCTTTAGCAGAGCGCGAATGTCTGTGTGGCAGCGAATGCAGTTCCAAGGGACAGTGAAAACCAGCTACAGCTTTCAGTGCTGGCAGCTTTCCTGTGGGCGCAATCTCTGGACGTTTCCAATTTCACTGCCGGGCTCTGCCAGAGAGAGATACAGAGTGTTGCCCCATTACGAAGCAAAGCTTTAGCAGAGCGCGAATGTCTGTGTGGCAGCGAATGCAGTTCCAAGGGACAGTGAAAACCAGCTACAGCTTTCAGTGCTGGCAGCTTTCCTCTGGGCGCAATCTCTGGACGTTTCCAATTTCACTGCCGGGCTCTGCCAGAGAGAGATACAGAGAGTTGCCCCATTACGAAGCAAAGCTTTAGCAGAGCGCGAATGTCTGTGTGGCAGCGAATGCAGTTCCAAGGGACAGTGAAAACCAGCTACAGCTTTCAGTGCTGGCAGCTTTCCTGTGGGCGCAGTCTCTGGACGTTCCCAATTTCACTGCCGGGCTCTGCCAGAGAGAGATACAGAGTGTTGCCCCATTACGAAGCAAAGCTTTAGCAGAGCGCGAATGTCTGTGTGGCAGCGAATGCAGTTCCAAGGGACAGTGAAAACCAGCTACAGCTTTCAGTGCTGGCAGCTTTCCTGTGGGCGCAATCTCTGGACGTTTCCAATTTCACTGCCGGGCTCTGCCAGAGAGAGATACAGAGTGTTGCCCCATTAAGAAGCAAAGCTTTAGCAGAGCGCGAATGTCTGTGTGGCAGCGAATGCAGTTCCAAGGGACAGTGAAAACCAGCTACAGCTTTCAGTGCTGGCAGCTTTCCTGTGGGCGCAATCTCTGGACGTTTCCAATTTCACTGCCGGGCTCTGCCAGAGAGAGATACAGAGTGTTGCCCCATTACGAAGTAATGCTTTAGCAGAGCGCGAATGTCTGTGTGGCAGCGAATGCAGTTCCAAGGGACAGTGAAAACCAGCTACAGCTTTCAGTGCTGGCAGCTTTCCTGTGGGCGCAATCTCTGGACGTTTCCAATTTCACTGCCGGGCTCTGCCAGAGAGAGATAGAGAGTGTTGCCCCATTACGAAGCAAAGCTTTAGCAGAGCGCGAATGTCTGTGTGGCAGCGAATGCAGTTCCAAGGGACAGTGAAAACCAGCTACAGCTTTCAGTGCTGGCAGCTTTCCTGTGGGCGCAATCTCTGGACGTTTCCAATTTCACTGCCGGGCTCTGCCAGAGAGAGATACAGAGTGTTGCCCCATTACGAAGCAAAGCTTTAGCAGAGCGCGAATGTCTGTGTGGCAGCGAATGCAGTTCCAAGGGACAGTGAAAACCAGCTACAGCTTTCAGTGCTGGCAGCTTTCCTGTGGGCGCAATCTCTGGACGTTTCCAATTTGGCAGCCGGGCTCTGCCAGAGAGAGATACAGAGTGTTGCCCCATTACGAAGCAAAGCTTTAGCAGAGCGCGAATGTCTGTGTGGCAGCGAATGCAGTTCCAAGGGACAGTGAAAACCAGCTACAGCTTTCAGTGCTGGCAGCTTTCCTGTGGGCGCAATCTCTGGACGTTTCCAATTTCACTGCCGGGCTCTGCCAGAGAGAGATACAGAGTGTTGCCCCATTACGAAGCAAAGCTTTAGCAGAGCGCGAATGTCTGTGTGGCAGCGAATGCAGTTCCAAGGGACAGTGAAAACCAGCTACAGCTTTCAGTGCTGGCAGCTTTCCTGTGGGCGCAATGCCTAGACGTTTCCAATTTGGCAGCCGGGCTCTGCCAGAGAGAGATACAGAGTGTTGCCCCATTACGAAGCAAAGCTTTAGCAGAGCGCGAATGTCTGTGTGGCAGCGAATGCAGTTCCAAGGGACAGTGAAAACCAGCTACAGCTTTCAGTGCTGGCAGCTTTCCTGTGGGCGCAATCTCTGGACGTTTCCAATTTCACTGCCGGGCTCTGCCAGAGAGAGATACAGAGTGTTGCCCCATTACGAAGTAATGCTTTAGCAGAGCGCGAATGTCTGTGTGGCAGCGAATGCAGTTCCAAGGGACAGTGAAAACCAGCTACAGCTTTCAGTGCTGGCAGCTTTCCTGTGGGCGCAATCTCTGGACGTTTCCAATTTCACTGCCGGGCTCTGCCAGAGAGAGATACAGAGTGTTGCCCCATTACGAAGCAAAGCTTTAGCAGAGCGCGAATGTCTGTGTGGCAGCGAATGCAGTTCCAAGGGACAGTGAAAACCAGCTACAGCTTTCAGTGCTGGCAGCTTTCCTGTGGGCGCAATCTCTGGACGTTTCCAATTTCACTGCCGGGCTCTGCCAGAGAGAGATACAGAGTGTTGCCCCATTACGAAGCAAAGCTTTAGCAGAGCGCGAATGTCTGTGTGGCAGCGAATGCAGTTCCAAGGGACAGTGAAAACCAGCTACAGCTTTCAGTGCTGGCAGCTTTCCTGTGGGCGCAATCTCTGGACGTTTCCAATTTCACTGCCGGGCTCTGCCAGAGAGAGATACAGAGTGTTGCCCCATTACGAAGCAATGCTTTAGCAGAGCGCGAATGTCTGTGTGGCAGCGAATGCAGTTCCAAGGGACAGTGAAAACCAGCTACAGCTTTCAGTGCTGGCAGCTTTCCTGTGGGCGCAATCTCTGGACATTTCCAATTTCACTGCCGGGCTCTGCCAGAGAGAGATACAGAGTGTTGCCCCATTACGAAGCAAAGCTTTAGCAGAGCGCGAATGTCTGTGTGGCAGCGAATGCAGTTCCAAGGGACAGTGAAAACCAGCTACAGCTTTCAGTGCTGGCAGCTTTCCTGTGGGCGCAATCTCTGGACGTTTCCAATTTCACTGCCGGGCTCTGCCAGAGAGAGATACAGAGTGTTGCCCCATTACGAAGTAATGCTTTAGCAGAGCGCGAATGTCTGTGTGGCAGCGAATGCAGTTCCAAGGGACAGTGAAAACCAGCTAGAGCTTTCAGTGCTGGCAGCTTTCCTGTGGGCGCAATCTCTGGACGTTTCCAATTTCACTGCCGGGCTCTGCCAGAGAGAGATACAGAGTGTTGCCCCATTACGAAGCAAAGCTTTAGCAGAGCGCGAATGTCTGTGTGGCAGCGAATGCAGTTCCAAGGGACAGTGAAAACCAGCTACAGCTTTCAGTGCTGGCAGCTTTCCTGTGGGCGCAATGTCTAGACGTTTCCAATTTGGCAGCCGGGCTCTGCCAGAGAGAGATACAGAGTGTTGCCCCATTACGAAGCAAAGCTTTAGCAGAGCGCGAATGTCTGTGTGGCAGCGAATGCAGTTCCAAGGGACAGTGAAAACCAGCTACAGCTTTCAGTGCTGGCAGCTTTCCTGTGGGCGCAATCTCTGGACGTTTCCAATTTCACTGCCGGGCTCTGCCAGAGAGAGATACAGAGTGTTGCCCCATTACGAAGCAAAGCTTTAGCAGAGCGCGAATGTCTGTGTGGCAGCGAATGCAGTTCCAAGGGACAGTGAAAACCAGCTACAGCTTTCAGTGCTGGCAGCTTTCCTGTGGGCGCAATCTCTGGACGTTTCCAATTTCACTGCCGGGCTCTGCCAGAGAGAGATACAGAGTGTTGCCCCATTACGAAGCAAAGCTTTAGCAGAGCGCGAATGTCTGTGTGGCAGCGAATGCAGTTCCAAGGGACAGTGAAAACCAGCTACAGCTTTCAGTGCTGGCAGCTTTCCTGTGGGCGCAATGTCTAGACGTTTCCAATTTGGCAGCCGGGCTCTGCCAGAGAGAGATACAGAGTGTTGCCCCATTAGGAAGCAAAGCTTTAGCAGAGCGCGAATGTCTGTGTGGCAGCGAATGCAGTTCCAAGGGACAGTGAAAACCAGCTACAGCTTTCAGTGCTGGCAGCTATCCTGTGGGCGCAATCTCTGGACGTTTCCAATTTGGCAGCCGGGCTCTGCCAGACAGAGATACAGAGTGTTGCCCCATTACGAAGCAAAGCTTTAGCAGAGCGCGAATGTCTGTGTGGCAGCGAATGCAGTTCCAAGGGACAGTGAAAACCAGCTACAGCTTTCAGTGCTGGCAGCTTTCCTGTGGGCGCAATCTCTGGACGTTTCCAATTTCACTGCCGGGCTCTGCCAGAGAGAGATACAGAGTGTTGCCCCATTACGAAGGAATGCTTTAGCAGAGCGCGAATGTCTGTGTGGCAGCGAATGCAGTTCCAAGGGACAGTGAAAACCAGCTACAGCTTTCAGTGCTGGCAGCTTTCCTGTGGGCGCAATCTCTGGACGTTTCCAATTTCACTGCCGGGCTCTGCCAGAGAGAGATAGAGAGTGTTGCCCCATTACGAAGCAAAGCTTTAGCAGAGCGCGAATGTCTGTGTGGCAGCGAATGCAGTTCCAAGGGACAGTGAAAACCAGCTACAGCTTTCAGTGCTGGCAGCTTTCCTGTGGGCGCAATCTCTGGACGTTTCCAATTTCACTGCCGGGCTCTGCCAGAGAGAGATACAGAGTGTTGCCCCATTAGGAAGCAAAGCTTTAGCAGAGCGCGAATGTCTGTGTGGCAGCGAATGCAGTTCCAAGGGACAGTGAAAACCAGCTACAGCTTTCAGTGCTGGCAGCTTTCCTGTGGGCGCAATCTCTGGACGTTTCCAATTTGGCAGCCGGGCTCTGCCAGAGAGAGATACAGAGTGTTGCCACATTACGAAGCAAAGCTTTAGCAGAGCGCGAATGTCTGTGTGGCAGCGAATGCAGTTCCAAGGGACAGTGAAAACCAGCTACAGCTTTCAGTGCTGGCAGCTTTCCTGTGGGCGCAATCTCTGGACGTTTCCAATTTCACTGCCGGGCACTGGGAGAAAGTCATAGAGAGTGTTGCCCCATTACGAAGCAATGCTTTAGCAGAGCGCGAATGTCTGTGTGGCAGCGAATGCAGTTCCAAGGGACAGTGAAAACCAGCTACAGCTTTCAGTGCTGGCAGCTTTCCTGTGGGCGCAATCTCTGGACGTTTCCAATTTCACTGCCGGGCTCTGCCAGAGAGAGATACAGAGTGTTGCCCCATTACGAAGCAAAGCTTTAGCAGAACGCGAATGTCTGTGTGGCAGCGAATGCAGTTCCAAGGGACAGTGAAAACCAGCTACAGCTTTCAGTGCTGGCAGCTTTCCTGTGGGCGCAATCTCTGGACATTTCCAATTTGGCAGCCGGGCTCTGCCAGAGAGAGATACAGAGTGTTGCCCCATTACGAAGCAATGCTTTAGCAGAGCGCGAATGTCTGTGTGGCAGCGAATGCAGTTCCAAGGGACAGTGAAAACCAGCTACAGCTTTCAGTGCTGGCAGCTTTCCTGTGGGCGCAATGTCTAGACGTTTCCAATTTGGCAGCTGGGCTCTGCCAGAGAGAGATACAGAGTGTTGCCCCATTACGAAGCAAAGCTTTAGCAGAGCGCGAATGTCTGTGTGGCAGCGAATGCAGTTCCAAGGGACAGTGAAAACCAGCTACAGCTTTCAGTGCTGGCAGCTATCCTGTGGGCGCAATCTCTGGACGTTTCCAATTTCACTGCCGGGCTCTGCCAGAGAGAGATACAGAGTGTTGCCCCATTACGAAGCAAAGCTTTAGCAGAGCGCGAATGTCTGTGTGGCAGCGAATGCAGTTCCAAGGGACAGTGAAAACCAGCTACAGCTTTCAGTGCTGGCAGCTTTCCTGTGGGCGCAATCTCTGGACGTTTCCAATTTCACTGCCGGGCTCTGCCAGAGAGAGATACAGAGTGTTGCCCCATTACGAAGCAAAGCTTTAGCAGAGCGCGAATGTCTGTGTGGCAGCGAATGCAGTTCCAAGGGACAGTGAAAACCAGCTACAGCTTTCAGTGCTGGCAGCTTTCCTGTGGGCGCAATGTCTAGACGTTTCCAATTTGGCAGCCGGGCTCTGCCAGAGAGAGATACAGAGTGTTGCCCCATTACGAAGCAAAGCTTTAGCAGAGCGCGAATGTCTGTGTGGCAGCGAATGCAGTTCCAAGGGACAGTGAAAACCAGCTACAGCTTTCAGTGCTGGCAGCTTTCCTGTGGGCGCAATCTCTGGACATTTCCAATTTGGCAGCCGGGCTCTGCCAGAGAGAGATACAGAGTGTTGCCCCATTACGAAGCAAAGCTTTAGCAGAGCGCGAATGTCTGTGTGGCAGCGAATGCAGTTCCAAGGGACAGTGAAAACCAGCTACAGCTTTCAGTGCTGGCAGCTTTCCTGTGGGCGCAATCTCTGGACGTTTCCGATTTCACTGCCGGGCACTGGGAGAAAGTCATAGAGAGTGTTGCCCCATTAGGAAGCAATGCTTTAGCAGAGCGCGAATGTCTGTGTGGCAGCGAATGCAGTTCCAAGGGACAGTGAAAACCAGCTACAGCTTTCAGTGCTGGCAGCTTTCCTGTGGGCGCAATCTCTGGACGTTTCCAATTTCACTGCCGGGCTCTGCCAGAGAGAGATACAGAGTGTTGCCCCATTACGAAGCAAAGCTTTAGCAGAGCGCGAATGTCTGTGTGGCAGCGAATGCAGTTCCAAGGGACAGTGAAAACCAGCTACAGCTTTCAGTGCTGGCAGCTTTCCTGTGGGCGCAATCTCTGGACGTTTCCAATTTCACTGCCGGGCTCTGCCAGAGAGAGATACAGAGTGTTGCCCCATTACGAAGCAAAGCTTTAGCAGAGCGCGAATGTCTGTGTGGCAGCGAATGCAGTTCCAAGGGACAGTGAAAACCAGCTACAGCTTTCAGTGCTGGCAGCTTTCCTGTGGGCGCAATCTCTGGACGTTTCCAATTTCACTGCCGGGCTCTGCCAGAGAGAGATACAGAGTGTTGCCCCATTACGAAGGAATGCTTTAGCAGAGCGCGAATGTCTGTGTGGCAGCGAATGCAGTTCCAAGGGACAGTGAAAACCAGCTACAGCTTTCAGTGCTGGCAGCTTTCCTGTGGGCGCAATCTCTGGACGTTTCCTATTTGGCAGCCGGGCTCTGCCAGAGAGAGATACAGAGTGTTGCCCCATTACGAAGCAAAGCTTTAGCAGAGCGCGAATGTCTGTGTGGCAGCGAATGCAGTTCCAAGGGACAGTGAAAACCAGCTACAGCTTTCAGTGCTGGCAGCTTTCCTGTGGGCGCAATCTCTGGACGTTTCCAATTTCACTGCCGGGCTCTGCCAGAGAGAGATACAGAGTGTTGCCCCATTACGAAGCAAAGCTTTAGCAGAACGCGAATGTCTGTGTGGCAGCGAATGCAGTTCCAAGGGACAGTGAAAACCAGCTACAGCTTTCAGTGCTGGCAGCTTTCCTGTGGGCGCAATCTCTGGACGTTTCCAATTTCACTGCCGGGCTCTGCCAGAGAGAGATACAGAGTGTTGCCCCATTACGAAGCAATGCTTTAGCAGAGCGCGAATGTCTGTGTGGCAGCGAATGCAGTTCCAAGGGACAGTGAAAACCAGCTACAGCTTTCAGTGCTGGCAGCTTTCCTGTGGGCGCAATGTCTAGACGTTTCCAATTTGGCAGCCGGGCTCTGCCATAGAGAGATACAGAGTGTTGCCCCATTACGAAGCAAAGCTTTAGCAGAGCGCGAATGTCTGTGTGGCAGCGAATGCAGTTCCAAGGGACAGTGAAAACCAGCTACAGCTTTCAGTGCTGGCAGCTTTCCTGTGGGCGCAATCTCTGGACGTTTCCAATTTCACTGCCGGGCTCTGCCATAGAGAGATACAGAGTGTTGCCCCATTAGGAAGCAAAGCTTTAGCAGAGCGCGAATGTCTGTGTGGCAGCGAATGCAGTTCCAAGGGACAGTGAAAACCAGCTACAGCTTTCAGTGCTGGCAGCTTTCCTGTGGCCGCAATCTCTGGACGTTTCCAATTTCACTGCCGGGCTCTGCCAGAGAGAGATACAGAGTGTTGCCCCATTACAAAGCAAAGCTTTAGCAGAGCGCGAATGTCTGTGTGGCAGCGAATGCAGTTCCAAGGGACAGTGAAAACCAGCTACAGCTTTCAGTGCTGGCACCTTTCCTGTGGGCGCAATGTCTAGACGTTTCCAATTTGGCAGCCGGGCTCTGCCATAGAGAGATACAGAGTGTTGCCCCATTACGAAGCAAAGCTTTAGCAGAGCGCGAATGTCTGTGTGGCAGCGAATGCAGTTCCAAGGGACAGTGAAAACCAGCTACAGCTTTCAGTGCTGGCAGCTTTCCTGTGGGCGCAATCTCTGGACGTTTCCAATTTGGCAGCCGGGCTCTGCCAGAGAGAGATACAGAGTGTTGCCCCATTACGAAGCAAAGCTTTAGCAGAGCGCGAATGTCTGTGTGGCAGCGAATGCAGTTCCAAGGGACAGTGAAAACCAGCTACAGCTTTCAGTGCTGGCAGCTTTCCTGTGGGCGCAATCTCTGGACGTTTCCAATTTCACTGCCGGGCACTGGGAGAAAGTCATAGAGAGTGTTGCCCCATTACGAAGCAATGCTTTAGCAGAGCGCGAATGTCTGTGTGGCAGCGAATGCAGTTCCAAGGGACAGTGAAAACCAGCTACAGCTTTCAGTGCTGGCAGCTTTCCTGTGGGCGCAATCTCTGGACGTTTCCAATTTCACTGCCGGGCTCTGCCAGAGAGAGATACAGAGTGTTGCCCCATTACGAAGCAAAGCTTTAGCAGAGCGCGAATGTCTGTGTGGCAGCGAATGCAGTTCCAAGGGACAGTGAAAACCAGCTACAGCTTTCAGTGCTGGCAGCTTTCCTGTGGGCGCAATCTCTGGACGTTTCCAATTTCACTGCCGGGCTCTGCCAGAGAGAGATAGAGAGTGTTGCCCCATTACGAAGCAAAGCTTTAGCAGAGCGCGAATGTCTGTGTGGCAGCGAATGCAGTTCCAAGGGACAGTGAAAACCAGCTACAGCTTTCAGTGCTGGCAGCTTTCCTGTGGGCGCAATCTCTGGACGTTTCCAATTTCACTGCCGGGCTCTGCCAGAGAGAGATACAGAGTGTTGCCCCATTAGGAAGCAAAGCTTTAGCAGAGCGCGAATGTCTGTGTGGCAGCGAATGCAGTTCCAAGGGACAGTGAAAACCAGCTACAGCTTTCAGTGCTGGCAGCTTTCCTGTGGCCGCAATCTCTGGACGTTTCCAATTTCACTGCCGGACTCTGCCAGAGAGAGATACAGAGTGTTGCCCCATTACAAAGCAAAGCTTTAGCAGAGCGCGAATGTCTGTGTGGCAGCGAATGCAGTTCCAAGGGACAGTGAAAACCAGCTACAGCTTTCAGTGCTGGCACCTTTCCTGTGGGCGCAATGTCTAGACGTTTCCAATTTGGCAGCCGGGCTCTGCCATAGAGAGATACAGAGTGTTGCCCCATTACGAAGCAAAGCTTTAGCAGAGCGCGAATGTCTGTGTGGCAGCGAATGCAGTTCCAAGGGACAGTGAAAACCAGCTACAGCTTTCAGTGCTGGCAGCTTTCCTGTGGGCGCAATCTCTGGACGTTTCCAATTTCACTGCCGGGCTCTGCCAGAGAGAGATACAGAGTGTTGCCCCATTACGAAGCAATGCTTTAGCAGAGCGCGAATGTCTGTGTGGCAGCGAATGCAGTTCCAAGGGACAGTGAAAACCAGCTACAGCTTTCAGTGCTGGCAGCTTTCCTGTGGGCGCAATCTCTGGACGTTTCCAATTTGGCAGCCGGGCTCTGCCAGAGAGAGATACAGAGTGTTGCCCCATTACGAAGCAAAGCTTTAGCAGAGCGCGAATGTCTGTGTGGCAGCGAATGCAGTTCCAAGGGACAGTGAAAACCAGCTACAGCTTTCAGTGCTGGCAGCTATCCTGTGGGCGCAATCTCTGGACGTTTCCAATTTGGCAGCCGGGCACTGGGAGAAAGTCATAGAGAGTGTTGCCCCATTAGGAAGCAATGCTTTAGCAGAGCGCGAATGTCTGTGTGGCAGCGAATGCAGTTCCAAGGGACAGTGAAAACCAGCTACAGCTTTCAGTGCTGGCAGCTTTCCTGTGGGCACAATCTCTGGACGTTTCCAATTTCACTGCCGGCTCTGCCATAGAGAGATACAGAGTGTTGCCCCATTACGAAGCAAAGCTTTAGCAGAGCGCGAATGTCTGTGTGGCAGCGAATGCAGTTCCAAGGGACAGTGAAAACCAGCTACAGCTTTCAGTGCTGGCAGCTTTCCTGTGGGCGCAATCTCTGGACGTTTCCAATTTCACTGCCGGGCTCTGCCAGAGAGAGATACAGAGTGTTGCCCCATTAGGAAGCAAAGCTTTAGCAGAGCGCGAATGTCTGTGTGGCAGCGAATGCAGTTCCAAGGGACAGTGAAAACCAGCTACAGCTTTCAGTGCTGGCAGCTTTCCTGTGGGCGCAATCTCTGGACGTTTCCAATTTCACTGCCGGGCTCTGCCAGAGAGAGATACAGAGTGTTGCCCCATTACGAAGCAAAGCTTTAGCAGAGCGCGAATGTCTGTGTGGCAGCGAATGCAGTTCCAAGGGACAGTGAAAACCAGCTACAGCTTTCAGTGCTGGCAGCTTTCCTGTGGGCGCAATCTCTGGACGTTTCCAATTTCACTGCCGGGCTCTGCCAGAGAGAGATACAGAGTGTTGCCCCATAACGAAGCAAAGCTTTAGCAGAACGCGAATGTCTGTGTGGCAGCGAATGCAGTTCCAAGGGACAGTGAAAACCAGCTACAGCTTTCAGTGCTGGCAGCTTTCCTGTGGGCGCAATCTCTGGACGTTTCCAATTTCACTGCCGGGCTCTGCCAGAGAGAGATACAGAGTGTTGCCCCATTACGAAGCAAAGCTTTAGCAGAGCGCGAATGTCTGTGTGGCAGCGAATGCAGTTCCAAGGGACAGTGAAAACCAGCTACAGCTTTCAGTGCTGGCAGCTTTCCTGTGGGCGCAATCTCTGGACGTTTCCAATTTCACTGCCGGGCTCTGCCAGAGAGAGATACAGAGTGTTGCCCCATTACGAAGCAATGCTTTAGCAGAGCGCGAATGTCTGTGTGGCAGCGAATGCAGTTCCAAGGGACAGTGAAAACCAGCTACAGCTTTCAGTGCTGGCAGCTTTCCTGTGGGCGCAATCTCTGGACATTTCCAATTTGGCAGCCGGGCTCTGCCAGAGAGAGATACAGAGTGTTGCCCCATTACGAAGCAAAGCTTTAGCAGAGCGCGAATGTCTGTGTGGCAGCGAATGCAGTTCCAAGGGACAGTGAAAACCAGCTACAGCTTTCAGTGCTGGCACCTTTCCTGTGGGCGCAATGTCTAGACGTTTCCAATTTGGCAGCCGGGCTCTGCCAGAGAGAGATACAGAGTGTTGCCCCATTACGAAGCAAAGCTTTAGCAGAGCGCGAATGTCTGTGTGGCAGCGAATGCAGTTCCAAGGGACAGTGAAAACCAGCTACAGATTTCAGTGCTGGCAGCTATCCTGTGGGCGCAATCTCTGGACGTTTCCAATTTGGCAGCCGGGCTCTGCCAGAGAGAGATACAGAGTGTTGCCCCATTACGAAGCAAAGCTTTAGCAGAGCGCGAATGTCTGTGTGGCAGCGAATGCAGTTCCAAGGGACAGTGAAAACCAGCTACAGCTTTCAGTGCTGGCAGCTTTCCTGTGGGCGCAATCTCTGGACGTTTCCAATTTCACTGCCGGGCTCTGCCAGAGAGAGATACAGAGTGTTGCCCCATAACGAAGCAAAGCTTTAGCAGAGCGCGAATGTCTGTGTGGCAGCGAATGCAGTTCCAAGGGACAGTGAAAACCAGCTACAGCTTTCAGTGCTGGCAGCTTTCCTGTGGGCGCAATCTCTGGACGTTTCCAATTTCACTGCCGGGCTCTGCCAGAGAGAGATACAGAGTGTTGCCCCATTACGAAGCAAAGCTTTAGCAGAGCGCGAATGTCTGTGTGGCAGCGAATGCAGTTCCAAGGGACAGTGAAAACCAGCTACAGCTTTCAGTGCTGGCAGCTTTCCTGTGGGCGCAATCTCTGGACGTTTCCAATTTCACTGCCGGGCTCTGCCAGAGAGAGATACAGAGTGTTGCCCCATTACGAAGTAATGCTTTAGCAGAGCGCGAATGTCTGTGTGGCAGCGAATGCAGTTCCAAGGGACAGTGAAAACCAGCTACAGCTTTCAGTGCTGGCAGCTTTCCTGTGGGCGCAATCTCTGGACGTTTCCAATTTCACTGCCGGGCTCTGCCAGAGAGAGATACAGAGTGTTGCCCCATAACGAAGCAAAGCTTTAGCAGAACGCGAATGTCTGTGTGGCAGCGAATGCAGTTCCAAGGGACAGTGAAAACCAGCTACAGCTTTCAGTGCTGGCAGCTTTCCTGTGGGCGCAATCTCTGGACGTTTCCAATTTCACTGCCGGGCTCTGCCAGAGAGAGATACAGAGTGTTGCCCCATTAGGAAGCAAAGCTTTAGCAGAGCGCGAATGTCTGTGTGGCAGCGAATGCAGTTCCAAGGGACAGTGAAAACCAGCTACAGCTTTCAGTGCTGGCAGCTTTCCTGTGGGCGCAATCTCTGGACGTTTCCAATTTCACTGCCGGGCTCTGCCAGAGAGAGATACAGAGTGTTGCCCCATTACGAAGCAATGCTTTAGCAGAGCGCGAATGTCTGTGTGGCAGCGAATGCAGTTCCAAGGGACAGTGAAAACCAGCTACAGCTTTCAGTGCTGGCAGCTTTCCTGTGGGCGCAATCTCTGGACGTTTCCAATTTCACTGCCGGGCTCTGCCAGAGAGAGATACAGAGTGTTGCCCCATTACGAAGCAATGCTTTAGCAGAGCGCGAATGTCTGTGTGGCAGCGAATGCAGTTCCAAGGGACAGTGAAAACCAGCTACAGCTTTCAGTGCTGGCAGCTTTCCTGTGGGCGCAATCTCTGGACGTTTCCAATTTCACTGCCGGGCTCTGCCAGAGAGAGATACAGAGTGTTGCCCCATTACGAAGCAATGCTTTAGCAGAGCGCGAATGTCTGTGTGGCAGCGAATGCAGTTCCAAGGGACAGTGAAAACCAGCTACAGCTTTCAGTGCTGGCAGCTTTCCTGTGGGCGCAATCTCTGGACATTTCCAATTTGGCAGCCGGGCTCTGCCAGAGAGAGATACAGAGTGTTGCCCCATTAGGAAGCAAAGCTTTAGCAGAGCGCGAATGTCTGTGTGGCAGCGAATGCAGTTCCAAGGGACAGTGAAAACCAGCTACAGCTTTCAGTGCTGGCAGCTTTCCTGTGGGCGCAATCTCTGGACGTTTCCAATTTGGCAGCCGGGCTCTGCCAGAGAGAGATACAGAGTGTTGCCCCATTACGAAGCAATGCTTTAGCAGAGCGCGAATGTCTGTGTGGCAGCGAATGCAGTTCCAAGGGACAGTGAAAACCAGCTACAGCTTTCAGTGCTGGCAGCTTTCCTGTGGGCGCAATCTCTGGACATTTCCAATTTGGCAGCCGGGCTCTGCCAGAGAGAGATACAGAGTGTTGCCCCATTAGGAAGCAAAGCTTTAGCAGAGCGCGAATGTCTGTGTGGCAGCGAATGCAGTTCCAAGGGACAGTGAAAACCAGCTACAGCTTTCAGTGCTGGCACCTTTCCTGTGGGCGCAATGTCTAGACGTTTCCAATTTGGCAGCCGGGCTCTGCCAGAGAGAGATACAGAGTGTTGCCCCATTACGAAGCAAAGCTTTAGCAGAGCGCGAATGTCTGTGTGGCAGCGAATGCAGTTCCAAGGGACAGTGAAAACCAGCTACAGATTTCAGTGCTGGCAGCTATCCTGTGGGCGCAATCTCTGGACGTTTCCAATTTGGCAGCCGGGCTCTGCCAGAGAGAGATACAGAGTGTTGCCCCATTACGAAGCAAAGCTTTAGCAGAGCGCGAATGTCTGTGTGGCAGCGAATGCAGTTCCAAGGGACAGTGAAAACCAGCTACAGCTTTCAGTGCTGGCAGCTTTCCTGTGGGCGCAATCTCTGGACGTTTCCAATTTCACTGCCGGGCTCTGCCAGAGAGAGATAGAGAGTGTTGCCCCATTACGAAGCAAAGCTTTAGCAGAGCGCGAATGTCTGTGTGGCAGCGAATGCAGCTCCAAGGGACAGTGAAAACCAGCTACAGCTTTCAGTGCTGGCAGCTTTCCTGTGGGCGCAATCTCTGGACGTTTCCAATTTCACTGCCGGGCTCTGCCAGAGAGAGATACAGAGTGTTGCCCCATTACGAAGCAAAGCTTTAGCAGAGCGCGAATGTCTGTGTGGCAGCGAATGCAGTTCCAAGGGACAGTGAAAACCAGCTACAGCTTTCAGTGCTGGCAGCTTTCCTGTGGGCGCAATCTCTGGACGTTTCCAATTTCACTGCCGGGCTCTGCCAGAGAGAGATACAGAGTGTTGCCCCATAACGAAGCAAAGCTTTAGCAGAGCGCGAATGTCTGTGTGGCAGCGAATGCAGTTCCAAGGGACAGTGAAAACCAGCTACAGCTTTCAGTGCTGGCAGCTTTCCTGTGGGCGCAATCTCTGGACGTTTCCAATTTCACTGCCGGGCTCTGCCAGAGAGAGATACAGAGTGTTGCCCCATTACGAAGCAAAGCTTTAGCAGAGCGCGAATGTCTGTGTGGCAGCGAATGCAGTTCCAAGGGACAGTGAAAACCAGCTACAGCTTTCAGTGCTGGCAGCTTTCCTGTGGGCGCAATCTCTGGACGTTTCCAATTTCACTGCCGGGCACTGGGAGAAAGTCATAGAGAGTGTTGCCCCATTAGGAAGCAATGCTTTAGCAGAGCGCGAATGTCTGTGTGGCAGCGAATGCAGTTCCAAGGGACAGTGAAAACCAGCTACAGCTTTCAGTGCTGGCAGCTTTCCTGTGGGCGCAATCTCTGGACGTTTCCAATTTCACTGCCGGGCTCTGCCAGAGAGAGATACAGAGTGTTGCCCCATTACGAAGCAAAGCTTTAGCAGAGCGCGAATGTCTGTGTGGCAGCGAATGCAGTTCCAAGGGACAGTGAAAACCAGCTACAGCTTTCAGTGCTGGCAGCTTTCCTGTGGGCGCAATCTCTGGACGTTTCCAATTTCACTGCCGGGCTCTGCCAGAGAGAGATACAGAGTGTTGCCCCATTACGAAGTAATGCTTTAGCAGAGCGCGAATGTCTGTGTGGCAGCGAATGCAGTTCCAAGGGACAGTGAAAACCAGCTACAGCTTTCAGTGCTGGCAGCTTTCCTGTGGGCGCAATCTCTGGACGTTTCCAATTTCACTGCCGGGCTCTGCCAGAGAGAGATACAGAGTGTTGCCCCATTACGAAGCAAAGCTTTAGCAGAGCGCGAATGTCTGTGTGGCAGCGAATGCAGTTCCAAGGGACAGTGAAAACCAGCTACAGCTTTCAGTGCTGGCAGCTTTCCTGTGGGCGCAATCTCTGGACGTTTCCAATTTCACTGCCGGGCTCTGCCAGAGAGAGATACAGAGTGTTGCCCCATTACGAAGCAAAGCTTTAGCAGAGCGCGAATGTCTGTGTGGCAGCGAATGCAGTTCCAAGGGACAGTGAAAACCAGCTACAGCTTTCAGTGCTGGCAGCTTTCCTGTGGGCGCAATCTCTGGACGTTTCCAATTTCACTGCCGGGCTCTGCCAGAGAGAGATACAGAGTGTTGCCCCATTACGAAGCAATGCTTTAGCAGAGCGCGAATGTCTGTGTGGCAGCGAATGCAGTTCCAAGGGACAGTGAAAACCAGCTACAGCTTTCAGTGCTGGCAGCTTTCCTGTGGGCGCAATCTCTGGACATTTCCAATTTGGCAGCCGGGCTCTGCCAGAGAGAGATACAGAGTGTTGCCCCATTAGGAAGCAAAGCTTTAGCAGAGCGCGAATGTCTGTGTGGCAGCGAATGCAGTTCCAAGGGACAGTGAAAACCAGCTACAGCTTTCAGTGCTGGCACCTTTCCTGTGGGCGCAATGTCTAGACGTTTCCAATTTGGCAGCCGGGCTCTGCCAGAGAGAGATACAGAGTGTTGCCCCATTACGAAGCAAAGCTTTAGCAGAGCGCGAATGTCTGTGTGGCAGCGAATGCAGTTCCAAGGGACAGTGAAAACCAGCTACAGATTTCAGTGCTGGCAGCTATCCTGTGGGCGCAATCTCTGGACGTTTCCAATTTGGCAGCCGGGCTCTGCCAGAGAGAGATACAGAGTGTTGCCCCATTACGAAGCAAAGCTTTAGCAGAGCGCGAATGTCTGTGTGGCAGCGAATGCAGTTCCAAGGGACAGTGAAAACCAGCTACAGCTTTCAGTGCTGGCAGCTTTCCTGTGGGCGCAATCTCTGGACGTTTCCAATTTCACTGCCGGGCTCTGCCAGAGAGAGATAGAGAGTGTTGCCCCATTACGAAGCAAAGCTTTAGCAGAGCGCGAATGTCTGTGTGGCAGCGAATGCAGCTCCAAGGGACAGTGAAAACCAGCTACAGCTTTCAGTGCTGGCAGCTTTCCTGTGGGCGCAATCTCTGGACGTTTCCAATTTCACTGCCGGGCTCTGCCAGAGAGAGATACAGAGTGTTGCCCCATTACGAAGCAAAGCTTTAGCAGAGCGCGAATGTCTGTGTGGCAGCGAATGCAGTTCCAAGGGACAGTGAAAACCAGCTACAGCTTTCAGTGCTGGCAGCTTTCCTGTGGGCGCAATCTCTGGACGTTTCCAATTTCACTGCCGGGCTCTGCCAGAGAGAGATACAGAGTGTTGCCCCATAACGAAGCAAAGCTTTAGCAGAGCGCGAATGTCTGTGTGGCAGCGAATGCAGTTCCAAGGGACAGTGAAAACCAGCTACAGCTTTCAGTGCTGGCAGCTTTCCTGTGGGCGCAATCTCTGGACGTTTCCAATTTCACTGCCGGGCTCTGCCAGAGAGAGATACAGAGTGTTGCCCCATTACGAAGCAAAGCTTTAGCAGAGCGCGAATGTCTGTGTGGCAGCGAATGCAGTTCCAAGGGACAGTGAAAACCAGCTACAGCTTTCAGTGCTGGCAGCTTTCCTGTGGGCGCAATCTCTGGACGTTTCCAATTTCACTGCCGGGCTCTGCCAGAGAGAGATACAGAGTGTTGCCCCATTACGAAGCAAAGCTTTAGCAGAGCGCGAATGTCTGTGTGGCAGCGAATGCAGTTCCAAGGGACAGTGAAAACCAGCTACAGCTTTCAGTGCTGGCAGCTTTCCTGTGGGCGCAATCTCTGGACGTTTCCAATTTCACTGCCGGGCTCTGCCAGAGAGAGATACAGAGTGTTGCCCCATTACGAAGTAATGCTTTAGCAGAGCGCGAATGTCTGTGTGGCAGCGAATGCAGTTCCAAGGGACAGTGAAAACCAGCTACAGCTTTCAGTGCTGGCACCTTTCCTGTGGGCGCAATCTCTGGACGTTTCCAATTTCACTGCCGGGCTCTGCCAGAGAGAGATACAGAGTGTTGCCCCATTACGAAGCAAAGCTTTAGCAGAGCGCGAATGTCTGTGTGGCAGCGAATGCAGTTCCAAGGGACAGTGAAAACCAGCTACAGCTTTCAGTGCTGGCAGCTTTCCTGTGGGCGCAATCTCTGGACGTTTCCAATTTCACTGCCAGGCTCTGCCAGAGAGAGATACAGAGTGTTGCCCCATTAGGAAGCAAAGCTTGAGCAGAGCGCGAATGTCTGTGTGGCAGCGAATGCAGTTCCAAGGGACAGTGAAAACCAGCTACAGCTTTCAGTGCTGGCACCTTTCCTGTGGGCGCAATGTCTAGACGTTTCCAATTTGGCAGCCGGGCTCTGCCAGAGAGAGATACAGAGTGTTGCCCCATTACGAAGCAAAGCTTTAGCAGAGCGCGAATGTCTGTGTGGCAGCGAATGCAGTTCCAAGGGACAGTGAAAACCAGCTACAGCTTTCAGTGCTGGCAGCTATCCTGTGGGCGCAATCTCTGGACGTTTCCAATTTGGCAGCTGGGAACTGGGAGAAAGTCATAGAGAGTGTTGCCCCATTAGGAAGCAATGCTTTAGCAGAGCGCGAATGTCTGTGTGGCAGCGAATGCAGTTCCAAGGGACAGTGAAAACCAGCTACAGCTTTCAGTGCTGGCAGCTTTCCTGTGGGCGCAATCTCTGGACGTTTCCAATTTCACTGCCGGCTCTGCCAGAGAGAGATACAGAGTGTTGCCCCATTACGAAGCAAAGCTTTAGCAGAGCGCGAATGTCTGTGTGGCAGCGAATGCAGTTCCAAGGGACAGTGAAAACCAGCTACAGCTTTCAGTGCTGGCAGCTTTCCTGTGGGCGCAATCTCTGGACGTTTCCAATTTGGCAGCCGGGCTCTGCCAGAGAGAGATACAGAGTGTTGCCCCATTACGAAGCAAAGCTTTAGCAGAGCGCGAATGTCTGTGTGGCAGCGAATGCAGCTCCAAGGGACAGTGAAAACCAGCTACAGCTTTCAGTGCTGGCAGCTTTCCTGTGGGCGCAATCTCGGGACGTTTCCAATTTCACTGCCGGGCTCTGCCAGAGAGAGATACAGAGTGTTGCCCCATTAGGAAGAAATGCTTTAGCAGAGCGCGAATGTCTGTGTGGCAGCGAATGCAGTTCCAAGGGACAGTGAAAACCAGCTACAGCTTTCAGTGCTGGCAGCTTTCCTGTGGGCGCAATCTCTGGACGTTTCCAATTTCACTGCCGGGCTCTGCCAGAGAGAGATAGAGAGTGTTGCCCCATTACGAAGCAAAGCTTTAGCAGAGCGCGAATGTCTGTGTGGCAGCGAATGCAGTTCCAAGGGACAGTGAAAACCAGCTACAGCTTTCAGTGCTGGCAGCTATCCTGTGGGCGCAATCTCTGGACGTTTCCAATTTGGCAGCTGGGAACTGGGAGAAAGTCATAGAGAGTGTTGCCCCATTAGGAAGCAATGCTTTAGCAGAGCGCGAATGTCTGTGTGGCAGCGAATGCAGTTCCAAGGGACAGTGAAAACCAGCTACAGCTTTCAGTGCTGGCAGCTTTCCTGTGGGCGCAATCTCTGGACGTTTCCAATTTGGCAGCCGGGCTCTGCCAGAGAGAGATACAGAGTGTTGCCCCATTACGAAGCAAAGCTTTAGCAGAGCGCGAATGTCTGTGTGGCAGCGAATGCAGTTCCAAGGGACAGTGAAAACCAGCTACAGCTTTCAGTGCTGGCACCTTTCCTGTGGGCGCAATGTCTAGACGTTTCCAATTTGGCAGCCGGGCTCTGCCAGAGAGAGATACAGAGTGTTGCCCCATTACGAAGCAAAGCTTTAGCAGAGCGCGAATGTCTGTGTGGCAGCGAATGCAGTTCCAAGGGACAGTGAAAACCAGCTACAGCTTTCAGTGCTGGCAGCTATCCTGTGGGCGCAATCTCTGGACGTTTCCAATTTGGCAGCCGGGCACTGGGAGAAAGTCATAGAGAGTGTTGCCCCATTAGGAAGCAATGCTTTAGCAGAGCGCGAATGTCTGTGTGGCAGCGAATGCAGTTCCAAGGGACAGTGAAAACCAGCTACAGCTTTCAGTGCTGGCAGCTTTCCTGTGGGCACAATCTCTGGACGTTTCCAATTTCACTGCCGACTCTGCCAGAGAGAGATACAGAGTGTTGCCCCATTACGAAGCAAAGCTTTAGCAGAGCGCGAATGTCTGTGTGGCAGCGAATGCAGTTCCAAGGGACAGTGAAAACCAGCTACAGCTTTCAGTGCTGGCAGCTTTCCTGTGGGCGCAATCTCTGGACGTTTCCAATTTCACTGCCGGCTCTGCCATAGAGAGATACAGAGTGTTGCCCCATTACGAAGCAAAGCTTTAGCAGAGCGCGAATGTCTGTGTGGCAGCGAATGCAGTTCCAAGGGACAGTGAAAACCAGCTACAGCTTTCAGTGCTGGCAGCTTTCCTGTGGGCGCAATCTCTGGACGTTTCCAATTTCACTGCCGGGCTCTGCCAGAGAGAGATACAGAGTGTTGCCCCATTAGGAAGCAAAGCTTTAGCAGAGCGCGAATGTCTGTGTGGCAGCGAATGCAGTTCCAAGGGACAGTGAAAACCAGCTACAGCTTTCAGTGCTGGCAGCTTTCCTGTGGGCGCAATCTCTGGACGTTTCCAATTTCACTGCCGGGCTCTGCCAGAGAGAGATACAGAGTGTTGCCCCATTACGAAGCAAAGCTTTAGCAGAGCGCGAATGTCTGTGTGGCAGCGAATGCAGTTCCAAGGGACAGTGAAAACCAGCTACAGCTTTCAGTGCTGGCAGCTTTCCTGTGGGCGCAATCTCTGGACGTTTCCAATTTCACTGCCGGGCTCTGCCAGAGAGAGATACAGAGTGTTGCCCCATTACGACGTAATGCTTTAGCAGAACGCGAATGTCTGTGTGGCAGCGAATGCAGTTCCAAGGGACAGTGAAAACCAGCTACAGCTTTCAGTGCTGGCAGCTTTCCTGTGGGCGCAATCTCTGGACGTTTCCAATTTCACTGCCGGGCTCTGCCAGAGAGAGATACAGAGTGTTGCCCCATTAGGAAGCAAAGCTTTAGCAGAGCGCGAATGTCTGTGTGGCAGCGAATGCAGTTCCAAGGGACAGTGAAAACCAGCTACAGCTTTCAGTGCTGGCACCTTTCCTGTGGGCGCAATGTCTAGACGTTTCCAATTTGGCAGCCGGGCTCTGCCAGAGAGAGATACAGAGTGTTGCCCCATTACGAAGCAAAGCTTTAGCAGAGCGCGAATGTCTGTGTGGCAGCGAATGCAGTTCCAAGGGACAGTGAAAACCAGCTACAGCTTTCAGTGCTGGCAGCTTTCCTGTGGGCGCAATCTCTGGACGTTTCCAATTTCACTGCCGGGCTCTGCCAGAGAGAGATACAGAGTGTTGCCCCATAACGAAGCAAAGCTTTAGCAGAACGCGAATGTCTGTGTGGCAGCGAATGCAGTTCCAAGGGACAGTGAAAACCAGCTACAGCTTTCAGTGCTGGCAGCTTTCCTGTGGGCGCAATCTCTGGACGTTTCCAATTTCACTGCCGGGCTCTGCCAGAGAGAGATACAGAGTGTTGCCCCATTAGGAAGCAAAGCTTTAGCAGAGCGCGAATGTCTGTGTGGCAGCGAATGCAGTTCCAAGGGACAGTGAAAACCAGCTACAGCTTTCAGTGCTGGCAGCTTTCCTGTGGGCGCAATCTCTGGACGTTTCCAATTTGGCAGCCGGGCTCTGCCAGAGAGAGATACAGAGTGTTGCCCCATTACGAAGCAAAGCTTTAGCAGAGCGCGAATGTCTGTGTGGCAGCGAATGCAGTTCCAAGGGACAGTGAAAACCAGCTACAGCTTTCAGTGCTGGCAGCTTTCCTGTGGGCGCAATCTCTGGACGTTTCCAATTTCACTGCCGGGCTCTGCCAGAGAGAGATAGAGAGTGTTGCCCCATTACGAATCAAAGCTTTAGCAGAGCGCGAATGTCTGTGTGGCAGCGAATGCAGCTCCAAGGGACAGTGAAAACCAGCTACAGCTTTCAGTGCTGGCAGCTTTCCTGTGGGCGCAATCTCTGGACGTTTCCAATTTCACTGCCGGGCTCTGCCAGAGAGAGATACAGAGTGTTGCCCCATTACGAAGCAAAGCTTTAGCAGAGCGCGAATGTCTGTGTGGCAGCGAATGCAGTTCCAAGGGACAGTGAAAACCAGCTACAGCTTTCAGTGCTGGCAGCTTTCCTGTGGGCGCAATCTCTGGACGTTTCCAATTTCACTGCCGGGCTCTGCCAGAGAGAGATACAGAGTGTTGCCCCATTACGAAGCAAAGCTTTAGCAGAGCGCGAATGTCTGTGTGGCAGCGAATGCAGTTCCAAGGGACAGTGAAAACCAGCTACAGCTTTCAGTGCTGGCAGCTTTCCTGTGGGCGCAATCTCTGGACGTTTCCAATTTCACTGCCAGGCTCTGCCAGAGAGAGATACAGAGTGTTGCCCCATTAGGAAGCAAAGCTTGAGCAGAGCGCGAATGTCTGTGTGGCAGCGAATGCAGTTCCAAGGGACAGTGAAAACCAGCTACAGCTTTCAGTGCTGGCACCTTTCCTGTGGGCGCAATGTCTAGACGTTTCCAATTTGGCAGCCGGGCTCTGCCAGAGAGAGATACAGAGTGTTGCCCCATTACGAAGCAAAGCTTTAGCAGAGCGCGAATGTCTGTGTGGCAGCGAATGCAGTTCCAAGGGACAGTGAAAACCAGCTACAGCTTTCAGTGCTGGCAGCTATCCTGTGGGCGCAATCTCTGGACGTTTCCAATTTGGCAGCTGGGAACTGGGAGAAAGTCATAGAGAGTGTTGCCCCATTAGGAAGCAATGCTTTAGCAGAGCGCGAATGTCTGTGTGGCAGCGAATGCAGTTCCAAGGGACAGTGAAAACCAGCTACAGCTTTCAGTGCTGGCAGCTTTCCTGTGGGCGCAATCTCTGGACGTTTCCAATTTCACTGCCGGCTCTGCCAGAGAGAGATACAGAGTGTTGCCCCATTACGAAGCAAAGCTTTAGCAGAGCGCGAATGTCTGTGTGGCAGCGAATGCAGTTCCAAGGGACAGTGAAAACCAGCTACAGCTTTCAGTGCTGGCAGCTTTCCTGTGGGCGCAATCTCTGGACGTTTCCAATTTCACTGCCGGGCTCTGCCAGAGAGAGATACAGAGTGTTGCCCCATTACGAAGCAAAGCTTTAGCAGAGCGCGAATGTCTGTGTGGCAGCGAATGCAGTTCCAAGGGACAGTGAAAACCAGCTACAGCTTTCAGTGCTGGCAGCTTTCCTGTGGGCGCAATCTCTGGACGTTTCCAATTTCACTGCCAGGCTCTGCCAGAGAGAGATACAGAGTGTTGCCCCATTAGGAAGCAAAGCTTGAGCAGAGCGCGAATGTCTGTGTGGCAGCGAATGCAGTTCCAAGGGACAGTGAAAACCAGCTACAGCTTTCAGTGCTGGCACCTTTCCTGTGGGCGCAATGTCTAGACGTTTCCAATTTGGCAGCCGGGCTCTGCCAGAGAGAGATACAGAGTGTTGCCCCATTACGAAGCAAAGCTTTAGCAGAGCGCGAATGTCTGTGTGGCAGCGAATGCAGTTCCAAGGGACAGTGAAAACCAGCTACAGCTTTCAGTGCTGGCAGCTATCCTGTGGGCGCAATCTCTGGACGTTTCCAATTTGGCAGCTGGGAACTGGGAGAAAGTCATAGAGAGTGTTGCCCCATTAGGAAGCAATGCTTTAGCAGAGCGCGAATGTCTGTGTGGCAGCGAATGCAGTTCCAAGGGACAGTGAAAACCAGCTACAGCTTTCAGTGCTGGCAGCTTTCCTGTGGGCGCAATCTCTGGACGTTTCCAATTTCACTGCCGGCTCTGCCAGAGAGAGATACAGAGTGTTGCCCCATTACGAAGCAAAGCTTTAGCAGAGCGCGAATGTCTGTGTGGCAGCGAATGCAGTTCCAAGGGACAGTGAAAACCAGCTACAGCTTTCAGTGCTGGCAGCTTTCCTGTGGGCGCAATCTCTGGACGTTTCCAATTTGGCAGCCGGGCTCTGCCAGAGAGAGATACAGAGTGTTGCCCCATTACGAAGCAAAGCTTTAGCAGAGCGCGAATGTCTGTGTGGCAGCGAATGCAGTTCCAAGGGACAGTGAAAACCAGCTAGAGCTTTCAGTGCTGGCAGCTTTCCTGTGGGCGCAATCTCTGGACGTTTCCAATTTCACTGCCGGGCTCTGCCAGAGAGAGATAGAGAGTGTTGCCCCATTACGAAGCAAAGCTTTAGCAGAGCGCGAATGTCTGTGTGGCAGCGAATGCAGTTCCAAGGGACAGTGAAAACCAGCTACAGCTTTCAGTGCTGGCAGCTTTCCTGTGGGCGCAATCTCTGGACGTTTCCAATTTCACTGCCGGGCTCTGCCAGAGAGAGATACAGAGTGTTGCCCCATTACGAAGCAAAGCTTTAGCAGAGCGCGAATGTCTGTGTGGCAGCGAATGCAGTTCCAAGGGACAGTGAAAACCAGCTACAGCTTTCAGTGCTGGCAGCTTTCCTGTGGGCGCAATCTCTGGACGTTTCCAATTTCACTGCCGGGCTCTGCCAGAGAGAGATACAGAGTGTTGCCCCATTACGAAGCAAAGCTTTAGCAGAGCGCGAATGTCTGTGTGGCAGCGAATGCAGTTCCAAGGGACAGTGAAAACCAGCTACAGCTTTCAGTGCTGGCAGCTTTCCTGTGGGCGCAATGTCTAGACGTTTCCAATTTGGCAGCCGGGCTCTGCCAGAGAGAGATACAGAGTGTTGCCCCATTACGAAGCAAAGCTTTAGCAGAGCGCGAATGTCTGTGTGGCAGCGAATGCAGTTCCAAGGGACAGTGAAAACCAGCTACAGCTTTCAGTGCTGGCAGCTTTCCCGTGGGCGCAATCTCTGGACATTTCCAATTTGGCAGCCGGGCTCTGCCAGAGAGAGATACAGAGTGTTGCCCCATTACGAAGCAAAGCTTTAGCAGAGCGCGAATGTCTGTGTGGCAGCGAATGCAGTTCCAAGGGACAGTGAAAACCAGCTACAGCTTTCAGTGCTGGCAGCTTTCCTGTGGGCGCAATCTCTGGACGTTTCCAATTTCACTGCCGGGCACTGGGAGAAAGTCATAGAGAGTGTTGCCCCATTAGGAAGCAATGCTTTAGCAGAGCGCGAATGTCTGTGTGGCAGCGAATGCAGTTCCAAGGGACAGTGAAAACCAGCTACAGCTTTCAGTGCTGGCAGCTTTCCTGTGGGCGCAATCTCTGGACGTTTCCAATTTCACTGCCGGGCTCTTCCAGAGAGAGATACAGAGTGTTGCCCCATTACGAAGCAAAGCTTTAGCAGAGCGCGAATGTCTGTGTGGCAGCGAATGCAGTTCCAAGGGACAGTGAAAACCAGCTACAGCTTTCAGTGCTGGCAGCTTTCCTGTGGGCGCAATCTCTGGACGTTTCCAATTTCACTGCCGGGCTCTGCCAGAGAGAGATACAGAGTGTTGCCCCATTACGAAGCAAAGCTTTAGCAGAGCGCGAATGTCTGTGTGGCAGCGAATGCAGTTCCAAGGGACAGTGAAAACCAGCTACAGCTTTCAGTGCTGGCAGCTTTCCTGTGGGCGCAATCTCTGGACGTTTCCAATTTCACTGCCGGGCTCTGCCAGAGAGAGATACAGAGTGTTGCCCCATTACGAAGGAATGCTTTAGCAGAGCGCGAATGTCTGTGTGGCAGCGAATGCAGTTCCAAGGGACAGTGAAAACCAGCTACAGCTTTCAGTGCTGGCAGCTTTCCTGTGGGCGCAATCTCTGGACGTTTCCAATTTGGCAGCCGGGCTCTGCCAGAGAGAGATACAGAGTGTTGCCCCATTAGGAAGCAAAGCTTTAGCAGAGCGCGAATGTCTGTGTGGCAGCGAATGCAGTTCCAAGGGACAGTGAAAACCAGCTACAGCTTTCAGTGCTGGCACCTTTCCTGTGGGCGCAATGTGTAGACGTTTCCAATTTGGCAGCCGGGCTCTGCCAGAGAGAGATACAGAGTGTTGCCCCATTACGAAGCAAAGCTTTAGCAGAGCGCGAATGTCTGTGTGGCAGCGAATGCAGTTCCAAGGGACAGTGAAAACCAGCTACAGCTTTCAGTGCTGGCAGCTATCCTGTGGGCGCAATCTGTGGACGTTTCCAATTTGGCAGCCGGGCTCTGCCAGAGAGAGATACAGAGTGTTGCCCCATTACGAAGCAAAGCTTTAGCAGAGCGCGAATGTCTGTGTGGCAGCGAATGCAGTTCCAAGGGACAGTGAAAACCAGCTACAGCTTTCAGTGCTGGCAGCTTTCCTGTGGGCGCAATCTCTGGACGTTTCCAATTTCACTGCCGGGCACTGGGAGAAAGTCATAGAGAGTGTTGCCCCATTAGGAAGCAATGCTTTAGCAGAGCGCGAATGTCTGTGTGGCAGCGAATGCAGTTCCAAGGGACAGTGAAAACCAGCTACAGCTTTCAGTGCTGGCAGCTTTCCTGTGGGCGCAATCTCTGGACGTTTCCAATTTCACTGCCGGGCTCTGCCAGAGAGAGATAGAGAGTGTTGCCCCATTACGAAGCAAAGCTTTAGCAGAGCGCGAATGTCTGTGTGGCAGCGAATGCAGTTCCAAGGGACAGTGAAAACCAGCTACAGCTTTCAGTGCTGGCAGCTTTCCTGTGGGCGCAATCTCTGGACGTTTCCAATTTCACTGCCGGGCTCTGCCAGAGAGAGATACAGAGTGTTGCCCCATTACGAAGTAATGCTTTAGCAGAGCGCGAATGTCTGTGTGGCAGCGAATGCAGTTCCAAGGGACAGTGAAAACCAGCTACAGCTTTCAGTGCTGGCAGCTTTCCTGTGGGCGCAATCTGTGGACGTTTCCAATTTCACTGCCGGGCTCTGCCAGAGAGAGATACAGAGTGTTGCCCCATTACGAAGCAAAGCTTTAGCAGAGCGCGAATGTCTGTGTGGCAGCGAATGCAGTTCCAAGGGACAGTGAAAACCAGCTACAGCTTTCAGTGCTGGCAGCTTTCTTGTGGGCGCAATCTCTGGACGTTTCCAATTTCACTGCCAGGCTCTGCCAGAGAGAGATACAGAGTGTTGCCCCATTAGGAAGCAAAGCTTGAGCAGAGCGCGAATGTCTGTGTGGCAGCGAATGCAGTTCCAAGGGACAGTGAAAACCAGCTACAGCTTTCAGTGCTGGCACCTTTCCTGTGGGCGCAATGTCTAGACGTTTCCAATTTGGCAGCTGGGCTCTGCCAGAGAGAGATACAGAGTGTTGCCCCATTACGAAGCAAAGCTTTAGCAGAGCGCGAATGTCTGTGTGGCAGCGAATGCAGTTCCAAGGGACAGTGAAAACCAGCTACAGCTTTCAGTGCTGGCAGCTATCCTGTGGGCGCAATCTCTGGACGTTTCCAATTTGGCAGCTGGGAACTGGGAGAAAGTCATAGAGAGTGTTGCCCCATTAGGAAGCAATGCTTTAGCAGAGCGCGAATGTCTGTGTGGCAGCGAATGCAGTTCCAAGGGACAGTGAAAACCAGCTACAGCTTTCAGTGCTGGCAGCTTTCCTGTGGGCGCAATCTCTGGACGTTTCCAATTTCACTGCCGGCTCTGCCAGAGAGAGATACAGAGTGTTGCCCCATTACGAAGCAAAGCTTTAGCAGAGCGCGAATGTCTGTGTGGCAGCGAATGCAGCTCCAAGGGACAGTGAAAACCAGCTACAGCTTTCAGTGGTGGCAGCTTTCCTGTGGGCGCAATCTCGGGACGTTTCCAATTTCACTGCCGGGCTCTGCCAGAGAGAGATACAGAGTGTTGCCCCATTAGGAAGAAATGCTTTAGCAGAGCGCGAATGTCTGTGTGGCAGCGAATGCAGTTCCAAGGGACAGTGAAAACCAGCTACAGCTTTCAGTGCTGGCAGCTTTCCTGTGGGCGCAATCTCTGGACGTTTCCAATTTCACTGCCGGGCTCTGCCAGAGAGAGATAGAGAGTGTTGCCCCATTACGAAGCAAAGCTTTAGCAGAGCGCGAATGTCTGTGTGGCAGCGAATGCAGTTCCAAGGGACAGTGAAAACCAGCTACAGCTTTCAGTGCTGGCAGCTTTCCTGTGGGCGCAATCTCTGGACGTTTCCAATTTCACTGCCGGGCTCTGCCAGAGAGAGATACAGAGTGTTGCCCCATTACGAAGCAAAGCTTTAGCAGAGCGCAAATGTCTGTGTGGCAGCGAATGCAGTTCCAAGGGACAGTGAAAACCAGCTACAGCTTTCAGTGCTGGCAGCTTTCCTGTGGGCGCAATCTCTGGACGTTTCCAATTTCACTGCCGGGCTCTGCCAGAGAGAGATACAGAGTGTTGCCCCATTACGAAGCAAAGCTTTAGCAGAGCGCGAATGTCTGTGTGGCAGCGAATGCAGTTCCAAGGGACAGTGAAAACCAGCTACAGCTTTCAGTGCTGGCAGCTTTCCTGTGGGCGCAATGTCTAGACGTTTCCAATTTGGCAGCCGGGCTCTGCCAGAGAGAGATACAGAGTGTTGCCCCATTACGAAGCAAAGCTTTAGCAGAGCGCGAATGTCTGTGTGGCAGCGAATGCAGTTCCAAGGGACAGTGAAAACCAGCTACAGCTTTCAGTGCTGGCAGCTTTCCTGTGGGCGCAATCTCTGGACATTTCCAATTTCACTGCCGGGCTCTGCCAGAGAGAGATACAGAGTGTTGCCCCATTACGAAGCAAAGCTTTAGCAGAGCGCGAATGTCTGTGTGGCAGCGAATGCAGTTCCAAGGGACAGTGAAAACCAGCTACAGCTTTCAGTGCTGGCAGCTTTCCTGTGGGCGCAATCTCTGGACGTTTCCAATTTCACTGCCGGGCTCTGCCAGAGAGAGATACAGAGTGTTGCCCCATTACGAAGGAATGCTTTAGCAGAGCGCGAATGTCTGTGTGGCAGCGAATGCAGTTCCAAGGGACAGTGAAAACCAGCTACAGCTTTCAGTGCTGGCAGCTTTCCTGTGGGCGCAATCTCTGGACGTTTCCAATTTGGCAGCCGGGCTCTGCCAGAGAGAGATACAGAGTGTTGCCCCATTAGGAAGCAAAGCTTTAGCAGAGCGCGAATGTCTGTGTGGCAGCGAATGCAGTTCCAAGGGACAGTGAAAACCAGCTACAGCTTTCAGTGCTGGCACCTTTCCTGTGGGCGCAATGTGTAGACGTTTCCAATTTGGCAGCCGGGCTCTGCCAGAGAGAGATACAGAGTGTTGCCCCATTACGAAGCAAAGCTTTAGCAGAGCGCGAATGTCTGTGTGGCAGCGAATGCAGTTCCAAGGGACAGTGAAAACCAGCTACAGCTTTCAGTGCTGGCAGCTATCCTGTGGGCGCAATCTGTGGACGTTTCCAATTTGGCAGCCGGGCTCTGCCAGAGAGAGATACAGAGTGTTGCCCCATTACGAAGCAAAGCTTTAGCAGAGCGCGAATGTCTGTTTGGCAGCGAATGCAGTTCCAAGGGACAGTGAAAACCAGCTACAGCTTTCAGTGCTGGCAGCTTTCCTGTGGGCGCAATCTCTGGACGTTTCCAATTTCACTGCCGGTCTCTGCCAGAGAGAGATACAGAGTGTTGCCCCATTACGAAGCAAAGCTTTAGCAGAGCGCGAATGTCTGTGTGGCAGCGAATGCAGTTCCAAGGGACAGTGAAAACCAGCTACAGCTTTCAGTGCTGGCAGCTTTCCTGTGGGCGCAATGTCTAGACGTTTCGAATTTGGCAGCCGGGCTCTGCCAGAGAGAGATACAGAGTGTTGCCCCATTACGAAGCAAAGCTTTAGCAGAGCGCGAATGTCTGTGTGGCAGCGAATGCAGTTCCAAGGGACAGTGAAAACCAGCTACAGCTTTCAGTGCTGGCAGCTTTCCTGTGGGCGCAATCTCTGGACATTTCCAATTTGGCAGCCGGGCTCTGCCAGAGAGAGATACAGAGTGTTGCCCCATTACGAAGCAAAGCTTTAGCAGAGCGCGAATGTCTGTGTGGCAGCGAATGCAGTTCCAAGGGACAGTGAAAACCAGCTACAGCTTTCAGTGCTGGCAGCTTTCCTGTGGGCGCAATCTCTGGACGTTTCCAATTTCACTGCCGGGCACTGGGAGAAAGTCATAGAGAGTGTTGCCCCATTAGGAAGCAATGCTTTAGCAGAGCGCGAATGTCTGTGTGGCAGCGAATGCAGTTCCAAGGGACAGTGAAAACCAGCTACAGCTTTCAGTGCTGGCAGCTTTCCTGTGGGCGCAATCTCTGGACGTTTCCAATTTCACTGCCGGGCTCTGCCAGAGAGAGATACAGAGTGTTGCCCCATTAGGAAGCAAAGCTTTAGCAGAGCGCGAATGTCTGTGTGGCAGCGAATGCAGTTCCAAGGGACAGTGAAAACCAGCTACAGCTTTCAGTGCTGGCAGCTTTCCTGTGGGCGCAATCTCTGGACGTTTCCAATTTGGCAGCCGGGCTCTGCCAGAGAGAGATACAGAGTGTTGCCCCATTACGAAGCAAAGCTTTAGCAGAGCGCGAATGTCTGTGTGGCAGCGAATGCAGTTCCAAGGGACAGTGAAAACCAGCTACAGCTTTCAGTGCTGGCAGCTTTCCTGTGGGCGCAATCTCTGGACGTTTCCAATTTCACTGCCGGGCTCTGCCAGAGAGAGATACAGAGTGTTGCCCCATTACGAAGGAATGCTTTAGCAGAGCGCGAATGTCTGTGTGGCAGCGAATGCAGTTCCAAGGGACAGTGAAAACCAGCTACAGCTTTCAGTGCTGGCACCTTTCCTGTGGGCGCAATGTGTAGACGTTTCCAATTTGGCAGCCGGGCTCTGCCAGAGAGAGATACAGAGTGTTGCCCCATTACGAAGCAAAGCTTTAGCAGAGCGCGAATGTCTGTGTGGCAGCGAATGCAGTTCCAAGGGACAGTGAAAACCAGCTACAGCTTTCAGTGCTGGCAGCTATCCTGTGGGCGCAATCTGTGGACGTTTCCAATTTGGCAGCCGGGCTCTGCCAGAGAGAGATACAGAGTGTTGCCCCATTACGAAGCAAAGCTTTAGCAGAGCGCGAATGTCTGTTTGGCAGCGAATGCAGTTCCAAGGGACAGTGAAAACCAGCTACAGCTTTCAGTGCTGGCAGCTTTCCTGTGGGCGCAATCTCTGGACGTTTCCAATTTCACTGCCGGGCTCTGCCAGAGAGAGATACAGAGTGTTGCCCCATTACGAAGCAAAGCTTTAGCAGAGCACGAATGTCTGTGTGGCAGCGAATGCAGTTCCAAGGGACAGTGAAAACCAGCTACAGCTTTCAGTGCTGGCAGCTTTCCTGTGGGCGCAATCTCTGGACGTTTCCAATTTCACTGCCGGGCTCTGCCAGAGAGAGATACAGAGTGTTGCCCCATTACGAAGCAAAGCTTTAGCAGAGCGCGAATGTCTGTGTGGCAGCGAATGCAGTTCCGAGGGACAGTGAAAACCAGCTACAGCTTTCAGTGCTGGCAGCTTTCCTGTGGGCGCAATCTGTGGACGTTTCCAATTTGGCAGCCGGGCTCTGCCAGAGAGAGATACAGAGTGTTGCCCCATTAGGAAGCAAAGCTTTAGCAGAGCGCGAATGTCTGTGTGGCAGCGAATGCAGTTCCAAGGGACAGTGAAAACCAGCTACAGCTTTCAGTGCTGGCAGCTTTCCTGTGGGCGCAATCTCTGGACGTTTCCAATTTGGCAGCCGGGCTCTGCCAGAGAGAGATACAGAGTGTTGCCCCATTAGGAAGCAAAGCTTTAGCAGAGCGCGAATGTCTGTGTGGCAGCGAATGCAGTTCCAAGGGACAGTGAAAACCAGTTACAGCTTTCAGTGCTGGCACCTTTCCTGGGGGCGCAATGTCTAGACGTTTCCAATTTGGCAGCCGGGCTCTGCCAGAGAGAGATACAAACTGTTGCCGCATTACAAAGTAATGCTTTAGCAGAGCGCGAATGTCTGTGTGGCAGCGAATGCAGTTCCAAGGGACAGTGAAAACCAGCTACAGCTTTCAGTGCTGGCAGCTTTCCTGTGGGCGCAATCTCTGGACGTTTCCAATTTCACTGCCGGGCTCTGCCAGAGAGAGATACAGAGTGTTGCCCCATTACGAAGCAAAGCTTTAGCAGAGCGCGAATGTCTGTGTGGCAGCGAATGCAGTTCCGAGGGACAGTGAAAACCAGCTACAGCTTTCAGTGCTGGCAGCTTTCCTGTGGGCGAAATCTCTGGACGTTTCCAATTTCACTGCCGGGCTCTGCCAGAGAGAGATACAGAGTGTTGCCCCATTAGGAAGCAAAGCTTTAGCAGAGCGCGAATGTCTGTGTGGCAGCGAATGCAGTTCCAAGGGACAGTGAAAACCAGCTACAGCTTTCAGTGCTGGCAGCTTTCCTGTGGGCGCAATCTCTGGACGTTTCCAATTTCACTGCCGGGCTCTGCCAGAGAGAGATACAGAGTGTTGCCCCATTAGGAAGCAAAGCTTTAGCAGAGCGCGAATGTCTGTGTGGCAGCGAATGCAGTTCCAAGGGACAGTGAAAACCAGCTACAGCTTTCAGTGCTGGCAGCTTTCCTGTGGGCGCAATCTCTGGACGTTTCCAATTTCACTGCCGGGCTCTGCCAGAGAGAGATACAGAGTGTTGCCCCATTAGGAAGCAAAGCTTTAGCAGAGCGCGAATGTCTGTGTGGCAGCGAATGCAGTTCCAAGGGACAGTGAAAACCAGCTACAGCTTTCAGTGCTGGCACCTTTCCTGTGGGCGCAATCTCTGGACGTTTCCAATTTCACTGCCGGGCTCTGCCAGAGAGAGATACAGAGTGTTGCCCCATTACGAAGCAAAGCTTTAGCAGAGCGCGAATGTCTGTGTGGCAGCGAATGCAGTTCCAAGGGACAGTGAAAACCAGCTACAGCTTTCAGTGCTGGCAGCTTTCCTGTGGGCGCAATCTCTGGACGTTTCCAATTTGGCAGCCGGGCTCTGCCAGAGAGAGATACAGAGTGTTGCCCCATAACGAAGCAAAGCTTTAGCAGAGCGCGAATGTCTGTGTGGCAGCGAATGCAGTTCCAAGGGACAGTGAAAACCAGCTACAGCTTTCAGTGCTGGCAGCTTTCCTGTGGGCGCAATCTCTGGACGTTTCCAATTTGGCAGCCGGGCTCTGCCAGAGAGTGATACAGAGTGTTGCCCCATTAGGAAGCAAAGCTTTAGCAGAGCGCGAATGTCTGTGTGGCAGCGAATGCAGTTCCAAGCGACAGTGAAAACCAGGTAGAGCTTTCACTGCTGGGAGCTTTCGTGTGGGCGCAATCGCGGGACGTTTCGAATTTGGCAGCTGGGCTCGGCCAGATTCACATAGGCATTGTTGCATCATAACCAACAAAAGGTTTTCAGAGCGTGAATGTCTGTGCGGCAGCAAATGCAGTTCCAAGGGACAGTGAAAACCAGGTAGAGCTTTCATGCTGGCAGCTTTCGTGTGGGCGCAATCGCTGGACGTTTCGAATTTGGCAGCCGGGCTCTGCGACAGTCACATAGGAATTGTTGCATCATAACCAACCAAAGCTCTTGCGGAGCGCAAATATTTGTGCGGCAGCGAATGCAGTTCCAAGGGACAGTGAAAACCAGGTATAGCTTTCAGTGCTGACAGCTTTCGTGTGGGCGCTATCGCTGGACGTTTCGAATTTGGCAGCCGGGCTCTGCCAGAGTCACATAGGCATTGTTGCATCATAGCCAACCAAGGCATTTGCAGAGCGCGAATGTCTGTGCGGCAGCGAATGCAGTTCCAAGGGACAGTGAAAACCAGGCAGAGCTTTCAGTGCTGGCAGCTTTCGTGTGGGCGCAATCGCTGGACGTTTCGAATTTGGCAGCCGGGCTCTGCCAGAGTCACATAGGCATTGCTGCATCATAACCAACCAAGGCATTTGCAGAGCGCGAATGTCTGTGCGGCAGCGAATGCAGTTCCAAGGGACAGTGAAAACCAGGTAGAGCTTTCAGTGCTGGGAGCTTTCGTGTGGGCGCAATCGCTGGACGTTTCGAATTTGGCAGCCGGGCTCTGCGACAGTCACATAGGCATTGTTGCATCATAAACAACCAAAGGTTTTGCATAGCGCGAATGTCTGTGCCACAGCGAATGCAGTTCCAAGGGACAGTGAAAACCAGGTAGAGCTTTCAGTGCTGGCAGCTTTCGTGTGGGCGCAATCGCTGGACGTTTCGAATTTGGCAGCCGGGCTCTGCGACAGTCACATAGGCATTGTTGCATCATAACCAACCAAGGCATTTGCAGAGCGCGAATGTCGGTGCGGCAGCGAATGCAGTTCCAAGGGACAGTGAAAACCAGGTAGAGCTTTCAGTGCTGGCAGCTTTCGTGTGGGCGCAATCGCTGGACGTCTCGAATTTGGCAGCCGGGCTCTGCGACAGTCACATAGGCATTGTTGCATCATAACCAACCAAAGCTCTTGCAGAGCACGAATGTCTGTGCGGCAGCGAATGCAGTTCCAAGGGACAGTGAAAACCAGGTAGAGCTTTCAGTGCTGGCAGCTTTCGTGTGGGCGCAATCGCTGGACGTTTCGAATTTGGCAGCCGGACTCGGCCAGAGTCACATAGGCATTGTTGCATCATAACCAACAAAAGATTTTGCAGAGCGCGAATGTCTGTGTGGCAGCGAATGCAGTTCCAAGGGACAGTGAAAACCAGGTAGAGCTTTCAGTGCTGGCAGCTTTCGTGTGGGCGCAATCGCTGGACGTTTCGAATTTGGCAGCCGGGCTCTGCGACAGTCACATAGGCATTGTTGCATCATAACCAACCAAAGCTCTTGCAGAGCGCCATTGTCTGTGTGGCAGCGAATGCAGTTCCAAGGGACAGTGAAAACCAGGCAGAGCTTGCAGTGCTGGCAGCTTTCGTGTGGGCGCAATCGCTGGACGTTTCGAATTTGGCAGCCGGGCTCTGTGACAGTCACATAGGCATTGTTGCATCATAACCAACCAAGGCATTTGCAGAGCGCGAATGTCTGTGCGGCAGCAAATGCAGTTCCAAGGGACAGTGAAAACCAGGCAGAGCTTTCAGTGTTGGCAGCTTTTGTGTGGGCGCAATCGCTGGACGTTTCGACTTCGGCAGCCGGGCTCGGCCAGAGTTACATAGGCATTGTTGCATCATAACCAACAAAAGGTTTTGCAGAGCGTGAATGTCTGTGCGGCAGCGAATGCAGTTCCAAGGGACAGTGAAAACCAGGTAGACCTTTCAGTGCTGGCAGCTTTCGTGTGGGCGCAATCGCTGGACGTTTCGAATTTGGCAGCCGGGCTCTGCGACAGTCACATAGGCATTGTTGCATCATAACCAACCAAAGCTCTTGCAGAGCGCGAATGTCTGTGCTGCAGCGAATGCAGTTCCAAGGGACAGTGAAAACCAGGTAGAGCTTTCAGTGCTGGCAGCTTTCGTGTGGGCGCAATCGCTGGACGTTTCGAATTTGGCAGCCGGGCTATGCGACAGTCACATAGGCATTGTTGCATCATAACCAACCAAAGGTTTTGCAGAGCGCGAATGTCTGTGCGGCAGCGAATGCAGTTCCAAGGGACAGTGAAAACCAGGTAGAGCTTTCAGTGCTGGCAGCTTTCGTGTGGGCGCAATCGCTGGACGTTTCGAATTTGGCAGCTGGGCTCTGCGACAGTCACATAGGCATTCTTGCATCATAACCAACCAAGGCATTTGCAGAGCGCGAATGTCTGTGCGGCAGCGAATGCAGTTCCAAGGGACAGTGAAAACCAGGTAGACCTTTCAGTGCTGCCAGCTTTTGTGTGGGCGCAATCGCGGGACGTTTCGAATTTGGCAGCTGGGCTCTGCCAGAGTCACGTAGGCACTGTTGCATCATAAACAATCAAGGCTTTTGCAGAGCGCGAATGTCTGTGCAGCAGCGAATGCAGTTCCAAGGGACAGTGAAAACCAGGTAGAACTTTCAGTGCTGGCAGCTTTCGTGTGGGCGCAATCGCGGGACGTTTCGAATTTGGCAGCTGGGCTCTGCCAGAGTCACATAGGCATTGTTGCATTATAAACAACCAAGGCTTTTGCAGAGCGCGAATATCTGTGCGGCAGCGAATGCAGTTCCAAGGGACAGTGAAAACCAGGTAGAGCTTTCAGTGCTGGGAGCTTTCGTGTGGGCGCAATCGCTGGACATTTCGAATTTGGCAGCCGGGCTCGGCCAGAGTCACATAGGCATTGTTGCATCATAACCAACAAAATGTTTTTCAGAGCGTGAATGTCTGTGCGGCAGCGAATGCAGTTCCAAGGGACAGTGAAAACCAGGAAGACCTTTCAGTGCTGGCAGCTTTCGTGTGGGCGCAATCGCTGGACGTTTCGAATTTGGCAGCCGGGCTCTGCCAGAGTCACATAGGCATTGTTGCATCATAACCAACCAAGGCTTTTGCAGAGAGCGAATGTCTGTGCGGCAGCGAATGCAGTTCCAAGGGACAGTGAAAACCAGGTAGAGCTTTCAGTGCTGGCAGCTTTCGTGTGGGCGCAATCGCGGGACGTTTCGAATTTGGCAGCTGGGCTCTGCCAGAGTCACGTAGGCATTGTTGCATCATAAACAACCAAAGCTTTTGCAGAGCGCGAATGTCTGTGCGGCAGCGAATGCAGTTCCAAGGGACAGTGAAAACCAGGTAGAGCTTTCAGTGCTGGCAGCTTTCGTGTGGACGCAATCGCTGGACGTTTCGAATTTGGCAGCCGGGCTCTGCGACAGTCACATAGGCATTGTTGCATCATAACCAACCAAAGCTTTTGCAGAGCGCGAATGTCTGTGCGGCAGCGAATGCAGTTCCAAGGGACAGTGAAAACCAGGTAGAGCTTTCAGTGCTGGCAGCTTTCGTGTGGGCGCAATCGCTGGACGTTTCGAATTTGGCAGCCGGGCTATGCGACAGTCACATAGGCATTGTTGCATCATAACCAACCAAAGGTTTTGCAGAGCGCGAATGTCTGTTCGGCAGCGAATGCAGTTCCAAGGGACAGTGAAAACCAGGCAGAGCTTTCAATGCTGGCAGCTTTCGTGTGTTCGCAATCGCTGGACGTTTCGAATTTGGCAGCCGGGCTCTGCGACAGTCACATAGGCATTGTTGCATCATAACCAACCAAGGCATTTGCAGAGCGCGAATGTCTGTGCGGCAGCGAATGCAGTTCCAAGGGACAGTGAAAACCAGGTAGAGCTTTCAGTGCTGGCAGCTTTCGTGTGGGCGCAATCGCGGGACGTTTCGAATTTGGCAGCCGGGCTCTGCGACAGTCACATAGGCATTGTTGCATCATAACCAACCAAAGCTCTTGCAGAGGGCTAATATCTGTGCGGCAGCGAATGCAGTTCCAAGGGACAGTGAAAACCAGGTAGAGCTTTCAGTGCTGGCAGCTTTCGTGTGGGCGCAATCGCGGGACGTTTCGAATTTGGCAGCTGGGCTCTGCCAGAGTCACGTAGGCACTGTTGCATCATAAACAATCAAGTCTCTTGCAGAGCGCGAATGTCTGTGCAGCAGCGAATGCAGTTCCAAGGGACAGTGAAAACCAGGTAGAACTTTCAGTGCTGGCAGCTTTCGTGTGGGCGCAATCGCGGGACGTTTCGAATTTGGCAGCTGGGCTCTGCCAGAGTCACATAGGCATTGTTGCATTATAAACAACCAAGGCTTTTGCAGAGCGCGAATATCTGTGCGGCAGCGAATGCAGTTCCAAGGGACAGTGAAAACCAGGTAGACCTTTCAGTGCTGGCAGCTTTCGTGTGGGCGCAATCGCTGGACGTTTCGAATTTGGCAGCCGGGCTCTGCCAGAGTCACATAGGTATTGTTGCATCATAACCAACAAAAGGTTTTGCAGAGCGCGAATGTCTGTGCGGCAGCGAATGCAGTTCCAAGGGACAGTGAAAACCAGGTAGAGCTTTCAGTGCTGGGAACTTTCGTGTGGGCGCAATCGCTGGACGTTTCGAATTTGGCAGCCGGGCTCTGCGACAGTCACATAGGCATTGTTGCATCATAACCAACCAAACATCTTGCAGAGGGCTAATGTCTGTGCGGCAGCGAATGCAGTTCCAAGGGACAGTGAAAACCAGGTAGAGCTTTCAGTGCTGGCAGCTTTCGTGTGGGCGCAATCGCGGGACGTTTCGAATTTAGCAGCTGGGCTCGGCCAGATTCACATAGGCATTGTTGCATCATAACAAACAAAAGGTTTTGCACAGTGTGAATGTCTGTGCGGCAGCGAATGCAGTTCCAAAGGACAGTGAAAACCAGGTAGAGCTTTCAGTGCTGGGAGCTTTCGTGTGGGCGTAATCGCTGGACTTTTCGAATTTGGCAGCCGGGCTCTGCGACAGTCACATAGGCATTGTTGTATCATACGCAACCAAGGCTTTTGCAGAGCGCGAATGTCTGTGCGGCAGAGAATGCAGTTCCAAGGGACAGTGAAAACCAGGTAGACCTTTCATGCTGGCAGCTTTCGTGTGGGCGCAATCGCTGGACGTTTCGGATTTGGCAGCCGGGCTCTGCGACAGTCACATAGGCATTGTTGCATCATAACCAACCGAAGCTCTTGCAGAGGGCGAATGTCTCTGCGGCAGCGAATGCAGTTCCAAGGGACAGTGAAAACCAGGTAGAGCTTTCAGTGCCGGCAGCTTTCGTGTGGGCGCAATCGCTGGACGTTTCGAATTTCGCAGCCCGGTTCTGCGACAGTAAAATAGGCATTGTTGCATCATAACCAACCAAGGCTTTTGCAGAGCGTGAATGTCTGTGCGGCAGCGAATGCAGTTCCAAGGGACAGTGAAAACCAGGTAGAGCTTTCAGTGCTGGCAGCTTTCATGTGGGCGCAATCGCGGGACGTTTCGAATTTGGCAGCTGGGCTCTGCCAGAGTCACGTAGGCATTGTTGCATCATAAACAACCAAAGCTCTTGCAGAGCGCGAATGTCTGTGCGGCAGCGAATGCAGTTCCAAGGGACAGTGAAAACCAGGTAGACCTTTCAGTGCTGGCAGCTTTCGTGTGGGCGCAATCGCTGGACGTTTCGAATTTGGCAGCCGGGCTCTGCGACAGTCACATAGGCATTGTTGCATCATAACCAACCAAACATCTTGCAGAGGGCGAATGTCTGTGCGGCAGCGAATGCAGTTCCAAGGGACAGTGAAAACCAGGTAGAGCTTTCAGTGCTGGCAGCTTTCGTGTGGACGCAATCGCTGGACGTTTCGAATTTGGCAGCTGGGCTCTGCCAGAGTCACGTAGGCATTGTTGCATCATAACCAACAAAAGGTTTTTCAGAGCGTGAATGTCTGTGCGGCAGCGAATGCAGTTCCAAGGTACACTGAAAACCAGGTAGACCTTTCAGTGCTGGCAGCTTCCGTCTGGGCTCAATCGCGGGACGTTTCGAATTTAGCATCTGGGCTCTGCCAGAGTCACGTAGGCATTGTTTCATCACAAACAACAAAGGCTTTTGCAGAGCGCGAATGTCTGTGCGGCAGATAATGCAGTTCCAAGGGACAGTGAAATCCAGGTAGACCTTTCATGCTGGGAGCTTTCGTGTGGGCGCAATCGCTGGACGTTTCGAATTTGGCAGCCGGGCTCTGCGACAGTCACATAGGCATTGTTGCATCATAACCAACCGAAGCTCTTGCAGAGGGCGAATGTCTCTGCGGCAGCGAATGCAGTTCCAAGGGACAGTGAAAACCAGGTAGAGCTTTCAGTGCCGGCAGCTTTCGTGTGGGCGCAATCGCTGGACTTTTCGAATTTCGCAGCCGGGTTCTGCGACAGTCACATAGGCATTGTTGCATCATAACCAACCAAGGCTTTTGCAGAGCGCGAATGTCTGTGCGGCAGCGAATGCAGTTCCAAGGGACAGTGAAAACCAGGTAGAGCTTGCAGTGCTGGCAGCTTTCGTGTGGGCGCTATCGCTGGACGTTTCGAATTTGGCAGCCGGGCTCTGCCAGAGTCACATAGGTATTGTTGCATCATAACCAACCAAGGCATTTGCAGAGCGCGAATGTCTGTGCGGCAGCGAATGCAGTTCCAAGGGACAGTGAAAACCAGGTAGAGCTTTCAGTGCTGGCAGCTTTCGTGTGGGCGCAATCTCTGGACGTTTCGAATTTGGCAGCCGGGCTCTGCCAGAGTCACGTAGGCATTGTTGCATCATAAACAATCAAAGCTCTTGCAGAGCGCGAACGTCTGTGCGGCAGCGAATGCAGTTCCAAGGGACAGTGAAAACCAGGTAGAGCTTTCAGTGCTGGCAGCTTTCGTGTGGGCGCAATCGCTGGACGTTTCGAATTTGGCAGCCGGGCTCTGCGACAGTCACATAGGCATTGTTGCATCATAACCAACCAAACATCTTGCATAGGGCTAATATCTGTGCGGCAGCGAATGCAGTTCCAAGGGACAGTGAAAACCAGGTAGAGCTTTCAGTGCTGGCAGCTTTCGTGTGTTCGCAATCGCTGGACGTTTCGAATTTGGCAGCCGGGCTCTGCGACAGTCACATAGGCATTGTTGCATCATAACCAACCAAGGCATTTGCAGAGCGCGAATGTCTGTGCGGCAGCGAATGCAGTTCCAAGGGACAGTGAAAACCAGCTACAGCTTTCAGTGCTGGCAGCTTTCGTGTGGGCGCAATCGCGGGACGTTTCCAATTTCACTGCCGGGCTCTGCCAGAGTCACGTAGGCACTGTTGCATCATAAACAATCAAGGCTCTTGCAGAGCGCGAATGTCTGTGCAGCAGCGAATGCAGTTCCAAGGGACAGTGAAAACCAGGTAGAACTTTCAGTGCTGGCAGCTTTCGTGTGGGCGCAATCGCTGGACGTTTCGAATTTGGCAGCCGGGCTCTGCCAGAGTCACATAGGTATTGTTGCATCATAACCAACAAAAGGTTTTGCAGAGCGCGAATGTCTGTGCGGCAGCGAATGCAGTTCCAAGGGACAGTGAAAACCAGGTAGAGCTTTCAGTGCTGGGAACTTTCGTGTGGGCGCAATCGCTGGACGTTTCGAATTTGGCAGCCGGGCTCTGCGACAGTCACATAGGCATTGTTGCATCATAACCAACCAAACATCTTGCAGAGGGCTAATGTCTGTGCGGCAGCGAATGCAGTTCCAAGGGACAGTGAAAACCAGGTAGAGCTTTCAGTGCTGGGAGCTTTCGTGTGGGCGTAATCGCTGGACTTTTCGAATTTGGCAGCCGGGCTCTGCGACAGTCACATAGGCATTGTTGTATCATACCCAACCAAGGCTTTTGCAGAGCGCGAATGTCTGTGCGGCAGAGAATGCAGTTCCAAGGGACAGTGAAAACCAGGTAGACCTTTCATGCTGGCAGCTTTCGTGTGGGCGCAATCGCTGGACGTTTCGGATTTGGCAGCCGGGCTCTGCGACAGTCACATAGGCATTGTTGCATCATAACCAACCGAAGCTCTTGCAGAGGGCGAATGTCTCTGCGGCAGCGAATGCAGTTCCAAGGGACAGTGAAAACCAGGTAGAGCTTTCAGTGCCGGCAGCTTTCGTGTGGGCGCAATCGCTGGACGTTTCGAATTTCGCAGCCCGGTTCTGCGACAGTAACATAGGCATTGTTGCATCATAACCAACCAAGGCTTTTGCAGAGCGTGAATGTCTGTGCGGCAGCGAATGCAGTTCCAAGGGACAGTGAAAACCAGGTAGAGCTTTCAGTGCTGGCAGCTTTCGTGTGGGCGCAATCGCGGGACGTTTCGAATTTGGCAGCTGGGCTCTGCCAGAGTCACGTAGGCATTGTTGCATCATAAACAACCAAAGCTCTTGCAGAGCGCGAATGTCTGTGCGGCAGCGAATGCAGTTCCAAGGGACAGTGAAAACCAGGTAGACCTTTCAGTGCTGCCAGCTTTCGTGTGGGCGCAATCGCTGGACTTTTCGAATTTGGCAGCCGGGCTCTGCGACAGTCACATAGGCATTGTTGCATCATAACCAACCAAGGCATTTGCAGAGCGCGAATGTCTGTGCGGCAGCGAATGCAGTTCCAAGGGACAGTGAAAACCAGGTAGACCTTTCATGCTGGCAGCTTTCGTGTGGGCGTAATCGCTGGACGTTTCGAATTTGGCAGCCGGGCTCTGCGACAGTCACATAAGCATTGTTGCATCATAAACAACCAAGGCATTTGCAGAGCGCGAATGTCTGTGCGGCAGCGAATGCAGTTCCAAGGGACAGTGAAAACCAGGTAGAGCTTTCAGTGCTGGCAGCTTTCGTGTGGACGCAATCGCTGGACGTTTCGAATTTGGCAGCTGGGCTCTGCCAGAGTCACATAGGCATTGTTGCATCATAACCAACCAAAGCTTTTGCATAGCGTGAATGTCTGTGCGGCAGCGAATGCAGTTCCAAGGGACAGTGAAAACCAGGTAGACCTTTCAGTGCTGGGAGCTTTCGTGTGGGTGCAATCTCTGGACGTTTCGAATTTGGCAGCCGGGCTCTGCGACAGTCACATAGGCATTGTTGCATCATAACCAACCAAGGCATTTGCAGAGCGCGAATGTCTGTGCGGCAGCGAATGCAGTTCCAAGGGACAGTGAAAACCAGGTAGAGCTTTCAGTGCTGGCAGCTTTCCTGTGGGCGCAATCGCTGGACGTTTCGAATTTGGCAGCCGGGCTTGGCCAGAGTCACATAGGCATTGTTGCATCATAACCAACAAAAGGTTTTTCAGAGCGTGAATGTCTGTGCGGCAGCGAATGCAGTTCCAAGGTACACTGAAAACCAGGTAGACCTTTCAGTGCTGGCAGCTTCCGTCTGGGCTCAATCGCGGGACGTTTCGAATTTGGCATCTGGGCTCTGCCAGAGTCACGTAGGCATTGTTTCATCACAAACAACAAAGGCTTTTGCAGAGCGCGAATGTCTGTGCGGCAGATAATGCAGTTCCAAGGGACAGTGAAATCCAGGTAGACCTTTCATGCTGGGAGCTTTCGTGTGGGCGCAATCGCTGGACGTTTCGAATTTGGCAGCCGGGCTCTGCGACAGTCACATAGGCATTGTTGCATCATAACCAACCGAAGCTCTTGCAGAGGGCGAATGTCTCTGCGGCAGCGAATGCAGTTCCAAGGGACAGTGAAAACCAGGTAGAGCTTTCAGTGCCGGCAGCTTTCGTGTGGGCGCAATCGCTGGACGTTTCGAATTTCGCAGCCGGGTTCTGCGACAGTCACATAGGCATTGTTGCATCATAACCAACCAAGGCTTTTGCAAAGCGTGAATGTCTGTGCGGCAGCGAATGCAGTTCCAAGGGACAGTGAAAACCAGGTAGAGCTTGCAGTGCTGGCAGCTTTCGTGTGGGCGCTATCGCTGGACGTTTCGAATTTGGCAGCCGGGCTCTGCCAGAGTCACATAGGTATTGTTGCATCATAACCAACCAAGGCATTTGCAGAGCGCGAATGTCTGTGCGGCAGCGAATGCAGTTCCAAGGGACAGTGAAAACCAGGTAGAGCTTTCAGTGCTGGCAGCTTTCGTGTGGGCGCAATCGCGGGACGTTTCGAATTTGGCAGCCGGGCTCTGCCAGAGTCACGTAGGCATTGTTGCATCATAAACAATCAAAGCTCTTGCAGAGCGCGAACGTCTGTGCGGCAGCGAATGCAGTTCCAAGGGACAGTGAAAACCAGGTAGAGCTTTCAGTGCTGGCAGCTTTCGTGTGGGCGCAATCGCTGGACGTTTCGAATTTGGCAGCCGGGCTCTGCGACAGTCACATAGGCATTGTTGCATCATAACCAACCAAAGCTATTGCAGAGCGCGAATGTCTCTGCGGCAGCGAATGCAGTTCCAAGGGACAGTGAAAACCAGGTAGAGCTTGCAGTGCTGGCAGCTTTCGTGTGGGCGCTATCGCTGGACGTTTCGAATTTGGCAGCCGGGCTCTGCCAGAGTCACATAGGCATTGTTGCATCATAACCAACCAAGGCATTTGCAGAGCGCGAATGTCTGTGCGGCAGCGAATGCAGTTCCAAGGGACAGTGAAAACCAGGTAGAGCTTTCAGTGCTGGCAGCTTTCGTGTGGGCGCAATCGCGGGACGTTTCGAATTTGGCAGCTGGGCTCTGCCAGAGTCACATAGGCATTGTTGCATCATAACTAACCAAGGCTTTTGCAGAGCGCGAATGTCTGTGCGGCAGCGAATGCAGTTCCAAGGGACAGTGAAAACCAGGTAGACCTTTCATGCTGGCAGCATTCGTGTGGGCGTAATCGCTGGACATTTCGAATTTGGCAGCCGGGCTCTGCCAGAGTCACGTAGGCATTGTTGCATCATAAACAATCAAAGCTCTTGCAGAGCGCGAACGTCTGTGCGGCAGCGAATGCAGTTCCAAGGGACAGTGAAAACCAGGTAGAGCTTTCAGTGCTGGCAGCTTTCGTGTGCGCGCAATCGCTGGACGTTTCGAATTTGGCAGCCGGGCTCTGCGACAGTCACATAGGAATTGTTGCATCATAACCAACCAAAGCTATTGCAGAGCGCGAATGTCTGTGCGGCAGCGAATGCAGTTCCAAGGGACAGTGAAAACCAGGTAGAGCTTTCAGTGCTGGCAGCTTTCGTGTGGGCGCAGTCGCGCGACGTTTCGAATTTGGCAGCTGGGCTCTGCCAGAGTCACATAGGCATTGTTGCATCATAACTAACCAAGGCTTTTGCAGAGCGCGAATGTCTGTGCGGCAGCGAATGCAGTTCCAAGGGACAGTGAAAACCAGGTAGACCTTTCATGCTGGCAGCATTCGTGTGGGCGTAATCGCTGGACTTTTCGAATTTGGCAGCCGGGCTCTGCGACAGTCACATAAGCATTGTTGTATCATACCCAACCAAACATCTTGCAGAGGGCGAATGTCTGTGCGGCAGCGAATGCAGTTCCAAGGGACAGTGAAAACCAGGTAGAGCTTTCAGAGCTGGCATCTTTCGTGTGGACTCAATCGCTGGACGTTTCGAATTTGGCAGCCGGGCCCTGCGACAGTCACATAGGCATTGTTGCATCATAACCAACCAAGGCATTTGCAGAGCGCGAATGTCTGTGCTGCAGCGAATGCAGTTCCAAGGGACAGTGAAAACCAGGTAGAGCTTTCAGTGCTGGCAGCTTTCGTGTGGGCGCAATCGCTGGACGTTTCGAATTTGGCAGCCGGGCTCTGCCAGAGTCACATAGGAATTGTTGCATCATAACCAACCAAGGAATTTGCAGAGCGCGAAAGTCTGTGTGGCAGCGAATGCAGTTCCAAGGGACAGTGAAAACCAGGTAGAGCTTGCAGTGCTGGCAGCTTTCGTGTGGGCGCTATCGCTGGACGTTTCGAATTTGGCAGCCGGACTCTGCGAGTGTCACATAGGCATTGTTGCATCATAACTAACCAAGGCTTTTGCAGAGCGTGAATGTCTGTGCGGCAGCGAATGCAGTTCCAAGGGACAGTGAAAACCAGGTAGACCTTTCAGGCTGGCAGCTTTCGTGTGGGCGTAATCGCTGGACGTTTCGAATTTGGCAGCCGGGCTCTGCGACAGTCACATAGGCATTGTTGCATCATAACCAACCAAATATCTTACAGAGAGCGAATGTCTGTGCGGCAGCGAATGCAGTTCCAAGGGACAGTGAAAACCAGGTAGAGCTTTCAGTGCTGGCAGCTTTCGTGTGGGCGCAATCGCGGGACGTTTCGAATTTGGCAGCCGGGCTCTGCCAGAGTCACGTAGGCATTGTTGCATCATAAACAATCAAAGATCTTGCAGAGCGCGAATGTCTGTGCGGCAGCGAATGCAGTTCCAAGGGACAGTGAAAACCAGGTAGAGCTTTCAGTGCTGGCAGCTTTCGTGTGGGCGCAATCGCTGGACGTTTCGAATTTGGCAGCCGGGCTCTGCGACAGTCACATAGGCATTGTTGCATCATACCCAACCAAACATCTTGTAGAGCGCGAATGTCTGTGCGGCAGCGAATGCAGTTCCAAGGGACAGTGAAAACCAGGTAGAGCTTTTTTCGTGTGGGCGCCATCGCTGGACGTTTCGAATTTGGCAGCCGGGTTCTGCGACAGTAACATAGGCATTGTTGCATCATAACCAACCAAAGCTATTGCAGAGCGCGAATGTCTGTGCGGCAGCGAATGCAGTTCCAAGGGACAGTGAAAACCAGCTACAGCTTTCAGTGCTGGCAGCTTTCGTGTGGGCGCAATCGCGGGACGTTTCGAATTTGGCAGCTGGGCTCTGCCAGAGTCACATAGGCATTGTTGCATCATAACTAACCAAGGCTTTTGCAGAGCGCGAATGTCTGTGCGGCAGCGAATGCAGTTCCAAGGGACAGTGAAAACCAGGTAGACCTTTCATGCTGGCAGCATTCGTGTGGGCGTAATCGCTGGACTTTTCGAATTTCGCAGCCGGGCTCTGCGACAGTCACATAAGCATTGTTGTATCATACCCAACCAAACATCTTGCAGAGGGCGAATGTCTGTGCGGCAGCGAATGCAGTTCCAAGGGACAGTGAAAACCAGGTAGAGCTTTCAGTGCTGGCATCTGTCGTGTGGACTCAATCGCTGGACGTTTCGAATTTGGCAGCCGGGCTCTGCGACAGTCACATAGGCATTGTTGCATCATAACCAACCAAGGCATTTGCAGAGCGCGAATGTCTGTGCTGCAGCGAATGCAGTTCCAAGGGACAGTGAAAACCAGGTAGAGCTTTCAGTGCTGGCAGCTTTCGTGTGGGCGCAATCTCTGGAGGTTTCGAATTTGGCAGCCGGGCTCTGCCAGAGTCACATAGGCATTGTTGCATCATAGCCAACCAAGGCATTTGCAGAGTGTGAATGTCTGTGCGGCAGTGAATGCAGTTCCAAGGGACAGTGAAAACCAGGTAGAGCTTGCAGTGCTGGCAGCTTTCGTGTGGGCGCTATCGCTGGACGTTTCGAATTTGGCAGCCGGGCTCTGCCAGAGTCACATAGGTATTGTTGCATCATAACCAACCAAGGCATTTGCAGAGCGCGAATGTCTGTGCGGCAGCGAATGCAGTTCCAAGGGACAGTGAAAACCAGGTAGAGCTTTCAGTGCTGGCAGCTTTCGTGTGGGCGCAATCGCGGGACGTTTCGAATTTGGCAGCCGGGCTCTGCCAGAGTCACGTAGGCATTGTTGCATCATAAACAATCAAAGCTCTTGCAGAGCGCGAACGTCTGTGCGGCAGCGAATGCAGTTCCAAGGGACAGTGAAAACCAGGTAGAGCTTTCAGTGCTGGCAGCTTTCGTGTGGGCGCAATCGCTGGACGTTTCGAATTTGGCAGCCGGGCTCTGCGACAGTCACATAGGCATTGTTGCATCATAACCAACCAAAGCTATTGCAGAGCGCGAATGTCTCTGCGGCAGCGAATGCAGTTCCAAGGGACAGTGAAAACCAGGTAGAGCTTGCAGTGCTGGCAGCTTTCGTGTGGGCGCTATCGCTGGACGTTTCGAATTTGGCAGCCGGGCTCTGCCAGAGTCACATAGGTATTGTTGCATCATAACCAACCAAGGCATTTGCAGAGCGCGAATGTCTGTGCGGCAGCGAATGCAGTTCCAAGGGACAGTGAAAACCAGGTAGAGCTTTCAGTGCTGGCAGCTTTCGTGTGGGCGCAATCGCGGGACGTTTCGAATTTGGCAGCTGGGCTCTGCCAGAGTCACATAGGCATTGTTGCATCATAACTAACCAAGGCTTTTGCAGAGCGCGAATGTCTGTGCGGCAGCGAATGCAGTTCCAAGGGACAGTGAAAACCAGGTAGACCTTTCATGCTGGCAGCATTCGTGTGGGCGTAATCGCTGGACATTTTGAATTTGGCAGCCGGGCTCTGCCAGAGTCACGTAGGCATTGTTGCATCATAAACAATCAAAGCTCTTGCAGAGCGCGAACGTCTGTGCGGCAGCGAATGCAGTTCCAAGGGACAGTGAAAACCAGGTAGAGCTTTCAGTGCTGGCAGCTTTCGTGTGCGCGCAATCGCTGGACGTTTCGAATTTGGCAGCCGGGCTCTGCGACAGTCACATAGGCATTGTTGCATCATAACCAACCAAAGCTATTGCAGAGCGCGAATGTCTGTGCGGCAGCGAATGCAGTTCCAAGGGACAGTGAAAACCAGGTAGAGCTTTCAGTGCTGGCAGCTTTCGTGTGGGCGCAATCGCGCGACGTTTCGAATTTGGCAGCTGGGCTCTGCCAGAGTCACATAGGCATTGTTGCATCATAACTAACCAAGGCTTTTGCAGAGCGCGAATGTCTGTGCGGCAGCGAATGCAGTTCCAAGGGACAGTGAAAACCAGGTAGACCTTTCATGCTGGCAGCATTCGTGTGGGCGTAATCGCTGGACTTTTCGAATTTGGCAGCCGGGCTCTGCGACAGTCACATAAGCATTGTTGCATCATAACCAACCAAGGCATTTGCAGAGCGCGAATGTCTGTGCTGCAGCGAATGCAGTTCCAAGGGACAGTGAAAACCAGGTAGAGCTTTCAGTGCTGGCAGCTTTCGTGTGGGCGCAATCGCTGGACGTTTCGAATTTGGCAGCCGGGCTCTGCCAGAGTCACATAGGAATTGTTGCATCATAACCAACCAAGGAATTTGCAGAGCGCGAAAGTCTGTGTGGCAGCGAATGCAGTTCCAAGGGACAGTGAAAACCAGGTAGAGCTTGCAGTGCTGGCAGCTTTCGTGTGGGCGCTATCGCTGGACGTTTCGAATTTGGCAGCCGGACTCTGCGAGTGTCACATAGGCATTGTTGCATCATAACTAACCAAGGCTTTTGCAGAGCGTGAATGTCTGTGCGGCAGCGAATGCAGTTCCAAGGGACAGTGAAAACCAGGTAGACCTTTCAGGCTGGCAGCTTTCGTGTGGGCGTAATCGCTGGACGTTTCGAATTTGGCAGCCGGGCTCTGCGACAGTCACATAGGCATTGTTGCATCATAACCAACCAAATATCTTACAGAGAGCGAATGTCTGTGCGGCAGCGAATGCAGTTCCAAGGGACAGTGAAAACCAGGTAGAGCTTTCAGTGCTGGCAGCTTTCGTGTGGGCGCAATCGCGGGACGTTTCGAATTTGGCAGCCGGGCTCTGCCAGAGTCACGTAGGCATTGTTGCATCATAAACAATCAAAGATCTTGCAGAGCGCGAATGTCTGTGCGGCAGCGAATGCAGTTCCAAGGGACAGTGAAAACCAGGTAGAGCTTTCAGTGCTGGCAGCTTTCGTGTGGGCGCAATCGCTGGACGTTTCGAATTTGGCAGCCGGGCTCTGCGACAGTCACATAGGCATTGTTGCATCATACCCAACCAAACATCTTGTAGAGCGCGAATGTCTGTGCGGCAGCGAATGCAGTTCCAAGGGACAGTGAAAACCAGGTAGAGCTTTTTTCGTGTGGGCGCCATCGCTGGACGTTTCGAATTTGGCAGCCGGGTTCTGCGACAGTAACATAGGCATTGTTGCATCATAACCAACCAAAGCTATTGCAGAGCGCGAATGTCTGTGCGGCAGCGAATGCAGTTCCAAGGGACAGTGAAAACCAGCTACAGCTTTCAGTGCTGACAGCTTTCGTGTGGGCGCAATCGCGGGACGTTTCGAATTTGGCAGCTGGGCTCTGCCAGAGTCACATAGGCATTGTTGCATCATAACTAACCAAGGCTTTTGCAGAGCGCGAATGTCTGTGCGGCAGCGAATGCAGTTCCAAGGGACAGTGAAAACCAGGTAGACCTTTCATGCTGGCAGCATTCGTGTGGGCGTAATCGCTGGACTTTTCGAATTTCGCAGCCGGGCTCTGCGACAGTCACATAAGCATTGTTGTATCATACCCAACCAAACATCTTGCAGAGGGCGAATGTCTGTGCGGCAGCGAATGCAGTTCCAAGGGACAGTGAAAACCAGGTAGAGCTTTCAGTGCTGGCATCTGTCGTGTGGACTCAATCGCTGGACGTTTCGAATTTGGCAGCCGGGCTCTGCGACAGTCACATAGGCATTGTTGCATCATAACCAACCAAGGCATTTGCAGAGCGCGAATGTCTGTGCTGCAGCGAATGCAGTTCCAAGGGACAGTGAAAACCAGGTAGAGCTTTCAGTGCTGGCAGCTTTCGTGTGGGCGCAATCTCTGGAGGTTTCGAATTTGGCAGCCGGGCTCTGCCAGAGTCACATAGGCATTGTTGCATCATAGCCAACCAAGGCATTTGCAGAGTGTGAATGTCTGTGCGGCAGTGAATGCAGTTCCAAGGGACAGTGAAAACCAGGTAGAGCTTGCAGTGCTGGCTGCTTTCGTGTGGGCGCTATCGCTGGACGTTTCGAATTTGGCAGCCGGACTCTGCGAGTGTCACATAGGCATTGTTGCATCATAACTAACCAAGGCTTTTGCAGAGCGCGAATGTCTGTGCGGCAGCGAATGCAGTTCCAAGGGACAGTGAAAACCAGGTAGACCTTTCAGGCTGGCAGCTTTCGTGTGGGCGTAATCGCTGGAGGTTTCGAATTTGGCAGCCGGGCTCTGCGACAGCCACATAGGCATTGTTGCATCATAACCAACCAAATATCTTGCAGAGAGCGAATGTCTGTGCGGCAGCGAATGCAGTTCCAAGGGACAGTGAAAACCAGGTAGAGCTTTCAGTGCTGGCAGCTTTCGTGTGGACGCAATCGCTGGACGTTTCGAATTTGGCAGCCGGGCTCTGCGACAGTCACATAGGCATTGTTGCATCATAACCAACCAAAGCTCTTGCAGAGCGCGAATGTCTGTGCGGCAGCGAATGCAGTTCCAAGGGACAGTGAAAACCAGGTAGAGCTTTCAGTGCTGGCAGCTTTCGTGTGGGCGCAATCGCGGGACGTTTTGAATTTGGCAGCCGGGCTCTGCCAGAGTCACATAGCCATTGTTGCATCATAAACAATCAAAGCTCTTGCAGAGCGCGAATGTCTGTGCGGCAGCGAATGCAGTTCCAAGGGACAGTGAAAACCAGGTAGAGCTTTCAGTGCTGGCAGCTTTCGTGTGGGCGCAATCGCGGGACGTTTCGAATTTGGCAGCCGGGCTCTGCCAGAGTCACGTAGGCATTGTTGCATCATAAACAACCAAAGCTCTTGCAGAGCGCGAATGTCTGTGCGGCAGCGAATGCAGTTCCAAGGGACAGTGAAAACCAGGTAGAGCTTTCAGTGCTGGCAGCTTTCGTGTGGGCGCAATCGCTGGACGTTTCGAATTTGGCAGCCGGGCTCTGCGACAGTCACATAGGCATTGTTGCATCATAACCAACCAAAGCTATTGCAGAGCGCGAATGTCTGTGCGGCAGCGAATGCAGTTCCAAGGGACAGTGAAAACCAGGTAGAGCTTTCAGTGCTGGCAGCTTTCGTGTGGGCGCAATCGCGGGACGTTTCGAATTTGGCAGACGGGCTCTGCGACAGTCACATAGGCATTGTTGCATCATAACCAACCAAGGCATTTGCAGAGCGCGAATGTCTGTGCTGCAGCGAATGCAGTTCCAAGGGACAGTGAAAACCAGGTAGAGCTTTCAGTGCTGGCAGCTTTCGTGTGGGCGCAATCTCTGGACGTTTCGAATTTGGCAGCCGGGCTCTGCCAGAGTCACATAGGCATTGTTGCATCATAGCCAACCAAGGCATTTGCAGAGCGTGAATGTCTGTGCGGCAGCGAATGCAGTTCCAAGGGACAGTGAAAACCAGGTAGAGCTTTCAGTGCTGGCAGCTTTCGTGTGGGCGCAATCACTGGACGTTTCGAATTTGGCAGCCGGGCTCTGCCAGAGTCACATAGGAATTGTTGCATCATAACCAACCAAGGAATTTGCAGAGCGCGAATGTCTGTGTGGCAGCGAATGCAGTTCCAAGAGACAGTGAAAACCAGGTAGAGCTTGCAGTGCTGGCAGCTTTCGTGTGGGCGCTATCGCTGGACGTTTCGAATTTGGCAGCCGGGTTCTGCGACAGTCACATAGGCATTGTTGCATCATAAACAACCAAAGCTCTTGCAGAGCGCGAATGTCTGTGCGGCAGCGAATGCAGTTCCAAGGGACAGTGAAAACCAGGTAGAGCTTTCAGTGCTCGCAGCTTTCGTGTGGGCGCAATCGCTGGACGTTTTGAATTTGGCAGCCGGGCTCTGCTAGAGTCACGTAGGCATTGTTGCATCATAAACAATCAAAGCTCTTGCAGAGCGCGAATGTCTGTGCGGCAGCGAATGCAGTTCCAAGGGACAGTGAAAACCAGGTAGAGCTTTCAGTGCTGGCAGCTTTCGTGTGGGCGCAATCGCTGGACGTTTCGAATTTGGCAGCCGGGCTCTTCGACAGTCACATAGGCATTGTTGCATCATAACCAACCAAAGCTCTTGCAGAGCGCAAATGTCTGTGCGGCAGCGAATGCAGTTCCAAGGGACAGTGAAAACCAGGTGGAGCTTTCAGTGCTGGCAGCTTTCGTGTGGGCGCAATCGCTGGACGTTTCGAATTTGGCAGCCGGGCTCGGCCAGAGTCACATAGGCATTGTTGCATCATAACCAACCAAAGCTTTTGCATAGCGTGAATGTCTGTGCGGCAGCGAATGCAGTTCCAAGGGACAGTGAAAACCAGGTAGACCTTTCAGTGCTGGGAGTTTTCGTGTGGGCGCAATCTCTGGACGTTTCGAATTTGGCAGCCGGGCTCTGCGACAGTCACATAGGCATTGTTGCATCATAACCAACCAAGGAATTTGCAGAGCGCGAATGTCTGTGCGGCAGCGAATGCAGTTCCAAGGGACAGTGAAAACCAGGTAGACCTTTCATGCTGGCAGCTTTCGTGTGGGCGTAATCGCTGGATGTTTCGAATTTGGCAGCCGGACTCTGCGAGAGTCACATAGGCATTGTTGCATCATAACCAACCAAGGCATTTGCAGAGCGCGAATGTCTGTGCTGCAGCGAATGCAGTCCCAAGGGACAGTGAAAACCAGGTAGAGCTTTCAGTGCTGGCAGCATTCGTGTGGGAGCTATCGCTGGACGTTACGAATTTGGCAGCCGGGCTCTGCCAGAGTCACATAGGCATTGTTGCATCATAACCAACCAAGGCATTTCAGAGCGCGAATGTCTGTGCGGCAGCGAATGCAGTTCCAAGGGACAGTGAAAACCAGGTAGACCTTTCATGCTGGCAGCTTTCGTGTGGGCGTAATCGCTGGATGTTTCTAATTTGGCAGCCGGGCTCTGCCAGAGTCACATAGGTATTGTTGCATCATAACCAACCAAGGCATTTGCAGAGCGCGAATGTCTGTGCGGCAGCGAATGCAGTTCCAAGGGACAGTGAAAACCAGGTAGACCTTTCAGTACTGGCAGCTTTCGTCTGGGCGCAATCGCTGGACGTTTCGCATTTGGCAGCTGTGCTCTGCCAGAGTCACATAGGCATTGTTGCATCATAACCAACCAAGGCTTTTGCAGAGCGCGAATGTCTGTGCGGCAGCGAATGCAGTTCCAAGGGACAGTGAAAACCAGGTAGACCTTTCAGTGCTGGCAGCTTTCGTGTGGGCGCAATCGCTGGACGTTTCGAATTTGGCTGCCGGGCTCTGCGACAGTCACATAGGCATTGTTGCATCATAAGCAACCAAAGCTCTTGCAGAGCGCGAATGTCTGTGCGGCAGCGAATGCAGTTCCAAGGGACAGTGAAAACCAGGTAGACCTTTCAGTGCTGGCAGCTTTCGTGTGGGCGCAATCTCTGGACATTTCGAATTTGGCAGCTGGGCTCTGCCAGAGTCACATAGGCATTGTTGCATCATAAACAACCAAGGCTTTTGCAGAGCGCGAATGTCTGTGCGGCAGCGAATGCAGTTCCAAGGGACAGTGAAAACCAGGTAGACCTTTCATGCTGGCAGCTTTCGTGTGGGCGCAATCGCTGGACGTTTCGAATTTGGCTGCCGGGCTCTGCGACAGTCACATAGGCATTGTTGCATCATAACCAACCAAAGCTCTTGCAGAGCGCGAATGTCTGTGCGGCAGCGAATGCAGTTCCAAGGGACAGTGAAAACCAGGTAGAGCTTTCAGTGCTGGCAGCTTTCGTGTGGGCGCAATCGCGGGACGTTTCGAATTTGGCAGCCGGGCTCTCCCAGAGTCACGTAGGCATTGTTGCATCATAAACAATCAAAGCTCTTGCAGAGCGCGAATGTCTGTGCGGCAGCGAATGCAGTTCCAAGGGACAGTGAAAACCAGGTAGAGCTTTCAGTGCTGGCAGCTTTCGTGTGGGCGCAATCGCTGGACGTTTCGAATTTGGCAGCCGGGCTCTGCGACAGTCACATAGGCATTTTTGCATCGTAACCAATCAAAGCTATTGCAGAGCGCGAATGTCTGTGCGGCAGCGAATGCAGTTCCAAGGGACAGTGAAAACCAGGTAGAGCTTTCAGTGCTGGCAGCATTCGTGTGGGCGCTATCGCTGCCCGTTACGAATTTGGCAGCCGGGCTCTGCCAGAGTCACATAGGCATTGTTGCATCATAACCAACCAAAGCTTTTGCATAGCGTGAATGTCTGTGCGGCAGCGAATGCAGTTCCAAGGGACAGTGAAAACCAGGTAGACCTTTCAGTGCTGGGACCTTTCGTGTGGGTGCAATCTCTGGACGTTTCGAATTTGGCAGCCGGGCTCTGCGACAGTCACATAGGCATTGTTGCATCATAACCAACCAAGGCATTTGCAGAGCGCGAATGTCTGGGCGGCAGCGAATGCAGTTCCAAAGGACAGTGAAAACCAGGTAGAGCTTTCAGTGCTGGCAGCTTTCCTGTGGGCGCAATCGCTGGACGTTTCGAATTTGGCAGCCGGGCTTGGCCAGAGTCACATAGGCATTGTTGCATCATAACCAACAAAAGGTTTTTCAGAGCGTGAATGTCTGTGCGGCAGCGAATGCAGTTCCAAGGGACACTGAAAACCAGGTAGACCTTTCAGTGCTGGCAGCTTTCGTCTGGGCTCAATCGCGGGACGTTTCGAATTTGGCATCTGGGCTCTGCCAGAGTCACGTAGGCATTGTTTCATCACAAACAACAAAGGCTTTTGCAGAGCGCGAATGTCTGTGCGGCAGATAATGCAGTTCCAAGGGACAGTGAAAACCAGGTAGACCTTTCATGCTGGGAGCTTTCGTGTGGGCGCAATCGCTGGACGTTTCGAATTTGGCAGCCGGGCTCTGCGACAGTCACATAGGCATTGTTGCATCATAACCAACCGAAGCTCTTGCAGAGGGCGAATGTCTCTGCGGCAGCGAATGCAGTTCCAAGGGACAGTGAAAACCAGGTAGAGCTTTCAGTGCCGGCAGCTTTCGTGTGGGCGCAATCGCTGGACGTTTCGAATTTCGCAGCCGGGTTCTGCGACAGTCACATAGGCATTGTTGCATCATAACCAACCAAGGCTTTTGCAGAGCGCGAATGTCTGTGCGGCAGCGAATGCAGTTCCAAGGGACAGTGAAAACCAGGTAGAGCTTTCAGTGCTGGCAGCTTTCGTGTGGGCGCTATCGCTGGACGTTTCGAATTTGGCAGCCCGGCTCTGCCAGAGTCGCATAGGTATTGTTGCATCATAACCAATCAAGGCATTTGCAGAGCGCGAATGTCTGTGCGGCAGCGAATGCAGTTCCAAGGGACAGTGAAAACCAGGTAGACCTTTCAATACTGGCAGCTTTCGTCTGGGCGCAATCGCGGGACGATTCGAATTTGGCAGCTGGGCTCTGCCAGAGTCACATAGGCATTGTTGCATCATAACTAACCAAGGCTTTTGCAGAGCGCGAATGTCTGTGCGGCAGCGAATGCAGTTCCAAGGGACAGTGAAAACCAGGTAGAGCTTTCAGTGCTGGGAGCTTTCGTGTGGGCGCAATCGCTGGACGTTTTGAATTTGGCAGCCGGGCTCTGCGACAGTCACATAGGCATTGTTGCATCATAACCAACCAAAGCTCTTGCAGAGCGTGAATGTCTGTGCGGCAGCGAATGCAGTTCCAAGGGACAGTGAAAACCAGGTAGACCTTTCAGTGTTGGCAGCTTTCGTGTGGGCGCAATCGCTGGACGTTTCGAATTTGGCAGCCGGGTTCTGCGACAGTCACATAGGCATTGTTGCATCATAACCAACCAAGGCTTTTGCAGAGAGCGAATGTCTGTGCGGCAGCGAATGCAGTTCCAAGGGACAGTGAAAACCAGGTAGAGCTTTCAGTGCTGGCAGCTTTCGTGTGGGCGCAATCGCGGGACGTTTCGAATTTGGCAGCTGGGCTCTGCCAGAGTCACATAGGCATTGTTGCATCATAACCAACCAAAGCTCTTGCAGAGCGCGAATGTCTGTGCGGCAGCGAATGCAGTTCCAAGGGACAGTGAAAACCAGGTAGAGCTTTCAGTGCTGGCAGCTTTCGTGTGGGCGCAATCGCGGGACGTTTCGAATTTGGCAGCCGGGCTCTGCCAGAGTCACGTAGGCATTGTTGCATCATAAACAATGAAAGCTCTTGCAGAGCGCGAACGTCTGTGCGGCAGCGAATGCAGTTCCAAGGGACAGTGAAAACCAGGTAGAGCTTTCAGTGCTGGCAGCTTTCGTGTGGGCGCAATCGCTGGACGTTTCGAATTTGGCAGCCGGGCTCTGCGACAGTCACATAGGCATTGTTGCATCATAACCAACCAAAGCTATTGCAGAGCGCGAATGTCTGTGCGGCAGCGAATGCAGTTCCAAGGGACAGTGAAAACCAGGTAGAGCTTTCAGTGCTGGCAGCTTTCGTGTGGGCGCAATCGCGGGACGTTTCTAATTTGGCAGCCGGGCTCTGCCAGAGTCACATAGGCATTGTTGCATCATAACTAACCAAGACTTTTGCAGAGCGCGAATGTCTGTGCGGCAGCGAATGCAGTTCCAAGGGACAGTGAAAACCAGGTAGACCTTTCATGCTGGCAGCATTCGTGTGGGCGTAATCGCTGGACTTTTCGAATTTGGCAGCCGGGCTCTGCGACAGTCACATAAGCATTGTTGTATCATACCCAACCAATCATCTTGCAGAGGGCGAATGTCTGTGCGGCAGCGAATGCAGTTCCAAGGGACAGTGAAAACCAGGTAGAGCTTTCAGTGCTGGCATCTTTCGTGTGGACTCAATCGCTGGACGTTTCGAATTTGGCAGCCGGGCTCTGCGACAGTCACATAGGCATTGTTGCATCATAACCAACCAAGGCATTTGCAGAGCGCGAATGTCTGTGCTGCAGCGAATGCAGTTCCAAGGGACAGTGAAAACCAGGTAGAGCTTTCAGTGCTGGCAGCTTTCGTGTGGGCGCAATCTCTGGACGTTTCGAATTTGGCAGCCGGGCTCTGCCAGAGTCACATAGGCATTGTTGCATCATAACCAACCAAGGCTTTTGCAGAGCGTGAATGTCTGTGCGGCAGCGAATGCAGTTCCAAGGGACAGTGAAAACCAGGTAGAGCTTTCAGTGCTGGCAGCTTTCGTGTGGGCGCAATCGCTGGACGTTTCGAATTTGGCAGCCGGGCTCTGCCAGAGTCACATAGGAATTGTTGCATCATAACCAACCAAGGAATTTGCAGAGCGCGAAAGTGTGTGTGGCAGCGAATGCAGTTCCAAGGGACAGTGAAAACCAGGTAGAGCTTGCAGTGCTGGCAGCTTTCGTGTGGGCGATATCGCTGGACGTTTCGAATTTGGCAGCCGGACTCTGCGAGTGTCACATAGGCATTGTTGCATCATAACTAACCAAGGCTTTTGCAGAGCGCGAATGTCTGTGCGGCAGCGAATGCAGTTCCAAGGGACAGTGAAAACCAGGTAGAGCTTGCAGTGCTGGCAGCTTTCGTGTGGGCGCAATCGCTGGACGTTTCGAATTTGGCAGCCGGGCTCTGCGACAGTCACATAGGCATTGTTGCATCATAACCAACCAAAGCTCTTGCAGAGCGCGAATGTCTGTGCGGCAGCGAATGCAGTTCCAAGGGACAGTGAAAACCAGGTAGAGCTTTCAGTGCTGGCAGCTTTCGTGTGGGCGCAATCGCTGGACGTTTCGAATTTGGCAGCCGGGCTCTGCGACAGTCACATAGGCATTGTTGCATCATAACCAACCAAAGCTCTTGCAGAGCGCGAATGTCTGTGCGGCAGCGAATGCAGTTCCAAGGGACAGTGAAAACCAGGTAGAGCTTTCAGTGCTGGAAGCTTTCGTGTGGGCGCAATCGCGGGACGTTTCGAATTTGGCAGCCGGGCTCTGCCAGAGTCACGTAGGTATTGTTGCATCATAAACAACCAAAGCTGTTGCAGAGCGCGAATGTCTGTGCGGCAGCGAATGCAGTTCCAAGGGACAGTGAAAACCAGGTAGAGCTTTCAGTGCTGGCAGCTTTCGTGTGGGCGCAATCGCTGGACGTTTCGAATTTGGCAGCCGGGCTCTGCGACAGTCACATAGGCATTGTTGCATCATAACCAACCAAAGCTCTTGCAGAGCGCGAATGTCTGTGCGGCAGCGAATGCAGTTCCAAGGGACAGTGAAAACCAGGTAGAGCTTTCAGTGCTGGCAGCTTTCGTGTGGGCGCAATCGCGGGACGTTTCGAATTTGGCAGCTGCGCTCTGCCAGAGTCACATAGGCATTGTTGCATCATAACTAACCAAGGCTTTTGCAGAGCGCGAATGTCTGTGCGGCAGCGAATGCAGTTCCAAGGGACAGTGAAAACCAGGTAGAGCTTTCAGTGCTGCCAGCTTTCGTGTGGGCGCAATCGCGGGACGTTTCGAATTTGGCAGACGGGCTCTGCGACAGTCACATAGGCATTGTTGCATCATAACCAACCAAGGCATTTGCAGAGCGCGAATGTCTGTGCTGCAGCGAATGCAGTTCCAAGGGACAGTGAAAACCAGGTAGAGCTTTCAGTGCTGGCAGCTTTCGTGTGGGCGCAATCTCTGGACGTTTCGAATTTGGCAGCCGGGCTCTGCCAGAGTCACATAGGCATTGTTGCATCATAGCCAACCAAGGCATTTGCAGAGCGTGAATGTCTGTGCGGCAGCGAATGCAGTTCCAAGGGACAGTGAAAACCAGGTAGAGCTTGCAGTGCTGGCAGCTTTCGTGTGGGCGCAATCACTGGACGTTTCGAATTTGGCAGCCGGGCTCTGCCAGAGTCACATAGGAATTGTTGCATCATAACCAACCAAGGAATTTGCAGAGCGCGAATGTCTGTGTGGCAGCGAATGCAGTTCTAAGAGACAGTGAAAACCAGGTAGAGCTTGCAGTGCTGGCAGCTTTCGTGTGGGCGCTATCGCTGGACGTTTCGAATTTGGCAGTCGGACTCTGCGAGTGTCACATAGGCATTGTTGCATCATAACTAACCAAGGCTTTTGCAGAGCGCGAATGTCTGTGCGGCAGCGAATGCAGTTCCAAGGGACAGTGAAAACCAGGTAGACCTTTCAGTGCTGGCAGCTTTCGTCTGGGCGCAATCGCGGGACGTTTCGAATTTGGCAGCTGGGCTCTGCCAGAGTCACGTAGGCATTGTTGCATCATAAACAACCAAGGCTTTTGCAGAGCGCGAATGTCTGTGCGGCAGCGAATGCAGTTCCAAGGGACAGTGAAAACCAGGTAGAACTTTCAGTGCTGGCAGCTTTCGTGTGGACGCAATCGCTGGACGTTTCGAATTTGGCAGCCGGGTTCTGCGACAGTCACATAGGCATTGTTGCATCATAACCAACCAAAGCTCTTGCAGAGCGCGAATGTCTGTGCTGCAGCGAATGCAGTTCCAAGGGACAGTGAAAACCAGGTAGAGCTTTCAGTGCTGGCAGCTTTCGTGTGGGCGCAATCGCTGGACGTTTTGAATTTGGCAGCCGGGCTCTGCCAGAGTCACGTAGGCATTGTTGCATCATAAACAATCAAAGCTCTTGCAGAGCGCGAATGTCTGTGCGGCAGCGAATGCAGTTCCAAGGGACAGTGAAAACCAGGTAGACCTTTCAGTGCTGGCAGCTTTCGTGTGGGCGCAATCTCTGGACGTTTCGAATTTGGCAGCCGGGCTCTGCGACAGTCACATAGGCATTGTTGCATCATAACCAACCAAGGAATTTGCAGAGCGCGAATGTCTGTGCGGCAGCGAATGCAGTTCCAAGGGACAGTGAAAACCAGGTAGACCTTTCATGCTGGCAGCTTTCGTGTGGGCGTAATCGCTGGACGTTTCGAATTTGGCAGCCGGGCTCTGCGAGAGTCACATAGGCATTGTTGCATCATAACCAACCAAGGCATTTGCAGAGCGCGAATGTCTGTGCGGCAGCGAATGCAGTTCCAAGGGACAGTGAAAACCAGGTAGAGCTTTCAGTGCTGGCAGCATTCGTGTGGGCGCTATCGCTGGACGTTACGAATTTGGCAGCCGGGCTCTGCCAGAGTCACATAGGCATTGTTGCATCATAACCAACCAAGGCATTTGCAGAGCGCGAATGTCTGTGCGGCAGCGAATGCAGTTCCAAGGGACAGTGAAAACCAGGTAGACCTTTCATGCTGGCAGCTTTCGTGTGGGCGTAATCGCTGGACGTTTCTAATTTGGCAGCCGGGCTCTGCCAGAGTCACATAGGTATTGTTGCATCATAACCAACCAAGGCATTTGCAGAACGCGAATGTCTGTGCGGCAGCGAATGCAGTTCCAAGGGACAGTGAAAACCAGGTAGACCTCTCAGTACTGGCAGCTTTCGTCTGGTCGCAATCGCTGGACGTTTCGAATTTGGCAGCTGGGCTCTGCCAGAGTCACGTAGGCATTGTTGCATCATAAACAACCAAGGCTTTTGCAGAGCGCGAATGTCTGTGCGGCAGCGAATGCAGTTCCAAGGGACAGTGAAAACCAGGTAGACCTTTCAGTGCTGGCAGCTTTCGTGTGGACGCAATCGCTGGACGTTTCGAATTTGGCAGCCGGGTTCTGCGACAGTCACATAGGCATTGTTGCATCATAACCAACCAAAGCTCTTGCAGAGCGCGAATGTCTGTGCGGCAGCGAATGCAGTTCCAAGGGACAGTGAAAACCAGGTAGAGCTTTCAGTGCTGGCAGCTTTCGTGTGGGCGCAATCGCTGGACGTTTCGAATTTGGCAGCCGGGCTCTGCCAGAGTCACGTAGGTATTGTTGCATCATAAACAACCAAAGCTGTTGCAGAGCGCGAATGTCTGTGCGGCAGCGAATGCAGTTCCAAGGGACAGTGAAAACCAGGTAGAGCTTTCAGTGCTGGCAGCTTTCGTCTGGGCGCAATCGCTGGACGTTTCGAATTTGGCAGCCGGGCTCTGCGACAGTCACATAGGCATTGTTGCATCATAACCAACCAAAGCTCTTGCAGAGCGCGAATGTCTGTGCGGCAGCGAATGCAGTTCCAAGGGACAGTGAAAACCAGGTAGAGCTTTCAGTGCTGGCAGCTTTCGTGTGGGCGCAATCGCGGGACGTTTCGAATTTGGCAGCTGGGCTCTGCCAGAGTCACATAGGCATTGTTGCATCATAACTAACCAAGGCTTTTGCAGAGCGCGAATGTCTGTGCGGCAGCGAATGCAGTTCCAAGGGACAGTGAAAACCAGGTAGAGCTTTCAGTGCTGCCAGCTTTCGTGTGGGCGCAAGCGCGGGACGTTTCGAATTTGGCAGCCGGGCTCTGCCAGAGTCACGTAGGTATTGTTGCATCATAAACAACCAAAGCTGTTGCAGAGCGCGAATGTCTGTGCGGCAGCGAATGCAGTTCCAAGGGACAGTGAAAACCAGGTAGAGCTTTCAGTGCTGGCAGCTTTCGTGTGGGCGCAATCGCTGGACGTTTCGAATTTGGCAGCCGGGCTCTGCGACAGTCACATAGGCAGTGTTGCATCATAACCAACCAAAGCTCTTGCAGAGCGCGAATGTCTGTGCGGCAGCGAATGCAGTTCCAAGGGACAGTGAAAACCAGGTAGAGCTTTCAGTGCTGGCAGCTTTCGTGTGGGCGCAATCACTGGACGTTTCGAATTTGGCAGCCGGGCTCTGCCAGAGTCACATAGGAATTGTTGCATCATAACCAACCAAGGAATTTGCAGAGCGCGAATGTCTGTGTGGCAGCGAATGCAGTTCCAAGAGACAGTGAAAACCAGGTAGATCTTGCAGTGCTGGCAGCTTTCGTGTGGGCGCTATCGCTGGACGTTTCGAATTTGGCAGCCGGACTCTGCGAGTGTCACATAGGCATTGTTGCATCATAACTAACCAAGGCTTTTGCAGAGCGCGAATGTCTGTGCGGCAGCGAATGCAGTTCCAAGGGACAGTGAAAACCAGGTAGACCTTTCAGTGCTGGCAGCTTTCGTCTGGGCGCAATCGCGGGACGTTTCGAATTTGGCAGCTGGGCTCTGCCAGAGTCACGTAGGCATTGTTGCATCATAAACAACCAAGGCTTTTGCAGAGCGCGAATGTCTGTGCGGCAGCGAATGCAGTTCCAAGGGACAGTGAAAACCAGGTAGACCTTTCAGTGCTGGCAGCTTTCGTGTGGACGCAATCGCTGGACGTTTCGAATTTGGCAGCCGGGTTCTGCGACAGTCACATAGGCATTGTTGCATCATAACCAACCAAAGCTCTTGCAGAGCGCGAATGTCTGTGCGGCAGCGAATGCAGTTCCAAGGGACAGTGAAAACCAGGTAGAGCTTTCAGTGCTGGCAGCTTTCGTGTGGGCGCAATCGCTGGACGTTTTGAATTTGGCAGCCGGGCTCTGCCAGAGTCACGTAGGCATTGTTGCATCATAAACAATCAAAGCTCTTGCAGAGCGCGAATGTCTGTGCGGCAGCGAATGCAGTTCCAAGGGACAGTGAAAACCAGGTAGAGCTTTCAGTGCTGGCAGCTTTCGTGTGGGCGCAATCTCTGGACGTTTCGAATTTGGCAGCCGGGCTCTGCCAGAGTCACATAGGCATTGTTGCATCATAGCCAACCAAGGCATTTGCAGAGCGTGAATGTCTGTGCGGCAGCGAATGCAGTTCCAAGGGACAGTGAAAACCAGGTCGAGCTTGCAGTGCTGGCAGCTTTCGTGTGGGCGCAATCACTGGACGTTTCGAATTTGGCAGCCGGGCTCTGCCAGAGTCACATAGGAATTGTTGCATCATAACCAACCAAGGAATTTGCAGAGCGCGAATGTCTGTGTGGCAGCGAATGCAGTTCCAAGAGACAGTGAAAACCAGGTAGATCTTGCAGTGCTGGCAGCTTTCGTGTGGGCGCTATCGCTGGACGTTTCGAATTTGGCAGCCGGACTCTGCGAGTGTCACATAGGCATTGTTGCATCATAACTAACCAAGGCTTTTGCAGAGCGCGAATGTCTGTGCGGCAGCGAATGCAGTTCCAAGGGACAGTGAAAACCAGGTAGACCTTTCAGTGCTGGCAGCTTTCGTCTGGGCGCAATCGCGGGACGTTTCGAATTTGGCAGCTGGGCTCTGCCAGAGTCACGTAGGCATTGTTGCATCATAAACAACCAAGGCTTTTGCAGAGCGCGAATGTCTGTGTGGCAGCGAATGCAGTTCCAAGGGACAGTGAAAACCAGGTAGACCTTTCAGTGCTGGGACCTTTCGTGTGGGTGCAATCTCTGGACGTTTCGAATTTGGCAGCCGGGCTCTGCGACAGTCACATAGGCATTGTTGCATCATAACCAACCAAGGCATTTGCAGAGCGCGAATGTCTGGGCGGCAGCGAATGCAGTTCCAAAGGACAGTGAAAACCAGGTAGAGCTTTCAGTGCTGGCAGCTTTCCTGTGGGCGCAATCGCTGGACGTTTCGAATTTGGCAGCCGGGCTTGGCCAGAGTCACATAGGCATTGTTGCATCATAACCAACAAAAGGTTTTTCAGAGCGTGAATGTCTGTGCGGCAGCGAATGCAGTTCCAAGGGACACTGAAAACCAGGTAGACCTTTCAGTGCTGGCAGCTTTCGTCTGGGCTCAATCGCGGGACGTTTCGAATTTGGCATCTGGGCTCTGCCAGAGTCACGTAGGCATTGTTTCATCACAAACAACAAAGGCTTTTGCAGAGCGCGAATGTCTGTGCGGCAGCGAATGCAGTTCCAAGGGACAGTGAAAACCAGGTAGACCTTTCATGCTGGGAGCTTTCGTGTGGGCGCAATCGCTGGACGTTTCGAATTTGGCAGCCGGGCTCTGCGACAGTCACATAGGCATTGTTGCATCATAACCAACCGAAGCTCTTGCAGAGGGCGAATGTCTCTGCGGCAGCGAATGCAGTTCCAAGGGACAGTGAAAACCAGGTAGAGCTTTCAGTGCCGGCAGCTTTCGTGTGGGCGCAATCGCTGGACGTTTCGAATTTCGCAGCCGGGTTCTGCGACAGTCACATAGGCATTGTTGCATCATAACCAACCAAGGCTTTTGCAGAGCGCGAATGTCTGTGCGGCAGCGAATGCAGTTCCAAGGGACAGTGAAAACCAGGTAGAGCTTTCAGTGCTGGCAGCTTTCGTGTGGGCGCTATCGCTGGACGTTTCGAATTTGGCAGCCCGGCTCTGCCAGAGTCGCATAGGTATTGTTGCATCATAACCAATCAAGGCATTTGCAGAGCGCGAATGTCTGTGCGGCAGCGAATGCAGTTCCAAGGGACAGTGAAAACCAGGTAGACCTTTCAATACTGGCAGCTTTCGTCTGGGCGCAATCGCGGGACGATTCGAATTTGGCAGCTGGGCTCTGCCAGAGTCACATAGGCATTGTTGCATCATAACTAACCAAGGCTTTTGCAGAGCGCGAATGTCTGTGCGGCAGCGAATGCAGTTCCAAGGGACAGTGAAAACCAGGTAGAGCTTTCAGTGCTGGGAGCTTTCGTGTGGGCGCAATCGCTGGACGTTTTGAATTTGGCAGCCGGGCTCTGCGACAGTCACATAGGCATTGTTGCATCATAACCAACCAAAGCTCTTGCAGAGCGTGAATGTCTGTGCGGCAGCGAATGCAGTTCCAAGGGACAGTGAAAACCAGGTAGACCTTTCAGTGTTGGCAGCTTTCGTGTGGGCGCAATCGCTGGACGTTTCGAATTTGGCAGCCGGGTTCTGCGACAGTCACATAGGCATTGTTGCATCATAACCAACCAAGGCTTTTGCAGAGAGCGAATGTCTGTGCGGCAGCGAATGCAGTTCCAAGGGACAGTGAAAACCAGGTAGAGCTTTCAGTGCTGGCAGCTTTCGTGTGGGCGCAATCGCGGGACGTTTCGAATTTGGCAGCTGGGCTCTGCCAGAGTCACATAGGCATTGTTGCATCATAACCAACCAAAGCTCTTGCAGAGCGCGAATGTCTGTGCGGCAGCGAATGCAGTTCCAAGGGACAGTGAAAACCAGGTAGAGCTTTCAGTGCTGGCAGCTTTCGTGTGGGCGCAATCGCGGGACGTTTCGAATTTGGCAGCCGGGCTCTGCCAGAGTCACGTAGGCATTGTTGCATCATAAACAATGAAAGCTCTTGCAGAGCGCGAACGTCTGTGCGGCAGCGAATGCAGTTCCAAGGGACAGTGAAAACCAGGTAGAGCTTTCAGTGCTGGCAGCTTTCGTGTGGGCGCAATCGCTGGACGTTTCGAATTTGGCAGCCGGGCTCTGCGACAGTCACATAGGCATTGTTGCATCATAACCAACCAAAGCTATTGCAGAGCGCGAATGTCTGTGCGGCAGCGAATGCAGTTCCAAGGGACAGTGAAAACCAGGTAGAGCTTTCAGTGCTGGCAGCTTTCGTGTGGGCGCAATCGCGGGACGTTTCTAATTTGGCAGCCGGGCTCTGCCAGAGTCACATAGGCATTGTTGCATCATAACTAACCAAGACTTTTGCAGAGCGCGAATGTCTGTGCGGCAGCGAATGCAGTTCCAAGGGACAGTGAAAACCAGGTAGACCTTTCATGCTGGCAGCATTCGTGTGGGCGTAATCGCTGGACTTTTCGAATTTGGCAGCCGGGCTCTGCGACAGTCACATAAGCATTGTTGTATCATACCCAACCAATCATCTTGCAGAGGGCGAATGTCTGTGCGGCAGCGAATGCAGTTCCAAGGGACAGTGAAAACCAGGTAGAGCTTTCAGTGCTGGCATCTTTCGTGTGGACTCAATCGCTGGACGTTTCGAATTTGGCAGCCGGGCTCTGCGACAGTCACATAGGCATTGTTGCATCATAACCAACCAAGGCATTTGCAGAGCGCGAATGTCTGTGCTGCAGCGAATGCAGTTCCAAGGGACAGTGAAAACCAGGTAGAGCTTTCAGTGCTGGCAGCTTTCGTGTGGGCGCAATCTCTGGACGTTTCGAATTTGGCAGCCGGGCTCTGCCAGAGTCACATAGGCATTGTTGCATCATAACCAACCAAGGCTTTTGCAGAGCGTGAATGTCTGTGCGGCAGCGAATGCAGTTCCAAGGGACAGTGAAAACCAGGTAGAGCTTTCAGTGCTGGCAGCTTTCGTGTGGGCGCAATCGCTGGACGTTTCGAATTTGGCAGCCGGGCTCTGCCAGAGTCACATAGGAATTGTTGCATCATAACCAACCAAGGAATTTGCAGAGCGCGAAAGTGTGTGTGGCAGCGAATGCAGTTCCAAGGGACAGTGAAAACCAGGTAGAGCTTGCAGTGCTGGCAGCTTTCGTGTGGGCGATATCGCTGGACGTTTCGAATTTGGCAGCCGGACTCTGCGAGTGTCACATAGGCATTGTTGCATCATAACTAACCAAGGCTTTTGCAGAGCGCGAATGTCTGTGCGGCAGCGAATGCAGTTCCAAGGGACAGTGAAAACCAGGTAGAGCTTGCAGTGCTGGCAGCTTTCGTGTGGGCGCAATCGCTGGACGTTTCGAATTTGGCAGCCGGGCTCTGCGACAGTCACATAGGCATTGTTGCATCATAACCAACCAAAGCTCTTGCAGAGCGCGAATGTCTGTGCGGCAGCGAATGCAGTTCCAAGGGACAGTGAAAACCAGGTAGAGCTTTCAGTGCTGGCAGCTTTCGTGTGGGCGCAATCGCTGGACGTTTCGAATTTGGCAGCCGGGCTCTGCGACAGTCACATAGGCATTGTTGCATCATAACCAACCAAAGCTCTTGCAGAGCGCGAATGTCTGTGCGGCAGCGAATGCAGTTCCAAGGGACAGTGAAAACCAGGTAGAGCTTTCAGTGCTGGAAGCTTTCGTGTGGGCGCAATCGCGGGACGTTTCGAATTTGGCAGCCGGGCTCTGCCAGAGTCACGTAGGTATTGTTGCATCATAAACAACCAAAGCTGTTGCAGAGCGCGAATGTCTGTGCGGCAGCGAATGCAGTTCCAAGGGACAGTGAAAACCAGGTAGAGCTTTCAGTGCTGGCAGCTTTCGTGTGGGCGCAATCGCTGGACGTTTCGAATTTGGCAGCCGGGCTCTGCGACAGTCACATAGGCATTGTTGCATCATAACCAACCAAAGCTCTTGCAGAGCGCGAATGTCTGTGCGGCAGCGAATGCAGTTCCAAGGGACAGTGAAAACCAGGTAGAGCTTTCAGTGCTGGCAGCTTTCGTGTGGGCGCAATCGCGGGACGTTTCGAATTTGGCAGCTGCGCTCTGCCAGAGTCACATAGGCATTGTTGCATCATAACTAACCAAGGCTTTTGCAGAGCGCGAATGTCTGTGCGGCAGCGAATGCAGTTCCAAGGGACAGTGAAAACCAGGTAGAGCTTTCAGTGCTGCCAGCTTTCGTGTGGGCGCAATCGCGGGACGTTTCGAATTTGGCAGACGGGCTCTGCGACAGTCACATAGGCATTGTTGCATCATAACCAACCAAGGCATTTGCAGAGCGCGAATGTCTGTGCTGCAGCGAATGCAGTTCCAAGGGACAGTGAAAACCAGGTAGAGCTTTCAGTGCTGGCAGCTTTCGTGTGGGCGCAATCTCTGGACGTTTCGAATTTGGCAGCCGGGCTCTGCCAGAGTCACATAGGCATTGTTGCATCATAGCCAACCAAGGCATTTGCAGAGCGTGAATGTCTGTGCGGCAGCGAATGCAGTTCCAAGGGACAGTGAAAACCAGGTAGAGCTTGCAGTGCTGGCAGCTTTCGTGTGGGCGCAATCACTGGACGTTTCGAATTTGGCAGCCGGGCTCTGCCAGAGTCACATAGGAATTGTTGCATCATAACCAACCAAGGAATTTGCAGAGCGCGAATGTCTGTGTGGCAGCGAATGCAGTTCTAAGAGACAGTGAAAACCAGGTAGAGCTTGCAGTGCTGGCAGCTTTCGTGTGGGCGCTATCGCTGGACGTTTCGAATTTGGCAGTCGGACTCTGCGAGTGTCACATAGGCATTGTTGCATCATAACTAACCAAGGCTTTTGCAGAGCGCGAATGTCTGTGCGGCAGCGAATGCAGTTCCAAGGGACAGTGAAAACCAGGTAGACCTTTCAGTGCTGGCAGCTTTCGTCTGGGCGCAATCGCGGGACGTTTCGAATTTGGCAGCTGGGCTCTGCCAGAGTCACGTAGGCATTGTTGCATCATAAACAACCAAGGCTTTTGCAGAGCGCGAATGTCTGTGCGGCAGCGAATGCAGTTCCAAGGGACAGTGAAAACCAGGTAGAACTTTCAGTGCTGGCAGCTTTCGTGTGGACGCAATCGCTGGACGTTTCGAATTTGGCAGCCGGGTTCTGCGACAGTCACATAGGCATTGTTGCATCATAACCAACCAAAGCTCTTGCAGAGCGCGAATGTCTGTGCTGCAGCGAATGCAGTTCCAAGGGACAGTGAAAACCAGGTAGACCTTTCATGCTGGCAGCTTTCGTGTGGGCGCAATCGCTGGACGTTTCGAATTTGGCAGCCGGGCTCTGCGACAGTCACATAGGCATTGTTGCATCATAACCAACCGAAGCTCTTGCAGAGGGCGAATGTCTCTGCGGCAGCGAATGCAGTTCCAAGGGACAGTGAAAACCAGGTAGAGCTTTCAGTGCCGGCAGCTTTCGTGTGGGCGCAATCGCTGGACGTTTCGAATTTCGCAGCCGGGTTCTGCGACAGTCACATAGGCATTGTTGCATCATAACCAACCAAGGCTTTTGCAGAGCGCGAATGTCTGTGCGGCAGCGAATGCAGTTCCAAGGGACAGTGAAAACCAGGTAGAGCTTTCAGTGCTGGCAGCTTTCGTGTGGGCGCTATCGCTGGACGTTTCGAATTTGGCAGCCCGGCTCTGCCAGAGTCGCATAGGTATTGTTGCATCATAACCAATCAAGGCATTTGCAGAGCGCGAATGTCTGTGCGGCAGCGAATGCAGTTCCAAGGGACAGTGAAAACCAGGTAGACCTTTCAATACTGGCAGCTTTCGTCTGGGCGCAATCGCGGGACGATTCGAATTTGGCAGCTGGGCTCTGCCAGAGTCACATAGGCATTGTTGCATCATAACTAACCAAGGCTTTTGCAGAGCGCGAATGTCTGTGCGGCAGCGAATGCAGTTCCAAGGGACAGTGAAAACCAGGTAGAGCTTTCAGTGCTGGGAGCTTTCGTGTGGGCGCAATCGCTGGACGTTTTGAATTTGGCAGCCGGGCTCTGCGACAGTCACATAGGCATTGTTGCATCATAACCAACCAAAGCTCTTGCAGAGCGTGAATGTCTGTGCGGCAGCGAATGCAGTTCCAAGGGACAGTGAAAACCAGGTAGACCTTTCAGTGTTGGCAGCTTTCGTGTGGGCGCAATCGCTGGACGTTTCGAATTTGGCAGCCGGGTTCTGCGACAGTCACATAGGCATTGTTGCATCATAACCAACCAAGGCTTTTGCAGAGAGCGAATGTCTGTGCGGCAGCGAATGCAGTTCCAAGGGACAGTGAAAACCAGGTAGAGCTTTCAGTGCTGGCAGCTTTCGTGTGGGCGCAATCGCGGGACGTTTCGAATTTGGCAGCTGGGCTCTGCCAGAGTCACATAGGCATTGTTGCATCATAACCAACCAAAGCTCTTGCAGAGCGCGAATGTCTGTGCGGCAGCGAATGCAGTTCCAAGGGACAGTGAAAACCAGGTAGAGCTTTCAGTGCTGGCAGCTTTCGTGTGGGCGCAATCGCGGGACGTTTCGAATTTGGCAGCCGGGCTCTGCCAGAGTCACGTAGGCATTGTTGCATCATAAACAATGAAAGCTCTTGCAGAGCGCGAACGTCTGTGCGGCAGCGAATGCAGTTCCAAGGGACAGTGAAAACCAGGTAGAGCTTTCAGTGCTGGCAGCTTTCGTGTGGGCGCAATCGCTGGACGTTTCGAATTTGGCAGCCGGGCTCTGCGACAGTCACATAGGCATTGTTGCATCATAACCAACCAAAGCTATTGCAGAGCGCGAATGTCTGTGCGGCAGCGAATGCAGTTCCAAGGGACAGTGAAAACCAGGTAGAGCTTTCAGTGCTGGCAGCTTTCGTGTGGGCGCAATCGCGGGACGTTTCTAATTTGGCAGCCGGGCTCTGCCAGAGTCACATAGGCATTGTTGCATCATAACTAACCAAGACTTTTGCAGAGCGCGAATGTCTGTGCGGCAGCGAATGCAGTTCCAAGGGACAGTGAAAACCAGGTAGACCTTTCATGCTGGCAGCATTCGTGTGGGCGTAATCGCTGGACTTTTCGAATTTGGCAGCCGGGCTCTGCGACAGTCACATAAGCATTGTTGTATCATACCCAACCAATCATCTTGCAGAGGGCGAATGTCTGTGCGGCAGCGAATGCAGTTCCAAGGGACAGTGAAAACCAGGTAGAGCTTTCAGTGCTGGCATCTTTCGTGTGGACTCAATCGCTGGACGTTTCGAATTTGGCAGCCGGGCTCTGCGACAGTCACATAGGCATTGTTGCATCATAACCAACCAAGGCATTTGCAGAGCGCGAATGTCTGTGCTGCAGCGAATGCAGTTCCAAGGGACAGTGAAAACCAGGTAGAGCTTTCAGTGCTGGCAGCTTTCGTGTGGGCGCAATCTCTGGACGTTTCGAATTTGGCAGCCGGGCTCTGCCAGAGTCACATAGGCATTGTTGCATCATAACCAACCAAGGCTTTTGCAGAGCGTGAATGTCTGTGCGGCAGCGAATGCAGTTCCAAGGGACAGTGAAAACCAGGTAGAGCTTTCAGTGCTGGCAGCTTTCGTGTGGGCGCAATCGCTGGACGTTTCGAATTTGGCAGCCGGGCTCTGCCAGAGTCACATAGGAATTGTTGCATCATAACCAACCAAGGAATTTGCAGAGCGCGAAAGTGTGTGTGGCAGCGAATGCAGTTCCAAGGGACAGTGAAAACCAGGTAGAGCTTGCAGTGCTGGCAGCTTTCGTGTGGGCGATATCGCTGGACGTTTCGAATTTGGCAGCCGGACTCTGCGAGTGTCACATAGGCATTGTTGCATCATAACTAACCAAGGCTTTTGCAGAGCGCGAATGTCTGTGCGGCAGCGAATGCAGTTCCAAGGGACAGTGAAAACCAGGTAGAGCTTGCAGTGCTGGCAGCTTTCGTGTGGGCGCAATCGCTGGACGTTTCGAATTTGGCAGCCGGGCTCTGCGACAGTCACATAGGCATTGTTGCATCATAACCAACCAAAGCTCTTGCAGAGCGCGAATGTCTGTGCGGCAGCGAATGCAGTTCCAAGGGACAGTGAAAACCAGGTAGAGCTTTCAGTGCTGGCAGCTTTCGTGTGGGCGCAATCGCTGGACGTTTCGAATTTGGCAGCCGGGCTCTGCGACAGTCACATAGGCATTGTTGCATCATAACCAACCAAAGCTCTTGCAGAGCGCGAATGTCTGTGCGGCAGCGAATGCAGTTCCAAGGGACAGTGAAAACCAGGTAGAGCTTTCAGTGCTGGAAGCTTTCGTGTGGGCGCAATCGCGGGACGTTTCGAATTTGGCAGCCGGGCTCTGCCAGAGTCACGTAGGTATTGTTGCATCATAAACAACCAAAGCTGTTGCAGAGCGCGAATGTCTGTGCGGCAGCGAATGCAGTTCCAAGGGACAGTGAAAACCAGGTAGAGCTTTCAGTGCTGGCAGCTTTCGTGTGGGCGCAATCGCTGGACGTTTCGAATTTGGCAGCCGGGCTCTGCGACAGTCACATAGGCATTGTTGCATCATAACCAACCAAAGCTCTTGCAGAGCGCGAATGTCTGTGCGGCAGCGAATGCAGTTCCAAGGGACAGTGAAAACCAGGTAGAGCTTTCAGTGCTGGCAGCTTTCGTGTGGGCGCAATCGCGGGACGTTTCGAATTTGGCAGCTGCGCTCTGCCAGAGTCACATAGGCATTGTTGCATCATAACTAACCAAGGCTTTTGCAGAGCGCGAATGTCTGTGCGGCAGCGAATGCAGTTCCAAGGGACAGTGAAAACCAGGTAGAGCTTTCAGTGCTGCCAGCTTTCGTGTGGGCGCAATCGCGGGACGTTTCGAATTTGGCAGACGGGCTCTGCGACAGTCACATAGGCATTGTTGCATCATAACCAACCAAGGCATTTGCAGAGCGCGAATGTCTGTGCTGCAGCGAATGCAGTTCCAAGGGACAGTGAAAACCAGGTAGAGCTTTCAGTGCTGGCAGCTTTCGTGTGGGCGCAATCTCTGGACGTTTCGAATTTGGCAGCCGGGCTCTGCCAGAGTCACATAGGCATTGTTGCATCATAGCCAACCAAGGCATTTGCAGAGCGTGAATGTCTGTGCGGCAGCGAATGCAGTTCCAAGGGACAGTGAAAACCAGGTAGAGCTTGCAGTGCTGGCAGCTTTCGTGTGGGCGCAATCACTGGACGTTTCGAATTTGGCAGCCGGGCTCTGCCAGAGTCACATAGGAATTGTTGCATCATAACCAACCAAGGAATTTGCAGAGCGCGAATGTCTGTGTGGCAGCGAATGCAGTTCTAAGAGACAGTGAAAACCAGGTAGAGCTTGCAGTGCTGGCAGCTTTCGTGTGGGCGCTATCGCTGGACGTTTCGAATTTGGCAGTCGGACTCTGCGAGTGTCACATAGGCATTGTTGCATCATAACTAACCAAGGCTTTTGCAGAGCGCGAATGTCTGTGCGGCAGCGAATGCAGTTCCAAGGGACAGTGAAAACCAGGTAGACCTTTCAGTGCTGGCAGCTTTCGTCTGGGCGCAATCGCGGGACGTTTCGAATTTGGCAGCTGGGCTCTGCCAGAGTCACGTAGGCATTGTTGCATCATAAACAACCAAGGCTTTTGCAGAGCGCGAATGTCTGTGCGGCAGCGAATGCAGTTCCAAGGGACAGTGAAAACCAGGTAGAACTTTCAGTGCTGGCAGCTTTCGTGTGGACGCAATCGCTGGACGTTTCGAATTTGGCAGCCGGGTTCTGCGACAGTCACATAGGCATTGTTGCATCATAACCAACCAAAGCTCTTGCAGAGCGCGAATGTCTGTGCTGCAGCGAATGCAGTTCCAAGGGACAGTGAAAACCAGGTAGAGCTTTCAGTGCTGGCAGCTTTCGTGTGGGCGCAATCGCTGGACGTTTTGAATTTGGCAGCCGGGCTCTGCCAGAGTCACGTAGGCATTGTTGCATCATAAACAATCAAAGCTCTTGCAGAGCGCGAATGTCTGTGCGGCAGCGAATGCAGTTCCAAGGGACAGTGAAAACCAGGTAGACCTTTCAGTGCTGGCAGCTTTCGTGTGGGCGCAATCTCTGGACGTTTCGAATTTGGCAGCCGGGCTCTGCGACAGTCACATAGGCATTGTTGCATCATAACCAACCAAGGAATTTGCAGAGCGCGAATGTCTGTGCGGCAGCGAATGCAGTTCCAAGGGACAGTGAAAACCAGGTAGACCTTTCATGCTGGCAGCTTTCGTGTGGGCGTAATCGCTGGACGTTTCGAATTTGGCAGCCGGGCTCTGCGAGAGTCACATAGGCATTGTTGCATCATAACCAACCAAGGCATTTGCAGAGCGCGAATGTCTGTGCGGCAGCGAATGCAGTTCCAAGGGACAGTGAAAACCAGGTAGAGCTTTCAGTGCTGGCAGCATTCGTGTGGGCGCTATCGCTGGACGTTACGAATTTGGCAGCCGGGCTCTGCCAGAGTCACATAGGCATTGTTGCATCATAACCAACCAAGGCATTTGCAGAGCGCGAATGTCTGTGCGGCAGCGAATGCAGTTCCAAGGGACAGTGAAAACCAGGTAGACCTTTCATGCTGGCAGCTTTCGTGTGGGCGTAATCGCTGGACGTTTCTAATTTGGCAGCCGGGCTCTGCCAGAGTCACATAGGTATTGTTGCATCATAACCAACCAAGGCATTTGCAGAACGCGAATGTCTGTGCGGCAGCGAATGCAGTTCCAAGGGACAGTGAAAACCAGGTAGACCTCTCAGTACTGGCAGCTTTCGTCTGGTCGCAATCGCTGGACGTTTCGAATTTGGCAGCTGGGCTCTGCCAGAGTCACGTAGGCATTGTTGCATCATAAACAACCAAGGCTTTTGCAGAGCGCGAATGTCTGTGCGGCAGCGAATGCAGTTCCAAGGGACAGTGAAAACCAGGTAGACCTTTCAGTGCTGGCAGCTTTCGTGTGGACGCAATCGCTGGACGTTTCGAATTTGGCAGCCGGGTTCTGCGACAGTCACATAGGCATTGTTGCATCATAACCAACCAAAGCTCTTGCAGAGCGCGAATGTCTGTGCGGCAGCGAATGCAGTTCCAAGGGACAGTGAAAACCAGGTAGAGCTTTCAGTGCTGGCAGCTTTCGTGTGGGCGCAATCGCTGGACGTTTCGAATTTGGCAGCCGGGCTCTGCCAGAGTCACGTAGGTATTGTTGCATCATAAACAACCAAAGCTGTTGCAGAGCGCGAATGTCTGTGCGGCAGCGAATGCAGTTCCAAGGGACAGTGAAAACCAGGTAGAGCTTTCAGTGCTGGCAGCTTTCGTCTGGGCGCAATCGCTGGACGTTTCGAATTTGGCAGCCGGGCTCTGCGACAGTCACATAGGCATTGTTGCATCATAACCAACCAAAGCTCTTGCAGAGCGCGAATGTCTGTGCGGCAGCGAATGCAGTTCCAAGGGACAGTGAAAACCAGGTAGAGCTTTCAGTGCTGGCAGCTTTCGTGTGGGCGCAATCGCGGGACGTTTCGAATTTGGCAGCTGGGCTCTGCCAGAGTCACATAGGCATTGTTGCATCATAACTAACCAAGGCTTTTGCAGAGCGCGAATGTCTGTGCGGCAGCGAATGCAGTTCCAAGGGACAGTGAAAACCAGGTAGAGCTTTCAGTGCTGCCAGCTTTCGTGTGGGCGCAAGCGCGGGACGTTTCGAATTTGGCAGCCGGGCTCTGCCAGAGTCACGTAGGTATTGTTGCATCATAAACAACCAAAGCTGTTGCAGAGCGCGAATGTCTGTGCGGCAGCGAATGCAGTTCCAAGGGACAGTGAAAACCAGGTAGAGCTTTCAGTGCTGGCAGCTTTCGTGTGGGCGCAATCGCTGGACGTTTCGAATTTGGCAGCCGGGCTCTGCGACAGTCACATAGGCAGTGTTGCATCATAACCAACCAAAGCTCTTGCAGAGCGCGAATGTCTGTGCGGCAGCGAATGCAGTTCCAAGGGACAGTGAAAACCAGGTAGAGCTTTCAGTGCTGGCAGCTTTCGTGTGGGCGCAATCACTGGACGTTTCGAATTTGGCAGCCGGGCTCTGCCAGAGTCACATAGGAATTGTTGCATCATAACCAACCAAGGAATTTGCAGAGCGCGAATGTCTGTGTGGCAGCGAATGCAGTTCCAAGAGACAGTGAAAACCAGGTAGATCTTGCAGTGCTGGCAGCTTTCGTGTGGGCGCTATCGCTGGACGTTTCGAATTTGGCAGCCGGACTCTGCGAGTGTCACATAGGCATTGTTGCATCATAACTAACCAAGGCTTTTGCAGAGCGCGAATGTCTGTGCGGCAGCGAATGCAGTTCCAAGGGACAGTGAAAACCAGGTAGACCTTTCAGTGCTGGCAGCTTTCGTCTGGGCGCAATCGCGGGACGTTTCGAATTTGGCAGCTGGGCTCTGCCAGAGTCACGTAGGCATTGTTGCATCATAAACAACCAAGGCTTTTGCAGAGCGCGAATGTCTGTGCGGCAGCGAATGCAGTTCCAAGGGACAGTGAAAACCAGGTAGACCTTTCAGTGCTGGCAGCTTTCGTGTGGACGCAATCGCTGGACGTTTCGAATTTGGCAGCCGGGTTCTGCGACAGTCACATAGGCATTGTTGCATCATAACCAACCAAAGCTCTTGCAGAGCGCGAATGTCTGTGCGGCAGCGAATGCAGTTCCAAGGGACAGTGAAAACCAGGTAGAGCTTTCAGTGCTGGCAGCTTTCGTGTGGGCGCAATCGCTGGACGTTTTGAATTTGGCAGCCGGGCTCTGCCAGAGTCACGTAGGCATTGTTGCATCATAAACAATCAAAGCTCTTGCAGAGCGCGAATGTCTGTGCGGCAGCGAATGCAGTTCCAAGGGACAGTGAAAACCAGGTAGAGCTTTCAGTGCTGGCAGCTTTCGTGTGGGCGCAATCTCTGGACGTTTCGAATTTGGCAGCCGGGCTCTGCCAGAGTCACATAGGCATTGTTGCATCATAGCCAACCAAGGCATTTGCAGAGCGTGAATGTCTGTGCGGCAGCGAATGCAGTTCCAAGGGACAGTGAAAACCAGGTCGAGCTTGCAGTGCTGGCAGCTTTCGTGTGGGCGCAATCACTGGACGTTTCGAATTTGGCAGCCGGGCTCTGCCAGAGTCACATAGGAATTGTTGCATCATAACCAACCAAGGAATTTGCAGAGCGCGAATGTCTGTGTGGCAGCGAATGCAGTTCCAAGAGACAGTGAAAACCAGGTAGATCTTGCAGTGCTGGCAGCTTTCGTGTGGGCGCTATCGCTGGACGTTTCGAATTTGGCAGCCGGACTCTGCGAGTGTCACATAGGCATTGTTGCATCATAACTAACCAAGGCTTTTGCAGAGCGCGAATGTCTGTGCGGCAGCGAATGCAGTTCCAAGGGACAGTGAAAACCAGGTAGACCTTTCAGTGCTGGCAGCTTTCGTCTGGGCGCAATCGCGGGACGTTTCGAATTTGGCAGCTGGGCTCTGCCAGAGTCACGTAGGCATTGTTGCATCATAAACAACCAAGGCTTTTGCAGAGCGCGAATGTCTGTGTGGCAGCGAATGCAGTTCCAAGAGACAGTGAAAACCAGGTAGATCTTGCAGTGCTGGCAGCTTTCGTGTGGGCGCTATCGCTGGACGTTTCGAATTTGGCAGCCGGACTCTGCGAGTGTCACATAGGCATTGTTGCATCATAACTAACCAAGGCTTTTGCAGAGCGCGAATGTCTGTGCGGCAGCGAATGCAGTTCCAAGGGACAGTGAAAACCAGGTAGACCTTTCAGTGCTGGCAGCTTTCGTGTGGACGCAATCGCTGGACGTTTCGAATTTGGCAGCCGGGTTCTGCGACAGTCACATAGGCATTGTTGCATCATAACCAACCAAAGCTCTTGCAGAGCGCGAATGTCTGTGCGGCAGCGAATGCAGTTCCAAGGGACAGTGAAAACCAGGTAGAGCTTTCAGTGCTGGCAGCTTTCGTGTGGGCGCAATCGCTGGACGTTTTGAATTTGGCAGCCGGGCTCTGCCAGAGTCACGTAGGCATTGTTGCATCATAAACAATCAAAGCTCTTGCAGAGCGCGAATGTCTGTGCGGCAGCGAATGCAGTTCCAAGGGACAGTGAAAACCAGGTAGACCTTTCAGTGCTGGCAGCTTTCGTGTGGGCGCAATCTCTGGACGTTTCGAATTTGGCAGCCGGGCTCTGCGACAGTCACATAGGCATTGTTGCATCATAACCAACCAAGGAATTTGCAGAGCGCGAATGTCTGTGCGGCAGCGAATGCAGTTCCAAGGGACAGTGAAAACCAGGTAGACCTTTCATGCTGGCAGCTTTCGTGTGGGCGTAATCGCTGGACGTTTCGAATTTGGCAGCCGGGCTCTGCGAGAGTCACATAGGCATTGTTGCATCATAACCAACCAAGGCATTTGCAGAGCGCGAATGTCTGTGCGGCAGCGAATGCAGTTCCAAGGGACAGTGAAAACCAGGTAGAGCTTTCAGTGCTGGCAGCATTCGTGTGGGCGCTATCGCTGGACGTTACGAATTTGGCAGCCGGGCTCTGCCAGAGTCACATAGGCATTGTTGCATCATAACCAACCAAGGCATTTGCAGAGCGCGAATGTCTGTGCGGCAGCGAATGCAGTTCCAAGGGACAGTGAAAACCAGGTAGACCTTTCAGTGCTGGCAGCTTTCGTGTGGGCGCAATCGCGGGACGTTTCGAATTTGGCAGCCGGGCTCTGCCAGAGTCACGTAGGTATTGTTGCATCATAAACAACCAAAGCTGTTGCAGAGCGCGAATGTCTGTGCGGCAGCGAATGCAGTTCCAAGGGACAGTGAAAACCAGGTAGAGCTTTCAGTGCTGGCAGCTTTCGTGTGGGCGCAATCGCTGGACGTTTCGAATTTGGCAGCCGGGCTCTGCGACAGTCACATAGGCATTGTTGCATCATAACCAACCAAAGCTCTTGCAGAGCGCGAATGTCTGTGCGGCAGCGAATGCAGTTGCAAGGGACAGTGAAAACCAGGTAGAGCTTTCAGTGCTGGCAGCTTTCGTGTGGGTGCAATCGCGGGACGTTTCGAATTTGGCAGCTGGGCTCTGCCAGAGTCACATAGGCATTGTTGCATCATAACTAACCAAGGCTTTTGCAGAGCGCGAATGTCTGTGCGGCAGCGAATGCAGTTCCAAGGGACAGTGAAAACCAGGTAGAGCTTTCAGTGCTGCCAGCTTTCGTGTGGGCGCAATCGCGGGACGTTTCGAATTTGGCAGACGGGCTCTGCGACAGTCACATAGGCATTGTTGCATCATAACCAACCAAAGCTCTTGCAGAGCGCGAATGTCTGTGCGGCAGCGAATGCAGTTCCAAGGGACAGTGAAAACCAGGTAGAGCTTTCAGTGCTGGCAGCTTTCGTGTGGGCGCAATCTCTGGACGTTTCGAATTTGGCAGCCGGGCTCTGCCAGAGTCACATAGGCATTGTTGCATCATAGCCAACCAAGGCATTTGCAGAGCGTGAATGTCTGTGCGGCAGCGAATGCAGTTCCAAGGGACAGTGAAAACCAGGTAGAGCTTGCAGTGCTGGCAGCTTTCGTGTGGGCGCAATCACTGGACGTTTCGAATTTGGCAGCCGGGCTCTGCCAGAGTCACATAGGAATTGTTGCATCATAACCAACCAAGGAATTTGCAGAGCGCGAATGTCTGTGTGGCAGCGAATGCAGTTCCAAGAGACAGTGAAAACCAGGTAGAGCTTGCAGTGCTGGCAGCTTTCGTGTGGGCGCTATCGCTGGACGTTTCGAATTTGGCAGCCGGGCTCTGCGAGTGTCACATAGGCATTGTTGCATCATAACTAACCAAGGCTTTTGCAGAGCGCGAATATCTGTGCGGCAGCGAATGCAGTTCCAAGGGACAGTGAAAACCAGGTAGACCTTTCAGTGCTGGCAGCTTTCGTCTGGGCGCAATCGCGGGACGTTTCGAATTTGGCAGCTGGGCTCTGCCAGAGTCACGTAGGCATTGTTGCATCATAAACAACCAAGGCTTTTGCAGAGCGCGAATGTCTGTGCGGCAGCGAATGCAGTTCCAAGGGACAGTGAAAACCAGGTAGACCTTTCAGTGCTGGCAGCTTTCGTGTGGACGCAATCGCTGGACGTTTCGAATTTGGCAGCCGGGTTCTGCGACAGTCACATAGGCATTGTTGCATCATAACCAACCAAAGCTCTTGCAGAGCGCGAATGTCTGTGCGGCAGCGAATGCAGTTCCAAGGGACAGTGAAAACCAGGTGGAGCTTTCAGTGCTGGCAGCTTTCGTGTGGGCGCAATCGCTGGACGTTTTGAATTTGGCAGCCGGGCTCTGCCAGAGTCACGTAGGCATTGTTGCATCATAAACAATCAAAGCTCTTGCAGAGCGCGAATGTCTGTGCGGCAGCGAATGCAGTTCCAAGGGACAGTGAAAACCAGGTAGACCTTTCAGTGCTGGTAGCTTTCGTGTGGGCGCAATCTCTGGACGTTTCGAATTTGGCAGCCGGGCTCTGCGACAGTCACATAGGCATTGTTGCATCATAACCAACCAAGGAATTTGCAGAGCGCGAATGTCTGTGCGGCAGCGAATGCAGTTCCAAGGGACAGTGAAAACCAGGTAGACCTTTCATGCTGGCAGCTTTCGTGTGGGCGCTATCGCTGTACGTTATGAATTTGGCAGCCGGGCTCTGCCAGAGTCACATAGGCATTGTTGCATCATAACCAACCAAGGCATTTGCAGAGCGCGAATGTCTGTGCGGCAGCGAATGCAGTTCCAAGGGACAGTGAAAACCAGGTAGAGCTTTCATGCTGGCAGCATTCGTGTGGGCGCAATCGCTGGACGTTTCGAATTTGGCAGCCGGGCTCTGCGAGAGTCACATAGGCATTGTTGCATCATAACCAACCAAGGCATTTGCAGAGCGCGAATGTCTGTGCGGCAGCGAATGCAGTTCCAAGGGACAGTGAAAACCAGGTAGACCTTTCAGTGCTGGCAGCTTTCGTGTGGGCGCAATCTCTGGACGTTTCGAATTTGGCAGCTGGGCTCTGCCATAGTCACATAGGCATTGTTGCATCATAAACAACCAAGGCTTTTGCAGAGCGCGAATGTCTGTGCGGCAGCGAATGCAGTTCCAAGGGACAGTGAAAACGAGGTAGAGCTTTCAGTGCTGGCAGCTTTCGTGTGGGCGCAATCGCTGGACGTTTCGAATTTGGCTGCCGGGCTCTGCGACAGTCACATAGGCATTGTTGCATCATAACCAACCAAAGCTCTTGCAGAGCGCGAATGTCTGTGCGGCAGCGAATGCAGTTCCAAGGGACAGTGAAAACCAGGTAGAGCTTTCAGTGCTGGCAGCTTTCGTGTGGGCGCAATCGCTGGACGTTTCGAATTTGGCAGCCGGGCTCTGCCAGAGTCACATAGGCATTGTTGCATCATAACCAACCAAAGCTCTTGCAGAGCGCAAATGTCTGTGCGGCAGCGAATGCAGTTCCAAGGGACAGTGAAAACCAGGTAGAGCTTTCAGTGCTGGCAGCTTTCGTGTGGGCGCAATCGCTGGACGTTTCGAATTTGGCAGCCGGGCTCTGCCAGAGTCACATAGGCATTGTTGCATCATAACCAACCAAGGCATTTGCAGAGCGCGAATGTCTGTGCGGCAGCGAATGCAGTTCCAAGGGACAGTGAAAACCAGGTAGAGCTTTCAGTGCTGGGAGCTTTCGTGTGGGCGCAATCTCTGGACGTTTCGAATTTGGCAGCCGGGCTCTGCGACAGTCACATAGGCATTGTTGCATCATAACCAACCAAGGCATTTGCAGAGCGCGAATGTCTGTGCGGCAGCGAATGCAGTTCCAAGGGACAGTGAAAACCAGGTAGAGCTTTCAGTGCTGGCAGCTTTCGTGTGGGCGCTATCGCTGGACGTTTCGAATTTGGCAGCCGGGCTCTGCCAGAGTCACATAGGCATTGTTGCATCATAAACAACCAAGGCTTTTGCAGAGCGCGAATGTCTGTGCGGCAGCGAATGCAGTTCCAAGGGATAGTGAAAACCAGGTAGAGCTTGCAGTGCTGGCAGCTTTCGTGTGGGCGTAATCGCTGGACGTTTCGAAGTTGGCAGCCGGGCTCTGCGACAGTCACATAGGCATTGTTGCACCATAACCAACCAAACATCTTGCAGAGAGCGAATGTCTGTGCGGCAGCGAATGCAGTTCCAAGAGACAGTGAAAAGCAGGTAGACCTTTCAGTGCTGGCAGCTTTCGTGTGGACGCAATTGCTGGACGTTTCGAATTTGGCAGCCGGGCTCTGCGAGAGTCACATAGGCATTGTTGCATCATAACCAACCAAAGCTCTTGCAGAGCGCGAATGTCTGTGCGGCAGCGAATGCAGTTCCAAGGGACAGTGAAAACCAGGTAGAGCTTTCAGTGCTGGCAGCTTTCGTGTGGGCGCAATCGCGGGACGTTTCGAATTTGGCAGCCGGGCTCTGCCAGAGTCACGTAGGCATTGTTGCATCATAAACAATCAAAGCTCTTGCAGAGCGCGAATGTCTGTGCGGCAGCGAATGCAGTTCCAAGGGACAGTGAAAACCAGGTAGAGCTTTCAGTGCTGGCAGCTTTCGTGTGGGCGCAATCGCTGGACGTTTCGAATTTGGCAGCCGGGCTCTGCGACAGTCACATAGGCATTGTTGCATTGTAACCAATCAAAGCTATTGCAGAGCGCGAATGTCTGTGCGGCAGCGAATGCAGTTCCAAGGGACAGTGAAAACCAGGTAGAGCTTTCAGTGCTGTCAGCATTCGTGTGGGCGCTATCGCTGCCCGTTATGAATTTGGCAGCCGGGCTCTGCCAGAGTCACATAGGCATTGTTGCATCATAACCAACCAAGGCATTTGCAGAGCGCGAATGTCTGTGCGGCAGCGAATGCAGTTCCAAGGGACAGTGAAAACCAGGTAGACCTTTCATGCTGGCAGCTTTCGTGTGGGCGTAATCGCTGGACGTTTCTAATTTGGCAGCCGGGCTCTGCCAGAGTCACATAGGTATTGTTGCATGATAACCAACCATGGCATTTGCAGAGCGCGAATGTCTGTGCGGCAGCGAATGCAGTTCCAAGGGACAGTGAAAACCAGGTAGAGCTTTCAGTGCTGGCAGCTTTCGTGTGGGCGCAATCTCAGGACGTTTCGATTTTGGCAGCTGGGCTCTGCCAGAGTCACATAGGCATTGTTGCATCATAACCAACCAAGGCTTTTGCAGAGCGCGAATGTCTGTGCGGCAGCGAATGCAGTTCCAAGGGACAGTGAAAACCAGGTAGAGCTTTCAGTGCTGGCAGCTTTCGTGTGGGCGCAATCGCTGGACGTTTCGAATTTGGCAGCCGGGTTCTGCGACAGTCACATAGGCATTGTTGCATCATAACCAACCAAGGCATTTGCAGAGCGCAAATGTCTGTGCGGCAGCGAATGCAGTTCCAAGGGACAGTGAAAACCAGGTAGACCTTTCAGTGCTGGCAGCTTTCGTGTGGGCGCAATCGCGGGACGTTTCGAATTTGGCAGCTGGGCTCTGCCAGAGTCACATAGGCATTGTTGCATCATAAACAACCAAGGCTTTTGCAGAGCGCGAATGTCTGTGCGGCAGCGAATGCAGTTCCAAGGGACAGTGAAAACCAGGTAGAGCTTTCAGTGCTGGCAGCTTTCGTGTGGGCGCAATCGCTGGACGTTTCGAATTTGGCAGCCGGGCTCTGCGACAGTCACATAGGCATTGTTGCATCATAACCAACCAAAGCTCTTGCAGAGCGCGAATGTCTGTGCGGCAGCGAATGCAGTTCCAAGGGACAGTGAAAACCAGGTAGAGCTTTCAGTGCTGGCAGCTTTCGTGTGGGCGCAATCGCGGGACGTTTCGAATTTGGCAGCCGGGCTCTTCGACAGTCACATAGGCATTGTTGCATCATAACCAACCAAAGCTCTTTCAGAGCGCAAATGTCTGTGCGGCAGCGAATGCAGTTCCAAGGGACAGTGAAAACCAGGTAGACCTTTCAGTGCTGGCAGCTTTCGTGTGGGCGCAATCGCTGGACGTTTCGAATTTGGCAGGCGGGCTCGGCCAGAGTCACATAGGAATTGTTGCATCATAACCAACCAAAGCTTTTGCATAGCGTGAATGTCTGTGCGGCAGCGAATGCAGTTCCAAGGGACAGTGAAAACCAGGTAGAGCTTTCAGTGCTGGGAGCTTTCGTGTGGGCGCAATCTCTGGACGTTTCGAATTTGGCAGCCGGGCTCTGCGACAGTCACATAGGCATTGTTGCATCATAACCAACCAAGGCATTTGCAGAGCGCGAATGTCTGTGCGGCAGCGAATGCAGTTCCAAGGGACAGTGAAAACCAGGTAGAGCTTTCAGTGCTGGCAGCTTTCGTGTGGGCGCTATCGCTGGACGTTTCGAATTTGGCAGCCGGGCTCTGCCAGAGTCACATAGGCATTGTTGCATCGTAGCCAACCAAGGCATTTGCAGAGCGCGAATGTCTGTGCGGCAGCGAATGCAGTTCCAAGGGACAGTGAAAACCAGGTAGAGCTTGCAGTGCTGGCAGCTTTCGTGTGGGCGCTATCGCTGGACGTTTCGAATTTGGCAGCCGGGCTATGCCAGAGTCACATAGGAATTGTTGCATCATAACCAACCAAGGCATTTGCAGAGCGCGAATGTCTGAGCGGCAGCGAATGCAGTTCCAAGGGACAGTGAAAACCAGGTAGAGCTTGCAGTGCTGGCAGCTTTCGTGTGGGCGCAATCACTGGACGTTTCGAATTTGGCAGCCGGGCTCTGCGACAGTCACATAGGCATTGTTGCATCATAACCAACCAAACATCTTGCAGAGAGCGAATGTCTGTGCGGCAGCGAATGCAGTTCCAAGGGACAGTGAAAACCAGGTAGACCTTTCAGTGCTGGCAGCTTTCGTGTGGACGCAATCGCTGGACGTTTCGAATTTGGCAGCCGGGCTCTGCGACAGTCACATAGGCATTTTTGCATCATAACCAACCAAAGCTCTTGCAGAGCGCGAATGTCTGTGCGGCAGCGAATGCAGTTCCAAGGGACAGTGAAAACCAGGTGGAGCTTTCAGTGCTGGCAGCTTTCGTGTGGGCGCAATCGCTGGACGTTTCGAATTTGGCAGCCGGGCTCTGCCAGAGTCACGTAGGCATTGTTGCATCATAAACAATCAAAGCTCTTGCAGAGCGCGAATGTCTGTGCGGCAGCGAATGCAGTTCCAAGGGACAGTGAAAACCAGGTAGAGCTTTCAGTGCTGGCAGCTTTCGTGTGGGCGCAATCGCTGGACGTTTCGAATTTGGCAGCCGGGCTCTGCGACAGTCACATAGGCATTGTTGCATCATAACCAACCAAAGCTATTGCAGAGCGCGAATGTCTGTGCGGCAGCGAATGCAGTTCCAAGGGACAGTGAAAACCAGGTAGAGCTTTCAGTGCTGGCAGCTTTCGTGTGGGCGCTATCGCTGGACGTTTCGAATTTGGCAGCTGGGCTCTGCCAGAGTCACATAGGAATTGTTGCATCATAACCAACCAAGGCATTTGCAGAGCGCGAATGTCTGTGCGGCAGCGAATGCAGTTCCAAGTGACAGTGAAAACCAGGTAGAGCTTTCAGTGCTGGCAGCTTTCGTGTGGGCGCAATCGCTGGACGTTTCGAATTTGGCAGCCGGGCTCTGCCAGTGTCACATAGGCATTGTTGCATCATAACCAACCAAAGCTCTTGCAGAGCGTGAATGTCTGTGCGGCAGCGAATGCAGTTCCAAGGGACAGTGAAAACCAGGTAGAGCTTGCAGTGCTGGGAGCTTTCGTGTGGGCGCAATCGCTGGACGTTTCGAATTTGGCAGCCGGGCTCTGCGACAGTCACGTAGGCATTGTTGCATCATAACCAACCAAGGGTTTTGCAGAGCGCGAATGTCTGTGCGGCAGCGAATGCAGTTCCAAGGGACAGTGAAAACCAGGCAGAGCTTTCAGTGCTGGCAGCTTTCCTGTGGGCGCAATCGCTGGACGTTTCGAATTTGGCAGCTGGGCTCGGCCAGAGTCACATAGGCATTGTTGCATCATAACCAACAAAAGGTTATTCAGAGCATGAATGTCTGTGCGGCAGCGAATGCAGTTCCAAGGGACAGTGAAAACCATGTAGACCTTTCAGTGCTGGCAGCTTTCGTGTGGGTGCAATCGCGGGACGTTTCGAATTTGGCAGCTGGGCTCTGCCAGAGTCACGTAGGCATTGTTGCATCATAAACAACCAAGGCTTTTGCAGAGCGCGAATGTCTGTGCGGCAGAGAATGCAGTTCCAAGGGACAGTGAAAACCAGGTAGACCTTTCATGCTGGCAGCTTTCGTGTGGGCGCAATCGCTGGACGTTTCGAATTTGGCAGCCGGGCTCTACGACAGTCACATAGGCATTGTTGCATCATAACCAACCGAAGCTCTTGCAGAGGGTGAATGTCTCTCCGGCAGCGAATGCAGTTCCAAGGGACAGTGAAAACCAGGTAGAGCTTGCAGTGCCGGCAGCTTTCGTGTGGACGCAATCGCTGGACGTTTCGAATTTCGCAGCCGGGTTCTGACACAGTCACATAGGCATTGTTGCATCATAACCAACCAAGGCTTTTGCAGAGCGCGAATGTCTGTGCGGCAGCGAATGCAGTTCCAAGGGACAGTGAAAACCAGGTAGAGCTTTCAGTGCTGGCAGCTTTCGTGTGGTCGCAGTCGCGGGACGTTTCGAATTTGGCAGCTGGGCTCTGCCAGAGTCACGTAGGCATTGTTGCATCATAAACAACCAAAGCTCTTGCAGAGCGCGAATGTCTGTGCGGCAGCGAATGCAGTTCCAAGGGACAGTGAAAACCAGGTAGAGCTTTCAGTGCTGGCAGCTTTCGTGTGGGCGCAATCGCTGGACGTTTCGAATTTGGCAGCCGGGCTCTGTGACAGTCACATAGGCATTGTTGCATCATAACCAACCAAGGCATTTGCATAGCGTGAATGTCTGTGCGGCAGCGAATGCAGTTCCAAGGGACAGTGAAAACCAGGTAGACCTTTCATGCTGGCAGCTTTCGTGTGGGCGTAATCGCTGGACGTTTCGAATTTGGCAGCCGGGCTCTGCGAGAGTCACATAGCCATTGTTGCATCATAACCAACCAAGGCATTTGCAGAGCGCGAATGTCTGTGCGGCAGCGAATGCAGTTCCAAGGGACAGTGAAAACCAGGTAGAGCTTTCAGTGCTGGCAGCATTCGTGTGGGCGCTATCGCTGGACGTTACGAATTTGGCAGCCGGGCTCTGCCAGAGTCACATAGGCATTGTTGCATCATAACCAACCAAGGCATTTCCAGAGCGCGAATGTCTGTGAGGCAGCGAATGCAGTTCCAAGGGACAGTGAAAACCAGGTAGACCTTTCATGCTGGCAGCTTTCGTGTGGGCGTAATCGCTGGACGTTTCTAATTTGGCAGCCGGGCTCTGCCAGAGTCACATAGGTATTGTTGCATCATAACCAACCAAGGCATTTGCAGAGCGCGAATGTCTGTGCGGCAGCGAATGCAGTTCCAAGGGACAGTGAAAACCAGGTAGACCTTTCAGTACTGGCAGCTTTCGTCTGGGCGCAATCGCGGGACGTTTCGAATTTGGCAGCTGTGCTCTGCCAGAGTCACATAGGCATTGTTGCATCATAAACAACCAAGGCTTTTGCAGAGCGCGAATGTCTGTGCGGCAGCGAATGCAGTTCCAAGGGACAGTGAAAACCAGGTAGAGCTTTCAGTGCTGGGAGCTTTCGTGTGGGCGCAATCGCTGGACGTTTCGAATTTGGCAGCCGGGCTCTGCGACAGTCACATAGGCATTGTTGCATCATAACCAACCGAAGCTCTTGCAGAGGGCGAATGTCTGTGCGGCAGCGAATGCAGTTCCAAGGGACAGTGAAAACCAGGTAGAGCTTTCAGTGCCGGCAGCTTTCGTGTGGGCGCAATCGCTGGACGTTTCGAATTTGGCAGCCGGGCTCTGCCAGAGTCACATAGGCATTGTTGCATCATAGCCAACCAAGGCATTTGCAGAGCGCGAATGTCTGTGCGGCAGCGAATGCAGTTCCAAGGGACAGTGAAAACCAGGTAGAGCTTGCAGTGCTGGCAGCTTTCGTGTGGGCGCTATCGCTGGACGTTTCGAATTTGGCAGCCGGGCTCTGCCAGAGTCACATAGGAATTGTTGCATCATAACCAACCAAGGCATTTGCAGAGCACGAATGTCTGTGCGGCAGCGAATGCAGTTCCAAGGGACAGTGAAAACCAGGTAGACCTTTCAGGCTGGCAGCTTTCGTGTGGGCGTAATCGCTGGACGTTTCGAATTTGGCAGCCGGGCTCTGCGACAGTCACATAAGCATTGTTGTATCATACCCAAGCAAACATCTTGCAGAGGGCGAATGTCTGTGCGGCAGCGAATGCAGTTCCAAGGGACAGTGAAAACCAGGTAGAGCTTTCAGTGCTGGCATCTTTCGTGTGGACTCAATCGCTGGACGTTTCGAATTTGGCAGCCGGGCTCTGCGACAGTCACATAGGCATTGTTGCATCATAACCAACCAAGGCATTTGCAGAGCGCGAATGTCTGTGCTGCAGCGAATGCAGTTCCAAGGGACAGTGAAAACCAGGTAGAGCTTTCAGTGCTGGCAGCTTTCGTGTGGGCGCAATCTCTGGAGGTTTCGAATTTGGCAGCCGGGCTCTGCCAGAGTCACATAGGCATTGTTGCATCATAACCAACCAAAGCTCTTGCAGAGCGCGAATGTCTGTGCGGCAGCGAATGCAGTTCCAAGGGACAGTGAAAACCAGGTAGAGCTTTCAGTGCTGGCAGCTTTCGTGTGGGCGCAATCGCTGGACGTTTCGAATTTGGCAGCCGGGCTCTGCCAGAGTCACATAGGCATTGTTGCATCATAACCAACCAAAGCTTTTGCATAGCGTGAATGTCTGTGCGGCAGCGAATGCAGTTCCAAGGGACAGTGAAAACCAGGTAGACCTTTCATGCTGGCAGCTTTCGTGTGGGCGTAATCGCTGGACGTTTCGAATTTGGCAGCCGGGCTCTGCGAGAGTCACATAGGCATTGTTGCATCATAACCAACCAAGGCATTTGCAGAGCGCGAATGTCTGTGCGGCAGCGAATGCAGTTCCAAGGGACAGTGAAAACCAGGTAGAGCTTTCAGTGCTGGCAGCATTCGTGTGGGCGCTATCGCTGGACGTTACGAATTTGGCAGCTGGGCTCTGCCAGAGTCACATAGGCATTGTTGCATCATAACCAACCAAGGCATTTGCAGAGCGCGAATGTCTGTGCGGCAGCGAATGCAGTTCCAAGGGACAGTGAAAACCAGGTAGACCTTTCATGCTGGCAGCTTTCGTGTGGGCGTAATCGCTGGACGTTTCTAATTTGGCAGCCGGGCTCTGCCAGAGTCACATAGGTATTGTTGCATCATAACCAACCAAGGCATTTGCAGAGCGCGAATGTCTGTGCGGCAGCGAATGCAGTTCCAAGGGACAGTGAAAACCAGGTAGAGCTTTCAGTGCTGGCAGCTTTCGTGTGGGCGCAATCGCTGGACGTTTCGAATTTGGCAGCCGGGTTCTGCGACAGTCACATAGGCATTGTTGCATCATAACCAACCAAGGCATTTGCAGAGCGCAAATGTCTGTGCGGCAGCGAATGCAGTTCCAAGGGACAGTGAAAACCAGGTAGACCTTTCAGTGCTGGCAGCTTTCGTGTGGGCGCAATCTCTGGACGTTTCGAATTTGGCAGCTGGGCTCTGCCAGAGTCACATAGGCATTGTTGCATCATAAACAACCAAGGCTTTTGCAGAGCGCGAATGTCTGTGCGGCAGCGAATGCAGTTCCAAGGGACAGTGAAAACCAGGTAGAGCTTTCAGTGCTGGCAGCTTTCGTGTGGGCGCAATCGCTGGACGTTTCGAATTTGGCTGCCGGGCTCTGCGACAGTCACATAGGCATTGTTGCATCATAACCAACCAAAGCTCTTGCAGAGCGCGAATGTCTGTGCGGCAGCGAATGCAGTTCCAAGGGACAGTGAAAACCAGATAGAGCTTTCAGTGCTGGCAGCTTTCGTGTGGGCGCAATGGCTGGACGTTTCGAATTTGGCAGCCGGGCTCTTCGACAGTCACATAGGCATTGTTGCATCATAACCAACCAAAGCTCTTGCAGAGCGCAAATGTCTGTGCGGCAGCGAATGCAGTTCCAAGGGACAGTGAAAACCAGGTAGACCTTTCAGTGCTGGCAGCTTTCGTGTGGGCGCAATCGCTGGACGTTTCGAATTTGGCAGCCGGGCTCGGCCAGAGTCACATAGGCATTGTTGCATCATAACCAACCAAAGCTTTTGCATAGCGTGAATGTCTGTGCGGCAGCGAATGCAGTTCCAAGGGACAGTGAAAACCAGGTAGACCTTTCAGTGCTGGGAGCTTTCGTGTGGGCGCAATCTCTGGACGTTTCGAATTTGGCAGCCGGGCTCTGCGACAGTCACATAGGCATTGTTGCATCATAGCCAACCAAGGCATTTGCAGAGCGCGAATGTCTGTGCGGCAGCGAATGCAGTTCCAAGGGATAGTGAAAACCAGGTAGAGCTTGCAGTGCTGGCAGCTTTCGTGTGGGCGCTATCACTGGACGTTTCGAATTTGGCAGCCGGGCTCTGCCAGAGTCACGTAGGCATTGTTGCATCATAAACAACCAAGGCTTTTGCAGAGCGCGAATGTCTGTGCGGCAGCGAATGCAGTTCCAAGGGACAGTGAAAACCAGGTAGACGTTTCAGGCTGGCAGCTTTCGTGTGGGTGTAATCGCTGTACGTTTCAAATTTGGCAGCCGGGCTCTGCGACAGTCACATAGGCATTGTTGCACCATAACCAACCAAACATCTTGCAGAGAGCGAATGTCTGTGCGGCAGCGAATGCAGTTCCAAGGGACAGTGAAAACCAGGTAGACCTTTCAGTGCTGGCAGCTTTCGTGTGGACGCAATCGCTGGACGTTTCGAATTTGGCAGCCGGGCTCTGCGACAGTCACATAGGCATTGTTGCATCATAACCAACCAAAGCTCTTGCAGAGCGCGAATGTCTGTGCGGCAGCGAATGCAGTTCCAAGGGATAGTGAAAACCAGGTAGAGCTTTCAGTGCTGGCAGCTTTCGTGTGGGCGCAATCGCGGGACGTTTCGAATTTGGCAGCCGGGCTCTGCCAGAGTCACGTAGGCATTGTTGCATCATAAACAATCAAAGCTCTTGCAGAGCGCGAATGTCTGTGCGGCAGCGAATGCAGTTCCAAGGGACAGTGAAAACCAGGTAGAGCTTTCAGTGCTGGCAGCTTTCGTGTGGGCGCAATCGCTGGACGTTTCGAATTTGGCAGCCGGGCTCTGCGACAGTCACATAGGCATTGTTGCATCATAACCAACCAAAGGTTTTGCAGAGCGCGAATGTCTGTGCGGCAGCGAATGCAGTTCCAAGGGACAGTGAAAACCAGGTAGAGCTTTCAGTGCTGGCAGCTTTCGTGTGGGCGCAATCGCGGGACGTTTCGAATTTGGCAGCTGGGCTCTGCCAGAGTCACATAGGCATTGTTGCATCATAACTAACCAAGGCTTTTGCAGAGCGCGAATGTCTGTGCGGCAGCGAATGCAGTTCCAAGGGACAGTGAAAAGCAGGTAGAGCTTTCAGTGCTGCCAGCTTTCGTGTGGGCGTAATCGCTGGATGTTTCGAATTTGGCAGCCGGGTTCTGCGACAGTCACATAAGCATTGTTGCATCATACCCAACCAAACATCTTGCAGAGGGCGAATGTCTGTGCGGCAGCGAATGCAGTTCCAAGGGACAGTGAAAACCAGGTAGAGCTTTCAGTGCTGCCAGCTTTCGTGTGGGCGCAATCGCGGGACGTTTCGAATTTGGCAGACGGGCTCTGCGACAGTCACATAGGCATTGTTGCATCATAACCAACCAAGGCATTTGCAGAGCGTGAATGTCTGTGCTGCAGCGAATGCAGTTCCAAGGGACAGTGAAAACCAGGTAGAGCTTTCAGTGCTGGCAGCTTTCGTGTGGGCGCTATCGCTGGACGTTACGAATTTGGCAGCCGGGCTCTGCCAGAGTCACATAGGCATTGTTGCATCATAACCAACCAAGGCATTTGCAGAGCGCGAATGTCTGTGCGGCAGCGAATGCAGTTCCAAGGGACAGTGAAAACCAGGTAGAGCTTTCAGTGCTGGCAGCTTTCGTGTGGGCGTAATCGCTGGACGTTTCTAATTTGGCAGCCGGGCTCTGCCAGAGTCACATAGGTATTGTTGCATCATAACCAACCAAGGCATTTGCAGAGCGCGAATGTCTGTGCGGCAGCGAATGCAGTTCCAAGGGACAGTGAAAACCAGGTAGACCTTTCAGTACTGGCAGCTTTCGTCTGGGCGCAATCGCGGGACGTTTCGAATTTGGCAGCTGGGCTCTGCCAGAGTCACATAGGCATTGTTGCATCATAAACAACCAAGGCTTTTGCAGAGCGCGAATGTCTGTGCGGCAGCGAATGCAGTTCCAAGGGACAGTGAAAACCAGGTAGAGCTTTCAGTGCTGGGAGCTTTCGTGTGGGCGCAATCGCTGGACGTTTCGAATTTGGCAGCCGGGCTCTGCGACAGTCACATAGGCATTGTTGCATCATAACCAACCGAAGCTCTTGCAGAGGGCGAATGTCTGTGCGGCAGCGAATGCAGTTCCAAGGGACAGTGAAAACCAGGTAGACCTTTCAGTGCTGGGAGCTTTCGTGTGGGCGCAATCGCTGGACGTTTCTAATTTGGCAGCCGGGCTCTGCCAGAGTCTCGTAGGCATTGTTGCATCATAACCAACCAAAGCTCTTGCAGAGCGCGAATGTCTGTGCGGCAGCGAATGCAGTTCCAAGGGACAGTGAAAACCAGGTAGAGCTTTCAGTGCTGGCAGCTTTCGTGTGGGCGCAATCGCGGGACGTTTCGAATTTGGCAGCTGGGCTCTGCCAGAGTCACGTAGGCATTGTTGCATCATAAACAATCAAAGCTCTTGCAGAGCGCGAATGTCTGTGCGGCAGCGAATGCAGTTCCAAGGGACAGTGAAAACCAGGTAGAGCTTTCAGTGCTGGCAGCTTTCGTGTGGGCGCAATCGCGGGACGTTTCGAATTTGGCAGCTGGGCTCGGCCAGAGTCACATAGGCATTGTGGTATCATAACTAACTAAGGCTTTTGCAGAGCGCGAATGTCTGTGCGGCAGCGAATGCAGTTCCAAGGGACAGTGAAAACCAGGTAGACCTTTCATGCTGGCAGCATTCGTGTGGGCGTAATCGCTGGACTTTTCGAATTTGGCAGCCGGGCTCTGCGACAGTCACATAAGCATTGTTGTATCATACCCAACCAAACATCTTGCAGAGGGCGAATGTCTGTGCGGCAGCGAATGCAGTTCCAAGGGACAGTGAAAACCAGGTAGAGCTTTCAGTGCTGGCATCTTTCGTGTGGACTCAATCGCTGGACGTTTCGAATTTGGCAGCCGGGCTCTGCGACAGTCACATAGGCATTGTTGCATCATAACCAACCAAGGCATTTGCAGAGCGCGAATGTCTGTGCTGCAGCGAATGCAGTTCCAAGGGACAGTGAAAACCAGGTAGAGCTTTCAGTGCTGGGAGCTTTCGTGTGGGCGCAATCGCTGGACGTTTCGAATTTAGCAGCTAGGCTCGGCCAGATTCACATAGGCATTGTTGCATCATAACCAACAAAAGATTTTGCACAGTGTGTATGTCTGTGCGGCAGCGAATGCAGTTCCAAGGGACAGTGAAAACCAGGTAGAGCTTTCAGTGCTGGGAGCTTTCATGTGGGCGCAATCGCTGGACGTTTCGAATTTGGCAGCCGGGCTCTGCGACAGTCACATAGGCATTGTTGCATCATAACCAACCGAAGCTCTTGCAGAGGGCGAATGTCTGTGCGGCAGCGAATGCAGTTCCAAGGGACAGTGAAAACCAGGTAGAGCTTTCAGTGCCGGCAGCTTTCGTGTGGGCGCAATCGCTGGACGTTTCGAATTTGGCAGCCGGGCTCTGCCAGAGTCACATAGGCATTGTTGCATCATAGCCAACCAAGGCATTTGCAGAGCGCGAATGTCTGTGCGGCAGCGAATGCAGTTCCAAGGGACAGTGAAAACCAGGTAGACCTTTCAGGCTGGCAGCTTTCGTGTGGGCGTAATCGCTGGACGTTTCGAATTTGGCAGCCGGGCTCTGCGACAGTCACATAGGCATTGTTGCATCATAACCAACCAAAGCTCTTGCAGAGCGCGAATGTCTGTGCGGCAGCGAATGCAGTTGCAAGGGACAGTGAAAACCAGGTAGAGCTTTCAGTGCTGGCAGCTTTCGTGTGGGCGCAATCGCTGGACGTTTCTAATTTGGCAGCCGGGCTCTGCGACAGTCACATAGGCATTGTTGCATCATAACCAACCAAAGCTCTTGCAGAGCGCGAATGTCTGTGCGGCAGCGAATGCAGTTCCAAGGGACAGTGAAAAGCAGGTAGAGCTTTCAGTGCTGGCAGCTTTCGTGTGGGCGCAATCGCGGGACGTTTCGAATTTGGCAGCCGGGCTCTGCCAGAGTCACGTAGGCATTGTTGCATCATAAACAACCAAAGCTCTTGCAGAGCGCGAATGTCTGTGCGGCAGCGAATGCAGTTCCAAGGGACAGTGAAAACCAGGTAGAGCTTTCAGTGCTGGCAGCTTTCGTGTGGGCGCAATCGCTGGACGTTTCGAATTTGGCAGCCGGGCTCTGCGACAGTCACATAGGCATTGTTGCATCATAACCAACCAAAGCTATTGCAGAGCGCGAATGTCTGTGTGGCAGCAAATGCAGTTCCAAGGGACAGTGAAAACCAGGTAGAGCTTTCAGTGCTGGCAGCTTTCGTGTGGGCGCAATCGCGGGACGTTTCGAATTTGGCAGCTGGGCTCTGCCAGAGTCACATAGGCACTGTTGCATCATAACTAACCAAGGCTTTTGCAGAGCGCGAATGTCTGTGCGGCTGCGAATGCAGTTCCAAGGGACAGTGAAAACCAGGTAGACCTTTCATGCTGGCAGCATTCGTGTGGGCGTAATCGCTGGACTTTTCGAATTTGGCAGCCGGGCTCTGCGACAGTCACATAAGCATTGTTGTATCATACCCAACCAAACATCTTGCAGAGGGCGAATGTCTGTGCGGCAGCGAATGCAGTTCCAAGGGACAGTGAAAACCAGGTAGAGCTTTCAGTGCTGGCATCTTTCGTGTGGACTCAATCGCTGGACGTTTCGAATTTGGCAGCCGGGCTCTGCGACAGTCACATAGGCATTGTTGCATCATAACCAACCAAGGCATTTGCAGAGCGCGAATGTCTGTGCTGCAGCGAATGCAGTTCCAAGGGACAGTGAAAACCAGGTAGAGCTTTCAGTGCTGGGAGCTTTCGTGTGGGCGCAATCGCTGGACGTTTCGAATTTAGCAGCTAGGCTCGGCCAGATTCACATAGGCATTGTTGCATCATAACCAACAAAAGATTTTGCACAGTGTGTATGTCTGTGCGGCAGCGAATGCAGTTCCAAGGGACAGTGAAAACCAGGTAGAGCTTTCAGTGCTGGGAGCTTTCATGTGGGCGCAATCGCTGGACGTTTCGAATTTGGCAGCCGGGCTCTGCGACAGTCACATAGGCATTGTTGCATCATAACCAACCGAAGCTCTTGCAGAGGGCGAATGTCTGTGCGGCAGCGAATGCAGTTCCAAGGGACAGTGAAAACCAGGTAGAGCTTTCAGTGCCGGCAGCTTTCGTGTGGGCGCAATCGCTGGACGTTTCGAATTTGGCAGCCGGGCTCTGCCAGAGTCACATAGGCATTGTTGCATCATAGCCAACCAAGGCATTTGCAGAGCGCGAATGTCTGTGCGGCAGCGAATGCAGTTCCAAGGGACAGTGAAAACCAGGTAGACCTTTCAGGCTGGCAGCTTTCGTGTGGGCGTAATCGCTGGACGTTTCGAATTTGGCAGCCGGGCTCTTCGACAGTCACATAGGCATTGTTGCATCATAACCAACCAAAGCTCTTGCAGAGCGCGAATGTCTGTGCGGCAGCGAATGCAGTTGCAAGGGACAGTGAAAACCAGGTAGAGCTTTCAGTGCTGGCAGCTTTCGTGTGGGCGCAATCGCTGGACGTTTCTAATTTGGCAGCCGGGCTCTGCGACAGTCACATAGGCATTGTTGCATCATAACCAACCAAAGCTCTTGCAGAGCGCGAATGTCTGTGCGGCAGCGAATGCAGTTCCAAGGGACAGTGAAAAGCAGGTAGAGCTTTCAGTGCTGGCAGCTTTCGTGTGGGCGCAATCGCGGGACGTTTCGAATTTGGCAGCCGGGCTCTGCCAGAGTCACGTAGGCATTGTTGCATCATAAACAACCAAAGCTCTTGCAGAGCGCGAATGTCTGTGCGGCAGCGAATGCAGTTCCAAGGGACAGTGAAAACCAGGTAGAGCTTTCAGTGCTGGCAGCTTTCGTGTGGGCGCAATCGCTGGACGTTTCGAATTTGGCAGCCGGGCTCTGCGACAGTCACATAGGCATTGTTGCATCATAACCAACCAAAGCTATTGCAGAGCGCGAATGTCTGTGTGGCAGCGAATGCAGTTCCAAGGGACAGTGAAAACCAGGTAGAGCTTTCAGTGCTGGCAGCTTTCGTGTGGGCGCAATCGCGGGACGTTTCGAATTTGGCAGCTGGGCTCTGCCAGAGTCACATAGGCACTGTTGCATCATAACTAACCAAGGCTTTTGCAGAGCGCGAATGTCTGTGCGGCTGCGAATGCAGTTCCAAGGGACAGTGAAAACCAGGTAGACCTTTCATGCTGGCAGCATTCGTGTGGGCGTAATCGCTGGACTTTTCGAATTTGGCAGCCGGGCTCTGCGACAGTCACATAAGCATTGTTGTATCATACCCAACCAAACATCTTGCAGAGGGCGAATGTCTGTGCGGCAGCGAATGCAGTTCCAAGGGACAGTGAAAACCAGGTAGAGCTTTCAGTGCTGGCATCTTTCGTGTGGACTCAATCGCTGGACGTTTCGAATTTGGCAGCCGGGCTCTGCGACAGTCGCATAGGCATTGTTGCATCATAGCCAACCAAGGCATTTGCAGAGCGTGAATGTCTGTGCGGCAGCGAATGCAGTTCCAAGGGACAGTGAAAACCAGGTAGAGCTTGCAGTGCTGGCAGCTTTCGTGTGGGCGCAATCGCTGGACGTTTCGAATTTGGCAGCCGGGCTCTGCCAGAGTCACATAGGAAGTGTTGCATCATAACCAACCAAGGAATTTGCAGAGCGCGAATGTCTGTGTGGCAGCGAATGCAGTTCCAAGGGACAGTGAAAACCAGGTAGAGCTTGCAGTGCTGGCAGCTTTCGTGTGGGCGCTATCGCTGGACGTTTCGAATTTGGCAGCCGGGCTCTGCGACAGTCACATAGGCATTGTTGCATCATAACCAACCAAAGCTCTTGCAGAGCGCGAATGTCTGTGCGGCAGCGAATGCAGTTCCAAGGGACAGTGAAAACCAGGTAGAGCTTTCAGTGCTGGCAGCTTTCGTGTGGGCGCAATCGCGGGACGTTTCGAATTTGGCAGCCGGGCTCTGCCAGAGTCACGTAGGCATTGTTGCATCATAAACAATCAAAGCTCTTGCATAGCGCGAATGTCTGTGCGGCAGCGAATGCAGTTCCAAGGGACAGTGAAAACCAGGTAGACCTTTCAGGCTGGCAGCTTTCGTGTGGGCGTAATCGCTGGACGTTTCTAATTTGGCAGCCGGGCTCTGCGACAGTCACATAGGCATTGTTGCATCATAACCAACCAAAGCTCTTGCAGAGCGCGAATGTCTGTGCGGCAGCGAATGCAGTTCCAAGGGACAGTGAAAACCAGGTAGACCTTTCAGTGCTGGCAGCTTTCGTGTGGGCGCAATCGCGGGACGTTTCGAATTTGGCAGCCGGGCTCTGCCAGAGTCACGTAGGTATTGTTGCATCATAAACAATCAAAGCTCTTGCAGAGCGCGAATGTCTGTGCGGCAGCGAATGCAGTTCCAAGGGACAGTGAAAACCAGGTAGAGCTTTCAGTGCTGGCAGCTTTCGTGTGGGCGCAATCGCTGGACGTTTCGAATTTGGCAGCCGGGCTCTGCGACAGTCACATAGGCATTGTTGCATCATAACCAACCAAAGCTATTGCAGAGCGCGAATGTCTGTGCGGCAGCGAATGCAGTTCCAAGGGACAGTGAAAACCAGGTAGAGCTTTCAGTGCTGGCAGCTTTCGTGTGGGCGCAATCGCGGGACGTTTCGAATTTGGCAGCTGGGCTCTGCCAGAGTCACATAGGCATTGTTGCATCATAACTAACCAAGGCTTTTGCAGAGCGCGAATGTCTGTGCGGCAGCGAATGCAGTTCCAAGGGACAGTGAAAACCAGGTAGACCTTTCATGCTGGCAGCATTCGTGTGGGCGTAATCGCTGGACTTTTAGAATTTGGCAGCCGGGCTCTGCGACAGTCACATAAGCATTGTTGTATCATACCCAACCAAACATCTTGCAGAGGGCGAATGTCTGTGCGGCAGCGAATGCAGTTCCAAGGGACAGTGAAAACCAGGTAGAGCTTTCAGTGCTGGCATCTTTCGTGTGGACTCAATCGCTGGACGTTTCGAATTTGGCAGCCGGGCTCTGCGACAGTCACATAGGCATTGTTGCATCATAACCAACCAAGGCATTTGCAGAGCGCGAATGTCTGTGCTGCAGCGAATGCAGTTCCAAGGGACAGTGAAAACCAGGTAGAGCTTTCAGTGCTGGGAGCTTTCGTGTGGGCGCAATCGCTGGACGTTTCGAATTTAGCAGCTGGGCTCGGCCAGATTCACATAGGCATTGTTGCATCATAACCAACAAAAGATTTTGCACAGTGTGAATGTCTGTGCGGCAGCGAATGCAGTTCCAAGGGACAGTGAAAACCAGGTAGAGCTTTCAGTGCTGGGAGCTTTCATGTGGGCGCTATCGCTGGACGTTTCGAATTTGGCAGCCGGGCTCTGCGACAGTCACATAGGCATTGTTGCATCATAACCAACCGAAGCTCTTGCAGAGGGCGAATGTCTGTGCGGCAGCGAATGCAGTTCCAAGGGACAGTGAAAACCAGGTAGAGCTTTCAGTGCCGGCAGCTTTCGTGTGGGCGCAATCGCTGGACGTTTCGAATTTGGCAGCCGGGCTCTGCCAGAGTCACATAGGCATTGTTGCATCATAGCCAACCAAGGCATTTGCAGAGCGCGAATGTCTGTGCGGCAGCGAATGCAGTTCCAAGGGACAGTGAAAACCAGGTAGAGCTTGCAGTGCTGGCAGCTTTCGTGTGGGCGCTATCGCTGGACGTTTCGAATTTGGCAGCCGGGCTCTGCCAGAGTCACATAGGAATTGTTGCATCATAACCAACCAAGGCATTTGCAGAGCGCGAATGTCTGTGCGGCAGCGAATGCAGTTCCAAGGGACAGTGAAAACCAGGTAGACCTTTCAGGCTGGCAGCTTTCGTGTGGGCGCAATCTCTGGACGTTTCGAATTTGGCAGCCGGGCTCTGCGACAGTCACATAGGCATTGTTGCATCATAACCAACCAAATATCTTGCAGAGAGCGAATGTCTGTGCGGCAGCGAATGCAGTTCCAAGGGACAGTGAAAACCAGGTAGAGCTTTCAGTGCTGGCAGCTTTCGTGTGGACGCAATCGCTGGACGTTTTGAATTTGGCAGCCGGGCTCTGCGACAGTCACATAGGCATTGTTGCATCATAACCAACCAGAGCTCTTGCAGAGCGCGAATGTCTGTGCGGCAGCGAATGCAGTTCCAAGGGACAGTGAAAACCAGGTAGAGCTTTCAGTGCTGGCAGCTTTCGTGTGGGCGCAATCGCGGGACGTTTCGAATTTGGCAGCCGGGCTCTGCCAGAGTCACGTAGGCATTGTTGCATCATAAACAATCAAAGCTCTTGCAGAGCGCGAATGTCTGTGCGGCAGCGAATGCAGTTCCAAGGGACAGTGAAAACCAGGTAGAGCTTTCAGTGCTGGCAGCTTTCGTGTGGGCGCAATCGCTGGACGTTTCGAATTTGGCAGCCGGGCTCTGCGACAGTCACATAGGCATTGTTGCATCATAACCAACCAAAGGTTTTGCAGAGCGCGAATGTCTGTGCGGCAGCGAATGCAGTTCCAAGGGACAGTGAAAACCAGGTAGAGCTTTTTTCGTGTGGGCGCCATCGCTGGACGTTTCGAATTTGGCAGCCGGGTTCTGCGACAGTCACATAGGCATTGTTGCATCATAACCAACCAAGGCATTTGCAGAGCGCGAATGTCTGTGCGGCAGCGAATGCAGTTCCAAGGGACAGTGAAAACCAGGTAGACCTTTCAGTGCTGGCAGCTTTCGTGTGGGCGCAATCTCAGGACGTTTCGATTTTGGCAGCTGGGCTCTGCCAGAGTCACATAGGCATTGTTGCATCATAACTAACCAAGGCTTTTACAGAGCGCGAATATCTGTGCGGCAGCGAATGCAGTTCCAAGGGACAGTGAAAACCAGGTAGAGCTTTCAGTGCTGGCAGCTTTCGTGTGGGCGCAATCGCTGGACGTTTCGAATTTGGCAGCCGGGCTCTGCGACAGTCACATAGGCATTGTTGCATCATACCCAACCAAACATCTTGCAGAGCGCGAATGTCTGTGCGGCAGCGAATGCAGTTCCAAGGGACAGTGAAAACCAGGTAGAGCTTTCAGTGCTGGCAGCTTTCGTGTGGGCGCAATCGCTGGACGTTTCGAATTTGGCAGCCGGTCTCTTCGACAGTCACATAGGCATTGTTGCATCATAACCAACCAAAGCTCTTGCAGAGCGCGAATGTCTGTGCGGCAGCGAATGCAGTTCCAAGGGACAGTGAAAACCAGGTAGAGCTTTCAGTGCTGGCAGCTTTCGTGTGGGCGCAATCGCTGGACGTTTCGAATTTGGCAGCCGGGCTCGGCCAGAGTCACATAGGCATTCTTGCATCATAACCAACCAAAGCTTTTGCATAGCGTGAATGTCTGTGCGGCAGCGAATGCAGTTCCAAGGGACAGTGAAAACCAGGTAGACCTTTCAGTGCTGGGAGCTTTCGTGTGGGCGCAATCTCTGGACGTTTCGAATTTGGCAGCCGGGCTCTGCGACAGTCACATAGGCATTGTTGCATCATAAACAACCAAGGCATTTGCAGAGCGCGAATGTCTGTGCGGCAGCGAATGCAGTTCCAAGGGACAGTGAAAACCAGGTAGAACTTTCAGTGCTGGCAGCTTTCGTGTGGGCGCTATCGCTGGACGTTTCGAATTTGGCAGCCGGGCTCTGCCAGAGTCACATAGGCATTGTTGCATCATAAACAACCAAGGCATTTGCAGAGCGCGAATGTCTGTGCGGCAGCGAATGCAGTTCCAAGGGACAGTGAAAACCAGGTAGAGCTTGCAGTGCTGGCAGCTTTCGTGTGGGCGCTATCGCTGGACGTTTCGAATTTGGCAGCCGGGCTCTGCGAGTGTCACATAGGAATTGTTGCATCATAACTAACCAAGGCTTTTGCAGAGCGCGAATGTCTGTGCGGCAGCGAATGCAGTTCCAAGGGACAGTGAAAACCAGGTAGACCTTTCATGCTGGCAGCATTCGTGTGGGTGTAATCGCTGGACGTTTCGAATTTGGCAGCCGGACTCTGCGAGTGTCACATAGGCATTGTTGCATCATAACTAACCAAGGCTTTTGCAGAGCGCGAATGTCTGTGCGGCAGCGAATGCAGTTCCAAGGGACACTGAAAACCAGGTAGACCTCTCAGTACTGGCAGCTTTCGTCTGGGCGCAATCGCGGGACTTTTCGAATTTGGCAGCTGGGCTCTGCCAGAGTCACGTAGGCATTGTTGCATCATAAACAACCAAGGCTTTTGCAGAGCGCGAATGTCTGTGCGGCAGCGAATGCAGTTCCAAGGGACAGTGAAAACCAGGTAGACCTTTCAGTGCTGGCAGCTTTCGTGTGGACGCAATCGCTGGACGTTTCGAATTTGGCAGCCGGGTTCTGCGACAGTCACATAGGCATTGTTGCATCATAACCAACCAAAGCTCTTGCAGAGCGCGAATGTCTGTGCGGCAGCGAATGCAGTTCCAAGGGACAGTGAAAACCAGGTAGAGCTTGCAGTGCTGGCAGCTTTCGTGTGGGCGCAATCGCGGGACGTTTCGAATTTGGCAGCCGGGCTCTGCCAGAGTCACGTAGGCATTGTTGCATCATAAACAACCAAAGCTCTTGCAGAGCGCGAATGTCTGTGCGGCAGCGAATGCAGTTCCAAGGGACAGTGAAAACCAGGTAGAGCTTTCAGTGCTGGCAGCTTTCGTGTGGGCGCAATCGCTGGACGTTTCGAATTTGGCAGCCGGGCTCTGCGACAGTCACATAGGCATTGTTGCATCATAACCAACCAAAGGTTTTGCAGAGCGCGAATGTCTGTGCGGCAGCGAATGCAGTTCCAAGGGACAGTGAAAACCAGGTAGAGCTTTCAGTGCTGGCAGCTTTCGTGTGGGCGCAATCGCGGGACGTTTCGAATTTGGCAGCTGGGCTCTGCCAGAGTCACATAGGCATTGTTGCATCATAACTAACCAAGGCTTTTGCAGAGCGCGAATGTCTGTGCGGCAGCGAATGCAGTTCCAAGGGACAGTGAAAACCAGGTAGAGCTTTCAGTGCTGGCAGCTTTCGTGTGGGCGTAATCGCTGGACGTTTCGAATTTGGCAGCCGGGCTCTGCGACAGTCACATAAGCATTGTTGCATCATACCCAACCAAACATCTTGCAGAGGGCGAATGTCTGTGCGGCAGCGAATGCAGTTCCAAGGGACAGTGAAAACCAGGTAGAGCTTTCAGTGCTGCCAGCTTTCGTGTGGGCGCAATCGCGGGACGTTTCGAATTTGGCAGACGGGCTCTGCGACAGTCACATAGGCATTGTTGCATCATAACCAACCAAGGCATTTGCAGAGCGCGAATGTCTGTGCTGCAGCGAATGCAGTTCCAAGGGACAGTGAAAACCAGGTAGAGCTTTCAGTGCTGGCAGCTTTCGTGTGGGCGCAATCTCTGGACGTTTCGAATTTGGCAGCCGGGCTCTGCGACAGTCACATAGGCATTGTTGCATCATAGCCAACCAAGGCATTTGCAGAGCGTGAATGTCTGTGCGGCAGCGAATGCAGTTCCAAGGGACAGTGAAAACCAGGTAGAGCTTTAAGTGCTGGCAGCTTTCGTGTGGACGCAATCACTGGACGTTTCGAATTTGGCAGCCGGGCTCTGCCAGAGTTACATAGGAATTGTTGCATCATAACCAACCAAGGAATTTGCAGAGCGCGAATGTCTGTGTGGCAGCGAATGCAGTTCCAAGAGACAGTGAAAACCAGGTAGAGCTTGCAGTGCTGGCAGCTTTCGTGTGGGCGCTATCGCTGGATGTTTCGAATTTGGCAGCCGGACTCTGCGAGTGTCACATAGGCATTGTTGCATCATAACTAACCAAGGCTTTTGCAGAGCGCGAATGTCTGTGCGGCAGCGAATGCAGTTCCAAGGGACAGTGAAAACCAGGTAGAGCTTTCAGTGCTGGCAGCTTTCGTCTGGGCGCAATCGCGGGACGTTTCGAATTTGGCAGCCGGGCTCTGCGACAGTCACATAGGCATTGTTGCATCATAACCAACCAAAGCTCTTGCAGAGCGCGAATGTCTGTGCGGCAGCGAATGCAGTTCCAAGGGACAGTGAAAACCAGGTAGAGCTTTCAGTGCTGGCAGCTTTCGTGTGGGCGCAATCGCTGGACGTTTTGAATTTGGCAGCCCGGCTCTGCCAGAGTCACGTAGGCATTGTTGCATCATAAACAATCAAAGCTCTTGCAGAGCGCGAATGTCTGTGCGGCAGCGAATGCAGTTCCAAGGGACAGTGAAAACCAGGTAGACCTTTCAGTGCTGGCAGCTTTCGTGTGGGCGCAATCGCTGGACGTTTCGAATTTGGCAGCCGGGCTCTTCGACAGTCACATAGGCATTGTTGCATCATAACCAACCAAAGCTCTTGCAGAGCGCAAATGTCTGTGCGGCAGCGAATGCAGTTCCAAGGGACAGTGAAAACCAGGTAGAGCTTTCAGTGCTGGCAGCTTTCGTGTGGGCGCAATCGCTGGACGTTTCGAATTTGGCAGCCGGGCTCGGCCACAGTCACATAGGCATTGTTGCATCATAACCAACCAAAGCTTTTGCATAGCGTGAATGTCTGTGCGGCAGCGAATGCAGTTCCAAGGGACAGTGAAAACCAGGTAGACCTTTCAGTGCTGGGAGCTTTCGTGTGGGCGCAATCACTGGACGTTTCGAATTTGGCAGCCTGGCTCTGCGACAGTCACATAGGAATTGTTGCATCATAACCAACCAAGGAATTTGCAGAGCGCGAATGTCTGTGCGGCAGCGAATGCAGTTCCAAGGGACAGTGAAAACCAGGTAGACCTTTCATGCTGGCAGCTTTCGTGTGGGCGTAATCGCTGGACGTTTCGAATTTGGCAGCCGGGCTCTGCGAGAGTCACATAGGCATTGTTGCATCATAACCAACCAAGGCATTTGCAGAGCGCGAATGTCTGTGCGGCAGCGAATGCAGTTCCAAGGGACAGTGAAAACCAGGTAGAGCTTGCAGTGCTGGCAGCTTTCGTGTGGGCGCAATCACTGGACGTTTCGAATTTGGCAGCCGGGCTCTGCCAGAGTTACATAGGAATTGTTGCATCATAACCAACCAAGGAATTTGCAGAGCGCGAATGTCTGTGTGGCAGCAAATGCAGTTCCAAGAGACAGTGAAAACCAGGTAGAGCTTGCAGTGCTGGCAGCTTTCGTGTGGGCGCTATCGCTGGATGTTTCGAATTTGGCAGCCGGACTCTGCGAGTGTCACATAGGCATTGTTGCATCATAACCAACCAAGGCTTTTGCAGAGCGCGAATGTCTGTGCGGCAGCGAATGCAGTTCCAAGGGACAGTGAAAACCAGGTAGAGCTTTCAGTGCTGGCAGCTTTCGTCTGGGCGCAATCGCGGGACGTTTCGAATTTGGCAGCTGGGCTCTGCCAGAGTCACGTAGGCATTGTTGCATCATAAACAACCAAGGCTTTTGCAGAGCGCGAATGTCTGTGCGGCAGCGAATGCAGTTCCAAGGGACAGTGAAAACCAGGTAGACCTTTCAGTGCTGGCAGCTTTCGTGTGGACGCAATCGCTGGACGTTTCGAATTTGGCAGCCGGGTTCTGCGACAGTCACATAGGCATTGTTGCATCATAACCAACCAAAGCTCTTGCAGAGCGCGAATGTCTGTGCGGCAGCGAATGCAGTTCCAAGGGACAGTGAAAACCAGGTAGAGCTTTCAGTGCTGGCAGCTTTCGTGTGGGCGCAATCGCTGGACGTTTTGAATTTGGCAGCCCGGCTCTGCCAGAGTCACGTAGGCATTGTTGCATCATAAACAATCAAAGCTCTTGCAGAGCGCGAATGTCTGTGCGGCAGCGAATGCAGTTCCAAGGGACAGTGAAAACCAGGTAGAGCTTTCAGTGCTGGCAGCTTTCGTGTGGGCGCAATCGCTGGACGTTTCGAATTTGGCAGCCGGGCTCTTCGACAGTCACATAGGCATTGTTGCATCATAACCAACCAAAGCTCTTGCAGAGCGCAAATGTCTGTGCGGCAGCGAATGCAGTTCCAAGGGACAGTGAAAACCAGGTAGAGCTTTCAGTGCTGACAGCTTTCGTGTGGGCGCAATCGCTGGACGTTTCGAATTTGGCAGCCGGGCTCGGCCAGAGTCACATAGGCATTGTTGCATCATAACCAACCAAAGCTTTTGCATAGCGTGAATGTCTGTGCGGCAGCGAATGCAGTTCCAAGGGACAGTGAAAACCAGGTAGACCTTTCAGTGCTGGGAGCTTTCGTGTGGGCGCAATCGCTGGACGTTTCGAATTTGGCAGCTGGGCTCTGCGACAGTCACATAGGAATTGTTGCATCATAACCAACCAAGGAATTTGCAGAGCGCGAATGTCTGTGCGGCAGCGAATGCAGTTCCAAGGGACAGTGAAAACCAGGTAGACCTTTCATGCTGGCAGCTTTCGTGTGGGCGTAATCGCTGGACGTTTCGAATTTGGCAGCCGGGCTCTGCGACAGTCACATAAGCATTGTTGCATCATACCCAACCAAACATCTTGCAGAGGGCGAATGTCTGTGCGGCAGCGAATGCAGTTCCAAGGGACAGTGAAAACCAGGTAGAGCTTTCAGTGCTGCCAGCTTTCGTGTGGGCGCAATCGCGGGACGTTTCGAATTTGGCAGACGGGCTCTGCGACAGTCACATAGGCATTGTTGCATCATAACCAACCAAGGCATTTGCAGAGCGCGAATGTCTGTGCTGCAGCGAATGCAGTTCCAAGGGACAGTGAAAACCAGGTAGAGCTTTCAGTGCTGGCAGCTTTCGTGTGGGCGCAATCTCTGGACGTTTCGAATTTGGCAGCCGGGCTCTGCGACAGTCACATAGGCATTGTTGCATCATAGCCAACCAAGGCATTTGCAGAGCGTGAATGTCTGTGCGGCAGCGAATGCAGTTCCAAGGGACAGTGAAAACCAGGTAGAGCTTTAAGTGCTGGCAGCTTTCGTGTGGACGCAATCACTGGACGTTTCGAATTTGGCAGCCGGGCTCTGCCAGAGTTACATAGGAATTGTTGCATCATAACCAACCAAGGAATTTGCAGAGCGCGAATGTCTGTGTGGCAGCGAATGCAGTTCCAAGAGACAGTGAAAACCAGGTAGAGCTTGCAGTGCTGGCAGCTTTCGTGTGGGCGCTATCGCTGGATGTTTCGAATTTGGCAGCCGGACTCTGCGAGTGTCACATAGGCATTGTTGCATCATAACTAACCAAGGCTTTTGCAGAGCGCGAATGTCTGTGCGGCAGCGAATGCAGTTCCAAGGGACAGTGAAAACCAGGTAGAGCTTTCAGTGCTGGCAGCTTTCGTCTGGGCGCAATCGCGGGACGTTTCGAATTTGGCAGCCGGGCTCTGCGACAGTCACATAGGCATTGTTGCATCATAACCAACCAAAGCTCTTGCAGAGCGCGAATGTCTGTGCGGCAGCGAATGCAGTTCCAAGGGACAGTGAAAACCAGGTAGAGCTTTCAGTGCTGGCAGCTTTCGTGTGGGCGCAATCGCTGGACGTTTTGAATTTGGCAGCCCGGCTCTGCCAGAGTCACGTAGGCATTGTTGCATCATAAACAATCAAAGCTCTTGCAGAGCGCGAATGTCTGTGCGGCAGCGAATGCAGTTCCAAGGGACAGTGAAAACCAGGTAGACCTTTCAGTGCTGGCAGCTTTCGTGTGGGCGCAATCGCTGGACGTTTCGAATTTGGCAGCCGGGCTCTTCGACAGTCACATAGGCATTGTTGCATCATAACCAACCAAAGCTCTTGCAGAGCGCAAATGTCTGTGCGGCAGCGAATGCAGTTCCAAGGGACAGTGAAAACCAGGTAGAGCTTTCAGTGCTGGCAGCTTTCGTGTGGGCGCAATCGCTGGACGTTTCGAATTTGGCAGCCGGGCTCGGCCACAGTCACATAGGCATTGTTGCATCATAACCAACCAAAGCTTTTGCATAGCGTGAATGTCTGTGCGGCAGCGAATGCAGTTCCAAGGGACAGTGAAAACCAGGTAGACCTTTCAGTGCTGGGAGCTTTCGTGTGGGCGCAATCACTGGACGTTTCGAATTTGGCAGCCTGGCTCTGCGACAGTCACATAGGAATTGTTGCATCATAACCAACCAAGGAATTTGCAGAGCGCGAATGTCTGTGCGGCAGCGAATGCAGTTCCAAGGGACAGTGAAAACCAGGTAGACCTTTCATGCTGGCAGCTTTCGTGTGGGCGTAATCGCTGGACGTTTCGAATTTGGCAGCCGGGCTCTGCGAGAGTCACATAGGCATTGTTGCATCATAACCAACCAAGGCATTTGCAGAGCGCGAATGTCTGTGCGGCAGCGAATGCAGTTCCAAGGGACAGTGAAAACCAGGTAGAGCTTGCAGTGCTGGCAGCTTTCGTGTGGGCGCAATCACTGGACGTTTCGAATTTGGCAGCCGGGCTCTGCCAGAGTTACATAGGAATTGTTGCATCATAACCAACCAAGGAATTTGCAGAGCGCGAATGTCTGTGTGGCAGCAAATGCAGTTCCAAGAGACAGTGAAAACCAGGTAGAGCTTGCAGTGCTGGCAGCTTTCGTGTGGGCGCTATCGCTGGATGTTTCGAATTTGGCAGCCGGACTCTGCGAGTGTCACATAGGCATTGTTGCATCATAACCAACCAAGGCTTTTGCAGAGCGCGAATGTCTGTGCGGCAGCGAATGCAGTTCCAAGGGACAGTGAAAACCAGGTAGAGCTTTCAGTGCTGGCAGCTTTCGTCTGGGCGCAATCGCGGGACGTTTCGAATTTGGCAGCTGGGCTCTGCCAGAGTCACGTAGGCATTGTTGCATCATAAACAACCAAGGCTTTTGCAGAGCGCGAATGTCTGTGCGGCAGCGAATGCAGTTCCAAGGGACAGTGAAAACCAGGTAGACCTTTCAGTGCTGGCAGCTTTCGTGTGGACGCAATCGCTGGACGTTTCGAATTTGGCAGCCGGGTTCTGCGACAGTCACATAGGCATTGTTGCATCATAACCAACCAAAGCTCTTGCAGAGCGCGAATGTCTGTGCGGCAGCGAATGCAGTTCCAAGGGACAGTGAAAACCAGGTAGAGCTTTCAGTGCTGGCAGCTTTCGTGTGGGCGCAATCGCTGGACGTTTTGAATTTGGCAGCCCGGCTCTGCCAGAGTCACGTAGGCATTGTTGCATCATAAACAATCAAAGCTCTTGCAGAGCGCGAATGTCTGTGCGGCAGCGAATGCAGTTCCAAGGGACAGTGAAAACCAGGTAGAGCTTTCAGTGCTGCCAGCTTTCGTGTGGGCGCAATCGCGGGACGTTTCGAATTTGGCAGACGGGCTCTGCGACAGTCACATAGGCATTGTTGCATCATAACCAACCAAGGCATTTGCAGAGCGCGAATGTCTGTGCTGCAGCGAATGCAGTTCCAAGGGAGAGTGAAAACCAGGTAGAGCTTTCAGTGCTGGCAGCTTTCGTGTGGGCGCAATCTCTGGACGTTTCGAATTTGGCAGCCGGGCTCTGCGACAGTCACATAGGCATTGTTGCATCATAGCCAACCAAGGCATTTGCAGAGCGCGAATGTCTGTGCGGCAGCGAATGCAGTTCCAAGGGACAGTGAAAACCAGGTAGAGCTTGCAGTGCTGGCAGCTTTCGTGTGGGCGCAATCACTGGACGTTTCGAATTTGGCAGCCGGGCTCTGCCAGAGTCACATAGGAATTGTTGCATCATAACCAACCAAGGCATTTGCAGAGCGCGAATGTCTGTGTGGCAGCGAATGCAGTTCCAAGAGACAGTGAAAACCAGGTAGAGCTTGCAGTGCTGGCAGCTTTCGTGTGGGCGCTATCGCTGGATCTTTCGAATTTGGCAGCCGGACTCTGCGAGTGTCACATAGGCATTGTTGCATCATAACTAACCAAGGCTTTTGCAGAGCGCGAATGTCTGTGCGGCAGCGAATGCAGTTCCAAGGGACAGTGAAAACCAGGTAGAGCTTTCAGTGCTGGCAGCTTTCGTCTGGGCGCAATCGCGGGACGTTTCGAATTTGGCAGCCGGGCTCTGCCAGAGTCACGTAGGCATTGTTGCATCATAAACAACCAAGGCTTTTGCAGAGCGCGAATGTCTGTGCGGCAGCGAATGCAGTTCCAAGGGACAGTGAAAACCAGGTAGACCTTTCAGTGCTGGCAGCTTTCGTGTGGACGCAATCGCTGGACGTTTCGAATTTGGCAGCCGGGCTCTGCGACAGTCACATAGGCATTGTTGCATCATAACCAACCAAAGCTCTTGCAGAGCGCGAATGTCTGTGCGGCAGCGAATGCAGTTCCAAGGGACAGTGAAAACCAGGTAGAGCTTTCAGTGCTGGCAGCTTTCGTGTGGGCGCAATCGCTGGACGTTTTGAATTTGGCAGCCCGGCTCTGCCAGAGTCACGTAGGCATTGTTGCATCATAAACAATCAAAGCTCTTGCAGAGCGCGAATGTCTGTGCGGCAGCGAATGCAGTTCCAAGGGACAGTGAAAACCAGGTAGACCTTTCAGTGCTGGCAGCTTTCGTGTGGGCGCAATCGCTGGACGTTTCGAATTTGGCAGCCGGGCTCTTCGACAGTCACATAGGCATTGTTGCATCATAACCAACCAAAGCTCTTGCAGAGCGCAAATGTCTGTGCGGCAGCGATTGCAGTTCCAAGGGACAGTGAAAACCAGGTAGAGCTTTCAGTGCTGGCAGCTTTCGTGTGGGCGCAATCGCTGGACGTTTCGAATTTGGCAGCCGGGCTCGGCCACAGTCACATAGGCATTGTTGCATCATAACCAACCAAAGCTTTTGCATAGCGTGAATGTCTGTGCGGCAGCGAATGCAGTTCCAAGGGACAGTGAAAACCAGGTAGACCTTTCAGTGCTGGGAGCTTTCGTGTGGGCGCAATCGCTGGACGTTTCGAATTTGGCAGCCGGGCTCTGCGACAGTCACATAGGAATTGTTGCATCATAACCAACCAAGGAATTTGCAGAGCGCGAATGTCTGTGCGGCAGCGAATGCAGTTCCAAGGGACAGTGAAAACCAGGTAGACCTTTCATGCTGGCAGCTTTCGTGTGGGCGTAATCGCTGGACGTTTCGAATTTGGCAGCCGGGCTCTGCGAGAGTCACATAGGCATTGTTGCATCATAACCAACCAAGGCATTTGCAGAGCGCGAATGTCTGTGCGGCAGCGAATGCAGTTCCAAGGGACAGTGAAAACCAGGTAGAGCTTTCAGTGCTGGCAGCATTCGTGTGGGCGCTATCGCTGGACGTTACGAATTTGGCAGCTGGGCTCTGCCAGAGTCACATAGGCATTGTTGCATCATAACCAACCAAGGCATTTGCAGAGCGCGAATGTCTGTGCGGCAGCGAATGCAGTTCCAAGGGACAGTGAAAACCAGGTAGACCTTTCATGCTGGCAGCTTTCGTGTGGGCGTAATCGCTGGACGTTTCTAATTTGGCAGCCGGGCTCTGCCAGAGTCACATAGGTATTGTTGCATCATAACCAACCAAGGCATTTGCAGAGCGCGAATGTCTGTGCGGCAGCGAATGCAGTTCCAAGGGACAGTGAAAACCAGGTAGAGCTTTCAGTGCTGGCAGCTTTCGTGTGGGCGCAATCGCTGGACGTTTCGAATTTGGCAGCCGGGTTCTGCGACAGTCACATAGGCATTGTTGCATCATAACCAACCAAGGCATTTGCAGAGCGCAAATGTCTGTGCGGCAGCGAATGCAGTTCCAAGGGACAGTGAAAACCAGGTAGACCTTTCAGTGCTGGCAGCTTTCGTGTGGGCGCAATCGCTGGACGTTTCGAATTTGGCAGCCGGGCTCGGCCAGAGTCACATAGGCATTGTTGCATCATAACCAACCAAAGCTTTTGCATAGCGTGAATGTCTGTGCGGCAGCGAATGCAGTTCCAAGGGACAGTGAAAACCAGGTAGACCTTTCAGTGCTGGGAGCATTCGTGTGGGCGCAATCGCTGGACGTTTCGAATTTGGCAGCCGGGCTCTGCGACAGTCACATAGGCATTGTTGCATCATAGCCAACCAAGGCATTAGCAGAGCGCGAATGTCTGTGCGGCAGCGAATGCAGTTCCAAGGGATAGTGAAAACCAGGTAGAGCTTGCAGTGCTGGCAGCTTTCGTGTGGGCGCTATCGCTGGACGTTTCGAATTTGGCAGCCGGGCTCTGCGACAGTCACATAAGCATTGTTGCATCATACCCAACCAAACATCTTGCAGAGGGCGAATGTCTGTGCGGCAGCGAATGCAGTTCCAAGGGACAGTGAAAACCAGGTAGAGCTTTCAGTGCTGCCAGCTTTCGTGTGGGCGCAATCGCGGGACGTTTCGAATTTGGCAGACGGGCTCTGCGACAGTCACATAGGCATTGTTGCATCATAACCAACCAAGGCATTTGCAGAGCGCGAATGTCTGTGCTGCAGCGAATGCAGTTCCAAGGGACAGTGAAAACCAGGTAGAGCTTTCAGTGCTGGCAGCTTTCGTGTGGGCGCAATCTCTGGACGTTTCGAATTTGGCAGCCGGGCTCTGCGACAGTCACATAGGCATTGTTGCATCATAGCCAACCAAGGCATTTGCAGAGCGCGAATGTCTGTGCGGCAGCGAATGCAGTTCCAAGGGACAGTGAAAACCAGGTAGAGCTTGCAGTGCTGGCAGCTTTCGTGTGGGCGCAATCACTGGACGTTTCGAATTTGGCAGCCGGGCTCTGCCAGAGTCACATAGGAATTGTTGCATCATAACCAACCAAGGCATTTGCAGAGCGCGAATGTCTGTGTGGCAGCGAATGCAGTTCCAAGAGACAGTGAAAACCAGGTAGAGCTTGCAGTGCTGGCAGCTTTCGTGTGGGCGCTATCGCTGGATGTTTCGAATTTGGCAGCCGGACTCTGCGAGTGTCACATAGGCATTGTTGCATCATAACTAACCAAGGCTTTTGCAGAGCGCGAATGTCTGTGCGGCAGCGAATGCAGTTCCAAGGGACAGTGAAAACCAGGTAGAGCTTTCAGTGCTGGCAGCTTTCGTCTGGGCGCAATCGCGGGACGTTTCGAATTTGGCAGCCGGGCTCTGCCAGAGTCACGTAGGCATTGTTGCATCATAAACAACCAAGGCTTTTGCAGAGCGCGAATGTCTGTGCGGCAGCGAATGCAGTTCCAAGGGACAGTGAAAACCAGGTAGACCTTTCAGTGCTGGCAGCTTTCGTGTGGACGCAATCGCTGGACGTTTCGAATTTGGCAGCCGGGCTCTGCGACAGTCACATAGGCATTGTTGCATCATAACCAACCAAAGCTCTTGCAGAGCGCAAATGTCTGTGCGGCAGCGAATGCAGTTCCAAGGGACAGTGAAAACCAGGTAGACCTTTCAGTGCTGGCAGCTTTCGTGTGGGCGCAATCGCTGGACGTTTCGAATTTGGCAGCCGGGCTCGGCCAGAGTCACATAGGCATTGTTGCATCATAACCAACCAAAGCTTTTGCATAGCGTGAATGTCTGTGCGGCAGCGAATGCAGTTCCAAGGGACAGTGAAAACCAGGTAGACCTTTCAGTGCTGGGAGCATTCGTGTGGGCGCAATGTCTGGACGTTTCGAATTTGGCAGCCGGGCTCTGCGACAGTCACATAGGCATTGTTGCATCATAGCCAACCAAGGCATTTGCAGAGCGCGAATGTCTGTGCGGCAGCGAATGCAGTTCCAAGGGATAGTGAAAACCAGGTAGAGCTTGCAGTGCTGGCAGCTTTCGTGTGGGCGCTATCGCTGGACGTTTCGAATTTGGCAGCCGGGCTCTGCGACAGTCACATAAGCATTGTTGCATCATACCCAACCAAACATCTTGCAGAGGGCGAATGTCTGTGCGGCAGCGAATGCAGTTCCAAGGGACAGTGAAAACCAGGTAGAGCTTTCAGTGCTGCCAGCTTTCGTGTGGGCGCAATCGCGGGACGTTTCGAATTTGGCAGACGGGCTCTGCGACAGTCACATAGGCATTGTTGCATCATAGCCAACCAAGGCATTTGCAGAGCGCGAATGTCTGTGCTGCAGCGAATGCAGTTCCAAGGGAGAGTGAAAACCAGGTAGAGCTTTCAGTGCTGGCAGCTTTCGTGTGGGCGCAATCTCTGGACGTTTCGAATTTGGCAGCCGGGCTCTGCGACAGTCACATAGGCATTGTTGCATCATAGCCAACCAAGGCATTTGCAGAGCGCGAATGTCTGTGCGGCAGCGAATGCAGTTCCAAGGGACAGTGAAAACCAGGTAGAGCTTGCAGTGCTGGCAGCTTTCGTGTGGGCGCAATCACTGGACGTTTCGAATTTGGCAGCCGGGCTCTGCCAGAGTCACATAGGAATTGTTGCATCATAACCAACCAAGGCATTTGCAGAGCGCGAATGTCTGTGTGGCAGCGAATGCAGTTCCAAGAGACAGTGAAAACCAGGTAGAGCTTGCAGTGCTGGCAGCTTTCGTGTGGGCGCTATCGCTGGATCTTTCGAATTTGGCAGCCGGACTCTGCGAGTGTCACATAGGCATTGTTGCATCATAACTAACCAAGGCTTTTGCAGAGCGCGAATGTCTGTGCGGCAGCGAATGCAGTTCCAAGGGACAGTGAAAACCAGGTAGAGCTTTCAGTGCTGGCAGCTTTCGTGTGGGCGCAATCGCGGGACGTTTCGAATTTGGCAGCCGGGCTCTGCCAGAGTCACGTAGGCATTGTTGCATCATAAACAACCAAGGCTTTTGCAGAGCGCGAATGTCTGTGCGGCAGCGAATGCAGTTCCAAGGGACAGTGAAAACCAGGTAGACCTTTCAGTGCTGGCAGCTTTCGTGTGGACGCAATCGCTGGACGTTTCGAATTTGGCAGCCGGGCTCTGCGACAGTCACATAGGCATTGTTGCATCATAACCAACCAAAGCTCTTGCAGAGCGCGAATGTCTGTGCGGCAGCGAATGCAGTTCCAAGGGACAGTGAAAACCAGGTAGAGCTTTCAGTGCTGGCAGCTTTCGTGTGGGCGCAATCGCTGGACCTTTTGAATTTGGCAGCCCGGCTCTGCCAGAGTCACGTAGGCATTGTTGCATCATAAACAATCAAAGCTCTTGCAGAGCGCGAATGTCTGTGCGGCAGCGAATGCAGTTCCAAGGGACAGTGAAAACCAGGTAGACCTTTCAGTGCTGGCAGCTTTCGTGTGGGCGCAATCGCTGGACGTTTCGAATTTGGCAGCCGGGCTCTTCGACAGTCACATAGGCATTGTTGCATCATAACCAACCAAAGCTCTTGCAGAGCGCAAATGTCTGTGCGGCAGCGAATGCAGTTCCAAGGGACAGTGAAAACCAGGTAGAGCTTTCAGTGCTGGCAGCTTTCGTGTGGGCGCAATCGCTGGACGTTTTGAATTTGGCAGCCCGGCTCTGCCAGAGTCACGTAGGCATTGTTGCATCATAAACAATCAAAGCTCTTGCAGAGCGCGAATGTCTGTGCGGCAGCGAATGCAGTTCCAAGGGACAGTGAAAACCAGGTAGACCTTTCAGTGCTGGCAGCTTTCGTGTGGGCGCAATCGCTGGACGTTTCGAATTTGGCAGCCGGGCTCTTCGACAGTCACATAGGCATTGTTGCATCATAACCAACCAAAGCTCTTGCAGAGCGCAAATGTCTGTGCGGCAGCGAATGCAGTTCCAAGGGACAGTGAAAACCAGGTAGACCTTTCAGTGCTGGGAGCTTTCGTGTGGGCGCAATCGCTGGACGTTTCGAATTTGGCAGCCGGGCTCTGCGACAGTCACATAGGAATTGTTGCATCATAACCAACCAAGGAATTTGCAGAGCGCGAATGTCTGTGCGGCAGCGAATGCAGTTCCAAGGGACAGTGAAAACCAGGTAGACCTTTCATGCTGGCAGCTTTCGTGTGGGCGTAATCGCTGGACGTTTCGAATTTGGCAGCCGGGCTCTGCGAGAGTCACATAGGCATTGTTGCATCATAACCAACCAAGGCATTTGCAGAGCGCGAATGTCTGTGCGGCAGCGAATGCAGTTCCAAGGGACAGTGAAAACCAGGTAGAGCTTTCAGTGCTGGCAGCATTCGTGTGGGCGCTATCGCTGGACGTTACGAATTTGGCAGCTGGGCTCTGCCAGAGTCACATAGGCATTGTTGCATCATAACCAACCAAGGCATTTGCAGAGCGCGAATGTCTGTGCGGCAGCGAATGCAGTTCCAAGGGACAGTGAAAACCAGGTAGACCTTTCATGCTGGCAGCTTTCGTGTGGGCGTAATCGCTGGACGTTTCTAATTTGGCAGCCGGACTCTGCCAGAGTCACATAGGTATTGTTGCATCATAACCAACCAAGGCATTTGCAGAGCGCGAATGTCTGTGCGGCAGCGAATGCAGTTCCAAGGGACAGTGAAAACCAGGTAGAGCTTTCAGTGCTGGCAGCTTTCGTGTGGGCGCAGTCGCTGGACGTTTCGAATTTGGCAGCCGGGTTCTGCGACAGTCACATAGGAATTGTTGCATCATAACCAACCAAGGCATTTGCAGAGCGCGAATGTCTGTGCGGCAGCGAATGCAGTTCCAAGGGACAGTGAAAACCAGGTAGACCTTTCATGCTGGCAGCTTTCGTGTGGGCGTAATCGCTGGACGTTTCGAATTTGGCAGCCGGGCTCTGCGAGAGTCACATAGGCATTGTTGCATCATAACCAACCAAGGCATTTGCAGAGCGCGAATGTCTGTGCGGCAGCGAATGCAGTTCCAAGGGACAGTGAAAACCAGGTAGAGCTTTCAGTGCTGGCAGCATTCGTGTGGGCGCTATCGCTGCACGTTACGAATTTGGCAGCTGGGCTCTGCGACAGTCACATAGGCATTGTTGCATCATAACCAACCAAGGCATTTGCAGAGCGCGAATGTCTGTGCGGCAGCGAATGCAGTTCCAAGGGACAGTGAAAACCAGGTAGACCTTTCATGCTGGCAGCTTTCGTGTGGGCGTAATCGCTGGACGTTTCTAATTTGGCAGCCGGGCTCTGCCAGAGTCACATAGGTATTGTTGCATCATAACCAACCAAGGCATTTGCAGAGCGCGAATGTCTGTGCGGCAGCGAATGCAGTTCCAAGGGACAGTGAAAACCAGGTAGAGCTTTCAGTGCTGGGAGCTTTCGTGTGGGCGCAATCGCTGGACGTTTCGAATTTGGCAGCCGGGCTCTGCGACAGTCACATAGGCATTGTTGCATCATAACAAACCGAAGCTCTTGCAGAGGGCGAATGTCTGTGCGGCAGCGAATGCAATTCCAAGGGACAGTGAAAACCAGGTAGAGCTTTCAGTGCCGGCAGCTTTCGTGTGGGCGCAATCGCTGGACGTTTCGAATTTGGCAGCCGGGCTCTGCCAGAGTCACATAGGCATTGTTGCATCATAGCCAACCAAGGCATTTGCAGAGCGCGAATGTCTGTGCGGCAGCGAATGCAGTTCCAAGGGACAGTGAAAACCAGGTAGAGCTTTCAGTGCTGGCAGCTTTCGTGTGGGCGCTATCACTGGACGTTTTGAATTTGGCAGCCGGGCTCTGCCAGAGTCACATAGGAATTGTTGCATCATAACCAACCAAGGCATTTGCAGAGCGCGAATGTCTGTGCGGCAGCGAATGCAGTTCCAAGGGACAGTGAAAACCATGTAGACCTTTCAGGCTGGCAGCTTTCGTGTGGGCGTAATCGCTGGACGTTTCGAATTTGGCAGCCGGGCTCTTCGACAGTCACATAGGCATTGTTGCATCATAACCAACCAAGGCTTTTGCAGAGCGCGAATGTCTGTGCGGCAGCGAATGCAGTTCCAAGGGACAGTGAAAACCAGGTAGAGCTTTCAGTGCTGGCAGCTTTCGTGTGGGCGCAATCGCTGGACGTTTTGAATTTGGCAGCCCGGCTCTGCCAGAGTCACGTAGGCATTGTTGCATCATAAACAATCAAAGCTCTTGCAGAGCGCGAATGTCTGTGCGGCAGCGAATGCAGTTCCAAGGGACAGTGAAAACCAGGTAGACCTTTCAGTGCTGGCAGCTTTCGTGTGGGCGCAATCGCTGGACGTTTCGAATTTGGCAGCCGGGCTCTTCGACAGTCACATAGGCATTGTTGCATCATAACCAACCAAAGCTCTTGCAGAGCGCAAATGTCTGTGCGGCAGCGAATGCAGTTCCAAGGGACAGTGAAAACCAGGTAGAGCTTTCAGTGCTGGCAGCTTTCGTGTGGGCGCAATCGCTGGACGTTTCGAATTTGGCAGCCGGGCTCGGCCACAGTCACATAGGCATTGTTGCATCATAACCAACCAAAGCTTTTGCATAGCGTGAATGTCTGTGCGGCAGCGAATGCAGTTCCAAGGGACAGTGAAAACCAGGTAGACCTTTCAGTGCTGGGAGCTTTCGTGTGGGCGCAATCGCTGGACGTTTCGAATTTGGCAGCCGGGCTCTGCGAGAGTCACATAGGAATTGTTGCATCATAACCAACCAAGGCATTTGCAGAGCGCGAATGTCTGTGCGGCAGCGAATGCAGTTCCAAGGGACAGTGAAAACCAGGTAGAGCTTTCAGTGCTGGCAGCATTCGTGTGGGCGCTATCGCTGGACGTTACGAATTTGGCAGCTGGGCTCTGCCAGAGTCACATAGGCATTGTTGCATCATAACCAACCAAGGCATTTGCAGAGCGCGAATGTCTGTGCGGCAGCGAATGCAGTTCCAAGGGACAGTGAAAACCAGGTAGACCTTTCATGCTGGCAGCTTTCGTGTGGGCGTAATCGCTGGACGTTTCTAATTTGGCAGCCAGGCTCTGCCAGAGTCACATAGGTATTGTTGCATCATAACCAACCAAGGCATTTGCAGAGCGCGAATGTCTGTGCGGCAGCGAATGCAGTTCCAAGGGACAGTGAAAACCAGGTAGAGCTTTCAGTGCTGGCAGCTTTCGTGTGGGCGCAATCGCTGGACGTTTCGAATTTGGCAGCCGGGCTCTGCGAGAGTCACATAGGCATTGTTGCATCATAACCAACCAAGGCATTTGCAGAGCGCAAATGTCTGTGCGGCAGCGAATGCAGTTCCAAGGGACAGTGAAAACCAGGTAGAGCTTTCAGTGCTGGCAGCTTTCGTGTGGGCGCAATCGCTGGACGTTTCGAATTTGGCAGCCGGGCTCGGCCAGAGTCACATAGGCATTGTTGCATCATAACCAACCAAAGCTTTTGCATAGCGTGAATGTCTGTGCGGCAGCGAATGCAGTTCCAAGGGACAGTGAAAACCAGGTAGAGCTTGCAGTGCTGGCAGCTTTCGTGTGGGCGCAATCGCTGGACGTTTCGAATTTGGCAGCCGGGCTCTGCGACAGTCACATAGGAATTGTTGCATCATAACCAACCAAGGAATTTGCAGAGCGCGAATGTCTGTGCGGCAGCGAATGCAGTTCCAAGGGACAGTGAAAACCAGGTAGACCTTTCATGCTGGCAGCTTTCGTGTGGGCGTAATCGCTGGACGTTTCGAATTTGGCAGCCGGGCTCTGCGAGAGTCACATAGGCATTGTTGCATCATAACCAACCAAGGCATTTGCAGAGCGCGAATGTCTGTGCGGCAGCGAATGCAGTTCCAAGGGACAGTGAAAACCAGGTAGAGCTTTCAGTGCTGGCAGCATTCGTGTGGGCGCTATCGCTGCACGTTACGAATTTGGCAGCTGGGCTCTGCGACAGTCACATAGGCATTGTTGCATCATAACCAACCAAGGCATTTGCAGAGCGCGAATGTCTGTGCGGCAGCGAATGCAGTTCCAAGGGACAGTGAAAACCAGGTAGACCTTTCATGCTGGCAGCTTTCGTGTGGGCGTAATCGCTGGACGTTTCTAATTTGGCAGCCGGGCTCTGCCAGAGTCACATAGGTATTGTTGCATCATAACCAACCAAGGCATTTGCAGAGCGCGAATGTCTGTGCGGCAGCGAATGCAGTTCCAAGGGACAGTGAAAACCAGGTAGACCTTTCATGCTGGCAGCTTTCGTGTGGGCGCAATCGCTGGACGTTTCGAATTTGGCAGCCGGGCTCTGCGACAGTCACATAGGCATTGTTGCATCATAACAAACCGAAGCTCTTGCAGAGGGCGAATGTCTGTGCGGCAGCGAATGCAGTTCCAAGGGACAGTGAAAACCAGGTAGAGCTTTCAGTGCCGGCAGCTTTCGTGTGGGCGCAATCGCTGGACGTTTCGAATTTGGCAGCCGGGCTCTGCCAGAGTCACATAGGCATTGTTGCATCATAGCCAACCAAGGCATTTGCAGAGCGCGAATGTCTGTGCGGCAGCGAATGCAGTTCCAAGGGACAGTGAAAACCAGGTAGAGCTTTCAGTGCTGGCAGCTTTCGTGTGGGCGCTATCACTGGACGTTTCGAATTTGGCAGCCGGGCTCTGCCAGAGTCACATAGGAATTGTTGCATCATAACCAACCAAGGCATTTGCAGAGCGCGAATGTCTGTGCGGCAGCGAATGCAGTTCCAAGGGACAGTGAAAACCATGTAGACCTTTCAGGCTGGCAGCTTTCGTGTGGGCGTAATCGCTGGACGTTTCGAATTTGGCAGCCGGGCTCTTCGACAGTCACATAGGCATTGTTGCATCATAACCAACCAAAGCTCTTGCAGAGCGCGAATGTCTGTGCGGCAGCGAATGCAGTTCCAAGGGACAGTGAAAACCAGGTAGAGCTTTCAGTGCTGGCAGCTTTCGTGTGGGCGCAATCGCTGGACGTTTCGAATTTGGCAGCCGGGCTCTGCGACAGTCACATAGGCATTGTTGCATCATAACCAACCAAAGCTCTTGCAGAGCGCGAATGTCTGTGCGGCAGCGAATGCAGTTCCAAGGGACAGTGAAAACCAGGTAGAGCTTTCAGTGCTGGCAGCTTTCGTGTGGGCGCAATCGCGGGACGTTTCGAATTTGGCAGCTGGGCTCTGCCAGAGTCACGTAGGCATTGTTGCATCATAAACAACCAAAGCTCTTGCAGAGCGCGAATGTCTGTGCGGCAGCGAATGCAGTTCCAAGGGACAGTGAAAACCAGGTAGAGCTTTCAGTGCTGGCAGCTTTCGTGTGGGCGCAATCGCGGGACGTTTCGAATTTGGCAGCTGGGCTCTGCCAGAGTCACATAGGCATTGTTGCATCATAACTAACCAAGGTTTTTGCAGAGCGCGAATGTCTGTGTGGCAGCGAATGCAGTTCCAAGGGACAGTGAAAACCAGGTAGAGCTTTCAGTGCTGGCAGCTTTCGTGTGGGCGCAATCGCGGGACGTTTCGAATTTGGCAGCTGGGCTCTGCCAGAGTCACGTAGGCATTGTTGCATCATAACTAACCAAGGCTTTTGCAGAGCGCGAATGTCTGTGCGGCAGCGAATGCAGTTCCAAGGGACAGTGAAAACCAGGTAGACCTTTCATGCTGGCAGCATTCGTGTGGGCGTAATCGCTGGACTTTTAGAATTTGGCAGCCGGGCTCTGCGACAGTCACATAAGCATTGTTGTATCATACCCAACCAAACATCTTGCAGAGGGCGAATGTCTGTGCGGCAGCGAATGCAGTTCCAAGGGACAGTGAAAACCAGGTAGAGCTTTCAGTGCTGGGAGCTTTCGTGTGGGCGCAATCGCTGGACGTTTCGAATTTAGCAGCTGGGCTCGGCCAGATTCACATAGGCATTGTTGCATCATAACCAACAAAAGATTTTGCACAGTGTGAATGTCTGTGCGGCAGCGAATGCAGTTCCAAGGGACAGTGAAAACCAGGTAGAGCTTTCAGTGCTGGGAGCTTTCATGTGGGCGCAATCGCTGGACGTTTCGAATTTGGCAGCCGGGCTCTGCGACAGTCACATAGGCATTGTTGCATCATAACCAACCGAAGCTCTTGCAGAGGGCGAATGTCTGTGCGGCAGCGAATGCAGTTCCAAGGGACAGTGAAAACCAGGTAGAGCTTTCAGTGCCGGCAGCTTTCGTGTGGGCGCAATCGCTGGACGTTTCGAATTTGGCAGCCGGGCTCTGCCAGAGTCACATAGGCATTGTTGCATCATAGCCAACCAAGGCATTTGCAGAGCGCGAATGTCTGTGCGGCAACGAATGCAGTTCCAAGGGACAGTGAAAACCAGGTAGAGCTTGCAGTGCTGGCAGCTTTCGTGTGGGCGCTATCGCTGGACGTTTCGAATTTGGCAGCCGGGCTCTGCCAGAGTCACATAGGAATTGTTGCATCATAACCAACCAAGGCATTTGCAGAGCGTGAATGTCTGTGCGGCAGCGAATGCAGTTCCAAGGGACAGTGAAAACCAGGTAGACCTTTCAGGCTGGCAGCTTTCGTGTGGGCGTAATCGCTGGACGTTTCGAATTTGGCAGCCGGGCTCTTCGACAGTCACATAGGCATTGTTGCATCATAACCAACCAAAGCTCTTGCAGAGCGCGAATGTCTGTGCGGCAGCGAATGCAGTTCCAAGGGACAGTGAAAACCAGGTAGAGCTTTCAGTGCTGGCAGCTTTCGTGTGGGCGCAATCGCGGGACGTTTCGAATTTGGCAGCCGGGCTCTGCCAGAGTCACGTAGGCATTGTTGCATCATAAACAACCAAAGCTCTTGCAGAGCGCGAATATCTGTGCGGCAGCGAATGCAGTTCCAAGGGACAGTGAAAACCAGGTAGAGCTTTCAGTGCTGGCAGCTTTCGTGTGGGCGCAATCGCTGGACGTTTCGAATTTGGCAGCCGGGCTCTGCGACAGTCACATAGGCATTGTTGCATCATAACCAACCAAAGGTTTTGCAGAGCGCGAATGTCTGTGTGGCAGCGAATGCAGTTCCAAGGGACAGTGAAAACCAGGTAGAGCTTGCAGTGCTGGCAGCTTTCGTGTGGGCGCTATCGCTGGACGTTTCGAATTTGGCAGCCGGACTCTGCGAGTGTCACATAGGCATTGTTGCATCATAACTAACCAAGGCTTTTGCAGAGCGCAAATGTCTGTGCGGCAGCGAATGCAGTTCCAAGGGACAGTGAAAACCAGGTAGACCTTTCAGGCTGGCAGCTTTCGTGTGGGCGTAATCGCTGGACGTTTCGAATTTGGCAGCCGGGCTCTGCGACAGTCACATAGGCATTGTTGCATCATAACCAACCAAAGCTCTTGCAGAGCGCGAATGTCTGTGCGGCAGCGAATGCAGTTCCAAGGGACAGTGAAAACCAGGTAGAGCTTTCAGTGCTGGCAGCTTTCGTGTGGGCGCAATCGCGGGACGTTTCGAATTTGGCAGCCGGGCTCTGCCAGAGTCACGTAGGCATTGTTGCATCATAAACAATCAAAGCTCTTGCATAGCGCGAATATCTGTGCGGCAGAGAATGCAGTTCCAAGGGACAGTGAAAACCAGGTAGACCTTTCAGTGCTGGCAGCTTTCGTGTGGGTGCAATCGCGGGACGTTTCGAATTTGGCAGCTGGGCTCTGCCAGAGTCACGTAGGCATTGTTGCATCATAAACAACCAAGGCTTTTGCAGAGCGCGAATGTCTGTGCGGCAGAGAATGCAGTTCCAAGGGACAGTGAAAACCAGGTAGACCTTTCATGCTGGCAGCTTTCGTGTGGGCGCAATCGCTGGACGTTTCGAATTTGGCAGCCGGGCTCTACGACAGTCACATAGGCATTGTTGCATCATAACCAACCGAAGCTCTTGCAGAGGGCGAATGTCTCTGCGGCAGCGAATGCAGTTCCAAGGGACAGTGAAAACCAGGTAGAGCTTGCAGTGCCGGCAGCTTTCGTGTGGACGCAATCGCTGGACGTTTCGAATTTCGCAGCCGGGTTCTGACACAGTCACATAGGCATTGTTGCATCATAACCAACCAAGGCTTTTGCAGAGCGCGAATGTCTGTGCGGCAGCGAATGCAGTTCCAAGGGACAGTGAAAACCAGGTAGAGCTTTCAGTGCTGGCAGCTTTCGTGTGGGCGCAGTCGCGGGACGTTTCGAATTTGGCAGCTGGGCTCTGCCAGAGTCACGTAGGCATTGTTGCATCATAAACAACCAAAGCTCTTGCAGAGCGCGAATGTCTGTGCGGCAGCGAATGCAGTTCCAAGGGACAGTGAAAACCAGGTAGACCTTTCAGTGCTGGCAGCTTTCGTGTGGGCGCAATCGCTGGACGTTTCGAATTTGGCAGCCGGGCTCTGCGACAGTCACATAGGCATTGTTGCATCATAACCAACCAAGGAATTTGCAGAGCGCGAATGTCTGTGCGGCAGCGAATGCAGTTCCAAGGGACAGTGAAAACCAGGTAGACCTTTCATGCTGGCAGCTTTCGTGTGGGCGTAATCGCTGGACGTTTCGAATTTGGCAGCCGGGCTCTGCCAGAGTCACATAGGCATTGTTGCATCATAACCAACCGAAGCTCTTGCAGAGGGCGAATGTCTGTGCGGCAGCGAATGCAGTTCCAAGGGACAGTGAAAACCAGGTAGAGCTTTCAGTGCCGGCAGCTTTCGTGTGGGCGCAATCGCTGGACGTTTCGAATTTGGCAGCCGGGCTCTGCCAGAGTCACATAGGCATTGTTGCATCATAGCCAACCAAGGCATTTGCAGAGCGCGAATGTCTGTGCGGCAGCGAATGCAGTTCCAAGGGACAGTGAAAACCAGGTAGAGCTTTCAGTGCTGGCAGCTTTCGTGTGGGCGCTATCGCTGGACGTTTCGAATTTGGCAGCCGGGCTCTGCCAGAGTCACATAGGAATTGTTGCATCATAACCAACCAAGGCATTTGCAGAGCGCGAATGTCTGTGCGGCAGCGAATGCAGTTCCAAGGGACAGTGAAAACCAGGTAGACCTTTCAGGCTGGCAGCTTTCGTGTGGGCGTAATCGCTGGACGTTTCGAATTTGGCAGCCGGGCTCTTCGACAGTCACATAGGCATTGTTGCATCATAACCAACCAAAGCTCTTGCAGAGCGCGAATGTCTGTGCGGCAGCGAATGCAGTTCCAAGGGACAGTGAAAACCAGGTAGAGCTTGCAGTGCTGCCAGCTTTCGTGTGGGCGCAATCGCTGGACGTTTCGAATTTGGCAGCCGGGCTCTGCCAGAGTCACATAGGCATTGTTGCATCGTAGCCAACCAAGGCATTTGCAGAGCGCGAATGTCTGTGCGGCAGCGAATGCAGTTCCAAGGGACAGTGAAAACCAGGTAGAGCTTGCAGTGCTGGCAGCTTTCGTGTGGGCGCTATCGCTGGACGTTTCGAATTTGGCAGCCGGGCTCTGCCAGAGTCACATAGGAATTGTTGCATCATAACCAACCAAGGCATTTGCAGAGCGCGAATGTCTGTGCGGCAGCGAATGCAGTTCCAAGGGACAGTGAAAACCAGGTAAGGCTTTCAGTGCTGGCAGCTTTCGTGTGGGCGCAATCGCTGGACGTTTCGAATTTGGCAGCCGGGCTCTGCCAGTGTCACATAGGCATTGTTGCATCATAACCAACCAAAGCTCTTGCAGAGCGTGAATGTCTGTGCGGCAGCGAATGCAGTTCCAAGGGACAGTGAAAACCAGGTAGAGCTTGCAGTGCTGGGAGCTTTCGTGTGGGCGCAATCGCGGGACGTTTCGAATTTGGCAGCCGGGCTCTGCGACAGTCACGTAGGCATTGTTGCATCATAACCAACCAAAGCTCTTGCAGAGCGCGAATGTCTGTGCGGCAGCGAATGCAGTTCCAAGGGACAGTGAAAACCAGGCAGAGCTTTCAGTGCTGGCAGCTTTCCTGTGGGCGCAATCGCTGGACGTTTCGAATTTGGCAGCTGGGCTCGGCCAGAGTCACATAGGCATTGTTGCATCATAACCAACAAAAGGTTTTTCAGAGCGTGAATGTCTGTGCGGCAGCGAATGCAGTTCCAAGGGACAGTGAAAACCAGGTAGACCTTTCAGTGCTGGCAGCTTTCGTGTGGGTGCAATCGCGGGACGTTTCGAATTTGGCAGCTGGGCTCTGCCAGAGTCACGTAGGCATTGTTGCATCATAAACAACCAAGGCTTTTGCAGAGCGCGAATGTCTGTGCGGCAGAGAATGCAGTTCCAAGGGACAGTGAAAACCAGGTAGACCTTTCATGCTGGCAGCTTTCGTGTGGGCGCAATCGCTGGACGTTTCGAATTTGGCAGCCGGGCTCTACGACAGTCACATAGGCATTGTTGCATCATAACCAACCGAAGCTCTTGCAGAGGGCGAATGTCTCTGCGGCAGCGAATGCAGTTCCAAGGGACAGTGAAAACCAGGTAGAGCTTGCAGTGCCGGCAGCTTTCGTGTGGACGCAATCGCTGGACATTTCGAATTTCGCAGCCGGGTTCTGACACAGTCACATAGGCATTGTTGCATCATAACCAACCAAGGCTTTTGCAGAGCGCGAATGTCTGTGCGGCAGCGAATGCAGTTCCAAGGGACAGTGAAAACCAGGTAGAGCTTTCAGTGCTGGCAGCTTTCGTGTGGGCGTAATCGCTGGACGTTTCTAATTTGGCAGCCGGGCTCTGCCAGAGTCACATAGGTATTGTTGCATCATAACCAACCAAGGCATTTGCAGAGCGCGAATGTCTGTGCGGCAGCGAATGCAGTTCCAAGGGACAGTGAAAACCACGTAGACCTTTCAGTACTGGCAGCTTTCGTCTGGGCGCAATCGCGGGACGTTTCGAATTTGGCAGCTGGGCTCTGCCAGAGTCACATAGGCATTGTTGCATCATAACCAACCAAAGCTCTTGCAGAGCGCGAATGTCTGTGCGGCAGCGAATGCAGTTCCAAGGGACAGTGAAAACCAGGTAGAGCTTTCAGTGCTGGCAGCTTTCGTGTGGGCGCAATCGCGGGACGTTTCGAATTTGGCAGCCGGGCTCTGCCAGAGTCACGTAGGCATTGTTGCATCATAAACAATCAAAGCTCTTGCATAGCGCGAATATCTGTGCGGCAGAGAATGCAGTTCCAAGGGACAGTGAAAACCAGGTAGACCTTTCAGTGCTGGCAGCTTTCGTGTGGGTGCAATCGCGGGACGTTTCGAATTTGGCAGCTGGGCTCTGCCAGAGTCACGTAGGCATTGTTGCATCATAAACAACCAAGGCTTTTGCAGAGCGCGAATGTCTGTGCGGCAGAGAATGCAGTTCCAAGGGACAGTGAAAACCAGGTAGACCTTTCATGCTGGCAGCTTTCGTGTGGGCGCAATCGCTGGACGTTTCGAATTTGGCAGCCGGGCTCTACGACAGTCACATAGGCATTGTTGCATCATAACCAACCGAAGCTCTTGCAGAGGGCGAATGTCTCTGCGGCAGCGAATGCAGTTCCAAGGGACAGTGAAAACCAGGTAGAGCTTGCAGTGCCGGCAGCTTTCGTGTGGGCGCAATCGCTGGACGTTTCGAATTTGGCAGCCGGGCTCTGCCAGAGTCACATAGGCATTGTTGCATCATAGCCAACCAAGGAATTTGCAGAGCGCGAATGTCTGTGCGGCAGCGAATGCAGTTCCAAGGGACAGTGAAAACCAGGTAGACCTTTCATGCTGGCAGCTTTCGTGTGGGCGTAATCGCTGGACGTTTCGAATTTGGCAGCCGGGCTCTGCCAGAGTCACATAGGCATTGTTGCATCATAACCAACCAAGGCATTTGCAGAGCGCGAATGTCTGTGCGGCAGCGAATGCAGTTCCAAGGGACAGTGAAAACCAGGTAGAGCTTTCAGTGCTGGGAGCTTTCGTGTGGGCGCAATCGCTGGACGTTTCGAATTTGGCAGCCGGGCTCTGCGACAGTCACATAGGCATTGTTGCATCATAACCAACCGAAGCTCTTGCAGAGGGCGAATGTCTGTGCGGCAGCGAATGCAGTTCCAAGGGACAGTGAAAACCAGGTAGAGCTTTCAGTGCCGGCAGCTTTCGTGTGGGCGCAATCGCTGGACGTTTCGAATTTGGCAGCCGGGCTCTGCCAGAGTCACATAGGCATTGTTGCATCATAGCCAACCAAGGCATTTGCAGAGCGCGAATGTCTGTGCGGCAGCGAATGCAGTTCCAAGGGACAGTGAAAACCAGGTAGAGCTTTCAGTGCTGGCAGCTTTCGTGTGGGCGCTATCGCTGGACGTTTCGAATTTGGCAGCCGGGCTCTGCCAGAGTCACATAGGAATTGTTGCATCATAACCAACCAAGGCATTTGCAGAGCGCGAATGTCTGTGCGGCAGCGAATGCAGTTCCAAGGGACAGTGAAAACCAGGTAGACCTTTCAGGCTGGCAGCTTTCGTGTGGGCGTAATCGCTGGACGTTTCGAATTTGGCAGCCGGGCTCTTCGACAGTCACATAGGCATTGTTGCATCATAACCAACCAAAGCTCTTGCAGAGCGCGAATGTCTGTGCGGCAGCGAATGCAGTTCCAAGGGACAGTGAAAACCAGGTAGAGCTTGCAGTGCTGCCAGCTTTCGTGTGGGCGCAATCGCTGGACGTTTCGAATTTGGCAGCCGGGCTCTGCCAGAGTCACATAGGCATTGTTGCATCGTAGCCAACCAAGGCATTTGCAGAGCGCGAATGTCTGTGCGGCAGCGAATGCAGTTCCAAGGGACAGTGAAAACCAGGTAGAGCTTGCAGTGCTGGCAGCTTTCGTGTGGGCGCTATCGCTGGACGTTTCGAATTTGGCAGCCGGGCTCTGCCAGAGTCACATAGGAATTGTTGCATCATAACCAACCAAGGCATTTGCAGAGCGCGAATGTCTGTGCGGCAGCGAATGCAGTTCCAAGGGACAGTGAAAACCAGGTAAGGCTTTCAGTGCTGGCAGCTTTCGTGTGGGCGCAATCGCTGGACGTTTCGAATTTGGCAGCCGGGCTCTGCCAGTGTCACATAGGCATTGTTGCATCATAACCAACCAAAGCTCTTGCAGAGCGTGAATGTCTGTGCGGCAGCGAATGCAGTTCCAAGGGACAGTGAAAACCAGGTAGAGCTTGCAGTGCTGGGAGCTTTCGTGTGGGCGCAATCGCGGGACGTTTCGAATTTGGCAGCCGGGCTCTGCGACAGTCACGTAGGCATTGTTGCATCATAACCAACCAAAGCTCTTGCAGAGCGCGAATGTCTGTGCGGCAGCGAATGCAGTTCCAAGGGACAGTGAAAACCAGGTAGAGCTTTCAGTGCTGGCAGCTTTCGTGTGGGCGCAATCGCTGGACGTTTCGAATTTGGCAGCTGGGCTCGGCCAGAGTCACATAGGCATTGTTGCATCATAACCAACAAAAGGTTTTTCAGAGCGTGAATGTCTGTGCGGCAGCGAATGCAGTTCCAAGGGACAGTGAAAACCAGGTAGACCTTTCAGTGCTGGCAGCTTTCGTGTGGGTGCAATCGCGGGACGTTTCGAATTTGGCAGCTGGGCTCTGCCAGAGTCACGTAGGCATTGTTGCATCATAAACAACCAAGGCTTTTGCAGAGCGCGAATGTCTGTGCGGCAGAGAATGCAGTTCCAAGGGACAGTGAAAACCAGGTAGACCTTTCATGCTGGCAGCTTTCGTGTGGGCGCAATCGCTGGACGTTTCGAATTTGGCAGCCGGGCTCTACGACAGTCACATAGGCATTGTTGCATCATAACCAACCGAAGCTCTTGCAGAGGGCGAATGTCTCTGCGGCAGCGAATGCAGTTCCAAGGGACAGTGAAAACCAGGTAGAGCTTGCAGTGCCGGCAGCTTTCGTGTGGACGCAATCGCTGGACGTTTCGAATTTCGCAGCCGGGTTCTGACACAGTCACATAGGCATTGTTGCATCATAACCAACCAAGGCTTTTGCAGAGCGCGAATGTCTGTGCGGCAGCGAATGCAGTTCCAAGGGACAGTGAAAACCAGGTAGAGCTTTCAGTGCTGGCAGCTTTCGTGTGGGCGCAGTCGCGGGACGTTTCGAATTTGGCAGCTGGGCTCTGCCAGAGTCACGTAGGCATTGTTGCATCATAAACAACCAAAGCTCTTGCAGAGCGCGAATGTCTGTGCGGCAGCGAATGCAGTTCCAAGGGACAGTGAAAACCAGGTAGACCTTTCAGTGCTGGCAGCTTTCGTGTGGGCGCAATCGCTGGACGTTTCTAATTTGGCAGCCGGGCTCTGCGACAGTCACATAGGCATTGTTGCATCATAACCAACCAAGGAATTTGCAGAGCGCGAATGTCTGTGCGGCAGCGAATGCAGTTCCAAGGGACAGTGAAAACCAGGTAGACCTTTCATGCTGGCAGCTTTCGTGTGGGCGTAATCGCTGGACGTTTCGAATTTGGCAGCCGGGCTCTGCCAGAGTCACATAGGCATTGTTGCATCATAACCAACCGAAGCTCTTGCAGAGGGCGAATGTCTGTGCGGCAGCGAATGCAGTTCCAAGGGACAGTGAAAACCAGGTAGAGCTTTCAGTGCCGGCAGCTTTCGTGTGGGCGCAATCGCTGGACGTTTCGAATTTGGCAGCCGGGCTCTGCCAGAGTCACATAGGCATTGTTGCATCATAGCCAACCAAGGCATTTGCAGAGCGCGAATGTCTGTGCGGCAGCGAATGCAGTTCCAAGGGACAGTGAAAACCAGGTAGAGCTTTCAGTGCTGGCAGCTTTCGTGTGGGCGCTATCGCTGGACGTTTCGAATTTGGCAGCCGGGCTCTGCCAGAGTCACATAGGAATTGTTGCATCATAACCAACCAAGGCATTTGCAGAGCGCGAATGTCTGTGCGGCAGCGAATGCAGTTCCAAGGGACAGTGAAAACCAGGTAGACCTTTCAGGCTGGCAGCTTTCGTGTGGGCGTAATCGCTGGACGTTTCGAATTTGGCAGCCGGGCTCTTCGACAGTCACATAGGCATTGTTGCATCATAACCAACCAAAGCTCTTGCAGAGCGCGAATGTCTGTGCGGCAGCGAATGCAGTTCCAAGGGACAGTGAAAACCAGGTAGAGCTTGCAGTGCTGCCAGCTTTCGTGTGGGCGCAATCGCTGGACGTTTCGAATTTGGCAGCCGGGCTCTGCCAGAGTCACATAGGCATTGTTGCATCGTAGCCAACCAAGGCATTTGCAGAGCGCGAATGTCTGTGCGGCAGCGAATGCAGTTCCAAGGGACAGTGAAAACCAGGTAGAGCTTGCAGTGCTGGCAGCTTTCGTGTGGGCGCAATCGCTGGACGTTTCGAATTTGGCAGCCGGGCTCTGCCAGAGTCACATAGGAATTGTTGCATCATAACCAACCAAGGCATTTGCAGAGCGCGAATGTCTGTGCGGCAGCGAATGCAGTTCCAAGGGACAGTGAAAACCAGGTAAGGCTTTCAGTGCTGGCAGCTTTCGTGTGGGCGCAATCGCTGGACGTTTCGAATTTGGCAGCCGGGCTCTGCCAGTGTCACATAGGCATTGTTGCATCATAACCAACCAAAGCTCTTGCAGAGCGTGAATGTCTGTGCGGCAGCGAATGCAGTTCCAAGGGACAGTGAAAACCAGGTAGAGCTTGCAGTGCTGGGAGCTTTCGTGTGGGCGCAATCGCGGGACGTTTCGAATTTGGCAGCCGGGCTCTGCGACAGTCACGTAGGCATTGTTGCATCATAACCAACCAAAGCTCTTGCAGAGCGCGAATGTCTGTGCGGCAGCGAATGCAGTTCCAAGGGACAGTGAAAACCAGGCAGAGCTTTCAGTGCTGGCAGCTTTCCTGTGGGCGCAATCGCTGGACGTTTCGAATTTGGCAGCTGGGCTCGGCCAGAGTCACATAGGCATTGTTGCATCATAACCAACAAAAGGTTTTTCAGAGCGTGAATGTCTGTGCGGCAGCGAATGCAGTTCCAAGGGACAGTGAAAACCAGGTAGACCTTTCAGTGCTGGCAGCTTTCGTGTGGGTGCAATCGCGGGACGTTTCGAATTTGGCAGCTGGGCTCTGCCAGAGTCACGTAGGCATTGTTGCATCATAAACAACCAAGGCTTTTGCAGAGCGCGAATGTCTGTGCGGCAGAGAATGCAGTTCCAAGGGACAGTGAAAACCAGGTAGACCTTTCATGCTGGCAGCTTTCGTGTGGGCGCAATCGCTGGACGTTTCGAATTTGGCAGCCGGGCTCTACGACAGTCACATAGGCATTGTTGCATCATAACCAACCGAAGCTCTTGCAGAGGGCGAATGTCTCTGCGGCAGCGAATGCAGTTCCAAGGGACAGTGAAAACCAGGTAGAGCTTGCAGTGCCGGCAGCTTTCGTGTGGACGCAATCGCTGGACATTTCGAATTTCGCAGCCGGGTTCTGACACAGTCACATAGGCATTGTTGCATCATAACCAACCAAGGCTTTTGCAGAGCGCGAATGTCTGTGCGGCAGCGAATGCAGTTCCAAGGGACAGTGAAAACCAGGTAGAGCTTTCAGTGCTGGCAGCTTTCGTGTGGGCGTAATCGCTGGACGTTTCTAATTTGGCAGCCGGGCTCTGCCAGAGTCACATAGGTATTGTTGCATCATAACCAACCAAGGCATTTGCAGAGCGCGAATGTCTGTGCGGCAGCGAATGCAGTTCCAAGGGACAGTGAAAACCACGTAGACCTTTCAGTACTGGCAGCTTTCGTCTGGGCGCAATCGCGGGACGTTTCGAATTTGGCAGCTGGGCTCTGCCAGAGTCACATAGGCATTGTTGCATCATAACCAACCAAAGCTCTTGCAGAGCGCGAATGTCTGTGCGGCAGCGAATGCAGTTCCAAGGGACAGTGAAAACCAGGTAGAGCTTTCAGTGCTGGCAGCTTTCGTGTGGGCGCAATCGCGGGACGTTTCGAATTTGGCAGCCGGGCTCTGCCAGAGTCACGTAGGCATTGTTGCATCATAAACAATCAAAGCTCTTGCATAGCGCGAATATCTGTGCGGCAGAGAATGCAGTTCCAAGGGACAGTGAAAACCAGGTAGACCTTTCAGTGCTGGCAGCTTTCGTGTGGGTGCAATCGCGGGACGTTTCGAATTTGGCAGCTGGGCTCTGCCAGAGTCACGTAGGCATTGTTGCATCATAAACAACCAAGGCTTTTGCAGAGCGCGAATGTCTGTGCGGCAGAGAATGCAGTTCCAAGGGACAGTGAAAACCAGGTAGACCTTTCATGCTGGCAGCTTTCGTGTGGGCGCAATCGCTGGACGTTTCGAATTTGGCAGCCGGGCTCTACGACAGTCACATAGGCATTGTTGCATCATAACCAACCGAAGCTCTTGCAGAGGGCGAATGTCTCTGCGGCAGCGAATGCAGTTCCAAGGGACAGTGAAAACCAGGTAGAGCTTGCAGTGCCGGCAGCTTTCGTGTGGGCGCAATCGCTGGACGTTTCGAATTTGGCAGCCGGGCTCTGCCAGAGTCACATAGGCATTGTTGCATCATAGCCAACCAAGGCATTTGCAGAGCGCGAATGTCTGTGCGGCAGCGAATGCAGTTCCAAGGGACAGTGAAAACCAGGTAGACCTTTCATGCTGGCAGCTTTCGTGTGGGCGTAATCGCTGGACGTTTCGAATTTGGCAGCCGGGCTCTGCCAGAGTCACATAGGCATTGTTGCATCATAACCAACCAAGGCATTTGCAGAGCGCGAATGTCTGTGCGGCAGCGAATGCAGTTCCAAGGGACAGTGAAAACCAGGTAGAGCTTTCAGTGCTGGGAGCTTTTGTGTGGGCGCAATCGCTGGACGTTTCGAATTTGGCAGCCGGGCTCTGCGACAGTCACATAGGCATTGTTGCATCATAACCAACCGAAGCTCTTGCAGAGGGCGAATGTCTGTGCGGCAGCGAATGCAGTTCCAAGGGACAGTGAAAACCAGGTAGAGCTTTCAGTGCCGGCAGCTTTCGTGTGGGCGCAATCGCTGGACGTTTCGAATTTGGCAGCCGGGCTCTGCCAGAGTCACATAGGCATTGTTGCATCATAGCCAACCAAGGCATTTGCAGAGCGCGAATGTCTGTGCGGCAGCGAATGCAGTTCCAAGGGACAGTGAAAACCAGGTAGAGCTTTCAGTGCTGGCAGCTTTCGTGTGGGCGCTATCGCTGGACGTTTCGAATTTGGCAGCCGGGCTCTGCCAGAGTCACATAGGAATTGTTGCATCATAACCAACCAAGGCATTTGCAGAGCGCGAATGTCTGTGCGGCAGCGAATGCAGTTCCAAGGGACAGTGAAAACCAGGTAGACCTTTCAGGCTGGCAGCTTTCGTGTGGGCGTAATCGCTGGACGTTTCGAATTTGGCAGCCGGGCTCTTCGACAGTCACATAGGCATTGTTGCATCATAACCAACCAAAGCTCTTGCAGAGCGCGAATGTCTGTGCGGCAGCGAATGCAGTTCCAAGGGACAGTGAAAACCAGGTAGAGCTTGCAGTGCTGCCAGCTTTCGTGTGGGCGCAATCGCTGGACGTTTCGAATTTGGCAGCCGGGCTCTGCCAGAGTCACATAGGCATTGTTGCATCGTAGCCAACCAAGGCATTTGCAGAGCGCGAATGTCTGTGCGGCAGCGAATGCAGTTCCAAGGGACAGTGAAAACCAGGTAGAGCTTGCAGTGCTGGCAGCTTTCGTGTGGGCGCTATCGCTGGACGTTTCGAATTTGGCAGCCGGGCTCTGCCAGAGTCACATAGGAATTGTTGCATCATAACCAACCAAGGCATTTGCAGAGCGCGAATGTCTGTGCGGCAGCGAATGCAGTTCCAAGGGACAGTGAAAACCAGGTAAGGCTTTCAGTGCTGGCAGCTTTCGTGTGGGCGCAATCGCTGGACGTTTCGAATTTGGCAGCCGGGCTCTGCCAGTGTCACATAGGCATTGTTGCATCATAACCAACCAAAGCTCTTGCAGAGCGTGAATGTCTGTGCGGCAGCGAATGCAGTTCCAAGGGACAGTGAAAACCAGGTAGAGCTTGCAGTGCTGGGAGCTTTCGTGTGGGCGCAATCGCGGGACGTTTCGAATTTGGCAGCCGGGCTCTGCGACAGTCACGTAGGCATTGTTGCATCATAACCAACCAAAGCTCTTGCAGAGCGCGAATGTCTGTGCGGCAGCGAATGCAGTTCCAAGGGACAGTGAAAACCAGGTAGAGCTTTCAGTGCTGGCAGCTTTCGTGTGGGCGCAATCGCTGGACGTTTCGAATTTGGCAGCTGGGCTCGGCCAGAGTCACATAGGCATTGTTGCATCATAACCAACAAAAGGTTTTTCAGAGCGTGAATGTCTGTGCGGCAGCGAATGCAGTTCCAAGGGACAGTGAAAACCAGGTAGACCTTTCAGTGCTGGCAGCTTTCGTGTGGGTGCAATCGCGGGACGTTTCGAATTTGGCAGCTGGGCTCTGCCAGAGTCACGTAGGCATTGTTGCATCATAAACAACCAAGGCTTTTGCAGAGCGCGAATGTCTGTGCGGCAGAGAATGCAGTTCCAAGGGACAGTGAAAACCAGGTAGACCTTTCATGCTGGCAGCTTTCGTGTGGGCGCAATCGCTGGACGTTTCGAATTTGGCAGCCGGGCTCTACGACAGTCACATAGGCATTGTTGCATCATAACCAACCGAAGCTCTTGCAGAGGGCGAATGTCTCTGCGGCAGCGAATGCAGTTCCAAGGGACAGTGAAAACCAGGTAGAGCTTGCAGTGCCGGCAGCTTTCGTGTGGACGCAATCGCTGGACGTTTCGAATTTCGGAGCCGGGTTCTGACACAGTCACATAGGCATTGTTGCATCATAACCAACCAAGGCTTTTGCAGAGCGCGAATGTCTGTGCGGCAGCGAATGCAGTTCCAAGGGACAGTGAAAACCAGGTAGATCTTTCAGTGCTGGCAGCTTTCGTGTGGGCGCAGTCGCGGGACGTTTCGAATTTGGCAGCTGGGCTCTGCCAGAGTCACGTAGGCATTGTTGCATCATAAACAACCAAAGCTCTTGCAGAGCGCGAATGTCTGTGCGGCAGCGAATGCAGTTCCAAGGGACAGTGAAAACCAGGTAGACCTTTCAGTGCTGGCAGCTTTCGTGTGGGCGCAATCGCTGGACGTTTCTAATTTGGCAGCCGGGCTCTGCGACAGTCACATAGGCATTGTTGCATCATAACCAACCAAGGAATTTGCAGAGCGCGAATGTCTGTGCGGCAGCGAATGCAGTTCCAAGGGACAGTGAAAACCAGGTAGACCTTTCATGCTGGCAGCTTTCGTGTGGGCGTAATCGCTGGACGTTTCGAATTTGGCAGCCGGGCTCTGCCAGAGTCACATAGGCATTGTTGCATCATAACCAACCGAAGCTCTTGCAGAGGGCGAATGTCTGTGCGGCAGCGAATGCAGTTCCAAGGGACAGTGAAAACCAGGTAGAGCTTTCAGTGCCGGCAGCTTTCGTGTGGGCGCAATCGCTGGACGTTTCGAATTTGGCAGCCGGGCTCTGCCAGAGTCACATAGGCATTGTTGCATCATAGCCAACCAAGGCATTTGCAGAGCGCGAATGTCTGTGCGGCAGCGAATGCAGTTCCAAGGGACAGTGAAAACCAGGTAGAGCTTTCAGTGCTGGCAGCTTTCGTGTGGGCGCTATCGCTGGACGTTTCGAATTTGGCAGCCGGGCTCTGCCAGAGTCACATAGGAATTGTTGCATCATAACCAACCAAGGCATTTGCAGAGCGCGAATGTCTGTGCGGCAGCGAATGCAGTTCCAAGGGACAGTGAAAACCAGGTAGACCTTTCAGGCTGGCAGCTTTCGTGTGGGCGTAATCGCTGGACGTTTCGAATTTGGCAGCCGGGCTCTTCGACAGTCACATAGGCATTGTTGCATCATAACCAACCAAAGCTCTTGCAGAGCGCGAATGTCTGTGCGGCAGCGAATGCAGTTCCAAGGGACAGTGAAAACCAGGTAGAGCTTGCAGTGCTGCCAGCTTTCGTGTGGGCGCAATCGCTGGACGTTTCGAATTTGGCAGCCGGGCTCTGCCAGAGTCACATAGGCATTGTTGCATCGTAGCCAACCAAGGCATTTGCAGAGCGCGAATGTCTGTGCGGCAGCGAATGCAGTTCCAAGGGACAGTGAAAACCAGGTAGAGCTTGCAGTGCTGGCAGCTTTCGTGTGGGCGCTATCGCTGGACGTTTCGAATTTGGCAGCCGGGCTCTGCCAGAGTCACATAGGAATTGTTGCATCATAACCAACCAAGGCATTTGCAGAGCGCGAATGTCTGTGCGGCAGCGAATGCAGTTCCAAGGGACAGTGAAAACCAGGTAAGGCTTTCAGTGCTGGCAGCTTTCGTGTGGGCGCAATCGCTGGACGTTTCGAATTTGGCAGCCGGGCTCTGCCAGTGTCACATAGGCATTGTTGCATCATAACCAACCAAAGCTCTTGCAGAGCGTGAATGTCTGTGCGGCAGCGAATGCAGTTCCAAGGGACAGTGAAAACCAGGTAGAGCTTGCAGTGCTGGGAGCTTTCGTGTGGGCGCAATCGCGGGACGTTTCGAATTTGGCAGCCGGGCTCTGCGACAGTCACGTAGGCATTGTTGCATCATAACCAACCAAGGCATTTGCAGAGCGCGAATGTCTGTGCGGCAGCGAATGCAGTTCCAAGGGACAGTGAAAACCAGGCAGAGCTTTCAGTGCTGGCAGCTTTCCTGTGGGCGCAATCGCTGGACGTTTCGAATTTGGCAGCTGGGCTCGGCCAGAGTCACATAGGCATTGTTGCATCATAACCAACAAAAGGTTTTTCAGAGCGTGAATGTCTGTGCGGCAGCGAATGCAGTTCCAAGGGACAGTGAAAACCAGGTAGACCTTTCAGTGCTGGCAGCTTTCGTGTGGGTGCAATCGCGGGACGTTTCGAATTTGGCAGCTGGGCTCTGCCAGAGTCACGTAGGCATTGTTGCATCATAAACAACCAAGGCTTTTGCAGAGCGCGAATGTCTGTGCGGCAGAGAATGCAGTTCCAAGGGACAGTGAAAACCAGGTAGACCTTTCATGCTGGCAGCTTTCGTGTGGGCGCAATCGCTGGACGTTTCGAATTTGGCAGCCGGGCTCTACGACAGTCACATAGGCATTGTTGCATCATAACCAACCGAAGCTCTTGCAGAGGGCGAATGTCTCTGCGGCAGCGAATGCAGTTCCAAGGGACAGTGAAAACCAGGTAGAGCTTGCAGTGCCGGCAGCTTTCGTGTGGACGCAATCGCTGGACATTTCGAATTTCGCAGCCGGGTTCTGACACAGTCACATAGGCATTGTTGCATCATAACCAACCAAGGCTTTTGCAGAGCGCGAATGTCTGTGCGGCAGCGAATGCAGTTCCAAGGGACAGTGAAAACCAGGTAGAGCTTTCAGTGCTGGCAGCTTTCGTGTGGGTGTAATCGCTGGACGTTTCTAATTTGGCAGCCGGGCTCTGCCAGAGTCACATAGGTATTGTTGCATCATAACCAACCAAGGCATTTGCAGAGCGCGAATGTCTGTGCGGCAGCGAATGCAGTTCCAAGGGACAGTGAAAACCACGTAGACCTTTCAGTACTGGCAGCTTTCGTCTGGGCGCAATCGCGGGACGTTTCGAATTTGGCAGCTGGGCTCTGCCAGAGTCACATAGGCATTGTTGCATCATAACCAACCAAAGCTCTTGCAGAGCGCGAATGTCTGTGCGGCAGCGAATGCAGTTCCAAGGGACAGTGAAAACCAGGTAGAGCTTTCAGTGCTGGCAGCTTTCGTGTGGGCGCAATCGCGGGACGTTTCGAATTTGGCAGCCGGGCTCTGCCAGAGTCACGTAGGCATTGTTGCATCATAAACAATCAAAGCTCTTGCATAGCGCGAATATCTGTGCGGCAGAGAATGCAGTTCCAAGGGACAGTGAAAACCAGGTAGACCTTTCAGTGCTGGCAGCTTTCGTGTGGGTGCAATCGCGGGACGTTTCGAATTTGGCAGCTGGGCTCTGCCAGAGTCACGTAGGCATTGTTGCATCATAAACAACCAAGGCTTTTGCAGAGCGCGAATGTCTGTGCGGCAGAGAATGCAGTTCCAAGGGACAGTGAAAACCAGGTAGACCTTTCATGCTGGCAGCTTTCGTGTGGGCGCAATCGCTGGACGTTTCGAATTTGGCAGCCGGGCTCTACGACAGTCACATAGGCATTGTTGCATCATAACCAACCGAAGCTCTTGCAGAGGGCGAATGTCTCTGCGGCAGCGAATGCAGTTCCAAGGGACAGTGAAAACCAGGTAGAGCTTGCAGTGCCGGCAGCTTTCGTGTGGGCGCAATCGCTGGACGTTTCGAATTTGGCAGCCGGGCTCTGCCAGAGTCACATAGGCATTGTTGCATCATAGCCAACCAAGGAATTTGCAGAGCGCGAATGTCTGTGCGGCAGCGAATGCAGTTCCAAGGGACAGTGAAAACCAGGTAGACCTTTCATGCTGGCAGCTTTCGTGTGGGCGTAATCGCTGGACGTTTCGAATTTGGCAGCCGGGCTCTGCCAGAGTCACATAGGCATTGTTGCATCATAACCAACCAAGGCATTTGCAGAGCGCGAATGTCTGTGCGGCAGCGAATGCAGTTCCAAGGGACAGTGAAAACCAGGTAGAGCTTTCAGTGCTGGGAGCTTTCGTGTGGGCGCAATCGCTGGACGTTTCGAATTTGGCAGCCGGGCTCTGCGACAGTCACATAGGCATTGTTGCATCATAACCAACCGAAGCTCTTGCAGAGGGCGAATGTCTGTGCGGCAGCGAATGCAGTTCCAAGGGACAGTGAAAACCAGGTAGAGCTTTCAGTGCCGGCAGCTTTCGTGTGGGCGCAATCGCTGGACGTTTCGAATTTGGCAGCCGGGCTCTGCCAGAGTCACATAGGCATTGTTGCATCATAGCCAACCAAGGCATTTGCAGAGCGCGAATGTCTGTGCGGCAGCGAATGCAGTTCCAAGGGACAGTGAAAACCAGGTAGAGCTTTCAGTGCTGGCAGCTTTCGTGTGGGCGCTATCGCTGGACGTTTCGAATTTGGCAGCCGGGCTCTGCCAGAGTCACATAGGAATTGTTGCATCATAACCAACCAAGGCATTTGCAGAGCGCGAATGTCTGTGCGGCAGCGAATGCAGTTCCAAGGGACAGTGAAAACCAGGTAGACCTTTCAGGCTGGCAGCTTTCGTGTGGGCGTAATCGCTGGACGTTTCGAATTTGGCAGCCGGGCTCTTCGACAGTCACATAGGCATTGTTGCATCATAACCAACCAAAGCTCTTGCAGAGCGCGAATGTCTGTGCGGCAGCGAATGCAGTTCCAAGGGACAGTGAAAACCAGGTAGAGCTTGCAGTGCTGCCAGCTTTCGTGTGGGCGCAATCGCTGGACGTTTCGAATTTGGCAGCCGGGCTCTGCCAGAGTCACATAGGCATTGTTGCATCGTAGCCAACCAAGGCATTTGCAGAGCGCGAATGTCTGTGCGGCAGCGAATGCAGTTCCAAGGGACAGTGAAAACCAGGTAGAGCTTGCAGTGCTGGCAGCTTTCGTGTGGGCGCTATCGCTGGACGTTTCGAATTTGGCAGCCGGGCTCTGCCAGAGTCACATAGGAATTGTTGCATCATAACCAACCAAGGCATTTGCAGAGCGCGAATGTCTGTGCGGCAGCGAATGCAGTTCCAAGGGACAGTGAAAACCAGGTAAGGCTTTCAGTGCTGGCAGCTTTCGTGTGGGCGCAATCGCTGGACGTTTCGAATTTGGCAGCCGGGCTCTGCCAGTGTCACATAGGCATTGTTGCATCATAACCAACCAAAGCTCTTGCAGAGCGTGAATGTCTGTGCGGCAGCGAATGCAGTTCCAAGGGACAGTGAAAACCAGGTAGAGCTTGCAGTGCTGGGAGCTTTCGTGTGGGCGCAATCGCGGGACGTTTCGAATTTGGCAGCCGGGCTCTGCGACAGTCACGTAGGCATTGTTGCATCATAACCAACCAAAGCTCTTGCAGAGCGCGAATGTCTGTGCGGCAGCGAATGCAGTTCCAAGGGACAGTGAAAACCAGGTAGACCTTTCATGCTGGCAGCTTTCGTGTGGGCGCAATCGCTGGACGTTTCGAATTTGGCAGCTGGGCTCGGCCAGAGTCACATAGGCATTGTTGCATCATAACCAACAAAAGGTTTTTCAGAGCGTGAATGTCTGTGCGGCAGCGAATGCAGTTCCAAGGGACAGTGAAAACCAGGTAGACCTTTCAGTGCTGGCAGCTTTCGTGTGGGTGCAATCGCGGGACGTTTCGAATTTGGCAGCTGGGCTCTGCCAGAGTCACGTAGGCATTGTTGCATCATAAACAACCAAGGCTTTTGCAGAGCGCGAATGTCTGTGCGGCAGAGAATGCAGTTCCAAGGGACAGTGAAAACCAGGTAGACCTTTCATGCTGGCAGCTTTCGTGTGGGCGCAATCGCTGGACGTTTCGAATTTGGCAGCCGGGCTCTACGACAGTCACATAGGCATTGTTGCATCATAACCAACCGAAGCTCTTGCAGAGGGCGAATGTCTCTGCGGCAGCAAATGCAGTTCCAAGGGACAGTGAAAACCAGGTAGAGCTTGCAGTGCCGGCAGCTTTCGTGTGGACGCAATCGCTGGACATTTCGAATTTCGCAGCCGGGTTCTGACACAGTCACATAGGCATTGTTGCATCATAACCAACCAAGGCTTTTGCAGAGCGCGAATGTCTGTGCGGCAGCGAATGCAGTTCCAAGGGACAGTGAAAACCAGGTAGAGCTTTCAGTGCTGGCAGCTTTCGTCTGGGCGCAATCGCGGGACGTTTCGAATTTGGCAGCTGGGCTCTGCCAGAGTCACATAGGCATTGTTGCATCATAACCAACCAAAGCTCTTGCAGAGCGCGAATGTCTGTGCGGCAGCGAATGCAGTTCCAAGGGACAGTGAAAACCAGGTAGAGCTTTCAGTGCTGGCAGCTTTCGTGTGGGCGCAATCGCGGGACGTTTCGAATTTGGCAGCCGGGCTCTGCCAGAGTCACGTAGGCATTGTTGCATCATAAACAATCAAAGCTCTTGCATAGCGCGAATATCTGTGCGGCAGAGAATGCAGTTCCAAGGGACAGTGAAAACCAGGTAGACCTTTCAGTGCTGGCAGCTTTCGTGTGGGTGCAATCGCGGGACGTTTCGAATTTGGCAGCTGGGCTCTGCCAGAGTCACGTAGGCATTGTTGCATCATAAACAACCAAGGCTTTTGCAGAGCGCGAATGTCTGTGCGGCAGAGAATGCAGTTCCAAGGGACAGTGAAAACCAGGTAGACCTTTCATGCTGGCAGCTTTCGTGTGGGCGCAATCGCTGGACGTTTCGAATTTGGCAGCCGGGCTCTACGACAGTCACATAGGCATTGTTGCATCATAACCAACCGAAGCTCTTGCAGAGGGCGAATGTCTCTGCGGCAGCGAATGCAGTTCCAAGGGACAGTGAAAACCAGGTAGAGCTTGCAGTGCCGGCAGCTTTCGTGTGGGCGCAATCGCTGGACGTTTCGAATTTGGCAGCCGGGCTCTGCCAGAGTCACATAGGCATTGTTGCATCATAGCCAACCAAGGAATTTGCAGAGCGCGAATGTCTGTGCGGCAGCGAATGCAGTTCCAAGGGACAGTGAAAACCAGGTAGACCTTTCATGCTGGCAGCTTTCGTGTGGGCGTAATCGCTGGACGTTTCGAATTTGGCAGCCGGGCTCTGCCAGAGTCACATAGGCATTGTTGCATCATAACCAACCAAGGCATTTGCAGAGCGCGAATGTCTGTGCGGCAGCGAATGCAGTTCCAAGGGACAGTGAAAACCAGGTAGAGCTTTCAGTGCTGGGAGCTTTCGTGTGGGCGCAATCGCTGGACGTTTCGAATTTGGCAGCCGGGCTCTGCGACAGTCACATAGGCATTGTTGCATCATAACCAACCGAAGCTCTTGCAGAGGGCGAATGTCTGTGCGGCAGCGAATGCAGTTCCAAGGGACAGTGAAAACCAGGTAGAGCTTTCAGTGCCGGCAGCTTTCGTGTGGGCGCAATCGCTGGACGTTTCGAATTTGGCAGCCGGGCTCTGCCAGAGTCACATAGGCATTGTTGCATCATAGCCAACCAAGGCATTTGCAGAGCGCGAATGTCTGTGCGGCAGCGAATGCAGTTCCAAGGGACAGTGAAAACCAGGTAGAGCTTTCAGTGCTGGCAGCTTTCGTGTGGGCGCTATCGCTGGACGTTTCGAATTTGGCAGCCGGGCTCTGCCAGAGTCACATAGGAATTGTTGCATCATAACCAACCAAGGCATTTGCAGAGCGCGAATGTCTGTGCGGCAGCGAATGCAGTTCCAAGGGACAGTGAAAACCAGGTAGACCTTTCAGGCTGGCAGCTTTCGTGTGGGCGTAATCGCTGGACGTTTCGAATTTGGCAGCCGGGCTCTTCGACAGTCACATAGGCATTGTTGCATCATAACCAACCAAAGCTCTTGCAGAGCGCGAATGTCTGTGCGGCAGCGAATGCAGTTCCAAGGGACAGTGAAAACCAGGTAGAGCTTGCAGTGCTGCCAGCTTTCGTGTGGGCGCAATCGCTGGACGTTTCGAATTTGGCAGCCGGGCTCTGCCAGAGTCACATAGGCATTGTTGCATCGTAGCCAACCAAGGCATTTGCAGAGCGCGAATGTCTGTGCGGCAGCGAATGCAGTTCCAAGGGACAGTGAAAACCAGGTAGAGCTTGCAGTGCTGGCAGCTTTCGTGTGGGCGCTATCGCTGGACGTTTCGAATTTGGCAGCCGGGCTCTGCCAGAGTCACATAGGAATTGTTGCATCATAACCAACCAAGGCATTTGCAGAGCGCGAATGTCTGTGCGGCAGCGAATGCAGTTCCAAGGGACAGTGAAAACCAGGTAAGTCTTTCAGTGCTGGCAGCTTTCGTGTGGGCGCAATCGCTGGACGTTTCGAATTTGGCAGCCGGGCTCTGCCAGTGTCACATAGGCATTGTTGCATCATAACCAACCAAAGCTCTTGCAGAGCGTGAATGTCTGTGCGGCAGCGAATGCAGTTCCAAGGGACAGTGAAAACCAGGTAGAGCTTGCAGTGCTGGGAGCTTTCGTGTGGGCGCAATCGCGGGACGTTTCGAATTTGGCAGCCGGGCTCTGCGACAGTCACGTAGGCATTGTTGCATCATAACCAACCAAAGCTCTTGCAGAGCGCGAATGTCTGTGCGGCAGCGAATGCAGTTCCAAGGGACAGTGAAAACCAGGCAGAGCTTTCAGTGCTGGCAGCTTTCCTGTGGGCGCAATCGCTGGACGTTTCGAATTTGGCAGCTGGGCTCGGCCAGAGTCACATAGGCATTGTTGCATCATAACCAACAAAAGGTTTTTCAGAGCGTGAATGTCTGTGCGGCAGCGAATGCAGTTCCAAGGGACAGTGAAAACCAGGTAGACCTTTCAGTGCTGGCAGCTTTCGTGTGGGTGCAATCGCGGGACGTTTCGAATTTGGCAGCTGGGCTCTGCCAGAGTCACGTAGGCATTGTTGCATCATAAACAACCAAGGCTTTTGCAGAGCGCGAATGTCTGTGCGGCAGAGAATGCAGTTCCAAGGGACAGTGAAAACCAGGTAGACCTTTCATGCTGGCAGCTTTCGTGTGGGCGCAATCGCTGGACGTTTCGAATTTGGCAGCCGGGCTCTACGACAGTCACATAGGCATTGTTGCATCATAACCAACCGAAGCTCTTGCAGAGGGCGAATGTCTGTGCGGCAGCGAATGCAGTTCCAAGGGACAGTGAAAACCAGGTAGAGCTTGCAGTGCCGGCAGCTTTCGTGTGGACGCAATCGCTGGACATATCGAATTTCGCAGCCGGGTTCTGACACAGTCACATAGGCATTGTTGCATCATAACCAACCAAGGCTTTTGCAGAGCGCGAATGTCTGTGCGGCAGCGAATGCAGTTCCAAGGGACAGTGAAAACCAGGTAGAGCTTTCAGTGCTGGCAGCTTTCGTGTGGGCGTAATCGCTGGACGTTTCTAATTTGGCAGCCGGGCTCTGCCAGAGTCACATAGGTATTGTTGCATCATAACCAACCAAGGAATTTGCAGAGCGCGAATGTCTGTGCGGCAGCGAATGCAGTTCCAAGGGACAGTGAAAACCACGTAGACCTTTCAGTACTGGCAGCTTTCGTCTGGGCGCAATCGCGGGACGTTTCGAATTTGGCAGCTGGGCTCTGCCAGAGTCACATAGGCATTGTTGCATCATAACCAACCAAGGCTTTTGCAGGGCGCGAATGTCTGTGCGGCAGCGAATGCAGTTCCAAGGGACAGTGAAAACCAGGTAGAGCTTTCAGTGCTGGGAGCTTTCGTGTGGGCGCAATCGCGGGACGTTTCGAATTTGGCAGCCGGGCTCTGCGACAGTCACATAGGCATTGTTGCATCATAACCAACCGAAGCTCTTGCAGAGGGCGAATGTCTGTGCGGCAGCGAATGCAGTTCCAAGGGACAGTGAAAACCAGGTAGAGCTTTCAGTGCCGACAGCTTTCGTGTGGGCGCAATCGCTGGACGTTTCGAATTTGGCAGCCGGGCTCTGCCAGAGTCACATAGGCATTGTTGCATCATAGCCAACCAAGGCATTTGCAGAGCGCGAATGTCTGTGCGGCAGCGAATGCAGTTCCAAGGGACAGTGAAAACCAGGTAGACCTTTCAGGCTGGCAGCTTTCGTGTGGGCGTAATCGCTGGACGTTTCGAATTTGGCAGCCGGGCTCTTCGACAGTCACATAGGCATTGTTGCATCATAACAAACCAAAGCTCTTGCAGAGCGCGAATGTCTGTGCGGCAGCGAATGCAGTTCCAAGGGACAGTGAAAACCAGGTAGAGCTTTCAGTGCTGGCAGCTTTCGTGTGGGCGCAATCGCTGGACGTTTCTAATTTGGCAGCCGGGCTCTGCGACAGTCACATAGGCATTGTTGCATCATAACCAACCAAAGCTCTTGCAGAGCGCGAATGTCTGTGCGGCAGCGAATGCAGTTCCAAGGGACAGTGAAAACCAGGTAGAGCTTTCAGTGCTGGCAGCTTTCGTGTGGGCGCAATCGCGGGACGTTTCGAATTTGGCAGCCGGGCTCTGCGACAGTCACATAGGCATTGTTGCATCATAACCAACCAAAGCTATTGCAGAGCGCGAATGTCTGTGTGGCAGCGAATGCAGTTCCAAGGGACAGTGAAAACCAGGTAGAGCTTTCAGTGCTGGCAGCTTTCGTGTGGGCGCAATCGCGGGACGTTTCGAATTTGGCAGCTGGGCTCTGCCAGAGTCACATAGGCATTGTTGCATCATAACTAACCAAGGCTTTTGCAGAGCGCGAATGTCTGTGCGGCAGCGAATGCAGTTCCAAGGGACAGTGAAAACCAGGTAGACCTTTCATGCTGGCAGCATTCGTGTGGACGTAATCGCTGGACTTTTCGAATTTGGCAGCCGGGCTCTGCGACAGTCACATAAGCATTGTTGTATCATACCCAACCAAACATCTTGCAGAGGGCGAATGTCTGTGCGGCAGCGAATGCAGTTCCAAGGGACAGTGAAAACCAGGTAGAGCTTTCAGTGCTGGCATCTTTCGTGTGGACTCAGTCGCTGGACGTTTCGAATTTGGCAGCCGGGCTCTGCGACAGTCACATAGGGATTGTTGCATCATAACCAACCAAGGCATTTGCAGAGCGCGAATGTCTGTGCGGCAGCGAATGCAGTTCCAAGGGACAGTGAAAACCAGGTAGAGCTTTCAGTGCTGGCAGGTTTCGTGTGGGCGTAATCGCTGGACGTTTCTAATTTGGCAGCCGGGCTCTGCCAGAGTCACATAGGTATTGTTTCATCATAACCAACCAAGGCATTTGCAGAGCGCGAATGTCTGTGCGGCAGCGAATGCAGTTCCAAGGGACAGTGAAAACCACGTAGACCTTTCAGTACTGGCAGCTTTCGTCTGGGCGCAATCGCGGGACGTTTCGAATTTGGCAGCTGGGCTCTGCCAGAGTCACATAGGCATTGTTGCATCATAACCAACCAAGGCTTTTGCAGAGCGCGAATGTCTGTGCGGCAGCGAATGCAGTTCCAAGGGACAGTGAAAACCAGGTAGAGCTTTCAGTGCTGGCAGCTTTCGTGTGGGCGCAATCGCTGGACGTTTCGAATTTGGCAGCCGGGCTCTGCGACAGTCACATAGGCATTGTTGCATCATAACCAACCGAAGCTCTTGCAGAGGGCGAATGTCTGTGCGGCAGCGAATGCAGTTCCAAGGGACAGTGAAAACCAGGTAGAGCTTTCAGTGCCGACAGCTTTCGTGTGGGCGCAATCGCTGGACGTTTCGAATTTGGCAGCTGGGCTCTGCCAGAGTCACATAGGCATTGTTGCATCATAGCCAACCAAGGCATTTGCAGAGCGCGAATGTCTGTGCGGCAGCGAATGCAGTTCCAAGGGACAGTGAAAACCAGGTAGAGCTTTCAGGCTGGCAGCTTTCGTGTGGGCGTAATCGCTGGACGTTTCGAATTTGGCAGCCGGGCTCTTCGACAGTCACATAGGCATTGTTGCATCATAACAAACCAAAGCTCTTGCAGAGCGCGAATGTCTGTGCGGCAGCGAATGCAGTTCCAAGGGACAGTGAAAACCAGGTAGAGCTTTCAGTGCTGGCAGCTTTCGTGTGGGCGCAATCGCTGGACGTTTCTAATTTGGCAGCCGGGCTCTGCGACAGTCACATAGGCATTGTTGCATCATAACCAACCAAAGCTCTTGCAGAGCGCGAATGTCTGTGCGGCAGCGAATGCAGTTCCAAGGGACAGTGAAAACCAGGTAGAGCTTTCAGTGCTGGCAGCTTTCGTGTGGGCGCAATCGCGGGACGTTTCGAATTTGGCAGCTGGGCTCGGCCAGAGTCACATAGGCATTGTTGCATCATAACTAACCAAGGCTTTTGCAGAGCGCGAATGTCTGTGCGGCAGCGAATGCAGTTCCAAGGGACAGTGAAAACCAGGTAGACCTTTCATGCTGGCAGCATTCGTGTGGGCGTAATCACTGGACTTTTAGAATTTGGCAGCCGGGCTCTGCGACAGTCACATAAGCATTGTTGTATCATACCCAACCAAACATCTTGCAGAGGGCGAATGTCTGTGCGGCAGCGAATGCAGTTCCAAGGGACAGTGAAAACCAGGTAGAGCTTTCAGTGCTGGCATCTTTCGTGTGGACTCAATCGCTGGACGTTTCGAATTTGGCAGCCGGGCTCTGCGACAGTCACATAGGCATTGTTGCATCATAACCAACCACGGCATTTGCAGAGCGCGAATGTCTGTGCGGCAGCGAATGCAGTTCCAAGGGACAGTGAAAACCAGGTAGAGCTTTCAGTGCTGGGAGCTTTCGTGTGGGCGCAATCGCTGGACGTTTCGAATTTAGCAGCTGGGCTCGGCCAGATTCACATAGGCATTGTTGCATCATAACCAACAAAAGATTTTGCACAGTGTGTATGTCTGTGCGGCAGCGAATGCAGTTCCAAGGGACAGTGAAAACCAGGTAGAGCTTTCAGTGCTGGGAGCTTTCATGTGGGCGCAATCGCTGGACGTTTCGAATTTGGCAGCCGGGCTCTGCGACAGTCACGTAGGCATTGTTGCATCATAACCAACCGAAGCTCTTGCAGAGGGCGAATGTCTGTGCGGCAGCGAATGCAGTTCCAAGGGACAGTGAAAACCAGGTAGAGCTTTCAGTGCCGGCAGCTTTCGTGTGGGCGCAATCGCTGGACGTTTCGAATTTGGCAGCCGGGCTCTGCCAGAGTCACATAGGCATTGTTGCATCATAGCCAACCAAGGCATTTGCAGAGCGCGAATGTCTGTGCGGCAGCGAATGCAGTTCCAAGGGACAGTGAAAACCAGGTAGACCTTTCAGGCTGGCAGCTTTCGTGTGGGCGTAATCGCTGGACGTTTCGAATTTGGCAGCCGGGCTCTTCGACAGTCACATAGGCATTGTTCATCATAACCAACCAAAGCTCTTGCAGAGCGCGAATGTCTGTGCGGCAGCGAATGCAGTTCCAAGGGACAGTGAAAACCAGGTCGAGCTTTCAATGCTGGCAGCTTTCGTGTGGGCGCAATCGCTGGACGTTTCTAATTTGGCAGCCGGGCTCTGCGACAGTCACATAGGCATTGTTGCATCATAACCAACCAAAGCTCTTGCAGAGCGCGAATGTCTGTGCGGCAGCGAATGCAGTTCCAAGGGACAGTGAAAACCAGGTAGAGCTTTCAGTGCTGGCAGCTTTCGTGTGGGCGCAATCGCGGGACGTTTCGAATTTGGCAGCCGGGCTCTGCCAGAGTCACGTAGGCATTGTTGCATCATAAACAACCAAAGCTCTTGCAGAGCGCGAATGTCTGTGCGGCAGCGAATGCAGTTCCAAGGGACAGTGAAAACCAGGTAGAGCTTTCAGTGCTGGCAGCTTTCGTGTGGGCGCAATCGCTGGACGTTTCGAATTTGGCAGCCGGGCTCTGCGACAGTCACATAGGCATTGTTGCATCATAACCAACCAAAGCTATTGCAGAGCGCGAATGTCTGTGTGGCAGCGAATGCAGTTCCAAGGGACAGTGAAAACCAGGTAGAGCTTTCAGTGCCGGCAGCTTTCGTGTGGGCGCAATCGCGGGACGTTTCGAATTTGGCAGCTGGGCTCTGCCAGAGTCACATAGGCATTGTTGCATCATAACTAACCAAGGCTTTTGCAGAGCGCGAATGTCTGTGCGGCAGCGAATGCAGTTCCAAGGGACAGTGAAAACCAGGTAGACCTTTCATGCTGGCAGCATTCGTGTGGGCGTAATCGCTGGACTTTTCGAATTTGGCAGCCGGGCTCTGCGACAGTCACATAAGCATTGTTGTATCATACCCAACCAAACATCTTGCAGAGGGCGAATGTCTGTGCGGCAGCGAATGCAGTTCCAAGGGACAGTGAAAACCAGGTAGAGCTTTCAGTGCTGGCATCTTTCGTGTGGACTCAATCGCTGGACGTTTCGAATTTGGCAGCCGGGCTCTGCGACAGTCACATAGGGATTGTTGCATCATAACCAACCAAGGCATTTGCAGAGCGCGAATGTCTGTGCTGCAGCGAATGCAGTTCCAAGGGACAGTGAAAACCAGGTAGAGCTTTCAGTGCTGGCAGCTTTCGTGTGGGCGCAATCTCTGGACGTTTCGAATTTGGCAGCCGGGCTCTGCCAGAGTCACATAGGCATTGTTGCATCATAGCCAACCAAGGCATTTGCAGAGCGTGAATGTCTGTGCGGCAGCGAATGCAGTTCCAAGGGACAGTGAAAACCAGGTAGAGCTTGCAGTGCTGGCAGCTTTCGTGTGGGCGCAATCGCTGGACGTTTCGAATTTGGCAGCCGGGCTCTGCCAGAGTCACATAGGAATTGTTGCATCATAACCAACCAAGGAATTTGCAGAGCGCGAATGTCTGTGCGGCAGCGAATGCAGTTCCAAGGGACAGTGAAAACCAGGTAGAGCTTGCAGTGCTGGCAGCTTTCGTGTGGGCGCAATCGCTGGACGTTTCGAATTTGGCAGCCGGACTCTGCGAGTGTCACATAGGCATTGTTGCATCAAAACTAACCAAGGCTTTTGCAGAGCGCGAATGTCTGTGCGGCAGCGAATGCAGTTCCAAGGGACAGTGAAAACCAGGTAGACCTTTCAGGCTGGCAGCTTTCGTGTGGGCGTAATCGCTGGACGTTTCGAATTTGGCAGCCGGGCTCTGCGACAGTCACATAGGCATTGTTGCATCATAACCAACCAAAGCTCTTGCAGAGCGCGAATGTCTGTGCGGCAGCGAATGCAGTTCCAAGGGACAGTGAAAACCAGGTAGAGCTTTCAGTGCTGGCAGCTTTCGTGTGGGCGCAATCGCGGGACGTTTCGAATTTGGCAGCCGGGCTCTGCCAGAGTCACGTAGGAATTGTTGCATCATAAACAATCAAAGCTCTTGCATAGCGCGAATGTCTGTGCGGCAGCGAATGCAGTTCCAAGGGACAGTGAAAACCAGGTAGACCTTTCAGGCTGGCAGCTTTCGTGAGGGCGTAATCGCTGGACGTTTCGAATTTGGCAGCCGGGTTCTTCGACAGTCACATAGGCATTGTTGCATCATAACCAACCAAAGCTCTTGCAGAGCGCGAATGTCTGTGCGGCAGCGAATGCAGTTCCAAGGGACAGTGAAAACCAGGTAGAGCTTTCAGTGCTGGCAGCTTTCGTGTGGGCGCAATCGCTGGACGTTTCGAATTTGGCAGCCGGGCTCTGCGACAGTCACATAGGCATTGTTGCATCATAACCAACCAAAGCTCTTGCAGAGCGCGAATGTCTGTGCGGCAGCGAATGCAGTTCCAAGGGACAGTGAAAACCAGGTAGAGCTTTCAGTGCTGGCAGCTTTCGTGTGGGCGCAATCGCGGGACGTTTCGAATTTGGCAGCCGGGCTCTGCCAGAGTCACGTAGGCATTGTTGCATCATAAACAATCAAAGCTCTTGCAGAGCGCGAATGTCTGTGCGGCAGCGAATGCAGTTCCAAGGGACAGTGAAAACCAGGTAGAGCTTTCAGTGCTGGCAGCTTTCGTGTGGGCGCAATCTCTGGACGTTTCGAATTTGGCAGCCGGGCTCTGCCAGAGTCACATAGGCATTGTTGCATCATAGCCAACCAAGGCATTTGCAGAGCGTGAATGTCTGTGCGGCAGCGAATGCAGTTCCAAGGGACAGTGAAAACCAGGTAGAGCTTGCAGTGCTGGCAGCTTTCGTGTGGGCGCAATCGCTGGACGTTTCGAATTTGGCAGCCGGGCTCTGCCAGAGTCACATAGGAATTGTTGCATCATAACCAACCAAGGAATTTGCAGAGCGCGAATGTCTGTGCGGCAGCGAATGCAGTTCCAAGGGACAGTGAAAACCAGGTAGAGCTTGCAGTGCTGGCAGCTTTCGTGTGGGCGCTATCGCTGGACGTTTCGAATTTGGCAGCCGGACTCTGCGAGTGTCACATAGGCATTGTTGCATCAAAACTAACCAAGGCTTTTGCAGAGCGCGAATGTCTGTGCGGCAGCGAATGCAGTTCCAAGGGACAGTGAAAACCAGGTAGACCTTTCAGGCTGGCAGCTTTCGTGTGGGCGTAATCGCTGGACGTTTCGAATTTGGCAGCCGGGCTCTGCGACAGTCACATAGGCATTGTTGCATCATAACCAACCAAAGCTCTTGCAGAGCGCGAATGTCTGTGCGGCAGCGAATGCAGTTCCAAGGGACAGTGAAAACCAGGTAGAGCTTTCAGTGCTGGCAGCTTTCGTGTGGGCGCAATCGCGGGACGTTTCGAATTTGGCAGCCGGGCTCTGCCAGAGTCACGTAGGAATTGTTGCATCATAAACAATCAAAGCTCTTGCATAGCGCGAATGTCTGTGCGGCAGCGAATGCAGTTCCAAGGGACAGTGAAAACCAGGTAGACCTTTCAGGCTGGCAGCTTTCGTGAGGGCGTAATCGCTGGACGTTTCGAATTTGGCAGCCGGGTTCTTCGACAGTCACATAGGCATTGTTGCATCATAACCAACCAAAGCTCTTGCAGAGCGCGAATGTCTGTGCGGCAGCGAATGCAGTTCCAAGGGACAGTGAAAAGCAGGTAGAGCTTTCAGTGCTGGCAGCTTTCGTGTGGGCGCAATCGCTGGACGTTTCGAATTTGGCAGCCGGGCTCTGCGACAGTCACATAGGCATTGTTGCATCATAACCAACCAAAGCTCTTGCAGAGCGCGAATGTCTGTGCGGCAGCGAATGCAGTTCCAAGGGACAGTGAAAACCAGGTAGAGCTTTCAGTGCTGGCAGCTTTCGTGTGGGCGCAATCGCTGGACGTTTCGAATTTGGCAGCCGGGCTCTGCGACAGTCACATAGGCATTGTTGCATCATAACCAACCAAGGCATTTGCAGAGCGCGAATGTCTGTGCGGCAGCGAATGCAGTTCCAAGGGACAGTGAAAACCAGGTAGAGCTTTCAGTGCTGGCAGCTTTCGTGTGGGCGCAATCGCGGGACGTTTCGAATTTGGCAGCTGGGCTCTGCCAGAGTCACATAGGCATTGTTGCATCATAACTAACCAAGGCTTTTGCAGAGCGCGAATGTCTGTGCGGCAGCGAATGCAGTTCCAAGGGACAGTGAAAACCAGGTAGACCTTTCATGCTGGCAGCATTCGTGTGGGCGTAATCGCTGGACTTTTAGAATTTGGCAGCCGGGCTCTGCGACAGTCACATAAGCATTGTTGTATCATACCCAACCAAACATCTTGCAGAGGGCGAATGTCTGTGCGGCAGCGAATGCAGTTCCAAGGGACAGTGAAAACCAGGTAGAGCTTTCAGTGCTGGCATCTTTCGTGTGGACTCAATCGCTGGACGTTTCGAATTTGGCAGCCGGGCTCTGCGACAGTCACATAGGCATTGTTGCATCATAACCAACCAAGGCATTTGCAGAGCGCGAATGTCTGTGCTGCAGCGAATGCAGTTCCAAGGGACAGTCAAAACCAGGTAGAGCTTTCAGTGCTGGGAGCTTTCGTGTGGGCGCAATCGCTGGACGTTTCGAATTTAGCAGCTGGGCTCGGCCAGATTCACATAGGCATTGTTGCATCATAACCAACAAAAGATTTTGCACAGTGTGAATGTCTGTGCGGCAGCGAATGCAGTTCCAAGGGACAGTGAAAACCAGGTAGAGCTTTCAGTGCTGGGAGCTTTCATGTGGGCGCAATCGCTGGACGTTTCGAATTTGGCAGCCGGGCTCTGCGACAGTCACATAGGCATTGTTGCATCATAACCAACCGAAGCTCTTGCAGAGGGCGAATGTCTGTGCGGCAGCGAATGCAGTTCCAAGGGACAGTGAAAACCAGGTAGAGCTTTCAGTGCTGGCAGCTTTCGTGTGGACGCAATCGCTGGACGTTTTGAATTTGGCAGCCGGGCTCTGCGACAGTCACATAGGAATTGTTGCATCATAACCAACCAAAGCTCTTGCAGAGCGCGAATGTCTGTGCGGCAGCGAATGCAGTTCCAAGGGACAGTGAAAACCAGGTAGAGCTTTCAGTGCTGGCAGCTTTCGTGTGGGCGCAATCGCGGGACGTTTCGAATTTGGCAGCCGGGCTCTGCCAGAGTCACGTAGGCATTGTTGCATCATAAACAATCAAAGCTCTTGCAGAGCGCGAATGTCTGTGCGGCAGCGAATGCAGTTCCAAGGGACAGTGAAAACCAGGTAGAGCTTTTTTCGTGTGGGCGCCATCGCTGGACGTTTCGAATTTGGCAGCCGGGTTCTGCGACAGTCACATAGGCATTGTTGCATCATAACCAACCAAGGCATTTGCAGAGCGCGAATGTCTGTGCGGCAGCGAATGCAGTTCCAAGGGACAGTGAAAACCAGGTAGAGCTTGCAGTGCTGGGAGCTTTCGTGTGGGCGCAATCACTGGACGTTTCGAATTTGGCAGTCGGACTCTGCCAGAGTCACATAGGCATTGTTGCATCATAACAAACGAAGGCTTTTACAGAGCGCGAATGTCTGTGCGGCAGCGAATGCAGTTCCAAGGGACAGTGAAAACCAGGTAGAGCTTTCAGTGCTGGCAGCTTTCGTGTGGGCGCAATCGCTGGACGTTTCGAATTTGGCAGCCGGGCTCTGCGACAGTCACATAGGCATTGTTGCATCATACCCAACCAAACATCTTGCAGAGCGCGAATGTCTGTGCGGCAGCGAATGCAGTTCCAAGGGACAGTGAAAACCAGGTAGAGCTTTCAGTGCTGGCAGCTTTCGTGTGGGCGCAATCGCTGGACGTTTCGAATTTGGAAGCCGGGCTCTTCGACAGTCACATAGGCATTGTTGCATCATAACCAACCAAAGCTCTTGCAGAGCGCGAATGTCTGTGCGGCAGCGAATGCAGTTCCAAGGGACAGTGAAAACCAGGTAGAGCTTTCAGTGCTGGCAGCTTTCGTGTGGGCGCAATCGCTGGACGTTTCGAATTTGGCAGCCGGGCTCGGCCAGAGTCACATAGGCATTGTTGCATCATAACCAACCAAAGCTTTTGCATAGCGTGAATGTCTGTGCGGCAGCGAATGCAGTTCCAAGGGACAGTGAAAACCAGGTAGACCTTTCAGTGCTGGGAGCTTTCGTGTGGGCGCAATCGCTGGACGTTTCGAATTTGGCAGCCGGGCTCTGCGACAGTCACATAGGCATTGTTGCATCATAAACAACCAAGGCATTTGCAGAGCGCGAATGTCTGTGCGGCAGCGAATGCAGTTCCAAGGGACAGTGAAAACCAGGTAGAGCTTGCAGTGCTGGCAGCTTTCGTGTGGGCGCAATCGCTGGACATTTCGAATTTGGCAGCCGGGCTCTGCGAGTGTCACATAGGAATTGTTGCATCATAACTAACCAAGGCTTTTGCAGAGCGCGAATGTCTGTGCGGCAGCGAATGCAGTTCCAAGGGACAGTGAAAACCAGGTAGACCTTTCATGCTGGCAGCATTCGTGTGGGTGTAATCGCTGGACGTTTCGAATTTGGCAGCCGGACTCTGCGAGTGTCACATAGGCATTGTTGCATCATAACTAACCAAGGCTTTTGCAGAGCGCGAATGTCTGTGCGGCAGCGAATGCAGTTCCAAGGGACAGTGAAAACCAGGTAGACCTTTCAGTGCTGGCAGCTTTCGTGTGGACGCAATCGCTGGACGTTTCGAATTTGGCAGCCGGGTTCTGCGACAGTCACATAGGCATTGTTGCATCATAACCAACCAAAGCTCTTGCAGAGCGCGAATGTCTGTGCGGCAGCGAATGCAGTTCCAAGGGACAGTGAAAACCAGGTAGAGCTTTCAGTGCTGGCAGCTTTCGTGTGGGCGCAATCGCGGGACGTTTCGAATTTGGCAGCCGGGCTCTGCCAGAGTCACGTAGGCATTGTTGCATCATAAACAACCAAAGCTCTTGCAGAGCGCGAATGTCTGTGCGGCAGCGAATGCAGTTCCAAGGGACAGTGAAAACCAGGTAGAGCTTTCAGTGCTGGCAGCTTTCGTGTGGGCGCAATCGCTGGACGTTTCGAATTTGGCAGCCGGGCTCTGCGACAGTCACATAGGCATTGTTGCATCATAACCAACCAAAGGTTTTGCAGAGCGCGAATGTCTGTGCGGCAGCGAATGCAGTTCCAAGGGACAGTGAAAACCAGGTAGAGCTTTCAGTGCTGGCAGCTTTCGTGTGGGCGCAATCGCGGGACGTTTCGAATTTGGCAGCTTGGCTCTGCCAGAGTCACATAGGCATTGTTGCATCATAACTAACCAAGGCTTTTGCAGAGCGCGAATGTCTGTGCGGCAGCGAATGCAGTTCCAAGGGACAGTGAAAACCAGGTAGAGCTTTCAGTGCTGGCAGCTTTCGTGTGGGCGTAATCGCTGGACGTTTCGAATTTGGCAGCCGGGCTCTGCGACAGTCACATAAGCATTGTTGCATCATACCCAACCAAACATCTTACAGAGGGCGAATGTCTGTGCGGCAGCGAATGCAGTTCCAAGGGACAGTGAAAACCAGGTAGAGCTTTCAGTGCTGCCAGCTTTCGTGTGGGCGCAATCACGGGACGTTTCGAATTTGGCAGACGGGCTCTGCGACAGTCACATAGGCATTGTTGCATCATAACCAACCAAGGCATTTGCAGAGCGCGAATGTCTGTGCTGCAGCGAATGCAGTTCCAAGGGACAGTGAAAACCAGGTAGAGCTTTCAGTGCTGGCAGCTTTCGTGTGGGCGCAATCTCTGGACGTTTCGAATTTGGCAGCCGGGCTCTGCGACAGTCACATAGGCATTGTTGCATCATAGCCAACCAAGGCATTTGCAGAGCGTGAATGTCTGTGCGGCAGCGAATGCAGTTCCAAGGGACAGTGAAAACCAGGTAGAGCTTGCAGTGCTGGCAGCTTTCGTGTGGGCGCAATCACTGGACGTTTCGAATTTGGCAGCCGGGCTCTGCCAGAGTCACATAGGAATTGTTGCATCATAACCAACCAAGGAATTTGCAGAGCGCGAATGTCTGTGTGGCAGCGAATGCAGTTCCAAGAGACAGTGAAAACCAGGTAGAGCTTGCAGTGCTGGCAGCTTTCGTGTGGGCGCTATCGCTGGATGTTTCGAATTTGGCAGCCGGACTCTGCGAGTGTCACATAGGCATTGTTGCATCATAACTAACCAAGGCTTTTGCAGAGCGCGAATGTCTGTGCGGCAGCGAATGCAGTTCCAAGGGACAGTGAAAACCAGGTAGAGCTTTCAGTGCTGGCAGCTTTCGTGTGGGCGCAATCGCGGGACGTTTCGAATTTGGCAGCTGGGCTCGGCCAGAGTCACATAGGCATTGTTGCATCATAACTAACCAAGGCTTTTGCAGAGCGCGAATGTCTGTGCGGCAGCGAATGCAGTTCCAAGGGACAGTGAAAACCAGGTAGACCTTTCATGCTGGCAGCATTCGTGTGGGCGTAATCACTGGACTTTTAGAATTTGGCAGCCGGGCTCTGCGACAGTCACATAAGCATTGTTGTATCATACCCAACCAAACATCTTGCAGAGGGCGAATGTCTGTGCGGCAGCGAATGCAGTTCCAAGGGACAGTGAAAACCAGGTAGAGCTTTCAGTGCTGGCATCTTTCGTGTGGACTCAATCGCTGGACGTTTCGAATTTGGCAGCCGGGCTCTGCGACAGTCACATAGGCATTGTTGCATCATAACCAACCACGGCATTTGCAGAGCGCGAATGTCTGTGCTGCAGCGAATGCAGTTCCAAGGGACAGTGAAAACCAGGTAGAGCTTTCAGTGCTGGGAGCTTTCGTGTGGGCGCAATCGCTGGACGTTTCGAATTTAGCAGCTGGGCTCGGCCAGATTCACATAGGCATTGTTGCATCATAACCAACAAAAGATTTTGCACAGTGTGTATGTCTGTGCGGCAGCGAATGCAGTTCCAAGGGACAGTGAAAACCAGGTAGAGCTTTCAGTGCTGGGAGCTTTCATGTGGGCGCAATCGCTGGACGTTTCGAATTTGGCAGCCGGGCTCTGCGACAGTCACGTAGGCATTGTTGCATCATAACCAACCGAAGCTCTTGCAGAGGGCGAATGTCTGTGCGGCAGCGAATGCAGTTCCAAGGGACAGTGAAAACCAGGTAGAGCTTTCAGTGCCGGCAGCTTTCGTGTGGGCGCAATCGCTGGACGTTTCGAATTTGGCAGCCGGGCTCTGCCAGAGTCACATAGGCATTGTTGCATCATAGCCAACCAAGGCATTTGCAGAGCGCGAATGTCTGTGCGGCAGCGAATGCAGTTCCAAGGGACAGTGAAAACCAGGTAGACCTTTCAGGCTGGCAGCTTTCGTGTGGGCGTAATCGCTGGACGTTTCGAATTTGGCAGCCGGGCTCTTCGACAGTCACATAGGCATTGTTCATCATAACCAACCAAAGCTCTTGCAGAGCGCGAATGTCTGTGCGGCAGCGAATGCAGTTCCAAGGGACAGTGAAAACCAGGTCGAGCTTTCAATGCTGGCAGCTTTCGTGTGGGCGCAATCGCTGGACGTTTCTAATTTGGCAGCCGGGCTCTGCGACAGTCACATAGGCATTGTTGCATCATAACCAACCAAAGCTCTTGCAGAGCGCGAATGTCTGTGCGGCAGCGAATGCAGTTCCAAGGGACAGTGAAAACCAGGTAGAGCTTTCAGTGCTGGCAGCTTTCGTGTGGGCGCAATCGCGGGACGTTTCGAATTTGGCAGCCGGGCTCTGCCAGAGTCACGTAGGCATTGTTGCATCATAAACAACCAAAGCTCTTGCAGAGCGCGAATGTCTGTGCGGCAGCGAATGCAGTTCCAAGGGACAGTGAAAACCAGGTAGAGCTTTCAGTGCTGGCAGCTTTCGTGTGGGCGCAATCGCTGGACGTTTCGAATTTGGCAGCCGGGCTCTGCGACAGTCACATAGGCATTGTTGCATCATAACCAACCAAAGCTATTGCAGAGCGCGAATGTCTGTGTGGCAGCGAATGCAGTTCCAAGGGACAGTGAAAACCAGGTAGAGCTTTCAGTGCTGGCAGCTTTCGTGTGGGCGCAATCGCGGGACGTTTCGAATTTGGCAGCTGGGCTCTGCCAGAGTCACATAGGCATTGTTGCATCATAACTAACCAAGGCTTTTGCAGAGCGCGAATGTCTGTGCGGCAGCGAATGCAGTTCCAAGGGACAGTGAAAACCAGGTAGACCTTTCATGCTGGCAGCATTCGTGTGGGCGTAATCGCTGGACTTTTCGAATTTGGCAGCCGGGCTCTGCGACAGTCACATAAGCATTGTTTTATCATACCCAACCAAACATCTTGCAGAGGGCGAATGTCTGTGCGGCAGCGAATGCAGTTCCAAGGGACAGTGAAAACCAGGTAGAGCTTTCAGTGCTGGCATCTTTCGTGTGGACTCAATCGCTGGACGTTTCGAATTTGGCAGCCGGGCTCTGCGACAGTCACATAGGGATTGTTGCATCATAACCAACCAAGGCATTTGCAGAGCGCGAATGTCTGTGCTGCAGCGAATGCAGTTCCAAGGGACAGTGAAAACCAGGTAGAGCTTTCAGTGCTGGCAGCTTTCGTGTGGGCGCAATCTCTGGACGTTTCGAATTTGGCAGCCGGGCTCTGCCAGAGTCACATAGGCATTGTTGCATCATAGCCAACCAAGGCATTTGCAGAGCGTGAATGTCTGTGCGGCAGCGAATGCAGTTCCAAGGGACAGTGAAAACCAGGTAGAGCTTGCAGTGCTGGCAGCTTTCGTGTGGGCGCAATCGCTGGACGTTTCGAATTTGGCAGCCGGGCTCTGCCAGAGTCACATAGGAATTGTTGCATCATAACCAACCAAGGAATTTGCAGAGCGCGAATGTCTGTGCGGCAGCGAATGCAGTTCCAAGGGACAGTGAAAACCAGGTAGAGCTTGCAGTGCTGGCAGCTTTCGTGTGGGCGCAATCGCTGGACGTTTCGAATTTGGCAGCCGGACTCTGCGAGTGTCACATAGGCATTGTTGCATCAAAATTAACCAAGGCTTTTGCAGAGCGCGAATGTCTGTGCGGCAGCGAATGCAGTTCCAAGGGACAGTGAAAACCAGGTAGACCTTTCAGGCTGGCAGCTTTCGTGTGGGCGTAATCGCTGGACGTTTCGAATTTGGCAGCCGGGCTCTGCGACAGTCACATAGGCATTGTTGCATCATAACCAACCAAAGCTCTTGCAGAGCGCGAATGTCTGTGCGGCAGCGAATGCAGTTCCAAGGGACAGTGAAAACCAGGTAGAGCTTTCAGTGCTGGCAGCTTTCGTGTGGGCGCAATCGCGGGACGTTTCGAATTTGGCAGCCGGGCTCTGCCAGAGTCACGTAGGAATTGTTGCATCATAAACAATCAAAGCTCTTGCATAGCGCGAATGTCTGTGCGGCAGCGAATGCAGTTCCAAGGGACAGTGAAAACCAGGTAGACCTTTCAGGCTGGCAGCTTTCGTGAGGGCGTAATCGCTGGACGTTTCGAATTTGGCAGCCGGGTTCTTCGACAGTCACATAGGCATTGTTGCATCATAACCAACCAAAGCTCTTGCAGAGCGCGAATGTCTGTGCGGCAGCGAATGCAGTTCCAAGGGACAGTGAAAACCAGGTAGAGCTTTCAGTGCTGGCAGCTTTCGTGTGGGCGCAATCGCTGGACGTTTCGAATTTGGCAGCCGGGCTCTGCGACAGTCACATAGGCATTGTTGCATCATAACCAACCAAAGCTCTTGCAGAGCGCGAATGTCTGTGCGGCAGCGAATGCAGTTCCAAGGGACAGTGAAAACCAGGTAGAGCTTTCAGTGCTGGCAGCTTTCGTGTGGGCGCAATCGCGGGACGTTTCGAATTTGGCAGCCGGGCTCTGCCAGAGTCACGTAGGCATTGTTGCATCATAAACAATCAAAGCTCTTGCAGAGCGCGAATGTCTGTGCGGCAGCGAATGCAGTTCCAAGGGACAGTGAAAACCAGGTAGAGCTTTCAGTGCTGGCAGCTTTCGTGTGGGCGCAATCTCTGGACGTTTCGAATTTGGCAGCCGGGCTCTGCCAGAGTCACATAGGCATTGTTGCATCATAGCCAACCAAGGCATTTGCAGAGCGCGAATGTCTGTGCGGCAGCGAATGCAGTTCCAAGGGACAGTGAAAACCAGGTAGACCTTTCATGCTGGCAGCATTCGTGTGGGCGTAATCGCTGGACTTTTAGAATTTGGCAGCCGGGCTCTGCGACAGTCACATAAGCATTGTTGTATCATACCCAACCAAACATCTTGCAGAGGGCGAATGTCTGTGCGGCAGCGAATGCAGTTCCAAGGGACAGTGAAAACCAGGTAGAGCTTTCAGTGCTGGCATCTTTCGTGTGGACTCAATCGCTGGACGTTTCGAATTTGGCAGCCGGGCTCTGCGACAGTCACATAGGCATTGTTGCATCATAACCAACCAAGGCATTTGCAGAGCGCGAATGTCTGTGCTGCAGCGAATGCAGTTCCAAGGGACAGTCAAAACCAGGTAGAGCTTTCAGTGCTGGGAGCTTTCGTGTGGGCGCAATCGCTGGACGTTTCGAATTTAGCAGCTGGGCTCGGCCAGATTCACATAGGCATTGTTGCATCATAACCAACAAAAGATTTTGCACAGTGTGAATGTCTGTGCGGCAGCGAATGCAGTTCCAAGGGACAGTGAAAACCAGGTAGAGCTTTCAGTGCTGGGAGCTTTCATGTGGGCGCAATCGCTGGACGTTTCGAATTTGGCAGCCGGGCTCTGCGACAGTCACATAGGCATTGTTGCATCATAACCAACCGAAGCTCTTGCAGAGGGCGAATGTCTGTGCGGCAGCGAATGCAGTTCCAAGGGACAGTGAAAACCAGGTAGAGCTTTCAGTGCTGGCAGCTTTCGTGTGGACGCAATCGCTGGACGTTTTGAATTTGGCAGCCGGGCTCTGCGACAGTCACATAGGAATTGTTGCATCATAACCAACCAAAGCTCTTGCAGAGCGCGAATGTCTGTGCGGCAGCGAATGCAGTTCCAAGGGACAGTGAAAACCAGGTAGAGCTTTCAGTGCTGGCAGCTTTCGTGTGGGCGCAATCGCGGGACGTTTCGAATTTGGCAGCCGGGCTCTGCCAGAGTCACGTAGGCATTGTTGCATCATAAACAATCAAAGCTCTTGCAGAGCGCGAATGTCTGTGCGGCAGCGAATGCAGTTCCAAGGGACAGTGAAAACCAGGTAGAGCTTTTTTCGTGTGGGCGCCATCGCTGGACGTTTCGAATTTGGCAGCCGGGTTCTGCGACAGTCACATAGGCATTGTTGCATCATAACCAACCAAGGCATTTGCAGAGCGCGAATGTCTGTGCGGCAGCGAATGCAGTTCCAAGGGACAGTGAAAACCAGGTAGAGCTTGCAGTGCTGGCAGCTTTCGTGTGGGCGCAATCACTGGACGTTTCGAATTTGGCAGTCGGACTCTGCCAGAGTCACATAGGCATTGTTGCATCATAACAAACGAAGGCTTTTACAGAGCGCGAATGTCTGTGCGGCAGCGAATGCAGTTCCAAGGGACAGTGAAAACCAGGTAGAGCTTTCAGTGCTGGCAGCTTTCGTGTGGGCGCAATCGCTGGACGTTTCGAATTTGGCAGCCGGGCTCTGCGACAGTCACATAGGCATTGTTGCATCATACCCAACCAAACATCTTGCAGAGCGCGAATGTCTGTGCGGCAGCGAATGCAGTTCCAAGGGACAGTGAAAACCAGGTAGAGCTTTCAGTGCTGGCAGCTTTCGTGTGGGCGCAATCGCTGGACGTTTCGAATTTGGCAGCCGGGCTCTTCGACAGTCACATAGGCATTGTTGCATCATAACCAACCAAAGCTCTTGCAGAGCGCGAATGTCTGTGCGGCAGCGAATGCAGTTCCAAGGGACAGTGAAAACCAGGTAGAGCTTTCAGTGCTGGCAGCTTTCGTGTGGGCGCAATCGCTGGACGTTTCGAATTTGGCAGCCGGGCTCGGCCAGAGTCACATAGGCATTGTTGCATCATAACCAACCAAAGCTTTTGCATAGCGTGAATGTCTGTGCGGCAGCGAATGCAGTTCCAAGGGACAGTGAAAACCAGGTAGACCTTTCAGTGCTGGGAGCTTTCGTGTGGGCGCAATCGCTGGACGTTTCGAATTTGGCAGCCGGGCTCTGCGACAGTCACATAGGCATTGTTGCATCATAGCCAACCAAGGCATTTGCAGAGCGCGAATGTCTGTGCGGCAGCGAATGCAGTTCCAAGGGACAGTGAAAACCAGGTAGAGCTTGCAGTGCTGGCAGCTTTCGTGTGGGCGCAATCGCTGGACATTTCGAATTTGGCAGCCGGGCTCTGCGAGTGTCACATAGGAATTGTTGCATCATAACTAACCAAGGCTTTTGCAGAGCGCGAATGTCTGTGCGGCAGCGAATGCAGTTCCAAGGGACAGTGAAAACCAGGTAGACCTTTCATGCTGGCAGCATTCGTGTGGGTGTAATCGCTGGACGTTTCGAATTTGGCAGCCGGACTCTGCGAGTGTCACATAGGCATTGTTGCATCATAACTAACCAAGGCTTTTGCAGAGCGCGAATGTCTGTGCGGCAGCGAATGCAGTTCCAAGGGACAGTGAAAACCAGGTAGACCTTTCAGTGCTGGCAGCTTTCGTGTGGACGCAATCGCTGGACGTTTCGAATTTGGCAGCCGGGTTCTGCGACAGTCACATAGGCATTGTTGCATCATAACCAACCAAAGCTCTTGCAGAGCGCGAATGTCTGTGCGGCAGCGAATGCAGTTCCAAGGGACAGTGAAAACCAGGTAGAGCTTTCAGTGCTGGCAGCTTTCGTGTGGGCGCAATCGCTGGACGTTTCGAATTTGGCAGCCGGGCTCTGCGACAGTCACATAGGCATTGTTGCATCATAACCAACCAAAGCTATTGCAGAGCGCGAATGTCTGTGTGGCAGCGAATGCAGTTCCAAGGGACAGTGAAAACCAGGTAGAGCTTTCAGTGCTGGCAGCTTTCGTGTGGGCGCAATCGCGGGACGTTTCGAATTTGGCAGCTGGGCTCTGCCAGAGTCACATAGGCATTGTTGCATCATAACTAACCAAGGCTTTTGCAGAGCGCGAATGTCTGTGCGGCAGCGAATGCAGTTCCAAGGGACAGTGAAAACCAGGTAGACCTTTCATGCTGGCAGCATTCGTGTGGGCGTAATCGCTGGACTTTTCGAATTTGGCAGCCGGGCTCTGCGACAGTCACATAAGCATTGTTTTATCATACCCAACCAAACATCTTGCAGAGGGCGAATGTCTGTGCGGCAGCGAATGCAGTTCCAAGGGACAGTGAAAACCAGGTAGAGCTTTCAGTGCTGGCATCTTTCGTGTGGACTCAATCGCTGGACGTTTCGAATTTGGCAGCCGGGCTCTGCGACAGTCACATAGGGATTGTTGCATCATAACCAACCAAGGCATTTGCAGAGCGCGAATGTCTGTGCTGCAGCGAATGCAGTTCCAAGGGACAGTGAAAACCAGGTAGAGCTTTCAGTGCTGGCAGCTTTCGTGTGGGCGCAATCTCTGGACGTTTCGAATTTGGCAGCCGGGCTCTGCCAGAGTCACATAGGCATTGTTGCATCATAGCCAACCAAGGCATTTGCAGAGCGTGAATGTCTGTGCGGCAGCGAATGCAGTTCCAAGGGACAGTGAAAACCAGGTAGAGCTTGCAGTGCTGGCAGCTTTCGTGTGGGCGCAATCGCTGGACGTTTCGAATTTGGCAGCCGGGCTCTGCCAGAGTCACATAGGAATTGTTGCATCATAACCAACCAAGGAATTTGCAGAGCGCGAATGTCTGTGCGGCAGCGAATGCAGTTCCAAGGGACAGTGAAAACCAGGTAGAGCTTGCAGTGCTGGCAGCTTTCGTGTGGGCGCAATCGCTGGACGTTTCGAATTTGGCAGCCGGACTCTGCGAGTGTCACATAGGCATTGTTGCATCAAAATTAACCAAGGCTTTTGCAGAGCGCGAATGTCTGTGCGGCAGCGAATGCAGTTCCAAGGGACAGTGAAAACCAGGTAGACCTTTCAGGCTGGCAGCTTTCGTGTGGGCGTAATCGCTGGACGTTTCGAATTTGGCAGCCGGGCTCTGCGACAGTCACATAGGCATTGTTGCATCATAACCAACCAAAGCTCTTGCAGAGCGCGAATGTCTGTGCGGCAGCGAATGCAGTTCCAAGGGACAGTGAAAACCAGGTAGAGCTTTCAGTGCTGGCAGCTTTCGTGTGGGCGCAATCGCGGGACGTTTCGAATTTGGCAGCCGGGCTCTGCCAGAGTCACGTAGGAATTGTTGCATCATAAACAATCAAAGCTCTTGCATAGCGCGAATGTCTGTGCGGCAGCGAATGCAGTTCCAAGGGACAGTGAAAACCAGGTAGACCTTTCAGGCTGGCAGCTTTCGTGAGGGCGTAATCGCTGGACGTTTCGAATTTGGCAGCCGGGTTCTTCGACAGTCACATAGGCATTGTTGCATCATAACCAACCAAAGCTCTTGCAGAGCGCGAATGTCTGTGCGGCAGCGAATGCAGTTCCAAGGGACAGTGAAAACCAGGTAGAGCTTTCAGTGCTGGCAGCTTTCGTGTGGGCGCAATCGCTGGACGTTTCGAATTTGGCAGCCGGGCTCTGCGACAGTCACATAGGCATTGTTGCATCATAACCAACCAAAGCTCTTGCAGAGCGCGAATGTCTGTGCGGCAGCGAATGCAGTTCCAAGGGACAGTGAAAACCAGGTAGAGCTTTCAGTGCTGGCAGCTTTCGTGTGGGCGCAATCGCGGGACGTTTCGAATTTGGCAGCCGGGCTCTGCCAGAGTCACGTAGGCATTGTTGCATCATAAACAATCAAAGCTCTTGCAGAGCGCGAATGTCTGTGCGGCAGCGAATGCAGTTCCAAGGGACAGTGAAAACCAGGTAGAGCTTTCAGTGCTGGCAGCTTTCGTGTGGGCGCAATCTCTGGACGTTTCGAATTTGGCAGCCGGGCTCTGCCAGAGTCACATAGGCATTGTTGCATCATAGCCAACCAAGGCATTTGCAGAGCGCGAATGTCTGTGCGGCAGCGAATGCAGTTCCAAGGGACAGTGAAAACCAGGTAGACCTTTCATGCTGGCAGCATTCGTGTGGGCGTAATCGCTGGACTTTTAGAATTTGGCAGCCGGGCTCTGCGACAGTCACATAAGCATTGTTGTATCATACCCAACCAAACATCTTGCAGAGGGCGAATGTCTGTGCGGCAGCGAATGCAGTTCCAAGGGACAGTGAAAACCAGGTAGAGCTTTCAGTGCTGGCATCTTTCGTGTGGACTCAATCGCTGGACGTTTCGAATTTGGCAGCCGGGCTCTGCGACAGTCACATAGGCATTGTTGCATCATAACCAACCAAGGCATTTGCAGAGCGCGAATGTCTGTGCTGCAGCGAATGCAGTTCCAAGGGACAGTCAAAACCAGGTAGAGCTTTCAGTGCTGGGAGCTTTCGTGTGGGCGCAATCGCTGGACGTTTCGAATTTAGCAGCTGGGCTCGGCCAGATTCACATAGGCATTGTTGCATCATAACCAACAAAAGATTTTGCACAGTGTGAATGTCTGTGCGGCAGCGAATGCAGTTCCAAGGGACAGTGAAAACCAGGTAGAGCTTTCAGTGCTGGGAGCTTTCATGTGGGCGCAATCGCTGGACGTTTCGAATTTGGCAGCCGGGCTCTGCGACAGTCACATAGGCATTGTTGCATCATAACCAACCGAAGCTCTTGCAGAGGGCGAATGTCTGTGCGGCAGCGAATGCAGTTCCAAGGGACAGTGAAAACCAGGTAGAGCTTTCAGTGCTGGCAGCTTTCGTGTGGACGCAATCGCTGGACGTTTTGAATTTGGCAGCCGGGCTCTGCGACAGTCACATAGGAATTGTTGCATCATAACCAACCAAAGCTCTTGCAGAGCGCGAATGTCTGTGCGGCAGCGAATGCAGTTCCAAGGGACAGTGAAAACCAGGTAGAGCTTTCAGTGCTGGCAGCTTTCGTGTGGGCGCAATCGCGGGACGTTTCGAATTTGGCAGCCGGGCTCTGCCAGAGTCACGTAGGCATTGTTGCATCATAAACAATCAAAGCTCTTGCAGAGCGCGAATGTCTGTGCGGCAGCGAATGCAGTTCCAAGGGACAGTGAAAACCAGGTAGAGCTTTTTTCGTGTGGGCGCCATCGCTGGACGTTTCGAATTTGGCAGCCGGGTTCTGCGACAGTCACATAGGCATTGTTGCATCATAACCAACCAAGGCATTTGCAGAGCGCGAATGTCTGTGCGGCAGCGAATGCAGTTCCAAGGGACAGTGAAAACCAGGTAGAGCTTGCAGTGCTGGCAGCTTTCGTGTGGGCGCAATCACTGGACGTTTCGAATTTGGCAGTCGGACTCTGCCAGAGTCACATAGGCATTGTTGCATCATAACAAACGAAGGCTTTTACAGAGCGCGAATGTCTGTGCGGCAGCGAATGCAGTTCCAAGGGACAGTGAAAACCAGGTAGAGCTTTCAGTGCTGGCAGCTTTCGTGTGGGCGCAATCGCTGGACGTTTCGAATTTGGCAGCCGGGCTCTGCGACAGTCACATAGGCATTGTTGCATCATACCCAACCAAACATCTTGCAGAGCGCGAATGTCTGTGCGGCAGCGAATGCAGTTCCAAGGGACAGTGAAAACCAGGTAGAGCTTTCAGTGCTGGCAGCTTTCGTGTGGGCGCAATCGCTGGACGTTTCGAATTTGGCAGCCGGGCTCTTCGACAGTCACATAGGCATTGTTGCATCATAACCAACCAAAGCTCTTGCAGAGCGCGAATGTCTGTGCGGCAGCGAATGCAGTTCCAAGGGACAGTGAAAACCAGGTAGAGCTTTCAGTGCTGGCAGCTTTCGTGTGGGCGCAATCGCTGGACGTTTCGAATTTGGCAGCCGGGCTCGGCCAGAGTCACATAGGCATTGTTGCATCATAACCAACCAAAGCTTTTGCATAGCGTGAATGTCTGTGCGGCAGCGAATGCAGTTCCAAGGGACAGTGAAAACCAGGTAGACCTTTCAGTGCTGGGAGCTTTCGTGTGGGCGCAATCGCTGGACGTTTCGAATTTGGCAGCCGGGCTCTGCGACAGTCACATAGGCATTGTTGCATCATAGCCAACCAAGGCATTTGCAGAGCGCGAATGTCTGTGCGGCAGCGAATGCAGTTCCAAGGGACAGTGAAAACCAGGTAGAGCTTGCAGTGCTGGCAGCTTTCGTGTGGGCGCAATCGCTGGACATTTCGAATTTGGCAGCCGGGCTCTGCGAGTGTCACATAGGAATTGTTGCATCATAACTAACCAAGGCTTTTGCAGAGCGCGAATGTCTGTGCGGCAGCGAATGCAGTTCCAAGGGACAGTGAAAACCAGGTAGACCTTTCATGCTGGCAGCATTCGTGTGGGTGTAATCGCTGGACGTTTCGAATTTGGCAGCCGGACTCTGCGAGTGTCACATAGGCATTGTTGCATCATAACTAACCAAGGCTTTTGCAGAGCGCGAATGTCTGTGCGGCAGCGAATGCAGTTCCAAGGGACAGTGAAAACCAGGTAGACCTTTCAGTGCTGGCAGCTTTCGTGTGGACGCAATCGCTGGACGTTTCGAATTTGGCAGCCGGGTTCTGCGACAGTCACATAGGCATTGTTGCATCATAACCAACCAAAGCTCTTGCAGAGCGCGAATGTCTGTGCGGCAGCGAATGCAGTTCCAAGGGACAGTGAAAACCAGGTAGAGCTTTCAGTGCTGGCAGCTTTCGTGTGGGCGCAATCGCGGGACGTTTCGAATTTGGCAGCCGGGCTCTGCCAGAGTCACGTAGGCATTGTTGCATCATAAACAACCAAAGCTCTTGCAGAGCGCGAATGTCTGTGCGGCAGCGAATGCAGTTCCAAGGGACAGTGAAAACCAGGTAGAGCTTTCAGTGCTGGCAGCTTTCGTGTGGGCGCAATCGCTGGACGTTTCGAATTTGGCAGCCGGGCTCTGCGACAGTCACATAGGCATTGTTGCATCATAACCAACCAAAGGTTTTGCAGAGCGCGAATGTCTGTGTGGCAGCGAATGCAGTTCCAAGGGACAGTGAAAACCAGGTAGAGCTTTCAGTGCTGGCAGCTTTCGTGTGGGCGCAATCGCAGGACGTTTCGAATTTGGCAGCTGGGCTCTGCCAGAGTCACATAGGCATTGTTGCATCATAACTAACCAAGGCTTTTGCAGAGCGCGAATGTCTGTGCGGCAGCGAATGCAGTTCCAAGGGACAGTGAAAACCAGGTAGAGCTTTCAGTGCTGGCAGCTTTCGTGTGGGCGTAATCGCTGGACGTTTCGAATTTGGCAGCCGGGCTCTGCGACAGTCACATAAGCATTGTTGCATCATACCCAACCAAACATCTTACAGAGGGCGAATGTCTGTGCGGCAGCGAATGCAGTTCCAAGGGACAGTGAAAACCAGGTAGAGCTTTCAGTGCTGCCAGCTTTCGTGTGGGCGCAATCGCGGGACGTTTCGAATTTGGCAGACGGGCTCTGCGACAGTCACATAGGCATTGTTGCATCATAACCAACCAAGGCATTTGCAGAGCGCGAATGTCTGTGCTGCAGCGAATGCAGTTCCAAGGGACAGTGAAAACCAGGTAGAGCTTTCAGTGCTGGCAGCTTTCGTGTGGGCGCAATCTCTGGACGTTTCGAATTTGGCAGCCGGGCTCTGCGACAGTCACATAGGCATTGTTGCATCATAGCCAACCAAGGCATTTGCAGAGCGTGAATGTCTGTGCGGCAGCGAATGCAGTTCCAAGGGACAGTGAAAACCAGGTAGAGCTTGCAGTGCTGGCAGCTTTCGTGTGGGCGCAATCACTGGACGTTTCGAATTTGGCAGCCGGGCTCTGCCAGAGTCACATAGGAATTGTTGCATCATAACCAACCAAGGAATTTGCAGAGCGCGAATGTCTGTGTGGCAGCGAATGCAGTTCCAAGAGACAGTGAAAACCAGGTAGAGCTTGCAGTGCTGGCAGCTTTCGTGTGGGCGCTATCGCTGGATGTTTCGAATTTGGCAGCCGGACTCTGCGAGTGTCACATAGGCATTGTTGCATCATAACTAACCAAGGCTTTTGCAGAGCGCGAATGTCTGTGCGGCAGCGAATGCAGTTCCAAGGGACAGTGAAAACCAGGTAGAGCTTTCAGTGCTGGCAGCTTTCGTCTGGGCGCAATCGCGGGACGTTTCGAATTTGGCAGCTGGGCTCTGCCAGAGTCACGTAGGCATTGTTGCATCATAAACAACCAAGGCTTTTGCAGAGCGCGAATGTCTGTGCGGCAGCGAATGCAGTTCCAAGGGACAGTGAAAACCAGGTAGACCTTTCAGTGCTGGCAGCTTTCGTGTGGACGCAATCGCTGGACGTTTCGAATTTGGCAGCCGGGTTCTGCGACAGTCACATAGGCATTGTTGCATCATAACCAACCAAAGCTCTTGCAGAGCGCGAATGTCTGTGCGGCAGCGAATGCAGTTCCAAGGGACAGTGAAAACCAGGTAGAGCTTTCAGTGCTGGCAGCTTTCGTGTGGGCGCAATCGCTGGACGTTTTGAATTTGGCAGCCCGGCTCTGCCAGAGTCACGTAGGCATTGTTGCATCATAAACAATCAAAGCTCTTGCAGAGCGCGAATGTCTGTGCGGCAGCGAATGCAGTTCCAAGGGACAGTGAAAACCAGGTAGAGCTTTCAGTGCTGGCAGCTTTCGTGTGGGCGCAATCGCTGGACGTTTCGAATTTGGCAGCCGGGCTCTTCGACAGTCACATAGGCATTGTTGCATCATAACCAACCAAAGCTCTTGCAGAGCGCAAATGTCTGTGCGGCAGCGAATGCAGTTCCAAGGGACAGTGAAAACCAGGTAGACCTTTCAGTGCTGGCAGCTTTCGTGTGGACGCAATCGCTGGACGTTTCGAATTTGGCAGCCGGGTTCTGCGACAGTCACATAGGCATTGTTGCATCATAACCAACCAAAGCTCTTGCAGAGCGCGAATGTCTGTGCGGCAGCGAATGCAGTTCCAAGGGACAGTGAAAACCAGGTAGAGCTTTCAGTGCTGGCAGCTTTCGTGTGGGCGCAATCGCGGGACGTTTCGAATTTGGCAGCCGGGCTCTGCCAGAGTCACGTAGGCATTGTTGCATCATAAACAACCAAAGCTCTTGCAGAGCGCGAATGTCTGTGCGGCAGCGAATGCAGTTCCAAGGGACAGTGAAAACCAGGTAGAGCTTTCAGTGCTGGCAGCTTTCGTGTGGGCGCAATCGCTGGACGTTTCGAATTTGGCAGCCGGGCTCTGCGACAGTCACATAGGCATTGTTGCATCATAACCAACCAAAGGTTTTGCAGAGCGCGAATGTCTGTGCGGCAGCGAATGCAGTTCCAAGGGACAGTGAAAACCAGGTAGAGCTTTCAGTGCTGGCAGCTTTCGTGTGGGCGCAATCGCGGGACGTTTCGAATTTGGCAGCTGGGCTCTGCCAGAGTCACATAGGCATTGTTGCATCATAACTAACCAAGGCTTTTGCAGAGCGCGAATGTCTGTGCGGCAGCGAATGCAGTTCCAAGGGACAGTGAAAACCAGGTAGAGCTTTCAGTGCTGGCAGCTTTCGTGTGGGCGTAATCGCTGGACGTTTCGAATTTGGCAGCCGGGCTCTGCGACAGTCACATAAGCATTGTTGCATCATACCCAACCAAACATCTTGCAGAGGGCGAATGTCTGTGCGGCAGCGAATGCAGTTCCAAGGGACAGTGAAAACCAGGTAGAGCTTTCAGTGCTGCCAGCTTTCGTGTGGGCGCAATCTCTGGACGTTTCGAATTTGGCAGACGGGCTCTGCGACAGTCACATAGGCATTGTTGCATCATAACCAACCAAGGCATTTGCAGAGCGCGAATGTCTGTGCTGCAGCGAATGCAGTTCCAAGGGACAGTGAAAACCAGGTAGAGCTTTCAGTGCTGGCAGCTTTCGTGTGGGCGCAATCTCTGGACGTTTCGAATTTGGCAGCCGGGCTCTGCGACAGTCACATAGGCATTGTTGCATCATAGCCAACCAAGGCATTTGCAGAGCGTGAATGTCTGTGCGGCAGCGAATGCAGTTCCAAGGGACAGTGAAAACCAGGTAGAGCTTTCAGTGCTGGCAGCTTTCGTGTGGGCGCAATCGCTGGACGTTTCGAATTTGGCAGCCGGGCTCTGCGACAGTCACATAGGCATTGTTGCATCATAACCAACCAAAGCTCTTGCAGAGCGCGAATGTCTGTGCGGCAGCGAATGCAGTTCCAAGGGACAGTGAAAACCAGGTAGAGCTTTCAGTGCTGGCAGCTTTCGTGTGGGCGCAATCGCTGGACGTTTCGAATTTGGCAGCCGGGCTCGGCCAGAGTCACATAGGCATTGTTGCATCATAACCAACCAAAGCTTTTGCATAGCGTGAATGTCTGTGCGGCAGCGAATGCAGTTCCAAGGGACAGTGAAAACCAGGTAGACCTTTCAGTGCTGGGAGCTTTCGTGTGGGCGCAATCGCTGGACGTTTCGAATTTGGCAGCCGGGCTCTGCGACAGTCACATAGGCATTGTTGCATCATAAACAACCAAGGCATTTGCAGAGCGCGAATGTCTGTGCGGCAGCGAATGCAGTTCCAAGGGACAGTGAAAACCAGGTAGAGCTTGCAGTGCTGGCAGCTTTCGTGTGGGCGCAATCGCTGGACATTTCGAATTTGGCAGCCGGGCTCTGCGAGTGTCACATAGGAATTGTTGCATCATAACTAACCAAGGCTTTTGCAGAGCGCGAATGTCTGTGCGGCAGCGAATGCAGTTCCAAGGGACAGTGAAAACCAGGTAGACCTTTCATGCTGGCAGCATTCGTGTGGGTGTAATCGCTGGACGTTTCGAATTTGGCAGCCGGACTCTGCGAGTGTCACATAGGCATTGTTGCATCATAACTAACCAAGGCTTTTGCAGAGCGCGAATGTCTGTGCGGCAGCGAATGCAGTTCCAAGGGACAGTGAAAACCAGGTAGACCTTTCAGTGCTGGCAGCTTTCGTGTGGACGCAATCGCTGGACGTTTCCAATTTGGCAGCCGGGTTCTGCGACAGTCACATAGGCATTGTTGCATCATAACCAACCAAAGCTCTTGCAGAGCGCGAATGTCTGTGCGGCAGCGAATGCAGTTCCAAGGGACAGTGAAAACCAGGTAGAGCTTTCAGTGCTGGCAGCTTTCGTGTGGGTGCAATCGCGGGACGTTTCGAATTTGGCAGCCGGGCTCTGCCAGAGTCACGTAGGCATTGTTGCATCATAAACAACCAAAGCTCTTGCAGAGCGCGAATGTCTGTGCGGCAGCGAATGCAGTTCCAAGGGACAGTGAAAACCAGGTAGAGCTTTCAGTGCTGGCAGCTTTCGTGTGGGCGCAATCGCTGGACGTTTCGAATTTGGCAGCCGGGCTCTGCGACAGTCACATAGGCATTGTTGCATCATAACCAACCAAAGGTTTTGCAGAGCGCGAATGTCTGTGTGGCAGCGAATGCAGTTCCAAGGGACAGTGAAAACCAGGTAGAGCTTTCAGTGCTGGCAGCTTTCGTGTGGGCGCAATCGCGGGACGTTTCGAATTTGGCAGCTGGGCTCTGCCAGAGTCACATAGGCATTGTTGCATCATAACTAACCAAGGCTTTTGCAGAGCGCGAATGTCTGTGCGGCAGCGAATGCAGTTCCAAGGGACAGTGAAAACCAGGTAGAGCTTTCAGTGCTGGCAGCTTTCGTGTGGGCGTAATCGCTGGACGTTTCGAATTTGGCAGCCGGGCTCTGCGACAGTCACATAAGCATTGTTGCATCATACCCAACCAAACATCTTACAGAGGGCGAATGTCTGTGCGGCAGCGAATGCAGTTCCAAGGGACAGTGAAAACCAGGTAGAGCTTTCAGTGCTGCCAGCTTTCGTGTGGGCGCAATCGCGGGACGTTTCGAATTTGGCAGACGGGCTCTGCGACAGTCACATAGGCATTGTTGCATCATAACCAACCAAGGCATTTGCAGAGCGCGAATGTCTGTGCTGCAGCGAATGCAGTTCCAAGGGACAGTGAAAACCAGGTAGAGCTTTCAGTGCTGGCAGCTTTCGTGTGGGCGCAATCTCTGGACGTTTCGAATTTGGCAGCCGGGCTCTGCGACAGTCACATAGGCATTGTTGCATCATAGCCAACCAAGGCATTTGCAGAGCGTGAATGTCTGTGCGGCAGCGAATGCAGTTCCAAGGGACAGTGAAAACCAGGTAGAGCTTGCAGTGCTGGCAGCTTTCGTGTGGGCGCAATCACTGGACGTTTCGAATTTGGCAGCCGGGCTCTGCCAGAGTCACATAGGAATTGTTGCATCATAACCAACCAAGGAATTTGCAGAGCGCGAATGTCTGTGTGGCAGCGAATGCAGTTCCAAGAGACAGTGAAAACCAGGTAGAGCTTGCAGTGCTGGCAGCTTTCGTGTGGGCGCTATCGCTGGATGTTTCGAATTTGGCAGCCGGACTCTGCGAGTGTCACATAGGCATTGTTGCATCATAACTAACCAAGGCTTTTGCAGAGCGCGAATGTCTGTGCGGCAGCGAATGCAGTTCCAAGGGACAGTGAAAACCAGGTAGAGCTTTCAGTGCTGGCAGCTTTCGTCTGGGCGCAATCGCGGGACGTTTCGAATTTGGCAGCTGGGCTCTGCCAGAGTCACGTAGGCATTGTTGCATCATAAACAACCAAGGCTTTTGCAGAGCGCGAATGTCTGTGCGGCAGCGAATGCAGTTCCAAGGGACAGTGAAAACCAGGTAGACCTTTCAGTGCTGGCAGCTTTCGTGTGGACGCAATCGCTGGACGTTTCGAATTTGGCAGCCGGGTTCTGCGACAGTCACATAGGCATTGTTGCATCATAACCAACCAAAGCTCTTGCAGAGCGCGAATGTCTGTGCGGCAGCGAATGCAGTTCCAAGGGACAGTGAAAACCAGGTAGAGCTTTCAGTGCTGGCAGCTTTCGTGTGGGCGCAATCGCTGGACGTTTTGAATTTGGCAGCCCGGCTCTGCCAGAGTCACGTAGGCATTGTTGCATCATAAACAATCAAAGCTCTTGCAGAGCGCGAATGTCTGTGCGGCAGCGAATGCAGTTCCAAGGGACAGTGAAAACCAGGTAGAGCTTTCAGTGCTGGCAGCTTTCGTGTGGGCGCAATCGCTGGACGTTTCGAATTTGGCAGCCGGGCTCTTCGACAGTCACATAGGCATTGTTGCATCATAACCAACCAAAGCTCTTGCAGAGCGCAAATGTCTGTGCGGCAGCGAATGCAGTTCCAAGGGACAGTGAAAACCAGGTAGACCTTTCAGTGCTGGCAGCTTTCGTGTGGACGCAATCGCTGGACGTTTCGAATTTGGCAGCCGGGTTCTGCGACAGTCACATAGGCATTGTTGCATCATAACCAACCAAAGCTCTTGCAGAGCGCGAATGTCTGTGCGGCAGCGAATGCAGTTCCAAGGGACAGTGAAAACCAGGTAGAGCTTTCAGTGCTGGCAGCTTTCGTGTGGGCGCAATCGCGGGACGTTTCGAATTTGGCAGCCGGGCTCTGCCAGAGTCACGTAGGCATTGTTGCATCATAAACAACCAAAGCTCTTGCAGAGCGCGAATGTCTGTGCGGCAGCGAATGCAGTTCCAAGGGACAGTGAAAACCAGGTAGAGCTTTCAGTGCTGGCAGCTTTCGTGTGGGCGCAATCGCTGGACGTTTCGAATTTGGCAGCCGGGCTCTGCGACAGTCACATAGGCATTGTTGCATCATAACCAACCAAAGGTTTTGCAGAGCGCGAATGTCTGTGCGGCAGCGAATGCAGTTCCAAGGGACAGTGAAAACCAGGTAGAGCTTTCAGTGCTGGCAGCTTTCGTGTGGGCGCAATCGCGGGACGTTTCGAATTTGGCAGCTGGGCTCTGCCAGAGTCACATAGGCATTGTTGCATCATAACTAACCAAGGCTTTTGCAGAGCGCGAATGTCTGTGCGGCAGCGAATGCAGTTCCAAGGGACAGTGAAAACCAGGTAGAGCTTTCAGTGCTGGCAGCTTTCGTGTGGGCGTAATCGCTGGACGTTTCGAATTTGGCAGCCGGGCTCTGCGACAGTCACATAAGCATTGTTGCATCATACCCAACCAAACATCTTGCAGAGGGCGAATGTCTGTGCGGCAGCGAATGCAGTTCCAAGGGACAGTGAAAACCAGGTAGAGCTTTCAGTGCTGCCAGCTTTCGTGTGGGCGCAATCGCGGGACGTTTCGAATTTGGCAGACGGGCTCTGCGACAGTCACATAGGCATTGTTGCATCATAACCAACCAAGGCATTTGCAGAGCGCGAATGTCTGTGCTGCAGCGAATGCAGTTCCAAGGGACAGTGAAAACCAGGTAGAGCTTTCAGTGCTGGCAGCTTTCGTGTGGGCGCAATCTCTGGACGTTTCGAATTTGGCAGCCGGGCTCTGCGACAGTCACATAGGCATTGTTGCATCATAGCCAACCAAGGCATTTGCAGAGCGTGAATGTCTGTGCGGCAGCGAATGCAGTTCCAAGGGACAGTGAAAACCAGGTAGAGCTTGCAGTGCTGGCAGCTTTCGTGTGGGCGCAATCACTGGACGTTTCGAATTTGGCAGCCGGGCTCTGCCAGAGTCACATAGGAATTGTTGCATCATAACCAACCAAGGAATTTGCAGAGCGCGAATGTCTGTGTGGCAGCGAATGCAGTTCCAAGAGACAGTGAAAACCAGGTAGAGCTTGCAGTGCTGGCAGCTTTCGTGTGGGCGCTATCGCTGGATGTTTCGAATTTGGCAGCCGGACTCTGCGAGTGTCACATAGGCATTGTTGCATCATAACTAACCAAGGCTTTTGCAGAGCGCGAATGTCTGTGCGGCAGCGAATGCAGTTCCAAGGGACAGTGAAAACCAGGTAGAGCTTTCAGTGCTGGCAGCTTTCGTCGGGGCGCAATCGCGGGACGTTTCGAATTTGGCAGCTGGGCTCTGCCAGAGTCACGTAGGCATTGTTGCATCATAAACAACCAAGGCTTTTGCAGAGCGCGAATGTCTGTGCGGCAGCGAATGCAGTTCCAAGGGACAGTGAAAACCAGGTAGAGCTTTCAGTGCTGGCAGCTTTCGTGTGGACGCAATCGCTGGACGTTTCGAATTTGGCAGCCGGGTTCTGCGACAGTCACATAGGCATTGTTGCATCATAACCAACCAAAGCTCTTGCAGAGCGCGAATGTCTGTGCGGCAGCGAATGCAGTTCCAAGGGACAGTGAAAACCAGGTAGAGCTTTCAGTGCTGGCAGCTTTCGTGTGGGCGCAATCGCTGGACGTTTTGAATTTGGCAGCCCGGCTCTGCCAGAGTCACGTAGGCATTGTTGCATCATAAACAATCAAAGCTCTTGCAGAGCGCGAATGTCTGTGCGGCAGCGAATGCAGTTCCAAGGGACAGTGAAAACCAGGTAGAGCTTTCAGTGCTGGCAGCTTTCGTGTGGGCGCAATCGCTGGACGTTTCGAATTTGGCAGCCGGGCTCTTCGACAGTCACATAGGCATTGTTGCATCATAACCAACCAAAGCTCTTGCAGAGCGCAAATGTCTGTGCGGCAGCGAATGCAGTTCCAAGGGACAGTGAAAACCAGGTAGAGCTTTCAGTGCTGGCAGCTTTCGTGTGGGCGCAATCGCTGGACGTTTCAAATTTGGCAGCCGGGTTCTGCGACAGTCACATAGGCATTGTTGCATCATAACCAACCAAGGCATTTGCAGAGCGCAAATGTCTGTGCGGCAGCGAATGCAGTTCCAAGGGACAGTGAAAACCAGGTAGACCTTTCAGTGCTGGCAGCTTTCGTGTGGGCGCAATCTCTGGACGTTTCGAATTTGGCAGCTGGGCTCTGCCAGAGTCACATAGGCATTGTTGCATCATAAACAACCAAGGCTTTTGCAGAGCGCGAATGTCTGTGCGGCAGCGAATGCAGTTCCAAGGGACAGTGAAAACCAGGTAGAGCTTTCAGTGCTGGCAGCTTTCGTGTGGGCGCAATCGCTGGACGTTTCGAATTTGGCTGCCGGGCTCTGCGACAGTCACATAGGCATTGTTGCATCATAACCAACCAAAGCTCTTGCAGAGCGCGAATGTCTGTGCGGCAGCGAATGCAGTTCCAAGGGACAGTGAAAACCAGGTAGAGCTTTCAGTGCTGGCAGCTTTCGTGTGGGCGCAATCGCTGGACGTTTCGAATTTGGCAGCCGGGCTCTTCGACAGTCACATAGGCATTGTTGCATCATAACCAACCAAAGCTCTTGCAGAGCGCAAATGTCTGTGCGGCAGCGAATGCAGTTCCAAGGGACAGTGAAAACCAGGTAGACCTTTCAGTGCTGGCAGCTTTCGTGTGGGCGCAATCGCTGGACGTTTCGAATTTGGCAGCCGGGCTCGGCCAGAGTCACATAGGCATTGTTGCATCATAACCAACCAAAGCTTTTGCATAGCGTGAATGTCTGTGCGGCAGCGAATGCAGTTCCAAGGGACAGTGAAAACCAGGTAGAGCTTTCAGTGCTGGGAGCTTTCGTGTGGGCGCAATCTCTGGACGTTTCGAATTTGGCAGCCGGGCTCTGCGACAGTCACATAGGAATTGTTGCATCATAGCCAACCAAGGCATTTGCAGAGCGCGAATGTCTGTGTGGCAGCGAATGCAGTTCCAAGGGATAGTGAAAACCAGGTAGAGCTTGCAGTGCTGGCAGCTTTCGTGTGGGCGCTATCGCTGGACGTTTCGAATTTGGCAGCCGGGCTCTGCCAGAGTCACGTAGGCATTGTTGCATCATAAACAACCAAGGCTTTTGCAGAGCGCGAATGTCTGTGCGGCAGCGAATGCAGTTCCAAGGGACAGTGAAAACCAGGTAGACCTTTCAGGCTGGCAGCTTTCGTGTGGGCGTAATCGCTGGACGTTTCGAATTTGGCAGCCGGGCTCTGCGACAGTCACATAGGCATTGTTGCACCATAACCAACCAAACATCTTGCAGAGAGCGAATGTCTGTGCGGCAGCGAATGCAGTTCCAAGGGACAGTGAAAACCAGGTAGACCTTTCAGTGCTGGCAGCTTTCGTGTGGACGCAATCGCTGGACGTTTCGAATTTGGCAGCCGGGCTCTGCGACAGTCACATAGGCATTGTTGCATCATAACCAACCAAAGCTCTTGCAGAGCGCGAATGTCTGTGCGGCAGCGAATGCAGTTCCAAGGGACAGTGAAAACCAGGTAGAGCTTTCAGTGCTGGCAGCTTTCGTGTGGGCGCAATCGCGGGACGTTTCGAATTTGGCAGCCGGGCTCTGCCAGAGTCACGTAGGCATTGTTGCATCATAAACAATCAAAGCTCTTGCAGAGCGCGAATGTCTGTGCGGCAGCGAATGCAGTTCCAAGGGACAGTGAAAACCAGGTAGAGCTTTCAGTGCTGGCAGCTTTCGTGTGGGCGCAATCGCTGGACGTTTCGAATTTGGCAGCCGGGCTCTGCGACAGTCACATAGGCATTGTTGCATCATAACCAACCAAAGGTTTTGCAGAGCGCGAATGTCTGTGCGGCAGCGAATGCAGTTCCAAGGGACAGTGAAAACCAGGTAGAGCTTTCAGTGCTGGCAGCTTTCGTGTGGGCGCAATCGCGGGACGTTTCGAATTTGGCAGCTGGGCTCTGCCAGAGTCACATAGGCATTGTTGCATCATAACTAACCAAGGCTTTTGCAGAGCGCGAATGTCTGTGCGGCAGCGAATGCAGTTCCAAGGGACAGTGAAAACCAGGTAGAGCTTTCAGTGCTGGCAGCTTTCGTGTGGGCGTAATCGCTGGACGTTTCGAATTTGGCAGCCGGGCTCTGCGACAGTCACATAAGCATTGTTGCATCATACCCAACCAAACATCTTGCAGAGGGCGAATGTCTGTGCGGCAGCGAATGCAGTTCCAAGGGACAGTGAAAACCAGGTAGAGCTTTCAGTGCTGCCAGCTTTCGTGTGGGCGCAATCGCGGGACGTTTCGAATTTGGCAGACGGGCTCTGCCAGAGTCACATAGGCATTGTTGCATCATAACCAACCAAGGCATTTGCAGAGCGCGAATGTCTGTGCTGCAGCGAATGCAGTTCCAAGGGACAGTGAAAACCAGGTAGAGCTTTCAGTGCTGGCAGCTTTCGTGTGGGCGCAATCTCTGGACGTTTCGAATTTGGCAGCCGGGCTCTGCGACAGTCACATAGGCATTGTTGCATCATAGCCAACCAAGGCATTTGCAGAGCGTGAATGTCTGTGCGGCAGCGAATGCAGTTCCAAGGGACAGTGAAAACCAGGTAGAGCTTGCAGTGCTGGCAGCTTTCGTGTGGGCGCAATCACTGGACGTTTCGAATTTGGCAGCCGGGCTCTGCCAGAGTCACATAGGAATTGTTGCATCATAACCAACCAAGGAATTTGCAGAGCGCGAATGTCTGTGTGGCAGCGAATGCAGTTCCAAGAGACAGTGAAAACCAGGTAGAGCTTGCAGTGCTGGCAGCTTTCGTGTGGGCGCTATCGCTGGATGTTTCGAATTTGGCAGCCGGACTCTGCGAGTGTCACATAGGCATTGTTGCATCATAACTAACCAAGGCTTTTGCAGAGCGCTAATGTCTGTGCGGCAGCGAATGCAGTTCCAAGGGACAGTGAAAACCAGGTAGAGCTTTCAGTGCTGGCAGCTTTCGTGTGGGCGCAATCGCGGGACGTTTCGAATTTGGCAGCTGGGCTCTGCCAGAGTCACGTAGGCATTGTTGCATCATAAACAACCAAGGCTTTTGCAGAGCGCGAATGTCTGTGCGGCAGCGAATGCAGTTCCAAGGGACAGTGAAAACCAGGTAGACCTTTCAGTGCTGGCAGCTTTCGTGTGGACGCAATCGCTGGACGTTTCGAATTTGGCAGCCGGGTTCTGCGACAGTCACATAGGCATTGTTGCATCATAACCAACCAAAGCTCTTGCAGAGCGCGAATGTCTGTGCGGCAGCGAATGCAGTTCCAAGGGACAGTGAAAACCAGGTAGAGCTTTCAGTGCTGGCAGCTTTCGTGTGGGCGCAATCGCTGGACGTTTTGAATTTGGCAGCCCAGCTCTGCCAGAGTCACGTAGGCATTGTTGCATCATAAACAATCAAAGCTCTTGCAGAGCGCGAATGTCTGTGCGGCAGCGAATGCAGTTCCAAGGGACAGTGAAAACCAGGTAGACCTTTCAGTGCTGGCAGCTTTCGTGTGGGCGCAATCTCTGGACGTTTCGAATTTGGCAGCCGGGCTCTGCGACAGTCACATAGGCATTGTTGCATCATAACCAACCAAAGCTCTTGCAGAGCGCAAATGTCTGTGCGGCAGCGAATGCAGTTCCAAGGGACAGTGAAAACCAGGTAGAGCTTTCAGTGCTGGCAGCTTTCGTGTGGGCGCAATCGCTGGACGTTTCGAATTTGGCAGCCGGGCTCGGCCAGAGTCACATAGGCATTGTTGCATCATAACCAACCAAAGCTTTTGCATAGCGTGAATGTCTGTGCGGCAGCGAATGCAGTTCCAAGGGACAGTGAAAACCAGGTAGACCTTTCAGTGCTGGGAGCTTTCGTGTGGGCGCAATCGCTGGACGTTTCGAATTTGGCAGCCGGGCTCTGCGACAGTCACATAGGCATTGTTGCATCATAACCAACCAAGGAATTTGCAGAGCGCGAATGTCTGTGCGGCAGCGAATGCAGTTCCAAGGGACAGTGAAAACCAGGTAGACCTTTCATGCTGGCAGCTTTCGTGTGGGCGTAATCGCTGGACGTTTCGAATTTGGCAGCCGGGCTCTGCGAGAGTCACATAGGCATTGTTGCATCATAACCAACCAAGGCATTTGCAGAGCGCGAATGTCTGTGCGGCAGCGAATGCAGTTCCAAGGGACAGTGAAAACCAGGTAGAGCTTTCAGTGCTGGCAGCATTCGTGTGGGCGCTATCGCTGGACGTTTCTAATTTGGCAGCCGGGCTCTGCCAGAGTCACATAGGTATTGTTGCATCATAACCAACCAAGGCATTTGCAGAGCGCGAATGTCTGTGCGGCAGCGAATGCAGTTCCAAGGGACAGTGAAAACCAGGTAGAGCTTTCAGTGCTGGCAGCTTTCGTGTGGGCGCAATCGCTGGACGTTTCGAATTTGGCAGCCGGGTTCTGCGACAGTCACATAGGCATTGTTGCATCATAACCAACCAAGGCATTTGCAGAGCGCAAATGTCTGTGCGGCAGCGAATGCAGTTCCAAGGGACAGTGAAAACCAGGTAGAGCTTTCAGTGCTGGCAGCTTTCGTGTGGGCGCAATCGCTGGACGTTTCGAATTTGGCAGCCGGGCTCGGCCAGAGTCACATAGGCATTGTTGCATCATAACCAACCAAAGCTTTTGCATAGCGTGAATGTCTGTGCGGCAGCAAATGCAGTTCCAAGGGACAGTGAAAACCAGGTAGAGCTTTCAGTGCTGGGAGCTTTCGTGTGGGCGCAATCGCTGGACGTTTCGAATTTGGCAGCCGGGCTCTGCGACAGTCACATAGGAATTGTTGCATCATAACCAACCAAGGAATTTGCAGAGCGCGAATGTCTGTGCGGCAGCGAATGCAGTTCCAAGGGACAGTGAAAACCAGGTAGACCTTTCATGCTGGCAGCTTTCGTGTGGGCGTAATCGCTGGACGTTTCGAATTTGGCAGCCGGGCTCTGCGAGAGTCACATAGGCATTGTTGCATCATAACCAACCAAGGCATTTGCAGAGCGCGAATGTCTGTGCGGCAGCGAATGCAGTTCCAAGGGACAGTGAAAACCAGGTAGAGCTTTCAGTGCTGGCAGCATTCGTGTGGGCGCTATCGCTGGACGTTACGAATTTGGCAGCTGGGCTCTGCCAGAGTCACATAGGCATTGTTGCATCATAACCAACCAAGGCATTTGCAGAGCGCGAATGTCTGTGCGGCAGCGAATGCAGTTCCAAGGGACAGTGAAAACCAGGTAGACCTTTCATGCTGGCAGCTTTCGTGTGGGCGTAATCGCTGGACGTTTCTAATTTGGCAGCCGGGCTCTGCCAGAGTCACATAGGTATTGTTGCATCATAACCAACCAAGGCATTTGCAGAGCGCGAATGTCTGTGCGGCAGCGAATGCAGTTCCAAGGGACAGTGAAAACCAGGTAGAGCTTTCAGTGCTGGCAGCTTTCGTGTGGGCGCAATCGCTGGACGTTTCGAATTTGGCAGCCGGGTTCTGCGACAGTCACATAGGCATTGTTGCATCATAACCAACCAAGGCATTTGCAGAGCGCAAATGTCTGTGCGGCAGCGAATGCAGTTCCAAGGGACAGTGAAAACCAGGTAGAGCTTTCAGTGCTGGCAGCTTTCGTGTGGGCGCAATCGCTGGACGTTTCGAATTTGGCAGCCGGGCTCGGCCAGAGTCACATAGGCATTGTTGCATCATAACCAACCAAAGCTTTTGCATAGCGTGAATGTCTGTGCGGCAGCGAATGCAGTTCCAAGGGACAGTGAAAACCAGGTAGACCTTTCAGTGCTGGGAGCTTTCGTGTGGGCGCAATCTCTGGACGTTTCGAATTTGGCAGCCGGGCTCTGCGACAGTCACATAGGCATTGTTGCATCATAGCCAACCAAGGCATTTGCAGAGCGCGAATGTCTGTGCGGCAGCGAATGCAGTTCCAAGGGATAGTGAAAACCAGGTAGAGCTTGCAGTGCTGGCAGCTTTCGTGTGGGCGCTATCGCTGGACGTTTCGAATTTGGCAGCCGGGCTCTGCCAGAGTCACGTAGGCATTGTTGCATCATAAACAACCAAGGCTTTTGCAGAGGGCGAATGTCTGTGCGGCAGCGAATGCAGTTCCAAGGGACAGTGAAAACCAGGTAGACCTTTCAGGCTGGCAGCTTTCGTGTGGGCGTAATCGCTGGACGTTTCGAATTTGGCAGCCGGGCTCTGCGACAGTCACATAGGCATTGTTGCACCATAACCAACCAAACATCTTGCAGAGAGCGAATGTCTGTGCGGCAGCGAATGCAGTTCCAAGGGACAGTGAAAACCAGGTAGACCTTTCAGTGCTGGCAGCTTTCGTGTGGACGCAATCGCTGGACGTTTCGAATTTGGCAGCCGGGCTCTGTGACAGTCACATAGGCATTGTTGCATCATAAACAATCAAAGCTCTTGCAGAGCGCGAATGTCTGTGCGGCAGCGAATGCAGTTCCAAGGGACAGTGAAAACCAGGTAGAGCTTTCAGTGCTGGCAGCTTTCGTGTGGGCGCAATCGCTGGACGTTTCGAATTTGGCAGCCGGGCTCTGCGACAGTCACATAGGCATTGTTGCATCGTAACCAATCAAAGCTATTGCAGAGCGCGAATGTCTGTGCGGCAGCGAATGCAGTTCCAAGGGACAGTGAAAACCAGGTAGAGCTTTCAGTGCTGGCAGCATTCGTGTGGGCGCTATCGCTGCCCGTTACGAATTTGGCAGCCGGGCTCTGCCAGAGTCACATAGGCATTGTTGCATCATAACCAACCAAGGCATTTGAAGAGCGCGAATGTCTGTGCGGCAGCGAATGCAGTTCCAAGGGACAGTGAAAACCAGGTAGACCTTTCATGCTGGCAGCTTTCGTGTGGGCGTAATCGCTGGACGTTTCTAATTTGGCAGCCGGGCTCTGCCAGAGTCACATAGGTATTGTTGCATCATAACCAACCAAGGCATTTGCAGAGCGCGAATGTCTGTGCGGCAGCGAATGCAGTTCCAAGGGACAGTGAAAACCAGGTAGAGCTTTCAGTGCTGGCAGCTTTCGTGTGGGCGCAATCGCTGGACGTTTCGAATTTGGCAGCCGGGTTCTGCGACAGTCACATAGGCATTGTTGCATCATAACCAACCAAGGCATTTGCAGAGCGCAAATGTCTGTGCGGCAGCGAATGCAGTTCCAAGGGACAGTGAAAACCAGGTAGACCTTTCAGTGCTGGCAGCTTTCGTGTGGGCGCAATCTCTGGACGTTTCGAATTTGGCAGCTGGGCTCTGCCAGAGTCACATAGGCATTGTTGCATCATAAACAACCAAGGCTTTTGCAGAGCGCGAATGTCTGTGCGGCAGCGAATGCAGTTCCAAGGGACAGTGAAAACCAGGTAGAGCTTTCAGTGCTGGCAGCTTTCGTGTGGGCGCAATCGCTGGACGTTTCGAATTTGGCTGCCGGGCTCTGCGACAGTCACATAGGCATTGTTGCATCATAACCAACCAAAGCTCTTGCAGAGCGCGAATGTCTGTGCGGCAGCGAATGCAGTTCCAAGGGACAGTGAAAACCAGTTAGAGCTTTCAGTGCTGGCAGCTTTCGTGTGGGCGCAATCGCTGGACGTTTCGAATTTGGCAGCCGGGCTCTTCGACAGTCACATAGGCATTGTTGCATCATAACCAACCAAAGCTCTTGCAGAGGGCGAATGTCTGTGCGGCAGCGAATGCAGTTCCAAGGGACAGTGAAAACCAGGTAGAGCTTTCAGTGCTGGCAGCTTTCGTGTGGGCGCAATCGCTGGACGTTTCGAATTTGGCAGCCGGGCTCTGCGACAGTCACATAGGCATTGTTGCATCATAACCAACCAAAGCTTTTGCATAGCGTGAATGTCTGTGCGGCAGCGAATGCAGTTCCAAGGGACAGTGAAAACCAGGTAGACCTTTCAGTGCTGGGAGCTTTCGTGTGGGCGCAATCTCTGGACGTTTCGAATTTGGCAGCCGGGCTCTGCGACAGTCACATAGGCATTGTTGCATCATAGCCAACCAAGGCATTAGCAGAGCGCGAATGTCTGTGCGGCAGCGAATGCAGTTCCAAGGGATAGTGAAAACCAGGTAGAGCTTGCAGTGCTGGCAGCTTTCGTGTGGGCGCTATCGCTGGACGTTTCGAATTTGGCAGCCGGGCTCTGCCAGAGTCACGTAGGCATTGTTGCATCATAAACAACCAAGGCTTTTGCAGAGCGCGAATGTCTGTGCGGCAGCGAATGCAGTTCCAAGGGACAGTGAAAACCAGGTAGAGCTTTCAGGCTGGCAGCTTTCGTGTGGGCGTAATCGCTGGACGTTTCGAATTTGGCAGCCGGGCTCTGCGACAGTCACATAGGCATTGTTGCACCATAACCAACCAAACATCTTGCAGAGCGCGAATGTCTGTGCGGCAGCGAATGCAGTTCCAAGGGACAGTGAAAACCAGGTAGACCTTTCAGTGCTGGCAGCTTTCGTGTGGACGCAATCGCTGGACGTTTCGAATTTGGCAGCCGGGCTCTGCGACAGTCACATAGGCATTGTTGCATCATAACCAACCAAAGCTCTTGCAGAGCGCGAATGTCTGTGCGGCAGCGAATGCAGTTCCAAGGCACAGTGAAAACCAGGTAGAGCTTTCAGTGCTGGCAGCTTTCGTGTGGGCGCAATCGCGGGACGTTTCGAATTTGGCAGCCGGGCTCTGCCAGAGTCACGTAGGCATTGTTGCATCATAAACAATCAAAGCTCTTGCAGAGCGCGAATGTTTGTGCAGCAGCAAATGCAGTTCCAAGGGACAGTGAAAACCAGGTAGAGCTTTCAGTGCTGGCAGCTTTCGTGTGGGCGCAATCGCTGGACGTTTCGAATTTGGCAGCCGGGCTCTGCGACAGTCACATAGGCATTTTTGCATCGTAACCAATCAAAGCTATTGCAGAGCGCGAATGTCTGTGCGGCAGCGAATGCAGTTCCAAGGGACAGTGAAAACCAGGTAGAGCTTTCAGTGCTGGCAGCATTCGTGTGGACGCTATCGCTGCCCGTTACGAATTTGGCAGCCGGGCTCTGCCAGAGTCACATAGGCATTGTTGCATCATAACCAACCAAGGCATTTGCAGAGCGCGAATGTCTGTGCGGCAGCGAATGCAGTTCCAAGGGACAGTGAAAACCAGGTAGACCTTTCATGCTGGCACCTTTCGTGTGGGCGTAATCGCTGGACGTTTCTAATTTGGCAGCCGGGCTCTGCCAGAGTCACATAGGTATTATTGCATCATAACCAACCAAGGCATTTGCAGAGCGCGAATGTCTGTGCGGCAGCGAATGCAGTTCCAAGGGACAGTGAAAACCAGGTAGACCTTTCAGTACTGGCAGCTTTCGTCTGGGCGCAATCGCAGGACGTTTCGAATTTGGCAGCTGGGCTCTGCCAGAGTCACATAGGCATTGTTGCATCATAACCAACCAAGGCTTTTGCAGAGCGCGAATGTCTGTGCGGCAGCGAATGCAGTTCCAAGGGACAGTGAAAACCAGGTAGAGCTTTCAGTGCTGGCAGCTTTCGTGTGGGCGCAATCGCTGGACGTTTCGAATTTGGCAGCCGGGTTCTGCGACAGTCACATAGGCATTGTTGCATCATAACCAACCAAGGCATTTGCAGAGCGCAAATGTCTGTGCGGCAGCGAATGCAGTTCCAAGGGACAGTGAAAACCAGGTAGAGCTTTCAGTGCTGGCAGCTTTCGTGTGGGCGCAATCGCTGGACGTTTCGAATTTGGCAGCCGGGCTCTTCGACAGTCACATAGGCATTGTTGCATCATAACCAACCAAAGCTCTTGCAGAGCGCAAATGTCTGTGCGGCAGCGAATGCAGTTCCAAGGGACAGTGAAAACCAGGTAGACCTTTCAGTGCTGGCAGCTTTCGTGTGGGCGCAATCTCTGGAGGTTTCGAATTTGGCAGCCGGGCTCTGCGACAGTCACATAGGCATTGTTGCATCATAACCAACCAAGGCATTTGCAGAGCGCGAATGTCTGTGCGGCAGCGAATGCAGTTCCAAGGGACAGTGAAAACCAGGTAGAGCTTGCAGTGCTGGCAACTTTCGTGTGGGCGCTATCGCTGGACGTTTCGAATTTGGCAGCCGGGCTCTGCCAGAGTCACATAGGCATTGTTGCATCGTAGCCAACCAAGGCATTTGCAGAGCGCGAATGTCTGTGCGGCAGCGAATGCAGTTCCAAGGGACAGTGAAAACCAGGTAGAGCTTGCAGTGCTGGCAGCTTTCGTGTGGGCGCTATCGCTGGATGTTTCGAATTTGGCAGCCGGGCTCTGCCAGAGTCACATAGGAATTGTTGCATCATAACCAACCAAGGCATTTGCAGAGCGCGAATGTCTGTGCGGCAGCGAATGCAGTTCCAAGGGACAGTGAAAACCAGGTAAGGCTTGCAGTGCTGGCAGCTTTCGTGTGGGCGCAATCGCTGGACGTTTCGAATTTGGCAGCCGGGCTCTGCCAGTGTCACATAGGCATTGTTGCATCATAACCAACCAAAGCTATTGCAGAGCGCGAATATCTGTGCGGCAGCGAATGCAGTTCCAAGGGACAGTGAAAACCAGGTAGACCTTTCAGGCTGGCAGCTTTCGTGTGGGCGTAATCGCTGGACGTTTCGAATTTGGCAGCCGGGCTCTGCGACAGTCACATAGGCATTGTTGCATCATAACCAACCAAAGCTCTTGCAGAGCGCGAATGTCTGTGCGGCAGCGAATGCAGTTCCAAGGGACAGTGAAAACCAGGTAGAGCTTGCAGTGCTGGCAGCTTTCGTGTGGGCGCAATCGCGGGACGTTTCGAATTTGGCAGCCGGGCTCTGCCAGAGTCACGTAGGCATTGTTGCATCATAAACAATCAAAGCTCTTGCATAGCGCGAATGTCTGTGCGGCAGCGAATGCAGTTCCAAGGGACAGTGAAAACCAGGTAGACCTTTCAGGCTGGCAGCTTTCGTGTGGGCGTAATCGCTGGACGTTTCGAATTTGGCAGCCGGGCTCTTCGACAGTCACATAGGCATTGTTGCATCATAACCAACCAAAGCTCTTGCAGAGCGCGAATGTCTGTGCGGCAGCGAATGCAGTTCCAAGGGACAGTGAAAACCAGGTAGAGCTTTCAGTGCTGGCAGCTTTCGTGTGGGCGCAATCGCTGGACGTTTCTAATTTGGCAGCCGGGCTCTGCGACAGTCACATAGGCATTGTTGCATCATAACCAACCAAAGCTCTTGCAGAGCGCGAATGTCTGTGCGGCAGCGAATGCAGTTCCAAGGGACAGTGAAAACCAGGTAGAGCTTTCAGTGCTGGCAGCTTTCGTGTGGGCGCAATCGCGGGACGTTTCGAATTTGGCAGCCGGGCTCGGCCAGAGTCATGTAGGCATTGTTGCATCATAAACAATCAAAGCTCTTGCAGAGCGCGAATGTCTGTGCGGCAGCGAATGCAGTTCCAAGGGACAGTGAAAACCAGGTAGAGCTTTCAGTGCTGGCAGCTTTCGTGTGGGCGCAATCGCTGGACGTTTCGAATTTGGCAGCCGGGCTCTGCCAGAGTCACATAGGCATTGTTGCATCATAACCAACCAAAGCTATTGCAGAGCGCGAATGTCTGTGCGGCAGCGAATGCAGTTCCAAGGGACAGTGAAAACCAGGTAGAGCTTTCAGTGCTGGCAGCTTTCGTGTGGGCGCTATCGCTGGACGTTTCGAATTTGGCAGCCGGGCTCTGCCAGAGTCACATAGGCATTGTTGCATCATAACCAACCAAGGCATTTGCAGAGCGCGAATGTCTGTGCGGCAGCGAATGCAGTTCCAAGGGACAGTGAAAACCAGGTAGAGCTTGCAGTGCTGGCAGCTTTCGTGTGGGCGCAATCGCTGGACGTTTCGAATTTGGCAGCCGGGCTCTGCCAGTGTCACATAGGCATTGTTGCATCATAACCAACCAAAGCTCTTGCAGAGCGTGAATGTCTGTGCGGCAGCGAATGCAGTTCCAAGGGACAGTGAAAACCAGGTAGAGCTTGCAGTGCTGGCAGCTTTCGTGTGGGCGCAATCGCTGGACGTTTCGAATTTGGCAGCCGGGCTCTGCGACAGTCACGTAGGCATTGTTGCATCATAACCAACCAAGGGTTTTGCAGAGCGCAAATGTCTGTGCGGCAGCGAATGCAGTTCCAAGGGACAGTGAAAACCAGGCAGAGCTTTCAGTGCTGGCAGGTTTCCTGTGGGCGCAATCGCTGGACGTTTCGAATTTGGCAGCTGGGCTCGGCCAGAGTCACATAGGCATTGTTGCATCATAACCAACAAAAGGTTTTTCAGAGCATGAATGTCTGTGCGGCAGTGAATGCAGTTCCAAGGGACAGTGAAAACCAGGTAGACCTTTCAGTGCTGGCAGCTTTCGTGTGGGTGCAATCGCGGGACGTTTCGAATTTGGCAGCTGGGCTCTGCCAGAGTCACGTAGGCATTGTTGCATCATAAACAACCAAGGCTTTTGCAGAGCGCGAATGTCTGTGCGGCAGCGAATGCAGTTCCAAGGGACAGTGAAAACCAGGTAGACCTTTCATGCTGGCAGCTTTCGTGTGGGCGCAATCGCTGGACGTTTCGAATTTGGCAGCCGGGCTCTACGACAGTCACATAGGCATTGTTGCATCATAACCAACCGAAGCTCTTGCAGAGGGTGAATGTCTCTGCGGCAGCGAATGCAGTTCCAAGGGACAGTGAAAACCAGGTAGAGCTTGCAGTGCCGGCAGCTTTCGTGTGGACGCAATCGCTGGACGTTTCGAATTTCGCAGCCGGGTTCTGACACAGTCACATAGGCATTGTTGCATCATAAGCAACCAAGGCTTTTGCAGAGCGCGAATGTCTGTGCGGCAGCGAATGCAGTTCCAAGGGACAGTGAAAACCAGGTAGAGCTTTCAGTGCTGGCAGCTTTCGTGTGGGCGCAGTCGCGGGAGGTTTCGAATTTGGCAGCTGGGCTCTGCCAGAGTCACGTAGGCATTGTTGCATCATAAACAACCAAATCTCTTGCAGAGCGCGAATGTCTGTGCGGCAGCGAATGCAGTTCCAAGGGACAGTGAAAACCAGGTAGACCTTTCAGTGCTGGCAGCTTTCGTGTGGGCGCAATCGCTGGACGTTTCGAATTTGGCAGCCGGGCTCTGCCAGAGTCACATAGGCATTGTTGCATCATAACCAACCAAGGCATTTGCAGAGCGCGAATGTCTGTGCGGCAGCGAATGCAGTTCCAAGGGACAGTGAAAACCAGGTAGACCTTTCATGCTGGCAGCTTTCGTGTGGGCGTAATCGCTGGACGTTTCAAATTTGGCAGCCGGGCTCTGCGAGAGTCACATAGCCATTGTTGCATCATAACCAACCAAGGCATTTGCAGAGCGCGAATGTCTGTGCGGCAGCGAATGCAGTTCCAAGGGACAGTGAAAACCAGGTAGAGCTTTCAGTGCTGGCAGCATTCGTGTGGGCGCTATCGCTGGACGTTACGAATTTGGCAGCCGGGCTCTGCCAGAGTCACATAGGCATTGTTGCATCATAACCAACCAAGGCATTTGCAGAGCGCGAATGTCTGTGCGGCAGCGAATGCAGTTCCAAGGGACAGTGAAAACCAGGTAGACCTTTCAGTACTGGCAGCTTTCGTCTGGGCGCAATCGCGGGACGTTTCGAATTTGGCAGCTGTGCTCTGCCAGAGTCACATAGGCATTGTTGCATCATAAACAACCAAGGCTATTGCAGAGCGCGAATGTCTGTGCGGCAGCGAATGCAGTTCCAAGGGACAGTGAAAACCAGGTAGAGCTTTCAGTGCTGGCAGCTTTCGTGTGGGCGCTATCGCTGGACGTTTCGAATTTGGCAGCCGGGCTCTGCCAGAGTCACATAGGCATTGTTGCATCATAACCAACCAAGGCATTTGCAGAGCGCGAATGTCTGTGCGGCAGCGAATGCAGTTCCAAGGGACAGTGAAAACCAGGTAGAGCTTGCAGTGCTGGCAGCTTTCGTGTGGGCGCAATCGCTGGACGTTTCGAATTTGGCAGCCGGGCTCTGCCAGTGTCACATAGGCATTGTTGCATCATAACCAACCAAAGCTCTTGCAGAGCGTGAATGTCTGTGCGGCAGCGAATGCAGTTCCAAGGGACAGTGAAAACCAGGTAGAGCTTGCAGTGCTGGGAGCTTTCGTGTGGGCGCAATCGCTGGACGTTTCGAATTTGGCAGCCGGGCTCTGCGACAGTCACGTAGGCATTGTTGCATCATAACCAACCAAGGGTTTTGCAGAGCGCGAATGTCTGTGCGGCAGCGAATGCAGTTCCAAGGGACAGTGAAAACCAGGCAGAGCTTTCAGTGCTGGCAGGTTTCCTGTGGGCGCAATCGCTGGACGTTTCGAATTTGGCAGCTGGGCTCGGCCAGAGTCACATAGGCATTGTTGCATCATAACCAACAAAAGGTTATTCAGAGCATGAATGTCTGTGCGGCAGTGAATGCAGTTCCAAGGGACAGTGAAAACCAGGTAGACCTTTCAGTGCTGGCAGCTTTCGTGTGGGTGCAATCGCGGGACGTTTCGAATTTGGCAGCTGGGCTCTGCCAGAGTCACGTAGGCATTGTTGCATCATAAACAACCAAGGCTTTTGCAGAGCGCGAATGTCTGTGCGGCAGAGAATGCAGTTCCAAGGGACAGTGAAAACCAGGTAGACCTTTCATGCTGGCAGCTTTCGTGTGGGCGCAATCGCTGGACGTTTCGAATTTGGCAGCCGGGCTCTACGACAGTCACATAGGCATTGTTGCATCATAACCAACCGAAGCTCTTGCAGAGGGTGAATGTCTCTGCGGTAGCGAATGCAGTTCCAAGGGACAGTGAAAACCAGGTAGAGCTTGCAGTGCCGGCAGCTTTCGTGTGGGCGCAATCGCTGGACGTTTCGAATTTCGCAGCCGGGTTCTGACACAGTCACATAGGCATTGTTGCATCATAAGCAACCAAGGCTTTTGCAGAGCGCGAATGTCTGTGCGGCAGCGAATGCAGTTCCAAGGGACAGTGTAAACCAGGTAGAGCTTTCAGTGCTGGCAGCTTTCGTGTGGGCGCAGTCGCGGGACGTTTCGAATTTGGCAGCTGGGCTCTGCCAGAGTCACGTAGGCATTGTTGCATCATAAACAACCAAATCTCTTGCAGAGCGCGAATGTCTGTGCGGCAGCGAATGCAGTTCCAAGGGACAGTGAAAACCAGGTAGACCTTTCAGTGCTGGCAGCTTTCGTGTGGGCGCAATCGCTGGACGTTTCGAATTTGGCAGCCGGGCTCTGCCAGAGTCACATAGGCATTGTTGCATCATAACCAACCAAGGCATTTGCAGAGCGCGAATGTCTGTGCGGCAGCGAATGCAGTTCCAAGGGACAGTGAAAACCAGGTAGACCTTTCATGCTGGCAGCTTTCGTGTGGGCGTAATCGCTGGACGTTTCGAATTTGGCAGCCGGGCTCTGCGAGAGTCACATAGCCATTGTTGCATCATAACCAACCAAGGCATTTGCAGAGCGCGAATGTCTGTGCGGCAGCGAATGCAGTTCCAAGGGACAGTGAAAACCAGGTAGAGCTTTCAGTGCTGGCAGCATTCGTGTGGGCGCTATCGCTGGACGTTACGAATTTGGCAGCCGGGCTCTGCCAGAGTCACATAGGCATTGTTGCATCATAACCAACCAAGGCATTTGCAGAGCGCGAATGTCTGTGCGGCAGCGAATGCAGTTCCAAGGGACAGTGAAAACCAGGTAGACCTTTCAGTACTGGCAGCTTTCGTCTGGGCGCAATCGCGGGACGTTTCGAATTTGGCAGCTGTGCTCTGCCAGAGTCACATAGGCATTGTTGCATCATAAACAACCAAGGCTTTTGCAGAGCGCGAATGTCTGTGCGGCAGCGAATGCAGTTCCAAGGGACAGTGAAAACCAGGTAGAGCTTTCAGTGCTGGGAGCTTTCGTGTGGGCGCAATCGCTGGACGTTTCGAATTTGGCAGCCGGGCTCTGCGACAGTCACATAGGCATTGTTGCATCATAACCAACCGAAGCTCTTGCAGAGGGCGAATGTCTGTGCGGCAGCGAATGCAGTTCCAAGGGACAGTGAAAACCAGGTAGACCTTTCAGTGCCGGCAGCTTTCGTGTGGGCGCAATCGCTGGACGTTTCGAATTTGGCAGCCGGGCTCTGCCAGAGTCACATAGGCATAGTTGCATCATAGCCAACCAAGGCATTTGCAGAGCGCGAATGTCTGTGCGGCAGCGAATGCAGTTCCAAGGGACAGTGAAAACCAGGTAGAGCTTGCAGTGCTGGCAGCTTTCGTGTGGGCGCTATCGCTGGACGTTTCGAATTTGGCAGCCGGGCTCTGCCAGAGTCACATAGGAATTGTTGCATCATAACCAACCAAGGCATTTGCAGAGCGCGAATGTCTGTGCGGCAGCGAATGCAGTTCCAAGGGACAGTGAAAACCAGGTAGACCTTTCAGTACTGGCAGCTTTCGTCTGGGCGCAATCGCGGGACGTTTCGAATTTGGCAGCCGGGCTCTGCCAGTGTCACATAGGCATTGTTGCATCATAACCAACCAAGGCATTTGCAGAGCGCGAATGTCTGTGCGGCAGCGAATGCAGTTCCAAGGGACAGTGAAAACCAGGTAGACCTTTCAGTACTGGCAGCTTTCGTCTGGGCGCAATCGCGGGACGTTTCGAATTTGGCAGCTGTGCTCTGCCAGAGTCACATAGGCATTGTTTCATCATAACCAACCAAGGGTTTTGCAGAGCGCGAATGTCTGTGCGGCAGCGAATGCAGTTCCAAGGGACAGTGAAAACCAGGCAGAGCTTTCAGTGCTGGCAGGTTTCCTGTGGGCGCAATCGCTGGACGTTTCGAATTTGGCAGCTGGGCTCGGCCAGAGTCACATAGGCATTGTTGCATCATAACCAACAAAAGGTTATTCAGAGCATGAATGTCTGTGCGGCAGCGAATGCAGTTCCAAGGGACAGTGAAAACCAGGTAGACCTTTCAGTGCTGGCAGCTTTCGTGTGGGTGCAATCGCGGGACGTTTCGAATTTGGCAGCTGGGCTCTGCCAGAGTCACGTAGGCATTGTTGCATCATAAACAACCAAGGCTTTTGCAGAGCGCGAATGTCTGTGCGGCAGAGAATGCAGTTCCAAGGGACAGTGAAAACCAGGTAGACCTTTCATGCTGGCAGCTTTCGTGTGGGCGCAATCGCTGGACGTTTCGAATTTGGCAGCCGGGCTCTACGACAGTCACATAGGCATTGTTGCATCATAACCAACCGAAGCTCTTGCAGAGGGTGAATGTCTCTGCGGCAGCGAATGCAGTTCCAAGGGACAGTGAAAACCAGGTAGAGCTTGCAGTGCCGGAAGCTTTCGTGTGGACGCAATCGCTGGACGTTTCGAATTTCGCAGCCGGGTTCTGACACAGTCACATAGGCATTGTTGCATCATAACCAACCAAGGCTTTTGCAGAGCGCGAATGTCTGTGCGGCAGCGAATGCAGTTCCAAGGGACAGTGAAAACCAGGTAGAGCTTTCAGTGCTGGCAGCTTTCGTGTGGGCGCAGTCGCGGGACTTTTCGAATTTGGCAGCTGGGCTCTGCCAGAGTCACGTAGGCATTGTTGCATCATAAACAACCAAATCTCTTGCAGAGCGCGAATGTTTGTGCGGCAGCGAATGCAGTTCCAAGGGACAGTGAAAACCAGGTAGACCTTTCAGTGCTGGCAGCTTTCGTGTGGGCGCAATCGCTGGACGTTTCGAATTTGGCAGCCGGGCTCTGCGACAGTCACATAGGCATTGTTGCATCATAACCAACCAAGGCATTTGCAGAGCGCGAATGTCTGTGCGGCAGCGAATGCAGTTCCAAGGGACAGTGAAAACCAGGTAGACCTTTCATGCTGGCAGCTTTCGTGTGGGCGTAATCGCTGGACGTTTCAAATTTGGCAGCCGGGCTCTGCGAGAGTCACATAGCCATTGTTGCATCATAACCAACCAAGGGATTTGCAGAGCGCGAATGTCTGTGCGGCAGCGAATGCAGTTCCAAGGGACAGTGAAAACCAGGTAGAGCTTTCAGTGCTGGCAGCATTCGTGTGGGCGCTATCGCTGGACGTTACGAATTTGGCAGCCGGGCTCTGCCAGAGTCACATAGGCATTGTTGCATCATAACCAACCAAGGCATTTGCAGAGCGCGAATGTCTGTGCGGCAGCGAATGCAGTTCCAAGGGACAGTGAAAACCAGGTAGACCTTTCAGTACTGGCAGCTTTCGTCTGGGCGCAATCGCGGGACGTTTCGAATTTGGCAGCTGTGCTCTGCCAGAGTCACATAGGCATTGTTGCATCATAAACAACCAAGGCTTTTGCAGAGCGCGAATGTCTGTGCGGCAGCGAATGCAGTTCCAAGGGACAGTGAAAACCAGGTAGAGCTTTCAGTGCTGAGAGATTTCGTGTGGGCGCAATCGCTGGACGTTTCGAATTTGGCAGCCGGGCTCTGCGACAGTCACATAGGCATTGTTGCATAATAACCAACCGAAGCTCTTGCAGAGGGCGAATGTCTGTGCGGCAGCGAATGCAGTTCCAAGGGACAGTGAAAACCAGGTAGAGCTTTCAGTGCCGGCAGCTTTCGTGTGGGCGCAATCGCTGGACGTTTCGAATTTGGCAGCCGGGCTCTGCCAGAGTCACATAGGAATTGTTGCATCATAGCCAACCAAGGCATTTGCAGAGCGCGAATGTCTGTGCGGCAGCGAATGCAGTTCCAAGGGACAGTGAAAACCAGGTAGAGCTTGCAGTGCTGGCAGCTTTCGTGTGGGCGCTATCGCTGGACGTTTCGAATTTGGCAGCCGGGCTCTGCCAGAGTCACATAGGAATTGTTGCATCATAACCAACCAAGGCATTTGCAGAGCGCGAATGTCTGTGCGGCAGCGAATGAAGTTCCAAGGGACAGTGAAAACCAGGTAGACCTTTCAGGCTGGCAGCTTTCGTGTGGGCGTAATCGCTGGACGTTTCGCATTTGGCAGCCGGGCTCTGCGACAGTCACATAAGCATTGTTGTATCATACCCAAGCAAACATCTTGCAGAGGGCGAATGTCTGTGCGGCAGCGAATGCAGTTCCAAGGGACAGTGAAAACCAGGTAGAGCTTTCAGTGCTGGCATCTTTCGTGTGGACTCAATCGCTGGACGTTTCGAATTTGGCAGCCGGGCTCTGCGACAGTCACATAGGCATTGTTGCATCATAACCAACCAAGGCATTTGCAGAGCGCGAATGTCTGTGCTGCAGCGAATGCAGTTCCAAGGGACAGTGAAAACCAGGTAGAGCTTTCAGTGCTGGCAGCTTTCGTGTGGGCGCAATCGCTGGACGTTTCGAATTTGGCAGCCGGGCTCTGCCAGAGTCACATAGGCATTGTTGCATCATAACCAACCAAAGCTCTTGCAGAGCGCAAATGTCTGTGCGGCAGCGAATGCAGTTCCAAGGGACAGTGAAAACCAGGTAGAGCTTTCAGTGCTGGCAGCTTTCGTGTGGGCGCAATCGCTGGACGTTTCGAATTTGGCAGCCGGGCTCGGCCAGAGTCACATAGGCATTGTTGCATCATAACCAACCAAAGCTTTTGCATAGCGTGAATGTCTGTGCGGCAGCGAATGCAGTTCCAAGGGACAGTGAAAACCAGGTAGACCTTTCAGTGCTGGGAGCTTTCGTGTGGGCGCAATCGCTGGACGTTTCGAATTTGGCAGCCGGGCTCTGCGACAGTCACATAGGAATTGTTGCATCATAACCAACCAAGGCATTTGCAGAGCGCGAATGTCTGTGCGGCAGCGAATGCAGTTCCAAGGGACAGTGAAAACCAGGTAGACCTTTCATGCTGGCAGCTTTCGTGTGGGCGTAATCGCTGGACGTTTCGAATTTGGCAGCCGGGCTCTGCGAGAGTCACATAGGCATTGTTGCATCATAACCAACCAAGGCATTTGCAGAGCGCGAATGTCTGTGCGGCAGCGAATGCAGTTCCAAGGGACAGTGAAAACCAGGTAGAGCTTTCAGTGCTGGCAGCATTCGTGTGGGCGCTATCGCTGGACGTTACGAATTTGGCAGCTGGGCTCTGCCAGAGTCACATAGGCATTGTTGCATCATAACCAACCAAGGCATTTGCAGAGCGCGAATGTCTGTGCGGCAGCGAATGCAGTTCCAAGGGACAGTGAAAACCAGGTAGACCTTTCATGCTGGCAGCTTTCGTGTGGGCGTAATCGCTGGACGTTTCTAATTTGGCAGCCGGGCTCTGCCAGAGTCACATAGGTATTGTTGCATCATAACCAACCAAGGCATTTGCAGAGCGCGAATGTCTGTGCGGCAGCGAATGCAGTTCCAAGGGACAGTGAAAACCAGGTAGAGCTTTCAGTGCTGGCAGCTTTCGTGTGGGCGCAATCGCTGGACGTTTCGAATTTGGCAGCCGGGTTCTGCGACAGTCACATAGGCATTGTTGCATCATAACCAACCAAAGCTCTTGCAGAGCGCGAATGTCTGTGCGGCAGCGAATGCAGTTCCAAGGGACAGTGAAAACCAGGTAGAGCTTGCAGTGCTGGGAGCTTTCGTGTGGGCGCAATCTCTGGACGTTTCGAATTTGGCAGCTGGGCTCTGCCAGAGTCACATAGGCATTGTTGCATCATAAACAACCAAGGCTTTTGCAGAGCGCGAATGTCTGTGCGGCAGCGAATGCAGTTCCAAGGGACAGTGAAAACCAGGTAGAGCTTTCAGTGCTGGCAGCTTTCGTGTGGGCGCAATCGCTGGACGTTTCGAATTTGGCTGCCGGGCTCTGCGACAGTCACATAGGCATTGTTGCATCATAACCAACCAGAGCTCTTGCAGAGCGCGAATGTCTGTGCGGCAGCGAATGCAGTTCCAAGGGACAGTGAAAACCAGGTAGAGCTTGCAGTGCTGGCAGCTTTCGTGTGGGCGCTATCGCTGGACGTTTCGAATTTGGCAGCCGGGCTCTGCCAGAGTCACGTAGGCATTGTTGCATCATAAACAACCAAGGCTTTTGCAGAGCGCGAATGTCTGTGCGGCAGCGAATGCAGTTCCAAGGGACAGTGAAAACCAGGTAGACCTTTCAGGCTGGCAGCTTTCGTGTGGGCGTAATCGCTGGACGTTTCAAATTTGGCAGCCGGGCTCTGCGACAGTCACATAGGCATTGTTGCACCATAACCAACCAAACATCTTGCAGAGAGCGAATGTCTGTGCGGCAGCGAATGCAGTTCCAAGGGACAGTGAAAACCAGGTAGACCTTTCAGTGCTGGCAGCTTTCGTGTGGACGCAATCGCTGGACGTTTCGAATTTGGCAGCCGGGCTCTGCGACAGTCACATAGGCATTTTTGCATCGTAACCAATCAAAGCTATTGCAGAGCGCGAATGTCTGTGCGGCAGCGAATGCAGTTCCAAGGGACAGTGAAAACCAGGTAGAGCTTTCAGTGCTGGCAGCATTCGTGTGGACGCTATCGCTGCCCGTTACGAATTTGGCAGCCGGGCTCTGCCAGAGTCACATAGGCATTGTTGCATCATAACCAACCAAGGCATTTGCAGAGCGCGAATGTCTGTGCGGCAGCGAATGCAGTTCCAAGGGACAGTGAAAACCAGGTAGACCTTTCATGCTGGCACCTTTCGTGTGGGCGTAATCGCTGGACGTTTCTAATTTGGCAGCCGGGCTCTGCCAGAGTCACATAGGTATTATTGCATCATAACCAACCAAGGCATTTGCAGAGCGCGAATGTCTGTGCGGCAGCGAATGCAGTTCCAAGGGACAGTGAAAACCAGGTAGACCTTTCAGTACTGGCAGCTTTCGTCTGGGCACAATCGCAGGACGTTTCGAATTTGGCAGCTGGGCTCTGCCAGAGTCACATAGGCATTGTTGCATCATAACCAACCAAGGCTTTTGCAGAGCGCGAATGTCTGTGCGGCAGCGAATGCAGTTCCAAGGGACAGTGAAAACCAGGTAGAGCTTTCAGTGCTGGCAGCTTTCGTGTGGGCGCAATCGCTGGACGTTTCGAATTTGGCAGCCGGGTTCTGCGACAGTCACATAGGCATTGTTGCATCATAACCAACCAAGGCATTTGCAGAGCGCAAATGTCTGTGCGGCAGCGAATGCAGTTCCAAGGGACAGTGAAAACCAGGTAGAGCTTTCAGTGCTGGCAGCTTTCGTGTGGGCGCAATCGCTGGACGTTTCGAATTTGGCAGCCGGGCTCTTCGACAGTCACATAGGCATTGTTGCATCATAACCAACCAAAGCTCTTGCAGAGCGCAAATGTCTGTGCGGCAGCGAATGCAGTTCCAAGGGACAGTGAAAACCAGGTAGACCTTTCAGTGCTGGCAGCTTTCGTGTGGGCGCAATCTCTGGAGGTTTCGAATTTGGCAGCCGGGCTCTGCGACAGTCACATAGGCATTGTTGCATCATAACCAACCAAGGCATTTGCAGAGCGCGAATGTCTGTGCGGCAGCGAATGCAGTTCCAAGGGACAGTGAAAACCAGGTAGAGCTTGCAGTGCTGGCAACTTTCGTGTGGGCGCTATCGCTGGACGTTTCGAATTTGGCAGCCGGGCTCTGCCAGAGTCACATAGGCATTGTTGCATCGTAGCCAACCAAGGCATTTGCAGAGCGCGAATGTCTGTGCGGCAGCGAATGCAGTTCCAAGGGACAGTGAAAACCAGGTAGAGCTTGCAGTGCTGGCAGCTTTCGTGTGGGCGCTATCGCTGGACGTTTCGAATTTGGCAGCCGGGCTCTGCCAGAGTCACATAGGAATTGTTGCATCATAACCAACCAAGGCATTTGCAGAGCGCGAATGTCTGTGCGGCAGCGAATGCAGTTCCAAGGGACAGTGAAAACCAGGTAAGGCTTGCAGTGCTGGCAGCTTTCGTGTGGGCGCAATCGCTGGACGTTTCGAATTTGGCAGCCGGGCTCTGCCAGTGTCACATAGGCATTGTTGCATCATAACCAACCAAAGCTATTGCAGAGCGCGAATGTCTGTGCGGCAGCGAATGCAGTTCCAAGGGACAGTGAAAACCAGGTAGACCTTTCAGGCTGGCAGCTTTCGTGTGGGCGTAATCGCTGGACGTTTCGAATTTGGCAGCCGGGCTCTGCGACAGTCACATAGGCATTGTTGCATCATAACCAACCAAAGCTCTTGCAGAGCGCGAATGTCTGTGCGGCAGCGAATGCAGTTCCAAGGGACAGTGAAAACCAGGTAGAGCTTGCAGTGCTGGCAGCTTTCGTGTGGGCGCAATCGCGGGACGTTTCGAATTTGGCAGCCGGGCTCTGCCAGAGTCACGTAGGCATTGTTGCATCATAAACAATCAAAGCTCTTGCATAGCGCGAATGTCTGTGCGGCAGCGAATGCAGTTCCAAGGGACAGTGAAAACCAGGTAGACCTTTCAGGCTGGCAGCTTTCGTGTGGGCGTAATCGCTGGACGTTTCGAATTTGGCAGCCGGGCTCTTCGACAGTCACATAGGCATTGTTGCATCATAACCAACCAAAGCTCTTGCAGAGCGCGAATGTCTGTGCGGCAGCGAATGCAGTTCCAAGGGACAGTGAAAACCAGGTAGAGCTTTCAGTGCTGGCAGCTTTCGTGTGGGCGCAATCGCTGGACGTTTCTAATTTGGCAGCCGGGCTCTGCGACAGTCACATAGGCATTGTTGCATCATAACCAACCAAAGCTCTTGCAGAGCGCGAATGTCTGTGCGGCAGCGAATGCAGTTCCAAGGGACAGTGAAAACCAGGTAGAGCTTTCAGTGCTGGCAGCTTTCGTGTGGGCGCAATCGCGGGACGTTTCGAATTTGGCAGCCGGGCTCGGCCAGAGTCATGTAGGCATTGTTGCATCATAAACAATCAAAGCTCTTGCAGAGCGCGAATGTCTGTGCGGCAGCGAATGCAGTTCCAAGGGACAGTGAAAACCAGGTAGAGCTTTCAGTGCTGGCAGCTTTCGTGTGGGCGCAATCGCTGGACGTTTCGAATTTGGCAGCCGGGCTCTGCGACAGTCACATAGGCATTGTTGCATCATAACCAACCAAAGCTATTGCAGAGCGCGAATGTCTGTGCGGCAGCGAATGCAGTTCCAAGGGACAGTGAAAACCAGGTAGAGCTTTCAGTGCTGGCAGCATTCGTGTGGACGCTATCGCTGCCCGTTACGAATTTGGCAGCCGGGCTCTGCCAGAGTCACATAGGCATTGTTGCATCATAACCAACCAAGGCATTTGCAGAGCGCGAATGTCTGTGCGGCAGCGAATGCAGTTCCAAGGGACAGTGAAAACCAGGTAGACCTTTCATGCTGGCACCTTTCGTGTGGGCGTAATCGCTGGACGTTTCTAATTTGGCAGCCGGGCTCTGCCAGAGTCACATAGGTATTATTGCATCATAACCAACCAAGGCATTTGCAGAGCGCGAATGTCTGTGCGGCAGCGAATGCAGTTCCAAGGGACAGTGAAAACCAGGTAGACCTTTCAGTACTGGCAGCTTTCGTCTGGGCACAATCGCAGGACGTTTCGAATTTGGCAGCTGGGCTCTGCCAGAGTCACATAGGCATTGTTGCATCATAACCAACCAAGGCTTTTGCAGAGCGCGAATGTCTGTGCGGCAGCGAATGCAGTTCCAAGGGACAGTGAAAACCAGGTAGAGCTTTCAGTGCTGGCAGCTTTCGTGTGGGCGCAATCGCTGGACGTTTCGAATTTGGCAGCCGGGTTCTGCGACAGTCACATAGGCATTGTTGCATCATAACCAACCAAGGCATTTGCAGAGCGCAAATGTCTGTGCGGCAGCGAATGCAGTTCCAAGGGACAGTGAAAACCAGGTAGAGCTTTCAGTGCTGGCAGCTTTCGTGTGGGCGCAATCGCTGGACGTTTCGAATTTGGCAGCCGGGCTCTTCGACAGTCACATAGGCATTGTTGCATCATAACCAACCAAAGCTCTTGCAGAGCGCAAATGTCTGTGCGGCAGCGAATGCAGTTCCAAGGGACAGTGAAAACCAGGTAGACCTTTCAGTGCTGGCAGCTTTCGTGTGGGCGCAATCTCTGGAGGTTTCGAATTTGGCAGCCGGGCTCTGCGACAGTCACATAGGCATTGTTGCATCATAACCAACCAAGGCATTTGCAGAGCGCGAATGTCTGTGCGGCAGCGAATGCAGTTCCAAGGGACAGTGAAAACCAGGTAGAGCTTGCAGTGCTGGCAACTTTCGTGTGGGCGCTATCGCTGGACGTTTCGAATTTGGCAGCCGGGCTCTGCCAGAGTCACATAGGCATTGTTGCATCGTAGCCAACCAAGGCATTTGCAGAGCGCGAATGTCTGTGCGGCAGCGAATGCAGTTCCAAGGGACAGTGAAAACCAGGTAGAGCTTGCAGTGCTGGCAGCTTTCGTGTGGGCGCTATCGCTGGACGTTTCGAATTTGGCAGCCGGGCTCTGCCAGAGTCACATAGGAATTGTTGCATCATAACCAACCAAGGCATTTGCAGAGCGCGAATGTCTGTGCGGCAGCGAATGCAGTTCCAAGGGACAGTGAAAACCAGGTAAGGCTTGCAGTGCTGGCAGCTTTCGTGTGGGCGCAATCGCTGGACGTTTCGAATTTGGCAGCCGGGCTCTGCCAGTGTCACATAGGCATTGTTGCATCATAACCAACCAAAGCTATTGCAGAGCGCGAATGTCTGTGCGGCAGCGAATGCAGTTCCAAGGGACAGTGAAAACCAGGTAGACCTTTCAGGCTGGCAGCTTTCGTGTGGGCGTAATCGCTGGACGTTTCGAATTTGGCAGCCGGGCTCTGCGACAGTCACATAGGCATTGTTGCATCATAACCAACCAAAGCTCTTGCAGAGCGCGAATGTCTGTGCGGCAGCGAATGCAGTTCCAAGGGACAGTGAAAACCAGGTAGAGCTTGCAGTGCTGGCAGCTTTCGTGTGGGCGCAATCGCGGGACGTTTCGAATTTGGCAGCCGGGCTCTGCCAGAGTCACGTAGGCATTGTTGCATCATAAACAATCAAAGCTCTTGCATAGCGCGAATGTCTGTGCGGCAGCGAATGCAGTTCCAAGGGACAGTGAAAACCAGGTAGACCTTTCAGGCTGGCAGCTTTCGTGTGGGCGTAATCGCTGGACGTTTCGAATTTGGCAGCCGGGCTCTTCGACAGTCACATAGGCATTGTTGCATCATAACCAACCAAAGCTCTTGCAGAGCGCGAATGTCTGTGCGGCAGCGAATGCAGTTCCAAGGGACAGTGAAAACCAGGTAGAGCTTTCAGTGCTGGCAGCTTTCGTGTGGGCGCAATCGCTGGACGTTTCTAATTTGGCAGCCGGGCTCTGCGACAGTCACATAGGCATTGTTGCATCATAACCAACCAAAGCTCTTGCAGAGCGCGAATGTCTGTGCGGCAGCGAATGCAGTTCCAAGGGACAGTGAAAACCAGGTAGAGCTTTCAGTGCTGGCAGCTTTCGTGTGGGCGCAATCGCGGGACGTTTCGAATTTGGCAGCCGGGCTCGGCCAGAGTCATGTAGGCATTGTTGCATCATAAACAATCAAAGCTCTTGCAGAGCGCGAATGTCTGTGCGGCAGCGAATGCAGTTCCAAGGGACAGTGAAAACCAGGTAGAGCTTTCAGTGCTGGCAGCTTTCGTGTGGGCGCAATCGCTGGACGTTTCGAATTTGGCAGCCGGGCTCTGCGACAGTCACATAGGCATTGTTGCATCATAACCAACCAAAGCTATTGCAGAGCGCGAATGTCTGTGCGGCAGCGAATGCAGTTCCAAGGGACAGTGAAAACCAGGTAGAGCTTGCAGTGCTGGCAGCTTTCGTGTGGGCGCAATCGCTGGACGTTTCGAATTTGGCAGCCGGGCTCTGCCAGTGTCACATAGGCATTGTTGCATCATAACCAACCAAAGCTCTTGCAGAGCGTGAATGTCTGTGCGGCAGCGAATGCAGTTCCAAGGGACAGTGAAAACCAGGTAGAGCTTGCAGTGCTGGGAGCTTTCGTGTGGGCGCAATCGCTGGACGTTTCGAATTTGGCAGCCGGGCTCTGCGACAGTCACGTAGGCATTGTTGCATCATAACCAACCAAGGGTTTTGCAGAGCGCGAATGTCTGTGCGGCAGCGAATGCAGTTCCAAGGGACAGTGAAAACCAGGCAGAGCTTTCAGTGCTGGCAGGTTTCCTGTGGGCGCAATCGCTGGACGTTTCGAATTTGGCAGCTGGGCTCGGCCAGAGTCACATAGGCATTGTTGCATCATAACCAACAAAAGGTTATTCAGAGCATGAATGTCTGTGCGGCAGTGAATGCAGTTCCAAGGGACAGTGAAAACCAGGTAGACCTTTCAGTGCTGGCAGCTTTCGTGTGGGTGCAATCGCGGGACGTTTCGAATTTGGCAGCTGGGCTCTGCCAGAGTCACGTAGGCATTGTTGCATCATAAACAACCAAGGCTTTTGCAGAGCGCGAATGTCTGTGCGGCAGAGAATGCAGTTCCAAGGGACAGTGAAAACCAGGTAGACCTTTCATGCTGGCAGCTTTCGTGTGGGCGCAATCGCTGGACGTTTCGAATTTGGCAGCCGGGGTCTACGACAGTCACATAGGCATTGTTGCATCATAACCAACCGAAGCTCTTGCAGAGGGTGAATGTCTCTGCGGCAGCGAATGCAGTTCCAAGGGACAGTGAAAACCAGGTAGAGCTTGCAGTGCCGGCAGCTTTCGTGTGGACGCAATCGCTGGACGTTTCGAATTTCGCAGCCGGGTTCTGACACAGTCACATAGGCATTGTTGCATCATAAGCAACCAAGGATTTTGCAGAGCGCGAATGTCTGTGCGGCAGCGAATGCAGTTCCAAGGGACAGTGAAAACCAGGTAGAGCTTTCAGTGCTGGCAGCTTTCGTGTGGGCGCAGTCGCGGGACGTTTCGAATTTGGCAGCTGGGCTCTGCCAGAGTCACGTAGGCATTGTTGCATCATAAACAACCAAATCTCTTGCAGAGCGCGAATGTCTGTGCGGCAGCGAATGCAGTTCCAAGGGACAGTGAAAACCAGGTAGACCTTTCAGTGCTGGCAGCTTTCGTGTGGGCGCAATCGCTGGACGTTTCGAATTTGGCAGCCGGGCTCTGCCAGAGTCACATAGGCATTGTTGCATCATAACCAACCAAGGCATTTGCAGAGCGCGAATGTCTGTGCGGCAGCGAATGCAGTTCCAAGGGACAGTGAAAACCAGGTAGACCTTTCATGCTGGCAGCTTTCGTGTGGGCGTAATCGCTGGACGTTTCGAATTTGGCAGCCGGGCTCTGCGAGAGTCACATAGCCATTGTTGCATCATAACCAACCAAGGCATTTGCAGAGCGCGAATGTCTGTGCGGCAGCGAATGCAGTTCCAAGGGACAGTGAAAACCAGGTAGAGCTTTCAGTGCTGGCAGCATTCGTGTGGGCGCTATCGCTGGACGTTACGAATTTGGCAGCCGGGCTCTGCCAGAGTCACATAGGCATTGTTGCATCATAACCAACCAAGGCATTTGCAGAGCGCGAATGTCTGTGCGGCAGCGAATGCAGTTCCAAGGGACAGTGAAAACCAGGTAGACCTTTCAGTACTGGCAGCTTTCGTCTGGGCGCAATCGCGGGACGTTTCGAATTTGGCAGCTGTGCTCTGCCAGAGTCACATAGGCATTGTTGCATCATAAACAACCAAGGCTATTGCAGAGCGCGAATGTCTGTGCGGCAGCGAATGCAGTTCCAAGGGACAGTGAAAACCAGGTAGAGCTTTCAGTGCTGGCAGCTTTCGTGTGGGCGCTATCGCTGGACGTTTCGAATTTGGCAGCCGGGCTCTGCCAGAGTCACATAGGCATTGTTGCATCATAACCAACCAAGGCATTTGCAGAGCGCGAATGTCTGTGCGGCAGCGAATGCAGTTCCAAGGGACAGTGAAAACCAGGTAGAGCTTGCAGTGCTGGCAGCTTTCGTGTGGGCGCAATCGCTGGACGTTTCGAATTTGGCAGCCGGGCTCTGCCAGTGTCACATAGGCATTGTTGCATCATAACCAACCAAAGCTCTTGCAGAGCGTGAATGTCTGTGCGGCAGCGAATGCAGTTCCAAGGGACAGTGAAAACCAGGTAGAGCTTGCAGTGCTGGGAGCTTTCGTGTGGGCGCAATCGCTGGACGTTTCGAATTTGGCAGCCGGGCTCTGCGACAGTCACGTAGGCATTGTTGCATCATAACCAACCAAGGGTTTTGCAGAGCGCGAATGTCTGTGCGGCAGCGAATGCAGTTCCAAGGGACAGTGAAAACCAGGCAGAGCTTTCAGTGCTGGCAGGTTTCCTGTGGGCGCAATCGCTGGACGTTTCGAATTTGGCAGCTGGGCTCGGCCAGAGTCACATAGGCATTGTTGCATCATAACCAACAAAAGGTTATTCAGAGCATGAATGTCTGTGCGGCAGTGAATGCAGTTCCAAGGGACAGTGAAAACCAGGTAGACCTTTCAGTGCTGGCAGCTTTCGTGTGGGTGCAATCGCGGGACGTTTCGAATTTGGCAGCTGGGCTCTGCCAGAGTCACGTAGGCATTGTTGCATCATAAACAACCAAGGCTTTTGCAGAGCGCGAATGTCTGTGCGGCAGAGAATGCAGTTCCAAGGGACAGTGAAAACCAGGTAGACCTTTCATGCTGGCAGCTTTCGTGTGGGCGCAATCGCTGGACGTTTCGAATTTGGCAGCCGGGCTCTACGACAGTCACATAGGCATTGTTGCATCATAACCAACCGAAGCTCTTGCAGAGGGTGAATGTCTCTGCGGCAGCGAATGCAGTTCCAAGGGACAGTGAAAACCAGGTAGAGCTTGCAGTGCCGGCAGCTTTCGTGTGGACGCAATCGCTGGACGTTTCGAATTTCGCAGCCGGGTTCTGACACAGTCACATAGGCATTGTTGCATCATAAGCAACCAAGGCTTTTGCAGAGCGCGAATGTCTGTGCGGCAGCGAATGCAGTTCCAAGGGACAGTGAAAACCAGGTAGAGCTTTCAGTGCTGGCAGCTTTCGTGTGGGCGCAGTCGCGGGACGTTTCGAATTTGGCAGCTGGGCTCTGCCAGAGTCACGTAGGCATTGTTGCATCATAAACAACCAAATCTCTTGCAGAGCGCGAATGTCTGTGCGGCAGCGAATGCAGTTCCAAGGGACAGTGAAAACCAGGTAGACCTTTCAGTGCTGGCAGCTTTCGTGTGGGCGCAATCGCTGGACGTTTCGAATTTGGCAGCCGGGCTCTGCCAGAGTCACATAGGCATTGTTGCATCATAACCAACCAAGGCATTTGCAGAGCGCGAATGTCTGTGCGGCAGCGAATGCAGTTCCAAGGGACAGTGAAAACCAGGTAGACCTTTCATGCTGGCAGCTTTCGTGTGGGCGTAATCGCTGGACGTTTCGAATTTGGCAGCCGGGCTCTGCGAGAGTCACATAGCCATTGTTGCATCATAACCAACCAAGGCATTTGCAGAGCGCGAATGTCTGTGCGGCAGCGAATGCAGTTCCAAGGGACAGTGAAAACCAGGTAGAGCTTTCAGTGCTGGCAGCATTCGTGTGGGCGCTATCGCTGGACGTTACGAATTTGGCAGCCGGGCTCTGCCAGAGTCACATAGGCATTGTTGCATCATAAACAACCAAGGCTTTTGCAGAGCGCGAATGTCTGTGCGGCAGCGAATGCAGTTCCAAGGGACAGTGAAAACCAGGTAGAGCTTTCAGTGCTGGGAGCTTTCGTGTGGGCGCAATCGCGGGACGTTTCGAATTTGGCAGCTGTGCTCTGCCAGAGTCACATAGGCATTGTTGCATCATAAACAACCAAGGCTTTTGCAGAGCGCGAATGTCTGTGCGGCAGCGAATGCAGTTCCAAGGGACAGTGAAAACCAGGTAGAGCTTTCAGTGCTGGGAGCTTTCGTGTGGGCGCAATCGCTGGACGTTTCGAATTTGGCAGCCGGGCTCTGCGACAGTCACATAGGCATTGTTGCATCATAACCAACCGAAGCTCTTGCAGAGGGCGAATGTCTGTGCGGCAGCGAATGCAGTTCCAAGGGACAGTGAAAACCAGGTAGACCTTTCAGTGCCGGCAGCTTTCGTGTGGGCGCAATCGCTGGACGTTTCGAATTTGGCAGCCGGGCTCTGCCAGAGTCACATAGGCATAGTTGCATCATAGCCAACCAAGGCATTTGCAGAGCGCGAATGTCTGTGCGGCAGCGAATGCAGTTCCAAGGGACAGTGAAAACCAGGTAGAGCTTGCAGTGCTGGCAGCTTTCGTGTGGGCGCTATCGCTGGACGTTTCGAATTTGGCAGCCGGGCTCTGCCAGAGTCACATAGGAATTGTTGCATCATAACCAACCAAGGCATTTGCAGAGCGCGAATGTCTGTGCGGCAGCGAATGCAGTTCCAAGGGACAGTGAAAACCAGGTAGACCTTTCAGTACTGGCAGCTTTCGTCTGGGCGCAATCGCGGGACGTTTCGAATTTGGCAGCCGGGCTCTGCCAGTGTCACATAGGCATTGTTGCATCATAACCAACCAAGGCATTTGCAGAGCGCGAATGTCTGTGCGGCAGCGAATGCAGTTCCAAGGGACAGTGAAAACCAGGTAGACCTTTCAGTACTGGCAGCTTTCGTCTGGGCGCAATCGCGGGACGTTTCGAATTTGGCAGCTGTGCTCTGCCAGAGTCACATAGGCATTGTTGCATCATAAACAACCAAGGCTTTTGCAGAGCGCGAATGTCTGTGCGGCAGAGAATGCAGTTCCAAGGGACAGTGAAAACCAGGCAGAGCTTTCAGTGCTGGCAGGTTTCCTGTGGGCGCAATCGCTGGACGTTTCGAATTTGGCAGCTGGGCTCGGCCAGAGTCACATAGGCATTGTTGCATCATAACCAACAAAAGGTTATTCAGAGCATGAATGTCTGTGCGGCAGCGAATGCAGTTCCAAGGGACAGTGAAAACCAGGTAGACCTTTCAGTGCTGGCAGCTTTCGTGTGGGTGCAATCGCGGGACGTTTCGAATTTGGCAGCTGGGCTCTGCCAGAGTCACGTAGGCATTGTTGCATCATAAACAACCAAGGCTTTTGCAGAGCGCGAATGTCTGTGCGGCAGAGAATGCAGTTCCAAGGGACAGTGAAAACCAGGTAGACCTTTCATGCTGGCAGCTTTCGTGTGGGCGCAATCGCTGGACGTTTCGAATTTGGCAGCCGGGCTCTACGACAGTCACATAGGCATTGTTGCATCATAACCAACCGAAGCTCTTGCAGAGGGTGAATGTCTCTGCGGCAGCGAATGCAGTTCCAAGGGACAGTGAAAACCAGGTAGAGCTTGCAGTGCCGGAAGCTTTCGTGTGGACGCAATCGCTGGACGTTTCGAATTTCGCAGCCGCGTTCTGACACAGTCACATAGGCATTGTTGCATCATAACCAACCAAGGCTTTTGCAGAGCGCGAATGTCTGTGCGGCAGCGAATGCAGTTCCAAGGGACAGTGAAAACCAGGTAGAGCTTTCAGTGCTGGCAGCTTTCGTGTGGGCGCAGTCGCGGGACTTTTCGAATTTGGCAGCTGGGCTCTGCCAGAGTCACGTAGGCATTGTTGCATCATAAACAACCAAATCTCTTGCAGAGCGCGAATGTTTGTGCGGCAGCGAATGCAGTTCCAAGGGACAGTGAAAACCAGGTAGACCTTTCAGTGCTGGCAGCTTTCGTGTGGGCGCAATCGCTGGACGTTTCGAATTTGGCAGCCGGGCTCTGCGACAGTCACATAGGCATTGTTGCATCATAACCAACCAAGGCATTTGCAGAGCGCGAATGTCTGTGCGGCAGCGAATGCAGTTCCAAGGGACAGTGAAAACCAGGTAGACCTTTCATGCTGGCAGCTTTCGTGTGGGCGTAATCGCTGGACGTTTCGAATTTGGCAGCCGGGCTCTGCGAGAGTCACATAGCCATTGTTGCATCATAACCAACCAAGGCATTTGCAGAGCGCGAATGTCTGTGCGGCAGCGAATGCAGTTCCAAGGGACAGTGAAAACCAGGTAGAGCTTTCAGTGCTGGCAGCATTCGTGTGGGCGCTATCGCTGGACGTTACGAATTTGGCAGCCGGGCTCTGCCAGAGTCACATAGGCATTGTTGCATCATAACCAACCAAGGCATTTGCAGAGCGCGAATGTCTGTGCGGCAGCGAATGCAGTTCCAAGGGACAGTGAAAACCAGGTAGACCTTTCAGTACTGGCAGCTTTCGTCTGGGCGCAATCGCGGGACGTTTCGAATTTGGCAGCTGTGCTCTGCCAGAGTCACATAGGCATTGTTGCATCATAAACAACCAAGGCTTTTGCAGAGCGCGAATGTCTGTGCGGCAGCGAATGCAGTTCCAAGGGACAGTGAAAACCAGGTAGAGCTTTCAGTGCTGGGAGCTTTCGTGTGGGCGCAATCGCTGGACGTTTCGAATTTGGCAGCCGGGCTCTGCGACAGTCACATAGGCATTGTTGCATAATAACCAACCGAAGCTCTTGCAGAGGGCGAATGTCTGTGCGGCAGCGAATGCAGTTCCAAGGGACAGTGAAAACCAGGTAGAGCTTTCAGTGCCGGCAGCTTTCGTGTGGGCGCAATCGCTGGACGTTTCGAATTTGGCAGCCGGGCTCTGCCAGAGTCACATAGGCATTGTTGCATCATAGCCAACCAAGGCATTTGCAGAGCGCGAATGTCTGTGCGGCAGCGAATGCAGTTCCAAGGGACAGTGAAAACCAGGTAGAGCTTGCAGTGCTGGCAGCTTTCGTGTGGGCGCTATCGCTGGACGTTTCGAATTTGGCAGCCGGGCTCTGCCAGAGTCACATAGGAATTGTTGCATCATAACCAACCAAGGCATTTGCAGAGCGCGAATGTCTGTGCGGCAGCGAATGAAGTTCCAAGGGACAGTGAAAACCAGGTAGACCTTTCAGGCTGGCAGCTTTCGTGTGGGCGTAATCGCTGGACGTTTCGAATTTGGCAGCCGGGCTCTGCGACAGTCACATAAGCATTGTTGTATCATACCCAAGCAAACATCTTGCAGAGGGCGAATGTCTGTGCGGCAGCGAATGCAGTTCCAAGGGACAGTGAAAACCAGGTAGAGCTTTCAGTGCTGGCATCTTTCGTGTGGACTCAATCGCTGGACGTTTCGAATTTGGCAGCCGGGCTCTGCGACAGTCACATAGGCATTGTTGCATCATAACCAACCAAGGCATTTGCAGAGCGCGAATGTCTGTGCTGCAGCGAATGCAGTTCCAAGGGACAGTGAAAACCAGGTAGAGCTTTCAGTGCTGGCAGCTTTCGTGTGGGCGCAATCGCTGGACGTTTCGAATTTGGCAGCCGGGCTCTGCCAGAGTCACATAGGCATTGTTGCATCATAACCAACCAAAGCTCTTGCAGAGCGCAAATGTCTGTGCGGCAGCGAATGCAGTTCCAAGGGACAGTGAAAACCAGGTAGAGCTTTCAGTGCTGGCAGCTTTCGTGTGGGCGCAATCGCTGGACGTTTCGAATTTGGCAGCCGGGCTCGGCCAGAGTCACATAGGCATTGTTGCATCATAACCAACCAAAGCTTTTGCATAGCGTGAATGTCTGTGCGGCAGCGAATGCAGTTCCAAGGGACAGTGAAAACCAGGTAGACCTTTCAGTGCTGGGAGCTTTCGTGTGGGCGCAATCGCTGGACGTTTCGAATTTGGCAGCCGGGCTCTGCGACAGTCACATAGGAATTGTTGCATCATAACCAACCAAGGCATTTGCAGAGCGCGAATGTCTGTGCGGCAGCGAATGCAGTTCCAAGGGACAGTGAAAACCAGGTAGACCTTTCATGCTGGCAGCTTTCGTGTGGGCGTAATCGCTGGACGTTTCGAATTTGGCAGCCGGGCTCTGCGAGAGTCACATAGGCATTGTTGCATCATAACCAACCAAGGCATTTGCAGAGCGCGAATGTCTGTGCGGCAGCGAATGCAGTTCCAAGGGACAGTGAAAACCAGGTAGAGCTTTCAGTGCTGGCAGCATTCGTGTGGGCGCTATCGCTGGACGTTACGAATTTGGCAGCTGGGCTCTGCCAGAGTCACATAGGCATTGTTGCATCATAACCAACCAAGGCATTTGCAGAGCGCGAATGTCTGTGCGGCAGCGAATGCAGTTCCAAGGGACAGTGAAAACCAGGTAGACCTTTCATGCTGGCAGCTTTCGTGTGGGCGTAATCGCTGGACGTTTCTAATTTGGCAGCCGGGCTCTGCCAGAGTCACATAGGTATTGTTGCATCATAACCAACCAAGGCATTTGCAGAGCGCGAATGTCTGTGCGGCAGCGAATGCAGTTCCAAGGGACAGTGAAAACCAGGTAGAGCTTTCAGTGCTGGCAGCTTTCGTGTGGGCGCAATCGCTGGACGTTTCGAATTTGGCAGCCGGGTTCTGCGACAGTCACATAGGCATTGTTGCATCATAACCAACCAAGGCATTTGCAGAGCGCAAATGTCTGTGCGGCAGCGAATGCAGTTCCAAGGGACAGTGAAAACCAGGTAGACCTTTCAGTGCTGGCAGCTTTCGTGTGGGCGCAATCTCTGGACGTTTCGAATTTGGCAGCTGGGCTCTGCCAGAGTCACATAGGCATTGTTGCATCATAAACAACCAAGGCTTTTGCAGAGCGCGAATGTCTGTGCGGCAGCGAATGCAGTTCCAAGGGACAGTGAAAACCAGGTAGAGCTTTCAGTGCTGGCAGCTTTCGTGTGGGCGCAATCGCTGGACGTTTCGAATTTGGCTGCCGGGCTCTGCGACAGTCACATAGGCATTGTTGCATCATAACCAACCAGAGCTCTTGCAGAGCGCGAATGTCTGTGCGGCAGCGAATGCAGTTCCAAGGGACAGTGAAAACCAGGTAGAGCTTGCAGTGCTGGCAGCTTTCGTGTGGGCGCTATCGCTGGACGTTTCGAATTTGGCAGCCGGGCTCTGCCAGAGTTACGTAGGCATTGTTGCATCATAAACAACCAAGGCTTTTGCAGAGCGCGAATGTCTGTGCGGCAGCGAATGCAGTTCCAAGGGACAGTGAAAACCAGGTAGACCTTTCAGGCTGGCAGCTTTCGTGTGGGCGTAATCGCTGGACGTTTCAAATTTGGCAGCCGGGCTCTGCGACAGTCACATAGGCATTGTTGCACCATAACCAACCAAACATCTTGCAGAGAGCGAATGTCTGTGCGGCAGCGAATGCAGTTCCAAGGGACAGTGAAAACCAGGTAGACCTTTCAGTGCTGGCAGCTTTCGTGTGGACGCAATCGCTGGACGTTTCGAATTTGGCAGCCGGGCTCTGCGACAGTCACATAGGCATTGTTGCATCATAACCAACCAAAGCTCTTGCAGAGCGCGAATGTCTGTGCGGCAGCGAATGCAGTTCCAAGGGACAGTGAAAACCAGGTAGAGCTTTCAGTGCTGGCAGCTTTCGTGTGGGCGCAATCGCGGGACGTTTCGAATTTGGCAGCCGGGCTCTGCCAGAGTCACGTAGGCATTGTTGCATCATAAACAATCAAAGCTCTTGCAGAGCGCGAATGTATGTGCGGCAGCGAATGCAGTTCCAAGGGACAGTGAAAACCAGGTAGAGCTTTCAGTGCTGCCAGCTTTCGTGTGGGCGTAATCGCTGGACGTTTCGAATTTGGCAGCCGGGCTCTGCGACATTCACATAAGCATTGTTGCATCATACCCAACCAAACATCTTGCAGAGGGCGAATGTCTGTGCGGCAGCGAATGCAGTTCCAAGGGACAGTGAAAACCAGGTAGAGCTTTCAGTGCTGCCAGCTTTCGTGTGGGCGCAATCGCGGGACGTTTCGAATTTGGCAGACGGGCTCTGCCAGAGTCACGTAGGCATTGTTGCATCATAAACAATCAAAGCTCTTGCAGAGCGCAAATGTCTGTGCGGCAGCGAATGCAGTTCCAAGGGACAGTGAAAACCAGGTAGAGCTTTCAGTGCTGCCAGCTTTCGTGTGGGCGTAATCGCTGGACGTTTCGAATTTGGCAGCCGGGCTCTGCGACATTCACATAAGCATTGTTGCATCATACCCAACCAAACATCTTGCAGAGGGCGAATGTCTGTGCGGCAGCGAATGCAGTTCCAAGGGACAGTGAAAACCAGGTAGAGCTTTCAGTGCTGCCAGCTTTCGTGTGGGCGCAATCGCGGGACGTTTCGAATTTGGCAGACGGGCTCTGCGACAGTCACATAGGCATTGTTGCATCATAACCAACCAAGGCATTTGCAGAGCGCGAATGTCTGTGCTGCAGCGAATGCAGTTCCAAGGGACAGTGAAAACCAGGTAGAGCTTTCAGTGCTGGCAGCTTTCGTGTGGGCGCAATCTCTGGTCGTTTCGAATTTGGCAGCCGGGCTCTGCGACAGTCACATAGGCATTGTTGCATCATAGCCAACCAAGGCATTTGCAGAGCGTGAATGTCTGTGCGGCAGCGAATGCAGTTCCAAGGGACAGTGAAAACCAGGTAGAGCTTGCAGTGCTGGCAGCTTTCGTGTGGGCGCAATCACTGGACGTTTCGAATTTGGCAGCCGGGCTCTGCCAGAGTCACATAGGAATTGTTGCATCATAACCAACCAAGGAATTTGCAGAGCGCGAATGTCTGTGTGGCAGCGAATGCAGTTCCAAGAGACAGTGAAAACCAGGTAGAGCTTGCAGTGCTGGCAGCTTTCGTGTGGGCGCTATCGCTGGATGTTTCGAATTTGGCAGCCGGACTCTGCGAGTGTCACATAGGCATTGTTGCATCATAACTAACCAAGGCTTTTGCAGAGCGCGAATGTCTGTGCGGCAGCGAATGCAGTTCCAAGGGACAGTGAAAATCAGGTAGAGCTTTCAGTGCTGGCAGCTTTCGTCTGGGCGCAATCGCGGGACGTTTCGAATTTGGCAGCTGGGCTCTGCCAGAGTCACGTAGGCATTGTTGCATCATAAACAACCAAGGCTTTTGCAGAGCGCGAATGTCTGTGCGGCAGCGAATGCAGTTCCAAGGGACAGTGAAAACCAGGTAGACCTTTCAGTGCTGGCAGCTTTCGTGTGGACGCAATCGCTGGACGTTTCGAATTTGGCAGCCGGGTTCTGCGACAGTCACATAGGCATTGTTGCATCATAACCAACCAAAGCTCTTGCAGAGCGCGAATGTCTGTGCGGCAGCGAATGCAGTTCCAAGGGACAGTGAAAACCAGGTAGAGCTGTCAGTGCTGGCAGCTTTCGTGTGGGCGCAATCGCTGGACGTTTTGAATTTGGCAGCCCGGCTCTGCCAGAGTCACGTAGGCATTGTTGCATCATAAACAATCAAAGCTCTTGCAGAGCGCGAATGTCTGTGCGGCAGCGAATGCAGTTCCAAGGGACAGTGAAAACCAGGTAGACCTTTCAGTGCTGGCAGCTTTCGTGTGGGCGCAATCGCTGGACGTTTCGAATTTGGCAGCCGGGCTCTTCGACAGTCACATAGGTATTGTTGCATCATAACCAACCAAGGCATTTGCAGAGCGCGAATGTCTGTGCGGCAGCGAATGCAGTTCCAAGGGACAGTGAAAACCAGGTAGAGCTTTCAGTGCTGGCAGCTTTCGTGTGGGCGCAATCGCTGGACGTTTCGAATTTGGCAGCCGGGTTCTGCGACAGTCACATAGGCATTGTTGCATCATAACCAACCAAGGCATTTGCAGAGCGCAAATGTCTGTGCGGCAGCGAATGCAGTTCCAAGGGACAGTGAAAACCAGGTAGAGCTTTCAGTGCTGGCAGCTTTCGTGTGGGCGCAATCGCTGGACGTTTCGAATTTGGCAGCCGGGCTCTTCGACAGTCACATAGGCATTGTTGCATCATAACCAACCAAAGCTCTTGCAGAGCGCAAATGTCTGTGCGGCAGCGAATGCAGTTCCAAGGGACAGTGAAAACCAGGTAGAGCTTTCAGTGCTGGCAGCTTTCGTGTGGGCGCAATCGCTGGACGTTTCGAATTTGGCAGCCGGGCTCTTCGACAGTCACATAGGCATTGTTGCATCATAACCAACCAAAGCTCTTGCAGAGCGCAAATGTCTGTGCGGCAGCGAATGCAGTTCCAAGGGACAGTGAAAACCAGGTAGAGCTTTCAGTGCTGGCAGCTTTCGTGTGGGCGCAATCGCTGGACGTTTCGAATTTGGCAGCCGGGCTCGGCCAGAGTCACATAGGCATTGTTGCATCATAACCAACCAAAGCTTTTGCATAGCGTGAATGTCTGTGCGGCAGCGAATGCAGTTCCAAGGGACAGTGAAAACCAGGTAGACCTTTCAGTGCTGGGAGCTTTCGTGTGGGCGCAATCTCTGGACGTTTCGAATTTGGCAGCCGGGCTCTGCGACAGTCACATAGGCATTGTTGCATCATAGCCAACCAAGGCATTTGCAGAGCGCGAATGTCTGTGCGGCAGCGAATGCAGTTCCAAGGGATAGTGAAAACCAGGTAGAGCTTGCAGTGCTGGCAGCTTTCGTGTGGGCGCTATCGCTGGACGTTTCGAATTTGGCAGCCGGGCTCTGCCAGAGTCACGTAGGCATTGTTGCATCATAAACAACCAAGGCTTTTGCAGAGCGCGAATGTCTGTGCGGCAGCGAATGCAGTTCCAAGGGACAGTGAAAACCAGGTAGACCTTTCAGTGCTGGCAGCTTTCGTGTGGACGCAATCGCTGGACGTTTCGAATTTGGCAGCCGGGCTCTGCGACAGTCACATAGGCATTGTTGCACCATAACCAACCAAACATCTTGCAGAGAGCGAATGTCTGTGCGGCAGCGAATGCAGTTCCAAGGGACAGTGAAAACCAGGTAGAGCTTTCAGTGCTGGCAGCATTCGTGTGGGCGCTATCGCTGGACGTTTCGAATTTGGCAGCCGGGCTCTGCGACAGTCACATAGGCATTGTTGCATCGTAACCAATCAAAGCTATTGCAGAGCGCGAATGTCTGTGCGGCAGCGAATGCAGTTCCAAGGGACAGTGAAAACCAGGTAGAGCTTTCAGTGCTGGCAGCATTCGTGTGGGCGCTATCGCTGCCCGTTACGAATTTGGCAGCCGGGCTCTGCGAGAGTCACATAGGCATTGTTGCATCATAACCAACCAAGGCATTTGCAGAGCGCGAATGTCTGTGCGGCAGCGAATGCAGTTCCAAGGGACAGTGAAAACCAGGTAGACCTTTCATGCTGGCAGCTTTCGTGTGGGCGTAATCGCTGGACGTTTCTAATTTGGCAGCCGGGCTCTGCCAGAGTCACATAGGTATTGTTGCATCATAACCAACCAAGGCATTTGCAGAGCGCGAATGTCTGTGCGGCAGCGAATGCAGTTCCAAGGGACAGTGAAAACCAGGTAGACCTTTCAGTACTGGCAGCTTTCGTCTGGGCGCAATCGCAGGACGTTTCGAATTTGGCAGCTGGGCTCTGCCAGAGTCACATAGGCATTGTTGCATCATAACCAACCAAGGCTTTTGCAGAGCGCGAATGTCTGTGCGGCAGCGAATGCAGTTCCAAGGGACAGTGAAAACCAGGTAGAGCTTTCAGTGCTGGCAGCTTTCGTGTGGGCGCAATCGCTGCACGTTTCGAATTTGGCAGCCGGGTTCTGCGACAGTCACATAGGCATTGTTGCATCATAACCAACCAAGGCATTTGCAGAGCGCAAATGTCTGTGCGGCAGCGAATGCAGTTCCAAGGGACAGTGAAAACCAGGTAGAGCTTTCAGTGCTGGCAGCTTTCGTGTGGGCGCAATCGCGGGATGTTTCGAATTTGGCAGCTGGGCTCTGCCAGAGTCACATAGGCATTGTTGCATCATAAACAACCAAGGCTTTTGCAGAGCGCGAATGTCTGTGCGGCAGCGAATGCAGTTCCAAGGGACAGTGAAAACCAGGTAGAGCTTTCAGTGCTGGCAGCTTTCGTGTGGGCGCAATCGCTGGACGTTTCGAATTTGGCTGCCGGGCTCTGCGACAGTCACATAGGCATTGTTGCATCATAACCAACCAAAGCTCTTGCAGAGCGCGAATGTCTGTGCGGCAGCGAATGCAGTTCCAAGGGACAGTGAAAACCAGCTACAGCTTTCAGTGCTGGCAGCTTTCGTGTGGGCGCAATCGCTGGACGTTTCGAATTTGGCAGCCGGGCTCTTCGACAGTCACATAGGCATTGTTGCATCATAACCAACCAAAGCTCTTGCAGAGCGCAAATGTCTGTGCGGCAGCGAATGCAGTTCCAAGGGACAGTGAAAACCAGGTAGACCTTTCAGTGCTGGCAGCTTTCGTGTGGGCGCAATCGCTGGACGTTTCGAATTTGGCAGGCGGGCTCGGCCAGAGTCACATAGGCATTGTTGCATCATAACCAACCAAAGCTTTTGCATAGCGTGAATGTCTGTGCGGCAGCGAATGCAGTTCCAAGGGACAGTGAAAACCAGGTAGACCTTTCAGTGCTGGGAGCTTTCGTGTGGGCGCAATCTCTGGACGTTTCGAATTTGGCAGCCGGGCTCTGCGACAGTCACATAGGCATTGTTGCATCATAACCAACCAAGGCATTTGCAGAGCGCGAATGTCTGTGCGGCAGCGAATGCAGTTCCAAGGGACAGTGAAAACCAGGTAGAGCTTTCAGTGCTGGCAGCTTTCGTGTGGGCGCTATCGCTGGACGTTTCGAATTTGGCAGCCGGGCTCTGCCAGAGTCACATAGGCATTGTTGCATCGTAGCCAACCAAGGCATTTGCAGAGCGCGAATGTCTGTGCGGCAGCGAATGCAGTTCCAAGGGACAGTGAAAACCAGGTAGAGCTTGCAGTGCTGGCAGCTTTCGTGTGGGTGCTATCGCTGGACGTTTCGAATTTGGCAGCCGGGCTCTGCCAGAGTCACATAGGAATTGTTGCATCATAACCAACCAAGGCATTTGCAGAGCGCGAATGTCTGTGCGGCAGCGAATGCAGTTCCAAGGGACAGTGAAAACCAGTTAAGGCTTGCAGTGCTGGCAGCTTTCGTGTGGGCGCAATCGCTGGACGTTTCGAATTTGGCAGCCGGGCTCTGCCAGTGTCACATAGGCATTGTTGCATCATAACCAACCAAAGCTCTTGCAGAGCGTGAATGTCTGTGCGGCAGCGAATGCAGTTCCAAGGGACAGTGAAAACCAGGTAGAGCTTGCAGTGCTGGGAGCTTTCGTGTGGGCGCAATCGCTGGACGTTTCGAATTTGGCAGCCGGGCTCTGCGACAGTCACGTAGGCATTGTTGCATCATAACCAACCAAAGCTCTTGCAGAGCGCGAATGTCTGTGCGGCAGCGAATGCAGTTCCAAGGGACAGTGAAAACCAGGCAGAGCTTTCAGTGCTGGCAGCTTTCCTGTGGGCGCAATCGCTGGACGTTTCGAATTTGGCAGCTGGGCTCGGCCAGAGTCACATAGGCATTGTTGCATCATAACCAACAAAAGGTTTTTCAGAGCGTGAATGTCTGTGCGGCAGCGAATGCAGTTCCAAGGGACAGTGAAAACCAGGTAGACCTTTCAGTGCTGGCAGCTTTCGTGTGGGTGCAATCGCGGGACGTTTCGAATTTGGCAGCTGGGCTCTGCCAGAGTCACGTAGGCATTGTTGCATCATAAACAACCAAGGCTTTTGCAGAGCGCGAATGTCTGTGCGGCAGAGAATGCAGTTCCAAGGGACAGTGAAAACCAGGTAGACCTTTCATGCTGGCAGCTTTCGTGTGGGCGCAATCGCTGGACGTTTCGAATTTGGCAGCCGGGCTCTACGACAGTCACATAGGCATTGTTGCATCATAACCAACCGAAGCTCTTGCAGAGGGCGAATGTCTCTGCGGCAGCGAATGCAGTTCCAAGGGACAGTGAAAACCAGGTAGAGCTTGCAGTGCCGGCAGCTTTCGTGTGGACGCAATCGCTGGACGTTTCGAATTTCGCAGCCGGGTTCTGACACAGTCACATAGGCATTGTTGCATCATAACCAACCAAGGAATTTGCAGAGCGCGAATGTCTGTGCGGCAGCGAATGCAGTTCCAAGGGACAGTGAAAACCAGGTAGACCTTTCATGCTGGCAGCTTTCGTGTGGGCGTAAACGCTGGACGTTTCGAATTTGGCAGCCGGGCTCTGCCAGAGTCACATAGGCATTGTTGCATCACAACCAACCAAGGCATTTGCAGAGCGCGAATGTCTGTGCGGCAGCGAATGCAGTTCCAAGGGACAGTGAAAACCAGGTAGAGCTTTCAGTGCTGGGAGCTTTCGTGTGGGCGCAATCGCTGGACGTTTCGAATTTGGCAGCCGGGCTCTGGGACAGTCACATAGGCATTGTTGCATCATAACCAACCGAAGCTCTTGCAGAGGGCGAATGTCTGTGCGGCAGCGAATGCAGTTCCAAAGGACAGTGAAAACCAGGTAGAGCATTCAGTGCCGGCAGCTTTCGTGTGGGCGCAATCGCTGGACGTTTCGAATTTGGCAGCCGGGCTCTGCCAGAGTCACATAGGCATTGTTGCATCATAGCCAACCAAGGCATTTGCAGAGCGCGAATGTCTGTGCGGCAGCGAATGCAGTTCCAAGGGACAGTGAAAACCAGGTAGAGCTTGCAGTGCTGGCAGCTTTCGTGTGGGTGCTATCGCTGGACGTTTCGAATTTGGCAGCCGGGCTCTGCCAGAGTCACATAGGAATTGTTGCATCATAACCAACCAAGGCATTTGCAGAGCGCGAATGTCTGTGCGGCAGCGAATGCAGTTCCAAGGGACAGTGAAAACCAGTTAAGGCTTGCAGTGCTGGCAGCTTTCGTGTGGGCGCAATCGCTGGACGTTTCGAATTTGGCAGCCGGGCTCTGCCAGTGTCACATAGGCATTGTTGCATCATAACCAACCAAAGCTCTTGCAGAGCGTGAATGTCTGTGCGGCAGCGAATGCAGTTCCAAGGGACAGTGAAAACCAGGTAGAGCTTGCAGTGCTGGGAGCTTTCGTGTGGGCGCAATCGCTGGACGTTTCGAATTTGGCAGCCGGGCTCTGCGACAGTCACGTAGGCATTGTTGCATCATAACCAACCAAAGCTCTTGCAGAGCGCGAATGTCTGTGCGGCAGCGAATGCAGTTCCAAGGGACAGTGAAAACCAGGCAGAGCTTTCAGTGCTGGCAGCTTTCCTGTGGGCGCAATCGCTGGACGTTTCGAATTTGGCAGCTGGGCTCGGCCAGAGTCACATAGGCATTGTTGCATCATAACCAACAAAAGGTTTTTCAGAGCGTGAATGTCTGTGCGGCAGCGAATGCAGTTCCAAGGGACAGTGAAAACCAGGTAGACCTTTCAGTGCTGGCAGCTTTCGTGTGGGCGCAATCGCGGGACGTTTCGAATTTGGCAGCTGGGCTCTGCCAGAGTCACGTAGGCATTGTTGCATCATAAACAACCAAGGCTTTTGCAGAGCGCGAATGTCTGTGCGGCAGAGAATGCAGTTCCAAGGGACAGTGAAAACCAGGTAGACCTTTCATGCTGGCAGCTTTCGTGTGGGCGCAATCGCTGGACGTTTCGAATTTGGCAGCCGGGCTCTACGACAGTCACATAGGCATTGTTGCATCATAACCAACCGAAGCTCTTGCAGAGGGCGAATGTCTCTGCGGCAGCGAATGCAGTTCCAAGGGACAGTGAAAACCAGGTAGAGCTTGCAGTGCCGGCAGCTTTCGTGTGGACGCAATCGCTGGACGTTTCGAATTTCGCAGCCGGGTTCTGACACAGTCACATAGGCATTGTTGCATCATAACCAACCAAGGAATTTGCAGAGCGCGAATGTCTGTGCGGCAGCGAATGCAGTTCCAAGGGACAGTGAAAACCAGGTAGACCTTTCATGCTGGCAGCTTTCGTGTGGGCGTAAACGCTGGACGTTTCGAATTTGGCAGCCGGGCTCTGCCAGAGTCACATAGGCATTGTTGCATCACAACCAACCAAGGCATTTGCAGAGCGCGAATGTCTGTGCGGCAGCGAATGCAGTTCCAAGGGACAGTGAAAACCAGGTAGAGCTTTCAGTGCTGGGAGCTTTCGTGTGGGCGCAATCGCTGGACGTTTCGAATTTGGCAGCCGGGCTCTGCGACAGTCACATAGGCATTGTTGCATCATAACCAACCGAAGCTCTTGCAGAGGGCGAATGTCTGTGCGGCAGCGAATGCAGTTCCAAAGGACAGTGAAAACCAGGTAGAGCATTCAGTGCCGGCAGCTTTCGTGTGGGCGCAATCGCTGGACGTTTCGAATTTGGCAGCCGGGCTCTGCCAGCGTCACATAGGCATTGTTGCATCATAGCCAACCAAGGCATTTGCAGAGCGCGAATGTCTGTGCGGCAGCGAATGCAGTTCCAAGGGACAGTGAAAACCAGGTAGAGCTTTCAGTGCTGGCAGCTTTCGTGTGGGCGCTATCGCTGGACGTTTCGAATTTGGCAGCCGGGCTCTGCCAGAGTCACATAGGAATTGTTGCATCATAACCAACCAAGGCATTTGCAGAGCGCGAATGTCTGTGCGGCAGCGAATGCAGTTCCAACGGACAGTGAAAACCAGGTAGACCTTTCAGTGCTGGCAGCTTTCGTGTGGACGCAATCGCTGGACGTTTCGAATTTGGCAGCCGGGCTCTGCGACAGTCACATAGGCATTGTTGCATCATAACCAACCAAAGCTCTTGCAGAGCGCGAATGTCTGTGCGGCAGCGAATGCAGTTCCAAGGGACAGTGAAAACCAGGTAGAGCTTTCAGTGCTGGCAGCTTTCGTGTGGGCGCAATCGCGGGACGTTTCGAATTTGGCAGCCGGGCTCTGCCAGAGTCACGTAGGCATTGTTGCATCATAAACAATCAAAGCTCTTGCAGAGCGCGAATGTCTGTGCGGCAGCGAATGCAGTTCCAAGGGACAGTGAAAACCAGGTAGAGCTTTCAGTGCTGGCAGCTTTCGTGTGGGCGCAATCGCGGGACGTTTCGAATTTGGCAGACGGGCTCTGCGACAGTCACATAGGCATTGTTGCATCATAACCAACCAAGGCATTTGCAGAGCGCGAATGTCTGTGCTGCAGCGAATGCAGTTCCAAGGGACAGTGAAAACCAGGTAGAGCTTTCAGTGCTGGCAGCTTTCGTGTGGGCGCAATCTCTGGACGTTTCGAATTTGGCAGCCGGGCTCTGCGACAGTCACATAGGCATTGTTGCATCATAGCCAACCAAGGCATTTGCAGAGCGTGAATGTCTGTGCGGCAGCGAATGCAGTTCCAAGAGACAGTGAAAACCAGGTAGAGCTTGCAGTGCTGGCAGCTTTCGTGTGGGCGCTATCGCTGGATGTTTCGAATTTGGCAGCCGGACTCTGCGAGTGTCACATAGGCATTGTTGCATCATAACTAACCAAGGCTTTTGCAGAGCGCGAATGTCTGTGCGGCAGCGAATGCAGTTCCAAGGGACAGTGAAAACCAGGTAGAGCTTTCAGTGCTGGCAGCTTTCGTCTGGGCGCAATCGCGGGACGTTTCGAATTTGGCAGCTGGGCTCTGCCAGAGTCACGTAGGCATTGTTGCATCATAAACAACCAAGGCTTTTGCAGAGCGCGAATGTCTGTGCGGCAGCGAATGCAGTTCCAAGGGACAGTGAAAACCAGGTAGACCTTTCAGTGCTGGCAGCTTTCGTGTGGACGCAATCGCTGGACGTTTCGAATTTGGCAGCCGGGTTCTGCGACAGTCACATAGGCATTGTTGCATCATAACCAACCAAAGCTCTTGCAGAGCGCGAATGTCTGTGCGGCAGCGAATGCAGTTCCAAGGGACAGTGAAAACCAGGTAGAGCTTTCAGTGCTGGCAGCTTTCGTGTGGGCGCAATCGCTGGACGTTTCGAATTTGGCAGCCGGGCTCGGCCAGAGTCACATAGGCATTGTTGCATCATAACCAACCAAAGCTTTTGCATAGCGTGAATGTCTGTGCGGCAGCGAATGCAGTTCCAAGGGACAGTGAAAACCAGGTAGACCTTTCAGTGCTGGGAGCTTTCGTGTGGGCGCAATCGCGGGACGTTTCGAATTTGGCAGCCGGGCTCTGCCAGAGTCACGTAGGCATTGTTGCATCATAAACAATCAAAGCTCTTGCAGAGCGCGAATGTCTGTGCGGCAGCGAATGCAGTTCCAAGGGACAGTGAAAACCAGGTAGAGCTTTCAGTGCTGGCAGCTTTCGTGTGGGCGCAATCGCTGGACGTTGAGAATTTGGCAGCCGGGCTCTGCGACAGTCACATAGGCATTGTTGCATCATAACCAACCAAAGGTTTTGCAGAGCGCGAATGTCTGTGCGGCAGCGAATGCAGTTCCAAGGGACAGTGAAAACCAGGTAGAGCTTTCAGTGCTGGCAGCTTTCGTGTGGGCGCAATCGCGGGACGTTTCGAATTTGGCAGCTGGGCTCTGCCAGAGTCACATAGGCATTGTTGCATCATAACTAACCAAGGCTTTTGCAGATCGCGAATGTCTGTGCGGCAGCGAATGCAGTTCCAAGGGACAGTGAAAACCAGGTAGAGCTTTCAGTGCTGCCAGCTTTCGTGTGGGCGTAATCGCTGGACGTTTCGAATTTGGCAGCCGGGCTCTGCGACAGTCACATAAGCATTGTTGCATCATACCCAACCAAACATCTTGCAGAGGGCGAATGTCTGTGCGGCAGCGAATGCAGTTCCAAGGGACAGTGAAAACCAGGTAGAGCTTTCAGTGCTGCCAGCTTTCGTGTGGGCGCAATCGCGGGACGTTTCGAATTTGGCAGACGGGCTCTGCGACAGTCACATAGGCATTGTTGCATCATAACCAACCAAGGCATTTGCAGAGCGCGAATGTCTGTGCGGCAGCGAATGCAGTTCCAAGGGACAGTGAAAACCAGGTAGAGCTTTCAGTGCTGGCAGCTTTCGTGTGGGCGCAATCTCTGGACGTTTCGAATTTGGCAGCCGGGCTCTGCGACAGTCACATAGGCATTGTTGCATCATAGCCAACCAAGGCATTTGCAGAGCGTGAATGTCTGTGCGGCAGCGAATGCAGTTCCAAGGGACAGTGAAAACCAGGTAGAGCTTGCAGTGCTGGCAGCTTTCGTGTGGGCGCAATCACTGGACGTTTCGAATTTGGCAGCCGGGCTCTGCCAGAGTCACATAGGAATTGTTGCATCATAACCAACCAAGGAATTTGCAGAGCGCGAATGTCTGTCTGGCAGCGAATGCAGTTCCAAGAGACAGTGAAAACCAGGTAGAGCTTGCAGTGCTGGCAGCTTTCGTGTGGGCGCTATCGCTGGATGTTTCGAATTTGGCAGCCGGACTCTGCGAGTGTCACATAGGCATTGTTGCATCATAACTAACCAAGGCTTTTGCAGAGCGCGAATGTCTGTGCGGCAGCGAATGCAGTTCCAAGGGACAGTGAAAACCAGGTAGAGCTTTCAGTGCTGGCAGCTTTCGTCTGGGCGCAATCGCGGGACGTTTCGAATTTGGCAGCTGGGCTCTGCCAGAGTCACGTAGGCATTGTTGCATCATAAACAACCAAGGCTTTTGCAGAGCGCGAATGTCTGTGCGGCAGCGAATGCAGTTCCAAGGGACAGTGAAAACCAGGTAGACCTTTCAGTGCTGGCAGCTTTCGTGTGGACGCAATCGCTGGACGTTTCGAATTTGGCAGCCGGGTTCTGCGACAGTCACATAGGCATTGTTGCATCATAACCAACCAAAGCTCTTGCAGAGCGCGAATGTCTGTGCGGCAGCGAATGCAGTTCCAAGGGACAGTGAAAACCAGGTAGAGCTTTCAGTGCTGGCAGCTTTCGTGTGGGCGCAATCGCTGGACGTTTCGAATTTGGCAGCCGGGCTCGGCCAGAGTCACATAGGCATTGTTGCATCATAACCAACCAAAGCTTTTGCATAGCGTGAATGTCTGTGCGGCAGCGAATGCAGTTCCAAGGGACAGTGAAAACCAGGTAGACCTTTCAGTGCTGGGAGCTTTCGTGTGGGCGCAATCGCGGGACGTTTCGAATTTGGCAGCCGGGCTCTGCCAGAGTCACGTAGGCATTGTTGCATCATAAACAATCAAAGCTCTTGCAGAGCGCGAATGTCTGTGCGGCAGCGAATGCAGTTCCAAGGGACAGTGAAAACCAGGTAGAGCTTTCAGTGCTGGCAGCTTTCGTGTGGGCGCAATCGCTGGACGTTGAGAATTTGGCAGCCGGGCTCTGCGACAGTCACATAGGCATTGTTGCATCATAACCAACCAAAGGTTTTGCAGAGCGCGAATGTCTGTGCGGCAGCGAATGCAGTTCCAAGGGACAGTGAAAACCAGGTAGAGCTTTCAGTGCTGGCAGCTTTCGTGTGGGCGCAATCGCGGGACGTTTCGAATTTGGCAGCTGGGCTCTGCCAGAGTCACATAGGCATTGTTGCATCATAACTAACCAAGGCTTTTGCAGATCGCGAATGTCTGTGCGGCAGCGAATGCAGTTCCAAGGGACAGTGAAAACCAGGTAGAGCTTTCAGTGCTGCCAGCTTTCGTGTGGGCGTAATCGCTGGACGTTTCGAATTTGGCAGCCGGGCTCTGCGACAGTCACATAAGCATTGTTGCATCATACCCAACCAAACATCTTGCAGAGGGCGAATGTCTGTGCGGCAGCGAATGCAGTTCCAAGGGACAGTGAAAACCAGGTAGAGCTTTCAGTGCTGCCAGCTTTCGTGTGGGCGCAATCGCGGGACGTTTCGAATTTGGCAGACGGGCTCTGCGACAGTCACATAGGCATTGTTGCATCATAACCAACCAAGGCATTTGCAGAGCGCGAATGTCTGTGCGGCAGCGAATGCAGTTCCAAGGGACAGTGAAAACCAGGTAGAGCTTTCAGTGCTGGCAGCTTTCGTGTGGGCGCAATCTCTGGACGTTTCGAATTTGGCAGCCGGGCTCTGCGACAGTCACATAGGCATTGTTGCATCATAGCCAACCAAGGCATTTGCAGAGCGTGAATGTCTGTGCGGCAGCGAATGCAGTTCCAAGGGACAGTGAAAACCAGGTAGAGCTTTCAGTGCTGGCAGCTTTCGTGTGGGCGCAATCACTGGACGTTTCGAATTTGGCAGCCGGGCTCTGCCAGAGTCACATAGGAATTGTTGCATCATAACCAACCAAGGAATTTGCAGAGCGCGAATGTCTGTCTGGCAGCGAATGCAGTTCCAAGAGACAGTGAAAACCAGGTAGAGCTTGCAGTGCAGGCAGCTTTCGTGTGGGCGCTATCGCTGGATGTTTCGAATTTGGCAGCTGGACTCTGCGAGTGTCACATAGGCATTGTTGCATCATAACCAACCAAGGAATTTGCAGAGCGCGAATGTCTGTGCGGCAGCGAATGCAGTTCCAAGGGACAGTGAAAACCAGGTAGAGCTTTCAGTGCTGGCAGCTTTCGTCTGGGCGCAATCGCGGGACGTTTCGAATTTGGCAGCTGGGCTCTGCCAGAGTCACGTAGGCATTGTTGCATCATAAACAACCAAGGCTTTTGCAGAGCGCGAATGTCTGTGCGGCAGCGAATGCAGTTCCAAGGGACAGTGAAAACCAGGTAGACCTTTCAGTGCTGGCAGCTTTCGTGTGGACGCAATCGCTGGACGTTTCGAATTTGGCAGCCGGGTTCTGCGACAGTCACATAGGCATTGTTGCATCATAACCAACCAAAGCTCTTGCAGAGCGCGAATGTCTGTGCGGCAGCGAATGCAGTTCCAAGGGACAGTGAAAACCAGGTAGAGCTTTCAGTGCTGGCAGCTTTCGTGTGGGCGCAATCGCTGGACGTTTCGAATTTGGCAGCCGGGCTCGGCCAGAGTCACATAGGCATTGTTGCATCATAACCAACCAAAGCTTTTGCATAGCGTGAATGTCTGTGCGGCAGCGAATGCAGTTCCAAGGGACAGTGAAAACCAGGTAGACCTTTCAGTGCTGGGAGCTTTCGTGTGGGCGCAATCGCTGGACGTTTCGAATTTGGCAGCCGGGCTCTGCGACAGTCGCATAGGAATTGTTGCATCATAACCAACCAAGGAATTTGCAGAGCGCAAATGTCTGTGCGGCAGCGAATGCAGTTCCAAGGGACAGTGAAAACCAGGTAGACCTTTCATGCTGGCAGCTTTCGTGTGGGCGTAATCGCTGGACGTTTCGAATTTGGCAGCCGGGCTCTGCGAGAGTCACATAGGCATTGTTGCATCATAACCAACCAAGGCATTTGCAGAGCGCGAATGTCTGTGCGGCAGCGAATGCAGTTCCAAGGGACAGTGAAAACCAGGTAGAGCTTTCAGTGCTGGCAGCATTCGTGTGGGCGCTATCGCTGGACGTTACGAATTTGGCAGCTGGGCTCTGCCAGAGTCACATAGGCATTGTTGCATCATAACCAACCAAGGCATTTGCAGAGCGCGAATGTCTGTGCGGCAGCGAATGCAGTTCCAAGGGACAGTGAAAACCAGTTAAGGCTTGCAGTGCTGGCAGCTTTCGTGTGGGCGCAATCGCTGGACGTTTCGAATTTGGCAGCCGGGCTCTGCCAGTGTCACATAGGCATTGTTGCATCATAACCAACCAAAGCTCTTGCAGAGCGTGAATGTCTGTGCGGCAGCGAATGCAGTTCCAAGGGACAGTGAAAACCAGGTAGAGCTTGCAGTGCTGGGAGCTTTCGTGTGGGCGCAATCGCTGGACGTTTCGAATTTGGCAGCAGGGCTCTGCGACAGTCACGTAGGCATTGTTGCATCATAACCAACCAAAGCTCTTGCAGAGCGCGAATGTCTGTGCGGCAGCGAATGCAGTTCCAAGGGACAGTGAAAACCAGGCAGAGCTTTCAGTGCTGGCAGCTTTCCTGTGGGCGCAATCGCTGGACGTTTCGAATTTGGCAGCTGGGCTCGGCCAGAGTCACATAGGCATTGTTGCATCATAACCAACAAAAGGTTTTTCAGAGCGTGAATGTCTGTGCGGCAGCGAATGCAGTTCCAAGGGACAGTGAAAACCAGGTAGACCTTTCAGTGCTGGCAGCTTTCGTGTGGGCGCAATCGCGGGACGTTTCGAATTTGGCAGCTGGGCTCTGCCAGAGTCACGTAGGCATTGTTGCATCATAAACAACCAAGGCTTTTGCAGAGCGCGAATGTCTGTGCGGCAGAGAATGCAGTTCCAAGGGACAGTGAAAACCAGGTAGACCTTTCATGCTGGCAGCTTTCGTGTGGGCGCAATCGCTGGACGTTTCGAATTTGGCAGCCGGGCTCTACGACAGTCACATAGGCATTGTTGCATCATAACCAACCGAAGCTCTTGCAGAGGGCGAATGTCTCTGCGGCAGCGAATGCAGTTCCAAGGGACAGTGAAAACCAGGTAGAGCTTGCAGTGCCGGCAGCTTTCGTGTGGACGCAATCGCTGGACGTTTCGAATTTCGCAGCCGGGTTCTGACACAGTCACATAGGCATTGTTGCATCATAACCAACCAAGGAATTTGCAGAGCGCGAATGTCTGTGCGGCAGCGAATGCAGTTCCAAGGGACAGTGAAAACCAGGTAGACCTTTCATGCTGGCAGCTTTCGTGTGGGCGTAAACGCTGGACGTTTCGAATTTGGCAGCCGGGCTCTGCCAGAGTCACATAGGCATTGTTGCATCACAACCAACCAAGGCATTTGCAGAGCGCGAATGTCTGTGCGGCAGCGAATGCAGTTCCAAGGGACAGTGAAAACCAGGTAGAGCTTTCAGTGCTGGGAGCTTTCGTGTGGGCGCAATCGCTGGACGTTTCGAATTTGGCAGCCGGGCTCTGCGACAGTCACATAGGCATTGTTGCATCATAACCAACCGAAGCTCTTGCAGAGGGCGAATGTCTGTGCGGCAGCGAATGCAGTTCCAAAGGACAGTGAAAACCAGGTAGAGCATTCAGTGCCGGCAGCTTTCGTGTGGGCGCAATCGCTGGACGTTTCGAATTTGGCAGCCGGGCTCTGCCAGAGTCACATAGGCATTGTTGCATCATAGCCAACCAAGGCATTTGCAGAGCGCGAATGTCTGTGCGGCAGCGAATGCAGTTCCAAGGGACAGTGAAAACCAGGTAGAGCTTTCAGTGCTGGCAGCTTTCGTGTGGGCGCTATCGCTGGACGTTTCGAATTTGGCAGCCGGGCTCTGCGACAGTCACATAGGAATTGTTGCATCATAACCAACCAAGGCATTTGCAGAGCGCAAATGTCTGTGCGGCAGCGAATGCAGTTCCAACGGACAGTGAAAACCAGGTAGACCTTTCAGTGCTGGCAGCTTTCGTGTGGACGCAATCGCTGGACGTTTCGAATTTGGCAGCCGGGCTCTGCGACAGTCACATAGGCATTGTTGCATCATAACCAACCAAAGCTCTTGCAGAGCGCGAATGTCTGTGCGGCAGCGAATGCAGTTCCAAGGGACAGTGAAAACCAGGTAGAGCTTTCAGTGCTGGCAGCTTTCGTGTGGGCGCAATCGCGGGACGTTTCGAATTTGGCAGCCGGGCTCTGCCAGAGTCACGTAGGCATTGTTGCATCATAAACAATCAAAGCTCTTGCAGAGCGCGAATGTCTGTGCGGCAGCGAATGCAGTTCCAAGGGACAGTGAAAACCAGGTAGAGCTTTCAGTGCTGGCAGCTTTCGTGTGGGCGCAATCGCGGGACGTTTCGAATTTGGCAGACGGGCTCTGCGACAGTCACATAGGCATTGTTGCATCATAACCAACCAAGGCATTTGCAGAGCGCGAATGTCTGTGCTGCAGCGAATGCAGTTCCAAGGGACAGTGAAAACCAGGTAGAGCTTTCAGTGCTGGCAGCTTTCGTGTGGGCGCAATCTCTGGACGTTTCGAATTTGGCAGCCGGGCTCTGCGACAGTCACATAGGCATTGTTGCATCATAGCCAACCAAGGCATTTGCAGAGCGTGAATGTCTGTGCGGCAGCGAATGCAGTTCCAAGAGACAGTGAAAACCAGGTAGAGCTTGCAGTGCTGGCAGCTTTCGTGTGGGCGCTATCGCTGGATGTTTCGAATTTGGCAGCCGGACTCTGCGAGTGTCACATAGGCATTGTTGCATCATAACTTACCAAGGCTTTTGCAGAGCGCGAATGTCTGTGCGGCAGCGAATGCAGTTCCAAGGGACAGTGAAAACCAGGTAGAGCTTTCAGTGCTGGCAGCTTTCGTCTGGGCGCAATCGCGGGACGTTTCGAATTTGGCAGCTGGGCTCTGCCAGAGTCACGTAGGCATTGTTGCATCATAAACAACCAAGGCTTTTGCAGAGCGCGAATGTCTGTGCGGCAGCGAATGCAGTTCCAAGGGACAGTGAAAACCAGGTAGACCTTTCAGTGCTGGCAGCTTTCGTGTGGACGCAATCGCTGGACGTTTCGAATTTGGCAGCCGGGTTCTGCGACAGTCACATAGGCATTGTTGCATCATAACCAACCAAAGCTCTTGCAGAGCGCGAATGTCTGTGCGGCAGCGAATGCAGTTCCAAGGGACAGTGAAAACCAGGTAGAGCTTTCAGTGCTGGCAGCTTTCGTGTGGGCGCAATCGCTGGACGTTTCGAATTTGGCAGCCGGGCTCGGCCAGAGTCACATAGGCATTGTTGCATCATAACCAACCAAAGCTTTTGCATAGCGTGAATGTCTGTGCGGCAGCGAATGCAGTTCCAAGGGACAGTGAAAACCAGGTAGACCTTTCAGTGCTGGGAGCTTTCGTGTGGGCGCAATCGCGGGACGTTTCGAATTTGGCAGCCGGGCTCTGCCAGAGTCACGTAGGCATTGTTGCATCATAAACAATCAAAGCTCTTGCAGAGCGCGAATGTCTGTGCGGCAGCGAATGCAGTTCCAAGGGACAGTGAAAACCAGGTAGAGCTTTCAGTGCTGGCAGCTTTCGTGTGGGCGCAATCGCTGGACGTTGAGAATTTGGCAGCCGGGCTCTGCGACAGTCACATAGGCATTGTTGCATCATAACCAACCAAAGGTTTTGCAGAGCGCGAATGTCTGTGCGGCAGCGAATGCAGTTCCAAGGGACAGTGAAAACCAGGTAGAGCTTTCAGTGCTGGCAGCTTTCGTGTGGGCGCAATCGCGGGACGTTTCGAATTTGGCAGCTGGGCTCTGCCAGAGTCACATAGGCATTGTTGCATCATAACTAACCAAGGCTTTTGCAGATCGCGAATGTCTGTGCGGCAGCGAATGCAGTTCCAAGGGACAGTGAAAACCAGGTAGAGCTTTCAGTGCTGCCAGCTTTCGTGTGGGCGTAATCGCTGGACGTTTCGAATTTGGCAGCCGGGCTCTGCGACAGTCACATAAGCATTGTTGCATCATACCCAACCAAACATCTTGCAGAGGGCGAATGTCTGTGCGGCAGCGAATGCAGTTCCAAGGGACAGTGAAAACCAGGTAGAGCTTTCAGTGCTGCCAGCTTTCGTGTGGGCGCAATCGCGGGACGTTTCGAATTTGGCAGACGGGCTCTGCGACAGTCACATAGGCATTGTTGCATCATAACCAACCAAGGCATTTGCAGAGCGCGAATGTCTGTGCGGCAGCGAATGCAGTTCCAAGGGACAGTGAAAACCAGGTAGAGCTTTCAGTGCTGGCAGCTTTCGTGTGGGCGCAATCTCTGGACGTTGAGAATTTGGCAGCCGGGCTCTGCGACAGTCACATAGGCATTGTTGCATCATAGCCAACCAAGGCATTTGCAGAGCGTGAATGTCTGTGCGGCAGCGAATGCAGTTCCAAGGGACAGTGAAAACCAGGTAGAGCTTGCAGTGCTGGCAGCTTTCGTGTGGGCGCAATCACTGGACGTTTCGAATTTGGCAGCCGGGCTCTGCCAGAGTCACATAGGAATTGTTGCATCATAACCAACCAAGGAATTTGCAGAGCGCGAATGTCTGTCTGGCAGCGAATGCAGTTCCAAGAGACAGTGAAAACCAGGTAGAGCTTGCAGTGCAGGCAGCTTTCGTGTGGGCGCTATCGCTGGATGTTTCGAATTTGGCAGCTGGACTCTGCGAGTGTCACATAGGCATTGTTGCATCATAACCAACCAAGGAATTTGCAGAGCGCGAATGTCTGTGCGGCAGCGAATGCAGTTCCAAGGGACAGTGAAAACCAGGTAGAGCTTTCAGTGCTGGCAGCTTTCGTCTGGGCGCAATCGCGGGACGTTTCGAATTTGGCAGCTGGGCTCTGCCAGAGTCACGTAGGCATTGTTGCATCATAAACAACCAAGGCTTTTGCAGAGCGCGAATGTCTGTGCGGCAGCGAATGCAGTTCCAAGGGACAGTGAAAACCAGGTAGACCTTTCAGTGCTGGCAGCTTTCGTGTGGACGCAATCGCTGGACGTTTCGAATTTGGCAGCCGGGTTCTGCGACAGTCACATAGGTATTGTTGCATCATAACCAACCAAAGCTCTTGCAGAGCGCGAATGTCTGTGCGGCAGCGAATGCAGTTCCAAGGGACAGTGAAAACCAGGTAGAGCTTTCAGTGCTGGCAGCTTTCGTGTGGGCGCAATCGCTGGACGTTTCGAATTTGGCAGCCGGGCTCGGCCAGAGTCACATAGGCATTGTTGCATCATAACCAACCAAAGCTTTTGCATAGCGTGAATGTCTGTGCGGCAGCGAATGCAGTTCCAAGGGACAGTGAAAACCAGGTAGACCTTTCAGTGCTGGGAGCTTTCGTGTGGGCGCAATCGCTGGACGTTTCGAATTTGGCAGCCGGGCTCTGCGACAGTCGCATAGGAATTGTTGCATCATAACCAACCAAGGAATTTGCAGAGCGCAAATGTCTGTGCGGCAGCGAATGCAGTTCCAAGGGACAGTGAAAACCAGGTAGACCTTTCATGCTGGCAGCTTTCGTGTGGGCGTAATCGCTGGACGTTTCGAATTTGGCAGCCGGGCTCTGCGAGAGTCACATAGGCATTGTTGCATCATAACCAACCAAGGCATTTGCAGAGCGCGAATGTCTGTGCGGCAGCGAATGCAGTTCCAAGGGACAGTGAAAACCAGGTAGAGCTTTCAGTGCTGGCAGCATTCGTGTGGGCGCTATCGCTGGACGTTACGAATTTGGCAGCTGGGCTCTGCCAGAGTCACATAGGCATTGTTGCATCATAACCAACCAAGGCATTTGCAGAGCGCGAATGTCTGTGCGGCAGCGAATGCAGTTCCAAGGGACAGTGAAAACCAGGTAGACCTTTCATGCTGGCAGCTTTCGTGTGGGCGTAATCGCTGGACGTTTCTAATTTGGCAGCCGGGCTCTGCCAGAGTCACATAGGTATTGTTGCATCATAACCAACCAAGGCATTTGCAGAGCGCGAATGTCTGTGCGGCAGCGAATGCAGTTCCAAGGGACAGTGAAAACCAGGTAGAGCTTTCAGTGCTGGCAGCTTTCGTGTGGGCGCAATCGCTGGATGTTTCGAATTTGGCAGCCGGGTTCTGCGAGTGTCACATAGGCATTGTTGCATCATAACCAACCAAGGCATTTGCAGAGCGCAAATGTCTGTGCGGCAGCGAATGCAGTTCCAAGGGACAGTGAAAACCAGGTAGAGCTTTCAGTGCTGGCAGCTTTCGTGTGGGCGCAATCGCTGGACGTTTCGAATTTGGCTGCCGGGCTCTGCGACAGTCACATAGGCATTGTTGCATCATAACCAACCAAAGCTCTTGCAGAGCGCGAATGTCTGTGCGGCAGCGAATGCAGTTCCAAGGGACAGTGAAAACCAGTTAGAGCTTTCAGTGCTGGCAGCTTTCGTGTGGGCGCAATCGCTGGACGTTTCGAATTTGGCAGCCGGGCTCTGCGACAGTCACATAGGCATTGTTGCATCATAGCCAACCAAGGCATTTGCAGAGCGCGAATGTCTGTGCGGCAGCGAATGCAGTTCCAAGGGATAGTGAAAACCAGATAGAGCTTGCAGTGCTGGCAGCTTTCGTGTGGGCGCTATCGCTGGACGTTTCGAATTTGGCAGCCGGGCTCTGCCAGAGTCACGTAGGCATTGTTGCATCATAAACAACCAAGGCTTTTGCAGAGCGCGAATGTCTGTGCGGCAGCGAATGCAGTTCCAAGGGACAGTGAAAACCAGGTAGACCTTTCAGGCTGGCAGCTTTCGTGTGGGCGTAATCGCTGGACGTTTCGATTTTGGCAGCCGGGCTCTGCGACAGTCACATAGGCATTGTTGCACCATAACCAACCAAACATCTTGCAGAGAGCGAATGTCTGTGCGGCAGCGAATGCAGTTCCAAGGGACAGTGAAAACCAGGTAGAGCTTTCAGTGCTGGCAGCATTCGTGTGGGCGTAATCGCTGGACGTTTCGAATTTGGCAGCCGGGCTCTGCGACAGTCACATAGGCATTGTTGCATCGTAACCAATCAAAGCTATTGCAGAGCGCGAATGTCTGTGCGGCAGCGAATGCAGTTCCAAGGGACAGTGAAAACCAGGTAGAGCTTTCAGTGCTGGCAGCATTCGTGTGGGCGCTATCGCTGCCCGTTACGAATTTGGCAGCCGGGCTCTGCGACAGTCACATAGGCATTGTTGCATCATAACCAACCAAGGCATTTGCAGAGCGCGAATGTCTGTGCGGCAGCGAATGCAGTTCCAAGGGACAGTGAAAACCAGGTAGACCTTTCATGCTGGCACCTTTCGTGTGGGCGTAATCGCTGGACGTTTCTTATTTGGCAGCCGGGCTCTGCCAGAGTCACATAGGTATTGTTGCATCATAACCAACCAAGGCATTTGCAGAGCGCGAATGTCTGTGCGGCAGCGAATGCAGTTCCAAGGGACAGTGAAAACCAGGTAGACCTTTCAGTGCTGGCAGCTTTCGTGTGGACGCAATCGCTGGACGTTTCGAATTTGGCAGCCGGGTTCTGCGACAGTCACATAGGCATTGTTGCATCATAACCAACCAAAGCTCTTGCAGAGCGCGAATGTCTGTGCGGCAGCGAATGCAGTTCCAAGGGACAGTGAAAACCAGGTAGAGCTTTCAGTGCTGGCAGCTTTCGTGTGGGCGCAATCGCTGGACGTTTCGAATTTGGCAGCCGGGCTCGGCCAGAGTCACATAGGCATTGTTGCATCATAACCAACCAAAGCTTTTGCATAGCGTGAATGTCTGTGCGGCAGCGAATGCAGTTCCAAGGGACAGTGAAAACCAGGTAGACCTTTCAGTGCTGGGAGCTTTCGTGTGGGCGCAATCGCTGGACGTTTCGAATTTGGCAGCCGGGCTCTGCGACAGTCGCATAGGAATTGTTGCATCATAACCAACCAAGGAATTTGCAGAGCGCAAATGTCTGTGCGGCAGCGAATGCAGTTCCAAGGGACAGTGAAAACCAGGTAGACCTTTCATGCTGGCAGCTTTCGTGTGGGCGTAATCGCTGGACGTTTCGAATTTGGCAGCCGGGCTCTGCGAGAGTCACATAGGCATTGTTGCATCATAACCAACCAAGGCATTTGCAGAGCGCGAATGTCTGTGCGGCAGCGAATGCAGTTCCAAGGGACAGTGAAAACCAGGTAGAGCTTTCAGTGCTGGCAGCATTCGTGTGGGCGCTATCGCTGGACGTTACGAATTTGGCAGCTGGGCTCTGCCAGAGTCACATAGGCATTGTTGCATCATAACCAACCAAGGCATTTGCAGAGCGCGAATGTCTGTGCGGCAGCGAATGCAGTTCCAAGGGACAGTGAAAACCAGGTAGACCTTTCATGCTGGCAGCTTTCGTGTGGGCGTAATCGCTGGACGTTTCTAATTTGGCAGCCGGGCTCTGCCAGAGTCACATAGGTATTGTTGCATCATAACCAACCAAGGCATTTGCAGAGCGCGAATGTCTGTGCGGCAGCGAATGCAGTTCCAAGGGACAGTGAAAACCAGGTAGAGCTTTCAGTGCTGGCAGCTTTCGTGTGGGCGCAATCGCTGGATGTTTCGAATTTGGCAGCCGGGTTCTGCGACAGTCACATAGGCATTGTTGCATCATAACCAACCAAGGCATTTGCAGAGCGCAAATGTCTGTGCGGCAGCGAATGCAGTTCCAAGGGACAGTGAAAACCAGGTAGAGCTTTCAGTGCTGGCAGCTTTCGTGTGGGCGCAATCGCTGGACGTTTCGAATTTGGCTGCCGGGCTCTGCGACAGTCACATAGGCATTGTTGCATCATAACCAACCAAAGCTCTTGCAGAGCGCGAATGTCTGTGCGGCAGCGAATGCAGTTCCAAGGGACAGTGAAAACCAGTTAGAGCTTTCAGTGCTGGCAGCTTTCGTGTGGGCGCAATCGCGGGACGTTTCGAATTTGGCAGACGGGCTCTGCGACAGTCACATAGGCATTGTTGCATCATAGCCAACCAAGGCATTTGCAGAGCGCGAATGTCTGTGCGGCAGCGAATGCAGTTCCAAGGGATAGTGAAAACCAGGTAGAGCTTGCAGTGCTGGCAGCTTTCGTGTGGGCGCTATCGCTGGACGTTTCGAATTTGGCAGCCGGGCTCTGCCAGAGTCACGTAGGCATTGTTGCATCATAAACAACCAAGGCTTTTGCAGAGCGCGAATGTCTGTGCGGCAGCGAATGCAGTTCCAAGGGACAGTGAAAACCAGGTAGACCTTTCAGGCTGGCAGCTTTCGTGTGGGCGTAATCGCTGGACGTTTCGATTTTGGCAGCCGGGCTCTGCGACAGTCACATAGGCATTGTTGCACCATAACCAACCAAACATCTTGCAGAGAGCGAATGTCTGTGCGGCAGCGAATGCAGTTCCAAGGGACAGTGAAAACCAGGTAGAGCTTTCAGTGCTGGCAGCATTCGTGTGGGCGTAATCGCTGGACGTTTCGAATTTGGCAGCCGGGCTCTGCGACAGTCACATAGGCATTGTTGCATCGTAACCAATCAAAGCTATTGCAGAGCGCGAATGTCTGTGCGGCAGCGAATGCAGTTCCAAGGGACAGTGAAAACCAGGTAGAGCTTTCAGTGCTGGCAGCATTCGTGTGGGCGCTATCGCTGCCCGTTACGAATTTGGCAGCCGGGCTCTGCGACAGTCACATAGGCATTGTTGCATCATAACCAACCAAGGCATTTGCAGAGCGCGAATGTCTGTGCGGCAGCGAATGCAGTTCCAAGGGACAGTGAAAACCAGGTAGACCTTTCATGCTGGCACCTTTCGTGTGGGCGTAATCGCTGGACGTTTCTTATTTGGCAGCCGGGCTCTGCCAGAGTCACATAGGTATTGTTGCATCATAACCAACCAAGGCATTTGCAGAGCGCGAATGTCTGTGCGGCAGCGAATGCAGTTCCAAGGGACAGTGAAAACCAGGTAGAGCTTTCAGTGCTGGCAGCTTTCGTGTGGGCGCAATCGCTGGACGTTTCGAATTTGGCAGCCGGGCTCGGCCAGAGTCACATAGGCATTGTTGCATCATAACCAACCAAGGCTTTTGCAGAGCGCGAATGTCTGTGCGGCAGCGAATGCAGTTCCAAGGGACAGTGAAAACCAGGTAGAGCTTTCAGTGCTGGCAGCTTTCGTGTGGGCGCAATCGCTGGACGTTTCGAATTTGGCAGCCTGGTTCTGCGACAGTCACATAGGCATTGTTGCATCATAACCAACCAAGGCATTTGCAGAGCGCAAATGTCTGTGCGGCAGCGAATGCAGTTCCAAGGGACAGTGAAAACCAGGTAGACCTTTCAGTGCTGGCAGCTTTCGTGTGGGCGCAATCGCGGGACGTTTCGAATTTGGCAGCTGGGCTCTGCCAGAGTCACATAGGCATTGTTGCATCATAAACAACCAAGGCTTTTTCAGAGCACGAATGTCTGTGCGGCAGCGAATGCAGTTCCAAGGGACAGTGAAAACCAGGTAGAGCTTTCAGTGCTGGCAGCTTTCGTGTGGGCGCAATCGCTGGACGTTTCGAATTTGGCTGCCGGGCTCTGCGACAGTCACATAGGCATTGTTGCATCATAACCAACCAAAGCTCTTGCAGAGCGCGAATGTCTGTGCGGCAGCGAATGCAGTTCCAAGGGACAGTGAAAACCAGGTAGAGCTTTCAGTGCTGGCAGCTTTCGTGTGGGCGCAATCGCTGGACGTTTCGAATTTGGCAGCTGGGCTCTGCCAGAGTCACATAGGCATTGTTGCATCATAACCAACCAAAGCTCTTGCAGAGCGCAAATGTCTGTGCGGCAGCGAATGCAGTTCCAAGGGACAGTGAAAACCAGGTAGACCTTTCAGTGCTGGCAGCTTTCGTGTGGGCGCAATCGCTGGACGTTTCGAATTTGGCAGGCGGGCTCGGCCAGAGTCACATAGGCATTGTTGCATCATAACCAACCAAAGCTTTTGCATAGCGTGAATGTCTGTGCGGCAGCGAATGCAGTTACAAGGGACAGTGAAAACCAGGTAGACCTTTCAGTGCTGGGAGCTTTCGTGTGGGCGCAATCTCTGGACGTTTCGAATTTGGCAGCCGGGCTCTGCGACAGTCACATAGGCATTGTTGCATCATAACCAACCAAGGCATTTGCAGAGCGCGAATGTCTGTGCGGCAGCGAATGCAGTTCCAAGGGACAGTGAAAACCAGGTAGAGCTTTCAGTGCTGGCAGCTTTCGTGTGGGCGCTATCGCTGGACGTTTCGAATTTGGCAGCCGGGCTCTGCCAGAGTCACATAGGCATTGTTGCATCGTAGCCAACCAAGGCATTTGCAGAGCGCGAATGTCTGTGCGGCAGCGAATGCAGTTCCAAGGGACAGTGAAAACCAGGTAGAGCTTGCAGTGCTGGCAGCTTTCGTGTGGGCGCTATCGCTGGACGTTTCGAATTTGGCAGCCGGGCTCTGCGACAGTCACATAGGCATTGTTGCATCGTAACCAATCAAAGCTATTGCAGAGCGCGAATGTCTGTGCGGCAGCGAATGCAGTTCCAAGGGACAGTGAAAACCAGGTAAGGCTTGCAGTGCTGGCAGCTTTCGTGTGGGCGCAATCGCTGGACGTTTCGAATTTGGCAGCCGGGCTCTGCCAGTGTCACATAGGCATTGTTGCATCATAACCAACCAAAGCTCTTGCAGAGCGTGAATGTCTGTGCGGCAGCGAATGCAGTTCCAAGGGACAGTGAAAACCAGGTAGAGCTTGCAGTGCTGGGAGCTTTCGTGTGGGCGCAATCGCTGGACGTTTCAAATTTGGCAGCCGGGCTCTGCGACAGTCACGTAGGCATTGTTGCATCATAACCAACCAAAGCTCTTGCAGAGCGCGAATGTCTGTGCGGCAGCGAATGCAGTTCCAAGGGACAGTGAAAACCAGGCAGAGCTTTCAGTGCTGGCAGCTTTCCTGTGGGCGCAATCGCTGGACGTTTCGAATTTGGCAGCTGGGCTCGGCCAGAGTCACATAGGCATTGTTGCATCATAACCAACAAAAGGTTTTTCAGAGCGTGAATGTCTGTGCGGCAGCGAATGCAGTTCCAAGGGACAGTGAAAACCAGGTAGACCTTTCAGTGCTGGCAGCTTTCGTGTGGGTGCAATCGCGGGACGTTTCGAATTTGGCAGCTGGGCTCTGCCAGAGTCACGTAGGCATTGTTGCATCATAAACAACCAAGGCTTTTGCAGAGCGCGAATGTCTGTGCGGCAGCGAATGCAGTTCCAAGGGACAGTGAAAACCAGGTAGACCTTTCATGCTGGCAGCTTTCGTGTGGGCGCAATCGCTGGACGTTTCGAATTTGGCAGCCGGGCTCTACGACAGTCACATAGGCATTGTTGCATCATAACCAACCGAAGCTCTTGCAGAGGGCGAATGTCTCTGCGGCAGCGAATGCAGTTCCAAGAGACAGTGAAAAGCAGGTAGAGCTTGCAGTGCCGGCAGCTTTCGTGTGGACGCAATCGCTGGACGTTTCGAATTTCGCAGCCGGGTTCTGACACAGTCACATAGGCATTGTTGCATCATAACCAACCAAGGCTTTTGCAGAGCGCGAATGTCTGTGCGGCAGCGAATGCAGTTCCAAGGGACAGTGAAAACCAGGTAGAGCTTTCAGTGCTGGCAGCTTTCGTGTGGGCGCAGTCGCGGGACGTTTCGAATTTGGCAGCTGGGCTCTGCCAGTGTCACGTAGGCATTGTTGCATCATAAACAACCAAAGCTCTTGCAGAGCGCGAATGTCTGTGCGGCAGCGAATGCAGTTCCAAGGGACAGTGAAAACCAGGTAGACCTTTCAGTGCTGGCAGCTTTCGTGTGGGCGCAATCGCTGGACGTTTCGAATTTGGCAGCCGGGCTCTGCGACAGTCACATAGGCATTGTTGCATCATAACCAACCAAGGAATTTGCAGAGCGCGAATGTCTGTGCGGCAGCGAATGCAGTTCCAAGGGACAGTGAAAACCAGGTAGACCTTTCATGCTGGCAGCTTTCGTGTGGGCGTAATCGCTGGACGTTTCGAATTTGGCAGCCGGGCTCTGCGACAGTCACATAGGCATTGTTGCATCATAACCAACCAAGGCATTTGCAGAGCGCGAATGTCTGTGCGGCAGCGAATGCAGTTCCAAGGGACAGTGAAAACCAGGTAGAGCTTTCAGTGCTGGGAGCTTTCGTGTGGGCGCAATCGCTGGACGTTTCGAATTTGGCAGCCGGGCTCTGCGACAGTCACATAGGCATTGTTGCATCATAACCAACCGAAGCTCTTGCAGAGGGCGAATGTCTGTGCGGCAGCGAATGCAGTTCCAAGGGACAGTGAAAACCAGGTAGAGCTTTCAGTGCCGGCAGCTTTCGTGTGGGCGCAATCGCTGGACGTTTCGAATTTGGCAGCCGGGCTCTGCCAGAGTCACATAGGCATTGTTGCATCATAGCCAACCAAGGCATTTGCAGAGCGCGAATGTCTGTGCGGCAGCGAATGCAGTTCCAAGGGACAGTGAAAACCAGGTAGAGCTTTCAGTGCTGGCAGCTTTCGTGTGGGCGCTATCGCTGGACGTTTCGAATTTGGCAGCCGGGCTCTGCCAGAGTCACATAGGAATTGTTGCATCATAACCAACCAAGGCATTTGCAGAGCGCGAATGTCTGTGCGGCAGCGAATGCAGTTCCAAGGGACAGTGAAAACCAGGTAGACCTTTCAGGCTGGCAGCTTTCGTGTGGGCGTAATCGCTGGACGTTTCGAATTTGGCAGCCGGGCTCTTCGACAGTCACATAGGCATTGTTGCATCATAACCAACCAAAGCTCTTGCAGAGCGCGAATGTCTGTGCGGCAGCGAATGCAGTTCCAAGGGACAGTGAAAACCAGGTAGAGCTTTCAGTGCTGGCAGCTTTCGTGTGGGCGCAATCGCTGGACGTTTCTAATTTGGCAGCCGGGCTCTGCGACAGTCACATAGGCATTGTTGCATCATAACCAACCAAAGCTCTTGCAGAGCGCGAATGTCTGTGCGGCAGCGAATGCAGTTCCAAGGGACAGTGAAAACCAGGTAGAGCTTTCAGTGCTGGCAGCTTTCGTGTGGGCGCAATCGCGGGACGTTTCGAATTTGGCAGCTGGGCTCTGCCAGAGTCACGTAGGCATTGTTGCATCATAAACAATCAAAGCTCTTGCAGAGCGCGAATGTCTGTGCGGCAGCGAATGCAGTTCCAAGGGACAGTGAAAACCAGGTAGAGCTTTCAGTGCTGGCAGCTTTCGTGTGGGCGCAATCGCTGGACGTTTCTAATTTGGCAGCCGGGCTCTGCGACAGTCACATAGGCATTGTTGCATCATAACCAACCAAAGCTCTTGCAGAGCGCGAATGTCTGTGCGGCAGCGAATGCAGTTCCAAGGGACAGTTAAAACCAGGTAGACCTTTCATGCTGGCAGCTTTCGTGTGGGCGCAATCGCGGGACGTTTCGAATTTGGCAGCCGGGCTCTGCCAGAGTCACGTAGGCATTGTTGCATCATAAACAATCAAAGCTCTTGCAGAGCGCGAATGTCTGTGCGGCAGCGAATGCAGTTCCAAGGGACAGTGAAAACCAGGTAGAGCTTCCAGTGCTGGCAGCTTTCATGTGGGCGCAATCGCTGGACGTTTCGAATTTGGCAGCCGGGCTCTGCGACAGTCACATAGGCATTGTTGCATCATAACCAACCGAAGCTCTTGCAGAGGGCGAATGTCTGTGCGGCAGCGAATGCAGTTCCAAGGGACAGTGAAAACCAGGTAGAGCTTTCAGTGCCGGCAGCTTTCGTGTGGGCGCAATCGCTGGACGTTTCGAATTTGGCAGCCGGGCTCTGCCAGAGTCACATAGGCATTGTTGCATCATAGCCAACCAAGGCATTTGCAGAGCGCGAATGTCTGTGCGGCAGCGAATGCAGTTCCAAGGGACAGTGAAAACCAGGTAGAGCTTTCAGTGCTGGCAGCTTTCGTGTGGGCGCTATCGCTGGACGTTTCGAATTTGGCAGCCGGGCTCTGCCAGAGTCACATAGGAATTGTTGCATCATAACCAACCAAGGCATTTGCAGAGCGCGAATGTCTGTGCGGCAGCGAATGCAGTTCCAAGGGACAGTGAAAACCAGGTAGACCTTTCAGTGCTGGCAGCTTTCGTGTGGGCGCAATCGCTGGACGTTTCGAATTTGGCAGCCGGGCTCTGCGACAGTCACATAGGCATTGTTGCATCATAACCAACCAAAGCTCTTGCAGAGCGCGAATGTCTGTGCGGCAGCGAATGCAGTTCCAAGGGACAGTGAAAACCAGGTAGAGCTTTCAGTGCTGGCAGCTTTCGTGTGGGCGCAATCGCGGGACGTTTCGAATTTGGCAGCCGGGCTCTGCCAGAGTCACATAGGCATTGTTGCATCATAAACAACCAAAGCTCTTGCAGAGCGCGAATGTCTGTGCGGCAGCGAATGCAGTTCCAAGGGACAGTGAAAACCAGGTAGAGCTTTCAGTGCTGGCAGCTTTCGTGTGGGCGCAATCGCTGGACGTTTCGAATTTGGCAGCCGGGCTCTGCGACAGTCACATAGGCATTGTTGCATCATAACCAACCAAAGCTATTGCAGAGCGCGAATGTCTGTGTGGCAGCGAATGCAGTTCCAAGGGACAGTGAAAACCAGGTAGAGCTTGCAGTGCTGGCAGCTTTCGTGTGGGCGCTATCGCTGGACGTTTCGAATTTGGCAGCCGGACTCTGCGAGTGTCACATAGGCATTGTTGCATCATAACTAACCAAGGCTTTTGCAGAGCGCGAATGTCTGTGCGGCAGCGAATGCAGTTCCAAGGGACAGTGAAAACCAGGTAGACCTTTCAGGCTGGCAGCTTTCGTGTGGGCGTAATCGCTGGACGTTTCGAATTTGGCAGCCGGGCTCTGCGACAGTCACATAGGCATTGTTGCATCATAACCAACCAAAGCTCTTGCAGAGCACGAATGTCTGTGCGGCAGCGAATGCAGTTCCAAGGGACAGTGAAAACCAGGTAGAGCTTTCAGTGCTGGCAGCTTTCGTGTGGGCGCAATCGCGGGACGTTTCGAATTTGGCAGCCGGGCTCTGCCAGAGTCACGTAGGCATTGTTGCATCATAAACAATCAAAGCTCTTGCATAGCGCGAATGTCTGTGCGGCAGCGAATGCAGTTCCAAGGGACAGTGAAAACCAGGTAGACCTTTCAGGCTGGCAGCTTTCGTGTGGGCGTAATCGCTGGACGTTTCGAATTTGGCAGCCGGGCTCTTCGACAGTCACATAGGCATTGTTGCATCATAACCAACCAAAGCTCTTGCAGAGCGCGAATGTCTGTGCGGCAGCGAATGCAGTTCCAAGGGACAGTGAAAACCAGGTAGAGCTTTCAGTGCTGGCAGCTTTCGTGTGGGCGCAATCGCTGGACGTTTCTAATTTGGCAGCCGGGCTCTGCGACAGTCACATAGGCATTGTTGCATCATAACCAACCAAAGCTCTTGCAGAGCGCGAATGTCTGTGCGGCAGCGAATGCAGTTCCAAGGGACAGTTAAAACCAGGTAGACCTTTCATGCTGGCAGCTTTCGTGTGGGCGCAATCGCGGGACGTTTCGAATTTGGCAGCCGGGCTCTGCCAGAGTCACGTAGGCATTGTTGCATCATAAACAATCAAAGCTCTTGCAGAGCGCGAATGTCTGTGCGGCAGCGAATGCAGTTCCAAGGGACAGTGAAAACCAGGTAGAGCTTTCAGTGCTGGCAGCTTTCGTGTGGGCGCAATCGCTGGACGTTTCGAATTTGGCAGCCGGGCTCTGCGACAGTCACATAGGCATTGTTGCATCATAACCAACCAAAGCTATTGCAGAGCGCGAATGTCTGTGCGGCAGCGAATGCAGTTCCAAGGGACAGTGAAAACCAGGTAGAGCTTTCAGTGCTGGCAGCTTTCGTGTGGGCGCAATCGCGGGACGTTTCGAATTTGGCAGCTGGGCTCTGCCAGAGTCACATAGGCATTGTTGCATCATAACCAACCAAGGCTTTTGCAGAGCGCGAATGTCTGTGCGGCAGCGAATGCAGTTCCAAGGGACAGTGAAAACCAGGTAGACCTTTCATGCTGGCAGCATTCGTGTGGGCGTAATCGCTGGACTTTTAGAATTTGGCAGCCGGGCTCTGCGACAGTCACATAAGCATTGTTGTATCATACCCAACCAAACATCTTGCAGAGGGCGAATGTCTGTGCGGCAGCGAATGCAGTTCCAAGGGACAGTGAAAACCAGGTAGAGCTTTCAGTGCTGGCATCTTTCGTGTGGACTCAATCGCTGGACGTTTCGAATTTGGCAGCCGGGCTCTGCGACAGTCACATAGGCATTGTTGCATCATAACCAACCAAGGCATTTGCAGAGCGCGAATGTCTGTGCTGCAGCGAATGCAGTTCCAAGGGACAGTGAAAACCAGGTAGAGCTTTCAGTGCTGGCAGCTTTCGTGTGGGCGCAATCGCTGGACGTTTCGAATTTAGCAGCTGGGGTCGGCCAGATTCACATAGGCATTGTTGCATCATAACCAACAAAAGATTTTGCACAGTGTGAATGTCTGTGCGGCAGCGAATGCAGTTCCAAGGGACAGTGAAAACCAGGTAGAGCTTCCAGTGCTGGCAGCTTTCATGTGGGCGCAATCGCTGGACGTTTCGAATTTGGCAGCCGGGCTCTGCGACAGTCACATAGGCATTGTTGCATCATAACCAACCGAAGCTCTTGCAGAGGGCGAATGTCTGTGCGGCAGCGAATGCAGTTCCAAGGGACAGTGAAAACCAGGTAGACCTTTCAGGCTGGCAGCTTTCGTGTGGGCGTAATCGCTGGACGTTTCGAATTTGGCAGCCGGGCTCTTCGACAGTCACATAGGCATTGTTGCATCATAACCAACCAAAGCTCTTGCAGAGCGCGAATGTCTGTGCGGCAGCGAATGCAGTTCCAAGGGACAGTGAAAACCAGGTAGAGCTTTCAGTGCTGGCAGCTTTCGTGTGGGCGCAATCGCTGGACGTTTCTAATTTGGCAGCCGGGCTCTGCGACAGTCACATAGGCATTGTTGCATCATAACCAACCAAAGCTCTTGCAGAGCGCGAATGTCTGTGCGGCAGCGAATGCAGTTCCAAGGGACAGTGAAAACCAGGTAGAGCTTTCAGTGCTGGCAGCTTTCGTGTGGGCGCAATCGCGGGACGTTTCGAATTTGGCAGCCGGGCTCTGCCAGAGTCACATAGGCATTGTTGCATCATAAACAACCAAAGCTCTTGCAGAGCGCGAATGTCTGTGCGGCAGCGAATGCAGTTCCAAGGGACAGTGAAAACCAGGTAGAGCTTTCAGTGCTGGCAGCTTTCGTGTGGGCGCAATCGCTGGACGTTTCGAATTTGGCAGCCGGGCTCTGCGACAGTCACATAGGCATTGTTGCATCATAACCAACCAAAGCTATTGCAGAGCGCGAATGTCTGTGTGGCAGCGAATGCAGTTCCAAGGGACAGTGAAAACCAGGTAGAGCTTCCAGTGCTGGCAGCTTTCGTGTGGGCGCTATCGCTGGACGTTTCGAATTTGGCAGCCGGACTCTGCGAGTGTCACATAGGCATTGTTGCATCATAACTAACCAAGGCTTTTGCAGAGCGCGAATGTCTGTGCGGCAGCGAATGCAGTTCCAAGGGACAGTGAAAACCAGGTAGACTTTCAGGCTGGCAGCTTTCGTGTGGGCGTAATCGCTGGACGTTTCGAATTTGGCAGCCGGGCTCTGCGACAGTCACATAGGCATTGTTGCATCATAACCAACCAAAGCTCTTGCAGAGCGCGAATGTCTGTGCGGCAGCGAATGCAGTTCCAAGGGACAGTGAAAACCAGGTAGAGCTTTCAGTGCTGGCAGCTTTCGTGTGGGCGCAATCGCGGGACGTTTCGAATTTGGCAGCCGGGCTCTGCCAGAGTCACGTAGGCATTGTTGCATCATAAACAATCAAAGCTCTTGCATAGCGCGAATATCTGTGCGGCAGCGAATGCAGTTCCAAGGGACAGTGAAAACCAGGTAGAGCTTTCAGTGCTGGCAGCTTTCGTGTGGGCGCAATCGCTGGACGTTTCGAATTTTGCAGCCGGGCTCTGCGACAGTCACATAGGCATTGTTGCATCATAACCAACCAAAGGTTTTGCAGAGCGCGAATGTCTGTACGGCAGCGAATGCAGTTCCAAGGGGCAGTGAAAACCAGGTAGAGCTTTTTTCGTGTGGGCGCCATCGCTGGACGTTTCGAATTTGGCAGCCGGGTTCTGCGACAGTCACATAGGCATTGTTGCATCATAACCAACCAAGGCATTTGCAGAGCGCGAATGTGTGTGCGGCAGCGAATGCAGTTCCAAGGGACAGTGAAAACCAGGTAGACCTTTCAGTGCTGGCAGCTTTCGTGTGGGCGCAATCGCGGGACGTTTCGAATTTGGCAGCTGGGCTCTGCCAGAGTCACATAGGCATTGTTGCATCATAACTAACGAAGGCTTTTGCAGAGCGCGAATGTCTGTGCTGCAGCGAATGCAGTTCCAAGGGACAGTGAAAACCAGGTAGAGCTTTCAGTGCTGGCAGCTTTCGTGTGGGCGCAATCGCTGGACGTTTCGAATTTGGCAGCCGGGCTCTGCGACAGTCACATAGGCATTGTTGCATCATACCCAACCAAACATCTTGCAGAGCGCGAATGTCTGTGCGGCAGCGAATGCAGTTCCAAGGGACAGTGAAAACCAGGTAGAGCTTTCAGTGCTGGCAGCTTTCGTGTGGGCGCAATCGCTGGACGTTTCGAATTTGGCAGCCGGGCTCGGCCAGAGTCACATAGGCATTGTTGCATCATAACCAACCAAGGCATTTGCAGAGCGTGAATGTCTGTGCGGCAGCGAATGCAGTTCCAAGGGACAGTGAAAACCAGGTAGACCTTTCAGTGCTGGGAGCTTTCGTGTGGGCGCAATCTCTGGATGTTTCGAATTTGGCAGCCGGGCTCTGCGACAGTCACATAGGCTTTGTTGCATCATAAACAACCAAGGCATTTGCAGAGCGCGAATGTCTGTGCGGCAGCGAATGCAGTTCCAAGGGACAGTGAAAACCAGGTAGAGCTTTCAGTGCTGGCAGCTTTCGTGTGGGCGCAATCGCGGGACGTTTCGAATTTGGCAGCCGGGCTCTGCCAGAGTCACGTAGGCATTGTTGCATCATACACAATCAAAGCTCTTGCATAGCGCGAATATCTGTGCGGCAGCGAATGCAGTTCCAAGGGACAGTGAAAACCAGGTAGAGCTTTCAGTGCTGGCAGCTTTCGTGTGGGCGCAATCGCTGGACGTTTCGAATTTTGCAGCCGGGCTCTGCGACAGTCACATAGGCATTGTTGCATCATAACCAACCAAAGGTTTTGCAGAGCGCGAATGTCTGTACGGCAGCGAATGCAGTTCCAAGGGACAGTGAAAACCAGGTAGAGCTTTTTTCGTGTGGGCGCCATCGCTGGACGTTTCGAATTTGGCAGCCGGGTTCTGCGACAGTCACATAGGCATTGTTGCATCATAACCAACCAAGGCATTTGCAGAGCGCGAATGTGTGTGCGGCAGCGAATGCAGTTCCAAGGGACAGTGAAAACCAGGTAGACCTTTCAGTGCTGGCAGCTTTCGTGTGGGCGCAATCGCGGGACGTTTCGAATTTGGCAGCTGGGCTCTGCCAGAGTCACATAGGCATTGTTGCATCATAACTAACGAAGGCTTTTGCAGAGCGCGAATGTCTGTGCGGCAGCGAATGCAGTTCCAAGGGACAGTGAAAACCAGGTAGAGCTTTCAGTGCTGGCAGCTTTCGTGTGGGCGCAATCGCTGGACGTTTCGAATTTGGCAGCCGGGCTCTGCGACAGTCACATAGGCATTGTTGCATCATACCCAACCAAACATCTTGCAGAGCGCGAATGTCTGTGCGGCAGCGAATGCAGTTCCAAGGGACAGTGAAAACCAGGTAGAGCTTTCAGTGCTGGCAGCTTTCGTGTGGGCGCAATCGCTGGACGTTTCGAATTTGGCAGCCGGGCTCTTCGACAGTCACATAGGCATTGTTGCGTCATAACCAACCAAAGCTCTTGCAGAGCGCGAATGTCTGTGCGGCAGCGAATGCAGTTCCAAGGGACAGTGAAAACCAGGTAGAGCTTTCAGTGCTGGCAGCTTTCGTGTGGGCGCAATCGCTGGACGTTTCGAATTTGGCAGCCGGGCTCGGCCAGAGTCACATAGGCATTGTTGCATCATAACCAACCAAAGCTTTTGCATAGCGTGAATGTCTGTGCGGCAGCGAATGCAGTTCCAAGGGACAGTGAAAACCAGGTAGAGCTTTCAGTGCTGGCAGCTTTCGTGTGGGCGCAATCGCGGGACGTTTCGAATTTGGCAGCCGGGCTCTGCGACAGTCACGACGCATTGTTGCATCATAACTAACCAAGGCATTTGCAGAGCGCGAATGTCTGTGCGGCAGCGAATGCAGTTCCAAGGGACAGTGAAAACCAGGTAGAGCTTTCAGTGCTGGCAGCTTTCGTGTGGGCGCTATCGCTGGACGTTTCGAATTTGGCAGCCGGGCTCTGCCAGAGTCACATAGGCATTGTTGCATCATAGCCAACCAAGGCATTTGCAGAGCGCGAATGTCTGTGCGGCAGCGAATGCAGTTCCAAGGGACAGTGAAAACCAGGTAGAGCTTGCAGTGCTGGCAGCTTTCGTGTGGGCGCTATCGCTGGACGTTTCGAATTTGGCAGCCGGACTCTGCGAGTGTCACATAGGCATTGTTGCATCATAACTAACCAAGGCTTTTGCAGAGCGCGAATGTCTGTGCGGCAGCGAATGCAGTTCCAAGGGACAGTGAAAACCAGGTAGACCTTTCATGCTGGCAGCATTCATGTGGGCGTAATCGCTGGACGTTTCGAATTTGGCAGCCGGACTCTGCGAGTGTCACATAGGCATTGTTGCATCATAACTAACCAAGGCTTTTGCAGAGCGCGAATGTCTGTGCGGCAGCGAATGCAGTTCCAAGGGACAGTGAAAACCAGGTAGACCTCTCAGTACTGGCAGCTTTCGTCTGGGCGCAATCGCGGGACGTTTCGAATTTGGCAGCCGGGTTCTGCGACAGTCACATAGGCATTGTTGCATCATAACCAACCAAGGCATTTGCAGAGCGCGAATGTCTGTGCGGCAGCGAATGCAGTTCCAAGGGACAGTGAAAACCAGGTAGAGCTTTCAGTGCTGGCAGCTTTCGTGTGGGCGCAATCGCGGGACGTTTCGAATTTGGCAGCTGGGCTCTGCCAGAGTCACATAGGCATTGTTGCATCATAACTAACGAAGGCTTTTGCAGAGCGCGAATGTCTGTGCGGCAGCGAATGCAGTTCCAAGGGACAGTGAAAACCAGGTAGAGCTTTCAGTGCTGGCAGCTTTCGTGTGGGCGCAATCGCTGGACGTTTCGAATTTGGCAGCCGGGCTCTGCGACAGTCACATAGGCATTGTTGCATCATACCCAACCAAAGATCTTGCAGAGCGCGAATGTCTGTGCGGCAGCGAATGCAGTTCCAAGGGACAGTGAAAACCAGGTAGAGCTTTCAGTGCTGGCAGCTTTCGTGTGGGCGCAATCGCTGGACGTTTCGAATTTGGCAGCCGGGCTCTTCGACAGTCACATAGGCATTGTTGCATCATAACCAACCAAAGCTCTTGCAGAGCGCGAATGTCTGTGCGGCAGCGAATGCAGTTCCAAGGGACAGTGAAAACCAGGTAGAGCTTTCAGTGCTGGCAGCTTTCGTGTGGGCGCAATCGCGGGACGTTTCGAATTTGGCAGCCGGGCTCTGCCAGAGTCACATAGGCATTGTTGCATCATAAACAACCAAAGCTCTTGCAGAGCGCGAATGTCTGTGCGGCAGCGAATGCAGTTCCAAGGGACAGTGAAAACCAGGTAGAGCTTTCAGTGCTGGCAGCTTTCGTGTGGGCGCAATCGCTGGACGTTTCGAATTTGGCAGCCGGGCTCTGCGACAGTCACATAGGCATTGTTGCATCATAACCAACCAAAGCTATTGCAGAGCGCGAATGTCTGTGTGGCAGCGAATGCAGTTCCAAGGGACAGTGAAAACCAGGTAGAGCTTGCAGTGCTGGCAGCTTTCGTGTGGGCGCTATCGCTGGACGTTTCGAATTTGGCAGCCGGACTCTGCGAGTGTCACATAGGCATTGTTGCATCATAACTAACCAAGGCTTTTGCAGAGCGCGAATGTCTGTGCGGCAGCGAATGCAGTTCCAAGGGACAGTGAAAACCAGGTAGACCTTTCAGGCTGGCAGCTTTCGTGTGGGCGTAATCGCTGGACGTTTCGAATTTGGCAGCCGGGCTCTGCGACAGTCACATAGGCATTGTTGCATCATAACCAACCAAAGCTCTTGCAGAGCACGAATGTCTGTGCGGCAGCGAATGCAGTTCCAAGGGACAGTGAAAACCAGGTAGAGCTTTCAGTGCTGGCAGCTTTCGTGTGGGCGCAATCGCGGGACGTTTCGAATTTGGCAGCCGGGCTCTGCCAGAGTCACGTAGGCATTGTTGCATCATAAACAATCAAAGCTCTTGCATAGCGCGAATGTCTGTGCGGCAGCGAATGCAGTTCCAAGGGACAGTGAAAACCAGGTAGACCTTTCAGGCTGGCAGCTTTCGTGTGGGCGTAATCGCTGGACGTTTCGAATTTGGCAGCCGGGCTCTTCGACAGTCACATAGGCATTGTTGCATCATAACCAACCAAAGCTCTTGCAGAGCGCGAATGTCTGTGCGGCAGCGAATGCAGTTCCAAGGGACAGTGAAAACCAGGTAGAGCTTTCAGTGCTGGCAGCTTTCGTGTGGGCGCAATCGCTGGACGTTTCTAATTTGGCAGCCGGGCTCTGCGACAGTCACATAGGCATTGTTGCATCATAACCAACCAAAGCTCTTGCAGAGCGCGAATGTCTGTGCGGCAGCGAATGCAGTTCCAAGGGACAGTTAAAACCAGGTAGACCTTTCATGCTGGCAGCTTTCGTGTGGGCGCAATCGCGGGACGTTTCGAATTTGGCAGCCGGGCTCTGCCAGAGTCACGTAGGCATTGTTGCATCATAAACAATCAAAGCTCTTGCAGAGCGCGAATGTCTGTGCGGCAGCGAATGCAGTTCCAAGGGACAGTGAAAACCAGGTAGAGCTTTCAGTGCTGGCAGCTTTCGTGTGGGCGCAATCGCTGGACGTTTCGAATTTGGCAGCCGGGCTCTGCGACAGTCACATAGGCATTGTTGCATCATAACCAACCAAAGCTATTGCAGAGCGCGAATGTCTGTGCGGCAGCGAATGCAGTTCCAAGGGACAGTGAAAACCAGGTAGAGCTTTCAGTGCTGGCAGCTTTCGTGTGGGCGCAATCGCGGGACGTTTCGAATTTGGCAGCTGGGCTCTGCCAGAGTCACATAGGCATTGTTGCATCATAACCAACCAAGGCTTTTGCAGAGCGCGAATGTCTGTGCGGCAGCGAATGCAGTTCCAAGGGACAGTGAAAACCAGGTAGACCTTTCATGCTGGCAGCATTCGTGTGGGCGTAATCGCTGGACTTTTAGAATTTGGCAGCCGGGCTCTGCGACAGTCACATAAGCATTGTTGTATCATACCCAACCAAACATCTTGCAGAGGGCGAATGTCTGTGCGGCAGCGAATGCAGTTCCAAGGGACAGTGAAAACCAGGTAGAGCTTTCAGTGCTGGCATCTTTCGTGTGGACTCAATCGCTGGACGTTTCGAATTTGGCAGCCGGGCTCTGCGACAGTCACATAGGCATTGTTGCATCATAACCAACCAAGGCATTTGCAGAGCGCGAATGTCTGTGCTGCAGCGAATGCAGTTCCAAGGGACAGTGAAAACCAGGTAGAGCTTTCAGTGCTGGCAGCTTTCGTGTGGGCGCAATCGCTGGACGTTTCGAATTTAGCAGCTGGGGTCGGCCAGATTCACATAGGCATTGTTGCATCATAACCAACAAAAGATTTTGCACAGTGTGAATGTCTGTGCGGCAGCGAATGCAGTTCCAAGGGACAGTGAAAACCAGGTAGAGCTTCCAGTGCTGGCAGCTTTCATGTGGGCGCAATCGCTGGACGTTTCGAATTTGGCAGCCGGGCTCTGCGACAGTCACATAGGCATTGTTGCATCATAACCAACCGAAGCTCTTGCAGAGGGCGAATGTCTGTGCGGCAGCGAATGCAGTTCCAAGGGACAGTGAAAACCAGGTAGAGCTTTCAGTGCCGGCAGCTTTCGTGTGGGCGCAATCGCTGGACGTTTCGAATTTGGCAGCCGGGCTCTGCCAGAGTCACATAGGCATTGTTGCATCATAGCCAACCAAGGCATTTGCAGAGCGCGAATGTCTGTGCGGCAGCGAATGCAGTTCCAAGGGACAGTGAAAACCAGGTAGACCTTTCAGGCTGGCAGCTTTCGTGTGGGCGTAATCGCTGGACGTTTCGAATTTGGCAGCCGGGCTCTTCGACAGTCACATAGGCATTGTTGCATCATAACCAACCAAAGCTCTTGCAGAGCGCGAATGTCTGTGCGGCAGCGAATGCAGTTCCAAGGGACAGTGAAAACCAGGTAGAGCTTTCAGTGCTGGCAGCTTTCGTGTGGGCGCAATCGCTGGACGTTTCTAATTTGGCAGCCGGGCTCTGCGACAGTCACATAGGCATTGTTGCATCATAACCAACCAAAGCTCTTGCAGAGCGCGAATGTCTGTGCGGCAGCGAATGCAGTTCCAAGGGACAGTGAAAACCAGGTAGAGCTTTCAGTGCTGGCAGCTTTCGTGTGGGCGCAATCGCGGGACGTTTCGAATTTGGCAGCCGGGCTCTGCCAGAGTCACATAGGCATTGTTGCATCATAAACAACCAAAGCTCTTGCAGAGCGCGAATGTCTGTGCGGCAGCGAATGCAGTTCCAAGGGACAGTGAAAACCAGGTAGAGCTTTCAGTGCTGGCAGCTTTCGTGTGGGCGCAATCGCTGGACGTTTCGAATTTGGCAGCCGGGCTCTGCGACAGTCACATAGGCATTGTTGCATCATAACCAACCAAAGCTATTGCAGAGCGCGAATGTCTGTGTGGCAGCGAATGCAGTTCCAAGGGACAGTGAAAACCAGGTAGAGCTTCCAGTGCTGGCAGCTTTCGTGTGGGCGCTATCGCTGGACGTTTCGAATTTGGCAGCCGGACTCTGCGAGTGTCACATAGGCATTGTTGCATCATAACTAACCAAGGCTTTTGCAGAGCGCGAATGTCTGTGCGGCAGCGAATGCAGTTCCAAGGGACAGTGAAAACCAGGTAGACTTTCAGGCTGGCAGCTTTCGTGTGGGCGTAATCGCTGGACGTTTCGAATTTGGCAGCCGGGCTCTGCGACAGTCACATAGGCATTGTTGCATCATAACCAACCAAAGCTCTTGCAGAGCGCGAATGTCTGTGCGGCAGCGAATGCAGTTCCAAGGGACAGTGAAAACCAGGTAGAGCTTTCAGTGCTGGCAGCTTTCGTGTGGGCGCAATCGCTGGACGTTTCGAATTTGGCAGCCGGGCTCTGCCAGAGTCACGTAGGCATTGTTGCATCATAAACAATCAAAGCTCTTGCATAGCGCGAATATCTGTGCGGCAGCGAATGCAGTTCCAAGGGACAGTGAAAACCAGGTAGAGCTTTCAGTGCTGGCAGCTTTCGTGTGGGCGCAATCGCTGGACGTTTCGAATTTTGCAGCCGGGCTCTGCGACAGTCACATAGGCATTGTTGCATCATAACCAACCAAAGGTTTTGCAGAGCGCGAATGTCTGTACGGCAGCGAATGCAGTTCCAAGGGGCAGTGAAAACCAGGTAGAGCTTTTTTCGTGTGGGCGCCATCGCTGGACGTTTCGAATTTGGCAGCCGGGTTCTGCGACAGTCACATAGGCATTGTTGCATCATAACCAACCAAGGCATTTGCAGAGCGCGAATGTGTGTGCGGCAGCGAATGCAGTTCCAAGGGACAGTGAAAACCAGGTAGACCTTTCAGTGCTGGCAGCTTTCGTGTGGGCGCAATCGCGGGACGTTTCGAATTTGGCAGCTGGGCTCTGCCAGAGTCACATAGGCATTGTTGCATCATAACTAACGAAGGCTTTTGCAGAGCGCGAATGTCTGTGCTGCAGCGAATGCAGTTCCAAGGGACAGTGAAAACCAGGTAGAGCTTTCAGTGCTGGCAGCTTTCGTGTGGGCGCAATCGCTGGACGTTTCGAATTTGGCAGCCGGGCTCTGCGACAGTCACATAGGCATTGTTGCATCATACCCAACCAAACATCTTGCAGAGCGCGAATGTCTGTGCGGCAGCGAATGCAGTTCCAAGGGACAGTGAAAACCAGGTAGAGCTTTCAGTGCTGGCAGCTTTCGTGTGGGCGCAATCGCTGGACGTTTCGAATTTGGCAGCCGGGCTCGGCCAGAGTCACATAGGCATTGTTGCATCATAACCAACCAAGGCATTTGCAGAGCGTGAATGTCTGTGCGGCAGCGAATGCAGTTCCAAGGGACAGTGAAAACCAGGTAGACCTTTCAGTGCTGGGAGCTTTCGTGTGGGCGCAATCTCTGGATGTTTCGAATTTGGCAGCCGGGCTCTGCGACAGTCACATAGGCTTTGTTGCATCATAAACAACCAAGGCATTTGCAGAGCGCGAATGTCTGTGCGGCAGCGAATGCAGTTCCAAGGGACAGTGAAAACCAGGTAGAGCTTTCAGTGCTGGCAGCTTTCGTGTGGGCGCAATCGCGGGACGTTTCGAATTTGGCAGCCGGGCTCTGCCAGAGTCACGTAGGCATTGTTGCATCATACACAATCAAAGCTCTTGCATAGCGCGAATATCTGTGCGGCAGCGAATGCAGTTCCAAGGGACAGTGAAAACCAGGTAGAGCTTTCAGTGCTGGCAGCTTTCGTGTGGGCGCAATCGCTGGACGTTTCGAATTTTGCAGCCGGGCTCTGCGACAGTCACATAGGCATTGTTGCATCATAACCAACCAAAGGTTTTGCAGAGCGCGAATGTCTGTACGGCAGCGAATGCAGTTCCAAGGGACAGTGAAAACCAGGTAGAGCTTTTTTCGTGTGGGCGCCATCGCTGGACGTTTCGAATTTGGCAGCCGGGTTCTGCGACAGTCACATAGGCATTGTTGCATCATAACCAACCAAGGCATTTGCAGAGCGCGAATGTGTGTGCGGCAGCGAATGCAGTTCCAAGGGACAGTGAAAACCAGGTAGACCTTTCAGTGCTGGCAGCTTTCGTGTGGGCGCAATCGCGGGACGTTTCGAATTTGGCAGCTGGGCTCTGCCAGAGTCACATAGGCATTGTTGCATCATAACTAACGAAGGCTTTTGCAGAGCGCGAATGTCTGTGCGGCAGCGAATGCAGTTCCAAGGGACAGTGAAAACCAGGTAGAGCTTTCAGTGCTGGCAGCTTTCGTGTGGGCGCAATCGCTGGACGTTTCGAATTTGGCAGCCGGGCTCTGCGACAGTCACATAGGCATTGTTGCATCATACCCAACCAAACATCTTGCAGAGCGCGAATGTCTGTGCGGCAGCGAATGCAGTTCCAAGGGACAGTGAAAACCAGGTAGAGCTTTCAGTGCTGGCAGCTTTCGTGTGGGCGCAATCGCTGGACGTTTCGAATTTGGCAGCCGGGCTCTTCGACAGTCACATAGGCATTGTTGCGTCATAACCAACCAAAGCTCTTGCAGAGCGCGAATGTCTGTGCGGCAGCGAATGCAGTTCCAAGGGACAGTGAAAACCAGGTAGAGCTTTCAGTGCTGGCAGCTTTCGTGTGGGCGCAATCGCTGGACGTTTCGAATTTGGCAGCCGGGCTCGGCCAGAGTCACATAGGCATTGTTGCATCATAACCAACCAAAGCTTTTGCATAGCGTGAATGTCTGTGCGGCAGCGAATGCAGTTCCAAGGGACAGTGAAAACCAGGTAGAGCTTTCAGTGCTGGCAGCTTTCGTGTGGGCGCAATCGCGGGACGTTTCGAATTTGGCAGCCGGGCTCTGCGACAGTCACGAGGCATTGTTGCATCATAACTAACCAAGGCATTTGCAGAGCGCGAATGTCTGTGCGGCAGCGAATGCAGTTCCAAGGGACAGTGAAAACCAGGTAGAGCTTTCAGTGCTGGCAGCTTTCGTGTGGGCGCTATCGCTGGACGTTTCGAATTTGGCAGCCGGGCTCTGCCAGAGTCACATAGGCATTGTTGCATCATAGCCAACCAAGGCATTTGCAGAGCGCGAATGTCTGTGCGGCAGCGAATGCAGTTCCAAGGGACAGTGAAAACCAGGTAGAGCTTGCAGTGCTGGCAGCTTTCGTGTGGGCGCTATCGCTGGACGTTTCGAATTTGGCAGCCGGGTTCTGCGACAGTCACATAGGCATTGTTGCATCATAACCAACCAAGGCATTTGCAGAGCGCGAATGTCTGTGCGGCAGCGAATGCAGTTCCAAGGGACAGTGAAAACCAGGTAGAGCTTTCAGTGCTGGCAGCTTTCGTGTGGGCGCAATCGCGGGACGTTTCGAATTTGGCAGCTGGGCTCTGCCAGAGTCACATAGGCATTGTTGCATCATAACTAACGAAGGCTTTTGCAGAGCGCGAATGTCTGTGCGGCAGCGAATGCAGTTCCAAGGGACAGTGAAAACCAGGTAGAGCTTTCAGTGCTGGCAGCTTTCGTGTGGGCGCAATCGCTGGACGTTTCGAATTTGGCAGCCGGGCTCTGCGACAGTCACATAGGCATTGTTGCATCATACCCAACCAAACATCTTGCAGAGCGCGAATGTCTGTGCGGCAGCGAATGCAGTTCCAAGGGACAGTGAAAACCAGGTAGAGCTTTCAGTGCTGGCAGCTTTCGTGTGGGCGCAATCGCTGGACGTTTCGAATTTGGCAGCCGGGCTCTTCGACAGTCACATAGGCATTGTTGCATCATAACCAACCAAAGCTCTTGCAGAGCGCGAATGTCTGTGCGGCAGCGAATGCAGTTCCAAGGGACAGTGAAAACCAGGTAGAGCTTTCAGTGCTGGCAGCTTTCGTGTGGGCGCAATCGCTGGACGTTTCGAATTTGGCAGCCGGGCTCGGCCAGAGTCACATAGGCATTGTTGCATCATAACCAACCAAAGCTTTTGCATAGCGTGAATGTCTGTGCGGCAGCGAATGCAGTTCCAAGGGACAGTGAAAACCAGGTAGACCTTTCAGTGCTGGGAGCTTTCGTGTGGGCGCAATCTCTGGACGTTTCGAATTTGGCAGCCGGGCTCTGCGACAGTCACGAGGCATTGTTGCATCATAACTAACCAAGGCATTTGCAGAGCGCGAATGTCTGTGCGGCAGCGAATGCAGTTCCAAGGGACAGTGAAAACCAGGTAGAGCTTTCAGTGCTGGCAGCTTTCGTGTGGGCGCTATCGCTGGACGTTTCGAATTTGGCAGCCGGGCTCTGCCAGAGTCACATAGGCATTGTTGCATCATAGCCAACCAAGGCATTTGCAGAGCGCGAATGTCTGTGCGGCAGCGAATGCAGTTCCAAGGGACAGTGAAAACCAGGTAGAGCTTGCAGTGCTGGCAGCTTTCGTGTGGGCGCTATCGCTGGACGTTTCGAATTTGGCAGCCGGACTCTGCGAGTGTCACATAGGCATTGCTGCATCATAACTAACCAAGGCTTTTGCAGAGCGCGAATGTCTGTGCGGCAGCGAATGCAGTTCCAAGGGACAGTGAAAACCAGGTAGACCTTTCATGCTGGCAGCATTCATGTGGGCGTAATCGCTGGACGTTTCGAATTTGGCAGCCGGACTCTGCGAGTGTCACATAGGCATTGTTGCATCATAACTAACCAAGGCTTTTGCAGAGCGCGAATGTCTGTGCGGCAGCGAATGCAGTTCCAAGGGACAGTGAAAACCAGGTAGACCTCTCAGTACTGGCAGCTTTCGTCTGGGCGCAATCGCGGGACGTTTCGAATTTGGCAGCTGGGCTCTGCCAGAGTCACGTAGGCATTGTTGCATCATAAAGAACCAAGGCTTTTGCAGAGCGCGAATGTCTGTGCGGCAGCGAATGCAGTTCCAAGGGACAGTGAAAACCAGGTAGACCTTTCAGTGCTGGCAGCTTTCGTGTGGACGCAATCGCTGGACGTTTCGAATTTGGCAGCCGGGTTCTGCGACAGTCACATAGGCATTGTTGCATCATAACCAACCAAAGCTCTTGCAGAGCGCGAATGTCTTTGCAGCAGCGAATGCAGTTCCAAGGGACAGTGAAAACCAGGTAGAGCTTTCAGTGCTGGCAGCTTTCGTGTGGGCGCAATCGCGGGACGTTTCGAATTTGGTAGCCGGGCTCTGCCAGAGTCACGTAGGCATTGTTGCATCATAAACAATCAAAGCTCTTGCAGAGCGCGAATGTCTGTGCGGCAGCGAATGCAGTTCCAAGGGACAGTGAAAACCAGGTAGAGCTTTCAGTGCTAGCAGCTTTCGTGTGGGCGCAATCGCTGGACGTTTCGAATTTGGCAGCCGGGCTCTTCGACAGTCACATAGGCATTGTTGCATCATAACTAACCAAAGCTCTTGCAGAGCGCAAATGTCTGTGCGGCAGCGAATGCAGTTCCAAGGGACAGTGAAAACCAGGTAGAGCTTTCAGTGCTGGCAGCTTTCGTGTGGGCGCAATCGCTGGACGTTTCGAATTGGGCAGCCGGGCTCGGCCAGAGTCACATAGGCATTGTTGCATCATAACCAACCAAAGCTTTTGCATAGCGTGAATGTCTGTGCGGCAGCGAATGCAGTTCCAAGGGACAGTGAAAACCAGGTAGACCTTTCAGTGCTGGGAGCTTTCGTGTGGGCGCAATCTCTGGACGTTTCGAATTTGGCAGCCGGGCTCTGCGACAGTCACATAGGCATTGTTGCATCATAACCAACCAAGGCATTTGCAGAGCGCGAATGTCTGTGCGGCAGCGAATGCAGTTCCAAGGGACAGTGAAAACCAGGTAGAGCTTGCAGTGCTGGCAGCTTTCGTGTGGGCGCTATCGCTGGATGTTTCGAATTTGGCAGCCGGGCTCTGCCAGAGTCACATAGGCATTGTTGCATCATAGCCAACCAAGGCATTTGCAGAGCGCGAAAGTCTGTGCGGCAGCGAATGCAGTTCCAAGGGACAGTGAAAACCAGGTAGAGCTTTCAGTGCTGGCAGCTTTCGTGTGGGCGTAATTGCTGGACGTTTCGAATTTAGGAGCTGGGCTCGGCCAGATTCACATAGGCATTGTTGCATCATAACCAACAAAAGATTTTGCACAGTGTGAATGTCTGTGCGGCAGCGAATGCAGTTCCAAGGGACAGTGAAAACCAGGTAGAGCTTTCAGTGCTGGCAGCTTTCGTGTGGGCGCAATCGCTGGACGTTTCGAATTTGGCAGCCGGGCTCTGCGACAGTCACATAGGCATTGTTGCATCATAACCAACCAAAGCTCTTGCAGAGCGTGAATGTCTGTGCGGCAGCGAATGCAGTTCCAAGGGACAGTGAAAACCAGGTAGAGCTTTCAGTGCTGGGAGCTTTCGTGTGGGCGCAATCGCTGGACGTTTCGAATTTGGCAGCCGGGCTCGGCCAGAGTCACATAGGCATTGTTGCATCATAACCAACCAAAGCTTTTGCATAGCGTGAATGTCTGTGCGGCAGCGAATGCAGTTCCAAGGGACAGTGAAAACCAGGTAGAGCTTTCAGTGCTGGCAGCTTTCGTGTGGGCGCAATCTCTGGATGTTTCGAATTTGGCAGCCGGTCTCTGCGACAGTCACATAGCCATTGTTGCATCATAACCAACCAAGGCATTTGCAGAGCGCGAATGTCTGTGCGGCAGCGAATGCAGTTCCAAGGGACAGTGAAAACCAGGTAGAGCTTTCAGTGCTGGCAGCTTTCGTGTGGGCGCTATCGCTGGACGTTTCGAATTTGGCAGCCGGGCTCGGCCAGAGTCACATAGGCATTGTTGCACCATAACCAACCAAATCTTTTGCACAGCGTGAATGTCTGTGCGGCAGCGAATGCAGTTCCAAGGGACAGTGAAAACCAGGTAGACCTTTCAGTGCTGGGAGCTTTCGTGTGGGCGCAATCTCTGGACGTTTCGAATTTGGCAGCTGGGCTCTGCGACAGTCACATAGACATTGTTGCATCATAACCAACCAAGGCATTTGCAGAGCGCGAATGTCTGTGCGGCAGCGAATGCAGTTCCAAGGGACAGTGAAAACCAGGTAGACCTTTCAGTGCTGGCAGCTTTCGTGTGGGCGTAATTGCTGGACGTTTCGAATTTAGGAGCTGGGCTCGGCCACATTCACATAGGCATTGTTGCATCATAACCAACAAAAGATTTTGCACAGTGTGAATGTCTGTGCGGCAGCGAATGCAGTTCCAAGGGACAGTGAAAACCAGGTAGAGCTTTCAGTGCTGGCAGCTTTCGTGTGGGCGCAATCTCTGGATGTTTCGAATTTGGCAGCCGGTCTCTGCGACAGTCACATAGGCATTGTTGCATCATAACCAACCAAGGCATTTGCAGAGCGCGAATGTCTGTGTGGCAGCAAATGCAGTTCCAAGGGACAGTGAAAACCAGGTAGAGCTTTCAGTGCTGGCAGCTTTCGTGTGGGCACTATCGCTGGACGTTTCGAATTTGGCAGCCGGGCTCGGCCAGAGTCACATAGGCATTATTGCACCATAACCAACCAAATCTTTTGCACAGCGTGAATGTCTGTGCGGCAGCGAATGCAGTTCCAAGGGACAGTGAAAACCAGGTAGAGCTTTCAGTGCTGGCAGCTTTCGTGTGGGCGCAATCGCTGGACGTTTCGAATTTGGCAGCCGGGCTCTGCGACAGTCACGTAGGCATTGTTGCATCATAACCAACCAAGGGTTTTGCAGAGCGCGAATGTCTGTGCGGCAGCGAATGCAGTTCCAAGGGACAGTGAAAACCAGGTAGAGCTTTCACTGCTGAGAGATTTCGTGTGGGCGCAATCGCTGGACGTTTCGAATTTGGCAGCCGGGCTCGGCCAGAGTCACATAGGCATTGTTGCATCATAACCAACCAAAGCTTTTGCATAGCGTGAATGTCTGTGCGGCAGCGAATGCAGTTCCAAGGGACAGTGAAAACCAGGTAGAGCTTTCAGTGCTGGCAGCTTTCGTGTGGGCGCAATCTCTGGATGTTTCGAATTTGGCAGCCGGTCTCTGCGACAGTCACATAGCCATTGTTGCATCATAACCAACCAAGGCATTTGCAGAGCGCGAATGTCTGTGCGGCAGCGAATGCAGTTCCAAGGGACAGTGAAAACCAGGTAGAGCTTTCAGTGCTGGCAGCTTTCGTGTGGGCGTAATTGCTGGACGTTTCGAATTTAGGAGCTGGGCTCGGCCAGATTCACATAGGCATTGTTGCATCATAACCAACAAAAGATTTTGCACAGTGTGAATGTCTGTGCGGCAGCGAATGCAGTTCCAAGGGACAGTGAAAACCAGGTAGAGCTTTCAGTGCTGGCAGCTTTCGTGTGGGCGCAATCGCTGGACGTTTCGAATTTGGCAGCCGGGCTCTGCGACAGTCACATAGGCATTGTTGCATCATAACCAACCAAAGCTCTTGCAGAGCGTGAATGTCTGTGCGGCAGCGAATGCAGTTCCAAGGGACAGTGAAAACCAGGTAGAGCTTTCAGTGCTGGGAGCTTTCGTGTGGGCGCAATCGCTGGACATTTCGAATTTGGCAGCCGGGCTCTGCGACAGTCACGTAGGAATTGTTGCATCATAACTAACCAAGGGTTTTGCAGAGCGCGAATGTCTGTGCGGCAGCGAATGCAGTTCCAAGGGACAGTGAAAACCAGGTAGAGCTTTCACTGCTGAGAGATTTCGTGTGGGCGCAATCGCTGGACGTTTCGAATTTGGCAGCCGGGCTCGGCCAGAGTCACATAGGCATTGTTGCATCATAACCAACCAAAGCTTTTGCATAGCGTGAATGTCTGTGCGGCAGCGAATGCAGTTCCAAGGGACAGTGAAAACCAGGTAGAGCTTTCAGTGCTGGCAGCTTTCGTGTGGGCGCAATCTCTGGATGTTTCGAATTTGGCAGCCGGTCTCTGCGACAGTCACATAGCCATTGTTGCATCATAACCAACCAAGGCATTTGCAGAGCGCGAATGTCTGTGCGGCAGCGAATGCAGTTCCAAGGGACAGTGAAAACCAGGTAGAGCTTTCAGTGCTGGCAGCTTTCGTGTGGGCGCTATCGCTGGACGTTTCGAATTTGGCAGCCGGGCTCGGCCAGAGTCACATAGGCATTGTTGCACCATAACCAACCAAATCTTTTGCACAGCGTGAATGTCTGTGCGGCAGCGAATGCAGTTCCAAGGGACAGTGAAAACCAGGTAGACCTTTCAGTGCTGGGAGCTTTCGTGTGGGCGCAATCTCTGGACGTTTCGAATTTGGCAGCTGGGCTCTGCGACAGTCACGTAGGCATTGTTGCATCATAACCAACCAAGGGTTTTGCAGAGCGCGAATGTCTGTGCGGCAGCGAATGCAGTTCCAAGGGACAGTGAAAACCAGGTAGAGCTTTCACTGCTGAGAGATTTCGTGTGGGCGCAATCGCTGGACGTTTCGAATTTGGCAGCCGGGCTCGGCCAGAGTCACATAGGCATTGTTGCATCATAACCAACCAAAGCTTTTGCATAGCGTGAATGTCTGTGCGGCAGCGAATGCAGTTCCAAGGGACAGTGAAAACCAGGTAGAGCTTTCAGTGCTGGCAGCTTTCGTGTGGGCGCAATCTCTGGATGTTTCGAATTTGGCAGCCGGTCTCTGCGACAGTCACATAGCCATTGTTGCATCATAACCAACCAAGGCATTTGCAGAGCGCGAATGTCTGTGCGGCAGCGAATGCAGTTCCAAGGGACAGTGAAAACCAGGTAGACCTTTCAGTGCTGGGAGCTTTCGTGTGGGCGCAATCGCTGGACATTTCGAATTTGGCAGCCGGGCTCTGCGACAGTCACGTAGGAATTGTTGCATCATAACTAACCAAGGGTTTTGCAGAGCGCGAATGTCTGTGCGGCAGCGAATGCAGTTCCAAGGGACAGTGAAAACCAGGTAGAGCTTTCAGTGCTGGCAGCTTTCGTGTGGGCGCTATCGCTGGACGTTTCGAATTTGGCAGCCGGGCTCTGCCAGAGTCACATAGGCATTGTTGCATCATAGCCAACCAAGGCATTTGCAGAGCGCGAATGTCTGTGCGGCAGCGAATGCAGTTCCAAGGGACAGTGAAAACCAGGTAGAGCTTGCAGTGCTGGCAGCTTTCGTGTGGGCGCTATCGCTGGACGTTTCGAATTTGGCAGCCGGACTCTGCGAGTGTCACATAGGCATTGCTGCATCATAACTAACCAAGGCTTTTGCAGAGCGCGAATGTCTGTGCGGCAGCGAATGCAGTTCCAAGGGACAGTGAAAACCAGGTAGACCTTTCATGCTGGCAGCATTCATGTGGGCGTAATCGCTGGACGTTTCGAATTTGGCAGCCGGACTCTGCGAGTGTCACATAGGCATTGTTGCATCATAACTAACCAAGGCTTTTGCAGAGCGCGAATGTCTGTGCGGCAGCGAATGCAGTTCCAAGGGACAGTGAAAACCAGGTAGACCTCTCAGTACTGGCAGCTTTCGTCTGGGCGCAATCGCGGGACGTTTCGAATTTGGCAGCTGGGCTCTGCCAGAGTCACGTAGGCATTGTTGCATCATAAAGAACCAAGGCTTTTGCAGAGCGCGAATGTCTGTGCGGCAGCGAATGCAGTTCCAAGGGACAGTGAAAACCAGGTAGACCTTTCAGTGCTGGCAGCTTTCGTGTGGACGCAATCGCTGGACGTTTCGAATTTGGCAGCCGGGTTCTGCGACAGTCACATAGGCATTGTTGCATCATAACCAACCAAAGCTCTTGCAGAGCGCGAATGTCTTTGCAGCAGCGAATGCAGTTCCAAGGGACAGTGAAAACCAGGTAGAGCTTTCAGTGCTGGCAGCTTTCGTGTGGGCGCAATCGCGGGACGTTTCGAATTTGGTAGCCGGGCTCTGCCAGAGTCACGTAGGCATTGTTGCATCATAAACAATCAAAGCTCTTGCAGAGCGCGAATGTCTGTGCGGCAGCGAATGCAGTTCCAAGGGACAGTGAAAACCAGGTAGAGCTTTCAGTGCTAGCAGCTTTCGTGTGGGCGCAATCGCTGGACGTTTCGAATTTGGCAGCCGGGCTCTTCGACAGTCACATAGGCATTGTTGCATCATAACTAACCAAAGCTCTTGCAGAGCGCAAATGTCTGTGCGGCAGCGAATGCAGTTCCAAGGGACAGTGAAAACCAGGTAGAGCTTTCAGTGCTGGCAGCTTTCGTGTGGGCGCAATCGCTGGACGTTTCGAATTGGGCAGCCGGGCTCGGCCAGAGTCACATAGGCATTGTTGCATCATAACCAACCAAAGCTTTTGCATAGCGTGAATGTCTGTGCGGCAGCGAATGCAGTTCCAAGGGACAGTGAAAACCAGGTAGACCTTTCAGTGCTGGGAGCTTTCGTGTGGGCGCAATCTCTGGACGTTTCGAATTTGGCAGCCGGGCTCTGCGACAGTCACATAGGCATTGTTGCATCATAACCAACCAAGGCATTTGCAGAGCGCGAATGTCTGTGCGGCAGCGAATGCAGTTCCAAGGGACAGTGAAAACCAGGTAGAGCTTGCAGTGCTGGCAGCTTTCGTGTGGGCGCTATCGCTGGATGTTTCGAATTTGGCAGCCGGGCTCTGCCAGAGTCACATAGGCATTGTTGCATCATAGCCAACCAAGGCATTTGCAGAGCGCGAAAGTCTGTGCGGCAGCGAATGCAGTTCCAAGGGACAGTGAAAACCAGGTAGAGCTTTCAGTGCTGGCAGCTTTCGTGTGGGCGTAATTGCTGGACGTTTCGAATTTAGGAGCTGGGCTCGGCCAGATTCACATAGGCATTGTTGCATCATAACCAACAAAAGATTTTGCACAGTGTGAATGTCTGTGCGGCAGCGAATGCAGTTCCAAGGGACAGTGAAAACCAGGTAGAGCTTTCAGTGCTGGCAGCTTTCGTGTGGGCGCAATCGCTGGACGTTTCGAATTTGGCAGCCGGGCTCTGCGACAGTCACATAGGCATTGTTGCATCATAACCAACCAAAGCTCTTGCAGAGCGTGAATGTCTGTGCGGCAGCGAATGCAGTTCCAAGGGACAGTGAAAACCAGGTAGAGCTTTCAGTGCTGGGAGCTTTCGTGTGGGCGCAATCGCTGGACATTTCGAATTTGGCAGCCGGGCTCTGCGACAGTCACGTAGGAATTGTTGCATCATAACTAACCAAGGGTTTTGCAGAGCGCGAATGTCTGTGCGGCAGCGAATGCAGTTCCAAGGGACAGTGAAAACCAGGTAGAGCTTTCACTGCTGAGAGATTTCGTGTGGGCGCAATCGCTGGACGTTTCGAATTTGGCAGCCGGGCTCGGCCAGAGTCACATAGGCATTGTTGCATCATAACCAACCAAAGCTTTTGCATAGCGTGAATGTCTGTGCGGCAGCGAATGCAGTTCCAAGGGACAGTGAAAACCAGGTAGAGCTTTCAGTGCTGGCAGCTTTCGTGTGGGCGCAATCTCTGGATGTTTCGAATTTGGCAGCCGGTCTCTGCGACAGTCACATAGCCATTGTTGCATCATAACCAACCAAGGCATTTGCAGAGCGCGAATGTCTGTGCGGCAGCGAATGCAGTTCCAAGGGACAGTGAAAACCAGGTAGAGCTTTCAGTGCTGGCAGCTTTCGTGTGGGCGCTATCGCTGGACGTTTCGAATTTGGCAGCCGGGCTCGGCCAGAGTCACATAGGCATTGTTGCACCATAACCAACCAAATCTTTTGCACAGCGTGAATGTCTGTGCGGCAGCGAATGCAGTTCCAAGGGACAGTGAAAACCAGGTAGACCTTTCAGTGCTGGGAGCTTTCGTGTGGGCGCAATCTCTGGACGTTTCGAATTTGGCAGCTGGGCTCTGCGACAGTCACATAGACATTGTTGCATCATAACCAACCAAGGCATTTGCAGAGCGCGAATGTCTGTGCGGCAGCGAATGCAGTTCCAAGGGACAGTGAAAACCAGGTAGAGCTTTCAGTGCTGGCAGCTTTCGTGTGGGCGTAATTGCTGGACGTTTCGAATTTAGGAGCTGGGCTCGGCCACATTCACATAGGCATTGTTGCATCATAACCAACAAAAGATTTTGCACAGTGTGAATGTCTGTGCGGCAGCGAATGCAGTTCCAAGGGACAGTGAAAACCAGGTAGAGCTTTCAGTGCTGGCAGCTTTCGTGTGGGCGCAATCTCTGGATGTTTCGAATTTGGCAGCCGGTCTCTGCGACAGTCACATAGGCATTGTTGCATCATAACCAACCAAGGCATTTGCAGAGCGCGAATGTCTGTGTGGCAGCGAATGCAGTTCCAAGGGACAGTGAAAACCAGGTAGAGCTTTCAGTGCTGGCAGCTTTCGTGTGGGCGCAATCGCTGGACGTTTCGAATTTGGCAGCCGGGCTCTGCGACAGTCACGTAGGCATTGTTGCATCATAACCAACCAAGGGTTTTGCAGAGCGCGAATGTCTGTGCGGCAGCGAATGCAGTTCCAAGGGACAGTGAAAACCAGGTAGAGCTTTCACTGCTGAGAGATTTCGTGTGGGCGCAATCGCTGGACGTTTCGAATTTGGCAGCCGGGCTCGGCCAGAGTCACATAGGCATTGTTGCATCATAACCAACCAAAGCTTTTGCATAGCGTGAATGTCTGTGCGGCAGCGAATGCAGTTCCAAGGGACAGTGAAAACCAGGTAGAGCTTTCAGTGCTGGCAGCTTTCGTGTGGGCGCAATCTCTGGATGTTTCGAATTTGGCAGCCGGTCTCTGCGACAGTCACATAGCCATTGTTGCATCATAACCAACCAAGGCATTTGCAGAGCGCGAATGTCTGTGCGGCAGCGAATGCAGTTCCAAGGGACAGTGAAAACCAGGTAGAGCTTTCAGTGCTGGCAGCTTTCGTGTGGGCGTAATTGCTGGACGTTTCGAATTTAGGAGCTGGGCTCGGCCAGATTCACATAGGCATTGTTGCATCATAACCAACAAAAGATTTTGCACAGTGTGAATGTCTGTGCGGCAGCGAATGCAGTTCCAAGGGACAGTGAAAACCAGGTAGAGCTTTCAGTGCTGGCAGCTTTCGTGTGGGCGCAATCGCTGGACGTTTCGAATTTGGCAGCCGGGCTCTGCGACAGTCACATAGGCATTGTTGCATCATAACCAACCAAAGCTCTTGCAGAGCGTGAATGTCTGTGCGGCAGCGAATGCAGTTCCAAGGGACAGTGAAAACCAGGTAGAGCTTTCAGTGCTGGGAGCTTTCGTGTGGGCGCAATCGCTGGACATTTCGAATTTGGCAGCCGGGCTCTGCGACAGTCACGTAGGAATTGTTGCATCATAACTAACCAAGGGTTTTGCAGAGCGCGAATGTCTGTGCGGCAGCGAATGCAGTTCCAAGGGACAGTGAAAACCAGGTAGAGCTTTCACTGCTGAGAGATTTCGTGTGGGCGCAATCGCTGGACGTTTCGAATTTGGCAGCCGGGCTCGGCCAGAGTCACATAGGCATTGTTGCATCATAACCAACCAAAGCTTTTGCATAGCGTGAATGTCTGTGCGGCAGCGAATGCAGTTCCAAGGGACAGTGAAAACCAGGTAGAGCTTTCAGTGCTGGCAGCTTTCGTGTGGGCGCAATCTCTGGATGTTTCGAATTTGGCAGCCGGTCTCTGCGACAGTCACATAGCCATTGTTGCATCATAACCAACCAAGGCATTTGCAGAGCGCGAATGTCTGTGCGGCAGCGAATGCAGTTCCAAGGGACAGTGAAAACCAGGTAGAGCTTTCAGTGCTGGCAGCTTTCGTGTGGGCGCTATCGCTGGACGTTTCGAATTTGGCAGCCGGGCTCGGCCAGAGTCACATAGGCATTGTTGCACCATAACCAACCAAATCTTTTGCACAGCGTGAATGTCTGTGCGGCAGCGAATGCAGTTCCAAGGGACAGTGAAAACCAGGTAGACCTTTCAGTGCTGGGAGCTTTCGTGTGGGCGCAATCTCTGGACGTTTCGAATTTGGCAGCTGGGCTCTGCGACAGTCACATAGACATTGTTGCATCATAACCAACCAAGGCATTTGCAGAGCGCGAATGTCTGTGCGGCAGCGAATGCAGTTCCAAGGGACAGTGAAAACCAGGTAGACCTTTCAGTGCTGGCAGCTTTCGTGTGGGCGTAATTGCTGGACGTTTCGAATTTAGGAGCTGGGCTCGGCCACATTCACATAGGCATTGTTGCATCATAACCAACAAAAGATTTTGCACAGTGTGAATGTCTGTGCGGCAGCGAATGCAGTTCCAAGGGACAGTGAAAACCAGGTAGAGCTTTCAGTGCTGGCAGCTTTCGTGTGGGCGCAATCTCTGGATGTTTCGAATTTGGCAGCCGGTCTCTGCGACAGTCACATAGGCATTGTTGCATCATAACCAACCAAGGCATTTGCAGAGCGCGAATGTCTGTGTGGCAGCAAATGCAGTTCCAAGGGACAGTGAAAACCAGGTAGAGCTTTCAGTGCTGGCAGCTTTCGTGTGGGCACTATCGCTGGACGTTTCGAATTTGGCAGCCGGGCTCGGCCAGAGTCACATAGGCATTATTGCACCATAACCAACCAAATCTTTTGCACAGCGTGAATGTCTGTGCGGCAGCGAATGCAGTTCCAAGGGACAGTGAAAACCAGGTAGAGCTTTCAGTGCAGGCAGCTTTCGTGTGGGCGCAATCGCTGGACGTTTCGAATTTGGCAGCCGGGCTCTGCGACAGTCACGTAGGCATTGTTGCATCATAACCAACCAAGGGTTTTGCAGAGCGCGAATGTCTGTGCGGCAGCGAATGCAGTTCCAAGGGACAGTGAAAACCAGGTAGAGCTTTCACTGCTGAGAGATTTCGTGTGGGCGCAATCGCTGGACGTTTCGAATTTGGCAGCCGGGCTCGGCCAGAGTCACATAGGCATTGTTGCATCATAACCAACCAAAGCTTTTGCATAGCGTGAATGTCTGTGCGGCAGCGAATGCAGTTCCAAGGGACAGTGAAAACCAGGTAGAGCTTTCAGTGCTGGCAGCTTTCGTGTGGGCGCAATCTCTGGATGTTTCGAATTTGGCAGCCGGTCTCTGCGACAGTCACATAGCCATTGTTGCATCATAACCAACCAAGGCATTTGCAGAGCGCGAATGTCTGTGCGGCAGCGAATGCAGTTCCAAGGGACAGTGAAAACCAGGTAGACCTTTCAGTGCTGGGAGCTTTCGTGTGGGCGCAATCGCTGGACATTTCGAATTTGGCAGCCGGGCTCTGCGACAGTCACGTAGGAATTGTTGCATCATAACTAACCAAGGGTTTTGCAGAGCGCGAATGTCTGTGCGGCAGCGAATGCAGTTCCAAGGGACAGTGAAAACCAGGCAGAGCTTTCAGTGCTGGCAGCTTTCCTGTGGGCGCAATCGCTGGACGTTTCGAATTTGGCAGCCAGGCTCTACGACAGTCACATAGGCATTGTTGCATCATAACCAACCAAGGAATTTGCAGAGCGCGAATGTCTGTGCGGCAGCGAATGCAGTTCCAAGGGACAGTGAAAACCAGGTAGAGCTTTCATGCTGGCAGCTTTCGTGTGGGCGTAATCGCTGGACGTTTCGAATTTGGCAGCCGGGCTCTGCGACAGTCACATAGGCATTGTTGCATCATAACCAACCAAGGCATTTGCAGAGCGCGAATGTCTGTGCGGCAGCGAATGCAGTTCCAAGGGACAGTGAAAACCAGGCAGAGCTTTCAGTGCTGGCAGCATTCGTGTGGGCACTATCGCAGGACGTTACGAATTTGGCAGCTGGGCTCTGCCAGAGTCACATAGGCATTGTTGCATCATAACCAACCAAGGCATTTGCAGAGCGCGAATGTCTGTGCGGCAGCGAATGCAGTTCCAAGGGACAGTGAAAACCAGGTAGACCTTTCATGCTGGCAGCTTTCGTGTCGGCGTAATCGCTGGACGTTTCGAATTTGGCAGCCGGGCTCTGCCAGAGTCACATAGGTATTGTTGCATCATAACCAACCAAGGCATTTGCAGAGCGCGAATGTCTGTGCGGCAGCGAATGCAGTTCCAAGGGACAGTGAAAACCAGGTAGACCTTTCAGTACTGGCAGCTTTCGTCTGGGCGCAATCGCTGGACGTTTCGAGTTTGGCAGCTGGGCTCTGCCAGAGTCACATAGGCATTGTTGCATCATAAACAACCAAGGCTTTTGCAGAGCGCGAATGTCTGTGCGGCAGCGAATGCAGTTCCAAGGGACAGTGAAAACCAGGTAGAGCTTTCAGTGCTGGCAGCTTTCGTGTGGGCGCAATCGCTGGATGTTTCGAATTTGGCAGCCGGGCTCTGCGACAGTCACATAGGCATTGTTGCATCATAACCAACCGAAGCTCTTGCAGAGGGCGAATGTCTGTGCGGCAGCGAATGCAGTTCCAAGGGACAGTGAAAACCAGGTAGAGCTTTCAGTGCCGGCAGCTTTCGTGTGGGCGCAATCGCTGGACGTTTCGAATTTGGCAGCCGGGTTCTGCGACAGTCACATAGGCATTGTTGCATCATAACCAACCAAGGCATTTGCAGAGCGCGAATGTCTGTGCGGCAGCGAATGCAGTTCCAAGGGACAGTGAAAACCAGGTAGAGCTTTCAGTGCTGGCAGCTTTCGTGTGGGCGCAATCGCGGGACGTTTCGAATTTGGCAGCTTGGCTCTGCCAGAGTCACGTAGGCATTGTTGCATCATAAACAACCAAAGCTTTTGCAGAGCGCGAATGTCTGTGCGGCAGCGAATGCAGTTCCAAGGGACACTGAAAACCAGGTAGACCTTTCATGCTGGCAGCATTCGTGTGGGCGTAATCGCTGGACGTTTTGAATTTGGCAGCCGGGCTCTGCGACAGTCACATAGGCATTGTTGCATCATAACCAACCAAACATCTTGCAGAGCGCGAATGTCTGTGCGGCAGCGAATGCAGTTCCAAGGGACAGTGAAAACCAGGTAGAGCTTTCAGTGCTGGCAGCTTTCGTGTGGGCGCAATCGCTGGACGTTTCGAATTTGGCAGCCGGGCTCTGCGACAGTCACATAGGCATTGTTGCATCGTAACCAACCAAAGGTTTTGCAGAGCGCGAATGTCTGTGCGGCAGCGAATGCAGTTCCAAGGGACAGTGAAAACCAGGTAGAGCTTTCAGTGCCGGCAGCTTTCGTGTGGGCGCAATCGCTGGACGTTTCGAATTTGGCAGCCGGGTTCTGCGACAGTCACATAGGCATTGTTGCATCATAACCAACCAAGGCATTTGCAGAGCGCAAATGTCTGTGCGGCAGCGAATGCAGTTCCAAGGGACAGTGAAAACCAGGTAGACCTTTCAGTGCTGGCAGCTTTCGTGTGGGCGCAATCGCGGGACGTTTCGAATTTGGCAGCCTGGCTCTGCCAGAGTCACATAGGCATTGTTGCATCATAAACAACCAAGGCTTTTGCAGAGCGCGAATGTCTGTGCGGCAGCGAATGCAGTTCCAAGGGACAGTGAAAACCAGGTAGAGCTTTCAGTGCTGGCAGCTTTCGTGTGGGCGCAATCGCTGGACGTTTCGAATTTGGCTGCCGGGCTCTGCGACAGTCACATAGGCATTGTTGCATCATAACCAACCAAAGCTCTTGCAGAGCGCGAATGTCTGTGCGGCAGCGAATGCAGTTCCAAGGGACAGTGAAAACCAGGTAGAGCTTTCAGTGCTGGCAGCTTTCGTCTGGGCGCAATCGCGGGACGTTTCGAATTTGGCAGCCCGGCTCTTCGACAGTCACATAGGCATTGTTGCATCATAACCAACCAAAGCTCTTGCAGAGCGCGAATGTCTGTGCGGCAGCGAATGCAGTTCCAAGGGACAGTGAAAACCAGGTAGACCTTTCAGTGCTGGCAGCTTTCGTGTGGGCGCAATCGCTGGACGTTTCGAATTTGGCAGCCGGGCTCGGCCAGAGTCACATAGGCATTGTTGCATCATAACCAACCAAAGCTATTGCAGAGCGCGAATGTCTGTGCGGCAGCGAATGCAGTTCCAAGGGACAGTGAAAACCAGGTAGAGCTTTCAGTGCTGGCAGCTTTCGTGTGGGCGCAATCGCGGGACGTTTCGAATTTGGCAGCTGGGCTCTGCCAGAGTCACATAGGCATTGTTGCATCATAACTAACCAAGGCTTTTGCAGAGCGCGAATGTCTGTGCGGCAGCGAATGCAGTTCCAAGGGACAGTGAAAACCAGGTAGACCTTTCATGCTGGCAGCATTCGTGTGGGCGTAATCGCTGGACTTTTAGAATTTGGCAGCCGGGCTCTGCGACAGTCACATAAGCATTGTTGTATCATACCCAACCAAACATCTTGCAGAGGGCGAATGTCTGTGCGGCAGCGAATGCAGTTCCAAGGGACAGTGAAAACCAGGTAGAGCTTTCAGTGCTGGCATCTTTCGTGTGGACTCAATCGCTGGACGTTTCGAATTTGGCAGCCGGGCTCTGCGACAGTCACATAGGCATTGTTGCATCATAACCAACCCAAGCTATTGCAGAGCGCGAATGTCTGTGTGGCAGCGAATGCAGTTCCAAGGGACAGTGAAAAACAGGTAGACCTTTCAGTGCTGGCAGCTTTCGTGTGGGCGCAATCGCTGGACGTTTCTAATTTAGCAGCTGGGCTCGGCCAGATTCACATAGGCATTGTTGCATCATAACCAACAAAAGATTTTGCACAGTGTGAATGTCTGTGCGGCAGCGAATGCAGTTCCAAGGGACAGTGAAAACCAGGTAGAGCTTCCAGTGCTGGCAGCTTTCATGTGGGCGCAATCGCTGGACGTTTCGAATTTGGCAGCCGGGCTCTGCAACAGTCACATAGGCATTGTTGCATCATAACCAACCGAAGCTCTTGCAGAGGGCGAATGTCTGTGCGGCAGCGAATGCAGTTCCAAGGGACAGTGAAAACCAGGTAGAGCTTTCAGTGCCGGCAGCTTTCGTGTGGGCGCAATCGCTGGACGTTTCGAATTTGGCAGCCGGGCTCTGCCAGAGTCACATAGGCATTGTTGCATCATAGCCAACCAAGGCATTTGCAGAGCGCGAATGTCTGTGCGGCAGCGAATGCAGTTCCAAGGGACAGTGAAAACCAGGTAGAGCTTTCAGTGCTGGCAGCTTTCGTGTGGGCGCTATCGCTGGACGTTTCGAATTTGGCAGCCGGGCTCTGCCAGAGTCACATAGGAATTGTTGCATCATAACCAACCAAGGCATTTGCAGAGCGCGAATGTCTGTGCGGCAGCGAATGCAGTTCCAAGGGACAGTGAAAACCAGGTAGACCTTTCAGGCTGGCAGCTTTCGTGTGGGCGTAATCGCTGGACGTTTCGAATTTGGCAGCCGGGCTCTTCGACAGTCACATAGGCATTGTTGCATCATAACCAACCAAAGCTCTTGCAGAGCGCGAATGTCTGTGCGGCAGCGAATGCAGTTCCAAGGGACAGTGAAAACCAGGTAGAGCTTTCAGTGCTGGCAGCTTTCGTGTGGGCGCAATCGCTGGACGTTTCTAATTTGGCAGCCGGGCTCTGCGACAGTCACATAGGCATTGTTGCATCATAACCAACCAAAGCTCTTGCAGAGCGCGAATGTCTGTGCGGCAGCGAATGCAGTTCCAAGGGACAGTGAAAACCAGGTAGAGCTTTCAGTGCTGGCAGCTTTCGTGTGGGCGCAATCGCGGGACGTTTCGAATTTGGCAGCCGGGCTCTGCCAGAGTCACGTAGGCATTGTTGCATCATAAACAACCAAAGATCTTGCAGAGCGCGAATGTCTGTGCGGCAGCGAATGCAGTTCCAAGGGACAGTGAAAACCAGGTAGAGCTTTCAGTGCTGGCAGCTTTCGTGTGGGCGCTATCGCTGGACGTTTCGAATTTGGCAGCCGGGCTCGGCCAGAGTCACATAGGCATTGTTGCACCATAACCAACCAAATCTTTTGCACAGCGTGAATGTCTGTGCGGCAGCGAATGCAGTTCCAAGGGACAGTGAATACCAGGTAGACCTTTCAGTGCTGGGAGCTTTCGTGTGGGCGCAATCTCTGGACGTTTCGAATTTGGCAGCTGGGCTCTGCGACAGTCACATAGACATTGTTGCATCATAACCAACCAAGGCATTTGCAGAGCGCGAATGTCTGTGCGGCAGCGAATGCAGTTCCAAGGGACAGTGAAAACCAGGTAGACCTTTCAGTGCTGGCAGCTTTCGTGTGGGCGTAATTGCTGGACGTTTCGAATTTAGGAGCTGGGCTCGGCCACATTCACATAGGCATTGTTGCATCATAACCAACAAAAGATTTTGCACAGTGTGAAAGTCTGTGCGGCAGCGAATGCAGTTCCAAGGGACAGTGAAAACCAGGTAGAGCTTTCAGTGCTGGCAGCTTTCGTGTGGGCGCAATCTCTGGATGTTTCGAATTTGGCAGCCGGTCTCTGCGACAGTCACATAGGCATTGTTGCATCATAACCAACCAAGGCATTTGCAGAGCGCGAATGTCTGTGTGGCAGCAAATGCAGTTCCAAGGGACAGTGAAAACCAGGTAGAGCTTTCAGTGCTGGCAGCTTTCGTGTGGGCACTATCGCTGGACGTTTCGAATTTGGCAGCCGGGCTCGGCCAGAGTCACATAGGCATTATTGCACCATAACCAACCAAATCTTTTGCACAGCGTGAATGTCTGTGCGGCAGCGAATGCAGTTCCAAGGGACAGTGAAAACCAGGTAGAGCTTTCAGTGCTGGCAGCTTTCGTGTGGGCGCAATCGCTGGACGTTTCGAATTTGGCAGCCGGGCTCTGCGACAGTCACGTAGGCATTGTTGCATCATAACCAACCAAGGGTTTTGCAGAGCGCGAATGTCTGTGCGGCAGCGAATGCAGTTCCAAGGGACAGTGAAAACCAGGTAGAGCTTTCACTGCTGAGAGATTTCGTGTGGGCGCAATCGCTGGACGTTTCGAATTTGGCAGCCGGGCTCGGCCAGAGTCACATAGGCATTGTTGCATCATAACCAACCAAAGCTTTTGCATAGCGTGAATGTCTGTGCGGCAGCGAATGCAGTTCCAAGGGACAGTGAAAACCAGGTAGAGCTTTCAGTGCTGGCAGCTTTCGTGTGGGCGCAATCTCTGGATGTTTCGAATTTGGCAGCCGGTCTCTGCGACAGTCACATAGCCATTGTTGCATCATAACCAACCAAGGCATTTGCAGAGCGCGAATGTCTGTGCGGCAGCGAATGCAGTTCCAAGGGACAGTGAAAACCAGGTAGAGCTTTCAGTGCTGGGAGCTTTCGTGTGGGCGCAATCGCTGGACATTTCGAATTTGGCAGCCGGGCTCTGCGACAGTCACGTAGGAATTGTTGCATCATAACTAACCAAGGGTTTTGCAGAGCGCGAATGTCTGTGCGGCAGCGAATGCAGTTCCAAGGGACAGTGAAAACCAGGCAGAGCTTTCAGTGCTGGCAGCTTTCCTGTGGGCGCAATCGCTGGACGTTTCGAATTTGGCAGCCAGGCTCTACGACAGTCACATAGGCATTGTTGCATCATAACCAACCAAGGAATTTGCAGAGCGCGAATGTCTGTGCGGCAGCGAATGCAGTTCCAAGGGACAGTGAAAACCAGGTAGAGCTTTCATGCTGGCAGCTTTCGTGTGGGCGTAATCGCTGGACGTTTCGAATTTGGCAGCCGGGCTCTGCGACAGTCACATAGGCATTGTTGCATCATAACCAACCAAGGCATTTGCAGAGCGCGAATGTCTGTGCGGCAGCGAATGCAGTTCCAAGGGACAGTGAAAACCAGGCAGAGTTTTCAGTGCTGGCAGCATTCGTGTGGGCACTATCGCAGGACGTTACGAATTTGGCAGCTGGGCTCTGCCAGAGTCACATAGGCATTGTTGCATCATAACCAACCAAGGCATTTGCAGAGCGCGAATGTCTGTGCGGCAGCGAATGCAGTTCCAAGGGACAGTGAAAACCAGGTAGACCTTTCATGCTGGCAGCTTTCGTGTCGGCGTAATCGCTGGACGTTTCGAATTTGGCAGCCGGGCTCTGCCAGAGTCACATAGGTATTGTTGCATCATAACCAACCAAGGCATTTGCAGAGCGCGAATGTCTGTGCGGCAGCGAATGCAGTTCCAAGGGACAGTGAAAACCAGGTAGACCTTTCAGTACTGGCAGCTTTCGTCTGGGCGCAATCGCTGGACGTTTCGAGTTTGGCAGCTGGGCTCTGCCAGAGTCACATAGGCATTGTTGCATCATAAACAACCAAGGCTTTTGCAGAGCGCGAATGTCTGTGCGGCAGCGAATGCAGTTCCAAGGGACAGTGAAAACCAGGTAGAGCTTTCAGTGCTGGCAGCTTTCGTGTGGGCGCAATCGCTGGATGTTTCGAATTTGGCAGCCGGGCTCTGCGACAGTCACATAGGCATTGTTGCATCATAACCAACCGAAGCTCTTGCAGAGGGCGAATGTCTGTGCGGCAGCGAATGCAGTTCCAAGGGACAGTGAAAACCAGGTAGAGCTTTCAGTGCCGGCAGCTTTCGTGTGGGCGCAATCGCTGGACGTTTCGAATTTGGCAGCCGGGTTCTGCGACAGTCACATAGGCATTGTTGCATCATAACCAACCAAGGCATTTGCAGAGCGCGAATGTCTGTGCGGCAGCGAATGCAGTTCCAAGGGACAGTGAAAACCAGGTAGAGCTTTCAGTGCTGGCAGCTTTCGTGTGGGCGCAATCGCGGGACGTTTCGAATTTGGCAGCTTGGCTCTGCCAGAGTCACGTAGGCATTGTTGCATCATAAACAACCAAAGCTTTTGCAGAGCGCGAATGTCTGTGCGGCAGCGAATGCAGTTCCAAGGGACACTGAAAACCAGGTAGACCTTTCATGCTGGCAGCATTCGTGTGGGCGTAATCGCTGGACGTTTTGAATTTGGCAGCCGGGCTCTGCGACAGTCACATAGGCATTGTTGCATCATAACCAACCAAACATCTTGCAGAGCGCGAATGTCTGTGCGGCAGCGAATGCAGTTCCAAGGGACAGTGAAAACCAGGTAGAGCTTTCAGTGCTGGCAGCTTTCGTGTGGGCGCAATCGCTGGACGTTTCGAATTTGGCAGCCGGGCTCTGCGACAGTCACATAGGCATTGTTGCATCGTAACCAACCAAAGGTTTTGCAGAGCGCGAATGTCTGTGCGGCAGCGAATGCAGTTCCAAGGGACAGTGAAAACCAGGTAGAGCTTTCAGTGCCGGCAGCTTTCGTGTGGGCGCAATCGCTGGACGTTTCGAATTTGGCAGCCGGGTTCTGCGACAGTCACATAGGCATTGTTGCATCATAACCAACCAAGGCATTTGCAGAGCGCAAATGTCTGTGCGGCAGCGAATGCAGTTCCAAGGGACAGTGAAAACCAGGTAGACCTTTCAGTGCTGGCAGCTTTCGTGTGGGCGCAATCGCGGGACGTTTCGAATTTGGCAGCCTGGCTCTGCCAGAGTCACATAGGCATTGTTGCATCATAAACAACCAAGGCTTTTGCAGAGCGCGAATGTCTGTGCGGCAGCGAATGCAGTTCCAAGGGACAGTGAAAACCAGGTAGAGCTTTCAGTGCTGGCAGCTTTCGTGTGGGCGCAATCGCTGGACGTTTCGAATTTGGCTGCCGGGCTCTGCGACAGTCACATAGGCATTGTTGCATCATAACCAACCAAAGCTCTTGCAGAGCGCGAATGTCTGTGCGGCAGCGAATGCAGTTCCAAGGGACAGTGAAAACCAGGTAGAGCTTTCAGTGCTGGCAGCTTTCGTCTGGGCGCAATCGCGGGACGTTTCGAATTTGGCAGCCCGGCTCTTCGACAGTCACATAGGCATTGTTGCATCATAACCAACCAAAGCTCTTGCAGAGCGCGAATGTCTGTGCGGCAGCGAATGCAGTTCCAAGGGACAGTGAAAACCAGGTAGACCTTTCAGTGCTGGCAGCTTTCGTGTGGGCGCAATCGCTGGACGTTTCGAATTTGGCAGCCGGGCTCGGCCAGAGTCACATAGGCATTGTTGCATCATAACCAACCAAAGCTATTGCAGAGCGCGAATGTCTGTGCGGCAGCGAATGCAGTTCCAAGGGACAGTGAAAACCAGGTAGAGCTTTCAGTGCTGGCAGCTTTCGTGTGGGCGCAATCGCGGGACGTTTCGAATTTGGCAGCTGGGCTCTGCCAGAGTCACATAGGCATTGTTGCATCATAACTAACCAAGGCTTTTGCAGAGCGCGAATGTCTGTGCGGCAGCGAATGCAGTTCCAAGGGACAGTGAAAACCAGGTAGACCTTTCATGCTGGCAGCATTCGTGTGGGCGTAATCGCTGGACTTTTAGAATTTGGCAGCCGGGCTCTGCGACAGTCACATAAGCATTGTTGTATCATACCCAACCAAACATCTTGCAGAGGGCGAATGTCTGTGCGGCAGCGAATGCAGTTCCAAGGGACAGTGAAAACCAGGTAGAGCTTTCAGTGCTGGCATCTTTCGTGTGGACTCAATCGCTGGACGTTTCGAATTTGGCAGCCGGGCTCTGCGACAGTCACATAGGCATTGTTGCATCATAACCAACCCAAGCTATTGCAGAGCGCGAATGTCTGTGTGGCAGCGAATGCAGTTCCAAGGGACAGTGAAAAACAGGTAGACCTTTCAGTGCTGGCAGCTTTCGTGTGGGCGCAATCGCTGGACGTTTCTAATTTAGCAGCTGGGCTCGGCCAGATTCACATAGGCATTGTTGCATCATAACCAACAAAAGATTTTGCACAGTGTGAATGTCTGTGCGGCAGCGAATGCAGTTCCAAGGGACAGTGAAAACCAGGTAGAGCTTCCAGTGCTGGCAGCTTTCATGTGGGCGCAATCGCTGGACGTTTCGAATTTGGCAGCCGGGCTCTGCGACAGTCACATAGGCATTGTTGCATCATAACCAACCGAAGCTCTTGCAGAGGGCGAATGTCTGTGCGGCAGCGAATGCAGTTCCAAGGGACAGTGAAAACCAGGTAGAGCTTTCAGTGCCGGCAGCTTTCGTGTGGGCGCAATCGCTGGACGTTTCGAATTTGGCAGCCGGGCTCTGCCAGAGTCACATAGGCATTGTTGCATCATAGCCAACCAAGGCATTTGCAGAGCGCGAATGTCTGTGCGGCAGCGAATGCAGTTCCAAGGGACAGTGAAAACCAGGTAGAGCTTTCAGTGCTGGCAGCTTTCGTGTGGGCGCTATCGCTGGACGTTTCGAATTTGGCAGCCGGGCTCTGCCAGAGTCACATAGGAATTGTTGCATCATAACCAACCAAGGCATTTGCAGAGCGCGAATGTCTGTGCGGCAGCGAATGCAGTTCCAAGGGACAGTGAAAACCAGGTAGACCTTTCAGGCTGGCAGCTTTCGTGTGGGCGTAATCGCTGGACGTTTCGAATTTGGCAGCCGGGCTCTTCGACAGTCACATAGGCATTGTTGCATCATAACCAACCAAAGCTCTTGCAGAGCGCGAATGTCTGTGCGGCAGCGAATGCAGTTCCAAGGGACAGTGAAAACCAGGTAGAGCTTTCAGTGCTGGCAGCTTTCGTGTGGGCGCAATCGCTGGACGTTTCTAATTTGGCAGCCGGGCTCTGCGACAGTCACATAGGCATTGTTGCATCATAACCAACCAAAGCTCTTGCAGAGCGCGAATGTCTGTGCGGCAGCGAATGCAGTTCCAAGGGACAGTGAAAACCAGGTAGAGCTTTCAGTGCTGGCAGCTTTCGTGTGGGCGCAATCGCGGGACGTTTCGAATTTGGCAGCCGGGCTCTGCCAGAGTCACGTAGGCATTGTTGCATCATAAACAACCAAAGATCTTGCAGAGCGCGAATGTCTGTGCGGCAGCGAATGCAGTTCCAAGGGACAGTGAAAACCAGGTAGAGCTTTCAGTGCTGGCAGCTTTCGTGTGGGCGCTATCGCTGGACGTTTCGAATTTGGCAGCCGGGCTCGGCCAGAGTCACATAGGCATTGTTGCACCATAACCAACCAAATCTTTTGCACAGCGTGAATGTCTGTGCGGCAGCGAATGCAGTTCCAAGGGACAGTGAATACCAGGTAGACCTTTCAGTGCTGGGAGCTTTCGTGTGGGCGCAATCTCTGGACGTTTCGAATTTGGCAGCTGGGCTCTGCGACAGTCACATAGACATTGTTGCATCATAACCAACCAAGGCATTTGCAGAGCGCGAATGTCTGTGCGGCAGCGAATGCAGTTCCAAGGGACAGTGAAAACCAGGTAGACCTTTCAGTGCTGGCAGCTTTCGTGTGGGCGTAATTGCTGGACGTTTCGAATTTAGGAGCTGGGCTCGGCCACATTCACATAGGCATTGTTGCATCATAACCAACAAAAGATTTTGCACAGTGTGAAAGTCTGTGCGGCAGCGAATGCAGTTCCAAGGGACAGTGAAAACCAGGTAGAGCTTTCAGTGCTGGCAGCTTTCGTGTGGGCGCAATCTCTGGATGTTTCGAATTTGGCAGCCGGTCTCTGCGACAGTCACATAGGCATTGTTGCATCATAACCAACCAAGGCATTTGCAGAGCGCGAATGTCTGTGTGGCAGCAAATGCAGTTCCAAGGGACAGTGAAAACCAGGTAGAGCTTTCAGTGCTGGCAGCTTTCGTGTGGGCACTATCGCTGGACGTTTCGAATTTGGCAGCCGGGCTCGGCCAGAGTCACATAGGCATTATTGCACCATAACCAACCAAATCTTTTGCACAGCGTGAATGTCTGTGCGGCAGCGAATGCAGTTCCAAGGGACAGTGAAAACCAGGTAGAGCTTTCAGTGCTGGCAGCTTTCGTGTGGGCGCAATCGCTGGACGTTTCGAATTTGGCAGCCGGGCTCTGCGACAGTCACGTAGGCATTGTTGCATCATAACCAACCAAGGGTTTTGCAGAGCGCGAATGTCTGTGCGGCAGCGAATGCAGTTCCAAGGGACAGTGAAAACCAGGTAGAGCTTTCACTGCTGAGAGATTTCGTGTGGGCGCAATCGCTGGACGTTTCGAATTTGGCAGCCGGGCTCGGCCAGAGTCACATAGGCATTGTTGCATCATAACCAACCAAAGCTTTTGCATAGCGTGAATGTCTGTGCGGCAGCGAATGCAGTTCCAAGGGACAGTGAAAACCAGGTAGAGCTTTCAGTGCTGGCAGCTTTCGTGTGGGCGCAATCTCTGGATGTTTCGAATTTGGCAGCCGGTCTCTGCGACAGTCACATAGCCATTGTTGCATCATAACCAACCAAGGCATTTGCAGAGCGCGAATGTCTGTGCGGCAGCGAATGCAGTTCCAAGGGACAGTGAAAACCAGGTAGACCTTTCAGTGCTGGGAGCTTTCGTGTGGGCGCAATCGCTGGACATTTCGAATTTGGCAGCCGGGCTCTGCGACAGTCACGTAGGAATTGTTGCATCATAACTAACCAAGGGTTTTGCAGAGCGCGAATGTCTGTGCGGCAGCGAATGCAGTTCCAAGGGACAGTGAAAACCAGGCAGAGCTTTCAGTGCTGGCAGCTTTCCTGTGGGCGCAATCGCTGGACGTTTCGAATTTGGCAGCCAGGCTCTACGACAGTCACATAGGCATTGTTGCATCATAACCAACCAAGGAATTTGCAGAGCGCGAATGTCTGTGCGGCAGCGAATGCAGTTCCAAGGGACAGTGAAAACCAGGTAGAGCTTTCATGCTGGCAGCTTTCGTGTGGGCGTAATCGCTGGACGTTTCGAATTTGGCAGCCGGGCTCTGCGACAGTCACATAGGCATTGTTGCATCATAACCAACCAAGGCATTTGCAGAGCGCGAATGTCTGTGCGGCAGCGAATGCAGTTCCAAGGGACAGTGAAAACCAGGCAGAGCTTTCAGTGCTGGCAGCATTCGTGTGGGCACTATCGCAGGACGTTACGAATTTGGCAGCCGGGCTCTGCCAGAGTCACATAGGCATTGTTGCATCATAACCAACCAAGGCATTTGCAGAGCGCGAATGTCTGTGCGGCAGCGAATGCAGTTCCAAGGGACAGTGAAAACCAGGTAGACCTTTCATGCTGGCAGCTTTCGTGTCGGCGTAATCGCTGGACGTTTCGAATTTGGCAGCCGGGCTCTGCCAGAGTCACATAGGTATTGTTGCATCATAACCAACCAAGGCATTTGCAGAGCGCGAATGTCTGTGCGGCAGCGAATGCAGTTCCAAGGGACAGTGAAAACCAGGTAGACCTTTCAGTACTGGCAGCTTTCGTCTGGGCGCAATCGCTGGACGTTTCGAGTTTGGCAGCTGGGCTCTGCCAGAGTCACATAGGCATTGTTGCATCATAAACAACCAAGGCTTTTGCAGAGCGCGAATGTCTGTGCGGCAGCGAATGCAGTTCCAAGGGACAGTGAAAACCAGGTAGAGCTTTCAGTGCTGGCAGCTTTCGTGTAGGCGCAATCGCTGGATGTTTCGAATTTGGCAGCCGGGCTCTGCGACAGTCACATAGGCATTGTTGCATCATAACCAACCGAAGCTCTTGCAGAGGGCGAATGTCTGTGCGGCAGCGAATGCAGTTCCAAGGGACAGTGAAAACCAGGTAGAGCTTTCCGTGCCGGCAGCTTTCGTGTGGGCGCAATCGCTGGACGTTTCGAATTTGGCAGCCGGGTTCTGCGACAGTCACATAGGCATTGTTGCATCATAACCAACCAAGGCATTTGCAGAGCGCGAATGTCTGTGCGGCAGCGAATGCAGTTCCAAGGGACAGTGAAAACCAGGTAGAGCTTTCAGTGCTGGCAGCTTTCGTGTGGGCGCAATCGCGGGACGTTTCGAATTTGGCAGCTTGGCTCTGCCAGAGTCACGTAGGCATTGTTGCATCATAAACAACCAAAGCTTTTGCAGAGCGCGAAAGTCTGTGCGGCAGCGAATGCAGTTCCAAGGGACACTGAAAACCAGGTAGACCTTTCATGCTGGCAGCATTCGTGTGGGCGTAATCGCTGGACGTTTTGAATTTGGCAGCCGGGCTCTGCGACAGTCACATAGGCATTGTTGCATCATAACCAACCAAACATCTTGCAGAGCGCGAATGTCTGTGCGGCAGCGAATGCAGTTCCAAGGGACAGTGAAAACCAGGTAGAGCTTTCAGTGCTGGCAGCTTTCGTGTGGGCGCAATCGCTGGACGTTTCGAATTTGGCAGCCGGGCTCTGCGACAGTCACATAGGCATTGTTGCATCATAACCAACCAAAGGTTTTGCAGAGCGCGAATGTCTGTGCGGCAGCGAATGCAGTTCCAAGGGACAGTGAAAACCAGGTAGAGCTTTCAGTGCTGGCAGCTTTCGTGTGGGCGCAATCGCTGGACGTTTCGAATTTGGCAGCCGGGTTCTGCGACAGTCACATAGGCATTGTTGCATCATAACCAACCAAGGCATTTGCAGAGCGCAAATGTCTGTGCGGCAGCGAATGCAGTTCCAAGGGACAGTGAAAACCAGGTAGACCTTTCAGTGCTGGCAGCTTTCGTGTGGGCGCAATCGCGGGACGTTTCGAATTTGGCAGCCTGGCTCTGCCAGAGTCACATAGGCATTGTTGCATCATAAACAACCAAGGCTTTTGCAGAGCGCGAATGTCTGTGCGGCAGCGAATGCAGTTCCAAGGGACAGTGAAAACCAGGTAGAGCTTTCAGTGCTGGCAGCATTCGTGTGGGCGCAATCGCTGGACGTTTCGAATTTGGCTGCCGGGCTCTGCGACAGTCACATAGGCATTGTTGCATCATAACCAACCAAAGCTCTTGCAGAGCGCGAATGTCTGTGCGGCAGCGAATGCAGTTCCAAGGGACAGTGAAAACCAGGTAGAGCTTTCAGTGCTGGCAGCTTTCGTCTGGGCGCAATCGCGGGACGTTTCGAATTTGGCAGCCCGGCTCTTCGACAGTCACATAGGCATTGTTGCATCATAACCAACCAAAGCTCTTGCAGAGCGCGAATGTCTGTGCGGCAGCGAATGCAGTTCCAAGGGACAGTGAAAACCAGGTAGACCTTTCAGTACTGGCAGCTTTCGTCTGGGCGCAATCGCTGGACGTTTCGAATTTGGCAGCCGGGCTCTTCGACAGTCACATAGGCATTGTTGCATCATAACCAACCAAAGCTCTTGCAGAGCGCAAATGTCTGTGCGGCAGCGAATGCAGTTCCAAGGGACAGTGAAAACCAGGTAGACCTTTCAGTGCTGGCAGCTTTCGTGTGGGCGCAATCGCTGGACGTTTCGAATTTGGCAGGCGGGCTCGGCCAGAGTCACATAGGCATTGTTGCATCATAACCAACCAAAGCTTTTGCATAGCGTGAATGTCTGTGCGGCAGCGAATGCAGTTCCAAGGGACAGTGAAAACCAGGTAGACCTTTCAGTGCTGGGAGCTTTCGTGTGGGCGCAATCTCTGGACGTTTCGAATTTGGCAGCCGGGCTCTGCGACAGTCACATAGGCATTGTTGCATCATAACCAACCAAGGCATTTGCAGAGCGCGAATGTCTGTGCGGCAGCGAATGCAGTTCCAAGGGACAGTGAAAACCAGGTAGAGCTTTCAGTGCTGGCAGCTTTCGTGTGGGCGCTATCGCTGGACGTTTCGAATTTGGCAGCCGGGCTCTGCCAGAGTCACATAGGCATTGTTGCATCGTAGCCAACCAAGGCATTTGCAGAGCGCGAATGTCTGTGCGGCAGCGAATGCAGTTCCAAGGGACAGTGAAAACCAGGTAGAGCTTGCAGTGCTGGCAGCTTTCGTGTGGGCGTAATCGCTGGACGTTTCGAATTTGGCAGCCGGGCTCTGCGACAGTCACATAGGCATTGTTGCATCGTAACCAATCAAAGCTATTGCAGAGCGCGAATGTCTGTGCGGCAGCGAATGCAGTTCCAAGGGACAGTGAAAACCAGGTAAGGCTTGCAGTGCTGGCAGCTTTCGTGTGGGCGCAATCGCTGGACGTTTCGAATTTGGCAGCCGGGCTCTGCCAGTGTCACATAGGCATTGTTGCATCATAACCAACCAAAGCTCTTGCAGAGCGTGAATGTCTGTGCGGCAGCGAATGCAGTTCCAAGGGACAGTGAAAACCAGGTAGAGCTTGCAGTGCTGGGAGCTTTCGTGTGGGCGCAATCGCTGGACGTTTCAAATTTGGCAGCCGGGCTCTGCGACAGTCACGTAGGCATTGTTGCATCATAACCAACCAAAGCTCTTGCAGAGCGCGAATGTCTGTGCGGCAGCGAATGCAGTTCCAAGGGACAGTGAAAACCAGGTAGAGCTTTCAGTGCTGGCAGCTTTCCTGTGGGCGCAATCGCTGGACGTTTCGAATTTGGCAGCTGGGCTCGGCCAGAGTCACATAGGCATTGTTGCATCATAACCAACAAAAGGTTTTTCAGAGCGTGAATGTCTGTGCGGCAGCGAATGCAGTTCCAAGGGACAGTGAAAACCAGGTAGACCTTTCAGTGCTGGCAGCTTTCGTGTGGGTGCAATCGCGGGACGTTTCGAATTTGGCAGCTGGGCTCTGCCAGAGTCACGTAGGCATTGTTGCATCATAAACAACCAAGGCTTTTGCAGAGCGCGAATGTCTGTGCGGCAGCGAATGCAGTTCCAAGGGACAGTGAAAACCAGGTAGACCTTTCAGTGCTGGCAGCTTTCGTGTGGGCGCAATCGCTGGACGTTTCGAATTTGGCAGCCGGGCTGTACGACAGTCACATAGGCATTGTTGCATCATAACCAACCGAAGCTCTTGCAGAGGGCGAATGTCTCTGCGGCAGCGAATGCAGTTCCAAGGGACAGTGAAAACCAGGTAGAGCTTGCAGTGCCGGCAGCTTTCGTGTGGACGCAATCGCTGGACGTTTCGAATTTCGCAGCCGGGTTCTGACACAGTCACATAGGCATTGTTGCATCATAACCAACCAAGGCTTTTGCAGAGCGCGAATGTCTGTGCGGCAGCGAATGCAGTTCCAAGGGACAGTGAAAACCAGGTAGAGCTTTCAGTGCTGGCAGCTTTCGTGTGGGCGCAGTCGCGGGACGTTTCGAATTTGGCAGCTGGGCTCTGCCAGTGTCACGTAGGCATTGTTGCATCATAAACAACCAAAGCTCTTGCAGAGCGCGAATGTCTGTGCGGCAGCGAATGCAGTTCCAAGGGACAGTGAAAACCAGGTAGACCTTTCAGTGCTGGCAGCTTTCGTGTGGGCGCAATCGCTGGACGTTTCGAATTTGGCAGCCGGGCTCTGCGACAGTCACATAGGCATTGTTGCATCATAACCAACCAAGGAATTTGCAGAGCGCGAATGTCTGTGCGGCAGCGAATGCAGTTCCAAGGGACAGTGAAAACCAGGTAGACCTTTCATGCTGGCAGCTTTCGTGTGGGCGTAATCGCTGGACGTTTCGAATTTGGCAGCCGGGCTCTGCGACAGTCACATAGGCATTGTTGCATCATAACCAACCAAGGCATTTGCAGAGCGCGAATGTCTGTGCGGCAGCGAATGCAGTTCCAAGGGACAGTGAAAACCAGGTAGAGCTTTCAGTGCTGGGAGCTTTCGTGTGGGCGCAATCGCTGGACGTTTCGAATTTGGCAGCCGGGCTCTGCGACAGTCACATAGGCATTGTTGCATCATAACCAACCGAAGCTCTTGCAGAGGGCGAATGTCTGTGCGGCAGCGAATGCAGTTCCAAGGGACAGTGAAAACCAGGTAGAGCTTTCAGTGCCGGCAGCTTTCGTGTGGGCGCAATCGCTGGACGTTTCGAATTTGGCAGCCGGGCTCTGCCAGAGTCACATAGGCATTGTTGCATCATAGCCAACCAAGGCATTTGCAGAGCGCGAATGTCTGTGCGGCAGCGAATGCAGTTCCAAGGGACAGTGAAAACCAGGTAGAGCTTTCAGTCCTGGCAGCTTTCGTGTGGGCGCTATCGCTGGACGTTTCGAATTTGGCAGCCGGGCTCTGCCAGAGTCACATAGGAATTGTTGCATCATAACCAACCAAGGCATTTGCAGAGCGCGAATGTCTGTGCGGCAGCGAATGCAGTTCCAAGGGACAGTGAAAACCAGGTAGACCTTTCAGGCTGGCAGCTTTCGTGTGGGCGTAATCGCTGGACGTTTCGAATTTGGCAGCCGGGCTCTTCGACAGTCACATAGGCATTGTTGCATCATAACCAACCAAAGCTCTTGCAGAGCGCGAATGTCTGTGCGGCAGCGAATGCAGTTCCAAGGGACAGTGAAAACCAGGTAGAGCTTTCAGTGCTGGCAGCTTTCGTGTGGGCGCAATCGCTGGACGTTTCTAATTTGGCAGCCGGGCTCTGCGACAGTCACATAGGCATTGTTGCATCATAACCAACCAAAGCTCTTGCAGAGCGCGAATGTCTGTGCGGCAGCGAATGCAGTTCCAAGGGACAGTGAAAACCAGGTAGAGCTTTCAGTGCTGGCAGCTTTCGTGTGGGCGCAATCGCGGGACGTTTCGAATTTGGCAGCTGGGCTCTGCCAGAGTCACGTAGGCATTGTTGCATCATAAACAATCAAAGCTCTTGCAGAGCGCGAATGTCTGTGCGGCAGCGAATGCAGTTCCAAGGGACAGTGAAAACCAGGTAGAGCTTTCAGTGCTGGTAGCTTTCGTGTGGGCGCAATCGCGGGACGTTTCGAATTTGGCAGCTGGGCTCTGCCAGAGTCACATAGGCATTGTTGCATCATAACTAACCAAGGCTTTTGCAGAGCGCGAATGTCTGTGCGGCAGCGAATGCAGTTCCAAGGGACAGTGAAAACCAGGTAGACCTTTCATGCTGGCAGCATTCGTGTGGGCGTAATCGCTGGACTTTTCGAATTTGGCAGCCGGGCTCTGCGACAGTCACATAAGCATTGTTGTATCATACCCAACCAAACATCTTGCAGAGGGCGAATGTCTGTGCGGCAGCGAATGCAGTTCCAAGGGACAGTGAAAACCAGGTAGAGCTTTCAGTGCTGGCATCTTTCGTGTGGACTCAATCGCTGGACGTTTCGAATTTGGCAGCCGGGCTCTGCGACAGTCACATAGGCATTGTTGCATCATAACCAACCAAGGCATTTGCAGAGCGCGAATGTCTGTGCGGCAGCGAATGCAGTTCCAAGGGACAGTGAAAACCAGGTAGAGCTTTCAGTGCTGGGAGCTTTCGTGTGGGCGCAATCGCTGGACGTTTCGAATTTAGCAGCTGGGCTCGGCCAGATTCACATAGGCATTGTTGCATCATAACCAACAAAAGATTTTGCACAGTGTGAATGTCTGTGCGGCAGCGAATGCAGTTCCAAGGGACAGTGAAAACCAGGTAGAGCTTTCAGTGCTGGGAGCTTTCATGTGGGCGCAATCGCTGGACGTTGAGAATTTGGCAGCCGGGCTCTGCGACAGTCACATAGGCATTGTTGCATCATAACCAACCAAAGCTCTTGCAGAGCACGAATGTCTGTGCGGCAGCGAATGCAGTTCCAAGGGACAGTGAAAACCAGGTAGAGCTTTCAGTGCTGGCAGCTTTCGTGTGGGCGCAATCGCGGGACGTTTCGAATTTGGCAGCCGGGCTCTGCGACAGTCACATAGGGATTGTTGCATCATAACCAATCAAAGCTCTTGCATAGCGCGAATGTCTGTGCGGCAGCGAATGCAGTTCCAAGGGACAGTGAAAACCAGGTAGACCTTTCAGGCTGGCAGCTTTCGTGTGGGCGTAATCGCTGGACGTTTCGAATTTGGCAGCCGGGCTCTTCGACAGTCACATAGGCATTGTTGCATCATAACCAACCAAAGCTCTTGCAGAGCGCGAATGTCTGTGCGGCAGCGAATGCAGTTCCAAGGGACAGTGAAAACCAGGTAGAGCTTGCAGTGCTGGCAGCTTTCGTGTGGGCGCTATCGCTGGACGTTTCGAATTTGGCAGCCGGACTCTGCGAGTGTCACATAGGCATTGTTGCATCATAACTAACCAAGGCTTTTGCAGAGCGCGAATGTCTGTGCGGCAGCGAATGCAGTTCCAAGGGACAGTGAAAACCAGGTAGACCTTTCAGGCTGGCAGCTTTCGTGTGGGCGTAATCGCTGGACGTTTCGAATTTGGCAGCCGGGCTCTGCGACAGTCACATAGGCATTGTTGCATCATAACCAACCAAAGCTCTTGCAGAGCACGAATGTCTGTGCGGCAGCGAATGCAGTTCCAAGGGACAGTGAAAACCAGGTAGAGCTTTCAGTGCTGGCAGCTTTCGTGTGGGCGCAATCGCGGGACGTTTCGAATTTGGCAGCCGGGCTCTGCCAGAGTCACGTAGGCATTGTTGCATCATAAACAATCAAAGCTCTTGCATAGCGCGAATGTCTGTGCGGCAGCGAATGCAGTTCCAAGGGACAGTGAAAACCAGGTAGACCTTTAAGGCTGGCAGCTTTCGTGTGGGCGTAATCGCTGGACGTTTCGAATTTGGCAGCCGGGCTCTTCGACAGTCACATAGGCATTGTTGCATCATAACCAACCAAAGCTCTTGCAGAGCGCGAATGTCTGTGCGGCAGCGAATGCAGTTCCAAGGGACAGTGAAAACCAGGTAGAGCTTTCAGTGCTGGCAGCTTTCGTGTGGGCGCAATCGCTGGACGTTTCTAATTTGGCAGCCGGGCTCTGCGACAGTCACATAGGCATTGTTGCATCATAACCAACCAAAGCTCTTGCAGAGCGCGAATGTCTGTGCGGCAGCGAATGCAGTTCTAAGGGACAGTTAAAACCAGGTAGACCTTTCATGCTGGCAGCTTTCGTGTGGGCGCAATCGCGGGACGTTTCGAATTTGGCAGCCGGGCTCTGCCAGAGTCACGTAGGCATTGTTGCATCATAAACAATCAAAGCTCTTGCAGAGCGCGAATGTCTGTGCGGCAGCGAATGCAGTTCCAAGGGACAGTGAAAACCAGGTAGAGCTTTCAGTGCTGGCAGCTTTCGTGTGGGCGCAATCGCTGGACGTTTCGAATTTGGCAGCCGGGCTCTGCGACAGTCACATAGGCATTGTTGCATCATAACCAACCAAAGCTATTGCAGAGCGCGAATGTCTGTGCGGCAGCGAATGCAGTTCCAAGGGACAGTGAAAACCAGGTAGAGCTTTCAGTGCTGGCAGCTTTCGTGTGGGCGCAATCGCGGGACGTTTCGAATTTGGCAGCTGGGCTCTGCCAGAGTCACATAGGCATTGTTGCATCATAACCAACCAAGGCTTTTGCAGAGCGCGAATGTCTGTGCGGCAGCGAATGCAGTTCCAAGGGACAGTGAAAACCAGGTAGACCTTTCATGCTGGCAGCATTCGTGTGGGCGTAATCGCTGGACTTTTAGAATTTGGCAGCTGGGCTCTGCGACAGTCACATAAGCATTGTTGTATCATACCCAACCAAACATCTTGCAGAGGGCGAATGTCTGTGCGGCAGCGAATGCAGTTCCAAGGGACAGTGAAAACCAGGTAGAGCTTTCAGTGCTGGCATCTTTCGTGTGGACTCAATCGCTGGACGTTTCGAATTTGGCAGCCGGGCTCTGCGACAGTCACATAGGCATTGTTGCATCATAACCAACCAAGGCATTTGCAGAGCGCGAATGTCTGTGCTGCAGCGAATGCAGTTCCAAGGGACAGTGAAAACCAGGTAGAGCTTTCAGTGCTGGCAGCTTTCGTGTGGGCGCAATCGCTGGACGTTTCGAATTTAGCAGCTGGGCTCGGCCAGATTCACATAGGCATTGTTGCATCATAACCAACAAAAGATTTTGCACAGTGTGAATGTCTGTGCGGCAGCGAATGCAGTTCCAAGGGACAGTGAAAACCAGGTAGAGCTTCCAGTGCTGGCAGCTTTCATGTGGGCGCAATCGCTGGACGTTTCGAATTTGGCAGCCGGGCTCTGCGACAGTCACATAGGCATTGTTGCATCATAACCAACCGAAGCTCTTGCAGAGGGCGAATGTCTGTGCGGCAGCGAATGCAGTTCCAAGGGACAGTGAAAACCAGGTAGAGCTTTCAGTGCTGGGAGCTTTCGTGTGGGCGCAATCGCTGGACGTTTCGAATTTGGCAGCCGGGCTCTGCCAGAGTCACATAGGCATTGTTGCATCATAGCCAACCAAGGCATTTGCAGAGCGCGAATGTCTGTGCGGCAGCGAATGCAGTTCCAAGGGACAGTGAAAACCAGGTAGACCTTTCAGTGCTGGCAGCTTTCGTGTGGGCGCAATCGCTGGACGTTTCTAATTTGGCAGCCGGGCTCTGCGACAGTCACATAGGCATTGTTGCATCATAACCAACCAAAGCTCTTGCAGAGCGCGAATGTCTGTGCGGCAGCGAATGCAGTTCCAAGGGACAGTGAAAACCAGGTAGAGCTTTCAGTGCTGGCAGCTTTCGTGTGGGCGCAATCGCGGGACGTTTCGAATTTGGCAGCCGGGCTCTGCCAGAGTCACATAGGCATTGTTGCATCATAAACAACCAAAGCTCTTGCAGAGCGCGAATGTCTGTGCGGCAGCGAATGCAGTTCCAAGGGACAGTGAAAACCAGGTAGAGCTTTCAGTGCTGGCAGCTTTCGTGTGGGCGCAATCGCTGGACGTTTCGAATTTGGCAGCCGGGCTCTGCGACAGTCACATAGGCATTGTTGCATCATAACCAACCAAAGCTATTGCAGAGCGCGAATGTCTGTGTGGCAGCGAATGCAGTTCCAAGGGACAGTGAAAACCAGGTAGAGCTTGCAGTGCTGGCAGCTTTCGTGTGGGCGCTATCGCTGGACGTTTCGAATTTGGCAGCCGGACTCTGCGAGTGTCACATAGGCATTGTTGCATCATAACTAACCAAGGCTTTTGCAGAGCGCGAATGTCTGTGCGGCAGCGAATGCAGTTCCAAGGGACAGTGAAAACCAGGTAGACCTTTCAGGCTGGCAGCTTTCGTGTGGGCGTAATCGCTGGACGTTTCGAATTTGGCATCCAGGCTCTGCGACAGTCACATAGGCATTGTTGCATCATAACCAACCAAAGCTCTTGCAGAGCACGAATGTCTGTGCGGCAGCGAATGCAGTTCCAAGGGACAGTGAAAACCAGGTAGAGCTTTCAGTGCTGGCAGCTTTCGTGTGGGCGCAATCGCGGGACGTTTCGAATTTGGCAGCCGGGCTCTGCCAGAGTCACGTAGGCATTGTTGCATCATAAACAATCAAAGCTCTTGCATAGCGCGAATGTCTGTGCGGCAGCGAATGCAGTTCCAAGGGACAGTGAAAACCAGGTAGAGCTTTCAGTGCTGGCAGCTTTCGTGTGGGCGCAATCGCTGGACGTTTCTAATTTGGCAGCCGGGCTCTGCGACAGTCACATAGGCATTGTTGCATCATAACCAACCAAAGCTCTTGCAGAGCGCGAATGTCTGTGCGGCAGCGAATGCAGTTCCAAGGGACAGTGAAAACCAGGTAGAGCTTTCAGTGCTGGCAGCTTTCGTGTGGGCGCAATCGCTGGACGTTTCTAATTTGGCAGCCGGGCTCTGCGACAGTCACATAGGCATTGTTGCATCATAACCAACCAAAGCTCTTGCAGAGCGCGAATGTCTGTGCGGCAGCGAATGCAGTTCCAAGGGACAGTTAAAACCAGGTAGACCTTTCATGCTGGCAGCTTTCGTGTGGGCGCAATCGCGGGACGTTTCGAATTTGGCAGCCGGGCTCTGCCAGAGTCACGTAGGCATTGTTGCATCATAAACAATCAAAGCTCTTGCAGAGCGCGAATGTCTGTGCGGCAGCGAATGCAGTTCCAAGGGACAGTGAAAACCAGGTAGACCTTTCAGTGCTGGCAGCTTTCGTGTGGGCGCAATCGCGGGACGTTTCGAATTTGGCAGCTGGGCTCTGCCAGAGTCACATAGGCATTGTTGCATCATAACCAACCAAGGCTTTTGCAGAGCGCGAATGTCTGTGCGGCAGCGAATGCAGTTCCAAGGGACAGTGAAAACCAGGTAGACCTTTCATGCTGGCAGCATTCGTGTGGGCGTAATCGCTGGACTTTTAGAATTTGGCAGCCGGGCTCTGCGACAGTCACATAAGCATTGTTGTATCATACCCAACCAAACATCTTGCAGAGGGCGAATGTCTGTGCGGCAGCGAATGCAGTTCCAAGGGACAGTGAAAACCAGGTAGAGCTTTCAGTGCTGGCATCTTTCGTGTGGACTCAATCGCTGGACGTTTCGAATTTGGCAGCCGGGCTCTGCGACAGTCACATAGGCATTGTTGCATCATAACCAACCAAGGCATTTGCAGAGCGCGAATGTCTGTGCTGCAGCGAATGCAGTTCCAAGGGACAGTGAAAACCAGGTAGAGCTTTCAGTGCTGGCAGCTTTCGTGTGGGCGCAATCGCTGGACGTTTCGAATTTAGCAGCTGGGCTCGGCCAGATTCACATAGGCATTGTTGCATCATAACCAACAAAAGATTTTGCACAGTGTGAATGTCTGTGCGGCAGCGAATGCAGTTCCAAGGGACAGTGAAAACCAGGTAGAGCTTCCAGTGCTGGCAGCTTTCATGTGGGTGCAATCGCTGGACGTTTCGAATTTGGCAGCCGGGCTCTGCGACAGTCACATAGGCATTGTTGCATCATAACCAACCGAAGCTCTTGCAGAGGGCGAATGTCTGTGCGGCAGCGAATGCAGTTCCAAGGGACAGTGAAAACCAGGTAGAGCTTTCAGTGCCGGCAGCTTTCGTGTGGGCGCAATCGCTGGACGTTTCGAATTTGGCAGCCGGGCTCTGCCAGAGTCACATAGGCATTGTTGCATCATAGCCAACCAAGGCATTTGCAGAGCGCGAATGTCTGTGCGGCAGCGAATGCAGTTCCAAGGGACAGTGAAAACCAGGTAGACCTTTCAGGCTGGCAGCTTTCGTGTGGGCGTAATCGCTGGACGTTTCGAATTTGGCAGCCGGGCTCTTCGACAGTCACATAGGCATTGTTGCATCATAACCAACCAAAGCTCTTGCAGAGCGCGAATGTCTGTGCGGCAGCGAATGCAGTTCCAAGGGACAGTGAAAACCAGGTAGAGCTTTCAGTGCTGGCAGCTTTCGTGTGGGCGCAATCGCTGGACGTTTCTAATTTGGCAGCCGGGCTCTGCGACAGTCACATAGGCATTGTTGCATCATAACCAACCAAAGCTCTTGCAGAGCGCGAATGTCTGTGCGGCAGCGAATGCAGTTCCAAGGGACAGTGAAAACCAGGTAGAGCTTTCAGTGCTGGCAGCTTTCGTGTGGGCGCAATCGCGGGACGTTTCGAATTTGGCAGCCGGGCTCTGCCAGAGTCACATAGGCATTGTTGCATCATAAACAACCAAAGCTCTTGCAGAGCGCGAATGTCTGTGCGGCAGCGAATGCAGTTCCAAGGGACAGTGAAAACCAGGTAGAGCTTTCAGTGCTGGCAGCTTTCGTGTGGGCGCAATCGCTGGACGTTTCGAATTTGGCAGCCGGGCTCTGCGACAGTCACATAGGCATTGTTGCATCATAACCAACCAAAGCTATTGCAGAGCGCGAATGTCTGTGCGGCAGCGAATGCAGTTCCAAGGGACAGTGAAAACCAGGTAGAGCTTGCAGTGCTGGCAGCTTTCGTGTGGGCGCTATCGCTGGACGTTTCGAATTTGGCAGCCGGACTCTGCGAGTGTCACGTAGGCATTGTTGCATCATAACTAACCAAGGCTTTTGCAGAGCGCGAATGTCTGTGCGGCAGCGAATGCAGTTCCAAGGGACAGTGAAAACCAGGTAGACTTTCAGGCTGGCAGCTTTCGTGTGGGCGTAATCGCTGGACGTTTCGAATTTGGCAGCCGGGCTCTGCGACAGTCACATAGGCATTGTTGCATCATAACCAACCAAAGCTCTTGCAGAGCGCGAATGTCTGTGCGGCAGCGAATGCAGTTCCAAGGGACAGTGAAAACCAGGTAGAGCTTTCAGTGCTGGCAGCTTTCGTGTGGGCGCAATCGCGGGACGTTTCGAATTTGGCAGCCGGGCTCTGCCAGAGTCACGTAGGCATTGTTGCATCATAAACAATCAAAGCTCTTGCATAGCGCGAATATCTGTGCGGCAGCGAATGCAGTTCCAAGGGACAGTGAAAACCAGGTAGAGCTTTCAGTGCTGGCAGCTTTCGTGTGGGCGCAATCGCTGGACGTTTCGAATTTTGCAGCCGGGCTCTGCGACAGTCACATAGGCATTGTTGCATCATAACCAACCAAAGGTTTTGCAGAGCGCGAATGTCTGTACGGCAGCGAATGCAGTTCCAAGGGGCAGTGAAAACCAGGTAGAGCTTTTTTCGTGTGGGCGCCATCGCTGGACGTTTCGAATTTGGCAGCCGGGTTCTGCGACAGTCACATAGGCATTGTTGCATCATAACCAACCAAGGCATTTGCAGAGCGCGAATGTGTGTGCGGCAGCGAATGCAGTTCCAAGGGACAGTGAAAACCAGGTAGACCTTTCAGTGCTGGCAGCTTTCGTGTGGGCGCTATCGCTGGACGTTTCGAATTTGGCAGCCGGACTCTGCGAGTGTCACATAGGCATTGTTGCATCATAACTAACCAAGGCTTTTGCAGAGCGCGAATGTCTGTGCGGCAGCGAATGCAGTTCCAAGGGACAGTGAAAACCAGGTAGACCTTTCAGGCTGGCAGCTTTCGTGTGGGCGTAATCGCTGGACGTTTCGAATTTGGCAGCCGGGCTCTGCGACAGTCACATAGGCATTGTTGCATCATAACCAACCAAAGCTCTTGCAGAGCACGAATGTCTGTGCGGCAGCGAATGCAGTTCCAAGGGACAGTGAAAACCAGGTAGAGCTTTCAGTGCTGGCAGCTTTCGTGTGGGCGCAATCGCGGGACGTTTCGAATTTGGCAGCCGGGCTCTGCCAGAGTCACGTAGGCATTGTTGCATCATAAACAATCAAAGCTCTTGCATAGCGCGAATGTCTGTGCGGCAGCGAATGCAGTTCCAAGGGACAGTGAAAACCAGGTAGACCTTTCAGGCTGGCAGCTTTCGTGTGGGCGTAATCGCTGGACGTTTCGAATTTGGCAGCCGGGCTCTTCGACAGTCACATAGGCATTGTTGCATCATAACCAACCAAAGCTCTTGCAGAGCGCGAATGTCTGTGCGGCAGCGAATGCAGTTCCAAGGGACAGTGAAAACCAGGTAGAGCTTTCAGTGCTGGCAGCTTTCGTGTGGGCGCAATCGCTGGACGTTTCTAATTTGGCAGCCGGGCTCTGCGACAGTCACATAGGCATTGTTGCATCATAACCAACCAAAGCTCTTGCAGAGCGCGAATGTCTGTGCGGCAGCGAATGCAGTTCCAAGGGACAGTTAAAACCAGGTAGACCTTTCATGCTGGCAGCTTTCGTGTGGGCGCAATCGCGGGACGTTTCGAATTTGGCAGCCGGGCTCTGCCAGAGTCACGTAGGCATTGTTGCATCATAAACAATCAAAGCTCTTGCAGAGCGCGAATGTCTGTGCGGCAGCGAATGCAGTTCCAAGGGACAGTGAAAACCAGGTAGAGCTTTCAGTGCTGGCAGCTTTCGTGTGGGCGCAATCGCTGGACGTTTCGAATTTGGCAGCCGGGCTCTGCGACAGTCACATAGGCATTGTTGCATCATAACCAACCAAAGCTATTGCAGAGCGCGAATGTCTGTGCGGCAGCGAATGCAGTTCCAAGGGACAGTGAAAACCAGGTAGAGCTTTCAGTGCTGGCAGCTTTCGTGTGGGCGCAATCGCGGGACGTTTCGAATTTGGCAGCTGGGCTCTGCCAGAGTCACATAGGCATTGTTGCATCATAACCAACCAAGGCTTTTGCAGAGCGCGAATGTCTGTGCGGCAGCGAATGCAGTTCCAAGGGACAGTGAAAACCAGGTAGACCTTTCATGCTGGCAGCATTCGTGTGGGCGTAATCGCTGGACTTTTAGAATTTGGCAGCCGGGCTCTGCGACAGTCACATAAGCATTGTTGTATCATACCCAACCAAACATCTTGCAGAGGGCGAATGTCTGTGCGGCAGCGAATGCAGTTCCAAGGGACAGTGAAAACCAGGTAGAGCTTTCAGTGCTGGCATCTTTCGTGTGGACTCAATCGCTGGACGTTTCGAATTTGGCAGCCGGGCTCTGCGACAGTCACATAGGCATTGTTGCATCATAACCAACCAAGGCATTTGCAGAGCGCGAATGTCTGTGCTGCAGCGAATGCAGTTCCAAGGGACAGTGAAAACCAGGTAGAGCTTTCAGTGCTGGCAGCTTTCGTGTGGGCGCAATCGCTGGACGTTTCGAATTTAGCAGCTGGGCTCGGCCAGATTCACATAGGCATTGTTGCATCATAACCAACAAAAGATTTTGCACAGTGTGAATGTCTGTGCGGCAGCGAATGCAGTTCCAAGGGACAGTGAAAACCAGGTAGAGCTTCCAGTGCTGGCAGCTTTCATGTGGGCGCAATCGCTGGACGTTTCGAATTTGGCAGCCGGGCTCTGCGACAGTCACATAGGCATTGTTGCATCATAACCAACCGAAGCTCTTGCAGAGGGCGAATGTCTGTGCGGCAGCGAATGCAGTTCCAAGGGACAGTGAAAACCAGGTAGAGCTTTCAGTGCCGGCAGCTTTCGTGTGGGCGCAATCGCTGGACGTTTCGAATTTGGCAGCCGGGCTCTGCCAGAGTCACATAGGCATTGTTGCATCATAGCCAACCAAGGCATTTGCAGAGCGCGAATGTCTGTGCGGCAGCGAATGCAGTTCCAAGGGACAGTGAAAACCAGGTAGAGCTTTCAGTGCTGGCAGCTTTCGTGTGGGCGCAATCGCTGGACGTTTCTAATTTGGCAGCCGGGCTCTGCGACAGTCACATAGGCATTGTTGCATCATAACCAACCAAAGCTCTTGCAGAGCGCGAATGTCTGTGCGGCAGCGAATGCAGTTCCAAGGGACAGTGAAAACCAGGTAGAGCTTTCAGTGCTGGCAGCTTTCGTGTGGGCGCAATCGCGGGACGTTTCGAATTTGGCAGCCGGGCTCTGCCAGAGTCACATAGGCATTGTTGCATCATAAACAACCAAAGCTCTTGCAGAGCGCGAATGTCTGTGCGGCAGCGAATGCAGTTCCAAGGGACAGTGAAAACCAGGTAGAGCTTGCAGTGCTGGCAGCTTTCGTGTGGGCGCTATCGCTGGACGTTTCGAATTTGGCAGCCGGACTCTGCGAGTGTCACATAGGCATTGTTGCATCATAACTAACCAAGGCTTTTGCAGAGCGCGAATGTCTGTGCGGCAGCGAATGCAGTTCCAAGGGACAGTGAAAACCAGGTAGACCTTTCAGGCTGGCAGCTTTCGTGTGGGCGTAATCGCTGGACGTTTCGAATTTGGCATCCGGGCTCTGCGACAGTCACATAGGCATTGTTGCATCATAACCAACCAAAGCTCTTGCAGAGCACGAATGTCTGTGCGGCAGCGAATGCAGTTCCAAGGGACAGTGAAAACCAGGTAGAGCTTTCAGTGCTGGCAGCTTTCGTGTGGGCGCAATCGCGGGACGTTTCGAATTTGGCAGCCGGGCTCTGCCAGAGTCACGTAGGCATTGTTGCATCATAAACAATCAAAGCTCTTGCATAGCGCGAATATCTGTGCGGCAGCGAATGCAGTTCCAAGGGACAGTGAAAACCAGGTAGAGCTTTCAGTGCTGGCAGCTTTCGTGTGGGCGCAATCGCTGGACGTTTCGAATTTTGCAGCCGGGCTCTGCGACAGTCACATAGGCATTGTTGCATCATAACCAACCAAAGGTTTTGCAGAGCGCGAATGTCTGTACGGCAGCGAATGCAGTTCCAAGGGGCAGTGAAAACCAGGTAGAGCTTTTTTCGTGTGGGCGCCATCGCTGGACGTTTCGAATTTGGCAGCCGGGTTCTGCGACAGTCACATAGGCATTGTTGCATCATAACCAACCAAGGCATTTGCAGAGCGCGAATGTGTGTGCGGCAGCGAATGCAGTTCCAAGGGACAGTGAAAACCAGGTAGACCTTTCAGTGCTGGCAGCTTTCGTGTGGGCGCTATCGCTGGACGTTTCGAATTTGGCAGCCGGACTCTGCGAGTGTCACATAGGCATTGTTGCATCATAACTAACCAAGGCTTTTGCAGAGCGCGAATGTCTGTGCGGCAGCGAATGCAGTTCCAAGGGACAGTGAAAACCAGGTAGACCTTTCAGGCTGGCAGCTTTCGTGTGGGCGTAATCGCTGGACGTTTCGAATTTGGCAGCCGGGCTCTGCGACAGTCACATAGGCATTGTTGCATCATAACCAACCAAAGCTCTTGCAGAGCACGAATGTCTGTGCGGCAGCGAATGCAGTTCCAAGGGACAGTGAAAACCAGGTAGAGCTTTCAGTGCTGGCAGCTTTCGTGTGGGCGCAATCGCGGGACGTTTCGAATTTGGCAGCCGGGCTCTGCCAGAGTCACGTAGGCATTGTTGCATCATAAACAATCAAAGCTCTTGCATAGCGCGAATGTCTGTGCGGCAGCGAATGCAGTTCCAAGGGACAGTGAAAACCAGGTAGACCTTTCAGGCTGGCAGCTTTCGTGTGGGCGTAATCGCTGGACGTTTCGAATTTGGCAGCCGGGCTCTTCGACAGTCACATAGGCATTGTTGCATCATAACCAACCAAAGCTCTTGCAGAGCGCGAATGTCTGTGCGGCAGCGAATGCAGTTCCAAGGGACAGTGAAAACCAGGTAGAGCTTTCAGTGCTGGCAGCTTTCGTGTGGGCGCAATCGCTGGACGTTTCTAATTTGGCAGCCGGGCTCTGCGACAGTCACATAGGCATTGTTGCATCATAACCAACCAAAGCTCTTGCAGAGCGCGAATGTCTGTGCGGCAGCGAATGCAGTTCCAAGGGACAGTTAAAACCAGGTAGACCTTTCATGCTGGCAGCTTTCGTGTGGGCGCAATCGCGGGACGTTTCGAATTTGGCAGCCGGGCTCTGCCAGAGTCACGTAGGCATTGTTGCATCATAAACAATCAAAGCTCTTGCAGAGCGCGAATGTCTGTGCGGCAGCGAATGCAGTTCCAAGGGACAGTGAAAACCAGGTAGAGCTTTCAGTGCTGGCAGCTTTCGTGTGGGCGCAATCGCTGGACGTTTCGAATTTGGCAGCCGGGCTCTGCGACAGTCACATAGGCATTGTTGCATCATAACCAACCAAAGCTATTGCAGAGCGCGAATGTCTGTGCGGCAGCGAATGCAGTTCCAAGGGACAGTGAAAACCAGGTAGAGCTTTCAGTGCTGGCAGCTTTCGTGTGGGCGCAATCGCGGGACGTTTCGAATTTGGCAGCTGGGCTCTGCCAGAGTCACATAGGCATTGTTGCATCATAACCAACCAAGGCTTTTGCAGAGCGCGAATGTCTGTGCGGCAGCGAATGCAGTTCCAAGGGACAGTGAAAACCAGGTAGACCTTTCATGCTGGCAGCATTCGTGTGGGCGTAATCGCTGGACTTTTAGAATTTGGCAGCCGGGCTCTGCGACAGTCACATAAGCATTGTTGTATCATACCCAACCAAACATCTTGCAGAGGGCGAATGTCTGTGCGGCAGCGAATGCAGTTCCAAGGGACAGTGAAAACCAGGTAGAGCTTTCAGTGCTGGCATCTTTCGTGTGGACTCAATCGCTGGACGTTTCGAATTTGGCAGCCGGGCTCTGCGACAGTCACATAGGCATTGTTGCATCATAACCAACCAAGGCATTTGCAGAGCGCGAATGTCTGTGCTGCAGCGAATGCAGTTCCAAGGGACAGTGAAAACCAGGTAGAGCTTTCAGTGCTGGCAGCTTTCGTGTGGGCGCAATCGCTGGACGTTTCGAATTTAGCAGCTGGGCTCGGCCAGATTCACATAGGCATTGTTGCATCATAACCAACAAAAGATTTTGCACAGTGTGAATGTCTGTGCGGCAGCGAATGCAGTTCCAAGGGACAGTGAAAACCAGGTAGAGCTTCCAGTGCTGGCAGCTTTCATGTGGGCGCAATCGCTGGACGTTTCGAATTTGGCAGCCGGGCTCTGCGACAGTCACATAGGCATTGTTGCATCATAACCAACCGAAGCTCTTGCAGAGGGCGAATGTCTGTGCGGCAGCGAATGCAGTTCCAAGGGACAGTGAAAACCAGGTAGAGCTTTCAGTGCCGGCAGCTTTCGTGTGGGCGCAATCGCTGGACGTTTCGAATTTGGCAGCCGGGCTCTGCCAGAGTCACATAGGCATTGTTGCATCATAGCCAACCAAGGCATTTGCAGAGCGCGAATGTCTGTGCGGCAGCGAATGCAGTTCCAAGGGACAGTGAAAACCAGGTAGACCTTTCAGTGCTGGCAGCTTTCGTGTGGGCGCAATCGCTGGACGTTTCTAATTTGGCAGCCGGGCTCTGCGACAGTCACATAGGCATTGTTGCATCATAACCAACCAAAGCTCTTGCAGAGCGCGAATGTCTGTGCGGCAGCGAATGCAGTTCCAAGGGACAGTGAAAACCAGGTAGAGCTTTCAGTGCTGGCAGCTTTCGTGTGGGCGCAATCGCGGGACGTTTCGAATTTGGCAGCCGGGCTCTGCCAGAGTCACATAGGCATTGTTGCATCATAAACAACCAAAGCTCTTGCAGAGCGCGAATGTCTGTGCGGCAGCGAATGCAGTTCCAAGGGACAGTGAAAACCAGGTAGAGCTTTCAGTGCTGGCAGCTTTCGTGTGGGCGCAATCGCTGGACGTTTCGAATTTGGCAGCCGGGCTCTGCGACAGTCACATAGGCATTGTTGCATCATAACCAACCAAAGCTATTGCAGAGCGCGAATGTCTGTGTGGCAGCGAATGCAGTTCCAAGGGACAGTGAAAACCAGGTAGAGCTTGCAGTGCTGGCAGCTTTCGTGTGGGCGCTATCGCTGGACGTTTCGAATTTGGCAGCCGGACTCTGCGAGTGTCACATAGGCATTGTTGCATCATAACTAACCAAGGCTTTTGCAGAGCGCGAATGTCTGTGCGGCAGCGAATGCAGTTCCAAGGGACAGTGAAAACCAGGTAGACCTTTCAGGCTGGCAGCTTTCGTGTGGGCGTAATCGCTGGACGTTTCGAATTTGGCATCCGGGCTCTGCGACAGTCACATAGGCATTGTTGCATCATAACCAACCAAAGCTCTTGCAGAGCACGAATGTCTGTGCGGCAGCGAATGCAGTTCCAAGGGACAGTGAAAACCAGGTAGAGCTTTCAGTGCTGGCAGCTTTCGTGTGGGCGCAATCGCGGGACGTTTCGAATTTGGCAGCCGGGCTCTGCCAGAGTCACGTAGGCATTGTTGCATCATAAACAATCAAAGCTCTTGCATAGCGCGAATGTCTGTGCGGCAGCGAATACAGTTCCAAGGGACAGTGAAAACCAGGTAGACCTTTCAGGCTGGCAGCTTTCGTGTGGGCGTAATCGCTGGACGTTTCGAATTTGGCAGCCGGGCTCTTCGACAGTCACATAGGCATTGTTGCATCATAACCAACCAAAGCTCTTGCAGAGCGCGAATGTCTGTGCGGCAGCGAATGCAGTTCCAAGGGACAGTGAAAACCAGGTAGAGCTTTCAGTGCTGGCAGCTTTCGTGTGGGCGCAATCGCTGGACGTTTCTAATTTGGCAGCCGGGCTCTGCGACAGTCACATAGGCATTGTTGCATCATAACCAACCAAAGCTCTTGCAGAGCGCGAATGTCTGTGCGGCAGCGAATGCAGTTCCAAGGGACAGTTAAAACCAGGTAGACCTTTCATGCTGGCAGCTTTCGTGTGGGCGCAATCGCGGGACGTTTCGAATTTGGCAGCCGGGCTCTGCCAGAGTCACGTAGGCATTGTTGCATCATAAACAATCAAAGCTCTTGCAGAGCGCGAATGTCTGTGCGGCAGCGAATGCAGTTCCAAGGGACAGTGAAAACCAGGTAGACCTTTCAGTGCTGGGAGCTTTCGTGTGGGCGCAATCGCGGGACGTTTCGAATTTGGCAGCTGGGCTCTGCCAGAGTCACATAGGCATTGTTGCATCATAACCAACCAAGGCTTTTGCAGAGCGCGAATGTCTGTGCGGCAGCGAATGCAGTTCCAAGGGACAGTGAAAACCAGGTAGACTTTCAGGCTGGCAGCTTTCGTGTGGGCGTAATCGCTGGACGTTTCGAATTTGGCAGCCGGGCTCTGCGACAGTCACATAGGCATTGTTGCATCATAACCAACCAAAGCTCTTGCAGAGCGCGAATGTCTGTGCGGCAGCGAATGCAGTTCCAAGGGACAGTGAAAACCAGGTAGAGCTTTCAGTGCTGGCAGCTTTCGTGTGGGCGCAATCGCGGGACGTTTCGAATTTGGCAGCCGGGCTCTGCCAGAGTCACGTAGGCATTGTTGCATCATAAACAATCAAAGCTCTTGCATAGCGCGAATATCTGTGCGGCAGCGAATGCAGTTCCAAGGGACAGTGAAAACCAGGTAGAGCTTTCAGTGCTGGCAGCTTTCGTGTGGGCGCAATCGCTGGACGTTTCGAATTTTGCAGCCGGGCTCTGCGACAGTCACATAGGCATTGTTGCATCATAACCAACCAAAGGTTTTGCAGAGCGCGAATGTCTGTACGGCAGCGAATGCAGTTCCAAGGGGCAGTGAAAACCAGGTAGAGCTTTTTTCGTGTGGGCGCCATCGCTGGACGTTTCGAATTTGGCAGCCGGGTTCTGCGACAGTCACATAGGCATTGTTGCATCATAACCAACCAAGGCATTTGCAGAGCGCGAATGTGTGTGCGGCAGCGAATGCAGTTCCAAGGGACAGTGAAAACCAGGTAGACCTTTCAGTGCTGGCAGCTTTCGTGTGGGCGCAATCGCGGGACGTTTCGAATTTGGCAGCTGGGCTCTGCCAGAGTCACATAGGCATTGTTGCATCATAACTAACGAAGGCTTTTGCAGAGCGCGAATGTCTGTGCTGCAGCGAATGCAGTTCCAAGGGACAGTGAAAACCAGGTAGAGCTTTCAGTGCTGGCAGCTTTCGTGTGGGCGCAATCGCTGGACGTTTCGAATTTGGCAGCCGGGCTCTGCGACAGTCACATAGGCATTGTTGCATCATACCCAACCAAACATCTTGCAGAGCGCGAATGTCTGTGCGGCAGCGAATGCAGTTCCAAGGGACAGTGAAAACCAGGTAGAGCTTTCAGTGCTGGCAGCTTTCGTGTGGGCGCAATCGCTGGACGTTTCGAATTTGGCAGCCGGGCTCTTCGACAGTCACATAGGCATTGTTGCATCATAACCAACCAAAGCTATTGCAGAGCGCGAATGTCTGTGCGGCAGCGAATGCAGTTCCAAGGGACAGTGAAAACCAGGTAGAGCTTTCAGTGCTGGCAGCTTTCGTGTGGGCGCAATCGCTGGACGTTTCGAATTTGGCAGCCGGGCTCGGCCAGAGTCACATAGGCATTGTTGCATCATAACCAACCAAAGCTTTTGCATAGCGTGAATGTCTGTGCGGCAGCGAATGCAGTTCCAAGGGACAGTGAAAACCAGGTAGACCTTTCAGTGCTGGGAGCTTTCGTGTGGGCGCAATCTCTGGATGTTTCGAATTTGGCAGCCGGGCTCTGCGACAGTCACATAGGCTTTGTTGCATCATAAACAACCAAGGCATTTGCAGAGCGCGAATGTCTGTGCGGCAGCGAATGCAGTTCCAAGGGACAGTGAAAACCAGGTAGACCTTTCAGTGCTGGCAGCTTTCGTGTGGGCGCAATCGCGGGACGTTTCGAATTTGGCAGCCGGGCTCTGCCAGAGTCACGTAGGCATTGTTGCATCATACACAATCAAAGCTCTTGCATAGCGCGAATATCTGTGCGGCAGCGAATGCAGTTCCAAGGGACAGTGAAAACCAGGTAGAGCTTTCAGTGCTGGCAGCTTTCGTGTGGGCGCAATCGCTGGACGTTTCGAATTTTGCAGCCGGGCTCTGCGACAGTCACATAGGCATTGTTGCATCATAACCAACCAAAGGTTTTGCAGAGCGCGAATGTCTGTACGGCAGCGAATGCAGTTCCAAGGGACAGTGAAAACCAGGTAGAGCTTTTTTCGTGTGGGCGCCATCGCTGGACGTTTCGAATTTGGCAGCCGGGTTCTGCGACAGTCACATAGGCATTGTTGCATCATAACCAACCAAGGCATTTGCAGAGCGCGAATGTGTGTGCGGCAGCGAATGCAGTTCCAAGGGACAGTGAAAACCAGGTAGACCTTTCAGTGCTGGCAGCTTTCGTGTGGGCGCAATCGCGGGACGTTTCGAATTTGGCAGCTGGGCTCTGCCAGAGTCACATAGGCATTGTTGCATCATAACTAACGAAGGCTTTTGCAGAGCGCGAATGTCTGTGCGGCAGCGAATGCAGTTCCAAGGGACAGTGAAAACCAGGTAGAGCTTTCAGTGCTGGCAGCTTTCGTGTGGGCGCAATCGCTGGACGTTTCGAATTTGGCAGCCGGGCTCTGCGACAGTCACATAGGCATTGTTGCATCATACCCAACCAAACATCTTGCAGAGCGCGAATGTCTGTGCGGCAGCGAATGCAGTTCCAAGGGACAGTGAAAACCAGGTAGAGCTTTCAGTGCTGGCAGCTTTCGTGTGGGCGCAATCGCTGGACGTTTCGAATTTGGCAGCCGGGCTCTTCGACAGTCACATAGGCATTGTTGCATCATAACCAACCAAAGCTCTTGCAGAGCGCGAATGTCTGTGCGGCAGCGAATGCAGTTCCAAGGGACAGTGAAAACCAGGTAGACCTTTCAGTGCTGGGAGCTTTCGTGTGGGCGCAATCTCTGGACGTTTCGAATTTGGCAGCCGGGCTCTGCGACAGTCACGAGGCATTGTTGCATCATAACTAACCAAGGCATTTGCAGAGCGCGAATGTCTGTGCGGCAGCGAATGCAGTTCCAAGGGACAGTGAAAACCAGGTAGAGCTTTCAGTGCTGGCAGCTTTCGTGTGGGCGCTATCGCTGGACGTTTCGAATTTGGCAGCCGGGCTCTGCCAGAGTCACATAGGCATTGTTGCATCATAGCCAAACAAGGCATTTGCAGAGCGCGAATGTCTGTGCGGCAGCGAATGCAGTTCCAAGGGACAGTGAAAACCAGGTAGAGCTTGCAGTGCTGGCAGCTTTCGTGTGGGCGCTATCGCTGGACGTTTCGAATTTGGCAGCCGGACTCTGCGAGTGTCACATAGGCATTGTTGCATCATAACTAACCAAGGCTTTTGCAGAGCGCGAATGTCTGTGCGGCAGCGAATGCAGTTCCAAGGGACAGTGAAAACCAGGTAGACCTTTCATGCTGGCAGCATTCATGTGGGCGTAATCGCTGGACGTTTCGAATTTGGCAGCCGGACTCTGCGAGTGTCACATAGGCATTGTTGCATCATAACTAACCAAGGCTTTTGCAGAGCGCGAATGTCTGTGCGGCAGCGAATGCAGTTCCAAGGGACAGTGAAAACCAGGTAGACCTCTCAGTACTGGCAGCTTTCGTCTGGGCGCAATCGCGGGACGTTTCGAATTTGGCAGCTGGGCTCTGCCAGAGTCACGTAGGCATTGTTGCATCATAAAGAACCAAGGCTTTTGCAGAGCGCGAATGTCTGTGCGGCAGCGAATGCAGTTCCAAGGGACAGTGAAAACCAGGTAGACCTTTCAGTGCTGGCAGCTTTCGTGTGGACGCAATCGCTGGACGTTTCGAATTTGGCAGCCGGGTTCTGCGACAGTCACATAGGCATTGTTGCATCATAACCAACCAAAGCTCTTGCAGAGCGCGAATGTCTTTGCAGCAGCGAATGCAGTTCCAAGGGACAGTGAAAACCAGGTAGAGCTTTCAGTGCTGGCAGCTTTCGTGTGGGCGCAATCGCGGGACGTTTCGAATTTGGTAGCCGGGCTCTGCCAGAGTCACGTAGGCATTGTTGCATCATAAACAATCAAAGCTCTTGCAGAGCGCGAATGTCTGTGCGGCAGCGAATGCAGTTCCAAGGGACAGTGAAAACCAGGTAGAGCTTTCAGTGCTAGCAGCTTTCGTGTGGGCGCAATCGCTGGACGTTTCGAATTTGGCAGCCGGGCTCTTCGACAGTCACATAGGCATTGTTGCGTCATAACTAACCAAAGCTCTTGCAGAGCGCAAATGTCTGTGCGGCAGCGAATGCAGTTCCAAGGGACAGTGAAAACCAGGTAGAGCTTTCAGTGCTGGCAGCTTTCGTGTGGGCGCAATCGCTGGACGTTTCGAATTGGGCAGCCGGGCTCGGCCAGAGTCACATAGGCATTGTTGCATCATAACCAACCAAAGCTTTTGCATAGCGTGAATGTCTGTGCGGCAGCGAATGCAGTTCCAAGGGACAGTGAAAACCAGGTAGACCTTTCAGTGCTGGGAGCTTTCGTGTGGGCGCAATCTCTGGACGTTTCGAATTTGGCAGCCGGGCTCTGCGACAGTCACATAGGCATTGTTGCATCATAACCAACCAAGGCATTTGCAGAGCGCGAATGTCTGTGCGGCAGCGAATGCAGTTCCAAGGGACAGTGAAAACCAGGTAGAGCTTGCAGTGCTGGCAGCTTTCGTGTGGGCGCTATCGCTGGATGTTTCGAATTTGGCAGCCGGGCTCTGCCAGAGTCACATAGGCATTGTTGCATCATAGCCAACCAAGGCATTTGCAGAGCGCGAAAGTCTGTGCGGCAGCGAATGCAGTTCCAAGGGACAGTGAAAACCAGGTAGAGCTTTCAGTGCTGGCAGCTTTCGTGTGGGCGTAATTGCTGGACGTTTCGAATTTAGGAGCTGGGCTCGGCCAGATTCACATAGGCATTGTTGCATCATAACCAACAAAAGATTTTGCACAGTGTGAATGTCTGTGCGGCAGCGAATGCAGTTCCAAGGGACAGTGAAAACCAGGTAGAGCTTTCAGTGCTGGCAGCTTTCGTGTGGGCGCAATCGCTGGACGTTTCGAATTTGGCAGCCGGGCTCTGCGACAGTCACATAGGCATTGTTGCATCATAACCAACCAAAGCTCTTGCAGAGCGTGAATGTCTGTGCGGCAGCGAATGCAGTTCCAAGGGACAGTGAAAACCAGGTAGAGCTTTCAGTGCTGGGAGCTTTCGTGTGGGCGCAATCGCTGGACATTTCGAATTTGGCAGCCGGGCTCTGCGACAGTCACGTAGGCATTGTTGCATCATAACCAACCAAGGGTTTTGCAGAGCGCGAATGTCTGTGCGGCAGCGAATGCAGTTCCAAGGGACAGTGAAAACCAGGTAGAGCTTTCACTGCTGAGAGATTTCGTGTGGGCGCAATCGCTGGACGTTTCGAATTTGGCAGCCGGGCTCGGCCAGAGTCACATAGGCATTGTTGCATCATAACCAACCAAAGCTTTTGCATAGCGTGAATGTCTGTGCGGCAGCGAATGCAGTTCCAAGGGACAGTGAAAACCAGGTAGAGCTTTCAGTGCTGGCAGCTTTCGTGTGGGCGCAATCTCTGGATGTTTCGAATTTGGCAGCCGGTCTCTGCGACAGTCACATAGCCATTGTTGCATCATAACCAACCAAGGCATTTGCAGAGCGCGAATGTCTGTGCGGCAGCGAATGCAGTTCCAAGGGACAGTGAAAACCAGGTAGAGCTTTCAGTGCTGGCAGCTTTCGTGTGGGCGCTATCGCTGGACGTTTCGAATTTGGCAGCCGGGCTCGGCCAGAGTCACATAGGCATTGTTGCACCATAACCAACCAAATCTTTTGCACAGCGTGAATGTCTGTGCGGCAGCGAATGCAGTTCCAAGGGACAGTGAAAACCAGGTAGACCTTTCAGTGCTGGCAGCTTTCGTGTGGGCGCAATCGCTGGACGTTTCGAATTTGGCAGCTGGGCTCTGCGACAGTCACATAGACATTGTTGCATCATAACCAACCAAGGCATTTGCAGAGCGCGAATGTCTGTGCGGCAGCGAATGCAGTTCCAAGGGACAGTGAAAACCAGGTAGACCTTTCAGTGCTGGCAGCTTTCGTGTGGGCGTAATTGCTGGACGTTTCGAATTTAGGAGCTGGGCTCGGCCACATTCACATAGGCATTGTTGCATCATAACCAACAAAAGATTTTGCACAGTGTGAATGTCTGTGCGGCAGCGAATGCAGTTCCAAGGGACAGTGAAAACCAGGTAGAGCTTTCAGTGCTGGCAGCTTTCGTGTGGGCGCAATCTCTGGATGTTTCGAATTTGGCAGCCGGTCTCTGCGACAGTCACATAGGCATTGTTGCATCATAACCAACCAAGGCATTTGCAGAGCGCGAATGTCTGTGTGGCAGCAAATGCAGTTCCAAGGGACAGTGAAAACCAGGTAGAGCTTTCAGTGCTGGCAGCTTTCGTGTGGGCACTATCGCTGGACGTTTCGAATTTGGCAGCCGGGCTCGGCCAGAGTCACATAGGCATTATTGCACCATAACCAACCAAATCTTTTGCACAGCGTGAATGTCTGTGCGGCAGCGAATGCAGTTCCAAGGGACAGTGAAAACCAGGTAGAGCTTTCAGTGCTGGCAGCTTTCGTGTGGGCGCAATCGCTGGACGTTTCGAATTTGGCAGCCGGGCTCTGCGACAGTCACGTAGGCATTGTTGCATCATAACCAACCAAGGGTTTTGCAGAGCGCGAATGTCTGTGCGGCAGCGAATGCAGTTCCAAGGGACAGTGAAAACCAGGTAGAGCTTTCACTGCTGAGAGATTTCGTGTGGGCGCAATCGCTGGACGTTTCGAATTTGGCAGCCGGGCTCGGCCAGAGTCACATAGGCATTGTTGCATCATAACCAACCAAAGCTTTTGCATAGCGTGAATGTCTGTGCGGCAGCGAATGCAGTTCCAAGGGACAGTGAAAACCAGGTAGAGCTTTCAGTGCTGGCAGCTTTCGTGTGGGCGCAATCTCTGGATGTTTCGAATTTGGCAGCCGGTCTCTGCGACAGTCACATAGCCATTGTTGCATCATAACCAACCAAGGCATTTGCAGAGCGCGAATGTCTGTGCGGCAGCGAATGCAGTTCCAAGGGACAGTGAAAACCAGGTAGACCTTTCAGTGCTGGGAGCTTTCGTGTGGGCGCAATCGCTGGACATTTCGAATTTGGCAGCCGGGCTCTGCGACAGTCACGTAGGAATTGTTGCATCATAACTAACCAAGGGTTTTGCAGAGCGCGAATGTCTGTGCGGCAGCGAATGCAGTTCCAAGGGACAGTGAAAACCAGGCAGAGCTTTCAGTGCTGGCAGCTTTCCTGTGGGCGCAATCGCTGGACGTTTCGAATTTGGCAGCCAGGCTCTACGACAGTCACATAGGCATTGTTGCATCATAACCAACCAAGGAATTTGCAGAGCGCGAATGTCTGTGCGGCAGCGAATGCAGTTCCAAGGGACAGTGAAAACCAGGTAGAGCTTTCATGCTGGCAGCTTTCGTGTGGGCGTAATCGCTGGACGTTTCGAATTTGGCAGCCGGGCTCTGCGACAGTCACATAGGCATTGTTGCATCATAACCAACCAAGGCATTTGCAGAGCGCGAATGTCTGTGCGGCAGCGAATGCAGTTCCAAGGGACAGTGAAAACCAGGCAGAGCTTTCAGTGCTGGCAGCATTCGTGTGGGCACTATCGCAGGACGTTACGAATTTGGCAGCCGGGCTCTGCCAGAGTCACATAGGCATTGTTGCATCATAACCAACCAAGGCATTTGCAGAGCGCGAATGTCTGTGCGGCAGCGAATGCAGTTCCAAGGGACAGTGAAAACCAGGTAGACCTTTCATGCTGGCAGCTTTCGTGTGGGCGTAATCGCTGGACGTTTCGAATTTGGCAGCCGGGCTCTGCCAGAGTCACATAGGTATTGTTGCATCATAACCAACCAAGGCATTTGCAGAGCGCGAATGTCTGTGCGGCAGCGAATGCAGTTCCAAGGGACAGTGAAAACCAGGTAGAGCTTTCAGTGCTGGCAGCTTTCGTGTGGGCGCAATCGCTGGATGTTTCGAATTTGGCAGCCGGGCTCTGCGACAGTCACATAGGCATTGTTGCATCATAACCAACCGAAGCTCTTGCAGAGGGCGAATGTCTGTGCGGCAGCGAATGCAGTTCCAAGGGACAGTGAAAACCAGGTAGAGCTTTCAGTGCCGGCAGCTTTCGTGTGGGCGCAATCGCTGGACGTTTCGAATTTGGCAGCCGGGTTCTGCGACAGTCACATAGGCATTGTTGCATCATAACCAACCAAGGCATTTGCAGAGCGCGAATGTCTGTGCGGCAGCGAATGCAGTTCCAAGGGACAGTGAAAACCAGGTAGAGCTTTCAGTGCTGGCAGCTTTCGTGTGGGCGCAATCGCGGGACGTTTCGAATTTGGCAGCTGGGCTCTGCCAGAGTCACATAGGCATTGTTGCATCATAACTAACGAAGGCTTTTGCAGAGCGCGAATGTCTGTGCGGCAGCGAATGCAGTTCCAAGGGACAGTGAAAACCAGGTAGAGCTTTCAGTGCTGGCAGCTTTCGTGTGGGCGCAATCGCTGGACGTTTCGAATTTGGCAGCCGGGCTCTGCGACAGTCACATAGGCATTGTTGCATCATAACCAACCAAACATCTTGCAGAGCGCGAATGTCTGTGCGGCAGCGAATGCAGTTCCAAGGGACAGTGAAAACCAGGTAGAGCTTTCAGTGCTGGCAGCTTTCGTGTGGGCGCAATCGCTGGACGTTTCGAATTTGGCAGCCGGGCTCTTCGACAGTCACATAGGCATTGTTGCATCATAACCAACCAAAGCTCTTGCAGAGCGCGAATGTCTGTGCGGCAGCGAATGCAGTTCCAAGGGACAGTGAAAACCAGGTAGAGCTTTCAGTGCTGGCAGCTTTCGTGTGGGCGCAATCGCTGGACGTTTCGAATTTGGCAGCCGGGCTCGGCCAGAGTCACATAGGCATTGTTGCATCATAACCAACCAAAGCTTTTGCATAGCGTGAATGTCTGTGCGGCAGCGAATGCAGTTCCAAGGGACAGTGAAAACCAGGTAGACCTTTCAGTGCTGGGAGCTTTCGTGTGGGCGCAATCTCTGGACGTTTCGAATTTGGCAGCCGGGCTCTGCGACAGTCACGAGGCATTGTTGCATCATAACTAACCAAGGCATTTGCAGAGCGCGAATGTCTGTGCGGCAGCGAATGCAGTTCCAAGGGACAGTGAAAACCAGGTAGAGCTTTCAGTGCTGGCAGCTTTCGTGTGGGCGCTATCGCTGGACGTTTCGAATTTGGCAGCCGGGCTCTGCCAGAGTCACATAGGCATTGTTGCATCATAGCCAAACAAGGCATTTGCAGAGCGCGAATGTCTGTGCGGCAGCGAATGCAGTTCCAAGGGACAGTGAAAACCAGGTAGAGCTTGCAGTGCTGGCAGCTTTCGTGTGGGCGCTATCGCTGGACGTTTCGAATTTGGCAGCCGGACTCTGCGAGTGTCACATAGGCATTGCTGCATCATAACTTACCAAGGCTTTTGCAGAGCGCGAATGTCTGTGCGGCAGCGAATGCAGTTCCAAGGGACAGTGAAAACCAGGTAGACCTTTCATGCTGGCAGCATTCATGTGGGCGTAATCGCTGGACGTTTCGAATTTGGCAGCCGGACTCTGCGAGTGTCACATAGGCATTGTTGCATCATAACTAACCAAGGCTTTTGCAGAGCGCGAATGTCTGTGCGGCAGCGAATGCAGTTCCAAGGGACAGTGAAAACCAGGTAGACCTCTCAGTACTGGCAGCTTTCGTCTGGGCGCAATCGCGGGACGTTTCGAATTTGGCAGCTGGGCTCTGCCAGAGTCACGTAGGCATTGTTGCATCATAAAGAACCAAGGCTTTTGCAGAGCGCGAATGTCTGTGCGGCAGCGAATGCAGTTCCAAGGGACAGTGAAAACCAGGTAGACCTTTCAGTGCTGGCAGCTTTCGTGTGGACGCAATCGCTGGACGTTTCGAATTTGGCAGCCGGGTTCTGCGACAGTCACATAGGCATTGTTGCATCATAACCAACCAAAGCTCTTGCAGAGCGCGAATGTCTTTGCAGCAGCGAATGCAGTTCCAAGGGACAGTGAAAACCAGGTAGAGCTTTCAGTGCTGGCAGCTTTCGTGTGGGCGCAATCGCGGGACGTTTCGAATTTGGTAGCCGGGCTCTGCCAGAGTCACGTAGGCATTGTTGCATCATAAACAATCAAAGCTCTTGCAGAGCGCGAATGTCTGTGCGGCAGCGAATGCAGTTCCAAGGGACAGTGAAAACCAGGTAGAGCTTTCAGTGCTAGCAGCTTTCGTGTGGGCGCAATCGCTGGACGTTTCGAATTTGGCAGCCGGGCTCTTCGACAGTCACATAGGCATTGTTGCATCATAACTAACCAAAGCTCTTGCAGAGCGCAAATGTCTGTGCGGCAGCGAATGCAGTTCCAAGGGACAGTGAAAACCAGGTAGAGCTTTCAGTGCTGGCAGCTTTCGTGTGGGCGCAATCGCTGGACGTTTCGAATTGGGCAGCCGGGCTCGGCCAGAGTCACATAGGCATTGTTGCATCATAACCAACCAAAGCTTTTGCATAGCGTGAATGTCTGTGCGGCAGCGAATGCAGTTCCAAGGGACAGTGAAAACCAGGTAGACCTTTCAGTGCTGGGAGCTTTCGTGTGGGCGCAATCTCTGGACGTTTCGAATTTGGCAGCCGGGCTCTGCGACAGTCACATAGGCATTGTTGCATCATAACCAACCAAGGCATTTGCAGAGCGCGAATGTCTGTGCGGCAGCGAATGCAGTTCCAAGGGACAGTGAAAACCAGGTAGAGCTTGCAGTGCTGGCACCTTTCGTGTGGGCGCTATCGCTGGATGTTTCGAATTTGGCAGCCGGGCTCTGCCAGAGTCACATAGGCATTGTTGCATCATAGCCAACCAAGGCATTTGCAGAGCGCGAAAGTCTGTGCGGCAGCGAATGCAGTTCCAAGGGACAGTGAAAACCAGGTAGAGCTTTCAGTGCTGGCAGCTTTCGTGTGGGCGTAATTGCTGGACGTTTCGAATTTAGGAGCTGGGCTCGGCCAGATTCACATAGGCATTGTTGCATCATAACCAACAAAAGATTTTGCACAGTGTGATTGTCTGTGCGGCAGCGAATGCAGTTCCAAGGGACAGTGAAAACCAGGTAGAGCTTTCAGTGCTGGCAGCTTTCGTGTGGGCGCAATCGCTGGACGTTTCGAATTTGGCAGCCGGGCTCTGCGACAGTCACATAGGCATTGTTGCATCATAACCAACCAAAGCTCCTGCAGAGCGTGAATGTCTGTGCGGCAGCGAATGCAGTTCCAAGGGACAGTGAAAACCAGGTAGAGCTTTCAGTGCTGGGAGCTTTCGTGTGGGCGCAATCGCTGGACATTTCGAATTTGGCAGCCGGGCTCTGCGACAGTCACGTAGGAATTGTTGCATCATAACTAACCAAGGGTTTTGCAGAGCGCGAATGTCTGTGCGGCAGCGAATGCAGTTCCAAGGGACAGTGAAAACCAGGTAGAGCTTTCACTGCTGAGAGATTTCGTGTGGGCGCAATCGCTGGACGTTTCGAATTTGGCAGCCGGGCTCGGCCAGAGTCACATAGGCATTGTTGCATCATAACCAACCAAAGCTTTTGCATAGCGTGAATGTCTGTGCGGCAGCGAATGCAGTTCCAAGGGACAGTGAAAACCAGGTAGAGCTTTCAGTGCTGGCAGCTTTCGTGTGGGCGCAATCTCTGGATGTTTCGAATTTGGCAGCCGGTCTCTGCGACAGTCACATAGCCATTGTTGCATCATAACCAACCAAGGCATTTGCAGAGCGCGAATGTCTGTGCGGCAGCGAATGCAGTTCCAAGGGACAGTGAAAACCAGGTAGAGCTTTCAGTGCTGGCAGCTTTCGTGTGGGCGCTATCGCTGGACGTTTCGAATTTGGCAGCCGGGCTCGGCCAGAGTCACATAGGCATTGTTGCACCATAACCAACCAAATCTTTTGCACAGCGTGAATGTCTGTGCGGCAGCGAATGCAGTTCCAAGGGACAGTGAAAACCAGGTAGACCTTTCAGTGCTGGGAGCTTTCGTGTGGGCGCAATCTCTGGACGTTTCGAATTTGGCAGCTGGGCTCTGCGACAGTCACATAGACATTGTTGCATCATAACCAACCAAGGCATTTGCAGAGCGCGAATGTCTGTGCGGCAGCGAATGCAGTTCCAAGGGACAGTGAAAACCAGGTAGACCTTTCAGTGCTGGCAGCTTTCGTGTGGGCGTAATTGCTGGACGTTTCGAATTTAGGAGCTGGGCTCGGCCACATTCACATAGGCATTGTTGCATCATAACCAACAAAAGATTTTGCACAGTGTGAATGTCTGTGCGGCAGCGAATGCAGTTCCAAGGGACAGTGAAAACCAGGTAGAGCTTTCAGTGCTGGCAGCTTTCGTGTGGGCGCAATCTCTGGATGTTTCGAATTTGGCAGCCGGTCTCTGCGACAGTCACATAGGCATTGTTGCATCATAACCAACCAAGGCATTTGCAGAGCGCGAATGTCTGTGTGGCAGCAAATGCAGTTCCAAGGGACAGTGAAAACCAGGTAGAGCTTTCAGTGCTGGCAGCTTTCGTGTGGGCACTATCGCTGGACGTTTCGAATTTGGCAGCCGGGCTCGGCCAGAGTCACATAGGCATTATTGCACCATAACCAACCAAATCTTTTGCACAGCGTGAATGTCTGTGCGGCAGCGAATGCAGTTCCAAGGGACAGTGAAAACCAGGTAGAGCTTTCAGTGCTGGCAGCTTTCGTGTGGGCGCAATCGCTGGACGTTTCGAATTTGGCAGCCGGGCTCTGCGACAGTCACGTAGGCATTGTTGCATCATAACCAACCAAGGGTTTTGCAGAGCGCGAATGTCTGTGCGGCAGCGAATGCAGTTCCAAGGGACAGTGAAAACCAGGTAGAGCTTTCACTGCTGAGAGATTTCGTGTGGGCGCAATCGCTGGACGTTTCGAATTTGGCAGCCGGGCTCGGCCAGAGTCACATAGGCATTGTTGCATCATAACCAACCAAAGCTTTTGCATAGCGTGAATGTCTGTGCGGCAGCGAATGCAGTTCCAAGGGACAGTGAAAACCAGGTAGAGCTTTCAGTGCTGGCAGCTTTCGTGTGGGCGCAATCTCTGGATGTTTCGAATTTGGCAGCCGGTCTCTGCGACAGTCACATAGCCATTGTTGCATCATAACCAACCAAGGCATTTGCAGAGCGCGAATGTCTGTGCGGCAGCGAATGCAGTTCCAAGGGACAGTGAAAACCAGGTAGACCTTTCAGTGCTGGGAGCTTTCGTGTGGGCGCAATCGCTGGACATTTCGAATTTGGCAGCCGGGCTCTGCGACAGTCACGTAGGAATTGTTGCATCATAACTAACCAAGGGTTTTGCAGAGCGCGAATGTCTGTGCGGCAGCGAATGCAGTTCCAAGGGACAGTGAAAACCAGGCAGAGCTTTCAGTGCTGGCAGCTTTCCTGTGGGCGCAATCGCTGGACGTTTCGAATTTGGCAGCCAGGCTCTACGACAGTCACATAGGCATTGTTGCATCATAACCAACCAAGGAATTTGCAGAGCGCGAATGTCTGTGCGGCAGCGAATGCAGTTCCAAGGGACAGTGAAAACCAGGTAGAGCTTTCATGCTGGCAGCTTTCGTGTGGGCGTAATCGCTGGACGTTTCGAATTTGGCAGCCGGGCTCTGCGACAGTCACATAGGCATTGTTGCATCATAACCAACCAAGGCATTTGCAGAGCGCGAATGTCTGTGCGGCAGCGAATGCAGTTCCAAGGGACAGTGAAAACCAGGCAGAGCTTTCAGTGCTGGCAGCATTCGTGTGGGCACTATCGCAGGACGTTACGAATTTGGCAGCCGGGCTCTGCCAGAGTCACATAGGCATTGTTGCATCATAACCAACCAAGGCATTTGCAGAGCGCGAATGTCTGTGCGGCAGCGAATGCAGTTCCAAGGGACAGTGAAAACCAGGTAGACCTTTCATGCTGGCAGCTTTCGTGTGGGCGTAATCGCTGGACGTTTCGAATTTGGCAGCCGGGCTCTGCCAGAGTCACATAGGTATTGTTGCATCATAACCAACCAAGGCATTTGCAGAGCGCGAATGTCTGTGCGGCAGCGAATGCAGTTCCAAGGGACAGTGAAAACCAGGTAGACCTTTCAGTACTGGCAGCTTTCGTCTGGGCGCAATCGCTGGACGTTTCGAGTTTGGCAGCTGGGCTCTGCCAGAGTCACATAGGCATTGTTGCATCATAAACAACCAAGGCTTTTGCAGAGCGCGAATGTCTGTGCGGCAGCGAATGCAGTTCCAAGGGACAGTGAAAACCAGGTAGAGCTTTCAGTGCTGGCAGCTTTCGTGTGGGCGCAATCGCTGGATGTTTCGAATTTGGCAGCCGGGCTCTGCGACAGTCACATAGGCATTGTTGCATCATAACCAACCGAAGCTCTTGCAGAGGGCGAATGTCTGTGCGGCAGCGAATGCAGTTCCAAGGGACAGTGAAAACCAGGTAGAGCTTTCAGTGCCGGCAGCTTTCGTGTGGGCGCAATCGCTGGACGTTTCGAATTTGGCAGCCGGGTTCTGCGACAGTCACATAGGCATTGTTGCATCATAACCAACCAAGGCATTTGCAGAGCGCGAATGTCTGTGCGGCAGCGAATGCAGTTCCAAGGGACAGTGAAAACCAGGTAGAGCTTTCAGTGCTGGCAGCTTTCGTGTGGGCGCAATCGCGGGACGTTTCGAATTTGGCAGCTTGGCTCTGCCAGAGTCACGTAGGCATTGTTGCATCATAAACAACCAAAGCTTTTGCAGAGCGCGAATGTCTGTGCGGCAGCGAATGCAGTTCCAAGGGACACTGAAAACCAGGTAGACCTTTCATGCTGGCAGCATTCGTGTGGGCGTAATCGCTGGACGTTTTGAATTTGGCAGCCGGGCTCTGCGACAGTCACATAGGCATTGTTGCATCATAACCAACCAAACATCTTGCAGAGCGCGAATGTCTGTGCGGCAGCGAATGCAGTTCCAAGGGACAGTGAAAACCAGGTAGAGCTTTCAGTGCTGGCAGCTTTCGTGTGGGCGCAATCGCTGGACGTTTCGAATTTGGCAGCCGGGCTCTGCGACAGTCACATAGGCATTGTTGCATCATAACCAACCAAAGGTTTTGCAGAGCGCGAATGTCTGTGCGGCAGCGAATGCAGTTCCAAGGGACAGTGAAAACCAGGTAGAGCTTTCAGTGCCGGCAGCTTTCGTGTGGGCGCAATCGCTGGACGTTTCGAATTTGGCAGCCGGGTTCTGCGACAGTCACATAGGCATTTTTGCATCATAACCAACCAAGGCATTTGCAGAGCGCAAATGTCTGTGCGGCAGCGAATGCAGTTCCAAGGGACAGTGAAAACCAGGTAGACCTTTCAGTGCTGGCAGCTTTCGTGTGGGCGCAATCGCGGGACGTTTCGAATTTGGCAGCCTGGCTCTGCCAGAGTCACATAGGCATTGTTGCATCATAAACAACCAAGGCTTTTGCAGAGCGCGAATGTCTGTGCGGCAGCGAATGCAGTTCCAAGGGACAGTGAAAACCAGGTAGAGCTTTCAGTGCTGGCAGCTTTCGTGTGGGCGCAATCGCTGGACGTTTCGAATTTGGCTGCCGGGCTCTGCGACAGTCACATAGGCATTGTTGCATCATAACCAACCAAAGCTCTTGCAGAGCGCGAATGTCTGTGCGGCAGCGAATGCAGTTCCAAGGGACAGTGAAAACCAGGTAGAGCTTTCAGTGCTGGCAGCTTTCGTGTGGGCGCAATCGCGGGACGTTTCGAATTTGGCAGCCCGGCTCTTCGACAGTCACATAGGCATTGTTGCATCATAACCAACCAAAGCTCTTGCAGAGCGCGAATGTCTGTGCGGCAGCGAATGCAGTTCCAAGGGACAGTGAAAACCAGGTAGACCTTTCATGCTGGCAGCATTCGTGTGGGCGTAATCGCTGGACTTTTAGAATTTGGCAGCCGGGCTCTGCGACAGTCACATAAGCATTGTTGTATCATACCCAACCAAACATCTTGCAGAGGGCGAATGTCTGTGCGGCAGCGAATGCAGTTCCAAGGGACAGTGAAAACCAGGTAGAGCTTTCAGTGCTGGCATCTTTCGTGTGGACTCAATCGCTGGACGTTTCGAATTTGGCAGCCGGGCTCTGCGACAGTCACATAGGCATTGTTGCATCATAACCAACCAAAGCTATTGCAGAGCGCGAATGTCTGTGTGGCAGCGAATGCAGTTCCAAGGGACAGTGAAAACCAGGTAGACCTTTCAGTGCTGGCAGCTTTCGTGTGGGCGCAATCGCTGGACGTTTCTAATTTAGCAGCTGGGCTCGGCCAGATTCACATAGGCATTGTTGCATCATAACCAACAAAAGATTTTGCACAGTGTGAATGTCTGTGCGGCAGCGAATGCAGTTCCAAGGGACAGTGAAAACCAGGTAGAGCTTCCAGTGCTGGCAGCTTTCATGTGGGCGCAATCGCTGGACGTTTCGAATTTGGCAGCCGGGCTCTGCGACAGTCACATAGGCATTGTTGCATCATAACCAACCGAAGCTCTTGCAGAGGGCGAATGTCTGTGCGGCAGCGAATGCAGTTCCAAGGGACAGTGAAAACCAGGTAGAGCTTTCAGTGCCGGCAGCTTTCGTGTGGGCGCAATCGCTGGACGTTTCGAGTTTGGCAGCCGGGCTCTGCCAGAGTCACATAGGCATTGTTGCATCATAGCCAACCAAGGCATTTGCAGAGCGCGAATGTCTGTGCGGCAGCGAATGCAGTTCCAAGGGACAGTGAAAACCAGGTAGAGCTTTCAGTGCTGGCAGCTTTCGTGTGGGCGCTATCGCTGGACGTTTCGAATTTGGCAGCCGGGCTCTGCCAGAGTCACATAGGAATTGTTGCATCATAACCAACCAAGGCATTTGCAGAGCGCGAATGTCTGTGCGGCAGCGAATGCAGTTCCAAGGGACAGTGAAAACCAGGTAGACCTTTCAGGCTGGCAGCTTTCGTGTGGGCGTAATCGCTGGACGTTTCGAATTTGGCAGCCGGGCTCTTCGACAGTCACATAGGCATTGTTGCATCATAACCAACCAAAGCTCTTGCAGAGCGCGAATGTCTGTGCGGCAGCGAATGCAGTTCCAAGGGACAGTGAAAACCAGGTAGAGCTTTCAGTGCTGGCAGCTTTCGTGTGGGCGCAATCGCTGGACGTTTCTAATTTGGCAGCCGGGCTCTGCGACAGTCACATAGGCATTGTTGCATCATAACCAACCAAAGCTCTTGCAGAGCGCGAATGTCTGTGCGGCAGCGAATGCAGTTCCAAGGGACAGTGAAAACCAGGTAGAGCTTTCAGTGCTGGCAGCTTTCGTGTGGGCGCAATCGCGGGACGTTTCGAATTTGGCAGCCGGGCTCTGCCAGAGTCACGTAGGCATTGTTGCATCATAAACAACCAAAGATCTTGCAGAGCGCGAATGTCTGTGCGGCAGCGAATGCAGTTCCAAGGGACAGTGAAAACCAGGTAGAGCTTTCAGTGCTGGCAGCTTTCGTGTGGGCGCTATCGCTGGACGTTTCGAATTTGGCAGCCGGGCTCGGCCAGAGTCACATAGGCATTGTTGCACCATAACCAACCAAATCTTTTGCACAGCGTGAATGTCTGTGCGGCAGCGAATGCAGTTCCAAGGGACAGTGAAAACCAGGTAGACCTTTCAGTGCTGGGAGCTTTCGTGTGGGCGCAATCTCTGGACGTTTCGAATTTGGCAGCTGGGCTCTGCGACAGTCACATAGACATTGTTGCATCATAACCAACCAAGGCATTTGCAGAGCGCGAATGTCTGTGCGGCAGCGAATGCAGTTCCAAGGGACAGTGAAAACCAGGTAGACCTTTCAGTGCTGGCAGCTTTCGTGTGGGCGTAATTGCTGGACGTTTCGAATTTAGGAGCTGGGCTCGGCCACATTCACATAGGCATTGTTGCATCATAACCAACAAAAGATTTTGCACAGTGTGAATGTCTGTGCGGCAGCGAATGCAGTTCCAAGGGACAGTGAAAACCAGGTAGAGCTTTCAGTGCTGGCAGCTTTCGTGTGGGCGCAATCTCTGGATGTTTCGAATTTGGCAGCCGGTCTCTGCGACAGTCACATAGGCATTGTTGCATCATAACCAACCAAGGCATTTGCAGAGCGCGAATGTCTGTGTGGCAGCAAATGCAGTTCCAAGGGACAGTGAAAACCAGGTAGAGCTTTCAGTGCTGGCAGCTTTCGTGTGGGCACTATCGCTGGACGTTTCGAATTTGGCAGCCGGGCTCGGCCAGAGTCACATAGGCATTATTGCACCATAACCAACCAAATCTTTTGCACAGCGTGAATGTCTGTGCGGCAGCGAATGCAGTTCCAAGGGACAGTGAAAACCAGGTAGAGCTTTCAGTGCTGGCAGCTTTCGTGTGGGCGCAATCGCTGGACGTTTCGAATTTGGCAGCCGGGCTCTGCGACAGTCACGTAGGCATTGTTGCATCATAACCAACCAAGGGTTTTGCAGAGCGCGAATGTCTGTGCGGCAGCGAATGCAGTTCCAAGGGACAGTGAAAACCAGGTAGAGCTTTCACTGCTGAGAGATTTCGTGTGGGCGCAATCGCTGGACGTTTCGAATTTGGCAGCCGGGCTCGGCCAGAGTCACATAGGCATTGCTGCATCATAACCAACCAAAGCTTTTGCATAGCGTGAATGTCTGTGCGGCAGCGAATGCAGTTCCAAGGGACAGTGAAAACCAGGTAGAGCTTTCAGTGCTGGCAGCTTTCGTGTGGGCGCAATCTCTGGATGTTTCGAATTTGGCAGCCGGTCTCTGCGAAAGTCACATAGCCATTGTTGCATCATAACCAACCAAGGCATTTGCAGAGCGCGAATGTCTGTGCGGCAGCGAATGCAGTTCCAAGGGACAGTGAAAACCAGGTAGACCTTTCAGTGCTGGGAGCTTTCGTGTGGGCGCAATCGCTGGACATTTCGAATTTGGCAGCCGGGCTCTGCGACAGTCACGTAGGAATTGTTGCATCATAACTAACCAAGGGTTTTGCAGAGCGCGAATGTCTGTGCGGCAGCGAATGCAGTTCCAAGGGACAGTGAAAACCAGGCAGAGCTTTCAGTGCTGGCAGCTTTCCTGTGGGCGCAATCGCTGGACGTTTCGAATTTGGCAGCCAGGCTCTACGACAGTCACATAGGCATTGTTGCATCATAACCAACCAAGGAATTTGCAGAGCGCGAATGTCTGTGCGGCAGCGAATGCAGTTCCAAGGGACAGTGAAAACCAGGTAGAGCTTTCATGCTGGCAGCTTTCGTGTGGGCGTAATCGCTGGACGTTTCGAATTTGGCAGCCGGGCTCTGCGACAGTCACATAGGCATTGTTGCATCATAACCAACCAAGGCATTTGCAGAGCGCGAATGTCTGTGCGGCAGCGAATGCAGTTCCAAGGGACAGTGAAAACCAGGCAGAGCTTTCAGTGCTGGCAGCATTCGTGTGGGCACTATCGCAGGACGTTACGAATTTGGCAGCCGGGCTCTGCCAGAGTCACATAGGCATTGTTGCATCATAACCAACCAAGGCATTTGCAGAGCGCGAATGTCTGTGCGGCAGCGAATGCAGTTCCAAGGGACAGTGAAAACCAGGTAGACCTTTCATGCTGGCAGCTTTCGTGTCGGCGTAATCGCTGGACGTTTCGAATTTGGCAGCCGGGCTCTGCCAGAGTCACATAGGTATTGTTGCATCATAACCAACCAAGGCATTTGCAGAGCGCGAATGTCTGTGCGGCAGCGAATGCAGTTCCAAGGGACAGTGAAAACCAGGTAGACCTTTCAGTACTGGCAGCTTTCGTCTGGGCGCAATCGCTGGACGTTTCGTGTTTGGCAGCTGGGCTCTGCCAGAGTCACATAGGCATTGTTGCATCATAAACAACCAAGGCTTTTGCAGAGCGCGAATGTCTGTGCGGCAGCGAATGCAGTTCCAAGGGACAGTGAAAACCAGGTAGAGCTTTCAGTGCTGGCAGCTTTCGTGTGGGCGCAATCGCTGGATGTTTCGAATTTGGCAGCCGGGCTCTGCGACAGTCACATAGGCATTGTTGCATCATAACCAACCGAAGCTCTTGCAGAGGGCGAATGTCTGTGCGGCAGCGAATGCAGTTCAAAGGGACAGTGAAAACCAGGTAGAGCTTTCAGTGCCGGCAGCTTTCGTGTGGGCGCAATCGCTGGACGTTTCGAATTTGGCAGCCGGGTTCTGCGACAGTCACATAGGCATTGTTGCATCATAACCAACCAAGGCATTTGCAGAGCGCGAATGTCTGTGCGGCAGCGAATGCAGTTCCAAGGGACAGTGAAAACCAGGTAGAGCTTTCAGTGCTGGCAGCTTTCGTGTGGGCGCAATCGCGGGACGTTTCGAATTTGGCAGCTTGGCTCTGCCAGAGTCACGTAGGCATTGTTGCATCATAAACAACCAAAGCTTTTGCAGAGCGCGAATGTCTGTGCGGCAGCGAATGCAGTTCCAAGGGACACTGAAAACGAGGTAGACCTTTCATGCTGGCAGCATTCGTGTGGGCGTAATCGCTGGACGTTTTGAATTTGGCAGCCGGGCTCTGCGACAGTCACATAGGCATTGTTGCATCATAACCAACCAAAGCTCTTGCAGAGCGCGAATGTCTGTGCGGCAGCGAATGCAGTTCCAAGGGACAGTGAAAACCAGGTAGAGCTTTCAGTGCTGGCAGCTTTCGTGTGGGCGCAATCGCTGGACGTTTCGAATTTGGCAGCCGGGCTCTGCGACAGTCACATAGGCATTGTTGCATCATAACCAACCAAAGGTTTTGCAGAGCGCGAATGTCTGTGCGGCAGCGAATGCAGTTCCAAGGGACAGTGAAAACCAGGTAGAGCTTTCAGTGCTGGCAGCTTTCGTGTGGGCGCAATCGCTGGACGTTTCGAATTTGGCAGCCGGGTTCTGCGACAGTCACATAGGCATTGTTGCATCATAACCAACCAAGGCATTTGCAGAGCGCAAATGTCTGTGCGGCAGCGAATGCAGTTCCAAGGGACAGTGAAAACCAGGTAGACCTTTCAGTGCTGGCAGCTTTCGTGTGGGCGCAATCGCGGGACGTTTCGAATTTGGCAGCCTGGCTCTGCCAGAGTCACATAGGCATTGTTGCATCATAGACAACCAAGGCTTTTGCAGAGCGCGAATGTCTGTGCGGCAGCGAATGCAGTTCCAAGGGACAGTGAAAACCAGGTAGAGCTTTCAGTGCTGGCAGCATTCGTGTGGGCGCAATCGCTGGACGTTTCGAATTTGGCTGCCGGGCTCTGCGACAGTCACATAGGCATTGTTGCATCATAACCAACCAAAGCTCTTGCAGAGCGCGAATGTCTGTGCGGCAGCGAATGCAGTTCCAAGGGACAGTGAAAACCAGGTAGAGCTTTCAGTGCTGGCAGCTTTCGTCTGGGCGCAATCGCGGGACGTTTCGAATTTGGCAGCCCGGCTCTTCGACAGTCACATAGGCATTGTTGCATCATAACCAACCAAAGCTCTTGCAGAGCGCGAATGTCTGTGCGGCAGCGAATGCAGTTCCAAGGGACAGTGAAAACCAGGTAGACCTTTCAGTGCTGGCAGCTTTCGTGTGGGCGCAATCGCTGGACGTTTCGAATTTGGCAGCCGGGCTCGGCCAGAGTCACATAGGCATTGTTGCATCATAACCAACCAAAGCTATTGCAGAGCGCGAATGTCTGTGCGGCAGCGAATGCAGTTCCAAGGGACAGTGAAAACCAGGTAGAGCTTTCAGTGCTGGCAGCTTTCGTGTGGGCGCAATCGCGGGACGTTTCGAATTTGGCAGCTGGGCTCTGCCAGAGTCACATAGGCATTGTTGCATCATAACTAACCAAGGCTTTTGCAGAGCGCGAATGTCTGTGCGGCAGCGAATGCAGTTCCAAGGGACAGTGAAAACCAGGTAGACCTTTCATGCTGGCAGCATTCGTGTGGGCGTAATCGCTGGACTTTTAGAATTTGGCAGCCGGGCTCTGCGACAGTCACATAAGCATTGTTGTATCATACCCAACCAAACATCTTGCAGAGGGCGAATGTCTGTGCGGCAGCGAATGCAGTTCCAAGGGACAGTGAAAACCAGGTAGAGCTTTCAGTGCTGGCATCTTTCGTGTGGACTCAATCGCTGGACGTTTCGAATTTGGCAGCCGGGCTCTGCGACAGTCACATAGGCATTGTTGCATCATAACCAACCAAAGCTATTGCAGAGCGCGAATGTCTGTGTGGCAGCGAATGCAGTTCCAAGGGACAGTGAAAACCAGGTAGACCTTTCAGTGCTGGCAGCTTTCGTGTGGGCGCAATCGCTGGACGTTTCTAATTTAGCAGCTGGGCTCGGCCAGATTCACATAGGCATTGTTGCATCATAACCAACAAAAGATTTTGCACAGTGTGAATGTCTGTGCGGCAGCGAATGCAGTTCCAAGGGACAGTGAAAACCAGGTAGAGCTTCCAGTGCTGGCAGCTTTCATGTGGGCGCAATCGCTGGACGTTTCGAATTTGGCAGCCGGGCTCTGCGACAGTCACATAGGCATTGTTGCATCATAACCAACCGAAGCTCTTGCAGAGGGCGAATGTCTGTGCGGCAGCGAATGCAGTTCCAAGGGACAGTGAAAACCAGGTAGAGCTTTCAGTGCCGGCAGCTTTCGTGTGGGCGCAATCGCTGGACGTTTCGAATTTGGCAGCCGGGCTCTGCCAGAGTCACATAGGCATTGTTGCATCATAGCCAACCAAGGCATTTGCAGAGCGCGAATGTCTGTGCGGCAGCGAATGCAGTTCCAAGGGACAGTGAAAACCAGGTAGAGCTTTCAGTGCTGGCAGCTTTCGTGTGGGCGCTATCGCTGGACGTTTCGAATTTGGCAGCCGGGCTCTGCCAGAGTCACATAGGAATTGTTGCATCATAACCAACCAAGGCATTTGCAGAGCGCGAATGTCTGTGCGGCAGCGAATGCAGTTCCAAGGGACAGTGAAAACCAGGTAGACCTTTCAGGCTGGCAGCTTTCGTGTGGGCGTAATCGCTGGACGTTTCGAATTTGGCAGCCGGGCTCTTCGACAGTCACATAGGCATTGTTGCATCATAACCAACCAAAGCTCTTGCAGAGCGCGAATGTCTGTGCGGCAGCGAATGCAGTTCCAAGGGACAGTGAAAACCAGGTAGAGCTTTCAGTGCTGGCAGCTTTCGTGTGGGCGCAATCGCTGGACGTTTCTAATTTGGCAGCCGGGCTCTGCGACAGTCACATAGGCATTGTTGGATCATAACCAACCAAAGCTCTTGCAGAGCGCGAATGTCTGTGCGGCAGCGAATGCAGTTCCAAGGGACAGTGAAAACCAGGTAGAGCTTTCAGTGCTGGCAGCTTTCGTGTGGGCGCAATCGCGGGACGTTTCGAATTTGGCAGCCGGGCTCTGCCAGAGTCACGTAGGCATTGTTGCATCATAAACAACCAAAGATCTTGCAGAGCGCGAATGTCTGTGCGGCAGCGAATGCAGTTCCAAGGGACAGTGAAAACCAGGTAGAGCTTTCAGTGCTGGCAGCTTTCGTGTGGGCGCAATCGCTGGACGTTTCGAATTTGGCAGCCGGGCTCTGCGACAGTCACATAGGCATTGTTGCATCATAACCAACCAAAGCTATTGCAGAGCGCGAATGTCTGTGTGGCAGCGAATGCAGTTCCAAGGGACACTGAAAACCAGGTAGAGCTTGCAGTGCTGGCAGCTTTCGTGTGGGCGCTATCGCTGGACGTTTCGAATTTGGCAGCCGGACTCTGCGAGTGTCACATAGGCATTGTTGCATCATAACTAACCAAGGCTTTTGCAGAGCGCGAATGTCTGTGCGGCAGCGAATGCAGTTCCAAGGGACAGTGAAAACCAGGTAGACCTTTCAGGCTGGCAGCTTTCGTGTGGGCGTAATCGCTGGACGTTTCGAATTTGGCAGCCGGGCTCTGCGACAGTCACATAGGCATTGTTGCATCATAACCAACCAAAGCTATTGCAGAGCGCGAATGTCTGTGTGGCAGCGAATGCAGTTCCAAGGGACAGTGAAAACCAGGTAGAGCTTTCAGTGCTGGCAGCTTTCGTGTGGGCGCAATCGCGGGACGTTTCGAATTTGGCAGCTGGGCTCTGCCAGAGTCACATAGGCATTGTTGCATCATAACTAACCAAGGCTTTTGCAGAGCGCGAATGTCTGTGCGGCAGCGAATGCAGTTCCAAGGGACAGTGAAAACCAGGTAGACCTTTCATGCTGGCAGCATTCGTGTGGGCGTAATCGCTGGACTTTTCGAATTTGGCAGCCGGGCTCTGCGACAGTCACATAAGCATTGTTGTATCATATCCAACCAAACATCTTGCAGAGGGCGAATGTCTGTGCGGCAGCGAATGCAGTTCCAAGGGACAGTGAAAACCAGGTAGACTTTCAGGCTGGCAGCTTTCGTGTGGGCGTAATCGCTGGACGTTTCGAATTTGGCAGCCGGGCTCTGCGACAGTCACATAGGCATTGTTGCATCATAACCAACCAAAGCTCTTGCAGAGCGCGAATGTCTGTGCGGCAGCGAATGCAGTTCCAAGGGACAGTGAAAACCAGGTAGAGCTTTCAGTGCTGGCAGCTTTCGTGTGGGCGCAATCGCGGGACGTTTCGAATTTGGCAGCCGGGCTCTGCCAGAGTCACGTAGGTATTGTTGCATCATAAACAATCAAAGCTCTTGCATAGCGCGAATATCTGTGCGGCAGCGAATGCAGTTCCAAGGGACAGTGAAAACCAGGTAGAGCTTTCAGTGCTGGCAGCTTTCGTGTGGGCGCAATCGCTGGACGTTTCGAATTTTGCAGCCGGGCTCTGCGACAGTCACATAGGCATTGTTGCATCATAACCAACCAAAGGTTTTGCAGAGCGCGAATGTCTGTGCGGCAGCGAATGCAGTTCCAAGGGGCAGTGAAAACCAGGTAGAGCTTTTTTCGTGTGGGCGCCATCGCTGGACGTTTCGAATTTGGCAGCCGGGTTCTGCGACAGTCACATAGGCATTGTTGCATCATAACCAACCAAGGCATTTGCAGAGCGCGAATGTGTGTGCGGCAGCGAATGCAGTTCCAAGGGACAGTGAAAACCAGGTAGACCTTTCAGTGCTGGCAGCTTTCGTGTGGGCGCAATCGCGGGACGTTTCGAATTTGGCAGCTGGGCTCTGCCAGAGTCACATAGGCATTGTTGCATCATAACTAACGAAGGCTTTTGCAGAGCGCGAATGTCTGTGCTGCAGCGAATGCAGTTCCAAGGGACAGTGAAAACCAGGTAGAGCTTTCAGTGCTGGCAGCTTTCGTGTGGGCGCAATCGCTGGACGTTTCGAATTTGGCAGCCGGGCTCTGCGACAGTCACATAGGCATTGTTGCATCATACCCAACCAAACATCTTGCAGAGCGCGAATGTCTGTGCGGCAGCGAATGCAGTTCCAAGGGACAGTGAAAACCAGGTAGAGCTTTCAGTGCTGGCAGCTTTCGTGTGGGCGCAATCGCTGGACGTTTCGAATTTGGCAGCCCCGCTCTTCGACAGTCACATAGGCATTGTTGCATCATAACCAACCAAAGCTATTGCAGAGCGCGAATGTCTGTGCGGCAGCGAATGCAGTTCCAAGGGACAGTGAAAACCAGGTAGAGCTTTCAGTGCTGGCAGCTTTCGTGTGGGCGCAATCGCTGGACGTTTCGAATTTGGCAGCCGGGCTCGGCCAGAGTCACATAGGCATTGTTGCATCATAACCAACCAAAGCTTTTGCATAGCGTGAATGTCTGTGCGGCAGCGAATGCAGTTCCAAGGGACAGTGAAAACCAGGTAGACCTTTCAGTGCTGGGAGCTTTCGTGTGGGCGCAATCTCTGGATGTTTCGAATTTGGCAGCCGGGCTCTGCGACAGTCACATAGGCTTTGTTGCATCATAAACAACCAAGGCATTTGCAGAGCGCGAATGTCTTTGCGGCAGCGAATGCAGTTCCAAGGGACAGTGAAAACCAGGTAGAGCTTTCAGTGCTGGCAGCTTTCGTGTGGGCGCAATCGCGGGACGTTTCGAATTTGGCAGCCGGGCTCTGCCAGAGTCACGTAGGCATTGTTGCATCATAAACAATCAAAGCTCTTGCATAGCGCGAATATCTGTGCGGCAGCGAATGCAGTTCCAAGGGACAGTGAAAACCAGGTAGACCTTTCAGTGCTGGGAGCTTTCGTGTGGGCGCAATCTCTGGACGTGTCGAATTTGGCAGCCGGGCTCTGCGACAGTCACATAGGCATTGTTGCATCATAACCAACCAAAGGTTTTGCAGAGCGCGAATGTCTGTACGGCAGCGAATGCAGTTCCAAGGGACAGTGAAAACCAGGTAGAGCTTTTTTCGTGTGGGCGCCATCGCTGGACGTTTCGAATTTGGCAGCCGGGTTCTGCGACAGTCACATAGGCATTGTTGCATCATAACCAACCAAGGCATTTGCAGAGCGCGAATGTGTGTGCGGCAGCGAATGCAGTTCCAAGGGACAGTGAAAACCAGGTAGACCTTTCAGTGCTGGCAGCTTTCGTGTGGGCGCAATCGCGGGACGTTTCGAATTTGGCAGCTGGGCTCTGCCAGAGTCACATAGGCATTGTTGCATCATAACTAACGAAGGCTTTTGCAGAGCGCGAATGTCTGTGCGGCAGCGAATGCAGTTCCAAGGGACAGTGAAAACCAGGTAGAGCTTTCAGTGCTGGCAGCTTTCGTGTGGGCGCAATCGCTGGACGTTTCGAATTTGGCAGCCGGGCTCTGCGACAGTCACATAGGCATTGTTGCATCATACCCAACCAAACATCTTGCAGAGCGCGAATGTCTGTGCGGCAGCGAATGCAGTTCCAAGGGACAGTGAAAACCAGGTAGAGCTTTCAGTGCTGGCAGCTTTCGTGTGGGCGCAATCGCTGGACGTTTCGAATTTGGCAGCCGGGCTCTTCGACAGTCACATAGGCATTGTTGCATCATAACCAACCAAAGCTCTTGCAGAGCGCGAATGTCTGTGCGGCAGCGAATGCAGTTCCAAGGGACAGTGAAAACCAGGTAGAGCTTTCAGTGCTGGCAGCTTTCGTGTGGGCGCAATCGCTGGACGTTTCGAATTTGGCAGCCGGGCTCGGCCAGAGTCACATAGGCATTGTTGCATCATAACCAACCAAAGCTTTTGCATAGCGTGAATGTCTGTGCGGCAGCGAATGCAGTTCCAAGGGACAGTGAAAACCAGGTAGACCTTTCAGTGCTGGGAGCTTTCGTGTGGGCGCAATCTCTGGACGTGTCGAATTTGGCAGCCGGGCTCTGCGACAGTCACGAGGCATTGTTGCATCATAAACAACCAAGGCATTTGCAGAGCGCGAATGTCTGTGCGGCAGCGAATGCAGTTCCAAGGGACAGTGAAAACCAGGTAGAGCTTTCAGTGCTGGCAGCTTTCGTGTGGGCGCTATCGCTGGACGTTTCGAATTTGGCAGCCGGGCTCTGCCAGAGTCACATAGGCATTGTTGCATCATAGCCAACCAAGGCATTTGCAGAGCGCGAATGTCTGTGCGGCAGCGAATGCAGTTCCAAGGGACAGTGAAAACCAGGTAGAGCTTGCAGTGCTGGCACCTTTCGTGTGGGCGCTATCGCTGGACGTTTCGAATTTGGCAGCCGGACTCTGCGAGTGTCACATAGGCATTGTTGCATCATAACTAACCAAGGCTTTTGCAGAGCGCGAATGTCTGTGCGGCAGCGAATGCAGTTCCAAGGGACAGTGAAAACCAGGTAGACCTTTCATGCTGGCAGCATTCATGTGGGCGTAATCGCTGGACGTTTCGAATTTGGCAGCCGGACTCTGCGAGTGTCACATAGGCATTGTTGCATCATAACTAACCAAGGCTTTTGCAGAGCGCGAATGTCTGTGCGGCAGCGAATGCAGTTCCAAGGGACAGTGAAAACCAGGTAGACCTCTCAGTACTGGCAGCTTTCGTCTGGGCGCAATCGCGGGACGTTTCGAATTTGGCAGCTGGGCTCTGCCAGAGTCACGTAGGCATTGTTGCATCATAAAGAACCAAGGCTTTTGCAGAGCGCGAATGTCTGTGCGGCAGCGAATGCAGTTCCAAGGGACAGTGAAAACCAGGTAGACCTTTCAGTGCTGGCAGCTTTCGTGTGGACGCAATCGCTGGACGTTTCGAATTTGGCAGCCGGGTTCTGCGACAGTCACATAGGCATTGTTGCATCATAACCAACCAAAGCTCTTGCAGAGCGCGAATGTCTTTGCAGCAGCGAATGCAGTTCCAAGGGACAGTGAAAACCAGGTAGAGCTTTCAGTGCTGGCTGCTTTCGTGTGGGCGCAATCGCGGGACGTTTCGAATTTGGTAGCCGGGCTCTGCCAGAGTCACGTAGGCATTGTTGCATCATAAACAATCAAAGCTCTTGCAGAGCGCGAATGTCTGTGCGGCAGCGAATGCAGTTCCAAGGGACAGTGAAAACCAGGTAGAGCTTTCAGTGCTAGCAGCTTTCGTGTGGGCGCAATCGCTGGACGTTTCGAATTTGGCAGCCGGGCTCTTCGACAGTCACATAGGCATTGTTGCATCATAACTAACCAAAGCTCTTGCAGAGCGCAAATGTCTGTGCGGCAGCGAATGCAGTTCCAAGGGACAGTGAAAACCAGGTAGAGCTTTCAGTGCTGGCAGCTTTCGTGTGGGCGCAATCGCTGGACGTTTCGAATTGGGCAGCCGGGCTCGGCCAGAGTCACATAGGCATTGTTGCATCATAACCAACCAAAGCTTTTGCATAGCGTGAATGTCTGTGCGGCAGCGAATGCAGTTCCAAGGGACAGTGAAAACCAGGTAGACCTTTCAGTGCTGCGAGCTTTCGTGTGGGCGCAATCTCTGGACGTTTCGAATTTGGCAGCCGGGCTCTGCGACAGTCACATAGGCATTGTTGCATCATAACCAACCAAGGCATTTGCAGAGCGCGAATGTCTGTGCGGCAGCGAATGCAGTTCCAAGGGACAGTTAAAACCAGGTAGAGCTTGCAGTGCTGGCAGCTTTCGTGTGGGCGCTATCGCTGGATGTTTCGAATTTGGCAGCCGGGCTCTGCCAGAGTCACGTAGGCATTGTTGCATCATAGCCAACCAAGGCATTTGCAGAGCGCGAAAGTCTGTGCGGCAGCGAATGCAGTTCCAAGGGACAGTGAAAACCAGGTAGAGCTTTCAGTGCTGGCAGCTTTCGTGTGGGCGTAATTGCTGGACGTTTCGAATTTAGGAGCTGGGCTCGGCCAGATTCACATAGGCATTGTTGCATCATAACCAACAAAAGATTTTGCACAGTGTGAATGTCTGTGCGGCAGCGAATGCAGTTCCAAGGGACAGTGAAAACCAGGTAGAGCTTTCAGTGCTGGCAGCTTTCGTGTGGGCGCAATCGCTGGACGTTTCGAATTTGGCAGCCGTGCTCTGCGACAGTCACATAGGCATTGTTGCATCATAACCAACCAAACCTCTTGCAGAGCGTGAATGTCTGTGCGGCAGCGAATGCAGTTCCAAGGGACAGTGAAAACCAGGTAGAGCTTTCAGTGCTGGGAGCTTTCGTGTGGGCGCAATCGCTGGACATTTCGAATTTGGCAGCCGGGCTCTGCGACAGTCACGTAGGCATTGTTGCATCATAACCAACCAAGGGTTTTGCAGAGCGCGAATGTCTGTGCGGCAGCGAATGCAGTTCCAAGGGACAGTGAAAACCAGGTAGAGCTTTCACTGCTGAGAGATTTCGTGTGGGCGCAATCGCTGGACGTTTCGAATTTGGCAGCCGGGCTCGGCCAGAGTCACATAGGCATTGTTGCATCATAACCAACCAAAGCTTTTGCATAGCGTGAATGTCTGTGCGGCAGCGAATGCAGTTCCAAGGGACAGTGAAAACCAGGTAGAGCTTTCAGTGCTGGCAGCTTTCGTGTGGGCGCAATCTCTGGATGTTTCGAATTTGGCAGCCGGTCTCTGCGACAGTCACATAGCCATTGTTGCATCATAACCAACCAAGGCATTTGCAGAGCGCGAATGTCTGTGCGGCAGCGAATGCAGTTCCAAGGGACAGTGAAAACCAGGTAGAGCTTTCAGTGCTGGCAGCTTTCGTGTGGGCGCTATCGCTGGACGTTTCGAATTTGGCAGCCGGGCTCGGCCAGAGTCACATAGGCATTGTTGCACCATAACCAACCAAATCTTTTGCACAGCGTGAATGTCTGTGCGGCAGCGAATGCAGTTCCAAGGGACAGTGAAAACCAGGTAGACCTTTCAGTGCTGGGAGCTTTCGTGTGGGCGCAATCTCTGGACGTTTCGAATTTGGCAGCTGGGCTCTGCGACAGTCACATAGACATTGTTGCATCATAACCAACCAAGGCATTTGCAGAGCGCGAATGTCTGTGCGGCAGCGAATGCAGTTCCAAGGGACAGTGAAAACCAGGTAGACCTTTCAGTGCTGGCAGCTTTCGTGTGGGCGTAATTGCTGGACGTTTCGAATTTAGGAGCTGGGCTCGGCCACATTCACATAGGCATTGTTGCATCATAACCAACAAAAGATTTTGCACAGTGTGAATGTCTGTGCGGCAGCGAATGCAGTTCCAAGGGACAGTGAAAACCAGGTAGAGCTTTCAGTGCTGGCAGCTTTCGTGTGGGCGCAATCTCTGGATGTTTCGAATTTGGCAGCCGGTCTCTGCGACAGTCACATAGGCATTGTTGCATCATAACCAACCAAGGCATTTGCAGAGCGCGAATGTCTGTGTGGCAGCAAATGCAGTTCCAAGGGACAGTGAAAACCAGGTAGAGCTTTCAGTGCTGGCAGCTTTCGTGTGGGCGCTATCGCTGGACGTTTCGAATTTGGCAGCCGGGCTCGGCCAGAGTCACATAGGCATTATTGCACCATAACCAACCAAATCTTTTGCACAGCGTGAATGTCTGTGCGGCAGCGAATGCAGTTCCAAGGGACAGTGAAAACCAGGTAGAGCTTTCAGTGCTGGCAGCTTTCGTGTGGGCGCAATCGCTGGACGTTTCGAATTTGGCAGCCGGGCTCGGCCAGAGTCACATAGGCATTGTTGCATCATAACCAACCAAAGCTTTTGCATAGCGTGAATGTCTGTGCGGCAGCGAATGCAGTTCCAAGGGACAGTGAAAACCAGGTAGAGCTTTCAGTGCTGGCAGCTTTCGTGTGGGCGCAATCTCTGGATGTTTCGAATTTGGCAGCCGGTCTCTGCGACAGTCACATAGCCATTGTTGCATCATAACCAACCAAGGCATTTGCAGAGCGCGAATGTCTGTGCGGCAGCGAATGCAGTTCCAAGGGACAGTGAAAACCAGGTAGAGCTTTCAGTGCTGGCAGCTTTCGTGTGGGCGCTATCGCTGGACGTTTCGAATTTGGCAGCCGGGCTCGGCCAGAGTCACATAGGCATTGTTGCATCATAACCAACCAAGGCATTTGCAGAGCGCGAATGTCTGTGCGGCAGCGAATGCAGTTCCAAGGGACAGTGAAAACCAGGTAGACCTTTCAGTGCTGGCAGCTTTCGTGTGGGCGTAATTGCTGGACGTTTCGAATTTAGGAGCTGGGCTCGGCCACATTCACATAGGCATTGTTGCATCATAACCAACAAAAGATTTTGCACAGTGTGAATGTCTGTGCGGCAGCGAATGCAGTTCCAAGGGACAGTGAAAACCAGGTAGAACTTTCAGTGCTGGCAGCTTTCGTGTGGGCGCAATCTCTGGATGTTTCGAATTTGGCAGCCGGTCTCTGCGACAGTCACATAGGCATTGTTGCATCATAACCAACCAAGGCATTTGCAGAGCGCGAATGTCTGTGTGGCAGCAAATGCAGTTCCAAGGGACAGTGAAAACCAGGTAGAGCTTTCAGTGCTGGCAGCTTTCGTGTGGGCGCTATCGCTGGACGTTTCGAATTTGGCAGCCGGGCTCGGCCAGAGTCACATAGGCATTATTGCACCATAACCAACCAAATCTTTTGCACAGCGTGAATGTCTGTGCGGCAGCGAATGCAGTTCCAAGGGACAGTGAAAACCAGGTAGAGCTTTCAGTGCTGGCAGCTTTCGTGTGGGCGCAATCGCTGGACGTTTCGAATTTGGCAGCCGGGCTCTGCGACAGTCACGTAGGCATTGTTGCATCATAACCAACCAAGGGTTTTGCAGAGCGCGAATGTCTGTGCGGCAGCGAATGCAGTTCCAAGGGACAGTGAAAACCAGGTAGAGCTTTCACTGCTGAGAGATTTCGTGTGGGCGCAATCGCTGGACGTTTCGAATTTGGCAGCCGGGCTCGGCCAGAGTCACATAGGCATTGTTGCATCATAACCAACCAAAGCTTTTGCATAGCGTGAATGTCTGTGCGGCAGCGAATGCAGTTCCAAGGGACAGTGAAAACCAGGTAGAGCTTTCAGTGCTGGCAGCTTTCGTGTGGGCGCAATCTCTGGATGTTTCGAATTTGGCAGCCGGTCTCTGCGACAGTCACATAGCCATTGTTGCATCATAACCAACCAAGGCATTTGCAGAGCGCGAATGTCTGTGCGGCAGCGAATGCAGTTCCAAGGGACAGTGAAAACCAGGTAGACCTTTCAGTGCTGGGAGCTTTCGTGTGGGCGCAATCGCTGGACATTTCGAATTTGGCAGCCGGGCTCTGCGACAGTCACGTAGGAATTGTTGCATCATAACCAACCAAGGGTTTTGCAGAGCGCGAATGTCTGTGCGGCAGCGAATGCAGTTCCAAGGGACAGTGAAAACCAGGCAGAGCTTTCAGTGCTGGCAGCTTTCCTGTGGGCGCAATCGCTGGACGTTTCGAATTTGGCAGCCAGGCTCTACGACAGTCACATAGGCATTGTTGCATCATAACCAACCAAGGAATTTGCAGAGCGCGAATGTCTGTGCGGCAGCGAATGCAGTTCCAAGGGACAGTGAAAACCAGGTAGAGCTTTCATGCTGGCAGCTTTCGTGTGGGCGTAATCGCTGGACGTTTCGAATTTGGCAGCCGGGCTCTGCGACAGTCACATAGGCATTGTTGCATCATAACCAACCAAGGCATTTGCAGAGCGCGAATGTCTGTGCGGCAGCGAATGCAGTTCCAAGGGACAGTGAAAACCAGGCAGAGCTTTCAGTGCTGGCAGCATTCGTGTGGGCACTATCGCAGGACGTTACGAATTTCGCAGCCGGGCTCTGCCAGAGTCACATAGGCATTGTTGCATCATAACCAACCAAGGCATTTGCAGAGCGCGAATGTCTGTGCGGCAGCGAATGCAGTTCCAAGGGACAGTGAAAACCAGGTAGACCTTTCATGCTGGCAGCTTTCGTGTCGGCGTAATCGCTGGACGTTTCGAATTTGGCAGCCGGGCTCTGCCAGAGTCACATAGGTATTGTTGCATCATAACCAACCAAGGCATTTGCAGAGCGCGAATGTCTGTGCGGCAGCGAATGCAGTTCCAAGGGACAGTGAAAACCAGGTAGACCTTTCAGTACTGGCAGCTTTCGTCTGGGCGCAATCGCTGGACGTTTCGAGTTTGGCAGCTGGGCTCTGCCAGAGTCACATAGGCATTGTTGCATCATAAACAACCAAGGCTTTTGCAGAGCGCGAATGTCTGTGCGGCAGCGAATGCAGTTCCAAGGGACAGTGAAAACCAGGTAGAGCTTTCAGTGCTGGCAGCTTTCGTGTGGGCGCAATCGCTGGATGTTTCGAATTTGGCAGCCGGGCTCTGCGACAGTCACATAGGCATTGTTGCATCATAACCAACCGAAGCTCTTGCAGAGGGCGAATGTCTGTGCGGCAGCGAATGCAGTTCCAAGGGACAGTGAAAACCAGGTAGAGCTTTCAGTGCCGGCAGCTTTCGTGTGGGCGCAATCGCTGGACGTTTCGAATTTGGCAGCCGGGTTCTGCGACAGTCACATAGGCATTGTTGCATCATAACCAACCAAGGCATTTGCAGAGCGCGAATGTCTGTGCGGCAGCGAATGCAGTTCCAAGGGACAGTGAAAACCAGGTAGAGCTTTCAGTGCTGGCAGCTTTCGTGTGGGCGCAATCGCGGGACGTTTCGAATTTGGCAGCTTGGCTCTGCCAGAGTCACGTAGGCATTGTTGCATCATAAACAACCAAAGCTTTTGCAGAGCGCGAATGTCTGTGCGGCAGCGAATGCAGTTCCAAGGGACAGTGAAAACCAGGTAGACCTTTCATGCTGGCAGCATTCGTGTGGGCGTAATCGCTGGACGTTTTGAATTTGGCAGCCGGGCTCTGCGACAGTCACATAGGCATTGTTGCATCATAACCAACCAAACATCTTGCAGAGCGCGAATGTCTGTGCGGCAGCGAATGCAGTTCCAAGGGACAGTGAAAACCAGGTAGAGCTTTCAGTGCTGGCAGCTTTCGTGTGGGCGCAATCGCTGGACGTTTCGAATTTGGCTGCCGGGCTCTGCGACAGTCACATAGGCATTGTTGCATCATAACCAACCAAAGCTCTTGCAGAGCGCGAATGTCTGTGCGGCAGCGAATGCAGTTCCAAGGGACAGTGAAAACCAGTTAGAGCTTTCAGTGCTGGCAGCTTTCGTCTGGGCGCAATCGCGGGACGTTTCGAATTTGGCAGCCCGGCTCTTCGACAGTCACATAGGCATTGTTGCATCATAACCAACCAAAGCTCTTGCAGAGCGCGAATGTCTGTGCGGCAGCGAATGCAGTTCCAAGGGACAGTGAAAACCAGGTAGACCTTTCAGTGCTGGCAGCTTTCGTGTGGGCGCAATCGCTGGACGTTTCGAATTTGGCAGCCGGGCTCGGCCAGAGTCACATAGGCATTGTTGCATCATAACCAACCAAAGCTATTGCAGAGCGCGAATGTCTGTGCGGCAGCGAATGCAGTTCCAAGGGACAGTGAAAACCAGGTAGAGCTTTCAGTGCTGGCAGCTTTCGTGTGGGCGCAATCGCGGGACGTTTCGAATTTGGCAGCTGGGCTCTGCCAGAGTCACATAGGCATTGTTGCATCATAACTAACCAAGGCTTTTGCAGAGCGCGAATGTCTGTGCGGCAGCGAATGCAGTTCCAAGGGACAGTGAAAACCAGGTAGACCTTTCATGCTGGCAGCATTCGTGTGGGCGTAATCGCTGGACTTTTAGAATTTGGCAGCCGGGCTCTGCGACAGTCACATAAGCATTGTTGTATCATACCCAACCAAACATCTTGCAGAGGGCGAATGTCTGTGCGGCAGCGAATGCAGTTCCAAGGGACAGTGAAAACCAGGTAGAGCTTTCAGTGCTGGCATCTTTCGTGTGGACTCAATCGCTGGACGTTTCGAATTTGGCAGCCGGGCTCTGCGACAGTCACATAGGCATTGTTGCATCATAACCAACCAAAGCTATTGCAGAGCGCGAATGTCTGTGTGGCAGCGAATGCAGTTCCAAGGGACAGTGAAAACCAGGTAGACCTTTCAGTGCTGGCAGCTTTCGTGTGGGCGCAATCGCTGGACGTTTCTAATTTAGCAGCTGGGCTCGGCCAGATTCACATAGGCATTGTTGCATCATAACCAACAAAAGATTTTGCACAGTGTGAATGTCTGTGCGGCAGCGAATGCAGTTCCAAGGGACAGTGAAAACCAGGTAGAGCTTCCAGTGCTGGCAGCTTTCATGTGGGCGCAATCGCTGGACGTTTCGAATTTGGCAGCCGGGCTCTGCGACAGTCACATAGGCATTGTTGCATCATAACCAACCGAAGCTCTTGCAGAGGGCGAATGTCTGTGCGGCAGCGAATGCAGTTCCAAGGGACAGTGAAAACCAGGTAGAGCTTTCAGTGCCGGCAGCTTTCGTGTGGGCGCAATCGCTGGACGTTTCGAATTTGGCAGCCGGGCTCTGCCAGAGTCACATAGGCATTGTTGCATCATAGCCAACCAAGGCATTTGCAGAGCGCGAATGTCTGTGCGGCAGCGAATGCAGTTCCAAGGGACAGTGAAAACCAGGTAGAGCTTTCAGTGCTGGCAGCTTTCGTGTGGGCGCTATCGCTGGACGTTTCGAATTTGGCAGCCGGGCTCTGCCAGAGTCACATAGGAATTGTTGCATCATAACCAACCAAGGCATTTGCAGAGCGCGAATGTCTGTGCGGCAGCGAATGCAGTTCCAAGGGACAGTGAAAACCAGGTAGAGCTTTCAGTGCTGGCAGCTTTCGTGTGGGCGCTATCGCTGGACGTTTCGAATTTGGCAGCCGGGCTCGGCCAGAGTCACATAGGCATTGTTGCACCATAACCAACCAAATCTTTTGCACAGCGTGAATGTCTGTGCGGCAGCGAATGCAGTTCCAAGGGACAGTGAAAACCAGGTAGACCTTTCAGTGCTGGGAGCTTTCGTGTGGGCGCAATCTCTGGACGTTTCGAATTTGGCAGCTGGGCTCTGCGACAGTCACATAGACATTGTTGCATCATAACCAACCAAGGCATTTGCAGAGCGCGAATGTCTGTGCGGCAGCGAATGCAGTTCCAAGGGACAGTGAAAACCAGGTAGGCCTTTCAGTGCTGGCAGCTTTCGTGTGGGCGTAATTGCTGGACGTTTCGAATTTAGGAGCTGGGCTCGGCCACATTCACATAGGCATTGTTGCGTCATAACCAACAAAAGATTTTGCACAGTGTGAATGTCTGTGCGGCAGCGAATGCAGTTCCAAGGGACAGTGAAAACCAGGTAGAGCTTTCAGTGCTGGCAGCTTTCGTGTGGGCGCAATCTCTGGATGTTTCGAATTTGGCAGCCGGTCTCTGCGACAGTCACATAGGCATTGTTGCATCATAACCAACCAAGGCATTTGCAGAGCGCGAATGTCTGTGTGGCAGCAAATGCAGTTCCAAGGGACAGTGAAAACCAGGTAGAGCTTTCAGTGCTGGCAGCTTTCGTGTGGGCACTATCGCTGGACGTTTCGAATTTGGCAGCCGGGCTCGGCCAGAGTCACATAGGCATTATTGCACCATAACCAACCAAATCTTTTGCACAGCGTGAATGTCTGTGCGGCAGCGAATGCAGTTCCAAGGGACAGTGAAAACCAGGTAGAGCTTTCAGTGCTGGCAGCTTTCGTGTGGGCGCAATCGCTGGACGTTTCGAATTTGGCAGCCGGGCTCTGCGACAGTCACGTAGGCATTGTTGCATCATAACCAACCAAGGGTTTTGCAGAGCGCGAATGTCTGTGCGGCAGCGAATGCAGTTCCAAGGGACAGTGAAAACCAGGTAGAGCTTTCACTGCTGAGAGATTTCGTGTGGGCGCAATCGCTGGACGTTTCGAATTTGGCAGCCGGGCTCGGCCAGAGTCACATAGGCATTGTTGCATCATAACCAACCAAAGCTTTTGCATAGCGTGAATGTCTGTGCGGCAGCGAATGCAGTTCCAAGGGACAGTGAAAACCAGGTAGAGCTTTCAGTGCTGGCAGCTTTCGTGTGGGCGCAATCTCTGGATGTTTCGAATTTGGCAGCCGGTCTCTGCGACAGTCACATAGCCATTGTTGCATCATAACCAACCAAGGCATTTGCAGAGCGCGAATGTCTGTGCGGCAGCGAATGCAGTTCCAAGGGACAGTGAAAACCAGGTAGACCTTTCAGTGCTGGGAGCTTTCGTGTGGGCGCAATCGCTGGACATTTCGAATTTGGCAGCCGGGCTCTGCGACAGTCACGTAGGAATTGTTGCATCATAACCAACCAAGGGTTTTGCAGAGCGCGAATGTCTGTGCGGCAGCGAATGCAGTTCCAAGGGACAGTGAAAACCAGGCAGAGCTTTCAGTGCTGGCAGCTTTCCTGTGGGCGCAATCGCTGGACGTTTCGAATTTGGCAGCCAGGCTCTACGACAGTCACATAGGCATTGTTGCATCATAACCAACCAAGGAATTTGCAGAGCGCGAATGTCTGTGCGGCAGCGAATGCAGTTCCAAGGGACAGTGAAAACCAGGTAGAGCTTTCATGCTGGCAGCTTTCGTGTGGGCGTAATCGCTGGACGTTTCGAATTTGGCAGCCGGGCTCTGCGACAGTCACATAGGCATTGTTGCATCATAACCAACCAAGGCATTTGCAGAGCGCGAATGTCTGTGCGGCAGCGAATGCAGTTCCAAGGGACAGTGAAAACCAGGCAGAGCTTTCAGTGCTGGCAGCATTCGTGTGGGCACTATCGCAGGACGTTTCGAGTTTGGCAGCTGGGCTCTGCCAGAGTCACATAGGCATTGTTGCATCATAAACAACCAAGGCTTTTGCAGAGCGCGAATGTCTGTGCGGCAGCGAATGCAGTTCCAAGGGACAGTGAAAACCAGGTAGAGCTTTCAGTGCTGGCAGCTTTCGTGTGGGCGCAATCGCTGGATGTTTCGAATTTGGCAGCCGGGCTCTGCGACAGTCACATAGGCATTGTTGCATCATAACCAACCGAAGCTCTTGCAGAGGGCGAATGTCTGTGCGGCAGCGAATGCAGTTCCAAGGGACAGTGAAAACCAGGTAGAGCTTTCAGTGCCGGCAGCTTTCGTGTGGGCGCAATCGCTGGACGTTTCGAATTTGGCAGCCGGGTTCTGCGACAGTCACATAGGCATTGTTGCATCATAACCAACCAAGGCATTTGCAGAGCGCGAATGTCTGTGCGGCAGCGAATGCAGTTCCAAGGGACAGTGAAAACCAGGTAGACCTTTCAGTGCTGGCAGCTTTCGTGTGGGCGCAATCGCGGGACGTTTCGAATTTGGCAGCTTGGCTCTGCCAGAGTCACGTAGGCATTGTTGCATCATAAACAACCAAAGCTTTTGCAGAGCGCGAATGTCTGTGCGGCAGCGAATGCAGTTCCAAGGGACAGTGAAAACCAGGTAGACCTTTCATGCTGGCAGCATTCGTGTGGGCGTAATCGCTGGACGTTTTGAATTTGGCAGCCGGGCTCTGCGACAGTCACATAGGCATTGTTGCATCATAACCAACCAAACATCTTGCAGAGCGCGAATGTCTGTGCGGCAGCGAATGCAGTTCCAAGGGACAGTGAAAACCAGGTAGAGCTTTCAGTGCTGGCAGCTTTCGTGTGGGCGCAATCGCTGGACGTTTCGAATTTGGCAGCCGGGCTCTGCGACAGTCACATAGGCATTGTTGCATCATAACCAACCAAAGGTTTTGCAGAGCGCGAATGTCTGTGCGGCAGCGAATGCAGTTCCAAGGGACAGTGAAAACCAGGTAGAGCTTTCAGTGCTGGCAGCTTTCGTGTGGGCGCAATCGCTGGACGTTTCGAATTTGGCTGCCGGGCTCTGCGACAGTCACATAGGCATTGTTGCATCATAACCAACCAAAGCTCTTGCAGAGCGCGAATGTCTGTGCGGCAGCGAATGCAGTTCCAAGGGACAGTGAAAACCAGGTAGAGCTTTCAGTGCTGGCAGCTTTCGTCTGGGCGCAATCGCGGGACGTTTCGAATTTGGCAGCCCGGCTCTTCGACAGTCACATAGGCATTGTTGCATCATAACCAACCAAAGCTCTTGCAGAGCGCGAATGTCTGTGCGGCAGCGAATGCAGTTCCAAGGGACAGTGAAAACCAGGTAGACCTTTCAGTGCTGGCAGCTTTCGTGTGGGCGCAATCGCTGGACGTTTCGAATTTGGCAGCCGGGCTCGGCCAGAGTCACATAGGCATTGTTGCATCATAACCAACCAAAGCTATTGCAGAGCGCGAATGTCTGTGCGGCAGCGAATGCAGTTCCAAGGGACAGTGAAAACCAGGTAGAGCTTTCAGTGCTGGCAGCTTTCGTGTGGGCGCAATCGCGGGACGTTTCGAATTTGGCAGCTGGGCTCTGCCAGAGTCACATAGGCATTGTTGCATCATAACTAACCAAGGCTTTTGCAGAGCGCGAATGTCTGTGCGGCAGCGAATGCAATTCCAAGGGACAGTGAAAACCAGGTAGACCTTTCATGCTGGCAGCATTCGTGTGGGCGTAATCGCTGGACTTTTAGAATTTGGCAGCCGGGCTCTGCGACAGTCACATAAGCATTGTTGTATCATACCCAACCAAACATCTTGCAGAGGGCGAATGTCTGTGCGGCAGCGAATGCAGTTCCAAGGGACAGTGAAAACCAGGTAGAGCTTTCAGTGCTGGCATCTTTCGTGTGGGCGCAATCGCTGGACGTTTCGAATTTGGCAGCCGGGCTCTGCGACAGTCACATAGGCATTGTTGCATCATAACCAACCAAAGCTATTGCAGAGCGCGAATGTCTGTGTGGCAGCGAATGCAGTTCCAAGGGACAGTGAAAACCAGGTAGACCTTTCAGTGCTGGCAGCTTTCGTGTGGGCGCAATCGCTGGACGTTTCTAATTTAGCAGCTGGGCTCGGCCAGATTCACATAGGCATTGTTGCATCATAACCAACAAAAGATTTTGCACAGTGTGAATGTCTGTGCGGCAGCGAATGCAGTTCCAAGGGACAGTGAAAACCAGGTAGAGCTTCCAGTGCTGGCAGCTTTCATGTGGGCGCAATCGCTGGAGGTTTCGAATTTGGCAGCCGGGCTCTGCGACAGTCACATAGGCATTGTTGCATCATAACCAACCGAAGCTCTTGCAGAGGGCGAATGTCTGTGCGGCAGCGAATGCAGTTCCAAGGGACAGTGAAAACCAGGTAGAGCTTTCAGTGCCGGCAGCTTTCGTGTGGGCGCAATCGCTGGACGTTTCGAATTTGGCAGCCGGGCTCTGCCAGAGTCACATAGGCATTGTTGCATCATAGCCAACCAAGGCATTTGCAGAGCGCGAATGTCTGTGCGGCAGCGAATGCAGTTCCAAGGGACAGTGAAAACCAGGTAGAGCTTTCAGTGCTGGCAGCTTTCGTGTGGGCGCTATCGCTGGACGTTTCGAATTTGGCAGCCGGGCTCTGCCAGAGTCACATAGGAATTGTTGCATCATAACCAACCAAGGCATTTGCAGAGCGCGAATGTCTGTGCGGCAGCGAATGCAGTTCCAAGGGACAGTGAAAACCAGGTAGACCTTTCAGGCTGGCAGCTTTCGTGTGGGCGTAATCGCTGGACGTTTCGAATTTGGCAGCCGGGCTCTTCGACAGTCACATAGGCATTGTTGCATCATAACCAACCAAAGCTCTTGCAGAGCGCGAATGTCTGTGCGGCAGCGAATGCAGTTCCAAGGGACAGTGAAAACCAGGTAGAGCTTTCAGTGCTGGCAGCTTTCGTGTGGGCGCAATCGCTGGACGTTTCTAATTTGGCAGCCGGGCTCTGCGACAGTCACATAGGCATTGTTGCATCATAACCAACCAAAGCTCTTGCAGAGCGCGAATGTCTGTGCGGCAGCGAATGCAGTTCCAAGGGACAGTGAAAACCAGGTAGAGCTTTCAGTGCTGGCAGCTTTCGTGTGGGCGCAATCGCGGGACGTTTCGAATTTGGCAGCCGGGCTCTGCCAGAGTCACGTAGGCATTGTTGCATCATAAACAACCAAAGATCTTGCAGAGCGCGAATGTCTGTGCGGCAGCGAATGCAGTTCCAAGGGACAGTGAAAACCAGGTAGAGCTTTCAGTGCTGGCAGCTTTCGTGTGGGCGCAATCGCTGGACGTTTCGAATTTGGCAGCCGGGCTCTGCGACAGTCACATAGGCATTGTTGCATCATAACCAACCAAAGCTATTGCAGAGCGCGAATGTCTGTGTGGCAGCGAATGCAGTTCCAAGGGACAGCGAAAACCAGGTAGAGCTTTCAGTGCTGGCAGCTTTCGTGTGGGCGCAATCGCTGGACGTTTCGAATTTGGCAGCCGGGCTCGGCCAGAGTCACATAGGCATTGTTGCATCATAACCAACCAAAGGTTTTGCAGAGCGCGAATGTCTGTACGGCAGCGAATGCAGTTCCAAGGGACAGTGAAAACCAGGTAGAGCTTTTTTCGTGTGGGCGCCATCGCTGGACGTTTCGAATTTGGCAGCCGGGTTCTGCGACAGTCACATAGGCATTGTTGCATCATAACCAACCAAGGCATTTGCAGAGCGCGAATGTCTGTGCGGCAGCGAATGCAGTTCCAAGGGACAGTGAAAACCAGGTAGAGCTTTCAGTGCTGGCAGCTTTCGTGTGGGCGCAATCGCGGGACGTTTCGAATTTGGCAGCTGGGCTCTGCCAGAGTCACATAGGCATTGTTGCATCATAACTAACGAAGGCTTTTGCAGAGCGCGAATGTCTGTGCGGCAGCGAATGCAGTTCCAAGGGACAGTGAAAACCAGGTAGAGCTTTCAGTGCTGGCAGCTTTCGTGTGGGCGCAATCGCTGGACGTTTCGAATTTGGCAGCCGGGCTCTTCGACAGTCACATAGGCATTGTTGCATCATAACCAACCAAAGCTCTTGCAGAGCGCGAATGTCTGTGCGGCAGCGAATGCAGTTCCAAGGGACAGTGAAAACCAGGTAGAGCTTTCAGTGCTGGCAGCTTTCGTGTGGGCGCTATCGCTGGACGTTTCGAATTTGGCAGCCGGGCTCGGCCAGAGTCACATAGGCATTGTTGCATCATAACGAACCAAAGCTTTTGCATAGCGTGAATGTCTGTGCGGCAGCGAATGCAGTTCCAAGGGACAGTGAAAACCAGGTAGACCTTTCAGTGCTGGGAGCTTTCGTGTGGGCGCAATCTCTGGACGTTTCGAATTTGGCAGCCGGGCTCTGCGACAGTCACATAGGCATTGTTGCATCATAAACAACCAAGGCATTTGCAGAGCGCGAATGTCTGTGCGGCAGCGAATGCAGTTCCAAGGGACAGTGAAAACCAGGTAGAGCTTTCAGTGCTGGCAGCTTTCGTGTGGGCGCAATCGCGGGACGTTTCGAATTTGGCAGCCGGGCTCTGCCAGAGTCACATAGGCATTGTTGCATCATAGCCAACCAAGGCATTTGCAGAGCGCGAATGTCTGTGCGGCAGCGAATGCAGTTCCAAGGGACAGTGAAAACCAGGTAGAGCTTGCAGTGCTGGCAGCTTTCGTGTGGGCGCTATCGCTGGACGTTTCGAATTTGGCAGCCGGACTCTGCGAGTGTCACATAGGCATTGTTGCATCATAACTAACCAAGGCTTTTGCAGAGCGCGAATGTCTGTGCGGCAGCGAATGCAGTTCCAAGGGACAGTGAAAACCAGGTAGACCTTTCATGCTGGCAGCATTCGTGTGGGCGTAATCGCTGGACGTTTCGAATTTGGCAGACGGACTCTGCGAGTGTCACATAGGCAGTGTTGCATCATAACTAACCAAGGCTTTTGCAGAGCGCGAATGTCTGTGCGGCAGCGAATGCAGTTCCAAGGGACAGTGAAAACCAGGTAGACCTCTCAGTACTGGCAGCTTTCGTCTGGGCGCAATCGCGGGACGTTTCGAATTTGGCAGCTGGGCTCTGCCAGAGTTACGTAGGCATTGTTGCATCATAAAGAACCAAGGCTTTTGCAGAGCGCGAATGTCTGTGCGGCAGCGAATGCAGTTCCAAGGGACAGTGAAAACCAGGTAGACCTTTCAGTGCTGGCAGCTTTCGTGTGGACGCAATCGCTGGACGTTTCGAATTTGGCAGCCGGGTTCTGCGACAGTCACATAGGCATTGTTGCATCATAACCAACCAAAGCTCTTGCAGAGCGCGAATGTCTGTGCAGCAGCGAATGCAGTTCCAAGGGACAGTGAAAACCAGGTAGAGCTTTCAGTGCTGGCAGCTTTCGTGTGGGCGCAATCGCGGGACGTTTCGAATTTGGCAGCCGGGCTCTGCCAGAGTCACGTAGGCATTGTTGCATCATAAACAATCAAAGCTCTTGCAGAGCGCGAATGTCTGTGCGGCAGCGAATGCAGTTCCAAGGGACAGTGAAAACCAGGTAGAGCTTTCAGTGCTGGGAGCTTTCATGTGGGCGCAATCGCTGGACGTTTCGAATTTGGCAGCCGGGCTCTGCGACAGTCACATAGGCATTGTTGCATCATAACCAACCGAAGCTCTTGCAGAGGGCGAATGTCTGTGCGGCAGCGAATGCAGTTCCAAGGGACAGTGAAAACCAGGTAGACCTTTCAGTGCCGGCAGCTTTCGTGTGGGCGCAATCGCTGGACGTTTCGAATTTGGCAGCCGGGCTCTGCCAGAGTCACATAGGCATTGTTGCATCATAGCCAACCAAGGCATTTGCAGAGCGCGAATGTCTGTGCGGCAGCGAATGCAGTTCCAAGGGACTGTGAAAACCAGGTAGAGCTTGCAGTGCTGGCAGCTTTCGTGTGGGCGCTATCGCTGGACGTTTCGAATTTGGCAGCCGGGCTCTGCCAGAGTCACATAGGAATTGTTGCATCATAACCAACCAAGGCATTTGCAGAGCGCGAATGTCTGTGCGGCAGCGAATGCAGTTCCAAGGGACAGTGAAAACCAGGTAGACCTTTCAGGCTGGCAGCTTTCGTGTGGGCGTAATCGCTGGACGTTTCGAATTTGGCAGCCGGGCTCTGCGACAGTCACATAGGCATTGTTGCATCATAACCAACCAAGGCATTTGCAGAGCGCGAATGTCTGTGCGGCAGCGAATGCAGTTCCAAGGGACAGTGAAAACCAGGTAGAGCTTTCAGTGCTGGCAGCTTTCGTGTGGGCGCAATCGCGGGACGTTTCGAATTTGGCAGCCGGGCTCTGCCAGAGTCACGTAGGCATTGTTGCATCATAAACAACCAAAGCTCTTGCAGAGCGCGAATGTCTGTGCGGCAGCGAATGCAGTTCCAAGGGACAGTGAAAACCAGGTAGAGCTTTCAGTGCTGGCAGCTTTCGTGTGGGCGCAATCGCGGGACGTTTCGAATTTGGCAGCTGGGCTCTGCCAGAGTCACATAGGCATTGTTGCATCATAACTAACCAAGGCTTTTGCAGAGCGCGAATGTCTGTGCGGCAGCGAATGCAGTTCCAAGGGACAGTGAAAACCAGGTAGACCTTTCATGCTGGCAGCATTCGTGTGGGCGTAATCGCTGGACTTTTCGAATTTGGCAGCCGGGCTCTGCGACAGTCACATAAGCATTGTTGTATCATACCCAACCAAACATCTTGCAGAGGGCGAATGTCTGTGCGGCAGCGAATGCAGTTCCAAGGGACAGTGAAAACCAGGTAGAGCTTTCAGTGCTGGCATCTTTCGTGTGGACTCAATCGCTGGACATTTCGAATTTGGCAGCCGGGCTCTGCGACAGTCACATAGGGATTGTTGCATCATAACCAACCAAGGCATTTGCAGAGCGCGAATGTCTGTGCGGCAGCGAATGCAGTTCCAAGGGACAGTGAAAACCAGGTAGAGCTTTCAGTGCTGGCAGCTTTCGTGTGGGCGCAATCTCTGGACGTTTCGAATTTGGCAGCCGGGCTCTGCCAGAGTCACATAGGCATTGTTGCATCATAGCCAACCAAGGCATTTGCAGAGCGTGAATGTCTGTGCGGCAGCGAATGCAGTTCCAAGGGACAGTGAAAAACAGGTAGAGCTTGCAGTGCTGGCAGCTTTCGTGTGGGCGCAATCGCTGGACGTTTCGAATTTGGCAGCCGGGCTCTGCCAGAGTCACATAGGAATTGTTGCATCATAACCAACCAAGGAATTTGCAGAGCGCGAATGTCTGTGTGGCAGCGAATGCAGTTCCAAGGGACAGTGAAAACCAGGTAGAGCTTGCAGTGCTGGCAGCTTTCGTGTGGGCGCTATCGCTGGACGTTTCGAATTTGGCAGCCGGACTCTGCGAGTGTCACATAGGCATTGTTGCATCATAACTAACCAAGGCTTTTGCAGAGCGCGAATGTCTGTGCGGCAGCGAATGCAGTTCCAAGGGACAGTGAAAACCAGGTAGACTTTCAGGCTGGCAGCTTTCGTGTGGGCGTAATCGCTGGACGTTTCGAATTTGGCAGCCGGGCTCTGCGACAGTCACATAGGCATTGTTGCATCATAACCAACCAAAGCTCTTGCAGAGCGCGAATGTCTGTGCGGCAGCGAATGCAGTTCCAAGGGACAGTGAAAACCAGGTAGAGCTTTCAGTGCTGGCAGCTTTCGTGTGGGCGCAATCGCGGGACGTTTCGAATTTGGCAGCCGGGCTCTGCCAGAGTCACGTAGGCATTGTTGCATCATAAACAATCAAAGCTCTTGCATAGCGCGAATATCTGTGCGGCAGCGAATGCAGTTCCAAGGGACAGTGAAAACCAGGTAGAGCTTTCAGTGCTGGCAGCTTTCGTGTGGGCGCAATCGCTGGACGTTTCGAATTTTGCAGCCGGGCTCTGCGACAGTCACATAGGCATTGTTGCATCATAACCAACCAAAGGTTTTGCAGAGCGCGAATGTCTGTACGGCAGCGAATGCAGTTCCAAGGGACAGTGAAAACCAGGTAGAGCTTTTTTCGTGTGGGCGCCATCGCTGGACGTTTCGAATTTGGCAGCCGGGTTCTGCGACAGTCACATAGGCATTGTTGCATCATAACCAACCAAGGCATTTGCAGAGCGCGAATGTGTGTGCGGCAGCGAATGCAGTTCCAAGGGACAGTGAAAACCAGGTAGACCTTTCAGTGCTGGCAGCTTTCGTGTGGGCGCAATCGCGGGACGTTTCGAATTTGGCAGCTGGGCTCTGCCAGAGTCACATAGGCATTGTTGCATCATAACTAACGCAGGCTTTTGCAGAGCGCTAATGTCTGTGCTGCAGCGAATGCAGTTCCAAGGGACAGTGAAAACCAGGTAGAGCTTTCAGTGCTGGCAGCTTTCGTGTGGGCGCAATCGCTGGACGTTTCGAATTTGGCAGCCGGGCTCTGCGACAGTCACATAGGCATTGTTGCATCATACCCAACCAAACATCTTGCAGAGCGCGAATGTCTGTGCGGCAGCGAATGCAGTTCCAAGGGACAGTGAAAACCAGGTAGAGCTTTCAGTGCTGGCAGCTTTCGTGTGGGCGCAATCGCTGGACGTTTCGAATTTGGCAGCCGGGCTCTTCGACAGTCACATAGGCATTGTTGCATCATAACCAACCAAAGCTCTTGCAGAGCGCGAATGTCTGTGCGGCAGCGAATGCAGTTCCAAGGGACAGTGAAAACCAGGTAGAGCTTTCAGTGCTGGCAGCTTTCGTGTGGGCGCAATCGCTGGACGTTTCGAATTTGGCAGCCGGGCTCGGCCAGAGTCACATAGGCATTGTTGCATCATAACCAACCAAAGCTTTTGCATAGCGTGAATGTCTGTGCGGCAGCGAATGCAGTTCCAAGGGACAGTGAAAACCAGGTAGACCTTTCAGTGCTGGGAGCTTTCGTGTGGGCGCAATCGCTGGACGTTTCGAATTTGGCAGCCGGGCTCTGCGACAGTCACATAGGCATTGTTGCATCATAAACAACCAAGGCATTTGCAGAGCGCGAATGTCTGTGCGGCAGCGAATGCAGTTCCAAGGGACAGTGAAAACCAGGTAGAGCTTTCAGTGCTGGCAGCTTTCGTGTGGGCGCAATCGCGGGACGTTTCGAATTTGGCAGCCGGGCTCTGCCAGAGTCACATAGGCATTGTTGCATCATAGCCAACCAAGGCATTTGCAGAGCGCGAATGTCTGTGCGGCAGCGAATGCAGTTCCAAGGGACAGTGAAAACCAGGTAGAGCTTGCAGTGCTGGCAGCTTTCGTGTGGGCGCTATCGCTGGACGTTTCGAATTTGGCAGCCGGACTCTGCGAGTGTCACATAGGCATTGTTGCATCATAACTAACCAAGGCTTTTGCAGAGCGCGAATGTCTGTGCGGCAGCGAATGCAGTTCCAAGGGACAGTGAAAACCAGGTAGACCTTTCATGCTGGCAGCATTCGTGTGGGCGTAATCGCTGGACGTTTCGAATTTGGCAGACGGACTCTGCGAGTGTCACATAGGCAGTGTTGCATCATAACTAACCAAGGCTTTTGCAGAGCGCGAATGTCTGTGCGGCAGCGAATGCAGTTCCAAGGGACAGTGAAAACCAGGTAGAGCTTTCAGTGCTGGCAGCTTTCGTCTGGGCGCAATCGCGGGACGTTTCGAATTTGGCAGCTGGGCTCTGCCAGAGTTACGTAGGCATTGTTGCATCATAAAGAACCAAGGCTTTTGCAGAGCGCGAATGTCTGTGCGGCAGCGAATGCAGTTCCAAGGGACAGTGAAAACCAGGTAGACCTTTCAGTGCTGGCAGCTTTCGTGTGGACGCAATCGCTGGACGTTTCGAATTTGGCAGCCGGGTTCTGCGACAGTCACATAGGCATTGTTGCATCATAACCAACCAAAGCTCTTGCAGAGCGCGAATGTCTGTGCAGCAGCGAATGCAGTTCCAAGGGACAGTGAAAACCAGGTAGAGCGTGCAGTGCTGGCAGCTTTCGTGTGGGCGCAATCGCGGGACGTTTCGAATTTGGCAGCCGGGCTCTGCCAGAGTCACGTAGGCATTGTTGCATCATAAACAATCAAAGCTCTTGCAGAGCGCGAATGTCTGTGCGGCAGCGAATGCAGTTCCAAGGGACAGTGAAAACCAGGTAGAGCTTTCAGTGCTGGGAGCTTTCATGTGGGCGCAATCGCTGGACGTTTCGAATTTGGCAGCCGGGCTCTGCGACAGTCACATAGGCATTGTTGCATCATAACCAACCGAAGCTCTTGCAGAGGGCGAATGTCTGTGCGGCAGCGAATGCAGTTCCAAGGGACAGTGAAAACCAGGTAGACCTTTCAGTGCCGGCAGCTTTCGTGTGGGCGCAATCGCTGGACGTTTCGAATTTGGCAGCCGGGCTCTGCCAGAGTCACATAGGCATTGTTGCATCATAGCCAACCAAGGCATTTGCAGAGCGCGAATGTCTGTGCGGCAGCGAATGCAGTTCCAAGGGACTGTGAAAACCAGGTAGAGCTTGCAGTGCTGGCAGCTTTCGTGTGGGCGCTATCGCTGGACGTTTCGAATTTGGCAGCCGGGCTCTGCCAGAGTCACATAGGAATTGTTGCATCATAACCAACCAAGGCATTTGCAGAGCGCGAATGTCTGTGCGGCAGCGAATGCAGTTCCAAGGGACAGTGAAAACCAGGTAGACCTTTCAGGCTGGCAGCTTTCGTGTGGGCGTAATCGCTGGACGTTTCGAATTTGGCAGCCGGGCTCTGCGACAGTCACATAGGCATTGTTGCATCATAACCAACCAAGGCATTTGCAGAGCGCGAATGTCTGTGCGGCAGCGAATGCAGTTCCAAGGGACAGTGAAAACCAGGTAGAGCTTTCAGTGCTGGCAGCTTTCGTGTGGGCGCAATCGCGGGACGTTTCGAATTTGGCAGCCGGGCTCTGCCAGAGTCACGTAGGCATTGTTGCATCATAAACAACCAAAGCTCTTGCAGAGCGCGAATGTCTGTGCGGCAGCGAATGCAGTTCCAAGGGACAGTGAAAACCAGGTAGAGCTTTCAGTGCTGGCAGCTTTCGTGTGGGCGCAATCGCGGGACGTTTCGAATTTGGCAGCTGGGCTCTGCCAGAGTCACATAGGCATTGTTGCATCATAACTAACCAAGGCTTTTGCAGAGCGCGAATGTCTGTGCGGCAGCGAATGCAGTTCCAAGGGACAGTGAAAACCAGGTAGACCTTTCATGCTGGCAGCATTCGTGTGGGCGTAATCGCTGGACTTTTCGAATTTGGCAGCCGGGCTCTGCGACAGTCACATAAGCATTGTTGTATCATACCCAACCAAACATCTTGCAGAGGGCGAATGTCTGTGCGGCAGCGAATGCAGTTCCAAGGGACAGTGAAAACCAGGTAGAGCTTTCAGTGCTGGCATCTTTCGTGTGGACTCAATCGCTGGACATTTCGAATTTGGCAGCCGGGCTCTGCGACAGTCACATAGGGATTGTTGCATCATAACCAACCAAGGCATTTGCAGAGCGCGAATGTCTGTGCGGCAGCGAATGCAGTTCCAAGGGACAGTGAAAACCAGGTAGAGCTTTCAGTGCTGGCAGCTTTCGTGTGGGCGCAATCTCTGGACGTTTCGAATTTGGCAGCCGGGCTCTGCCAGAGTCACATAGGCATTGTTGCATCATAGCCAACCAAGGCATTTGCAGAGCGTGAATGTCTGTGCGGCAGCGAATGCAGTTCCAAGGGACAGTGAAAAACAGGTAGAGCTTGCAGTGCTGGCAGCTTTCGTGTGGGCGCAATCGCTGGACGTTTCGAATTTGGCAGCCGGGCTCTGCCAGAGTCACATAGGAATTGTTGCATCATAACCAACCAAGGAATTTGCAGAGCGCGAATGTCTGTGTGGCAGCGAATGCAGTTCCAAGGGACAGTGAAAACCAGGTAGAGCTTGCAGTGCTGGCAGCTTTCGTGTGGGCGCTATCGCTGGACGTTTCGAATTTGGCAGCCGGACTCTGCGAGTGTCACATAGGCATTGTTGCATCATAACTAACCAAGGCTTTTGCAGAGCGCGAATGTCTGTGCGGCAGCGAATGCAGTTCCAAGGGACAGTGAAAACCAGGTAGACTTTCAGGCTGGCAGCTTTCGTGTGGGCGTAATCGCTGGACGTTTCGAATTTGGCAGCCGGGCTCTGCGACAGTCACATAGGCATTGTTGCATCATAACCAACCAAAGCTCTTGCAGAGCGCGAATGTCTGTGCGGCAGCGAATGCAGTTCCAAGGGACAGTGAAAACCAGGTAGAGCTTTCAGTGCTGGCAGCTTTCGTGTGGGCGCAATCGCGGGACGTTTCGAATTTGGCAGCCGGGCTCTGCCAGAGTCACGTAGGCATTGTTGCATCATAAACAATCAAAGCTCTTGCATAGCGCGAATATCTGTGCGGCAGCGAATGCAGTTCCAAGGGACAGTGAAAACCAGGTAGAGCTTTCAGTGCTGGCAGCTTTCGTGTGGGCGCAATCGCTGGACGTTTCGAATTTTGCAGCCGGGCTCTGCGACAGTCACATAGGCATTGTTGCATCATAACCAACCAAAGGTTTTGCAGAGCGCGAATGTCTGTACGGCAGCGAATGCAGTTCCAAGGGACAGTGAAAACCAGGTAGAGCTTTTTTCGTGTGGGCGCCATCGCTGGACGTTTCGAATTTGGCAGCCGGGTTCTGCGACAGTCACATAGGCATTGTTGCATCATAACCAACCAAGGCATTTGCAGAGCGCGAATGTGTGTGCGGCAGCGAATGCAGTTCCAAGGGACAGTGAAAACCAGGTAGACCTTTCAGTGCTGGCAGCTTTCGTGTGGGCGCAATCGCGGGACGTTTCGAATTTGGCAGCTGGGCTCTGCCAGAGTCACATAGGCATTGTTGCATCATAACTAACGAAGGCTTTTGCAGAGCGCGAATGTCTGTGCTGCAGCGAATGCAGTTCCAAGGGACAGTGAAAACCAGGTAGAGCTTTCAGTGCTGGCAGCTTTCGTGTGGGCGCAATCGCTGGACGTTTCGAATTTGGCAGCCGGGCTCTGCGACAGTCACATAGGCATTGTTGCATCATACCCAACCAAACATCTTGCAGAGCGCGAATGTCTGTGCGGCAGCGAATGCAGTTCCAAGGGACAGTGAAAACCAGGTAGAGCTTTCAGTGCTGGCAGCTTTCGTGTGGGCGCAATCGCTGGACGTTTCGAATTTGGCAGCCGGGCTCTTCGACAGTCACATAGGCATTGTTGCATCATAACCAACCAAAGCTCTTGCAGAGCGCGAATGTCTGTGCGGCAGCGAATGCAGTTCCAAGGGACAGTGAAAACCAGGTAGAGCTTTCAGTGCTGGCAGCTTTCGTGTGGGCGCAATCGCTGGACGTTTCGAATTTGGCAGCCGGGCTCGGCCAGAGTCACATAGGCATTGTTGCATCATAACCAACCAAAGCTTTTGCATAGCGTGAATGTTTGTGCGGCAGCGAATGCAGTTCCAAGGGACAGTGAAAACCAGGTAGACCTTTCAGTGCTGGGAGCTTTCGTGTGGGCGCAATCGCTGGACGTTTCGAATTTGGCAGCCGGGCTCTGCGACAGTCACATAGGCATTGTTGCATCATAAACAACCAAGGCATTTGCAGAGCGCGAATGTCTGTGCGGCAGCGAATGCAGTTCCAAGGGACAGTGAAAACCAGGTAGAGCTTTCAGTGCTGGCAGCTTTCGTGTGGGCGCTATCGCTGGACGTTTCGAATTTGGCAGCCGGGCTCTGCCAGAGTCACATAGGCATTGTTGCATCATAGCCAACCAAGGCATTTGCAGAGCGCGAATGTCTGTGCGGCAGCGAATGCAGTTCCAAGGGACAGTGAAAACCAGGTAGAGCTTGCAGTGCTGGCAGCTTTCGTGTGGGCGCAATCGCGGGACGTTTCGAATTTGGCAGCTGGGCTCTGCCAGAGTCACATAGGCATTGTTGCATCATAACTAACCAAGGCTTTTGCAGAGCGCGAATGTCTGTGCGGCAGCGAATGCAGTTCCAAGGGACAGTGAAAACCAGGTAGACCTTTCATGCTGGCAGCATTCGTGTGGGCGTAATCGCTGGACTTTTAGAATTTGGCAGCCGGGCTCTGCGACAGTCACATAAGCATTGTTGTATCATACCCAACCAAACATCTTGCAGAGGGCGAATGTCTGTGCGGCAGCGAATGCAGTTCCAAGGGACAGTGAAAACCAGGTAGAGCTTTCAGTGCTGGCATCTTTCGTGTGGACTCAATCGCTGGACGTTTCGAATTTGGCAGCCGGGCTCTGCGACAGTCACATAGGCATTGTTGCATCATAACCAACCAAAGCTATTGCAGAGCGCGAATGTCTGTGTGGCAGCGAATGCAGTTCCAAGGGACAGTGAAAACCAGGTAGACCTTTCAGTGCTGGCAGCTTTCGTGTGGGCGCAATCGCTGGACGTTTCTAATTTAGCAGCTGGGCTCGGCCAGATTCACATAGGCATTGTTGCATCATAACCAACAAAAGATTTTGCACAGTGTGAATGTCTGTGCGGCAGCGAATGCAGTTCCAAGGGACAGTGAAAACCAGGTAGAGCTTCCAGTGCTGGCAGCTTTCATGTGGGCGCAATCGCTGGAGGTTTCGAATTTGGCAGCCGGGCTCTGCGACAGTCACATAGGCATTGTTGCATCATAACCAACCGAAGCTCTTGCAGAGGGCGAATGTCTGTGCGGCAGCGAATGCAGTTCCAAGGGACAGTGAAAACCAGGTAGAGCTTTCAGTGCCGGCAGCTTTCGTGTGGGCGCAATCGCTGGACGTTTCGAATTTGGCAGCCGGGCTCTGCCAGAGTCACATAGGCATTGTTGCATCATAGCCAACCAAGGCATTTGCAGAGCGCGAATGTCTGTGCGGCAGCGAATGCAGTTCCAAGGGACAGTGAAAACCAGGTAGAGCTTTCAGTGCTGGCAGCTTTCGTGTGGGCGCAATCGCTGGACGTTTCGAATTTGGCAGCCGGGCTCTTCGACAGTCACATAGGCATTGTTGCATCATAACCAACCAAAGCTCTTGCAGAGCGCGAATGTCTGTGCGGCAGCGAATGCAGTTCCAAGGGACAGTGAAAACCAGGTAGAGCTTTCAGTGCTGGCAGCTTTCGTGTGGGCGCAATCGCTGGACGTTTCGAATTTGGCAGCCGGGCTCGGCCAGAGTCACATAGGCATTGTTGCATCATAACCAACCAAAGCTTTTGCATAGCGTGAATGTTTGTGCGGCAGCGAATGCAGTTCCAAGGGACAGTGAAAACCAGGTAGACCTTTCAGTGCTGGGAGCTTTCGTGTGGGCGCAATCGCTGGACGTTTCGAATTTGGCAGCCGGGCTCTGCGACAGTCACATAGGCATTGTTGCATCATAAACAACCAAGGCATTTGCAGAGCGCGAATGTCTGTGCGGCAGCGAATGCAGTTCCAAGGGACAGTGAAAACCAGGTAGAGCTTTCAGTGCTGGCAGCTTTCGTGTGGGCGCTATCGCTGGACGTTTCGAATTTGGCAGCCGGGCTCTGCCAGAGTCACATAGGCATTGTTGCATCATAGCCAACCAAGGCATTTGCAGAGCGCGAATGTCTGTGCGGCAGCGAATGCAGTTCCAAGGGACAGTGAAAACCAGGTAGAGCTTGCAGTGCTGGCAGCTTTCGTGTGGGCGCAATCGCGGGACGTTTCGAATTTGGCAGCTGGGCTCTGCCAGAGTCACATAGGCATTGTTGCATCATAACTAACCAAGGCTTTTGCAGAGCGCGAATGTCTGTGCGGCAGCGAATGCAGTTCCAAGGGACAGTGAAAACCAGGTAGACCTTTCATGCTGGCAGCATTCGTGTGGGCGTAATCGCTGGACTTTTAGAATTTGGCAGCCGGGCTCTGCGACAGTCACATAAGCATTGTTGTATCATACCCAACCAAACATCTTGCAGAGGGCGAATGTCTGTGCGGCAGCGAATGCAGTTCCAAGGGACAGTGAAAACCAGGTAGAGCTTTCAGTGCTGGCATCTTTCGTGTGGACTCAATCGCTGGACGTTTCGAATTTGGCAGCCGGGCTCTGCGACAGTCACATAGGCATTGTTGCATCATAACCAACCAAAGCTATTGCAGAGCGCGAATGTCTGTGTGGCAGCGAATGCAGTTCCAAGGGACAGTGAAAACCAGGTAGACCTTTCAGTGCTGGCAGCTTTCGTGTGGGCGCAATCGCTGGACGTTTCTAATTTAGCAGCTGGGCTCGGCCAGATTCACATAGGCATTGTTGCATCATAACCAACAAAAGATTTTGCACAGTGTGAATGTCTGTGCGGCAGCGAATGCAGTTCCAAGGGACAGTGAAAACCAGGTAGAGCTTCCAGTGCTGGCAGCTTTCATGTGGGCGCAATCGCTGGAGGTTTCGAATTTGGCAGCCGGGCTCTGCGACAGTCACATAGGCATTGTTGCATCATAACCAACCGAAGCTCTTGCAGAGGGCGAATGTCTGTGCGGCAGCGAATGCAGTTCCAAGGGACAGTGAAAACCAGGTAGAGCTTTCAGTGCCGGCAGCTTTCGTGTGGGCGCAATCGCTGGACGTTTCGAATTTGGCAGCCGGGCTCTGCCAGAGTCACATAGGCATTGTTGCATCATAGCCAACCAAGGCATTTGCAGAGCGCGAATGTCTGTGCGGCAGCGAATGCAGTTCCAAGGGACAGTGAAAACCAGGTAGAGCTTTCAGTGCTGGCAGCTTTCGTGTGGGCGCTATCGCTGGACGTTTCGAATTTGGCAGCCGGGCTCTGCCAGAGTCACATAGGAATTGTTGCATCATAACCAACCAAGGCATTTGCAGAGCGCGAATGTCTGTGCGGCAGCGAATGCAGTTCCAAGGGACAGTGAAAACCAGGTAGACCTTTCAGGCTGGCAGCTTTCGTGTGGGCGTAATCGCTGGACGTTTCGAATTTGGCAGCCGGGCTCTTCGACAGTCACATAGGCATTGTTGCATCATAACCAACCAAAGCTCTTGCAGAGCGCGAATGTCTGTGCGGCAGCGAATGCAGTTCCAAGGGACAGTGAAAACCAGGTAGAGCTTTCAGTGCTGGCAGCTTTCGTGTGGGCGCAATCGCTGGACGTTTCTAATTTGGCAGCCGGGCTCTGCGACAGTCACATAGGCATTGTTGCATCATAACCAATCAAAGCTCTTGCAGAGCGCGAATGTCTGTGCGGCAGCGAATGCAGTTCCAAGGGACAGTGAAAACCAGGTAGAGCTTTCAGTGCTGGCAGCTTTCGTGTGGGCGCAATCGCGGGACGTTTCGAATTTGGCAGCCGGGCTCTGCCAGAGTCACGTAGGCATTGTTGCATCATAAACAACCAAAGATCTTGCAGAGCGCGAATGTCTGTGCGGCAGCGAATGCAGTTCCAAGGGACAGTGAAAACCAGGTAGAGCTTTCAGTGCTGGCAGCTTTCGTGTGGGCGCAATCGCTGGACGTTTCGAATTTGGCAGCCGGGCTCTGCGACAGTCACATAGGCATTGTTGCATCATAACCAACCAAAGCTATTGCAGAGCGCGAATGTCTGTGTGGCAGCGAATGCAGTTCCAAGGGACAGCGAAAACCAGGTAGAGCTTTCAGTGCTGGCAGCTTTCGTGTGGGCGCAATCGCTGGACGTTTCGAATTTTGCAGCCGGGCTCTGCGACAGTCACATAGGCATTGTTGCATCATAACCAACCAAAGGTTTTGCAGAGCGCGAATGTCTGTACGGCAGCGAATGCAGTTCCAAGGGACAGTGAAAACCAGGTAGAGCTTTTTTCGTGTGGGCGCCATCGCTGGACGTTTCGAATTTGGCAGCCGGGTTCTGCGACAGTCACATAGGCATTGTTGCATCATAACCAACCAAGGCATTTGCAGAGCGCGAATGTCTGTGCGGCAGCGAATGCAGTTCCAAGGGACAGTGAAAACCAGGTAGAGCTTTCAGTGCTGGCAGCTTTCGTGTGGGCGCAATCGCGGGACGTTTCGAATTTGGCAGCTGGGCTCTGCCAGAGTCACATAGGCATTGTTGCATCATAACTAACGAAGGCTTTTGCAGAGCGCGAATGTCTGTGCGGCAGCGAATGCAGTTCCAAGGGACAGTGAAAACCAGGTAGAGCTTTCAGTGCTGGCAGCTTTCGTGTGGGCGCAATCGCTGGACGTTTCGAATTTGGCAGCCGGGCTCTTCGACAGTCACATAGGCATTGTTGCATCATAACCAACCAAAGCTCTTGCAGAGCGCGAATGTCTGTGCGGCAGCGAATGCAGTTCCAAGGGACAGTGAAAACCAGGTAGAGCTTTCAGTGCTGGCAGCTTTCGTGTGGGCGCAATCGCTGGACGTTTCGAATTTTGCAGCCGGGCTCTGCGACAGTCACATAGGCATTGTTGCATCATAACCAACCAAAGGTTTTGCAGAGCGCGAATGTCTGTACGGCAGCGAATGCAGTTCCAAGGGACAGTGAAAACCAGGTAGAGCTTTTTTCGTGTGGGCGCCATCGCTGGACGTTTCGAATTTGGCAGCCGGGTTCTGCGACAGTCACATAGGCATTGTTGCATCATAACCAACCAAGGCATTTGCAGAGCGCGAATGTGTGTGCGGCAGCGAATGCAGTTCCAAGGGACAGTGAAAACCAGGTAGACCTTTCAGTGCTGGCAGCTTTCGTGTGGGCGCAATCGCGGGACGTTTCGAATTTGGCAGCTGGGCTCTGCCAGAGTCACATAGGCATTGTTGCATCATAACTAACGAAGGCTTTTGCAGAGCGCGAATGTCTGTGCTGCAGCGAATGCAGTTCCAAGGGACAGTGAAAACCAGGTAGAGCTTTCAGTGCTGGCAGCTTTCGTGTGGGCGCAATCGCTGGACGTTTCGAATTTGGCAGCCGGGCTCTGCGACAGTCACATAGGCATTGTTGCATCATACCCAACCAAACATCTTGCAGAGCGCGAATGTCTGTGCGGCAGCGAATGCAGTTCCAAGGGACAGTGAAAACCAGGTAGAGCTTTCAGTGCTGGCAGCTTTCGTGTGGGCGCAATCGCTGGACGTTTCGAATTTGGCAGCCGGGCTCTTCGACAGTCACATAGGCATTGTTGCATCATAACCAACCAAAGCTCTTGCAGAGCGCGAATGTCTGTGCGGCAGAGAATGCAGTTCCAAGGGACAGTGAAAACCAGGTAGAGCTTTCAGTGCTGGCAGCTTTCGTGTGGGCGCAATCGCTGGACGTTTCGAATTTGGCAGCCGGGCTCGGCCAGAGTCACATAGGAATTGTTGCATCATAACCAACCAAAGCTTTTGCATAGCGTGAATGTTTGTGCGGCAGCGAATGCAGTTCCAAGGGACAGTGAAAACCAGGTAGACCTTTCAGTGCTGGGAGCTTTCGTGTGGGCGCAATCGCTGGACGTTTCGAATTTGGCAGCCGGGCTCTGCGACAGTCACATAGGCATTGTTGCATCATAAACAACCAAGGCATTTGCAGAGCGCGAATGTCTGTGCGGCAGCGAATGCAGTTCCAAGGGACAGTGAAAACCAGGTAGAGCTTTCAGTGCTGGCAGCTTTCGTGTGGGCGCTATCGCTGGACGTTTCGAATTTGGCAGCCGGGCTCTGCCAGAGTCACATAGGCATTGTTGCATCATAGCCAACCAAGGCATTTGCAGAGCGCGAATGTCTGTGCGGCAGCGAATGCAGTTCCAAGGGACAGTGAAAACCAGGTAGAGCTTTCAGTGCTGGCAGCTTTCGTGTGGGCGCAATCGCGGGACGTTTCGAATTTGGAAGCTGGGCTCTGCCAGAGTCACATAGGCATTGTTGCATCATAACTAACCAAGGCTTTTGCAGAGCGCGAATGTCTGTGCGGCAGCGAATGCAGTTCCAAGGGACAGTGAAAACCAGGTAGACCTTTCATGCTGGCAGCATTCGTGTGGGCGTAATCGCTGGACTTTTCGAATTTGGCAGCCGGGCTCTGCGACAGTCACATAAGCATTGTTGTATCATACCCAACCAAACATCTTGCAGAGGGCGAATGTCTGTGCGGCAGCGAATGCAGTTCCAAGGGACAGTGAAAACCAGGTAGAGCTTTCAGTGCTGGCATCTTTCGTGTGGACTCAATCGCTGGACGTTTCGAATTTGGCAGCCGGGCTCTGCGACAGTCACATAGGCATTGTTGCATCATAACCAACCAAAGCTATTGCAGAGCGCGAATGTCTGTGTGGCAGCGAATGCAGTTCCAAGGGACAGTGAAAACCAGGTAGACCTTTCAGTGCTGGCAGCTTTCGTGTGGGCGCAATCGCTGGACGTTTCTAATTTAGCAGCTGGGCTCGGCCAGATTCACATAGGCATTGTTGCATCATAACCAACAAAAGATTTTGCACAGTGGAAATGTCTGTGCGGCAGCGAATGCAGTTCCAAGGGACAGTGAAAACCAGGTAGAGCTTCCAGTGCTGGCAGCTTTCATGTGGGCGCAATCGCTGGAGGTTTCGAATTTGGCAGCCGGGCTCTGCGACAGTCACATAGGCATTGTTGCATCATAACCAACCGAAGCTCTTGCAGAGGGCGAATGTCTGTGCGGCAGCGAATGCAGTTCCAAGGGACAGTGAAAACCAGGTAGAGCTTTCAGTGCCGGCAGCTTTCGTGTGGGCGCAATCGCTGGACGTTTCGAATTTGGCAGCCGGGCTCTGCCAGAGTCACATAGGCATTGTTGCATCATAGCCAACCAAGGCATTTGCAGAGCGCGAATGTCTGTGCGGCAGCGAATGCAGTTCCAAGGGACAGTGAAAACCAGGTAGAGCTTTCAGTGCTGGCAGCTTTCGTGTGGGCGCTATCGCTGGACGTTTCGAATTTGGCAGCCGGGCTCTGCCAGAGTCACATAGGAATTGTTGCATCATAACCAACCAAGGCATTTGCAGAGCGCGAATGTCTGTGCGGCAGCGAATGCAGTTCCAAGGGACAGTGAAAACCAGGTAGACCTTTCAGGCTGGCAGCTTTCGTGTGGGCGTAATCGCTGGACGTTTCGAATTTGGCAGCCGGGCTCTTCGACAGTCACATAGGAATTGTTGCATCATAACCAACCAAAGCTCTTGCAGAGCGCGAATGTCTGTGCGGCAGCGAATGCAGTTCCAAGGGACAGTGAAAACCAGGTAGAGCTTTCAGTGCTGGCAGCTTTCGTGTGGGCGCAATCGCTGGACGTTTCTAATTTGGCAGCCGGGCTCTGCGACAGTCACATAGGCATTGTTGCATCATAACCAACCAAAGCTCTTGCAGAGCGCGAATGTCTGTGCGGCAGCGAATGCAGTTCCAAGGGACAGTGAAAACCAGGTAGAGCTTTCAGTGCTGGCAGCTTTCGTGTGGGCGCAATCGCGGGACGTTTCGAATTTGGCAGCCGGGCTCTGCCAGAGTCACGTAGGCATTGTTGCATCATAAACAACCAAAGATCTTGCAGAGCGCGAATGTCTGTGCGGCAGCGAATGCAGTTCCAAGGGACAGTGAAAACCAGGTAGAGCTTTCAGTGCTGGCAGCTTTCGTGTGGGCGCAATCGCTGGACGTTTCGAATTTGGCAGCCGGGCTCTGCGACAGTCACATAGGCATTGTTGCATCATAACCAACCAAAGCTATTGCAGAGCGCGAATGTCTGTGTGGCAGCGAATGCAGTTCCAAGGGACAGCGAAAACCAGGTAGAGCTTTCAGTGCTGGCAGCTTTCGTGTGGGCGCAATCGCTGGACGTTTCGAATTTTGCAGCCGGGCTCTGCGACAGTCACATAGGCATTGTTGCATCATAACCAACCAAAGGTTTTGCAGAGCGCGAATGTCTGTACGGCAGCGAATGCAGTTCCAAGGGACAGTGAAAACCAGGTAGAGCTTTTTTCGTGTGGGCGCCATCGCTGGACGTTTCGAATTTGGCAGCCGGGTTCTGCGACAGTCACATAGGCATTGTTGCATCATAACCAACCAAGGCATTTGCAGAGCGCGAATGTCTGTGCGGCAGCGAATGCAGTTCCAAGGGACAGTGAAAACCAGGTAGAGCTTTCAGTGCTGGCAGCTTTCGTGTGGGCGCAATCGCTGGACGTTTCGAATTTGGCAGCCGGGCTCTTCGACAGTCACATAGGCATTGTTGCATCATAACCAACCAAAGCTCTTGCAGAGCGCGAATGTCTGTGCGGCAGCGAATGCAGTTCCAAGGGACAGTGAAAACCAGGTAGAGCTTTCAGTGCTGGCAGCTTTCGTGTGGGCGCAATCGCTGGACGTTTCGAATTTGGCAGCCGGGCTCGGCCAGAGTCACATAGGCATTGTTGCATCATAACGAACCAAAGCTTTTGCATAGCGTGAATGTCTGTGCGGCAGCGAATGCAGTTCCAAGGGACAGTGAAAACCAGGTAGACCTTTCAGTGCTGGGAGCTTTCGTGTGGGCGCAATCTCTGGACGTTTCGAATTTGGCAGCCGGGCTCTGCGACAGTCACATAGGCATTGTTGCATCATAAACAACCAAGGCATTTGCAGAGCGCGAATGTCTGTGCGGCAGCGAATGCAGTTCCAAGGGACAGTGAAAACCAGGTAGAGCTTTCAGTGCTGGCAGCTTTCGTGTGGGCGCAATCGCGGGACGTTTCGAATTTGGCAGCCGGGCTCTGCCAGAGTCACATAGGCATTGTTGCATCATAGCCAACCAAGGCATTTGCAGAGCGCGAATGTCTGTGCGGCAGCGAATGCAGTTCCAAGGGACAGTGAAAACCAGGTAGAGCTTGCAGTGCTGGCAGCTTTCGTGTGGGCGCTATCGCTGGACGTTTCGAATTTGGCAGCCGGACTCTGCGAGTGTCACATAGGCATTGTTGCATCATAACTAACCAAGGCTTTTGCAGAGCGCGAATGTCTGTGCGGCAGCGAATGCAGTTCCAAGGGACAGTGAAAACCAGGTAGACCTTTCATGCTGGCAGCATTCGTGTGGGCGTAATCGCTGGACGTTTCGAATTTGGCAGACGGACTCTGCGAGTGTCACATAGGCAGTGTTGCATCATAACTAACCAAGGCTTTTGCAGAGCGCGAATGTCTGTGCGGCAGCGAATGCAGTTCCAAGGGACAGTGAAAACCAGGTAGACCTCTCAGTACTGGCAGCTTTCGTCTGGGCGCAATCGCGGGACGTTTCGAATTTGGCAGCTGGGCTCTGCCAGAGTTACGTAGGCATTGTTGCATCATAAAGAACCAAGGCTTTTGCAGAGCGCGAATGTCTGTGCGGCAGCGAATGCAGTTCCAAGGGACAGTGAAAACCAGGTAGACCTTTCAGTGCTGGCAGCTTTCGTGTGGACGCAATCGCTGGACGTTTCGAATTTGGCAGCCGGGTTCTGCGACAGTCACATAGGCATTGTTGCATCATAACCAACCAAAGCTCTTGCAGAGCGCGAATGTCTGTGCAGCAGCGAATGCAGTTCCAAGGGACAGTGAAAACCAGGTAGAGCTTTCAGTGCTGGCAGCTTTCGTGTGGGCGCAATCGCGGGACGTTTCGAATTTGGCAGCCGGGCTCTGCCAGAGTCACGTAGGCATTGTTGCATCATAAACAATCAAAGCTCTTGCAGAGCGCGAATGTCTGTGCGGCAGCGAATGCAGTTCCAAGGGACAGTGAAAACCAGGTAGAGCTTTCAGTGCTGGGAGCTTTCATGTGGGCGCAATCGCTGGACGTTTCGAATTTGGCAGCCGGGCTCTGCGACAGTCACATAGGCATTGTTGCATCATAACCAACCGAAGCTCTTGCAGAGGGCGAATGTCTGTGCGGCAGCGAATGCAGTTCCAAGGGACAGTGAAAACCAGGTAGACCTTTCAGTGCCGGCAGCTTTCGTGTGGGCGCAATCGCTGGACGTTTCGAATTTGGCAGCCGGGCTCTGCCAGAGTCACATAGGCATTGTTGCATCATAGCCAACCAAGGCATTTGCAGAGCGCGAATGTCTGTGCGGCAGCGAATGCAGTTCCAAGGGACTGTGAAAACCAGGTAGAGCTTGCAGTGCTGGCAGCTTTCGTGTGGGCGCTATCGCTGGACGTTTCGAATTTGGCAGCCGGGCTCTGCCAGAGTCACATAGGAATTGTTGCATCATAACCAACCAAGGCATTTGCAGAGCGCGAATGTCTGTGCGGCAGCGAATGCAGTTCCAAGGGACAGTGAAAACCAGGTAGACCTTTCAGGCTGGCAGCTTTCGTGTGGGCGTAATCGCTGGACGTTTCGAATTTGGCAGCCGGGCTCTGCGACAGTCACATAGGCATTGTTGCATCATAACCAACCAAGGCATTTGCAGAGCGCGAATGTCTGTGCGGCAGCGAATGCAGTTCCAAGGGACAGTGAAAACCAGGTAGAGCTTTCAGTGCTGGCAGCTTTCGTGTGGGCGCAATCGCGGGACGTTTCGAATTTGGCAGCCGGGCTCTGCCAGAGTCACGTAGGCATCGTTGCATCATAAACAACCAAAGCTCTTGCAGAGCGCGAATGTCTGTGCGGCAGCGAATGCAGTTCCAAGGGACAGTGAAAACCAGGTAGAGCTTTCAGTGCTGGCAGCTTTCGTGTGGGCGCAATCGCGGGACGTTTCGAATTTGGCAGCTGGGCTCTGCCAGAGTCACATAGGCATTGTTGCATCATAACTAACCAAGGCTTTTGCAGAGCGCGAATGTCTGTGCGGCAGCGAATGCAGTTCCAAGGGACAGTGAAAACCAGGTAGTCCTTTCATGCTGGCAGCATTCGTGTGGGCGTAATCGCTGGACTTTTCGAATTTGGCAGCCGGGCTCTGCGACAGTCACATAAGCATTGTTGTATCATACCCAACCAAACATCTTGCAGAGGGCGAATGTCTGTGCGGCAGCGAATGCAGTTCCAAGGGACAGTGAAAACCAGGTAGAGCTTTCAGTGCTGGCATCTTTCGTGTGGACTCAATCGCTGGACATTTCGAATTTGGCAGCCGGGCTCTGCGACAGTCACATAGGGATTGTTGCATCATAACCAACCAAGGCATTTGCAGAGCGCGAATGTCTGTGCGGCAGCGAATGCAGTTCCAAGGGACAGTGAAAACCAGGTAGAGCTTTCAGTGCTGGCAGCTTTCGTGTGGGCGCAATCTCTGGACGTTTCGAATTTGGCAGCCGGGCTCTGCCAGAGTCACATAGGCATTGTTGCATCATAGCCAACCAAGGCATTTGCAGAGCGTGAATGTCTGTGCGGCAGCGAATGCAGTTCCAAGGGACAGTGAAAAACAGGTAGAGCTTGCAGTGCTGGCAGCTTTCGTGTGGGCGCAATCGCTGGACGTTTCGAATTTGGCAGCCGGGCTCTGCCAGAGTCACATAGGAATTGTTGCATCATAACCAACCAAGGAATTTGCAGAGCGCGAATGTCTGTGTGGCAGCGAATGCAGTTCCAAGGGACAGTGAAAACCAGGTAGAGCTTGCAGTGCTGGCAGCTTTCGTGTGGGCGCTATCGCTGGACGTTTCGAATTTGGCAGCCGGACTCTGCGAGTGTCACATAGGCATTGTTGCATCATAACTAACCAAGGCTTTTGCAGAGCGCGAATGTCTGTGCGGCAGCGAATGCAGTTCCAAGGGACAGTGAAAACCAGGTAGACTTTCAGGCTGGCAGCTTTCGTGTGGGCGTAATCGCTGGACGTTTCGAATTTGGCAGCCGGGCTCTGCGACAGTCACATAGGCATTGTTGCATCATAACCAACCAAAGCTCTTGCAGAGCGCGAATGTCTGTGCGGCAGCGAATGCAGTTCCAAGGGACAGTGAAAACCAGGTAGAGCTTTCAGTGCTGGCAGCTTTCGTGTGGGCGCAATCGCGGGACGTTTCGAATTTGGCAGCCGGGCTCTGCCAGAGTCACGTAGGCATTGTTGCATCATAAACAATCAAAGCTCTTGCATAGCGCGAATATCTGTGCGGCAGCGAATGCAGTTCCAAGGGACAGTGAAAACCAGGTAGAGCTTTCAGTGCTGGCAGCTTTCGTGTGGGCGCAATCGCTGGACGTTTCGAATTTTGCAGCCGGGCTCTGCGACAGTCACATAGGCATTGTTGCATCATAACCAACCAAAGGTTTTGCAGAGCGCGAATGTCTGTACGGCAGCGAATGCAGTTCCAAGGGACAGTGAAAACCAGGTAGAGCTTTTTTCGTGTGGGCGCCATCGCTGGACGTTTCGAATTTGGCAGCCGGGTTCTGCGACAGTCACATAGGCATTGTTGCATCATAACCAACCAAGGCATTTGCAGAGCGCGAATGTGTGTGCGGCAGCGAATGCAGTTCCAAGGGACAGTGAAAACCAGGTAGACCTTTCAGTGCTGGCAGCTTTCGTGTGGGCGCAATCGCGGGACGTTTCGAATTTGGCAGCTGGGCTCTGCCAGAGTCACATAGGCATTGTTGCATCATAACTAACGAAGGCTTTTGCAGAGCGCGAATGTCTGTGCTGCAGCGAATGCAGTTCCAAGGGACAGTGAAAACCAGGTAGAGCTTTCAGTGCTGGCAGCTTTCGTGTGGGCGCAATCGCTGGACGTTTCGAATTTGGCAGCCGGGCTCTGCGACAGTCACATAGGCATTGTTGCATCATACCCAACCAAACATCTTGCAGAGCGCGAATGTCTGTGCGGCAGCGAATGCAGTTCCAAGGGACAGTGAAAACCAGGTAGAGCTTTCAGTGCTGGCAGCTTTCGTGTGGGCGCAATCTCTGGACGTTTCGAATTTGGCAGCCGGGCTCTTCGACAGTCACATAGGCATTGTTGCATCATAACCAACCAAAGCTCTTGCAGAGCGCGAATGTCTGTGCGGCAGCGAATGCAGTTCCAAGGGACAGTGAAAACCAGGTAGAGCTTTCAGTGCTGGCAGCTTTCGTGTGGGCGCAATCGCTGGACGTTTCGAATTTGGCAGCCGGGCTCGGCCAGAGTCACATAGGCATTGTTGCATCATAACCAACCAAAGCTTTTGCATAGCGTGAATGTCTGTGCGGCAGCGAATGCAGTTCCAAGGGACAGTGAAAACCAGGTAGACCTTTCAGTGCTGGGAGCTTTCGTGTGGGCGCAATCGCTGGACGTTTCGAATTTGGCAGCCGGGCTCTGCGACAGTCACATAGGCATTGTTGCATCATAAACAACCAAGGCATTTGCAGAGCGCGAATGTCTGTGCGGCAGCGAATGCAGTTCCAAGGGACAGTGAAAACCAGGTAGAGCTTTCAGTGCTGGCAGCTTTCGTGTGGGCGCAATCGCGGGACGTTTCGAATTTGGCAGCCGGGCTCTGCCAGAGTCACATAGGCATTGTTGCATCATAGCCAACCAAGGCATTTGCAGAGCGCGAATGTCTGTGCGGCAGCGAATGCAGTTCCAAGGGACAGTGAAAACCAGGTAGAGCTTGCAGTGCTGGCAGCTTTCGTGTGGGCGCTATCGCTGGACGTTTCGAATTTGGCAGCCGGACTCTGCGAGTGTCACATAGGCATTGTTGCATCATAACTAACCAAGGCTTTTGCAGAGCGCGAATGTCTGTGCGGCAGCGAATGCAGTTCCAAGGGACAGTGAAAACCAGGTAGACCTTTCATGCTGGCAGCATTCGTGTGGGCGTAATCGCTGGACGTTTCGAATTTGGCAGACGGACTCTGCGAGTGTCACATAGGCAGTGTTGCATCATAACTAACCAAGGCTTTTGCAGAGCGCGAATGTCTGTGCGGCAGCGAATGCAGTTCCAAGGGACAGTGAAAACCAGGTACAGCTTTCAGTGCTGGCAGCTTTCGTCTGGGCGCAATCGCGGGACGTTTCGAATTTGGCAGCTGGGCTCTGCCAGAGTTACGTAGGCATTGTTGCATCATAAAGAACCAAGGCTTTTGCAGAGCGCGAATGTCTGTGCGGCAGCGAATGCAGTTCCAAGGGACAGTGAAAACCAGGTAGACCTTTCAGTGCTGGCAGCTTTCGTGTGGACGCAATCGCTGGACGTTTCGAATTTGGCAGCCGGGTTCTGCGACAGTCACATAGGCATTGTTGCATCATAACCAACCAAAGCTCTTGCAGAGCGCGAATGTCTGTGCAGCAGCGAATGCAGTTCCAAGGGACAGTGAAAACCAGGTAGAGCTTTCAGTGCTGGCAGCTTTCGTGTGGGCGCAATCGCGGGACGTTTCGAATTTGGCAGCCGGGCTCTGCCAGAGTCACGTAGGCATTGTTGCATCATAAACAATCAAAGCTCTTGCAGAGCGCGAATGTCTGTGCGGCAGCGAATGCAGTTCCAAGGGACAGTGAAAACCAGGTAGAGCTTTCAGTGCTGGGAGCTTTCATGTGGGCGCAATCGCTGGACGTTTCGAATTTGGCAGCCGGGCTCTGCGACAGTCACATAGGCATTGTTGCATCATAACCAACCGAAGCTCTTGCAGAGGGCGAATGTCTGTGCGGCAGCGAATGCAGTTCCAAGGGACAGTGAAAACCAGGTAGACCTTTCAGTGCCGGCAGCTTTCGTGTGGGCGCAATCGCTGGACGTTTCGAATTTGGCAGCCGGGCTCTGCCAGAGTCACATAGGCATTGTTGCATCATAGCCAACCAAGGCATTTGCAGAGCGCGAATGTCTGTGCGGCAGCGAATGCAGTTCCAAGGGACTGTGAAAACCAGGTAGAGCTTGCAGTGCTGGCAGCTTTCGTGTGGGCGCTATCGCTGGACGTTTCGAATTTGGCAGCCGGGCTCTGCCAGAGTCACATAGGAATTGTTGCATCATAACCAACCAAGGCATTTGCAGAGCGCGAATGTCTGTGCGGCAGCGAATGCAGTTCCAAGGGACAGTGAAAACCAGGTAGACCTTTCAGGCTGGCAGCTTTCGTGTGGGCGTAATCGCTGGACGTTTCGAATTTGGCAGCCGGGCTCTGCGACAGTCACATAGGCATTGTTGCATCATAACCAACCAAGGCATTTGCAGAGCGCGAATGTCTGTGCGGCAGCGAATGCAGTTCCAAGGGACAGTGAAAACCAGGTAGAGCTTTCAGTGCTGGCAGCTTTCGTGTGGGCGCAATCGCGGGACGTTTCGAATTTGGCAGCCGGGCTCTGCCAGAGTCACGTAGGCATTGTTGCATCATAAACAACCAAAGCTCTTGCAGAGCGCGAATGTCTGTGCGGCAGCGAATGCAGTTCCAAGGGACAGTGAAAACCAGGTAGAGCTTTCAGTGCTGGCAGCTTTCGTGTGGGCGCAATCGCGGGACGTTTCGAATTTGGCAGCTGGGCTCTGCCAGAGTCACATAGGCATTGTTGCATCATAACTAACCAAGGCTTTTGCAGAGCGCGAATGTCTGTGCGGCAGCGAATGCAGTTCCAAGGGACAGTGAAAACCAGGTAGACCTTTCATGCTGGCAGCATTCGTGTGGGCGTAATCGCTGGACTTTTCGAATTTGGCAGCCGGGCTCTGCGACAGTCACATAAGCATTGTTGTATCATACCCAACCAAACATCTTGCAGAGGGCGAATGTCTGTGCGGCAGCGAATGCAGTTCCAAGGGACAGTGAAAACCAGGTAGAGCTTTCAGTGCTGGCATCTTTCGTGTGGACTCAATCGCTGGACATTTCGAATTTGGCAGCCGGGCTCTGCGACAGTCACATAGGGATTGTTGCATCATAACCAACCAAGGCATTTGCAGAGCGCGAATGTCTGTGCGGCAGCGAATGCAGTTCCAAGGGACAGTGAAAACCAGGTAGAGCTTTCAGTGCTGGCAGCTTTCGTGTGGGCGCAATCTCTGGACGTTTCGAATTTGGCAGCCGGGCTCTGCCAGAGTCACATAGGCATTGTTGCATCATAGCCAACCAAGGCATTTGCAGAGCGTGAATGTCTGTGCGGCAGCGAATGCAGTTCCAAGGGACAGTGAAAAACAGGTAGAGCTTGCAGTGCTGGCAGCTTTCGTGTGGGCGCAATCGCTGGACGTTTCGAATTTGGCAGCCGGGCTCTGCCAGAGTCACATAGGAATTGTTGCATCATAACCAACCAAGGAATTTGCAGAGCGCGAATGTCTGTGTGGCAGCGAATGCAGTTCCAAGGGACAGTGAAAACCAGGTAGAGCTTGCAGTGCTGGCAGCTTTCGTGTGGGCGCTATCGCTGGACGTTTCGAATTTGGCAGCCGGACTCTGCGAGTGTCACATAGGCATTGTTGCATCATAACTAACCAAGGCTTTTGCAGAGCGCGAATGTCTGTGCGGCAGCGAATGCAGTTCCAAGGGACAGTGAAAACCAGGTAGACTTTCAGGCTGGCAGCTTTCGTGTGGGCGTAATCGCTGGACGTTTCGAATTTGGCAGCCGGGCTCTGCGACAGTCACATAGGCATTGTTGCATCATAACCAACCAAAGCTCTTGCAGAGCGCGAATGTCTGTGCGGCAGCGAATGCAGTTCCAAGGGACAGTGAAAACCAGGTAGAGCTTTCAGTGCTGGCAGCTTTCGTGTGGGCGCAATCGCGGGACGTTTCGAATTTGGCAGCCGGGCTCTGCCAGAGTCACGTAGGCATTGTTGCATCATAAACAATCAAAGCTCTTGCATAGCGCGAATATCTGTGCGGCAGCGAATGCAGTTCCAAGGGACAGTGAAAACCAGGTAGAGCTTTCAGTGCTGGCAGCTTTCGTGTGGGCGCAATCGCTGGACGTTTCGAATTTTGCAGCCGGGCTCTGCGACAGTCACATAGGCATTGTTGCATCATAACCAACCAAAGGTTTTGCAGAGCGCGAATGTCTGTACGGCAGCGAATGCAGTTCCAAGGGACAGTGAAAACCAGGTAGAGCTTTTTTCGTGTGGGCGCCATCGCTGGACGTTTCGAATTTGGCAGCCGGGTTCTGCGACAGTCACATAGGCATTGTTGCATCATAACCAACCAAGGCATTTGCAGAGCGCGAATGTGTGTGCGGCAGCGAATGCAGTTCCAAGGGACAGTGAAAACCAGGTAGACCTTTCAGTGCTGGCAGCTTTCGTGTGGGCGCAATCGCGGGACGTTTCGAATTTGGCAGCTGGGCTCTGCCAGAGTCACATAGGCATTGTTGCATCATAACTAACGAAGGCTTTTGCAGAGCGCGAATGTCTGTGCTGCAGCGAATGCAGTTCCAAGGGACAGTGAAAACCAGGTAGAGCTTTCAGTGCTGGCAGCTTTCGTGTGGGCGCAATCGCTGGACGTTTCGAATTTGGCAGCCGGGCTCTGCGACAGTCACATAGGCATTGTTGCATCATACCCAACCAAACATCTTGCAGAGCGCGAATGTCTGTGCGGCAGCGAATGCAGTTCCAAGGGACAGTGAAAACCAGGTAGAGCTTTCAGTGCTGGCAGCTTTCGTGTGGGCGCAATCGCTGGACGTTTCGAATTTGGCAGCCGGGCTCTTCGACAGTCACATAGGCATTGTTGCATCATAACCAACCAAAGCTCTTGCAGAGCGCGAATGTCTGTGCGGCAGCGAATGCAGTTCCAAGGGACAGTGAAAACCAGGTAGAGCTTTCAGTGCTGGCAGCTTTCGTGTGGGCGCAATCGCTGGACGTTTCGAATTTGGCAGCCGGGCTCGGCCAGAGTCACATAGGCATTGTTGCATCATAACCAACCAAAGCTTTTGCAGAGCGTGAATGTCTGTGCGGCAGCGAATGCAGTTCCAAGGGACAGTGAAAACCAGGTAGACCTTTCAGTGCTGGGAGCTTTCGTGTGGGCGCAATCGCTGGACGTTTCGAATTTGGCAGCCGGGCTCTGCGACAGTCACATAGGCATTGTTGCATCATAAACAACCAAGGCATTTGCAGAGCGCGAATGTCTGTGCGGCAGCGAATGCAGTTCCAAGGGACAGTGAAAACCAGGTAGAGCTTTCAGTGCTGGCAGCTTTCGTGTGGGCGCAATCGCGGGACGTTTCGAATTTGGCAGCCGGGCTCTGCCAGAGTCACATAGGCATTGTTGCATCATAGCCAACCAAGGCATTTGCAGAGCGCGAATGTCTGTGCGGCAGCGAATGCAGTTCCAAGGGACAGTGAAAACCAGGTAGAGCTTGCAGTGCTGGCAGCTTTCGTGTGGGCGCTATCGCTGGACGTTTCGAATTTGGCAGCCGGACTCTGCGAGTGTCACATAGGCATTGTTGCATCATAACTAACCAAGGCTTTTGCAGAGCGCGAATGTCTGTGCGGCAGCGAATGCAGTTCCAAGGGACAGTGAAAACCAGGTAGACCTTTCATGCTGGCAGCATTCGTGTGGGCGTAATCGCTGGACGTTTCGAATTTGGCAGACGGACTCTGCGAGTGTCACATAGGCAGTGTTGCATCATAACTAACCAAGGCTTTTGCAGAGCGCGAATGTCTGTGCGGCAGCGAATGCAGTTCCAAGGGACAGTGAAAACCAGGTACAGCTTTCAGTGCTGGCAGCTTTCGTCTGGGCGCAATCGCGGGACGTTTCGAATTTGGCAGCTGGGCTCTGCCAGAGTTACGTAGGCATTGTTGCATCATAAAGAACCAAGGCTTTTGCAGAGCGCGAATGTCTGTGCGGCAGCGAATGCAGTTCCAAGGGACAGTGAAAACCAGGTAGACCTTTCAGTGCTGGCAGCTTTCGTGTGGACGCAATCGCTGGACGTTTCGAATTTGGCAGCCGGGTTCTGCGACAGTCACATAGGCATTGTTGCATCATAACCAACCAAAGCTCTTGCAGAGCGCGAATGTCTGTGCAGCAGCGAATGCAGTTCCAAGGGACAGTGAAAACCAGGTAGAGCTTTCAGTGCTGGCAGCTTTCGTGTGGGCGCAATCGCGGGACGTTTCGAATTTGGCAGCCGGGCTCTGCCAGAGTCACGTAGGCATTGTTGCATCATAAACAATCAAAGCTCTTGCAGAGCGCGAATGTCTGTGCGGCAGCGAATGCAGTTCCAAGGGACAGTGAAAACCAGGTAGAGCTTTCAGTGCTGGGAGCTTTCATGTGGGCGCAATCGCTGGACGTTTCGAATTTGGCAGCCGGGCTCTGCGACAGTCACATAGGCATTGTTGCATCATAACCAACCGAAGCTCTTGCAGAGGGCGAATGTCTGTGCGGCAGCGAATGCAGTTCCAAGGGACAGTGAAAACCAGGTAGACCTTTCAGTGCCGGCAGCTTTCGTGTGGGCGCAATCGCTGGACGTTTCGAATTTGGCAGCCGGGCTCTGCCAGAGTCACATAGGCATTGTTGCATCATAGCCAACCAAGGCATTTGCAGAGCGCGAATGTCTGTGCGGCAGCGAATGCAGTTCCAAGGGACTGTGAAAACCAGGTAGAGCTTGCAGTGCTGGCAGCTTTCGTGTGGGCGCTATCGCTGGACGTTTCGAATTTGGCAGCCGGGCTCTGCCAGAGTCACATAGGAATTGTTGCATCATAACCAACCAAGGCATTTGCAGAGCGCGAATGTCTGTGCGGCAGCGAATGCAGTTCCAAGGGACAGTGAAAACCAGGTAGACCTTTCAGGCTGGCAGCTTTCGTGTGGGCGTAATCGCTGGACGTTTCGAATTTGGCAGCCGGGCTCTGCGACAGTCACATAGGCATTGTTGCATCATAACCAACCAAGGCATTTGCAGAGCGCGAATGTCTGTGCGGCAGCGAATGCAGTTCCAAGGGACAGTGAAAACCAGGTAGAGCTTTCAGTGCTGGCAGCTTTCGTGTGGGCGCAATCGCTGGACGTTTCGAATTTGGCAGCCGGGCTCTGCCAGAGTCACGTAGGCATTGTTGCATCATAAACAACCAAAGCTCTTGCAGAGCGCGAATGTCTGTGCGGCAGCGAATGCAGTTCCAAGGGACAGTGAAAACCAGGTAGAGCTTTCAGTGCTGGCAGCTTTCGTGTGGGCGCAATCGCGGGACGTTTCGAATTTGGCAGCTGGGCTCTGCCAGAGTCACATAGGCATTGTTGCATCATAACTAACCAAGGCTTTTGCAGAGCGCGAATGTCTGTGCGGCAGCGAATGCAGTTCCAAGGGACAGTGAAAACCAGGTAGACCTTTCATGCTGGCAGCATTCGTGTGGGCGTAATCGCTGGACTTTTCGAATTTGGCAGCCGGGCTCTGCGACAGTCACATAAGCATTGTTGTATCATACCCAACCAAACATCTTGCAGAGGGCGAATGTCTGTGCGGCAGCGAATGCAGTTCCAAGGGACAGTGAAAACCAGGTAGAGCTTTCAGTGCTGGCATCTTTCGTGTGGACTCAATCGCTGGACATTTCGAATTTGGCAGCCGGGCTCTGCGACAGTCACATAGGGATTGTTGCATCATAACCAACCAAGGCATTTGCAGAGCGCGAATGTCTGTGCGGCAGCGAATGCAGTTCCAAGGGACAGTGAAAACCAGGTAGAGCTTTCAGTGCTGGCAGCTTTCGTGTGGGCGCAATCTCTGGACGTTTCGAATTTGGCAGCCGGGCTCTGCCAGAGTCACATAGGCATTGTTGCATCATAGCCAACCAAGGCATTTGCAGAGCGTGAATGTCTGTGCGGCAGCGAATGCAGTTCCAAGGGACAGTGAAAAACAGGTAGAGCTTGCAGTGCTGGCAGCTTTCGTGTGGGCGCAATCGCTGGACGTTTCGAATTTGGCAGCCGGGCTCTGCCAGAGTCACATAGGAATTGTTGCATCATAACCAACCAAGGAATTTGCAGAGCGCGAATGTCTGTGTGGCAGCGAATGCAGTTCCAAGGGACAGTGAAAACCAGGTAGAGCTTGCAGTGCTGGCAGCTTTCGTGTGGGCGCTATCGCTGGACGTTTCGAATTTGGCAGCCGGACTCTGCGAGTGTCACATAGGCATTGTTGCATCATAACTAACCAAGGCTTTTGCAGAGCGCGAATGTCTGTGCGGCAGCGAATGCAGTTCCAAGGGACAGTGAAAACCAGGTAGACTTTCAGGCTGGCAGCTTTCGTGTGGGCGTAATCGCTGGACGTTTCGAATTTGGCAGCCGGGCTCTGCGACAGTCACATAGGCATTGTTGCATCATAACCAACCAAAGCTCTTGCAGAGCGCGAATGTCTGTGCGGCAGCGAATGCAGTTCCAAGGGACAGTGAAAACCAGGTAGAGCTTTCAGTGCTGGCAGCTTTCGTGTGGGCGCAATCGCGGGACGTTTCGAATTTGGCAGCCGGGCTCTGCCAGAGTCACGTAGGCATTGTTGCATCATAAACAATCAAAGCTCTTGCATAGCGCGAATATCTGTGCGGCAGCGAATGCAGTTCCAAGGGACAGTGAAAACCAGGTAGAGCTTTCAGTGCTGGCAGCTTTCGTGTGGGCGCAATCGCTGGACGTTTCGAATTTTGCAGCCGGGCTCTGCGACAGTCACATAGGCATTGTTGCATCATAACCAACCAAAGGTTTTGCAGAGCGCGAATGTCTGTACGGCAGCGAATGCAGTTCCAAGGGACAGTGAAAACCAGGTAGAGCTTTTTTCGTGTGGGCGCCATCGCTGGACGTTTCGAATTTGGCAGCCGGGTTCTGCGACAGTCACATAGGCATTGTTGCATCATAACCAACCAAGGCATTTGCAGAGCGCGAATGTGTGTGCGGCAGCGAATGCAGTTCCAAGGGACAGTGAAAACCAGGTAGACCTTTCAGTGCTGGCAGCTTTCGTGTGGGCGCAATCGCGGGACGTTTCGAATTTGGCAGCTGGGCTCTGCCAGAGTCACATAGGCATTGTTGCATCATAACTAACGAAGGCTTTTGCAGAGCGCGAATGTCTGTGCTGCAGCGAATGCAGTTCCAAGGGACAGTGAAAACCAGGTAGAGCTTTCAGTGCTGGCAGCTTTCGTGTGGGCGCAATCGCTGGACGTTTCGAATTTGGCAGCCGGGCTCTGCGACAGTCACATAGGAATTGTTGCATCATACCCAACCAAACATCTTGCAGAGCGCGAATGTCTGTGCGGCAGCGAATGCAGTTCCAAGGGACAGTGAAAACCAGGTAGAGCTTTCAGTGCTGGCAGCTTTCGTGTGGGCGCAATCGCTGGACGTTTCGAATTTGGCAGCCGGGCTCTTCGACAGTCACATAGGCATTGTTGCATCATAACCAACCAAAGCTCTTGCAGAGCGCGAATGTCTGTGCGGCAGCGAATGCAGTTCCAAGGGACAGTGAAAACCAGGTAGAGCTTTCAGTGCTGGCAGCTTTCGTGTGGGCGCAATCTCTGGACGTTTCGAATTTGGCAGCCGGGCTCGGCCAGAGTCACATAGGCATTGTTGCATCATAACCAACCAAAGCTTTTGCATAGCGTGAATGTTTGTGCGGCAGCGAATGCAGTTCCAAGGGACAGTGAAAACCAGGTAGACCTTTCAGTGCTGGGAGCTTTCGTGTGGGCGCAATCGCTGGACGTTTCGAATTTGGCAGCCGGGCTCTGCGACAGTCACATAGGCATTGTTGCATCATAAACAACCAAGGCATTTGCAGAGCGCGAATGTCTGTGCGGCAGCGAATGCAGTTCCAAGGGACAGTGAAAACCAGGTAGAGCTTTCAGTGCTGGCAGCTTTCGTGTGGGCGCTATCGCTGGACGTTTCGAATTTGGCAGCCGGGCTCTGCCAGAGTCACATAGGCATTGTTGCATCATAGCCAACCAAGGCATTTGCAGAGCGCGAATGTCTGTGCGGCAGCGAATGCAGTTCCAAGGGACAGTGAAAACCAGGTAGAGCTTGCAGTGCTGGCAGCTTTCGTGTGGGCGCTATCGCTGGACGTTTCGAATTTGGCAGCCGGACTCTGCGAGTGCCACATAGGCATTGTTGCATCATAACTAACCAAGGCTTTTGCAGAGCGCGAATGTCTGTGCGGCAGCGAATGCAGTTCCAAGGGACAGTGAAAACCAGGTAGACCTTTCATGCTGGCAGCATTCGTGTGGGCGTAATCGCTGGACGTTTCGAATTTGGCAGCCGGACTCTGCGAGTGTCACATAGGCATTGTTGCATCATAACTAACCAAGGCTTTTGCAGAGCGCGAATGTCTGTGCGGCAGCGAATGCAGTTCCAAGGGACAGTGAAAACCAGGTAGACCTCTCAGTACTGGCAGCTTTCGTCTGGGCGCAATCGCGGGACGTTTCGAATTTGGCAGCTGGGCTCTGCCAGAGTCACGTAGGCATTGTTGCATCATAAAGAACCAAGGCTTTTGCAGAGCGCGAATGTCTGTGCGGCAGCGAATGCAGTTCCAAGGGACAGTGAAAACCAGGTAGACCTTTCAGTGCTGGCAGCTTTCGTGTGGACGCAATCGTTGGACGTTTCGAATTTGGCAGCCGGGTTCTGCGACAGTCACATAGGCATTGTTGCATCATAACCAACCAAAGCTCTTGCAGAGCGCGAATGTCTTTGCAGCAGCGAATGCAGTTCCAAGGGACAGTGAAAACCAGGTAGAGCTTTCAGTGCTGGCAGCTTTCGTGTGGGCGCAATCGCGGGACGTTTCGAATTTGGTAGCCGGGCTCTGCCAGAGTCACGTAGGCATTGTTGCATCATAAACAATCAAAGCTCTTGCAGAGCGCGAATGTCTGTGCGGCAGCGAATGCAGTTCCAAGGGACAGTGAAAACCAGGTAGAGCTTTCAGTGCTAGCAGCTTTCGTGTGGGCGCAATCGCTGGACGTTTCGAATTTGGCAGCCGGGCTCTTCGACAGTCACATAGGCATTGTTGCATCATAACTAACGAAGGCTTTTGCAGAGCACGAATGTCTGTGCTGCAGCGAATGCAGTTCCAAGGGACAGTGAAAACCAGGTAGAGCTTTCAGTGCTGGCAGCTTTCGTGTGGGCGCAATCGCTGGACGTTTCGAATTTGGCAGCCGGGCTCTGCGACAGTCACATAGGCATTGTTGCATCATACCCAACCAAACATCTTGCAGAGCGTGAATGTCTGTGCGGCAGCGAATGCAGTTCCAAGGGACAGTGAAAACCAGGTAGAGCTTTCACTGCTGGCAGCTTTCGTGTGGGCGCAATCGCTGGACGTTTCGAATTTGGCAGCCGGGCTCTTCGACAGTCACATAGGCATTGTTGCATCATAACCAACCAAAGCTCTTGCAGAGCGCGAATGTCTGTGCGGCAGCGAATGCAGTTCCAAGGGACAGTGAAAACCAGGTAGAGCTTTCAGTGCTGGCAGCTTTCGTGTGGGCGCAATCGCGGGACGTTTCGAATTTGGCAGCCGGGCTCGGCCAGAGTCACATAGGCATTGTTGCATCATAACCAACCAAAGCTTTTGCATAGCGTGAATGTCTGTGCGGCAGCGAATGCAGTTCCAAGGGACAGTGAAAACCAGGTAGACCTTTCAGGCTGGCAGCTTTCGTGTGGGCGTAATCGCTGGACGTTTCGAATTTGGCAGCCGGGCTCTGCGACAGTCACATAGGCATTGTTGCATCATAACCAACCAAGGCATTTGCAGAGCGCGAATGTCTGTGCGGCAGCGAATGCAGTTCCAAGGGACAGTGAAAACCAGGTAGAGCTTTCAGTGCTGGCAGCTTTCGTGTGGGCGCAATCGCTGGACGTTTCGAATTTGGCAGCCGGGCTCTGCCAGAGTCACGTAGGCATTGTTGCATCATAAACAACCAAAGCTCTTGCAGAGCGCGAATGTCTGTGCGGCAGCGAATGCAGTTCCAAGGGACAGTGAAAACCAGGTAGAGCTTTCAGTGCTGGCAGCTTTCGTGTGGGCGCAATCGCGGGACGTTTCGAATTTGGCAGCTGGGCTCTGCCAGAGTCACATAGGCATTGTTGCATCATAACTAACCAAGGCTTTTGCAGAGCGCGAATGTCTGTGCGGCAGCGAATGCAGTTCCAAGGGACAGTGAAAACCAGGTAGACCTTTCATGCTGGCAGCATTCGTGTGGGCGTAATCGCTGGACTTTTCGAATTTGGCAGCCGGGCTCTGCGACAGTCACATAAGCATTGTTGTATCATACCCAACCAAACATCTTGCAGAGGGCGAATGTCTGTGCGGCAGCGAATGCAGTTCCAAGGGACAGTGAAAACCAGGTAGAGCTTTCAGTGCTGGCATCTTTCGTGTGGACTCAATCGCTGGACATTTCGAATTTGGCAGCCGGGCTCTGCGACAGTCACATAGGGATTGTTGCATCATAACCAACCAAGGCATTTGCAGAGCGCGAATGTCTGTGCGGCAGCGAATGCAGTTCCAAGGGACAGTGAAAACCAGGTAGAGCTTTCAGTGCTGGCAGCTTTCGTGTGGGCGCAATCTCTGGACGTTTCGAATTTGGCAGCCGGGCTCTGCCAGAGTCACATAGGCATTGTTGCATCATAGCCAACCAAGGCATTTGCAGAGCGTGAATGTCTGTGCGGCAGCGAATGCAGTTCCAAGGGACAGTGAAAAACAGGTAGAGCTTGCAGTGCTGGCAGCTTTCGTGTGGGCGCAATCGCTGGACGTTTCGAATTTGGCAGCCGGGCTCTGCCAGAGTCACATAGGAATTGTTGCATCATAACCAACCAAGGAATTTGCAGAGCGCGAATGTCTGTGTGGCAGCGAATGCAGTTCCAAGGGACAGTGAAAACCAGGTAGAGCTTGCAGTGCTGGCAGCTTTCGTGTGGGCGCTATCGCTGGACGTTTCGAATTTGGCAGCCGGACTCTGCGAGTGTCACATAGGCATTGTTGCATCATAACTAACCAAGGCTTTTGCAGAGCGCGAATGTCTGTGCGGCAGCGAATGCAGTTCCAAGGGACAGTGAAAACCAGGTAGACTTTCAGGCTGGCAGCTTTCGTGTGGGCGTAATCGCTGGACGTTTCGAATTTGGCAGCCGGGCTCTGCGACAGTCACATAGGCATTGTTGCATCATAACCAACCAAAGCTCTTGCAGAGCGCGAATGTCTGTGCGGCAGCGAATGCAGTTCCAAGGGACAGTGAAAACCAGGTAGAGCTTTCAGTGCTGGCAGCTTTCGTGTGGGCGCAATCGCGGGACGTTTCGAATTTGGCAGCCGGGCTCTGCCAGAGTCACGTAGGCATTGTTGCATCATAAACAATCAAAGCTCTTGCATAGCGCGAATATCTGTGCGGCAGCGAATGCAGTTCCAAGGGACAGTGAAAACCAGGTAGAGCTTTCAGTGCTGGCAGCTTTCGTGTGGGCGCAATCGCTGGACGTTTCGAATTTTGCAGCCGGGCTCTGCGACAGTCACATAGGCATTGTTGCATCATAACCAACCAAAGGTTTTGCAGAGCGCGAATGTCTGTACGGCAGCGAATGCAGTTCCAAGGGACAGTGAAAACCAGGTAGAGCTTTTTTCGTGTGGGCGCCATCGCTGGACGTTTCGAATTTGGCAGCCGGGTTCTGCGACAGTCACATAGGCATTGTTGCATCATAACCAACCAAGGCATTTGCAGAGCGCGAATGTGTGTGCGGCAGCGAATGCAGTTCCAAGGGACAGTGAAAACCAGGTAGACCTTTCAGTGCTGGCAGCTTTCGTGTGGGCGCAATCGCGGGACGTTTCGAATTTGGCAGCTGGGCTCTGCCAGAGTCACATAGGCATTGTTGCATCATAACTAACGAAGGCTTTTGCAGAGCGCGAATGTCTGTGCTGCAGCGAATGCAGTTCCAAGGGACAGTGAAAACCAGGTAGAGCTTTCAGTGCTGGCAGCTTTCGTGTGGGCGCAATCGCTGGACGTTTCGAATTTGGCAGCCGGGCTCTGCGACAGTCACATAGGCATTGTTGCATCATACCCAACCAAACATCTTGCAGAGCGCGAATGTCTGTGCGGCAGCGAATGCAGTTCCAAGGGACAGTGAAAACCAGGTAGAGCTTTCAGTGCTGGCAGCTTTCGTGTGGGCGCAATCGCTGGACGTTTCGAATTTGGCAGCCGGGCTCTTCGACAGTCACATAGGCATTGTTGCATCATAACCAACCAAAGCTCTTGCAGAGCGCGAATGTCTGTGCGGCAGCGAATGCAGTTCCAAGGGACAGTGAAAACCAGGTAGAGCTTTCAGTGCTGGCAGCTTTCGTGTGGGCGCAATCTCTGGACGTTTCGAATTTGGCAGCCGGGCTCGGCCAGAGTCACATAGGCATTGTTGCATCATAACCAACCAAAGCTTTTGCATAGCGTGAATGTTTGTGCGGCAGCGAATGCAGTTCCAAGGGACAGTGAAAACCAGGTAGACCTTTCAGTGCTGGGAGCTTTCGTGTGGGCGCAATCGCTGGACGTTTCGAATTTGGCAGCCGGGCTCTGCGACAGTCACATAGGCATTGTTGCATCATAAACAACCAAGGCATTTGCAGAGCGCGAATGTCTGTGCGGCAGCGAATGCAGTTCCAAGGGACAGTGAAAACCAGGTAGAGCTTTCAGTGCTGGCAGCTTTCGTGTGGGCGCTATCGCTGGACGTTTCGAATTTGGCAGCCGGGCTCTGCCAGAGTCACATAGGCATTGTTGCATCATAGCCAACCAAGGCATTTGCAGAGCGCGAATGTCTGTGCGGCAGCGAATGCAGTTCCAAGGGACAGTGAAAACCAGGTAGAGCTTGCAGTGCTGGCAGCTTTCGTGTGGGCGCTATCGCTGGACGTTTCGAATTTGGCAGCCGGACTCTGCGAGTGCCACATAGGCATTGTTGCATCATAACTAACCAAGGCTTTTGCAGAGCGCGAATGTCTGTGCGGCAGCGAATGCAGTTCCAAGGGACAGTGAAAACCAGGTAGACCTTTCATGCTGGCAGCATTCGTGTGGGCGTAATCGCTGGACGTTTCGAATTTGGCAGCCGGACTCTGCGAGTGTCACATAGGCATTGTTGCATCATAACTAACCAAGGCTTTTGCAGAGCGCGAATGTCTGTGCGGCAGCGAATGCAGTTCCAAGGGACAGTGAAAACCAGGTAGACCTCTCAGTACTGGCAGCTTTCGTCTGGGCGCAATCGCGGGACGTTTCGAATTTGGCAGCTGGGCTCTGCCAGAGTCACGTAGGCATTGTTGCATCATAAAGAACCAAGGCTTTTGCAGAGCGCGAATGTCTGTGCGGCAGCGAATGCAGTTCCAAGGGACAGTGAAAACCAGGTAGACCTTTCAGTGCTGGCAGCTTTCGTGTGGACGCAATCGTTGGACGTTTCGAATTTGGCAGCCGGGTTCTGCGACAGTCACATAGGCATTGTTGCATCATAACCAACCAAAGCTCTTGCAGAGCGCGAATGTCTTTGCAGCAGCGAATGCAGTTCCAAGGGACAGTGAAAACCAGGTAGAGCTTTCAGTGCTGGCAGCTTTCGTGTGGGCGCAATCGCGGGACGTTTCGAATTTGGTAGCCGGGCTCTGCCAGAGTCACGTAGGCATTGTTGCATCATAAACAATCAAAGCTCTTGCAGAGCGCGAATGTCTGTGCGGCAGCGAATGCAGTTCCAAGGGACAGTGAAAACCAGGTAGAGCTTTCAGTGCTAGCAGCTTTCGTGTGGGCGCAATCGCTGGACGTTTCGAATTTGGCAGCCGGGCTCTTCGACAGTCACATAGGCATTGTTGCATCATAACTAACGAAGGCTTTTGCAGAGCGCGAATGTCTGTGCTGCAGCGAATGCAGTTCCAAGGGACAGTGAAAACCAGGTAGAGCTTTCAGTGCTGGCAGCTTTCGTGTGGGCGCAATCGCTGGACGTTTCGAATTTGGCAGCCGGGCTCTGCGACAGTCACATAGGCATTGTTGCATCATACCCAACCAAACATCTTGCAGAGCGTGAATGTCTGTGCGGCAGCGAATGCAGTTCCAAGGGACAGTGAAAACCAGGTAGAGCTTTCACTGCTGGCAGCTTTCGTGTGGGCGCAATCGCTGGACGTTTCGAATTTGGCAGCCGGGCTCTTCGACAGTCACATAGGCATTGTTGCATCATAACCAACCAAAGCTCTTGCAGAGCGCGAATGTCTGTGCGGCAGCGAATGCAGTTCCAAGGGACAGTGAAAACCAGGTAGAGCTTTCAGTGCTGGCAGCTTTCGTGTGGGCGCAATCGCGGGACGTTTCGAATTTGGCAGCCGGGCTCGGCCAGAGTCACATAGGCATTGTTGCATCATAACCAACCAAAGCTTTTGCATAGCGTGAATGTCTGTGCGGCAGCGAATGCAGTTCCAAGGGACAGTGAAAACCAGGTAGACCTTTCAGTGCTGGGAGCTTTCGTGTGGGCGCAATCTCTGGACGTTTCGAATTTGGCAGCCGGGCTCTGCGACAGTCACATAGGCATTGTTGCATCATAAACAACCAAGGCATTTGCAGAGCGCGAATGTCTGTGCGGCAGCGAATGCAGTTCCAAGGGACAGTGAAAACCAGGTAGAGCTTTCAGTGCTGGCAGCTTTCGTGTGGGCGCTATCGCTGGACGTTTCGAATTTGGCAGCCGGGCTCTGCCAGAGTCACATAGGCATTGTTGCATCATAGCCAACCAAGGCATTTGCAGAGCGCGAATGTCTGTGCGGCAGCGAATGCAGTTCCAAGGGACAGTGAAAACCAGGTAGAGCTTGCAGTGCTGGCAGCTTTCGTGTGGGCGCTATCGCTGGACGTTTCGAATTTGGCAGCCGGACTCTGCGAGTGCCACATAGGCATTGTTGCATCATAACTAACCAAGGCTTTTGCAGAGCGCGAATGTCTGTGCGGCAGCGAATGCAGTTCCAAGGGACAGTAAAAACCAGGTAGACCTTTCATGCTGGCAGCATTCATGTGGGCGTAATCGCTGGACGTTTCGAATTTGGCAGCCGGACTCTGCGAGTGTCACATAGGCATTGTTGCATCATAACTAACCAAGGGTTTTGCAGAGCGCGAATGTCTGTGCGGCAGCGAATGCAGTTCCAAGGGACAGTGAAAACCAGGTAGACCTCTCAGTACTGGCAGCTTTCGTCTGGGCGCAATCGCGGGACGTTTCGAATTTGGCAGCTGGGCTCTGCCAGAGTCACGTAGGCATTGTTGCATCATAAAGAACCAAGGCTTTTGCAGAGCGCGAATGTCTGTGCGGCAGCGAATGCAGTTCCAAGGGACAGTGAAAACCAGGTAGACCTTTCAGTGCTGGCAGCTTTCGTGTGGACGCAATCGCTGGACGTTTCGAATTTGGCAGCCGGGTTCTGCGACAGTCACATAGGCATTGTTGCATCATAACCAACCAAAGCTCTTGCAGAGCGCGAATGTCTTTGCAGCAGCGAATGCAGTTCCAAGGGACAGTGAAAACCAGGTAGAGCTTTCAGTGCTGGCAGCTTTCGTGTGGGCGCAATCGCGGGACGTTTCGAATTTGGTAGCCGGGCTCTGCCAGAGTCACGTAGGCATTGTTGCATCATAAACAATCAAAGCTCTTGCAGAGCGCGAATGTCTGTGCGGCAGCGAATGCAGTTCCAAGGGACAGTGAAAACCAGGTAGAGCTTTCAGTGCTAGCAGATTTCGTGTGGGCGCAATCGCTGGACGTTTCGAATTTGGCAGCCGGGCTCTTCGACAGTCACATAGGCATTGTTGCATCATAACCAACCAAAGCTCTTGCAGAGCGCAAATGTCTGTGCGGCAGCGAATGCAGTTCCAAGGGACAGTGAAAACCAGGTAGAGCTTTCAGTGCTGGCAGCTTTCGTGTGGGCGCAATCGCTGGACGTTTCGAATTTGGCAGCCGGGCTCGGCCAGAGTCACATAGGCATTGTTGCATCATAACCAACCAAAGCTTTTGCATAGCGTGAATGTCTGTGCGGCAGCGAATGCAGTTCCAAGGGACAGTGAAAACCAGGTAGCCCTTTCAGTGCTGGGAGCTTTCGTGTGGGCGCAATCTCTGGACGTTTCGAATTTGGCAGCCGGGCTCTGCGACAGTCACATAGGCATTGTTGCATCATAACCAACCAAGGCATTTGCAGAGCGCGAATGTCTGTGCGGCAGCGAATGCAGTTCCAAGGGACAGTGAAAACCAGGTAGAGCTTGCAGTGCTGGCAGCTTTCGTGTGGGCGCTATCGCTGGATGTTTCGAATTTGGCAGCCGGGCTCTGCCAGAGTCACATAGGCATTGTTGCATCATAGCCAACCAAGGCATTTGCAGAGCGCGAAAGTCTGTGCGGCAGCGAATGCAGTTCCAAGGGACAGTGAAAACCAGGTAGAGCTTTCAGTGCTGGCAGCTTTCGTGTGGGCGTAATTGCTGGACGTTTCGAATTTAGGAGCTGGGCTCGGCCAGATTCACATAGGCATTGTTGCATCATAACCAACAAAAGATTTTGCACAGTGTGAATGTCTGTGCGGCAGCGAATGCAGTTCCAAGGGACAGTGAAAACCAGGTAGAGCTTTCAGTGCTGGCAGCTTTCGTGTGGGCGCAATCGCTGGACGTTTCGAATTTGGCAGCCGGGCTCTGCGACAGTCACATAGGCATTGTTGCATCATAACCAACCAAAGCTCTTGCAGAGCGTGAATGTCTGTGCGGCAGCGAATGCAGTTCCAAGGGACAGTGAAAACCAGGTAGAGCTTTCAGTGCTGGCAGCTTTCGTGTGGGCGCAATCGCTGGACATTTCGAATTTGGCAGCCGGGCTCTGCGACAGTCACGTAGGCATTGTTGCATCATAACCAACCAAGGGTTTTGCAGAGCGCGAATGTCTGTGCGGCAGCGAATGCAGTTCCAAGGGACAGTGAAAACCAGGTAGAGCTTTCAGTGCTGGCAGCTTTCGTGTGGGCGCAATCGCTGGACGTTTCGAATTTGGCAGCCGGGCTCGGCCAGAGTCACATAGGCATTGTTGCATCATAACCAACCAAAGCTTTTGCATAGCGTGAATGTCTGTGCGGCAGCGAATGCAGTTCCAAGGGACAGTGAAAACCAGGTAGAGCTTTCAGTGCTGGCAGCTTTCGTGTGGGCGCAATCTCTGGATGTTTCGAATTTGGCAGCCGGTCTCTGCGACAGTCACATAGCCATTGTTGCATCATAACCAACCAAGGCATTTGCAGAGCGCGAATGTCTGTGCGGCAGCGAATGCAGTTCCAAGGGACAGTGAAAACCAGGTAGAGCTTTCAGTGCTGGCAGCTTTCGTGTGGGCGCTATCGCTGGACGTTTCGAATTTGGCAGCCGGGCTCGGCCAGAGTCACATAGGAATTGTTGCACCATAACCAACCAAATCTTTTGCACAGCGTGAATGTCTGTGCGGCAGCGAATGCAGTTCCAAGGGACAGTGAAAACCAGGTAGACCTTTCAGTGCTGGGAGCTTTCGTGTGGGCGCAATCTCTGGACGTTTCGAATTTGGCAGCTGGGCTCTGCGACAGTCACATAGCCATTGTTGCATCATAACCAACCAAGGCATTTGCAGAGCGCGAATGTCTGTGCGGCAGCGAATGCAGTTCCAAGGGACAGTGAAAACCAGGTAGACCTTTCAGTGCTGGCAGCTTTCGTGTGGGCGTAATTGCTGGACGTTTCGAATTTAGGAGCTGGGCTCGGCCACATTCACATAGCCATTGTTGCATCATAACCAACAAAAGATTTTGCACAGTGTGAATGTCTGTGCGGCAGCGAATGCAGTTCCAAGGGACAGTGAAAACCAGGTAGAGCTTGCAGTGCTGGCAGCTTTCGTGTGGGCGCAATCTCTGGATGTTTCGAATTTGGCAGCCGGTCTCTGCGACAGTCACATAGGCATTGTTGCATCATAACCAACCAAGGCATTTGCAGAGCGCGAATGTCTGTGCGGCAGCGAATGCAGTTCCAAGGGACAGTGAAAACCAGGTAGAGCTTTCAGTGCTGGCAGCTTTCGTGTGGGCGCTATCGCTGGACGTTTCGAATTTGGCAGCCGGGCTCGGCCAGAGTCACATAGGCATTATTGCACCATAACCAACCAAATCTTTTGCACAGCGTGAATGTCTGTGCGGCAGCGAATGCAGTTCCAAGGGACAGTGAAAACCAGGTAGACCTCTCAGTACTGGCAGCTTTCGTCTGGGCGCAATCGCGGGACGTTTCGAATTTGGCAGCTGGGCTCTGCCAGAGTCACGTAGGCATTGTTGCATCATAAAGAACCAAGGCTTTTGCAGAGCGCGAATGTCTGTGCGGCAGCGAATGCAGTTCCAAGGGACAGTGAAAACCAGGTAGACCTTTCAGTGCTGGCAGCTTTCGTGTGGACGCAATCGTTGGACGTTTCGAATTTGGCAGCCGGGTTCTGCGACAGTCACATAGGCATTGTTGCATCATAACCAACCAAAGCTCTTGCAGAGCGCGAATGTCTTTGCAGCAGCGAATGCAGTTCCAAGGGACAGTGAAAACCAGGTAGAGCTTTCAGTGCTGGCAGCTTTCGTGTGGGCGCAATCGCGGGACGTTTCGAATTTGGTAGCCGGGCTCTGCCAGAGTCACGTAGGCATTGTTGCATCATAAACAATCAAAGCTCTTGCAGAGCGCGAATGTCTGTGCGGCAGCGAATGCAGTTCCAAGGGACAGTGAAAACCAGGTAGAGCTTTCAGTGCTAGCAGCTTTCGTGTGGGCGCAATCGCTGGACGTTTCGAATTTGGCAGCCGGGCTCTTCGACAGTCACATAGGCATTGTTGCATCATAACTAACGAAGGCTTTTGCAGAGCGCGAATGTCTGTGCTGCAGCGAATGCAGTTCCAAGGGACAGTGAAAACCAGGTAGAGCTTTCAGTGCTGGCAGCTTTCGTGTGGGCGCAATCGCTGGACGTTTCGAATTTGGCAGCCGGGCTCTGCGACAGTCACATAGGCATTGTTGCATCATACCCAACCAAACATCTTGCAGAGCGTGAATGTCTGTGCGGCAGCGAATGCAGTTCCAAGGGACAGTGAAAACCAGGTAGAGCTTTCACTGCTGGCAGCTTTCGTGTGGGCGCAATCGCTGGACGTTTCGAATTTGGCAGCCGGGCTCTTTGACAGTCACATAGGCATTGTTGCATCATAACCAACCAAAGCTCTTGCAGAGCGCGAATGTCTGTGCGGCAGCGAATGCAGTTCCAAGGGACAGTGAAAACCAGGTAGAGCTTTCAGTGCTGGCATCTTTCGTGTGGGCGCAATCGCGGGACGTTTCGAATTTGGCAGCCGGGCTCGGCCAGAGTCACATAGGCATTGTTGCATCATAACCAACCAAAGCTTTTGCATAGCGTGAATGTCTGTGCGGCAGCGAATGCAGTTCCAAGGGACAGTGAAAACCAGGTAGACCTTTCAGTGCTGGGAGCTTTCGTGTGGGCGCAATCTCTGGACGTTTCGAATTTGGCAGCCGGGCTCTGCGACAGTCACATAGGCATTGTTGCATCATAAACAACCAAGGCATTTGCAGAGCGCGAATGTCTGTGCGGCAGCGAATGCAGTTCCAAGGGACAGTGAAAACCAGGTAGAGCTTTCAGTGCTGGCAGCTTTCGTGTGGGCGCTATCGCTGGACGTTTCGAATTTGGCAGCCGGGCTCTGCCAGAGTCACATAGGCATTGTTGCATCATAGCCAACCAAGGCATTTGCAGAGCGCGAATGTCTGTGCGGCAGCGAATGCAGTTCCAAGGGACAGTGAAAACCAGGTAGAGCTTGCAGTGCTGGCAGCTTTCGTGTGGGCGCTATCGCTGGACGTTTCGAATTTGGCAGCCGGACTCTGCGAGTGCCACATAGGCATTGTTGCATCATAACTAACCAAGGCTTTTGCAGAGCGCGAATGTCTGTGCGGCAGCGAATGCAGTTCCAAGGGACAGTAAAAACCAGGTAGACCTTTCATGCTGGCAGCATTCATGTGGGCGTAATCGCTGGACGTTTCGAATTTGGCAGCCGGACTCTGCGAGTGTCACATAGGCATTGTTGCATCATAACTAACCAAGGGTTTTGCAGAGCGCGAATGTCTGTGCGGCAGCGAATGCAGTTCCAAGGGACAGTGAAAACCAGGTAGACCTCTCAGTACTGGCAGCTTTCGTCTGGGCGCAATCGCGGGACGTTTCGAATTTGGCAGCTGGGCTCTGCCAGAGTCACGTAGGCATTGTTGCATCATAAAGAACCAAGGCTTTTGCAGAGCGCGAATGTCTGTGCGGCAGCGAATGCAGTTCCAAGGGACAGTGAAAACCAGGTAGACCTTTCAGTGCTGGCAGCTTTCGTGTGGACGCAATCGCTGGACGTTTCGAATTTGGCAGCCGGGCTCTGCCAGAGTCACGTAGGCATTGTTGCATCATAACCAACCAAAGCTCTTGCAGAGCGCGAATGTCTTTGCAGCAGCGAATGCAGTTCCAAGGGACAGTGAAAACCAGGTAGAGCTTTCAGTGCTGGCAGCTTTCGTGTGGGCGCAATCGCGGGACGTTTCGAATTTGGTAGCCGGGCTCTGCCAGAGTCACGTAGGCATTGTTGCATCATAAACAATCAAAGCTCTTGCAGAGCGCGAATGTCTGTGCGGCAGCGAATGCAGTTCCAAGGGACAGTGAAAACCAGGTAGAGCTTTCAGTGCTAGCAGATTTCGTGTGGGCGCAATCGCTGGACGTTTCGAATTTGGCAGCCGGGCTCTTCGACAGTCACATAGGCATTGTTGCATCATAACCAACCAAAGCTCTTGCAGAGCGCAAATGTCTGTGCGGCAGCGAATGCAGTTCCAAGGGACAGTGAAAACCAGGTAGAGCTTTCAGTGCTGGCAGCTTTCGTGTGGGCGCAATCGCTGGACGTTTCGAATTTGGCAGCCGGGCTCGGCCAGAGTCACATAGGCATTGTTGCATCATAACCAACCAAAGCTTTTGCATAGCGTGAATGTCTGTGCGGCAGCGAATGCAGTTCCAAGGGACAGTGAAAACCAGGTAGCCCTTTCAGTGCTGGGAGCTTTCGTGTGGGCGCAATCTCTGGACGTTTCGAATTTGGCAGCCGGGCTCTGCGACAGTCACATAGGCATTGTTGCATCATAACCAACCAAGGCATTTGCAGAGCGCGAATGTCTGTGCGGCAGCGAATGCAGTTCCAAGGGACAGTGAAAACCAGGTAGAGCTTGCAGTGCTGGCAGCTTTCGTGTGGGCGCTATCGCTGGATGTTTCGAATTTGGCAGCCGGGCTCTGCCAGAGTCACATAGGCATTGTTGCATCATAGCCAACCAAGGCATTTGCAGAGCGCGAAAGTCTGTGCGGCAGCGAATGCAGTTCCAAGGGACAGTGAAAACCAGGTAGAGCTTTCAGTGCTGGCAGCTTTCGTGTGGGCGTAATTGCTGGACGTTTCGAATTTAGGAGCTGGGCTCGGCCAGATTCACATAGGCATTGTTGCATCATAACCAACAAAAGATTTTGCACAGTGTGAATGTCTGTGCGGCAGCGAATGCAGTTCCAAGGGACAGTGAAAACCAGGTAGAGCTTTCAGTGCTGGCAGCTTTCGTGTGGGCGCAATCGCTGGACGTTTCGAATTTGGCAGCCGGGCTCTGCGACAGTCACATAGGCATTGTTGCATCATAACCAACCAAAGCTCTTGCAGAGCGTGAATGTCTGTGCGGCAGCGAATGCAGTTCCAAGGGACAGTGAAAACCAGGTAGAGCTTTCAGTGCTGGCAGCTTTCGTGTGGGCGCAATCGCTGGACATTTCGAATTTGGCAGCCGGGCTCTGCGACAGTCACGTAGGCATTGTTGCATCATAACCAACCAAGGGTTTTGCAGAGCGCGAATGTCTGTGCGGCAGCGAATGCAGTTCCAAGGGACAGTGAAAACCAGGTAGAGCTTTCAGTGCTGGCAGCTTTCGTGTGGGCGCAATCGCTGGACGTTTCGAATTTGGCAGCCGGGCTCGGCCAGAGTCACATAGGCATTGTTGCATCATAACCAACCAAAGCTTTTGCATAGCGTGAATGTCTGTGCGGCAGCGAATGCAGTTCCAAGGGACAGTGAAAACCAGGTAGAGCTTTCAGTGCTGGCAGCTTTCGTGTGGGCGCAATCTCTGGATGTTTCGAATTTGGCAGCCGGTCTCTGCGACAGTCACATAGCCATTGTTGCATCATAACCAACCAAGGCATTTGCAGAGCGCGAATGTCTGTGCGGCAGCGAATGCAGTTCCAAGGGACAGTGAAAACCAGGTAGAGCTTTCAGTGCTGGCAGCTTTCGTGTGGGCGCTATCGCTGGACGTTTCGAATTTGGCAGCCGGGCTCGGCCAGAGTCACATAGGAATTGTTGCACCATAACCAACCAAATCTTTTGCACAGCGTGAATGTCTGTGCGGCAGCGAATGCAGTTCCAAGGGACAGTGAAAACCAGGTAGACCTTTCAGTGCTGGGAGCTTTCGTGTGGGCGCAATCTCTGGACGTTTCGAATTTGGCAGCTGGGCTCTGCGACAGTCACATAGCCATTGTTGCATCATAACCAACCAAGGCATTTGCAGAGCGCGAATGTCTGTGCGGCAGCGAATGCAGTTCCAAGGGACAGTGAAAACCAGGTAGACCTTTCAGTGCTGGCAGCTTTCGTGTGGGCGTAATTGCTGGACGTTTCGAATTTAGGAGCTGGGCTCGGCCACATTCACATAGCCATTGTTGCATCATAACCAACAAAAGATTTTGCACAGTGTGAATGTCTGTGCGGCAGCGAATGCAGTTCCAAGGGACAGTGAAAACCAGGTAGAGCTTGCAGTGCTGGCAGCTTTCGTGTGGGCGCAATCTCTGGATGTTTCGAATTTGGCAGCCGGTCTCTGCGACAGTCACATAGGCATTGTTGCATCATAACCAACCAAGGCATTTGCAGAGCGCGAATGTCTGTGCGGCAGCGAATGCAGTTCCAAGGGACAGTGAAAACCAGGTAGAGCTTTCAGTGCTGGCAGCTTTCGTGTGGGCGCTATCGCTGGACGTTTCGAATTTGGCAGCCGGGCTCGGCCAGAGTCACATAGGCATTATTGCACCATAACCAACCAAATCTTTTGCACAGCGTGAATGTCTGTGCGGCAGCGAATGCAGTTCCAAGGGACAGTGAAAACCAGGTAGAGCTTTCAGTGCTGGCAGCTTTCGTGTGGGCGCAATCGCTGGACATTTCGAATTTGGCAGCCGGGCTCTGCGACAGTCACGTAGGCATTGTTGCATCATAACCAACCAAGGGTTTTGCAGAGCGCGAATGTCTGTGCGGCAGCGAATGCAGTTCCAAGGGACAGTGAAAACCAGGTAGAGCTTTCACTGCTGAGAGATTTCGTGTGGGCGCAATCGCTGGACGTTTCGAATTTGGCAGCCGGGCTCGGCCAGAGTCACATAGCCATTGTTGCATCATAACCAACCAAAGCTTTTGCATAGCGTGAATGTCTGTGCGGCAGCGAATGCAGTTCCAAGGGACAGTGAAAACCAGGTAGAGCTTTCAGTGCTGGCAGCTTTCGTGTGGGCGCAATCTCTGGATGTTTCGAATTTGGCAGCCGGTCTCTGCGACAGTCACATAGCCATTGTTGCATCATAACCAACCAAGGCATTTGCAGAGCGCGAATGTCTGTGCGGCAGCGAATGCAGTTCCAAGGGACAGTGAAAACCAGGTAGACCTTTCAGTGCTGGGAGCTTTCGTGTGGGCGCAATCGCTGGACATTTCGAATTTGGCAGCCGGGCTCTGCGACAGTCACGTAAGAATTGTTGCATCATAACCAACCAAGGGTTTTGCAGAGCGCGAATGTCTGTGCGGCAGCGAATGCAGTTCCAAGGGACAGTGAAAACCAGGCAGAGCTTTCAGTGCTGGCAGCTTTCCTGTGGGCGCAATCGCTGGACGTTTCGAATTTGGCAGCTGGGCTCGGCCAGAGTCACATAGGCATTGTTGCATCATAACCAACAAAAGGTTTTTCAGAGCATGAATGTCTGTGCGGCAGCGAATGCAGTTCCAAGGGACAGTGAAAACCAGGTAGACCTTTCAGTGCTGGCAGCTTTCGTGTGGGTGCAATCGCGGGACGTTTCGAATTTGGCAGCTGGGCTCTGCCAGAGTCACGTAGGCATTGTTGCATCATAAACAAACAAGGCTTTTGCAGAGCGCGAATGTCTGTGCGGCAGCGAATGCAGTTCCAAGGGACAGTGAAAACCAGGTAGACCTTTCATGCTGGCAGCTTTCGTGTGGGCGCAATCGCTGGACATTTCGAATTTGGCAGCCGGGCTCTACGACAGTCACATAGGCATTGTTGCATCATAACCAACCAAGGAATTTGCAGAGCGCGAATGTCTGTGCGGCAGCGAATGCAGTTCCAAGGGACAGTGAAAACCAGGTAGACCTTTCATGCTGGCAGCTTTCGTGTGGGCGTAATCGCTGGACGTTTCGAATTTGGCAGCCGGGCTCGGCCAGAGTCACATAGGCATTATTGCACCATAACCAACCAAATCTTTTGCACAGCGTGAATGTCTGTGCGGCAGCGAATGCAGTTCCAAGGGACAGTGAAAACCAGGTAGAGCTTTCAGTGCTGGCAGCTTTCGTGTGGGCGCAATCGCTGGACATTTCGAATTTGGCAGCCGGGCTCTGCGACAGTCACGTAGGCATTGTTGCATCATAACCAACCAAGGGTTTTGCAGAGCGCGAATGTCTGTGCGGCAGCGAATGCAGTTCCAAGGGACAGTGAAAACCAGGTAGAGCTTTCACTGCTGAGAGATTTCGTGTGGGCGCAATCGCTGGACGTTTCGAATTTGGCAGCCGGGCTCGGCCAGAGTCACATAGCCATTGTTGCATCATAACCAACCAAAGCTTTTGCATAGCGTGAATGTCTGTGCGGCAGCGAATGCAGTTCCAAGGGACAGTGAAAACCAGGTAGAGCTTTCAGTGCTGGCAGCTTTCGTGTGGGCGCAATCTCTGGATGTTTCGAATTTGGCAGCCGGTCTCTGCGACAGTCACATAGCCATTGTTGCATCATAACCAACCAAGGCATTTGCAGAGCGCGAATGTCTGTGCGGCAGCGAATGCAGTTCCAAGGGACAGTGAAAACCAGGTAGACCTTTCAGTGCTGGGAGCTTTCGTGTGGGCGCAATCGCTGGACATTTCGAATTTGGCAGCCGGGCTCTGCGACAGTCACGTAAGAATTGTTGCATCATAACCAACCAAGGGTTTTGCAGAGCGCGAATGTCTGTGCGGCAGCGAATGCAGTTCCAAGGGACAGTGAAAACCAGGCAGAGCTTTCAGTGCTGGCAGCTTTCCTGTGGGCGCAATCGCTGGACGTTTCGAATTTGGCAGCTGGGCTCGGCCAGAGTCACATAGGCATTGTTGCATCATAACCAACAAAAGGTTTTTCAGAGCATGAATGTCTGTGCGGCAGCGAATGCAGTTCCAAGGGACAGTGAAAACCAGGTAGACCTTTCAGTGCTGGCAGCTTTCGTGTGGGTGCAATCGCGGGACGTTTCGAATTTGGCAGCTGGGCTCTGCCAGAGTCACGTAGGCATTGTTGCATCATAAACAAACAAGGCTTTTGCAGAGCGCGAATGTCTGTGCGGCAGCGAATGCAGTTCCAAGGGACAGTGAAAACCAGGTAGACCTTTCATGCTGGCAGCTTTCGTGTGGGCGCAATCGCTGGACATTTCGAATTTGGCAGCCGGGCTCTACGACAGTCACATAGGCATTGTTGCATCATAACCAACCAAGGAATTTGCAGAGCGCGAATGTCTGTGCGGCAGCGAATGCAGTTCCAAGGGACAGTGAAAACCAGGTAGACCTATCATGCTGGCAGCTTTCGTGTGGGCGTAATCGCTGGACGTTTCGAATTTGGCAGCCGGGCTCTGCGACAGTCACATAGGCATTGTTGCATCATAACCAACCAAGGCATTTGCAGAGCGCGAATGTCTGTGCGGCAGCGAATGCAGTTCCAAGGGACAGTGAAAACCAGGTAGAGCTTTCAGTGCTGGCAGCATTCGTGTGGGCACTATCGCTGGACGTTACGAATTTGGCAGCCGGGCTCTGCCAGAGTCACATAGGCATTGTTGCATCATAACCAACCAAGGCATTTGCAGAGCGCGAATGTCTGTGCGGCAGCGAATGCAGTTCCAAGGGACAGTGAAAACCGGGTAGACCTTTCATGCTGGCAGCTTTCGTGTGGGCGTAATCGCTGGACGTTTCGAATTTGGCAGCCGGGCTCTGCCAGAGTCACATAGGCATTGTTGCATCATAACCAACCAAGGCATTTGCAGAGCGCGAATGTCTGTGCGGCAGCGAATGCAGTTCCAAGGGACAGTGAAAACCAGGTAGACCTTTCAGTACTGGCAGCTTTCGTCTGGGCGCAATCGCAGGACGTTTCGAATTTGGCTGCCGGGCTCTGCGACAGTCACATAGGCATTGTTGCATCATAACCAACCAAAGCTCTTGCAGAGCGCGAATGTCTGTGCGGCAGCGAATGCAGTTCCAAGGGACAGTGAAAACCAGGTAGAGCTTTCAGTGCTGGCAGCTTTCGTGTGGGCGCAATCGCTGGATGTTTCGAATTTGGCAGCCGGGCTCTGCGACAGTCACATAGGCATTGCTGCATCATAACCAACCGAAGCTCTTGCAGAGGGCGAATGTCTGTGCGGCAGCGAATGCAGTTCCAAGGGACAGTGAAAACCAGGTAGAGCTTTCAGTGCCGGCAGCTTTCGTGTGGGTGCAATCGCTGGACGTTTCGAATTTGGCAGCCGGGTTCTGCGACAGTCACATAGGCGTTGTTGCATCATAACCAACCAAGGCATTTGCAGAGGGCGAATGTCTGTGCGGCAGCGAATGCAGTTCCAAGGGACAGTGAAAACCAGGTAGAGCTTTCAGTGCTGGCAGCTTTCGTGTGGGCGCAATCGCGGGACGTTTCGAATTTGGCAGCTTGGCTCTGCCAGAGTCACGTAGGCATTGTTGCATCATAAACAACCAAAGCTTTTGCAGAGCGCGAATGTCTGTGCGGCAGCGAATGCAGTTCCAAGGGACAGTTAAAACCAGGTAGACCTTTCATGCTGGCAGCATTCGTGTGGGCGTAATCGCTGGACGTTTCGAATTTGGCAGCCGGGCTCTGCGACAGTCACATAGGCATTGTTGCATCATAACCAACCAAACATCTTGCAGAGCGCGAATGTCTGTGCGGCAGCGAATGCAGTTCCAAGGGACAGTGAAAACCAGGTAGAGCTTTCAGTGCTGGCAGCTTTCGTGTGGACGCAATCGCTGGACGTTTCGAATTTGGCAGCCGGGCTCTGCGACAGTCACATAGGTATTGTTGCATCATAACCAACCAAGGCATTTGCAGAGCGCGAATGTCTGTGCGGCAGCGAATGCAGTTCCAAGGGACAGTGAAAACCAGGTAGAGCTTTCAGTACTGGCAGCTTTCGTCTGGGCGCAATCGCGGGACGTTTCGAATTTGGCAGCTGGGCTCTGCCAGAGTCACATAGGCATTGTTGCATCATAAACAACCAAGGCTTTTGCAGAGCGCGAATGTCTGTGCGGCAGCGAATGCAGTTCCAAGGGACAGTGAAAACCAGGTAGAGCTTTCAGTGCTGGCAGCTTTCGTGTGGGCGCAATCGCTGGACGTTTCGAATTTGGCAGCCGGGCTCTGCGACAGTCACATAGGCATTGTTGCATCATAACCAACCGAAGCTCTTGCAGAGGGCGAATGTCTGTGCGGCAGCGAATGCAGTTCCAAGGGACAGTGAAAACCAGGTAGAGCTTTCAGTGCCGGCAGCTTTCGTGTGGGCGCAATCGCTGGACGTTTCGAATTTGGCAGCCGGGTTCTGCGACAGTCACATAGGCATTGTTGCATCATAACCAACCAAGGCATTTGCAGAGCGCGAAAGTCTGTGCGGCAGCGAATGCAGTTCCAAGGGACAGTGAAAACCAGGTAGAGCTTTCAGTGCTGGTAGCTTTCGTATGGGCGCAATCGCGGGACGTTTCGAATTTGGCAGCTGGGCTCTGCCAGAGTCACGTAGGCATTGTTGCATCATAACCAACCAAAGGTTTTGCAGAGCGCGAATGTCTGTGCGGCAGCGAATGCAGTTCCAAGGGACAGTGAAAACCAGGTAGACCTTTCATGCTGGCAGCATTCGTGTGGGCGTAATCGCTGGACGTTTCGAATTTGGCAGCCGGGCTCTGCGACAGTCACATAGGCATTGTTGCATCATAACCAACCAAAGCTCTTGCAGAGCGCGAATGTCTGTGCGGCAGCGAATGCAGTTCCAAGGGACAGTGAAAACCAGGTAGAGCTTTCACTGCTGAGAGATTTCGTGTGGGCGCAATCGCTGGACGTTTCGAATTTGGCAGCCGGGCTCGGCCAGAGTCACATAGGCATTGTTGCATCATAACCAACCAAAGCTTTTGCATAGCGTGAATGTCTGTGCGGCAGCGAATGCAGTTCCAAGGGACAGTGAAAACCAGGCAGAGCTTTCAGTGGTGGCAGCTTTCGTGTGGGCGCAATCTCTGGATGTTTCGAATTTGGCAGCCGGTCTCTGCGACAGTCACATAGGCATTGTTGCATCATAACCAACCAAGGCATTTGCAGAGCGCGAATGTCTGTGCGGCAGCGAATGCAGTTCCAAGGGACAGTGAAAACCAGGTAGACCTTTCAGTGCTGGCAGCTTTCGTGTGGGCGTAATTGCTGGACGTTTCGAATTTAGGAGCTGGGCTCGGCCAGATTCACATAGGCATTGTTGCATCATAACCAACAAAAGATGTTGCACAGTGTGAATGTCTGTGCGGCAGCGAATGCAGTTCCAAGGGACAGTGAAAACCAGGTAGACCTTTCAGTGCTGGCAGCTTTCGTGTGGGCGCAATCGCTGGACGTTTCGAATTTGGCAGCCGGGCTCTGCGACAGTCACATAGGCATTGTTGCATCATAACCAACCAAAGCTCTTGCAGAGCGTGAATGTCTGTGCGGCAGCGAATGCAGTTCCAAGGGACAGTGAAAACCAGGTAGAGCTTTCAGTGCTGGGAGCTTTCGTGTGGGCGCAATCGCTGGACATTTCGAATTTGGCAGCCGGGCTCTGCGACAGTCGCGTAGGCATTGTTGCATCATAACCAACCAAGGGTTTTGCAGAGCGCGAATGTCTGTGCGGCAGCGAATGCAGTTCCAAGGGACAGTGAAAACCAGGTAGAGCTTTCACTGCTGAGAGATTTCGTGTGGGTGCAATCGCTGGACGTTTCGAATTTGGCAGCCGGGCTCGGCCAGAGTCACATAGGCATTGTTGCATCATAACCAACCAAAGCTTTTGCATAGCGTCAATGTCTGTGCGGCAGCGAATGCAGTTCCAAGGGACAGTGAAAACCAGGTAGAGCTTTCAGTGCTGGCAGCTTTCGTGTGGGCGCAATCTCTGGATGTTTCGAATTTGGCAGCCGGGCTCTGCGACAGTCACATAGCCATTGTTGCATCATAACCAACCAAGGCATTTGCAGAGCGCGAATGTCTGTGCGGCAGCGAATGCAGTTCCAAGGGACAATGAAAACCAGGTAGAGCTTTCAGTGCTGGCAGCTTTCGTGTGGGCGCTATCGCTGGACGTTTCGAATTTGGCAGCCGGGCTCTGCCAGAGTCACATAGGCATTGTTGCACCATAACCAACCAAATCTTTTGCACAGCGTGAATGTCTGTGCGGCAGCGAATGCAGTTCCAAGGGACAGTGAAAACCAGGTAGACCTTTCAGTGCTGGGAGCTTTCGTGTGGGCGCAATCTCTGGACGTTTCGAATTTGGCAGCTGGGCTCTGCGACAGTCACATAGGCATTGTTGCATCATAACCAACCAAGGCATTTGCAGAGTGCGAATGTCTGTGCGGCAGCGAATGCAGTTCCAAGGGACAGTGAAAACCAGGTAGACCTTTCAGTGCTGGCAGCTTTCGTGTGGGCGTAATTGCTGGACGTTTCGAATTTAGGAGCTGGGCTCGGCCACATTCACATAGGCATTGTTGCATCATAACCAACAAAAGATTTTGCACAGTGTGAATGTCTGTGCGGCAGCGAATGCAGTTCCAAGGGACAGTGAAAACCAGGTAGAGCTTTCAGTGCTGGCAGCTTTCGTGTGGGCGCAATCGCTGGACGTTTCGAATTTGGCAGCCGGGCTCTGCGACAGTCACATAGGCATTGTTGCATCATAACCAACCAAAGCTCTTGCAGAGAGTGAATGTCTGTGCGGCAGCGAATGCAGTTCCAAGGGACAGTGAAAACCAGGTAGAGCTTTCAGTGCTGGGAGCTTTCGTGTGGGCGCAATCGCTGGACATTTGGAATTTGGGAACTGGGCTCTGCGACAGTCACGTAGGCATTGTTGCATCATAACCAACCAAGGGTTTTGCAGAGCGCGAATGTCTGTGCGGCAGCGAATGCAGTTCCAAGGGACAGTGAAAACCAGGCAGAGCTTTCAGTGCTGGCAGCTTTCCTGTGGGCGCAATCGCTGGACGTTTCGAATTTGGCAGCTGGGCTCGGCCAGAGTCACATAGGCATTGTTGCATCATAACCAACAAAAGGTTTTTCAGAGCGTGAATGTCTGTGCGGCAGCGAATGCAGTTCCAAGGGACAGTGAAAACCAGGTAGAGCTTTCAGTGCTGGCAGCTTTCGTGTGGGTGCAATCGCGGGACGTTTCGAATTTGGCAGCTGGGCTCTGCCAGAGTCACGTAGGCATTGTTGCATCATAAACAACCAAGGCTTTTGCAGAGCGCGAATGTCTGTGCGGCAGCGAATGCAGTTCCAAGGGACAGTGAAAACCAGGTAGACCTTTCATGCTGGCAGCTTTCGTGTGGACGCAATCGCTGGACGTTTCGAATTTGGCAGCCAGGCTCTACGACAGTCACATAGGCATTGTTGCATCATAACCAACCAAGGAATTTGCAGAGCGCGAATGTCTGTGCGGCAGCGAATGCAGTTCCAAGGGACAGTGAAAACCAGGTAGACCTTTCATGCTGGCAGCTTTCGTGTGGGCGTAATCGCTGGACGTTTCGAATTTGGCAGCCGGGCTCTGCGACAGTCACATAGGCATTGTTGCATCATAACCAACCAAGGCATTTGCAGAGCGCGAATGTCTGTGCGGCAGCGAATGCAGTTCCAAGGGACAGTGAAAACCAGGCAGAGCTTTCAGTGCTGGCAGCATTCGTGTGGGCACTATCGCTGGACGTTACGAATTTGGCAGCCGGGCTCTGCCAGAGTCACATAGGCATTGTTGCATCATAACCAACCAAGGCATTTGCAGAGCGCGAATGTCTGTGCGGCAGCGAATGCAGTTCCAAGGGACAGTGAAAACCAGGTAGACCTTTCATGCTGGCAGCTTTCGTGTCGGCGTAATCGCTGGACGTTTCGAATTTGGCAGCCGGGCTCTGCCAGAGTCACATAGGTATTGTTGCATCATAACCAACCAAGGCATTTGCAGAGCGCGAATGTCTGTGCGGCAGCGAATGCAGTTCCAAGGGACAGTGAAAACCAGGTAGACCTTTCAGTACTGGCAGCTTTCGTCTGGGCGCAATCGCGGGACGTTTCGAATTTGGCAGCTGGGCTCTGCCAGAGTCACATAGGCATTGTTGCATCATAAACAACCAAGGCTTTTGCAGAGCGCGAATGTCTGTGCGGCAGCGAATGCAGTTCCAAGGGACAGTGAAAACCAGGTAGAGCTTTCAGTGCTGGCAGCTTTCGTGTGGGCGCAATCGCTGGATGTTTCGAATTTGGCAGCCGGGCTCTGCGACAGTCATATAGGCATTGTTGCATCATAACCAACCGAAGCTCTTGCAGAGGGCGAATGTCTGTGCGGCAGCGAATGCAGTTCCAAGGGACAGTGAAAACCAGGTAGAGCTTTCAGTGCCGGCAGCTTTCGTGTGGGCGCAATCGCTGGACGTTTCGAATTTGGCAGCCGGGTTCTGCGACAGTCACATAGGCATTGTTGCATCATAACCAACCAAGGCATTTGCAGAGCGCGAATGTCTGTGCGGCAGCGAATGCAGTTCCAAGGGACAGTGAAAACCAGGTAGAGCTTTCAGTGCTGGCAGCTTTCGTGTGGGCGCAATCGCGGGACGTTTCGAATTTGGCAGCTTGGCTCTGCCAGAGTCACGTAGGCATTGTTGCATCATAAACAACCAAAGCTTTTGCAGAGCGCGAATGTCTGTGCGGCAGCGAATGCAGTTCCAAGGGACAGTGAAAACCAGGTAGACCTGTCATGCTGGCATCTTTCGTGTGGACTCAATCGCTGGACGTTTCGAATTTGGCAGCCGGGCTCTGCGACAGTCACATAGGCATTGTTGCATCATAACCAACCAAGGCATTTGCAGAGCGCGAATGTCTGTGCTGCAGCGAATGCAGTTCCAAGCGACAGTGAAAACCAGGTAGAGCTTTCAGTGCTGGCAGCTTTCGTGTGGGCGCAATCTCTGGACGTTTCGAATTTGGCAGCCGGGCTCTGCCAGAGTCACATAGGCATTGTTGCATCATAGCCAACCAAGGCATTTGCAGAGCGTGAATGTCTGTGCGGCAGCGAATGCAGTTCCAAGGGACAGTGAAAACCAGGTAGAGCTTGCAGTGCTGGCAGCTTTCGTGTGGGCGCAATCACTGGACGTTTCGAATTTGGCAGCCGGGCTCTGCCAGAGTCACATAGGAATTGTTGCATCATAACTAACCAAGGAATTTGCAGAGCGCGAATGTCTGTGCGGCAGCGAATGCAGTTCCAAGGGACAGTGAAAACCAGGTAGAGCTTGCAGTGCTGGCAGCTTTCGTGTGGGCGCTATCGCTGGACGTTTCGAATTTGGCAGCCGGACTCTGCGAGTGTCACATAGGCATTGTTGCATCATAACTAACCAAGGCTTTTGCAGAGCGCGAATGTCTGTGCGGCAGCGAATGCAGTTCCAAGGGACAGTGAAAACCAGGTAGAGCTTTCAGTACTGGCAGCTTTCGTCTGGGCGCAATCGCGGGATGTTTCGAATTTGGCAGCTGGCCTCTGCCAGAGTCACGTAGGCATTGTTGCATCATAAACAACCAAGGCTTTTGCAGAGCGCGAATGTCTGTGCGGCAGCGAATGCAGTTCCAAGGGACAGTGAAAACCAGGTAGACCTTTCAGTGCTGGCAGCTTTCGTGTGGACGCAATCGCTGGACGTTGAGAATTTGGCAGCCGTGTTCTGCGACAGTCACATAGGCATTGTTGCATCATAACCAACCAAAGCTCTTGCAGAGCGCGAATGTCTGTGCGGCAGCGAATGCAGTTCCAAGGGACAGTGAAAACCAGGTAGAGCTTGCAGTGCTGGCAGCTTTCGTGTGGGCGCAATCACTGGACGTTTCGAATTTGGCAGCCGGGCTCTGCCAGAGTCACATAGGCATTGTTGCATCATAACCAACCAAAGCTTTTGCATAGCGTGAATGTCTGTGCGGCAGCGAATGCAGTTCCAAGGGACAGTGAAAACCAGGTAGACCTTTCAGTGCTGGGAGATTTCGTGTGGGCGCAATCTCTGGACGTTTCGAATTTGGCAGCCGGGCTCTGCGACAGTCACATAGGCATTGTTGCATCATAACCAACCAAGGCATTTGCAGAGCGCGAATGTCTGTGCGGCAGCGAATGCAGTTCCAAGGGGCAGTGAAAACCAGGTAGACCTCTCAGTACTGGCAGCTTTCGTCTGGGCGCAATCGCGGGACGTTTCGAATTTGGCAGCTGGGCTCTGCCAGAGTCACGTAGGCATTGTTGCATCATAAACAACCAAGGCTTTTGCAGAGCGCGAATGTCTGTGCGGCAGCGAATGCAGTTCCAAGGGACAGTGAAAACCAGGTAGACCTTTCAGTGCTGGCAGCTTTCGTGTGGACGCAATCGCTGGACGTTTCGAATTTGGCAGCCGGGCTCTGCGACAGTCACATAGGCATTGTTGCATCATAACCAACCAAAGCTCTTGCAGAGCGCGAATGTCTGTGCGGCAGCGAATGCAGTTCCAAGGGACAGTGAAAACCAGGTAGAGCTTTCAGTGCTGGCAGCTTTCGTGTGGGCGCAATCGCTGTACTTTTTGAATTTGGCAGCCGGGCTCTGCCAGAGTCACGTAGGAATTGTTGCATCATAAACAATCAAAGCTCTTGCAGAGCGCGAATGTCTGTGCGGCAGCGAATGCAGTTCCAAGGGACAGTGAAAACCAGGTAGAGCTTTCAGTGCTGGCAGCTTTCGTGTGGGCGCAATCGCTGGACGTTTCGAATTTGGCAGCCGGGCTCTGCGACAGTCACATAGGCATTGTTGCATCATAACCAACCAAAGGTTTTGCAGAGCGCGAATGTCTGTGCGGCAGCGAATGCAGTTCCAAGGGACAGTGAAAACCAGGTAGAGCTTGCAGTGCTGGCAGCTTTCGTGTGGGCGCAATCGCTGGACGTTTCGAATTTGGCAGCCGGGCTCTGCCAGAGTCACGTAGGCATTGTTGCATCATAAACAATCAAAGCTCTTGCAGAGCGCGAATGTCTGTGCGGCAGCGAATGCAGTTCCAAGGGACAGTGAAAACCAGGTAGACCTTTCAGTGCTGGCAGCTTTCGTGTGGGCGCAATCGCTGGACGTTTCGAATTTGGCAGCCGGGCTCTTCGACAGTCACATAGGCATTGTTGCATCATAACCAACCAAAGCTCTTGCAGAGCGCGAATGTCTGTGCGGCAGCGAACGCAGTTCCAAGGGACAGTGAAAACCAGGTAGAGCTTGCAGTGCTGGCAGCTTTCGTGTGGGCGCTATCGCTGGACGTTTCGAATTTGGCAGCCGGGCTCGGCCAGAGTCACATAGGCATTGTTGCATCATAACTAACCAAGGCTTTTGCAGAGCGCGAAAGTCTGTGCGGCAGCGAATGCAGTTCCAAGGGACAGTGAAAACCAGGTAGACCTCTCAGTACTGGCAGCTTTCGTCTGGGCGCAATCGCGGGACGTTTCGAATTTGGCAGCTGGGCTCTGCCAGAGTCACGTAGGCATTGTTGCATCATAAACAACCAAGGCTTTTGCAGAGCGCGAATGTCTGTGCGGCAGCGAATGCAGTTCCAAGGGACAGTGAAAACCAGCTACAGCTTTCAGTGCTGGCAGCTTTCGTGTGGACGCAATCGCTGGACGTTTCGAATTTGGCAGCCGGGCTCTGCGACAGTCACATAGGCATTGTTGCATCATAACCAACCAAAGCTCTTGCAGAGCGCGAATGTCTGTGCGGCAGCGAATGCAGTTCCAAGGGACAGTGAAAACCAGGTAGAGCTTTCAGTGCTGGCAGCTTTCGTGTGGGCGCAATCGCTGGACGTTTTGAATTTGGCAGCCGGGCTCTGCCAGAGTCACGTAGGCATTGTTGCATCATAAACAATCAAAGCTCTTGCAGAGCGCGAATGTCTGTGCGGCAGCGAATGCAGTTCCAAGGGACAGTGAAAACCAGGTAGAGCTTTCAGTGCTGGCAGCTTTCGTCTGGGCGCAATCGCTGGACGTTTCGAATTTGGCAGCCGGGCTCTGCGACAGTCACATAGGCATTGTTGCATCATAACCAACCAAAGGTTTTGCAGAGCGCGAATGTCTGTGCGGCAGCGAATGCAGTTCCAAGGGACAGTGAAAACCAGGTAGAGCTTTCAGTGCTGGCAGCTTTCGTCTGGGCGCAATCTCTGGACGTTTCGAATTTGGCAGCCGGGCTCTGCGACAGTCACATAGGAATTGTTGCATCATAGCCAACCAAGGCATTTGCAGAGCGCGAATGTCTGTGCGGCAGCGAATGCAGTTCCAAGGGACAGTGAAAACCAGGTAGAGCTTGCAGTGCTGGCAGCTTTCGTGTGGGCGCAATCGCTGGACGTTTCGAATTTGGCAGCCGGGCTCTGCCAGAGTCACATAGGAATTGTTGCATCATAACCAACCAAGGAATTTGCAGAGCGCGAATGTCTGTGTGGCAGCGAATGCAGTTCCAAGGGACAGTGAAAACCAGGTAGAGCTTGCAGTGCTGGCAGCTTTCGTGTGGGCGCTATCGCTGGACGTTTCGAATTTGGCAGCCGGACTCTGCGAGTGTCACATAGGCATTGTTGCATCATAACTAACCAAGGCTTTTGCAGAGCGCGAATGTCTGTGTGGCAGCGAATGCAGTTCCAAGGGACAGTGAAAACCAGGTAGAGCTTTCAGTACTGGCAGCTTTCGTCTGGGCGCAATCGCGGGACGTTTCGAATTTGGCAGCTGGGCTCTGCCAGAGTCACGTACGCATTGTTGCATCATAAACAACCAAGGCTTTTGCAGAGCGCGAATGTCTGTGCGGCAGCGAATGCAGTTCCAAGGGACAGTGAAAACCAGGTAGACCTTTCAGTGCTGGCAGCTTTCGTGTGGACGCAATCGCGGGACGTTTCGAATTTGGCAGCCGGGTTCTGCGACAGTCACATAGGCATTGTTGCATCATAACCAACCAAAGCTCTTGCAGAGCGCGAATGTCTGTGCGGCAGCGAATGCAGTTCCAAGGGACAGTGAAAACCAGGTAGAGCTTTCAGTGCTGGCAGCTTTCGTGTGGGCGCAATCGCTGGACGTTTTGAATTTGGCAGCCGGGCTCTGCCAGAGTCACGTAGGCATTGTTGCATCATAAACAATCAAAGCTCTTGCAGAGCGCGAATGTCTGTGCGGCAGCGAATGCAGTTCCAAGGGACAGTGAAAACCAGGTAGACCTTTCAGTGCTGGCAGCTTTCGTGTGGGCGCAATCGCTGGACGTTTCGAATTTGGCAGCCGGGCTCTGCGACAGTCACATAGGCATTGTTGCATCATAACCAACCAAAGCTCTTGCAGAGCGCAAATGTCTGTGCGGCAGCGAATGCAGTTCCAAGGGACAGTGAAAACCAGGTAGAGCTTTCAGTGCTGGCAGCTTTCGTGTGGGCGCAATCGCTGGACGTTTCGAATTTGGCAGCCGGGCTCGGCCAGAGTCACATAGGCATTGTTGCATCATAACCAACCAAAGCTTTTGCATAGCGTGAATGTCTGTGCGGCAGCAAATGCAGTTCCAAGGGACAGTGAAAACCAGGTAGACCTTTCAGTGCTGGGAACTTTCGTGTGGGCGCAATCTCTGGACGTTTCGAATTTGGCAGCCGGGCTCTGCGACAGTCACATAGGCATTGTTGCATCATAACCAACCAAGGCATTTGCAGAGCGCGAATGTCTGTGCGGCAGCGAATGCAGTTCCAAGGGACAGTGAAAACCAGGTAGAGCTTTCAGTGCTGGCAGCTTTCGTGTGGGCGCTATCGCTGGACGTTTCGAATTTGGCAGCCGGGCTCTGCCAGATTCACATAGGCATTGTTGCATCATAGCCAACCAAGGCATTTGCAGAGCGCGAATGTCTGTGCGGCAGCGAACGCAGTTCCAAGGGACAGTGAAAACCAGGTAGAGCTTGCAGTGCTGGCAGCTTTCGTGTGGGCGCTATCGCTGGACGTTTCGAATTTGGCAGCCGGACTCTGCGAGTGTCACATAGGCATTGTTGCATCATAACTAACCAAGGCTTTTGCAGAGCGCGAATGTCTGTGCGGCAGCGAATGCAGTTCCAAGGGACAGTGAAAACCAGGTAGACCTCTCAGTACTGGCAGCTTTCGTCTGGGCGCAATCGCGGGACGTTTCGAATTTGGCAGCTGGGCTCTGCCAGAGTCACGTAGGCATTGTTGCATCATAAACAACCAAGGCTTTTGCAGAGCGCGAATGTCTGTGCGGCAGCGAATGCAGTTCCAAGGGACAGTGAAAACCAGGTAGACCTTTCAGTGCTGGCAGCTTTCGTGTGGACGCAATCGCTGGACGTTTCGAATTTGGCAGCCGGGCTCTGCGACAGTCACATAGGCATTGTTGCATCATAACCAACCAAAGCTCTTGCAGAGCGCGAATGTCTGTGCGGCAGCGAATGCAGTTCCAAGGGACAGTGAAAACCAGGTAGAGCTTTCAGTGCTGGCAGCTTTCGTGTGGGCGCAATCGCTGGACGTTTTGAATTAGGCAGCCGGGCTCTGCCAGAGTCACGTAGGCATTGTTGCATCATAAACAATCAAAGCTCTTGCAGAGCGCGAATGTCTGTGCGGCAGCGAATGCAGTTCCAAGTGACAGTGAAAACCAGGTAGACCTTTCAGTGCTGGCAGCTTTCGTGTGGGCGCAATCGCTGGACGTTTCGAATTTGGCAGCCGGGCTCTGCGACAGTCACATAGGCATTGTTGCATCATAACCAACCAAAGGTTTTGCAGAGCGCGAATGTCTGTGCGGCAGCGAATGCAGTTCCAAGGGACAGTGAAAACCAGGTAGAGCTTGCAGTGCTGGCAGCTTTCGTGTGGGCGCAATCTCTGGACGTTTCGAATTTGGCAGCTGGACTCTGCCAGAGTCACATAGGCATTGTTGCATCATAACTAACCAAGGCTTTTGCAGAGCGCGAATGTCTGTGCGGCAGCGAATGCAGTTCCAAGGGACAGTGAAAACCAGGTAGACCTTTCATGCTGGCAGCATTCGTGTGGGCGTAATCGCTCGAAGTTTCGAATTTGGCAGCCGGGCTCTGCGAGTGTCACATAGGCATTGTTGCATCATAACTAACCAAGGCTTTTGCAGAGCGCGAATGTCTGTGCGGCAGCGAATGCAGTTCCAAGGGACAGTGAAAACCAGGTAGAGCTTTCAGTGCTGGCATCTTTCGTGTGGACTCAGTCGCTGGACCTTTCGAATTTGGCAGCCGGGCTCTGCGACAGTCACATAGGCATTGTTGCATCATAACCAACCAAAGCTGTTGCAGAGCGCGAATGTCTGTGCGGCAGCGAATGCAGTTCCAAGGGACAGTGAAAACCAGGTAGACCTTTCAGTGCTGGCAGCTTTCGTGTGGGCGCAATCGCTGGACGTTTCGAATTTGGCAGCCGGGCTCTTCGACAGTCACATAGGCATTGTTGCATCATAACCAACCAAAGCTCTTGCAGAGCGCAAATGTCTGTGCGGCAGCGAATGCAGTTCCAAGGGACAGTGAAAACCAGGTAGAGCTTTCAGTGCTGGCAGCTTTCGTGTGGGCGCAATCGCTGGACGTTTCGAATTTGGCAGCCGGGCTCGGCCAGAGTCACATAGGCATTGTTGCATCATAACCAACCAAAGCTTTTGCATAGCGTGAATGTCTGTGCGGCAGCGAATGCAGTTCCAAGGGACAGTGAAAACCAGGTAGACCTTTCAGTGCTGGGAGCTTTCGTGTGGGCGCAATCTCTGGACGTTTCGAATTTGGCAGCCGGGCTCTGCGACAGTCACATAGGCATTGTTGCATCATAACCAACCAAGGCATTTGCAGAGCGCGAATGTCTGTGCGGCAGCGAATGCAGTTCCAAGGGACAGTGAAAACCAGGTAGAGCTTTCAGTGCTGGCAGCTTTCGTGTGGGCGCTATCGCTGGACGTTTCGAATTTGGCAGCCGGGCTCTGCCAGAGTCACGTAGGCATTGTTGCATCATAGCCAACCAAGGCATTTGCAGAGAGCGAATGTCTGTGCGGCAGCGAATGCAGTTCCAAGGGACAGTGAAAACCAGGTAGAGCTTGCAGTGCTGGCAGCTTTCGTGTGGGCGCTATCGCTGGACGTTTCGAATTTGGCAGCCGGACTCTGCCAGTGTCACATAGGCATTGTTGCATCATAACTAACCAAGGCTTTTGCAGAGCGCGAATGTCTGTGCGGCAGTGAATGCAGTTCCAAGGGACAGTGAAAACCAGGTAGACCTTTCAGTGCTGGCAGCTTTCGTGTGGGCGCAATCGCTGGACGTTTCGAATTTGGCAGCCGGGCTCTTCGACAGTCACATAGGCATTGTTGCATCATAACCAACCAAAGCTCTTGCAGAGCGCAAATGTCTGTGCGGCAGCGAATGCAGTTCCAAGGGACAGTGAAAACCAGGTAGAGCTTTCAGTGCTGGCAGCTTTCGTGTGGGCGCAATCGCTGGACGTTTCGAATTTGGCAGCCGGGCTCGGCCAGAGTCACATAGGCATTGTTGCATCATAACCAACCAAAGCTTTTGCATAGCGTGAATGTCTGTGCGGCAGCAAATGCAGTTCAAAGGGACAGTGAAAACCAGGTAGACCTTTCAGTGCTGGGAACTTTCGTGTGGGCGCAATCGCGGGACGTTTCGAATTTGGCAGCCGGGCTCTGCGACAGTCACATAGGCATTGTTGCATCATAACCAACCAAGGCATTTGCAGAGCGCGAATGTCTGTGCGGCAGCGAATGCAGTTCCAAGGGACAGTGAAAACCAGGTAGAGCTTTCAGTGCTGGCAGCTTTCGTGTGGGCGCTATCGCTGGACGTTTCGAATTTGGCAGCCGGGCTCTGCCAGATTCACATAGGCATTGTTGCATCATAGCCAACCAAGGCATTTGCAGAGCGCGAATGTCTGTGTGGCAGCGAACGCAGTTCCAAGGGACAGTGAAAACCAGGTAGAGCTTTCAGTGCTGGCAGCTTTCGTGTGGGCGCTATCGCTGGACGTTTCGAATTTGGCAGCCGGACTCTGTGAGTGTCACATAGGCATTGTTGCATCATAACTAACCAAGGCTTTTGCAGAGCGCGAATGTCTGTGCGGCAGCGAATGCAGTTCCAAGGGACAGTGAAAACCAGGTAGACCTCTCAGTACTGGCAGCTTTCGTCTGGGCGCAATCGCGGGACGTTTCGAATTTGGCAGCTGGGCTCTGCCAAGGTCACGTAGGCATTGTTGCATCATAAACAACCAAGGCTTTTGCAGAGCGCGAATGTCTGTGCGGCAGCGAATGCAGTTCCAAGGGACAGTGAAAACCAGGTAGACCTTTCAGTGTTGGCAGCTTTCGTGTGGACGCAATCGCTGGACGTTTCGAATTTGGCAGCCGGGCTCTGCGACAGTCACATAGGCATTGTTGCATCATAACCAACCAAAGCTGTTGCAGAGCGCGAATGTCTGTGCGGCAGCGAATGCAGTTCCAAGGGACAGTGAAAACCAGGTAGACCTTTCAGTGCTGGCAGCTTTCGTGTGGGCGCAGTCACTGGACGTTTCGAATTTGGCAGCCGGGCTCTTCGACAGTCACATAGGCATTGTTGCATCATAACCAACCAAAGCTCTTGCAGAGCGCAAATGTCTGTGCGGCAGCGAATGCAGTTCCAAGGGACAGTGAAAACCAGGTAGAGCTTTCAGTGCTGGCAGCTTTCGTGTGGGCGCAATCGCTGGACGTTTCGAATTTGGCAGCCGGGCTCTGCGACAGTCACATAGGCATTGTTGCATCATAACCAACCAAAGCTTTTGCATAGCGTGAATGTCTGTGCGGCAGCGAATGCAGTTCCAAGGGACAGTGAAAACCAGGTAGACCTTTCAGTGCTGGGAGCTTTCGTGTGGGCGCAATCTCTGGACGTTTCGAATTTGGCAGCTGGGCTCTGCCAGAGTCACATAGGCATTGTTGCATCATAGCCAACCAAGGCATTTGCAGAGAGCGAATGTCTGTGCGGCAGCGAATGCAGTTCCAAGGGACAGTGAAAACCAGGTAGAGCTTTCAGTGCTGGCAGCTTTCGTGTGGGCGCAATCTCTGGACGTTTCGAATTTGGCAGCTGGGCTCTGCCAGAGTCACATAGGCATTGTTGCATCATAACTAACCAAGGCTTTTGCAGAGCGCGAATGTCTGTGTGGCAGCGAATGCAGTTCCAAGGGACAGTGAAAACCAGGTAGACCTTTCATGCTGGCAGCATTCGTGTGGGCGTAATCGCTGGATGTTTCGAATTTGGCAGCCGGACTCTGCGAGTGTCACATAGGCATTGTTGCATCATAACTAACCAAGGCTTTTGCAGAGCGCGAATGTCTGTGCGGCAGCGAATGCAGTTCCAAGGGACAGTGAAAACCAGGTAGAGCTTTCAGTGCTGGCAGCTTTCGTGTGGGCGCTATCGCTGGACGTTTCGAATTTGGCAGCCGGGCTCTGCCAGAGTCACATAGGCATTGTTGCATCATAGCCAACCAAGGCATTTGCAGAGAGCGAATGTCTGTGCGGCAGCGAATGCAGTTCCAAGGGACAGTGAAAACCAGGTAGAGCTTGCAGTGCTGGCAGCTTTCGTGTGGGCGCTATCGCTGGACGTTTCGAATTTGGCAGCCGGACTCTGCGAGTGTCACATAGGCATTGTTGCATCATAACCAACCAAAGCTCTTGCAGAGCGCGAATGTCTGTGCGGCAGCGAATGCAGTTCCAAGGGACAGTGAAAACCAGGTAGAGCTTTCAGTGCTGGCAGCTTTCGTGTGGGCGCAATCGCTGGACGTTTTGAATTTGGCAGCCGGGCTCTGCCAGAGTCACGTAGGCATTGTTGCATCATAAACAATCAAAGCTCTTGCAGAGCGCGAATGTCTGTGCGGCAGCGAATGCAGTTCCAAGGGACAGTGAAAACCAGGTAGAGCTTTCAGTGCTGGCAGCTTTCGTGTGGGCGCAATCGCTGGACGTTTCGAATTTGGCAGCCGGGCTCTGCGACAGTCACATAGGCATTGTTGCATCATAACCAACCAAGGCTTTTGCAGAGCGCGAATGTCTGTGCGGCAGCAAATGCAGTTCCAAGGGACAGTGAAAACCAGGTAGAGCTTGCAGTGCTGGCAGCTTTCGTGTGGGCGCAATCTCTGGACGTTTCGAATTTGGCAGCTGGGCTCTGCCAGAGTCACATAGGCATTGTTGCATCATAAGTAACCAAGGCTTTTGCAGAGCGCGAATGTCTGTGCGGCAGCGAATGCAGTTCCAAGGGACAGTGAAAACCAGGTAGACCTTTCATGCTGGCAGCATTCGTGTGGGCGTAATCGCTGGATGTTTCGAATTTGGCAGCCGGACTCTGCGAGTGTCACATAGGCATTGTTGCATCATAACTAACCAAGGCTTTTGCAGAGCGCGAATGTCTGTGCGGCAGCGAATGCAGTTCCAAGGGACAGTGAAAACCAGGTAGACCTTTCAGTGCTGGCAGCTTTCGTGTGGACTCAGTCGCTGGACCTTTCGAATTTGGCAGCCGGGCTCTGCGACAGTCACATAGGCATTGTTGCATCATAACCAACCAAAGCTGTTGCAGAGCGCGAATGTCTGTGCGGCAGCGAATGCAGTTCCAAGGGACAGTGAAAACCAGGTAGACCTTTCAGTGCTGGCAGCTTTCGTGTGGGCGCAATCGCTGGACGTTTCGAATTTGGCAGCCGGGCTCTTCGACAGTCACATAGGCATTGTTGCATCATAACCAACCAAAGCTCTTGCAGAGCGCAAATGTCTGTGCGGCAGCGAATGCAGTTCCAAGGGACAGTGAAAACCAGGTAGAGCTTTCAGTGCTGGCAGCTTTCGTGTGGGCGCAATCGCTGGACGTTTCGAATTTGGCAGCCGGGCTCGGCCAGAGTCACATAGGCATTGTTGCATCATAACCAACCAAAGCTTTTGCATAGCGTGAATGTCTGTGCGGCAGCGAATGCAGTTCCAAGGGACAGTGAAAACCAGGTAGACCTTTCAGTGCTGGGAGCTTTCGTGTGGGCGCAATCTCTGGACGTTTCGAATTTGGCAGCCGGGCTCTGCGACAGTCACATAGGCATTGTTGCATCATAACCAACCAAGGCATTTGCAGAGCGCGAATGTCTGTGCGGCAGCGAATGCAGTTCCAAGGGACAGTGAAAACCAGGTAGAGCTTTCAGTGCTGGCAGCTTTCGTGTGGGCGCTATCGCTGGACGTTTCGAATTTGGCAGCCGGGCTCTGCCAGAGTCACGTAGGCATTGTTGCATCATAGCCAACCAAGGCATTTGCAGAGAGCGAATGTCTGTGCGGCAGCGAATGCAGTTCCAAGGGACAGTGAAAACCAGGTAGAGCTTGCAGTGCTGGCAGCTTTCGTGTGGGCGCTATCGCTGGACGTTTCGAATTTGGCAGCCGGACTCTGCCAGTGTCACATAGGCATTGTTGCATCATAACTAACCAAGGCTTTTGCAGAGCGCGAATGTCTGTGCGGCAGTGAATGCAGTTCCAAGGGACAGTGAAAACCAGGTAGACCTTTCAGTGCTGGCAGCTTTCGTGTGGGCGCAATCGCTGGACGTTTCGAATTTGGCAGCCGGGCTCTTCGACAGTCACATAGGCATTGTTGCATCATAACCAACCAAAGCTCTTGCAGAGCGCAAATGTCTGTGCGGCAGCGAATGCAGTTCCAAGGGACAGTGAAAACCAGGTAGAGCTTTCAGTGCTGGCAGCTTTCGTGTGGGCGCAATCGCTGGACGTTTCGAATTTGGCAGCCGGGCTCGGCCAGAGTCACATAGGCATTGTTGCATCATAACCAACCAAAGCTTTTGCATAGCGTGAATGTCTGTGCGGCAGCAAATGCAGTTCAAAGGGACAGTGAAAACCAGGTAGACCTTTCAGTGCTGGGAACTTTCGTGTGGGCGCAATCGCGGGACGTTTCGAATTTGGCAGCCGGGCTCTGCGACAGTCACATAGGCATTGTTGCATCATAACCAACCAAGGCATTTGCAGAGCGCGAATGTCTGTGCGGCAGCGAATGCAGTTCCAAGGGACAGTGAAAACCAGGTAGAGCTTTCAGTGCTGGCAGCTTTCGTGTGGGCGCTATCGCTGGACGTTTCGAATTTGGCAGCCGGGCTCTGCCAGATTCACATAGGCATTGTTGCATCATAGCCAACCAAGGCATTTGCAGAGCGCGAATGTCTGTGTGGCAGCGAACGCAGTTCCAAGGGACAGTGAAAACCAGGTAGAGCTTTCAGTGCTGGCAGCTTTCGTGTGGGCGCTATCGCTGGACGTTTCGAATTTGGCAGCCGGACTCTGTGAGTGTCACATAGGCATTGTTGCATCATAACTACCCAAGGCTTTTGCAGAGCGCGAATGTCTGTGCGGCAGCGAATGCAGTTCCAAGGGACAGTGAAAACCAGGTAGACCTCTCAGTACTGGCAGCTTTCGTCTGGGCGCAATCGCGGGACGTTTCGAATTTGGCAGCTGGGCTCTGCCAAGGTCACGTAGGCATTGTTGCATCATAAACAACCAAGGCTTTTGCAGAGCGCGAATGTCTGTGCGGCAGCGAATGCAGTTCCAAGGGACAGTGAAAACCAGGTAGACCTTTCAGTGTTGGCAGCTTTCGTGTGGACGCAATCGCTGGACGTTTCGAATTTGGCAGCCGGGCTCTGCGACAGTCACATAGGCATTGTTGCATCATAACCAACCAAAGCTGTTGCAGAGCGCGAATGTCTGTGCGGCAGCGAATGCAGTTCCAAGGGACAGTGAAAACCAGGTAGACCTTTCAGTGCTGGCAGCTTTCGTGTGGGCGCAGTCACTGGACGTTTCGAATTTGGCAGCCGGGCTCTTCGACAGTCACATAGGCATTGTTGCATCATAACCAACCAAAGCTCTTGCAGAGCGCAAATGTCTGTGCGGCAGCGAATGCAGTTCCAAGGGACAGTGAAAACCAGGTAGAGCTTTCAGTGCTGGCAGCTTTCGTGTGGGCGCAATCGCTGGACGTTTCGAATTTGGCAGCCGGGCTCTGCGACAGTCACATAGGCATTGTTGCATCATAACCAACCAAAGCTTTTGCATAGCGTGAATGTCTGTGCGGCAGCGAATGCAGTTCCAAGGGACAGTGAAAACCAGGTAGACCTTTCAGTGCTGGGAGCTTTCGTGTGGGCGCAATCTCTGGACGTTTCGAATTTGGCAGCTGGGCTCTGCCAGAGTCACATAGGCATTGTTGCATCATAGCCAACCAAGGCATTTGCAGAGAGCGAATGTCTGTGCGGCAGCGAATGCAGTTCCAAGGGACAGTGAAAACCAGGTAGAGCTTTCAGTGCTGGCAGCTTTCGTGTGGGCGCAATCTCTGGACGTTTCGAATTTGGCAGCTGGGCTCTGCCAGAGTCACATAGGCATTGTTGCATCATAACTAACCAAGGCTTTTGCAGAGCGCGAATGTCTGTGTGGCAGCGAATGCAGTTCCAAGGGACAGTGAAAACCAGGTAGACCTTTCATGCTGGCAGCATTCGTGTGGGCGTAATCGCTGGATGTTTCGAATTTGGCAGCCGGACTCTGCGAGTGTCACATAGGCATTGTTGCATCATAACTAACCAAGGCTTTTGCAGAGCGCGAATGTCTGTGCGGCAGCGAATGCAGTTCCAAGGGACAGTGAAAACCAGGTAGAGCTTTCAGTGCTGGCAGCTTTCGTGTGGGCGCTATCGCTGGACGTTTCGAATTTGGCAGCCGGGCTCTGCCAGAGTCACATAGGCATTGTTGCATCATAGCCAACCAAGGCATTTGCAGAGAGCGAATGTCTGTGCGGCAGCGAATGCAGTTCCAAGGGACAGTGAAAACCAGGTAGAGCTTGCAGTGCTGGCAGCTTTCGTGTGGGCGCTATCGCTGGACGTTTCGAATTTGGCAGCCGGACTCTCCGAGTGTCACATAGGCATTGTTGCATCATAACCAACCAAAGCTCTTGCAGAGCGCGAATGTCTGTGCGGCAGCGAATGCAGTTCCAAGGGACAGTGAAAACCAGGTAGAGCTTTCAGTGCTGGCAGCTTTCGTGTGGGCGCAATCGCTGGACGTTTTGAATTTGGCAGCCGGGCTCTGCCAGAGTCACGTAGGCATTGTTGCATCATAAACAATCAAAGCTCTTGCAGAGCGCGAATGTCTGTGCGGCAGCGAATGCAGTTCCAAGGGACAGTGAAAACCAGGTAGAGCTTTCAGTGCTGGCAGCTTTCGTGTGGGCGCAATCGCTGGACGTTTCGAATTTGGCAGCCGGGCTCTGCGACAGTCACATAGGCATTGTTGCATCATAACCAACCAAGGCTTTTGCAGAGCGCGAATGTCTGTGCGGCAGCAAATGCAGTTCCAAGGGACAGTGAAAACCAGGTAGAGCTTGCAGTGCTGGCAGCTTTCGTGTGGGCGCAATCTCTGGACGTTTCGAATTTGGCAGCTGGGCTCTGCCAGAGTCACATAGGCATTGTTGCATCATAAGTAACCAAGGCTTTTGCAGAGCGCGAATGTCTGTGCGGCAGCGAATGCAGTTCCAAGGGACAGTGAAAACCAGGTAGACCTTTCATGCTGGCAGCATTCGTGTGGGCGTAATCGCTGGATGTTTCGAATTTGGCAGCCGGACTCTGCGAGTGTCACATAGGCATTGTTGCATCATAACTAACCAAGGCTTTTGCAGAGCGCGAATGTCTGTGCAGCAGCGAATGCAGTTCCAAGGGACAGTGAAAACCAGGTAGACCTTTCAGTGCTGGCAGCTTTCGTGTGGACGCAATCGCTGGACGTTTCGAATTTGGCAGCCGGGCTCTGCGACAGTCACATAGGCATTGTTGCATCATAACCAACCAAAGCTGTTGCAGAGCACGAATGTCTGTGCGGCAGCGAATGCAGTTCCAAGGGACAGTGAAAACCAGGTAGAGCTTTCAGTGCTGGCAGCTTTCGTGTGGGCGCTATCGCTGGACGTTTCGAATTTGGCAGCCGGGCTCTGCCAGAGTCACATAGGCATTGTTGCATCATAGCCAACCAAGGCATTTGCAGAGCGCGAATGTCTGTGCGGCAGCGAATGCAGTTCCAAGGGACAGTGAAAACCAGGTAGAGCTTGCAGTGCTGGCAGCTTTCGTGTGGGCGCTATCGCTGGACGTTTCGAATTTGGCAGCCGGACTCTGCGAGTGTCACATAGGCATTGTTGCATCATAACTAACCAAGGCTTTTGCAGAGCGCGAATGTCTGTGCGGCAGCGAATGCAGTTCCAAGGGACAGTGAAAACCAGGTAGACCTCTCAGTACTGGCAGCTTTCGTCTGGGCGCAATCGCGGGACGTTTCGAATTTGGCAGCTGGGCTCTGCCAGAGTCACGTAGGCATTGTTGCATCTTAAACAACCAAGGCTTTTGCAGAGCGCGAATGTCTGTGCGGCAGCGAATGCAGTTCCAAGGGACAGTGAAAACCAGGTAGACCTTTCAGTGCTGGCAGTTTTCATGTGGACGCAATCGCTGGACGTTTCGAATTTGGCAGCCGGGCTCTGCCAGAGTCACGTAGGCATTGTTGCAACATAAACAATCAAATCTCTTGCAGAGCGCGAATGTCTGTGCGGCAGCGAATGCAGTTCCAAGGGACAGTGAAAACCAGGTAGAGCTTTCAGTGCTGGCAGCTTTCGTGTGGACGCAATCGCTGGACGTTTCGAATTTGGCAGCCGGGCTCTGCGACAGTCACATAGGCATTGTTGCATCATAACCAACCAAAGCTATTGCAGAGCGCGAATGTCTGTGCGGCAGCGAATGCAGTTCCAAGGGACAGTGAAAACCAGGTAGAGCTTTCAGTGCTGGCAGCTTTCGTGTGGGCGCAATCGCGGGACGTTTCGAATTTGGCAGCTGGGCTCTGCCAGTCACATAGGCATTGTTGCATCATAACTAACCAAGGCTTTTGCAGAGCGCGAATGTCTGTGCGGCAGCGAATGCAGTTCCAAGGGACAGTGAAAACCAGGTAGACCTTTCATGCTGGCAGCATTCGTGTGGGCGTAATCGCTGGACGTTTCGAATTTGGCAGCCGGGCTCTGCGACAGTCACATAAGCATTGTTGCATCATACCCAACCAAACATCTTGCAGAGGGCGAATGTCTGTGCGGCAGCGAATGCAGTTCCAAGGGACAGTGAAAACCAGGTAGAGCTTTCAGTGCTGGCATCTTTCGTGTGGACTCAATCGCTGGACGTTTCGAATTTGGCAGCCGGGCTCTGCGACAGTCACATAGGCATTGTTGCATCAAAACCAACCAAAGCTCTTGCAGAGCGCAAATGTCTGTGTGGCAGCGAATGCAGTTCCAAGGGACAGTGAAAACCAGGTAGAGCTTTCAGTGCTGGCAGCTTTCGTGTGGGCGCAATCGCGGGACGTTTCGAATTTGGCAGCCGGGCTCTGCGACAGTCACATAGGCATTGTTGCATCATAACCAACCAAGGCATTGGCAGAGCGCGAATGTCTGTGCTGCAGCGAATGCAGTTCCAAGGGACAGTGAAAACCAGGTAGAGCTTTCAGTGCTGGCAGCTTTCGTCTGGGCGCAATCTCTGGACGTTTCGAATTTGGCAGCCGGGCTCTGCCAGAGTCACATAGGCATTGTTGCATCATAGCCAACCAAGGCATTTGCAGAGCGCGAATGTCTGTGCGGCAGCGAATGCAGTTCCAAGGGACAGTGAAAACCAGGTAGAGCTTGCAGTGCTGGCAGCTTTCGTGTGGGCGCAATCGCTGGACGTTTCGAATTTGGCAGCCGGGCTCTGCCAGAGTCACATAGGAATTGTTGCATCATAACCAACCAAGGAATTTGCAGAGCGCGAATGTCTGTGTGGCAGCGAATGCAGTTCCAAGGGACAGTGAAAACCAGGTAGAGCTTTCAGTGCTGGCAGCTTTCGTGTGGGCCCTATCGCTGGACGTTTCGAATTTGGCAGCCGGACTCTGCGAGTGTCACATAGGCATTGTTGCATCATAACTAACCAAGGCTTTTGCAGAGCGCGAAAGTCTGTGCGGCAGCGAATGCAGTTCCAAGGGACAGTGAAAACCAGGTAGACCTCTCAGTACTGGCAGCTTTCGTCTGGGCGCAATCGCGGGACGTTTCGAATTTGGCAGCTGGGCTCTGCCAGAGTCACGTAGGCATTGTTGCATCATAAACAACCAAGGCTTTTGCAGAGCGCGAATGTCTGTGCGGCAGCGAATGCAGTTCCAAGGGACAGTGAAAACCAGGTAGACCTTTCAGTGCTGGCAGCTTTCGTGTGGACGCAATCGCTGGACGTTTCGAATTTGGCAGCCGGGCTCTGCGACAGTCACATAGGCATTGTTGCATCATAACCAACCAAAGCTCTTGCAGAGCGCGAATGTCTGTGCGGCAGCGAATGCAGTTCCAAGGGACAGTGAAAACCAGGTAGAGCTTTCAGTGCTGGCAGCTTTCGTGTGGGCGCAATCGCTGGACGTTTTGAATTTGGCAGCCGGGCTCTGCCAGAGTCACGTAGGCATTGTTGCATCATAAACAATCAAAGCTCTTGCAGAGCGCGAATGTCTGTGCGGCAGCGAATGCAGTTCCAAGGGACAGTGAAAACCAGGTAGAGCTTTCAGTGCTGGCAGCTTTCGTGTGGGCGCAATCGCTGGACGTTTCGAATTTGGCAGCCGGGCTCTGCGACAGTCACATAGGCATTGTTGCATCATAACCAACCAAAGCTCTTGCAGAGGTCGAATGTCTGTGCGGCAGCGAATGCAGTTCCAAGGGACAGTGAAAACCAGGTAGAGCTTTCAGTGCTGGCAGCTTTCGTGTGGGCGCAATCGCTGGACGTTTCGAATTTGGCAGCCGGGCTCTGCGACAGTCACATAGGCATTGTTGCATCATAACCAACCAAGGCTTTTGCAGAGCGCGAATGTCTGTGCGGCAGCAAATGCAGTTCCAAGGGACAGTGAAAACCAGGTAGAGCTTGCAGTGCTGGCAGCTTTCGTGTGGGCGCAATCTCTGGACGTTTCGAATTTGGCAGCTGGGCTCTGCCAGAGTCACATAGGCATTGTTGCATCATAAGTAACCAAGGCTTTTGCAGAGCGCGAATGTCTGTGCGGCAGCGAATGCAGTTCCAAGGGACAGTGAAAACCAGGTAGACCTTTCATGCTGGCAGCATTCGTGTGGGCGTAATCGCTGGATGTTTCGAATTTGGCAGCCGGACTCTGCGAGTGTCACATAGGCATTGTTGCATCATAACTAACCAAGGCTTTTGCAGAGCGCGAATGTCTGTGCAGCAGCGAATGCAGTTCCAAGGGACAGTGAAAACCAGGTAGACCTTTCAGTGCTGGCAGCTTTCGTGTGGACGCAATCGCTGGACGTTTCGAATTTGGCAGCCGGGCTCTGCGACAGTCACATAGGCATTGTTGCATCATAACCAACCAAAGCTGTTGCAGAGCACGAATGTCTGTGCGGCAGCGAATGCAGTTCCAAGGGACAGTGAAAACCAGGTAGAGCTTTCAGTGCTGGCAGCTTTCGTGTGGGCGCTATCGCTGGACGTTTCGAATTTGGCAGCCGGGCTCTGCCAGAGTCACATAGGCATTGTTGCATCATAGCCAACCAAGGCATTTGCAGAGCGCGAATGTCTGTGCGGCAGCGAATGCAGTTCCAAGGGACAGTGAAAACCAGGTAGAGCTTGCAGTGCTGGCAGCTTTCGTGTGGGCGCTATCGCTGGACGTTTCGAATTTGGCAGCCGGACTCTGCGAGTGTCACATAGGCATTGTTGCATCATAACTAACCAAGGCTTTTGCAGAGCGCGAATGTCTGTGCGGCAGCGAATGCAGTTCCAAGGGACAGTGAAAACCAGGTAGACCTCTCAGTACTGGCAGCTTTCGTCTGGGCGCAATCGCGGGACGTTTCGAATTTGGCAGCTGGGCTCTGCCAGAGTCACGTAGGCATTGTTGCATCATAACCAACCAAGGCTTTTGCAGAGCGCGAATGTCTGTGCGGCAGCGAATGCAGTTCCAAGGGACAGTGAAAACCAGGTAGACCTTTCAGTGCTGGCAGTTTTCATGTGGACGCAATCGCTGGACGTTTCGAATTTGGCAGCCGGGCTCTGCCAGAGTCACGTAGGCATTGTTGCAACATAAACAATCAAATCTCTTGCAGAGCGCGAATGTCTGTGCGGCAGCGAATGCAGTTCCAAGGGACAGTGAAAACCAGGTAGAGCTTTCAGTGCTGGCAGCTTTCGTGTGGACGCAATCGCTGGACGTTTCGAATTTGGCAGCCGGGCTCTGCGACAGTCACATAGGCATTGTTGCATCATAACCAACCAAAGCTATTGCAGAGCGCGAATGTCTGTGCGGCAGCGAATGCAGTTCCAAGGGACAGTGAAAACCAGGTAGAGCTTTCAGTGCTGGCAGCTTTCGTGTGGGCGCAATCGCGGGACGTTTCGAATTTGGCAGCTGGGCTCTGCCAGTCACATAGGCATTGTTGCATCATAACTAACCAAGGCTTTTGCAGAGCGCGAATGTCTGTGCGGCAGCGAATGCAGTTCCAAGGGACAGTGAAAACCAGGTAGACCTTTCATGCTGGCAGCATTCGTGTGGGCGTAATCGCTGGACGTTTCGAATTTGGCAGCCGGGCTCTGCGACAGTCACATAAGCATTGTTGCATCATACCCAACCAAACATCTTGCAGAGGGCGAATGTCTGTGCGGCAGCGAATGCAGTTCCAAGGGACAGTGAAAACCAGGTAGAGCTTTCAGTGCTGGCATCTTTCGTGTGGACTCAATCGCTGGACGTTTCGAATTTGGCAGCCGGGCTCTGCGACAGTCACATAGGCATTGTTGCATCAAAACCAACCAAAGCTCTTGCAGAGCGCAAATGTCTGTGTGGCAGCGAATGCAGTTCCAAGGGACAGTGAAAACCAGGTAGAGCTTTCAGTGCTGGCAGCTTTCGTGTGGGCGCAATCGCGGGACGTTTCGAATTTGGCAGCCGGGCTCTGCGACAGTCACATAGGCATTGTTGCATCATAACCAACCAAGGCATTGGCAGAGCGCGAATGTCTGTGCTGCAGCGAATGCAGTTCCAAGGGACAGTGAAAACCAGGTAGAGCTTTCAGTGCTGGCAGCTTTCGTCTGGGCGCAATCTCTGGACGTTTCGAATTTGGCAGCCGGGCTCTGCCAGAGTCACATAGGCATTGTTGCATCATAGCCAACCAAGGCATTTGCAGAGCGCGAATGTCTGTGCGGCAGCGAATGCAGTTCCAAGGGACAGTGAAAACCAGGTAGAGCTTGCAGTGCTGGCAGCTTTCGTGTGGGCGCAATCGCTGGACGTTTCGAATTTGGCAGCCGGGCTCTGCCAGAGTCACATAGGAATTGTTGCATCATAACCAACCAAGGAATTTGCAGAGCGCGAATGTCTGTGTGGCAGCGAATGCAGTTCCAAGGGACAGTGAAAACCAGGTAGAGCTTTCAGTGCTGGCAGCTTTCGTGTGGGCCCTATCGCTGGACGTTTCGAATTTGGCAGCCGGACTCTGCGAGTGTCACATAGGCATTGTTGCATCATAACTAACCAAGGCTTTTGCAGAGCGCGAAAGTCTGTGCGGCAGCGAATGCAGTTCCAAGGGACAGTGAAAACCAGGTAGACCTCTCAGTACTGGCAGCTTTCGTCTGGGCGCAATCGCGGGACGTTTCGAATTTGGCAGCTGGGCTCTGCCAGAGTCACGTAGGCATTGTTGCATCATAAACAACCAAGGCTTTTGCAGAGCGCGAATGTCTGTGCGGCAGCGAATGCAGTTCCAAGGGACAGTGAAAACCAGGTAGACCTTTCAGTGCTGGCAGCTTTCGTGTGGACGCAATCGCTGGACGTTTCGAATTTGGCAGCCGGGCTCTGCGACAGTCACATAGGCATTGTTGCATCATAACCAACCAAAGCTCTTGCAGAGCGCGAATGTCTGTGCGGCAGCGAATGCAGTTCCAAGGGACAGTGAAAACCAGGTAGAGCTTTCAGTGCTGGCAGCTTTCGTGTGGGCGCAATCGCTGGACGTTTTGAATTTGGCAGCCGGGCTCTGCCAGAGTCACGTAGGCATTGTTGCATCATAAACAATCAAAGCTCTTGCAGAGCGCGAATGTCTGTGCGGCAGCGAATGCAGTTCCAAGGGACAGTGAAAACCAGGTAGAGCTTTCAGTGCTGGCAGCTTTCGTGTGGGCGCAATCGCTGGACGTTTCGAATTTGGCAGCCGGGCTCTGCGACAGTCACATAGGCATTGTTGCATCATAACCAACCAAAGCTCTTGCAGAGGTCGAATGTCTGTGCGGCAGCGAATGCAGTTCCAAGGGACAGTGAAAACCAGGTAGAGCTTTCAGTGCTGGCAGCTTTCGTGTGGGCGCAATCGCTGGACGTTTCGAATTTGGCAGCCGGGCTCTGCGACAGTCACATAGGCATTGTTGCATCATAACCAACCAAGGCTTTTGCAGAGCGCGAATGTCTGTGCGGCAGCAAATGCAGTTCCAAGGGACAGTGAAAACCAGGTAGAGCTTGCAGTGCTGGCAGCTTTCGTGTGGGCGCAATCTCTGGACGTTTCGAATTTGGCAGCTGGGCTCTGCCAGAGTCACATAGGCATTGTTGCATCATAAGTAACCAAGGCTTTTGCAGAGCGCGAATGTCTGTGCGGCAGCGAATGCAGTTCCAAGGGACAGTGAAAACCAGGTAGACCTTTCATGCTGGCAGCATTCGTGTGGGCGTAATCGCTGGATGTTTCGAATTTGGCAGCCGGACTCTGCGAGTGTCACATAGGCATTGTTGCATCATAACTAACCAAGGCTTTTGCAGAGCGCGAATGTCTGTGCAGCAGCGAATGCAGTTCCAAGGGACAGTGAAAACCAGGTAGACCTTTCAGTGCTGGCAGCTTTCGTGTGGACGCAATCGCTGGACGTTTCGAATTTGGCAGCCGGGCTCTGCGACAGTCACATAGGCATTGTTGCATCATAACCAACCAAAGCTGTTGCAGAGCACGAATGTCTGTGCGGCAGCGAATGCAGTTCCAAGGGACAGTGAAAACCAGGTAGAGCTTTCAGTGCTGGCAGCTTTCGTGTGGGCGCTATCGCTGGACGTTTCGAATTTGGCAGCCGGGCTCTGCCAGAGTCACATAGGCATTGTTGCATCATAGCCAACCAAGGCATTTGCAGAGCGCGAATGTCTGTGCGGCAGCGAATGCAGTTCCAAGGGACAGTGAAAACCAGGTAGAGCTTGCAGTGCTGGCAGCTTTCGTGTGGGCGCTATCGCTGGACGTTTCGAATTTGGCAGCCGGACTCTGCGAGTGTCACATAGGCATTGTTGCATCATAACTAACCAAGGCTTTTGCAGAGCGCGAATGTCTGTGCGGCAGCGAATGCAGTTCCAAGGGACAGTGAAAACCAGGTAGACCTCTCAGTACTGGCAGCTTTCGTCTGGGCGCAATCGCGGGACGTTTCGAATTTGGCAGCTGGGCTCTGCCAGAGTCACGTAGGCATTGTTGCATCTTAAACAACCAAGGCTTTTGCAGAGCGCGAATGTCTGTGCGGCAGCGAATGCAGTTCCAAGGGACAGTGAAAACCAGGTAGACCTTTCAGTGCTGGCAGTTTTCATGTGGACGCAATCGCTGGACGTTTCGAATTTGGCAGCCGGGCTCTGCCAGAGTCACGTAGGCATTGTTGCAACATAAACAATCAAATCTCTTGCAGAGCGCGAATGTCTGTGCGGCAGCGAATGCAGTTCCAAGGGACAGTGAAAACCAGGTAGAGCTTTCAGTGCTGGCAGCTTTCGTGTGGACGCAATCGCTGGACGTTTCGAATTTGGCAGCCGGGCTCTGCGACAGTCACATAGGCATTGTTGCATCATAACCAACCAAAGCTATTGCAGAGCGCGAATGTCTGTGCGGCAGCGAATGCAGTTCCAAGGGACAGTGAAAACCAGGTAGAGCTTTCAGTGCTGGCAGCTTTCGTGTGGGCGCAATCGCGGGACGTTTCGAATTTGGCAGCTGGGCTCTGCCAGTCACATAGGCATTGTTGCATCATAACTAACCAAGGCTTTTGCAGAGCGCGAATGTCTGTGCGGCAGCGAATGCAGTTCCAAGGGACAGTGAAAACCAGGTAGACCTTTCATGCTGGCAGCATTCGTGTGGGCGTAATCGCTGGACGTTTCGAATTTGGCAGCCGGGCTCTGCGACAGTCACATAAGCATTGTTGCATCATACCCAACCAAACATCTTGCAGAGGGCGAATGTCTGTGCGGCAGCGAATGCAGTTCCAAGGGACAGTGAAAACCAGGTAGAGCTTTCAGTGCTGGCATCTTTCGTGTGGACTCAATCGCTGGACGTTTCGAATTTGGCAGCCGGGCTCTGCGACAGTCACATAGGCATTGTTGCATCAAAACCAACCAAAGCTCTTGCAGAGCGCAAATGTCTGTGTGGCAGCGAATGCAGTTCCAAGGGACAGTGAAAACCAGGTAGAGCTTTCAGTGCTGGCAGCTTTCGTGTGGGCGCAATCGCGGGACGTTTCGAATTTGGCAGCCGGGCTCTGCGACAGTCACATAGGCATTGTTGCATCATAACCAACCAAGGCATTGGCAGAGCGCGAATGTCTGTGCTGCAGCGAATGCAGTTCCAAGGGACAGTGAAAACCAGGTAGAGCTTTCAGTGCTGGCAGCTTTCGTCTGGGCGCAATCTCTGGACGTTTCGAATTTGGCAGCCGGGCTCTGCCAGAGTCACATAGGCATTGTTGCATCATAGCCAACCAAGGCATTTGCAGAGCGCGAATGTCTGTGCGGCAGCGAATGCAGTTCCAAGGGACAGTGAAAACCAGGTAGAGCTTGCAGTGCTGGCAGCTTTCGTGTGGGCGCAATCGCTGGACGTTTCGAATTTGGCAGCCGGGCTCTGCCAGAGTCACATAGGAATTGTTGCATCATAACCAACCAAGGAATTTGCAGAGCGCGAATGTCTGTGTGGCAGCGAATGCAGTTCCAAGGGACAGTGAAAACCAGGTAGAGCTTTCAGTGCTGGCAGCTTTCGTGTGGGCCCTATCGCTGGACGTTTCGAATTTGGCAGCCGGACTCTGCGAGTGTCACATAGGCATTGTTGCATCATAACTAACCAAGGCTTTTGCAGAGCGCGAAAGTCTGTGCGGCAGCGAATGCAGTTCCAAGGGACAGTGAAAACCAGGTAGACCTCTCAGTACTGGCAGCTTTCGTCTGGGCGCAATCGCGGGACGTTTCGAATTTGGCAGCTGGGCTCTGCCAGAGTCACGTAGGCATTGTTGCATCATAAACAACCAAGGCTTTTGCAGAGCGCGAATGTCTGTGCGGCAGCGAATGCAGTTCCAAGGGACAGTGAAAACCAGGTAGACCTTTCAGTGCTGGCAGCTTTCGTGTGGACGCAATCGCTGGACGTTTCGAATTTGGCAGCCGGGCTCTGCGACAGTCACATAGGCATTGTTGCATCATAACCAACCAAAGCTCTTGCAGAGCGCGAATGTCTGTGCGGCAGCGAATGCAGTTCCAAGGGACAGTGAAAACCAGGTAGAGCTTTCAGTGCTGGCAGCTTTCGTGTGGGCGCAATCGCTGGACGTTTTGAATTTGGCAGCCGGGCTCTGCCAGAGTCACGTAGGCATTGTTGCATCATAAACAATCAAAGCTCTTGCAGAGCGCGAATGTCTGTGCGGCAGCGAATGCAGTTCCAAGGGACAGTGAAAACCAGGTAGAGCTTTCAGTGCTGGCAGCTTTCGTGTGGGCGCAATCGCTGGACGTTTCGAATTTGGCAGCCGGGCTCTGCGACAGTCACATAGGCATTGTTGCATCATAACCAACCAAAGCTCTTGCAGAGGTCGAATGTCTGTGCGGCAGCGAATGCAGTTCCAAGGGACAGTGAAAACCAGGTAGACCTTTCAGTGCTGGCAGCTTTCGTGTGGACGCAATCGCTGGACGTTTCGAATTTGGCAGCCGGGCTCTGCGACAGTCACATAGGCATTGTTGCATCATAACCAACCAAAGGTTTTGCAGAGCGCGAATGTCTGTGCGGCAGCGAATGCAGTTCCAAGGGACAGTGAAAACCAGGTAGAGCTTTCAGTGCTGGCAGCTTTCGTGTGGGCGCAATCTCTGGACGTTTCGAATTTGGCAGCTGGGCTCTGCCAGAGTCACATAGGCATTGTTGCATCATAACTAACCAAGGCTTTTGCAGAGCGCGAATGTCTGTGCGGCAGCGAATGCAGTTCCAAGGGACAGTGAAAACCAGGTAGACCTCTCAGTACTGGCAGCTTTCGTCTGGGCGCAATCGCGGGACGTTTCGAATTTGGCAGCTGGGCTCTGCCAGAGTCACGTAGGCATTGTTGCATCATAAACAACCAAGGCTTTTGCAGAGCGCGAATGTCTGTGCGGCAGCGAATGCAGTTCCAAGGGACAGTGAAAACCAGGTAGACCTTTCATGCTGGCAGCTTTCGTGTGGGCGTAATCGCTGGACGTTTCTAATTTGGCAGCCGGGCTCTGCCAGAGTCACATAGGCATTGTTGCATCATAACCAACCAAGACATTTGCAGAGCGCGAATGTCTGTGCGGCAGCGAATGCAGTTCCAAGGGACAGTGAAAACCAGGTAGAGCTTTCAGTGCTGGCAGCTTTCGTGTGGGCGCTATCGCTGGACGTTTCGAATTTGGCAGCCGGGCTCTGCCAGAGTCACATAGGCATTGTTGCATCATAACCAACCAAGGCATTTGCAGAGCGCGAATGTCTGTGCGGCAGCGAATGCAGTTCCAAGGGACAGTGAAAACCAGGTAGAGCTTTCAGTGCTGGCAGCTTTCGTGTGGGCGCAATCGCTGGACGTTTCGAATTTGGCAGCCGGACTCTGCGAGTGTCACATAGGCATTGTTGCATCATAACTAACCAAGGCTTTTGCAGAGCGCGAATGTCTGTGCGGCAGCGAATGCAGTTCCAAGGGACAGTGAAAACCAGGTAGACCTTTCATGCTGGCAGCTTTCGTCTGGGCGCAATCGCGGGACGTTTCGAATTTGGCAGCTGGGCTCTGCCAGAGTCACGTAGGCATTGTTGCATCATAAACAACCAAGGCTTTTGCAGAGGGCGAATGTCTGTGCGGCAGCGAATGCAGTTCCAAGGGACAGTGAAAACCAGGTAGACCTTTCAGTGCTGGCAGCTTTCGTGTGGACGCAATCGCTGGACGTTTCGAATTTGGCAGCCGGGCTCTGCGACAGTCACATAGGCATTTTTGCATCATAACCAACCAAAGCTCTTGCAGAGCGCGAATGTCTGTGCGGCAGCGAATGCAGTTCCAAGGGACAGTGAAAACCAGGTAGAGCTTTCAGTGCTGGCAGCTTTCATGTGGGCGCAATCGCTGGACGTTTCGAATTTGGCAGCCGGGCTCTGCGACAGTCACATAGGCATTGTTGCATCATAACCAACCAAGGCTTTTGCAGAGCGCGAATGTCTGTGCGGCAGCAAATGCAGTTCCAAGGGACAGTGAAAACCAGGTAGACCTTTCAGTGCTGGCAGCTTTCGTGTGGGCGCAATCTCTGGACGTTTCGAATTTGGCAGCTGGGCTCTGCCAGAGTCACATAGGCATTGTTGCATCATAAGTAACCAAGGCTTTTGCAGAGCGCGAATGTCTGTGCGGCAGCGAATGCAGTTCCAAGGGACAGTGAAAACCAGGTAGACCTTTCATGCTGGCAGCATTCGTGTGGGCGTAATCGCTGGATGTTTCGAATTTGGCAGCCGGACTCTGCGAGTGTCACATAGGCATTGTTGCATCATAACTAACCAAGGCTTTTGCAGAGCGCGAATGTCTGTGCAGCAGCGAATGCAGTTCCAAGGGACAGTGAAAACCAGGTAGACCTTTCAGTGCTGGCAGCTTTCGTGTGGACGCAATCGCTGGACGTTTCGAATTTGGCAGCCGGGTTCTGCGAGTGTCACATAGGCATTGTTGCATCATAACCAACCAAAGCTCTTGCAGAGCGCGAATATCTGTGCGGCAGCGAATGCAGTTCCAAGGGACAGTGAAAACCAGGTAGAGCTTTCAGTGCTGGCATCTTTCGTGTGGACTCAGTCACTGGACGTTTCGAATTTGGCAGCCGGGCTCTGCGACAGTCACATAGGCATTGTTGCATCATAACCAACCAAAGCTGTTGCAGAGCACGAATGTCTGTGCGGCAGCGAATGCAGTTCCAAGGGACAGTGAAAACCAGGTAGAGCTTTCAGTGCTGGCAGCTTTCGTGTGGGCGCTATCGCTGGACGTTTCGAATTTGGCAGCCGGGCTCTGCAAGAGTCACATAGGCATTGTTGCATCATAGCCAACAAAGGCATTTGCAGAGCGCGAATGTCTGTGCGGCAGCGAATGCAGTTCCAAGGGACAGTGAAAACCAGGTAGAGCTTGCAGTGCTGGCAGCTTTCGTGTGGGCGCTATCGCTGGACGTTTCGAATTTGGCAGCCGGACTCTGCGAGTGTCACATAGGCATTGTTGCATCATAACTAACCAAGGCTTTTGCAGAGCGCGAATGTCTGTGCGGCAGCGAATGCAGTTCCAAGGGACAGTGAAAACCAGGTAGACCTCTCAGTACTGGCAGCTTTCGTCTGGGCGCAATCGCGGGACGTTTCGAATTTGGCAGCTGGGCTCTGCCAGAGTCACGTAGGCATTGTTGCATCTTAAACAACCAAGGCTTTTGCAGAGCGCGAATGTCTGTGCGGCAGTGAATGCAGTTCCAAGGGACAGTGAAAACCAGGTAGACCTTTCAGTGCTGGCAGCTTTCATGTGGACGAAATCGCTGGACGTTTCGAATTTGGCAGCCGGGCTCTGCCAGAGTCACGTAGGCATTGTTGCAACATAAACAATCAAATCTCTTGCAGAGCGCGAATGTCTGTGCGGCAGCGAATGCAGTTCCAAGGGACAGTGAAAACCAGGTAGAGCTTTCAGTGCTGGCAGCTTTCGTGTGGACGCAATCGCTGGACGTTTCGAATTTGGCAGCCGGGCTCTGCGACAGTCACATAGGCATTGTTGCATCATAACCAACCAAAGCTATTGCAGAGCGCGAATGTCTGTGCGGCAGCGAATGCAGTTCCAAGGGACAGTGAAAACCAGGTAGAGCTTTCAGTGCTGGCAGCTTTCGTGTGGGCGCAATCGCGGGACGTTTCGAATTTGGCAGCTGGGCTCTGCCAGAGTCACATAGGCATTGTTGCATCATAACTAACCAAGGCTTTTGCAGAGCGCGAATGTCTGTGCGGCAGCGAATGCAGTTCCAAGGGACAGTGAAAACCAGGTAGACCTTTCATGCTGGCAGCATTCGTGTGGGCGTAATCGCTGGACGTTTCGAAATTGGCAGCCGGGCTCTGCGACAGTCACATAAGCATTGTTGCATCATACCCAACCAAACGTCTTGCAGAGGGCGAATGTCTGTGCGGCAGCGAATGCAGTTCCAAGGGACAGTGAAAACCAGGTAGAGCTTTCAGTGCTGGCATCTTTCGTGTGGACTCAATCGCTGGACGTTTCGAATTTGGCAGCCGGGCTCTGCGACAGTCACATAGGCATTGTTGCATCAAAACCAACCAAAGCTCTTGCAGAGCGCAAATGTCTGTGTGGCAGCGAATGCATTTCCAAGGGACAGTGAAAACCAGGTAGAGCTTTCAGTGCTGGCAGCTTTCGTGTGGGCGCAATCGCGGGACGTTTCGAATTTGGCAGCCGGGCTCTGCGACAGTCACATAGGCATTGTTGCATCATAACCAACCAAGGCATTTGCAGAGCGCTAATATCTGTGCTGCAGCGAATGCAGTTCCAAGGGACAGTGAAAACCAGGTAGAGCTTTCAGTGCTGGCAGCTTTCGTCTGGGCGCAATCTCTGGACGTTTCGAATTTGGCAGCCGGGCTCTGCCAGAGTCACATAGGCATTGTTGCATCATAGCCAACCAAGGCATTTGCAGAGCGCGAATGTCTGTGCGGCAGCGAATGCAGTTCCAAGGGACAGTGAAAACCAGGTAGAGCTTTCAGTGCTGGCAGCTTTCGTGTGGGCGCAATCGCTGGACGTTTCGAATTTGGCAGCCGGGCTCTGCCAGAGTCACATAGGAATTGTTGCATCATAACCAACCAAGGAATTTGCAGAGCGCGAATGTCTGTGTGGCAGCGAATGCAGTTCCAAGGGACAGTGAAAACCAGGTAGAGCTTGCAGTGCTGGCAGCTTTCGTGTGGGCGCTATCGCTGGACGTTTCGAATTTGGCAGCTGGACTCTGCCAGAGTCACATAGGCATTGTTGCATCATAACTAACCAAGGCTTTTGCAGAGCGCGAATGTCTGTGCGGCAGCGAATGCAGTTCCAAGGGACAGTGAAAACCAGGTAGACCTTTCATGCTGGCAGCATTCGTGTGGGCGTAATCGCTCGAAGTTTCGAATTTGGCAGCCGGGCTCTGCGAGTGTCACATAGGCATTGTTGCATCATAACTAACCAAGGCTTTTGCAGAGCGCGAATGTCTGTGCGGCAGCGAATGCAGTTCCAAGGGACAGTGAAAACCAGGTAGAGCTTTCAGTGCTGGCATCTTTCGTGTGGACTCAGTCGCTGGACCTTTCGAATTTGGCAGCCGGGCTCTGCGACAGTCACATAGGCATTGTTGCATCATAACCAACCAAAGCTGTTGCAGAGCGCGAATGTCTGTGCGGCAGTGAATGCAGTTCCAAGGGACAGTGAAAACCAGGTAGACCTTTCAGTGCTGGCAGCTTTCGTGTGGGCGCAATCGCTGGACGTTTCGAATTTGGCAGCCGGGCTCTTCGACAGTCACATAGGCATTGTTGCATCATAACCAACCAAAGCTCTTGCAGAGCGCAAATGTCTGTGCGGCAGCGAATGCAGTTCCAAGGGACAGTGAAAACCAGGTAGAGCTTTCAGTGCTGGCAGCTTTCGTGTGGGCGCAATCGCTGGACGTTTCGAATTTGGCAGCCGGGCTCGGCCAGAGTCACATAGGCATTGTTGCATCATAACCAACCAAAGCTTTTGCATAGCGTGAATGTCTGTGCGGCAGCGAATGCAGTTCCAAGGGACAGTGAAAACCAGGTAGACCTTTCAGTGCTGGGAGCTTTCGTGTGGGCGCAATCTCTGGACGTTTCGAATTTGGCAGCCGGGCTCTGCGACAGTCACATAGGCATTGTTGCATCATAACCAACCAAGGCATTTGCAGAGCGCGAATGTCTGTGCGGCAGCGAATGCAGTTCCAAGGGACAGTGAAAACCAGGTAGAGCTTTCAGTGCTGGCAGCTTTCGTGTGGGCGCTATCGCTGGACGTTTCGAATTTGGCAGCCGGGCTCTGCCAGAGTCACATAGGCATTGTTGCATCATAGCCAACCAAGGCATTTGCAGAGAGCGAATGTCTGTGCGGCAGCGAATGCAGTTCCAAGGGACAGTGAAAACCAGGTAGAGCTTTCAGTGCTGGCATCTTTCGTGTGGGCGCAATCGCTGGACGTTTCGAATTTGGCAGCCGGACTCTGCAAGTGTCACATAGGCATTGTTGCATCATAACTAACCAAGGCTTTTGCAGAGCGCGAATGTCTGTGCGGCAGCGAATGCAGTTCCAAGGGACAGTGAAAACCAGGTAGACCTTTCAGTGCTGGCAGCTTTCGTGTGGGCGCAATCGCTGGACGTTTCGAATTTGGCAGCCGGGCTCTTCGACAGTCACATAGGCATTGTTGCATCATAACCAACCAAAGCTCTTGTAGAGCGCAAATGTCTGTGCGGCAGCGAATGCAGTTCCAAGGGACAGTGAAAACCAGGTAGAGCTTTCAGTGCTGGCAGCTTTCGTGTGGGCGCAATCGCTGGACGTTTCGAATTTGGCAGCCGGGCTCGGCCAGAGTCACATAGGCATTGTTGCATCATAACCAACCAAAGCTTTTGCATAGCGTGAATGTCTGTGCGGCAGCAAATGCAGTTCAAAGGGACAGTGAAAACCAGGTAGACCTTTCAGTGCTGGGAACTTTCGTGTGGGCGCAATCTCTGGACGTTTCGAATTTGGCAGCCGGGCTCTGCGACAGTCACATAGGCATTGTTGCATCATAACCAACCAAGGCATTTGCAGAGCGCGAATGTCTGTGCGGCAGCGAATGCAGTTCCAAGGGACAGTGAAAACCAGGTAGAGCTTTCAGTGCTGGCAGCTTTCGTGTGGGCGCTATCGCTGGACGTTTCGAATTTGGCAGCCGGGCTCTGCCAGATTCACATAGGCATTGTTGCATCATAGCCAACCACGGCATTTGCAGAGCGCGAATGTCTGTGTGGCAGCGAACGCAGTTCCAAGGGACAGTGAAAACCAGGTAGAGCTTGCAGTGCTGGCAGCTTTCGTGTGGGCGCTATCGCTGGACGTTTCGAATTTGGCAGCCGGACTCTGCGAGTGTCACATAGGCATTGTTGCATCATAACTAACCAAGGCTTTTGCAGAGCGCGAATGTCTGTGCGGCAGCGAATGCAGTTCCAAGGGACAGTGAAAACCAGGTAGACCTCTCAGTACTGGCAGCTTTCGTCTGGGCGCAATCGCGGGACGTTTCGAATTTGGCAGCTGGGCTCTGCCAAGGTCACGTAGGCATTGTTGCATCATAAACAACCAAGGCTTTTGCAGAGCGCGAATGTCTGTGCGGCAGCGAATGCAGTTCCAAGGGACAGTGAAAACCAGGTAGACCTTTCAGTGTTGGCAGCTTTCATGTGGACGCAATCGCTGGACGTTTCGAATTTGGCAGCCGGGCTCTGCGACAGTCACATAGGCATTGTTGCATCATAACCAACCAAAGCTCTTGCAGAGCGCGAATGTCTGTGTGGCAGCGAATGCAGTTCCAAGGGACAGTGAAAACCAGGTAGAGCTTTCAGTGCTGGCAGCTTTCGTGTGGGCGCAATCGCTGGACGTTTTGAATTAGGCAGCCGGGCTCTGCCAGAGTCACGTAGGCATTGTTGCATCATAAACAATCAAAGCTCTTGCAGAGCGCGAATGTCTGTGCGGCAGCGAATGCAGTTCCAAGGGACAGTGAAAACCAGGTAGAGCTTTCAGTGCTGGCAGCTTTCGTGTGGGCGCAATCGCTGGACGTTTCGAATTTGGCAGCCGGGCTCTGCGACAGTCACATAGGCATTGTTGCATCATAACCAACCAAAGGTTTTGCAGAGCGCGAATGTCTGTGCGGCAGCGAATGCAGTTCCAAGGGACAGTGAAAACCAGGTAGAGCTTGCAGTGCTGGCAGCTTTCGTGTGGGCGCAATCTCTGGACGTTTCGAATTTGGCAGCTGGGCTCTGCCAGAGTCACATAGGCATTGTTGCATCATAACTAACCAAGGCTTTTGCAGAGCGCGAATGTCTGTGCGGCAGCGAATGCAGTTCCAAGGGACAGTGAAAACCAGGTAGACCTTTCATGCTGGCAGCATTCGTGTGGGCGTAATCGCTGGACGTTTCGAATTTGGCAGCCGGGCTCTGCGAGTGTCACATAGGCATTGTTGCATCATAAGTAACCAAGGCTTTTGCAGAGCGCGAATGTCTGTGCGGCAGCGAATGCAGTTCCAAGGGACAGTGAAAACCAGGTAGAGCTTTCAGTGCTGGCATCTTTCGTGTGGACTCAGTCGCTGGACGTTTCGAATTTGGCAGCCGGGCTCTGCGACAGTCACATAGGCATTGTTGCATCATAACCAACCAAAGCTGTTGCAGAGCGCGAATGTCTGTGCGGCAGCGAATGCAGTTCCAAGGGACAGTGAAAACCAGGTAGACCTTTCAGTGCTGGCAGCTTTCGTGTGGGCGCAGTCGATGGACGTTTCGAATTTGGCAGCCGGGCTCTTCGACAGTCACATAGGCATTGTTGCATCATAACCAACCAAAGCTCTTGCAGAGCGCAAATGTCTGTGCGGCAGCGAATGCAGTTCCAAGGGACAGTGAAAACCAGGTAGAGCTTTCAGTGCTGGCAGCTTTCGTGTGGGCGCAATCGCTGGACGTTTCGAATTTGGCAGCCGGGCTCGGCCAGAGTCACATAGGCATTGTTGCATCATAACCAACCAAAGCTTTTGCATAGCGTGAATGTCTGTGCGGCAGCGAATGCAGTTCCAAGGGACAGTGAAAACCAGGTAGACCTTTCAGTGCTGGGAGCTTTCGTGTGGGCGCAATCTCTGGACGTTTCGAATTTGGCAGCCGGGCTCTGCCAGAGTCACATAGGCATTGTTGCATCATAGGCAACCAAGGCATTTGCAGAGAGCGAATGTCTGTGCGGCAGCGAATGCAGTTCCAAGGGACAGTGAAAACCAGGTAGAGCTTTCAGTGCTGGCAGCTTTCGTGTGGGCGCAATCTCTGGACGTTTCGAATTTGGCAGCTGGGCTCTGCCAGAGTCACATAGGCATTGTTGCATCATAACTAACCAAGGCTTTTGCAGAGCGCGAATGTCTGTGTGGCAGCGAATGCAGTTCCAAGGGACAGTGAAAACCAGGTAGACCTTTCATGCTGGCAGCATTCGTGTGGGCGTAATCGCTGGATGTTTCGAATTTGGCAGCCGGACTCTGCGAGTGTCACATAGGCATTGTTGCATCATAACTAACCAAGGCTTTTGCAGAGCGCGAATGTCTGTGCGGCAGCGAATGCAGTTCCAAGGGACAGTGAAAACCAGGTAGAGCTTTCAGTGCTGGCAGCTTTCGTGTGGGCGCAATCTCTGGACGTTTTGAATTTGGCAGCCGGACTCTGCGAGTGTCACATAGGCATTGTTGCATCATAACTAATCAAGGCTTTTGCAGAGCGCGAATGTCTGTGCGGCAGCGAATGCAGTTCCAAGGGACAGTGAAAACCAGGTAGAGCTTGCAGTGCTGGCAGCTTTCGTGTGGGCGCTATCGCTGGACGTTTCGAATTTGGCAGCCGGACTCTGCGAGTGTCACATAGGCATTGTTGCATCATAACTAACCAAGGCTTTTGCAGAGCGCGAATGTCTGTGCGGCAGCGAATGCAGTTCCAAGGGACAGTGAAAACCAGGTAGACCTTTCAGTGCTGGCAGCTTTCGTGTGGGCGCAATCGCTGGACGTTTCGAATTTGGCAGCCGGGCTCTTCGACAGTCACATAGGCATTGTTGCATCATAACCAACCAAAGCTCTTGCAGAGCGCAAATGTCTGTGCGGCAGCGAATGCAGTTCCAAGGGACAGTGAAAACCAGGTAGAGCTTTCAGTGCTGGCAGCTTTCGTGTGGGCGCAATCGCTGGACGTTTCGAATTTGGCAGCCGGGCTCGGCCAGAGTCACATAGGCATTGTTGCATCATAACCAACCAAAGCTTTTGCATAGCGTGAATGTCTGTGCGGCAGCAAATGCAGTTCAAAGGGACAGTGAAAACCAGGTAGACCTTTCAGTGCTGGGAACTTTCGTGTGGGCGCAATCTCTGGACGTTTCGAATTTGGCAGCCGGGCTCTGCGACAGTCACATAGGCATTGTTGCATCATAACCAACCAAGGCATTTGCAGAGCGCGAATGTCTGTGCGGCAGCGAATGCAGTTCCAAGGGACAGTGAAAACCAGGTAGAGCTTTCAGTGCTGGCAGCTTTCGTGTGGGCGCTATCGCTGGACGTTTCGAATTTGGCAGCCGGGCTCTGCCAGATTCACATAGGCATTGTTGCATCATAGCCAACCAAGGCATTTGCAGAGCGCGAATGTCTGTGTGGCAGCGAACGCAGTTCCAAGGGACAGTGAAAACCAGGTAGAGCTTGCAGTGCTGGCAGCTTTCGTGTGGGCGCTATCGCTGGACGTTTCGAATTTGGCAGCCGGACTCTGCGAGTGTCACATAGGCATTGTTGCATCATAACTAACCAAGGCTTTTGCAGAGCGCGAATGTCTGTGCGGCAGCGAATGCAGTTCCAAGGGACAGTGAAAACCAGGTAGACCTCTCAGTACTGGCAGCTTTCGTCTGGGCGCAATCGCGGGACGTTTCGAATTTGGCAGCTGGGCTCTGCCAAGGTCACGTAGGCATTGTTGCATCATAAACAACCAAGGCTTTTGCAGAGCGCGAATGTCTGTGCGGCAGCGAATGCAGTTCCAAGGGACAGTGAAAACCAGGTAGACCTTTCAGTGTTGGCAGCTTTCATGTGGACGCAATCGCTGGACGTTTCGAATTTGGCAGCCGGGCTCTGCGACAGTCACATAGGCATTGTTGCATCATAACCAACCAAAGCTCTTGCAGAGCGCGAATGTCTGTGCGGCAGCGAATGCAGTTCCAAGGGACAGTGAAAACCAGGTAGAGCTTTCAGTGCTGGCAGCTTTCGTGTGGGCGCAATCGCTGGACGTTTTGAATTAGGCAGCCGGGCTCTGCCAGAGTCACGTAGGCATTGTTGCATCATAAACAATCAAAGCTCTTGCAGAGCGCGAATGTCTGTGCGGCAGCGAATGCAGTTCCAAGGGACAGTGAAAACCAGGTAGAGCTTTCAGTGCTGGCAGCTTTCGTGTGGGCGCAATCGCTGGACGTTTCGAATTTGGCAGCCGGGCTCTGCGACAGTCACATAGGCATTGTTGCATCATAACCAACCAAAGGTTTTGCAGAGCGCGAATGTCTGTGCGGCAGCGAATGCAGTTCCAAGGGACAGTGAAAACCAGGTAGAGCTTGCAGTGCTGGCAGCTTTCGTGTGGGCGCAATCTCTGGACGTTTCGAATTTGGCAGCTGGGCTCTGCCAGAGTCACATAGGCATTGTTGCATCATAACTAACCAAGGCTTTTGCAGAGCGCGAATGTCTGTGCGGCAGCGAATGCAGTTCCAAGGGACAGTGAAAACCAGGTAGACCTTTCATGCTGGCAGCATTCGTGTGGGCGTAATCGCTGGACGTTTCGAATTTGGCAGCCGGGCTCTGCGAGTGTCACATAGGCATTGTTGCATCATAAGTAACCAAGGCTTTTGCAGAGCGCGAATGTCTGTGCGGCAGCGAATGCAGTTCCAAGGGACAGTGAAAACCAGGTAGAGCTTTCAGTGCTGGCATCTTTCGTGTGGACTCAGTCGCTGGACGTTTCGAATTTGGCAGCCGGGCTCTGCGACAGTCACATAGGCATTGTTGCATCATAACCAACCAAAGCTGTTGCAGAGCGCGAATGTCTGTGCGGCAGCGAATGCAGTTCCAAGGGACAGTGAAAACCAGGTAGACCTTTCAGTGCTGGCAGCTTTCGTGTGGGCGCAGTCGCTGGACGTTTCGAATTTGGCAGCCGGGCTCTTCGACAGTCACATAGGCATTGTTGCATCATAACCAACCAAAGCTCTTGCAGAGCGCAAATGTCTGTGCGGCAGCGAATGCAGTTCCAAGGGACAGTGAAAACCAGGTAGAGCTTTCAGTGCTGGCAGCTTTCGTGTGGGCGCAATCGCTGGACGTTTCGAATTTGGCAGCCGGGCTCGGCCAGAGTCACATAGGCATTGTTGCATCATAACCAACCAAAGCTTTTGCATAGCGTGAATGTCTGTGCGGCAGCGAATGCAGTTCCAAGGGACAGTGAAAACCAGGTAGACCTTTCAGTGCTGGGAGCTTTCGTGTGGGCGCAATCTCTGGACGTTTCGAATTTGGCAGCCGGGCTCTGCCAGAGTCACATAGGCATTGTTGCATCATAGCCAACCAAGGCATTTGCAGAGAGCGAATGTCTGTGCGGCAGCGAATGCAGTTCCAAGGGACAGTGAAAACCAGGTAGAGCTTTCAGTGCTGGCAGCTTTCGTGTGGGCGCAATCTCTGGACGTTTCGAATTTGGCAGCTGGGCTCTGCCAGAGTCACATAGGCATTGTTGCATCATAACTAACCAAGGCTTTTGCAGAGCGCGAATGTCTGTGTGGCAGCGAATGCAGTTCCAAGGGACAGTGAAAACCAGGTAGACCTTTCATGCTGGCAGCATTCGTGTGGGCGTAATCGCTGGATGTTTCGAATTTTGCAGCCGGACTCTGCGAGTGTCACATAGGCATTGTTGCATCATAACTAACCAAGGCTTTTGCAGAGCGCGAATGTCTGTGCGGCAGCGAATGCAGTTCCAAGGGACAGTGAAAACCAGGTAGAGCTTTCAGTGCTGGCAGCTTTCGTGTGGGCGCTATCGCTGGACGTTTCGAATTTGGCAGCCGGGCTCTGCCAGAGTCACATAGGCATTGTTGCATCATAGCCAACCAAGGCATTTGCAGAGAGCGAATGTCTGTGCGGCAGCGAATGCAGTTCCAAGGGACAGTGAAAACCAGGTAGAGCTTGCAGTGCTGGCAGCTTTCGTGTGGGCGCTATCGCTGGACGTTTCGAATTTGGCAGCCGGACTCTGCGAGTGTCACATAGGCATTGTTGCATCATAACCAACCAAAGCTCTTGCAGAGCGCGAATGTCTGTGCGGCAGCGAATGCAGTTCCAAGGGACAGTGAAAACCAGGTAGAGCTTTCAGTGCTGGCAGCTTTCGTGTGGGCGCAATCGCTGGACGTTTTGAATTTGGCAGCCGGGCTCTGCCAGAGTCACGTAGGCATTGTTGCATCATAAACAATCAAAGCTCTTGCAGAGCGCGAATGTCTGTGCGGCAGCGAATGCAGTTCCAAGGGACAGTGAAAACCAGGTAGAGCTTTCAGTGCTGGCAGCTTTCGTGTGGGCGCAATCGCTGGACGTTTCGAATTTGGCAGCCGGGCTCTGCGACAGTCACATAGGCATTGTTGCATCATAACCAACCAAGGCTTTTGCAGAGCGCGAATGTCTGTGCGGCAGCAAATGCAGTTCCAAGGGACAGTGAAAACCAGGTAGAGCTTGCAGTGCTGGCAGCTTTCGTGTGGGCGCAATCTCTGGACGTTTCGAATTTGGCAGCTGGGCTCTGCCAGAGTCACATAGGCATTGTTGCATCATAAGTAACCAAGGCTTTTGCAGAGCGCGAATGTCTGTGCGGCAGCGAATGCAGTTCCAAGGGACAGTGAAAACCAGGTAGACCTTTCATGCTGGCAGCATTCGTGTGGGCGTAATCGCTGGATGTTTCGAATTTGGCAGCCGGACTCTGCGAGTGTCACATAGGCATTGTTGCATCATAACTAACCAAGGCTTTTGCAGAGCGCGAATGTCTGTGCGGCAGCGAATGCAGTTCCAAGGGACAGTGAAAACCAGGTAGAGCTTTCAGTGCTGGCAGCTTTCGTGTGGGCGCAATCGCTGGACGTTTTGAATTAGGCAGCCGCGCTCTGCCAGAGTCACGTAGGCATTGTTGCATCATAAACAATCAAAGCTCTTGCAGAGCGCGAATGTCTGTGCGGCAGCGAATGCAGTTCCAAGGGACAGTGAAAACCAGGTAGAGCTTTCAGTGCTGGCAGCTTTCGTGTGGGCGCAATCGCTGGACGTTTCGAATTTGGCAGCCGGGCTCTGCGACAGTCACATAGGCATTGTTGCATCATAACCAACCAAAGGTTTTGCAGAGCGCGAATGTCTGTGCGGCAGCGAATGCAGTTCCAAGGGACAGTGAAAACCAGGTAGAGCTTGCAGTGCTGGCAGCTTTCGTGTGGGCGCAATCTCTGGACGTTTCGAATTTGGCAGCTGGGCTCTGCCAGAGTCACATAGGCATTGTTGCATCATAACTAACCAAGGCTTTTGCAGAGCGCGAATGTCTGTGCGGCAGCGAATGCAGTTCCAAGGGACAGTGAAAACCAGGTAGAGCTTTCAGTGCTGGCATCTTTCGTGTGGACTCAGTCGCTGGACGTTTCGAATTTGGCAGCCGGGCTCTGCGACAGTCACATAGGCATTGTTGCATCATAACCAACCAAAGCTGTTGCAGAGCGCGAATGTCTGTGCGGCAGCGAATGCAGTTCCAAGGGACAGTGAAAACCAGGTAGACCTTTCAGTGCTGGCAGCTTTCGTGTGGGCGCAGTCGCTGGACGTTTCGAATTTGGCAGCCGGGCTCTTCGACAGTCACATAGGCATTGTTGCATCATAACCAACCAAAGCTCTTGCAGAGCGCAAATGTCTGTGCGGCAGCGAATGCAGTTCCAAGGGACAGTGAAAACCAGGTAGAGCTTTCAGTGCTGGCAGCTTTCGTGTGGGCGCAATCGCTGGACGTTTCGAATTTGGCAGCCGGGCTCGGCCAGAGTCACATAGGCATTGTTGCATCATAACCAACCAAAGCTTTTGCATAGCGTGAATGTCTGTGCGGCAGCGAATGCAGTTCCAAGGGACAGTGAAAACCAGGTAGACCTTTCAGTGCTGGGAGCTTTCGTGTGGGCGCAATCTCTGGACGTTTCGAATTTGGCAGCCGGGCTCTGCCAGAGTCACATAGGCATTGTTGCATCATAGCCAACCAAGGCATTTGCAGAGAGCGAATGTCTGTGCGGCAGCGAATGCAGTTCCAAGGGACAGTGAAAACCAGGTAGAGCTTTCAGTGCTGGCAGCTTTCGTGTGGGCGCAATCTCTGGACGTTTCGAATTTGGCAGCTGGGCTCTGCCAGAGTCACATAGGCATTGTTGCATCATAACTAACCAAGGCTTTTGCAGAGCGCGAATGTCTGTGTGGCAGCGAATGCAGTTCCAAGGGACAGTGAAAACCAGGTAGACCTTTCATGCTGGCAGCATTCGTGTGGGCGTAATCGCTGGATGTTTCGAATTTGTCAGCCGGACTCTGCGAGTGTCACATAGGCATTGTTGCATCATAACTAACCAAGGCTTTTGCAGAGCGCGAATGTCTGTGCAGCAGCGAATGCAGTTCCAAGGGACAGTGAAAACCAGGTAGACCTTTCAGTGCTGGCAGCTTTCGTGTGGACGCAATCGCTGGACGTTTCGAATTTGGCAGCCGGGCTCTGCGACAGTCACATAGGCATTGTTGCATCATAACCAACCAAAGCTGTTGCAGAGCACGAATGTCTGTGCGGCAGCGAATGCAGTTCCAAGGGACAGTGAAAACCAGGTAGAGCTTTCAGTGCTGGCAGGTTTCGTGTGGGCGCTATCGCTGGACGTTTCGAATTTGGCAGCCGGGCTCTGCCAGAGTCACATAGGCATTGTTGCATCATAGCCAACCAAGGCATTTGCAGAGCGCGAATGTCTGTGCGGCAGCGAATGCAGTTCCAAGGGACAGTGAAAACCAGGTAGAGCTTGCAGTGCTGGCAGCTTTCGTGTGGGCGCTATCGCTGGACGTTTCGAATTTGGCAGCCGGACTCTGCGAGTGTCACATAGGCATTGTTGCATCATAACTAACCAAGGCTTTTGCAGAGCGCGAATGTCTGTGCGGCAGCGAATGCAGTTCCAAGGGACAGTGAAAACCAGGTAGACCTCTCAGTACTGGCAGCTTTCGTCTGGGCGCAATCGCGGGACGTTTCGAATTTGGCAGCTGGGCTCTGCCAGAGTCACGTAGGCATTGTTGCATCTTAAACAACCAAGGCTTTTGCAGAGCGCGAATGTCTGTGCGGCAGCGAATGCAGTTCCAAGGGACAGTGAAAACCAGGTAGACCTTTCAGTGCTGGCAGTTTTCATGTGGACGCAATCGCTGGACGTTTCGAATTTGGCAGCCGGGCTCTGCCAGAGTCACGTAGGCATTGTTGCAACATAAACAATCAAATCTCTTGCAGAGCGCGAATGTCTGTGCGGCAGCGAATGCAGTTCCAAGGGACAGTGAAAACCAGGTAGAGCTTTCAGTGCTGGCAGCTTTCGTGTGGACGCAATCGCTGGACGTTTCGAATTTGGCAGCCGGGCTCTGCGACAGTCACATAGGCATTGTTGCATCATAACCAACCAAAGCTATTGCAGAGCGCGAATGTCTGTGCGGCAGCGAATGCAGTTCCAAGGGACAGTGAAAACCAGGTAGAGCTTTCAGTGCTGGCAGCTTTCGTGTGGGCGCAATCGCGGGACGTTTCGAATTTGGCAGCTGGGCTCTGCCAGTCACATAGGCATTGTTGCATCATAACTAACCAAGGCTTTTGCAGAGCGCGAATGTCTGTGCGGCAGCGAATGCAGTTCCAAGGGACAGTGAAAACCAGGTAGACCTTTCATGCTGGCAGCATTCGTGTGGGCGTAATCGCTGGACGTTTCGAATTTGGCAGCCGGGCTCTGCGACAGTCACATAAGCATTGTTGCATCATACCCAACCAAACATCTTGCAGAGGGCGAATGTCTGTGCGGCAGCGAATGCAGTTCCAAGGGACAGTGAAAACCAGGTAGAGCTTTCAGTGCTGGCATCTTTCGTGTGGACTCAATCGCTGGACGTTTCGAATTTGGCAGCCGGGCTCTGCGACAGTCACATAGGCATTGTTGCATCAAAACCAACCAAAGCTCTTGCAGAGCGCAAATGTCTGTGTGGCAGCGAATGCAGTTCCAAGGGACAGTGAAAACCAGGTAGAGCTTTCAGTGCTGGCAGCTTTCGTGTGGGCGCAATCGCGGGACGTTTCGAATTTGGCAGCCGGGCTCTGCGACAGTCACATAGGCATTGTTGCATCATAACCAACCAAGGCATTTGCAGAGCGCGAATGTCTGTGCTGCAGCGAATGCAGTTCCAAGGGACAGTGAAAACCAGGTAGAGCTTTCAGTGCTGGCAGCTTTCGTCTGGGCGCAATCTCTGGACGTTTCGAATTTGGCAGCCGGGCTCTGCCAGAGTCACATAGGCATTGTTGCATCATAGCCAACCAAGGCATTTGCAGAGCGCGAATGTGTGTGCGGCAGCGAATGCAGTTCCAAGGGACAGTGAAAACCAGGTAGAGCTTTCAGTGCTGGCAGCTTTCGTGTGGGCGCAATCGCTGGACGTTTCGAATTTGGCAGCCGGGCTCTGCCAGAGTCACATAGGAATTGTTGCATCATAACCAACCAAGGAATTTGCAGAGCGCGAATGTCTGTGTGGCAGCGAATGCAGTTCCAAGGGACAGTGAAAACCAGGTAGAGCTTTCAGTGCTGGCAGCTTTCGTGTGGGCGCTATCGCTGGACGTTTCGAATTTGGCAGCCGGACTCTGCGAGTGTCACATAGGCATTGTTGCATCATAACTAACCAAGGCTTTTGCAGAGCGCGAAAGTCTGTGCGGCAGCGAATGCAGTTCCAAGGGACAGTGAAAACCAGGTAGACCTCTCAGTACTGGCAGCTTTCGTCTGGGCGCAATCGCGGGACGTTTCGAATTTGGCAGCTGGGCTCTGCCAGAGTCACGTAGGCATTGTTGCATCATAAACAACCAAGGCTTTTGCAGAGCGCGAATGTCTGTGCGGCAGCGAATGCAGTTCCAAGGGACAGTGAAAACCAGGTAGACCTTTCAGTGCTGGCAGCTTTCGTGTGGACGCAATCGCTGGACGTTTCGAATTTGGCAGCCGGGCTCTGCGACAGTCACATAGGCATTGTTGCATCATAACCAACCAAAGCTCTTGCAGAGCGCGAATGTCTGTGCGGCAGCGAATGCAGTTCCAAGGGACAGTGAAAACCAGGTAGAGCTTTCAGTGCTGGCAGCTTTCGTGTGGGCGCAATCGCTGGACGTTTTGAATTTGGCAGCCGGGCTCTGCCAGAGTCACGTAGGCATTGTTGCATCATAAACAATCAAAGCTCTTGCAGAGCGCGAATGTCTGTGCGGCAGCGAATGCAGTTCCAAGGGACAGTGAAAACCAGGTAGAGCTTTCAGTGCTGGCAGCTTTCGTGTGGGCGCAATCGCTGGACGTTTCGAATTTGGCAGCCGGGCTCTGCGACAGTCACATAGGCATTGTTGCATCATAACCAACCAAAGCTCTTGCAGAGGTCGAATGTCTGTGCGGCAGCGAATGCAGTTCCAAGGGACAGTGAAAACCAGGTAGACCTTTCAGTGCTGGCAGCTTTCGTGTGGACGCAATCGCTGGACGTTTCGAATTTGGCAGCCGGGCTCTGCGACAGTCACATAGGCATTGTTGCATCATAACCAACCAAAGGTTTTGCAGAGCGCGAATGTCTGTGCGGCAGCGAATGCAGTTCCAAGGGACAGTGAAAACCAGGTAGAGCTTTCAGTGCTGGCAGCTTTCGTGTGGGCGCAATCTCTGGACGTTTCGAATTTGGCAGCTGGGCTCTGCCAGAGTCACATAGGCATTGTTGCATCATAACTAACCAAGGCTTTTGCAGAGCGCGAATGTCTGTGCGGCAGCGAATGCAGTTCCAAGGGACAGTGAAAACCAGGTAGACCTTTCATGCTGGCAGCATTCGTGTGGGCGTAATCGCTGGATGTTTCGAATTTGGCAGCCGGACTCTGCGAGTGTCACATAGGCATTGTTGCATCATAACTAACCAAGGCTTTTGCAGAGCGCGAATGTCTGTGCGGCAGCGAATGCAGTTCCAAGGGACAGTGAAAACCAGGTAGACCTCTCAGTACTGGCAGCTTTCGTCTGGGCGCAATCGCGGGACGTTTCGAATTTGGCAGCTGGGCTCTGCCAGAGTCACGTAGGCATTGTTGCATCATAAACAACCAAGGCTTTTGCAGAGCGCGAATGTCTGTGCGGCAGCGAATGCAGTTCCAAGGGACAGTGAAAACCAGGTAGACCTTTCATGCTGGCAGCTTTCGTGTGGGCGTAATCGCTGGACGTTTCTAATTTGGCAGCCGGGCTCTGCCAGAGTCACATAGGTATTGTTGCATCATAATCAACCAAGGCATTTGCAGAGCGCGAATGTCTGTGCGGCAGCGAATGCAGTTCCAAGGGACAGTGAAAACCAGGTAGAGCTTTCAGTGCTGGCAGCTTTCGTGTGGGCGCTATCGCTGGACGTTTCGAATTTGGCAGCCGGGCTCTGCCAGAGTCACATAGGCATTGTTGCATCATAACCAACCAAGGCATTTGCAGAGCGCGAATGTCTGTGCGGCAGCGAATGCAGTTCCAAGGGACAGTGAAAACCAGGTAGAGCTTTCAGTGCTGGCAGCTTTCGTGTGGGCGCTATCGCTGGACGTTTCGAATTTGGCAGCCGGACTCTGCGAGTGTCACATAGGCATTGTTGCATCATAACTAACCAAGGCTTTTGCAGAGCGCGAATGTCTGTGCGGCAGCGAATGCAGTTCCAAGGGACAGTGAAAACCAGGTAGACCTTTCATGCTGGCAGCTTTCGTCTGGGCGCAATCGCGGGACGTTTCGAATTTGGCAGCTGGGCTCTGCCAGAGTCACGTAGGCATTGTTGCATCATAAACAACCAAGGCTTTTGCAGAGGGCGAATGTCTGTGCGGCAGCGAATGCAGTTCCAAGGGACAGTGAAAACCAGGTAGACCTTTCAGTGCTGGCAGCTTTCGTGTGGACGCAATCGCTGGACGTTTCGAATTTGGCAGCCGGGCTCTGCGACAGTCACATAGGCATTGTTGCATCATAACCAACCAAAGCTCTTGCAGAGCGCGAATGTCTGTGCGGCAGCGAATGCAGTTCCAAGGGACAGTGAAAACCAGGTAGAGCTTTCAGTGCTGGCAGCTTTCGTGTGGGCGCAATCGCTGGACGTTTCGAATTTGGCAGCCGGGCTCTGCGACAGTCACATAGGCATTGTTGCATCATAACCAACCAAGGCTTTTGCAGAGCGCGAATGTCTGTGCGGCAGCAAATGCAGTTCCAAGGGACAGTGAAAACCAGGTAGACCTTTCAGTGCTGGCAGCTTTCGTGTGGGCGCAATCTCTGGACGTTTCGAATATGGCAGCTGGGCTCTGCCAGAGTCACATAGGCATTGTTGCATCATAAGTAACCAAGGCTTTTGCAGAGCGCGAATGTCTGTGCGGCAGCGAATGCAGTTCCAAGGGACAGTGAAAACCAGGTAGACCTTTCATGCTGGCAGCTTTCGTGTGGACGCAATCGCTGGACGTTTCGAATTTGGCAGCCGGGTTCTGCGAGTGTCACATAGGCATTGTTGCATCATAACCAACCAAAGCTCTTGCAGAGCGCGAATGTCTGTGCGGCAGCGAATGCAGTTCCAAGGGACAGTGAAAACCAGGTAGAGCTTTCAGTGCTGGCAGCTTTCGTGTGGACTCAGTCACTGGACGTTTCGAATTTGGCAGCCGGGCTCTGCGACAGTCACATAGGCATTGTTGCATCATAACCAACCAAAGCTTTTGCATAGCGTGAATGTCTGTGCGGCAGCGAATGCAGTTCCAAGGGACAGTGAAAACCAGGTAGAGCTTTCAGTGCTGGCAGCTTTCGTGTGGGCGCTATCGCTGGACGTTTCGAATTTGGCAGCCGGGCTCTGCCAGAGTCACATAGGCATTGTTGCATCATAGCCAACCAAGGCATTTGCAGAGCGCGAATGTCTGTGCGGCAGCGAATGCAGTTCCAAGGGACAGTGAAAACCAGGTAGAGCTTTCAGTGCTGGCAGCTTTCGTGTGGGCGCTATCGCTGGACGTTTCGAATTTGGCAGCCGGACTCTGCGAGTGTCACATAGGCATTGTTGCATCATAACTAACCAAGGCTTTTGCAGAGCGCGAATGTCTGTGCGGCAGCGAATGCAGTTCCAAGGGACAGTGAAAACCAGGTAGACCTCTCAGTACTGGCAGCTTTCGTCTGGGCGCAATCGCGGGACGTTTCGAATTTGGCAGCTGGGCTCTGCCAGAGTCACGTAGGCATTGTTGCATCTTAAACAACCAAGGCTTTTGCAGAGCGCGAATGTCTGTGCGGCAGTGAATGCAGTTCCAAGGGACAGTGAAAACCAGGTAGACCTTTCAGTGCTGGCAGCTTTCATGTGGACGCAATCGCTGGACGTTTCGAATTTGGCAGCCGGGCTCTGCCAGAGTCACGTAGGCATTGTTGCAACATAAACAATCAAATCTCTTGCAGAGCGCGAATGTCTGTGCGGCAGCGAATGCAGTTCCAAGGGACAGTGAAAACCAGGTAGAGCTTTCAGTGCTGGCAGCTTTCGTGTGGACGCAATCGCTGGACGTTTCGAATTTGGCAGCCGGGCTCTGCGACAGTCACATAGGCATTGTTGCATCATAACCAACCAAAGCTATTGCAGAGCGCGAATGTCTGTGCGGCAGCGAATGCAGTTCCAAGGGACAGTGAAAACCAGGTAGACCTTTCAGTGCTGGCAGCTTTTGTGTGGGCGCAATCGCGGGACGTTTCGAATTTGGCAGCTGGGCTCTGCCAGAGTCACATAGGCATTGTTGCATCATAACTAACCAAGGCTTTTGCAGAGCGCGAATGTCTGTGCGGCAGCGAATGCAGTTCCAAGGGACAGTGAAAACCAGGTAGACCTTTCATGCTGGCAGCATTCGTGTGGGCGTAATCGCTGGACGTTTCGAATTTGGCAGCCGGGCTCTGCGACAGTCACATAAGCATTGTTGCATCATACCCAACCAAACGTCTTGCAGAGGGCGAATGTCTGTGCGGCAGCGAATGCAGTTCCAAGGGACAGTGAAAACCAGGTAGAGCTTTCAGTGCTGGCATCTTTCGTGTGGACTCAATCGCTGGACGTTTCGAATTTGGCAGCCGGGCTCTGCGACAGTCACATAGGCATTGTTGCATCAAAACCAACCAAAGCTCTTGCAGAGCGCAAATGTCTGTGTGTCAGCGAATGCAGTTCCAAGGGACAGTGAAAACCAGGTAGAGCTTTCAGTGCTGGCAGCTTTCGTGTGGGCGCAATCGCGGGACGTTTCGAATTTGGCAGCCGGGCTCTGCGACAGTCACATAGGCATTGTTGCATCATAACCAACCAAGGCATTTGCAGAGCGCGAATGTCTGTGCTGCAGCGAATGCAGTTCCAAGGGACAGTGAAAACCAGGTAGAGCTTTCAGTGCTGGCAGCTTTCGTCTGGGCGCAATCTCTGGACGTTTCGAATTTGGCAGCCGGGCTCTGCCAGAGTCACATAGGCATTGTTGCATCATAGCCAACCAAGGCATTTGCAGAGCGCGAATGTCTGTGCGGCAGCGAATGCAGTTCCAAGGGACAGTGAAAACCAGGTAGAGCTTTCAGTGCTGGCAGCTTTCGTGTGGGCGCAATCGCTGGACGTTTCGAATTTGGCAGCCGGGCTCTGCCAGAGTCACATAGGAATTGTTGCATCATAACCAACCAAGGAATTTGCAGAGCGCGAATGTCTGTGTGGCAGCGAATGCAGTTCCAAGGGACAGTGAAAACCAGGTAGAGCTTTCAGTGCTGGCAGCTTTCGTGTGGGCGCTATCGCTGGACGTTTCGAATTTGGCAGCCGGACTCTGCGAGTGTCACATAGGCATTGTTGCATCATAACTAACCAAGGCTTTTGCAGAGCGCGAAAGTCTGTGCGGCAGCGAATGCAGTTCCAAGGGACAGTGAAAACCAGGTAGACCTCTCAGTACTGGCAGCTTTCGTCTGGGCGCAATCGCGGGACGTTTCGAATTTGGCAGCTGGGCTCTGCCAGAGTCACGTAGGCATTGTTGCATCATAAACAACCAAGGCTTTTGCAGAGCGCGAATGTCTGTGCGGCAGCGAATGCAGTTCCAAGGGACAGTGAAAACCAGGTAGACCTTTCAGTGCTGGCAGCTTTCGTGTGGACGCAATCGCTGGACGTTTCGAATTTGGCAGCCGGGCTCTGCGACAGTCACATAGGCATTGTTGCATCATAACCAACCAAAGCTCTTGCAGAGCGCGAATGTCTGTGCGGCAGCGAATGCAGTTCCAAGGGACAGTGAAAACCAGGTAGAGCTTTCAGTGCTGGCAGCTTTCGTGTGGGCGCAATCGCTGGACGTTTTGAATTTGGCAGCCGGGCTCTGCCAGAGTCACGTAGGCATTGTTGCATCATAAACAATCAAAGCTCTTGCAGAGCGCGAATGTCTGTGCGGCAGCGAATGCAGTTCCAAGGGACAGTGAAAACCAGGTAGAGCTTTCAGTGCTGGCAGCTTTCGTGTGGGCGCAATCGCTGGACGTTTCGAATTTGGCAGCCGGGCTCTGCGACAGTCACATAGGCATTGTTGCATCATAACCAACCAAAGCTCTTGCAGAGGTCGAATGTCTGTGCGGCAGCGAATGCAGTTCCAAGGGACAGTGAAAACCAGGTAGACCTTTCAGTGCTGGCAGCTTTCGTGTGGACGCAATCGCTGGACGTTTCGAATTTGGCAGCCGGGCTCTGCGACAGTCACATAGGCATTGTTGCATCATAACCAACCAAAGGTTTTGCAGAGCGCGAATGTCTGTGCGGCAGCGAATGCAGTTCCAAGGGACAGTGAAAACCAGGTAGAGCTTTCAGTGCTGGCAGCTTTCGTGTGGGCGCAATCTCTGGACGTTTCGAATTTGGCAGCTGGGCTCTGCCAGAGTCACATAGGCATTGTTGCATCATAACTAACCAAGGCTTTTGCAGAGCGCGAATGTCTGTGCGGCAGCGAATGCAGTTCCAAGGGACAGTGAAAACCAGGTAGACCTTTCATGCTGGCAGCATTCGTGTGGGCGTAATCGCTGGATGTTTCGAATTTGGCAGCCGGACTCTGCGAGTGTCACATAGGCATTGTTGCATCATAACTAACCAAGGCTTTTGCAGAGCGCGAATGTCTGTGCGGCAGCGAATGCAGTTCCAAGGGACAGTGAAAACCAGGTAGACCTCTCAGTACTGGCAGCTTTCGTCTGGGCGCAATCGCGGGACGTTTCGAATTTGGCAGCTGGGCTCTGCCAGAGTCACGTAGGCATTGTTGCATCATAAACAACCAAGGCTTTTGCAGAGCGCGAATGTCTGTGCGGCAGCGAATGCAGTTCCAAGGGACAGTGAAAACCAGGTAGAGCTTTCAGTGCTGGCAGCTTTCGTGTGGACGCAATCGCTGGACGTTTCGAATTTGGCAGCCGGGCTCTGCCAGAGTCACATAGGCATTGTTGCATCATAACCAACCAAAGCTCTTGCAGAGCGCGAATGTCTGTGCGGCAGCGAATGCAGTTCCAAGGGACAGTGAAAACCAGGTAGAGCTTTCAGTGCTGGCAGCTTTCGTGTGGGCGCAATCGCTGGACGTTTTGAATTTGGCAGCCGGGCTCTGCCAGAGTCACGTAGGCATTGTTGCATCATAAACAATCAAAGCTCTTGCAGAGCGCGAATGTCTGTGCGGCAGCGAATGCAGTTCCAAGGGACAGTGAAAACCAGGTAGACCTTTGAGTGCTGGCAGCTTTCGTGTGGGCGCAATCGCTGGACGTTGAGAATTTGGCAGCCGGGCTCTTCGACAGTCACATAGGCATTGTTGCATCATAACCAACCAAAGCTCTTGCAGAGCGCAAATGTCTGTGCGGCAGCGAATGCAGTTCCAAGGGACAGTGAAAACCAGGTAGAGCTTTCAGTGCTGGCATCTTTCGTGTGGGCGCAATCGCTGGACGTTTCGAATTTGGCAGCCGGGCTCTGCCAGAGTCACATAGGCATTGTTGCATCATAGCCAACCAAGGCATTTGCAGAGCGCGAATGTCTGTGCGGCAGCGAATGCAGTTCCAAGGGACAGTGAAAACCAGGTAGACCTTTCAGTGCTGGCAGCTTTCGTGTGGGCGCTATCGCTGGACGTTTCGAATTTGGCAGCTGGACTCTGCGAGTGTCACATAGGCATTGTTGCATCATAACTAACCAAGGCTTTTGCAGAGCGCGAATGTCTGTGCGGCAGCTAATGCAGTTCCAAGGGACAGTGAAAACCAGGTAGACCTCTCAGTACTGGCAGCTTTCGTCTGGGCGCAATCGCGGGACGTTTCGAATTTGGCAGCTGGGCTCTGCCAGAGTCACGTAGGCATTGTTGCATCATAAACAACCAAGGCTTTTGCAGAGCGCGAATGTCTGTGCGGCAGCGAATGCAGTTCCAAGGGACAGTGAAAACCAAGTAGACCTTTCAGTGCTGGCAGCTTTCGTGTGGACGCAATCGCTGGACGTTTCGAATTTGGCACCCGGGCTCTGCGACAGTCACATAGGCATTGTTGCATCATAACCAACCAAAGCTCTTGCAGAGCGCGAATGTCTGTGCGGCAGCGAATGCAGTTCCAAGGGACAGTGAAAACCAGGTAGAGCTTTCAGTGCTGGCAGCTTTCGTGTGGGCGCAATCGCTGGACGTTTTGAATTTGGCAGCCGGGCTCTGCCAGAGTCACGTAGGCATTGTTGCATCATAAACAATCAAAGCTCTTGCAGAGCGCGAATGTCTGTGCGGCAGCGAATGCAGTTCCAAGGGACAGTGAAAACCAGGTAGAGCTTTCAGTGCTGGCAGCTTTCGTGTGGACGCAATCGCTGGACGTTTCGAATTTGGCACCCGGGCTCTGCGACAGTCACATAGGCATTGTTGCATCATAACCAACCAAAGCTCTTGCAGAGCGCGAATGTCTGTGCGGCAGCGAATGCAGTTCCAAGGGACAGTGAAAACCAAGTAGACCTTTCAGTGCTGGCAGCTTTCGTGTGGACGCAATCGCTGGACGTTTCGAATTTGGCACCCGGGCTCTGTGACAGTCACATAGGCATTGTTGCATCATAACCAACCAAAGCTCTTGCAGAGCGCGAATGTCTGTGCGGCAGCGAATGCAGTTCCAAGGGACAGTGAAAACCAGGTAGAGCTTGCAGTGCTGGCAGCTTTCGTGTGGGCGCAATCTCTGGACGTTTCGAATTTGGCAGCTGGGCTCTGCCAGAGTCACATAGGCATTGTTGCATCATAACTAACCAAGGCTTTTGCAGAGCGCGAATGTCTGTGCGGCAGCGAATGCAGTTCCAAGGGACAGTGAAAACCAGGTAGACCTCTCAGTACTGGCAGCTTTCGTCTGGGCGCAATCGCGGGACGTTTCGAATTTGGCAGCTGGGCTCTGCCAGAGTCACGTAGGCATTGTTGCATCATAAACAACCAAGGCTTTTGCAGAGCGCGAATGATGTGCGGCAGCGAATGCAGTTCCAAGGGACAGTGAAAACCAGGTAGACCTTTCAGTGCTGGCAGCTTTCGTGTGGACGCAATCGCTGGACGTTTCGAATTTGGCACCCGGGCTCTGCGACAGTCACATAGGCATTGTTGCATCATAACCAACCAAAGCTCTTGCAGAGCGCGAATGTTTGTGCGGCAGCGAATGCAGTTCCAAGGGACAGTGAAAACCAGGTAGAGCTTTCAGTGCTGGCAGCTTTCGTGTGGGCGCAATCGCTGGACGTTTTGAATTTGGCAGCCGGGCTCTGCCAGAGTCACGTAGGCATTGTTGCATCATAAACAATCAAAGCTCTTGCAGAGCGTGAATGTCTGTGCGGCAGCGAATGCAGTTCCAAGGGACAGTGAAAACCAGGTAGAGCTTTCAGTGCTGGCAGATTTTGTGTGGGCGCAATCGCTGGACGTTTCGAATTTGGCAGCCGGGCTCTGCGACAGTCACATAGGCATTGTTGCATCATAACCAACCAAAGCTATTGCAGAGCGCGAATGTCTGTGCGGCAGCGAATGCAGTTCCAAGGGACAGTGAAAACCAGGTAGAGCTTTCAGTGCTGGCAGCTTTCGTGTGGGCTCAATCGCGGGACGTTTCGAATTTGGCAGCTGGGCTCTGCCAGAGTCACATAGGCATTGTTGCATCATAACTAACCAAGGCTTTTGCAGAGCGCGAATGTCTGTGCGGCAGCGAATGCAGTTCCAAGGGACAGTGAAAACCAGGTAGACCTTTCATGCTGGCAGCATTCGTGTGGGCGTAATCGCTGGACGTTTCGAATTTGGCAGCCGGGCTCTGCGACAGTCACATAAGCATTGTTGCATCATACCCAACCAAACATCTTGCAGAGGGCGAATGTCTGTGCGGCAGCGAATGCAGTTCCAAGGGACAGTGAAAACCAGGTAGAGCTTTCAGTGCTGGCATCTTTCGTGTGGACTCAATCGCTGGACGTTTCGAATTTGGCAGCCGGGCTCTGCGACAGTCACATAGGCATTGTTGCATCATAACCAACCAAAGCTCTTGCAGAGCGCAAATGTCTGTGTGGCAGCGAATGCAGTTCCAAGGGACAGTGAAAACCAGGTAGAGCTTTCAGTGCTGGCAGCTTTCGTGTGGGCGCAATCGCTGGACGTTTCGAATTTGGCAGCCGGGATCTGCGACAGTCACATAGGCATTGTTGCATCATAACCAACCAAGGAATTTTCAGAGCGCGAATGTCTGTGCTGCAGCGAATGCAGTTCCAAGGGACAGTGAAAACCAGGTAGAGCTTTCAGTGCTGGCAGCATTCGTCTGGGCGCAATCTCTGGACGTTTCGAATTTGGCAGCCGGGCTCTGCGACAGTCACATAGGAATTGTTGCATCATAGCCAACCAAGGCATTTGCAGAGCGCGAATGTCTGTGCGGCAGCGAATGCAGTTCCAAGGGACAGTGAAAACCAGGTAGAGCTTGCAGTGCTGGCAGCTTTCGTGTGGGCGCTATCGCTGGACGTTTCGAATTTGGCAGCCGGACTCTGCCAGAGTCACGTAGGCATTGTTGCATCATAAACAATCAAAGCTCTTGCAGAGCGCGAATGTCTGTGCGGCAGCGAATGCAGTTCCAAGGGACAGTGAAAACCAGGTAGAGCTTTCAGTGCTGGCAGCTTTCGTGTGGGCGCAATCGCTGGACGTTTCGAATTTGGCAGCCGGGCTCTGCGACAGTCACATAGGCATTGTTGCATCATAACCAACCAAAGGTTTTGCAGAGCGCGAATGTCTGTGCGGCAGCGAATGCAGTTCCAAGGGACAGTGAAAATCAGGTAGAGCTTGCAGTGCTGGCAGCTTTCGTGTGGGCGCAATCTCTGGACGTTTCGAATTTGGCAGCCGGGCTCTGCCAGAGTCACATAGGAATTGTTGCATCATAACTAACCAAGGCTTTTGCAGAGCGCGAATGTCTGTGCGGCAGCGAATGCAGTTCCAAGGGACAGTGAAAACCAGGTAGAGCTTTCAGTGCTGGCAGCATTCGTGTGGGCGTAATCGCTGGACGTTTCGAATTTGGCAGCCGGGCTCTGCGAGCGTCACATAGGCATTGTTGCATCATAACTAACCAAGGCTTTTGCAGAGCGCGAATGTCTGTGCGGCAGCGAATGCAGTTCCAAGGGACAGTGAAAACCAGGTAGAGCTTTCAGTGCTGGCATCTTTCGTGTGGACTCAGTCGCTGGACGTTTCGAATTTGGCAGCCGGGCTCTGCCAGAGTCACGTAGGCATTGTTGCATCATAACCAACCAAAGCTCTTGCAGAGCGCAAATGTCTGTGCGGCAGCGAATGCAGTTCCAAGGGACAGTGAAAACCAGGTAGAGCTTTCAGTGCTGGCAGCTTTCGTGTGGGCGCAATCGCTGGACGTTTCGAATTTGGCAGCCGGGCTCGGCCAGAGTCACATAGGCATTGTTGCATCATAACCAACCAAAGCTTTTGCATAGCGTGAATGTCTGTGCGGCAGCGAATGCAGTTCCAAGGGACAGTGAAAACCAGGTAGACCTTTCAGTGCTGGGAGCTTTCGTGTGGGCGCAATCTCTGGACGTTTCGAATTTGGCAGCCGGGCTCTGCGACAGTCACATAGGCATTGTTGCATCATAACCAACCAAGGCATTTGCAGAGCGCGAATGTCTGTGCGGCAGCGAATGCAGTTCCAAGGGACAGTGAAAACCAGGTAGAGCTTTCAGTGCTGGCAGCTTTCGTGTGGGCGCTATCGCTGGACGTTTCGAATTTGGCAGCCGGGCTCTGCCAGAGTCACATAGGCATTGTTGCATCATAGCCAACCAAGGCATTTGCAGAGAGCGAATGTCTGTGCGGCAGCGAATGCAGTTCCAAGGGACAGTGAAAACCAGGTAGAGCTTGCAGTGCTGGCAGCTTTCGTGTGGGCGCTATCGCTGGACGTTTCGAATTTGGCAGCCGGACTCTGCGAGTGTCACATAGGCATTGTTGCATCATAACTAACCAAGGCTTTTGCAGAGCGCGAATGTCTGTGCGGCAGCGAATGCAGTTCCAAGGGACAGTGAAAACCAGGTAGAGCTTTCAGTACTGGCAGCTTTCGTCTGGGCGCAATCGCGGGACGTTTCGAATTTGGCAGCTGGGCTCTGCCAGAGTCACGTAGGCATTGTTGCATCATAAACAACCAAGGCTTTTGCAGAGCGCGAATGTCTGTGCGGCAGCGAATGCAGTTCCAAGGGACAGTGAAAACCAGGTAGACCTTTCAGTGCTGGCAGCTTTCGTGTGGACGCAATCGCTGGACGTTGAGAATTTGGCAGCCGGGTTCTGCGACAGTCACATAGGCATTGTTGCATCATAACCAACCAAAGCTCTTGCAGAGCGCGAATGTCTGTGCGGCAGCGAATGCAGTTCCAAGGGACAGTGAAAACCAGGTAGAGCTTTCAGTGCTGGCAGCTTTCGTGTGGGCGCAATCGCTGGACATTTTGAATTTGGCAGCCGGGCTCTGCCAGAGTCACGTAGGCATTGTTGCATCATAAACAATCAAAGCTCTTGCAGAGCGCGAATGTCTGTGCGGCAGCGAATGCAGTTCCAAGGGACAGTGAAAACCAGGTAGAGCTTTCAGTGCTGGCAGCTTTCGTGTGGGCGCAATCGCTGGACGTTTCGAATTTGGCAGCTGGGCTCTTCGACAGTCATATAGGCATTGTTGCATCATAACCAACCAAAGCTCTTGCAGAGCGCAAATGTCTGTGCGGCAGCGAATGCAGTTCCAAGGGACAGTGAAAACCAGGTAGAGCTTTCAGTGCTGGCAGCTTTCGTGTGGGCGCAATCGCTGGACGTTTCGAATTTGGCAGCCGGGCTCGGCCAGAGTCACATAGGCATTGTTGCATCATAACCAACCAAAGCTTTTGCATAGCGTGAATGTCTGTGCGGCAGCGAATGCAGTTCCAAGGGACAGTGAAAACCAGGTAGACCTTTCAGTGCTGGGAGCTTTCGTGTGGGCGCAATCTCTGGACGTTTCGAATTTGGCAGCCGGGCTCTGCGACAGTCACATAGGCATTGTTGCATCATAACCAACCAAGGCATTTGCAGAGCGCGAATGTCTGTGCGGCAGCGAATGCAGTTCCAAGGGGCAGTGAAAACCAGGTAGACCTCTCAGTACTGGCAGCTTTCGTCTGGGCGCAATCGCGGGACGTTTCGAATTTGGCAGCTGGGCTCTGCCAGAGTCACATAGGCATTGTTGCATCATAAACAACCAAGGCTTTTGCAGAGCGCGAATGTCTGTGCGGCAGCGAATGCAGTTCCAAGGGACAGTGAAAACCAGGTAGACCTTTCAGTGCTGGCAGCTTTCGTGTGGACGCAATCGCTGGACGTTTCGAATTTGGCAGCCGGGTTCTGCGACAGTCACATAGGCATTGTTGCATCATAACCAACCAAAGCTCTTGCAGAGCGCGAATGTCTGTGCGGCAGCGAATGCAGTTCCAAGGGACAGTGAAAACCAGGTAGAGCTTTCAGTGCTGGCAGCTTTCGTGTGGGCGCAATCGCTGGACGTTTTGAATTTGGCAGCCGGGCTCTGCCAGAGTCACGTAGGCATTGTTGCATAATAAACAATCAAAGCTCTTGCAGAGCGCGAATGTCTGTGCGGCAGCGAATGCAGTTCCAAGGGACAGTGAAAACCAGGTAGAGCTTTCAGTGCTGGCAGCTTTCGTGTGGGCGCAATCGCTGGACGTTTCGAATTTGGCAGCCGGGCTCTGCGACAGTCACATAGGCATTGTTGCATCATAACCAACCAAAGGTTTTGCAGAGCGCGAATGTCTGTGTGGCAGCGAATGCAGTTCCAAGGGACAGTGAAAACCAGGTAGAGCTTGCAGTGCTGGCAGCTTTCGTGTGGGCGCAATCGCTGGACGTTTCGAATTTGGCAGCCGGGCTCTGCCAGAGTCACGTAGGCATTGTTGCATCATAAACAATCAAAGCTCTTGCAGAGCGCGAATGTCTGTGCGGCAGCGAATGCAGTTCCAAGGGACAGTGAAAACCAGGTAGACCTTTCAGTGCTGGCAGCTTTCGTGTGGGCGCAATCTCTGGACGTTTCGAATTTGGCAGCCGGGCTCTTCGACAGTCACATAGGCATTGTTGCATCATAACCAACCAAAGCTCTTGCAGAGCGCAAATGTCTGTGCGGCAGCGAATGCAGTTCCAAGGGACAGTGAAAACCAGGTAGAGCTTTCAGTGCTGGCAGCTTTCGTGTGGGCGCTATCGCTGGACGTTTCGAATTTGGCAGCCGGGCTCTGCCAGATTCACATAGGCATTGTTGCATCATAGCCAACCAAGGCATTTGCAGAGCGCGAATGTCTGTGCGGCAGCGAACGCAGTTCCAAGGGACAGTGAAAACCAGGTAGAGCTTGCAGTGCTGGCAGCTTTCGTGTGGGCGCTATCGCTGGACGTTTCGAATTTGGCAGCCGGACTCTGCGAGTGTCACATAGGCATTGTTGCATCATAACTAACCAAGGCTTTTGCAGAGCGCGAAAGTCTGTGCGGCAGCGAATGCAGTTCCAAGGGACAGTGAAAACCAGGTAGACCTCTCAGTACTGGCAGCTTTCGTCTGGGCGCAATCGCGGGACGTTTCGAATTTGGCAGCTGGGCTCTGCCAGAGTCACGTAGGCATTGTTGCATCATAAACAACCAAGGCTTTTGCAGAGCGCGAATGTCTGTGCGGCAGCGAATGCAGTTCCAAGGGACAGTGAAAACCAGCTACAGCTTTCAGTGCTGGCAGCTTTCGTGTGGACGCAATCGCTGGACGTTTCGAATTTGGCAGCCGGGCTCTGCGACAGTCACATAGGCATTGTTGCATCATAACCAACCAAAGCTCTTGCAGAGCGCGAATGTCTGTGCGGCAGCGAATGCAGTTCCAAGGGACAGTGAAAACCAGGTAGAGCTTTCAGTGCTGGCAGCTTTCGTGTGGGCGCAATCGCTGGACGTTTCGAATTTGGCAGCCGGGCTCTGCCAGAGTCACGTAGGCATTGTTGCATCATAAACAATCAAAGCTATTGCAGAGCGCGAATGTCTGTGCGGCAGCGAATGCAGTTCCAAGGGACAGTGAAAACCAGGTAGAGCTTTCAGTGCTGGCAGCTTTCGTCTGGGCGCAATCGCTGGACGTTTCGAATTTGGCAGCCGGGCTCTGCGACAGTCACATAGGCATTGTTGCATCATAACCAACCAAAGGTTTTGCAGAGCGCGAATGTCTGTGCGGCAGCGAATGCAGTTCCAAGGGACAGTGAAAACCAGGTAGAGCTTTCAGTGCTGGCAGCTTTCGTCTGGGCGCAATCTCTGGACGTTTCGAATTTGGCAGCCGGGCTCTGCGACAGTCACATAGGAATTGTTGCATCATAGCCAACCAAGGCATTTGCAGAGCGCGAATGTCTGTGCGGCAGCGAATGCAGTTCCAAGGGACAGTGAAAACCAGGTAGAGCTTGCAGTGCTGGCAGCTTTCGTGTGGGCGCAATCGCTGGACGTTTCGAATTTGGCAGCCGGGCTCTGCCAGAGTCACATAGGAATTGTTGCATCATAACCAACCAAGGAATTTGCAGAGCGCGAATGTCTGTGTGGCAGCGAATGCAGTTCCAAGGGACAGTGAAAACCAGGTAGAGCTTGCAGTGCTGGCAGCTTTCGTGTGGGCGCTATCGCTGGACGTTTCGAATTTGGCAGCCGGACTCTGCGAGTGTCACATAGGCATTGTTGCATCATAACTAACCAAGGCTTTTGCAGAGCGCGAATGTCTGTGCGGCAGCGAATGCAGTTCCAAGGGACAGTGAAAACCAGGTAGAGCTTTCAGTACTGGCAGCTTTCGTCTGGGCGCAATCGCGGGACGTTTCGAATTTGGCAGCTGGGCTCTGCCAGAGTCACGTACGCATTGTTGCATCATAAACAACCAAGGCTTTTGCAGAGCGCGAATGTCTGTGCGGCAGCGAATGCAGTTCCAAGGGACAGTGAAAACCAGGTAGACCTTTCAGTGCTGGCAGCTTTCGTGTGGACGCAATCGCGGGACGTTTCGAATTTGGCAGCCGGGTTCTGCGACAGTCACATAGGCATTGTTGCATCATAACCAACCAAAGCTCTTGCAGAGCGCGAATGTCTGTGCGGCAGCGAATGCAGTTCCAAGGGACAGTGAAAACCAGGTAGAGCTTTCAGTGCTGGCAGCTTTCGTGTGGGCGCAATCGCTGGACGTTTTGAATTTGGCAGCCGGGCTCTGCCAGAGTCACGTAGGCATTGTTGCATCATAAACAATCAAAGCTCTTGCAGAGCGCGAATGTCTGTGCGGCAGCGAATGCAGTTCCAAGGGACAGTGAAAACCAGGTAGACCTTTCAGTGCTGGCAGCTTTCGTGTGGGCGCAATCGCTGGACGTTTCGAATTTGGCAGCCGGGCTCTTCGACAGTCACATAGGCATTGTTGCATCATAACCAACCAAAGCTCTTGCAGAGCGCAAATGTCTGTGCGGCAGCGAATGCAGTTCCAAGGGACAGTGAAAACCAGGTAGAGCTTTCAGTGCTGGCAGCTTTCGTGTGGGCGCAATCGCTGGACGTTTCGAATTTGGCAGCCGGGCTCGGCCAGAGTCACATAGGCATTGTTGCATCATAACCAACCAAAGCTTTTGCATAGCGTGAATGTCTGTGCGGCAGCAAATGCAGTTCCAAGGGACAGTGAAAACCAGGTAGACCTTTCAGTGCTGGGAACTTTCGTGTGGGCGCAATCTCTGGACGTTTCGAATTTGGCAGCCGGGCTCTGCGACAGTCACATAGGCATTGTTGCATCATAACCAACCAAGGCATTTGCAGAGCGCGAATGTCTGTGCGGCAGCGAATGCAGTTCCAAGGGACAGTGAAAACCAGGTAGAGCTTTCAGTGCTGGCAGCTTTCGTGTGGGCGCTATCGCTGGACGTTTCGAATTTGGCAGCCGGGCTCTGCCAGATTCACATAGGCATTGTTGCATCATAGCCAACCAAGGCATTTGCAGAGCGCGAATGTCTGTGCGGCAGCGAACGCAGTTCCAAGGGACAGTGAAAACCAGGTAGAGCTTGCAGTGCTGGCAGCTTTCGTGTGGGCGCTATCGCTGGACGTTTCGAATTTGGCAGCCGGACTCTGCGAGTGTCACATAGGCATTGTTGCATCATAACTAACCAAGGCTTTTGCAGAGCGCGAATGTCTGTGCGGCAGCGAATGCAGTTCCAAGGGACAGTGAAAACCAGGTAGACCTCTCAGTACTGGCAGCTTTCGTCTGGGCGCAATCGCGGGACGTTTCGAATTTGGCAGCTGGGCTCTGCCAGAGTCACGTAGGCATTGTTGCATCATAAACAACCAAGGCTTTTGCAGAGCGCGAATGTCTGTGCGGCAGCGAATGCAGTTCCAAGGGACAGTGAAAACCAGGTAGACCTTTCAGTGCTGGCAGCTTTCGTGTGGACGCAATCGCTGGACGTTTCGAATTTGGCAGCCGGGCTCTGCGACAGTCACATAGGTATTGTTGCATCATAACCAACCAAAGCTGTTGCAGAGCGCGAATGTCTGTGCGGCAGCGAATGCAGTTCCAAGGGACAGTGAAAACCAGGTAGAGCTTTCAGTGCTGGCAGCTTTCGTGTGGGCGCAATCGCTGGACGTTTTGAATTAGGCAGCCGGGCTCTGCCAGAGTCACGTAGGCATTGTTGCATCATAAACAATCAAAGCTCTTGCAGAGCGCGAATGTCTGTGCGGCAGCGAATGCAGTTCCAAGGGACAGTGAAAACCAGGTAGACCTTTCAGTGCTGGCAGCTTTCGTGTGGGCGCAATCGCTGGACGTTTCGAATTTGGCAGCCGGGCTCTGCGACAGTCACATAGGCATTGTTGCATCATAACCAACCAAAGGTTTTGCAGAGCGCGAATGTCTGTGCGGCAGCGAATGCAGTTCCAAGGGACAGTGAAAACCAGGTAGAGCTTGCAGTGCTGGCAGCTTTCGTGTGGGCGCAATCTCTGGACGTTTCGAATTTGGCAGCTGGACTCTGCCAGAGTCACATAGGCATTGTTGCATCATAACTAACCAAGGCTTTTGCAGAGCGCGAATGTCTGTGCGGCAGCGAATGCAGTTCCAAGGGACAGTGAAAACCAGGTAGACCTTTCATGCTGGCAGCATTCGTGTGGGCGTAATCGCTCGAAGTTTCGAATTTGGCAGCCGGGCTCTGCGAGTGTCACATAGGCATTGTTGCATCATAACTAACCAAGGCTTTTGCAGAGCGCGAATGTCTGTGCGGCAGCGAATGCAGTTCCAAGGGACAGTGAAAACCAGGTAGAGCTTTCAGTGCTGGCATCTTTCGTGTGGACTCAGTCGCTGGACCTTTCGAATTTGGCAGCCGGGCTCGGCCAGAGTCACATAGGCATTGTTGCATCATAACCAACCAAAGCTTTTGCATAGCGTGAATGTCTGTGCGGCAGCGAATGCAGTTCCAAGGGACAGTGAAAACCAGGTAGACCTTTCAGTGCTGGGAGCTTTCGTGTGGGCGCAATCTCTGGACGTTTCGAATTTGGCAGCCGGGCTCTGCGACAGTCACATAGGCATTGTTGCATCATAACCAACCAAGGCATTTGCAGAGCGCGAATGTCTGTGCGGCAGCGAATGCAGTTCCAAGGGACAGTGAAAACCAGGTAGAGCTTTCAGTGCTGGCAGCTTTCGTGTGGGCGCTATCGCTGGACGTTTCGAATTTGGCAGCCGGGCTCTGCCAGAGTCACATAGGCATTGTTGCATCATAGCCAACCAAGGCATTTGCAGAGAGCGAATGTCTGTGCGGCAGCGAATGCAGTTCCAAGGGACAGTGAAAACCAGGTAGAGCTTGCAGTGCTGGCAGCTTTCGTGTGGGCGCTATCGCTGGACGTTTCGAATTTGGCAGCCGGACTCTGCGAGTGTCACATAGGCATTGTTGCATCATAACTAACCAAGGCTTTTGCAGAGCGCGAATGTCTGTGCGGCAGTGAATGCAGTTCCAAGGGACAGTGAAAACCAGGTAGAGCTTTCAGTGCTGGCAGCTTTCGTCTGGGCGCAATCTCTGGACGTTTCGAATTTGGCAGCCGGGCTCTGCGACAGTCACATAGGCATTGTTGCATCATAACCAACCAAAGGTTTTGCAGAGCGCGAATGTCTGTGCGGCAGCGAATGCAGTTCCAAGGGACAGTGAAAACCAGGTAGAGCTTTCATGCTGGCAGCTTTCGTGTGGGCGTAATCGCTGGACGTTTCGAATTTGGCAGCCGGGCTCTGCGACAGTCACATAGGCATTGTTGCATCATAACCAACCAAAGCTTTTGCATAGCGTGAATGTCTGTGCGGCAGCGAATGCAGTTCCAAGGGACAGTGAAAACCAGGTAGAGCTTTCAGTGCTGGCAGCTTTCGTGTGGGCGCAATCGCGGGACGTTTCGAATTTGGCAGCCGGGCTCTGCCAGAGTCACGTAGGCATTGTTGCATCATAAACAATCAAAGCTCTTGCATAGCGCGAATATCTGTGCGGCAGAGAATGCAGTTCCAAGGGACAGTGAAAACCAGGTAGACCTTTCAGGCTGGCAGCTTTCGTGTGGGCGTAATCGCTGGACGTTTCGAATTTGGCAGCCGGGCTCTTCGACAGTCACATAGGCATTGTTGCATCATAACCAACCAAAGCTCTTGCAGAGCGCGAATGTCTGTGCGGCAGCGAATGCAGTTCCAAGGGACAGTGAAAACCAGGTAGAGCTTGCAGTGCTGCCAGCTTTCGTGTGGGCGCAATCGCTGGACGTTTCGAATTTGGCAGCCGGGCTCTGCCAGAGTCACATAGGCATTGTTGCATCGTAGCCAACCAAGGCATTTGCAGAGCGCGAATGTCTGTGCGGCAGCGAATGCAGTTCCAAGGGACAGTGAAAACCAGGTAGAGCTTGCAGTGCTGGCAGCTTTCGTGTGGGCGCTATCGCTGGACGTTTCGAATTTGGCAGCCGGGCTCTGCCAGAGTCACATAGGAATTGTTGCATCATAACCAACCAAGGCATTTGCAGAGCGCGAATGTCTGTGCGGCAGCGAATGCAGTTCCAAGGGACAGTGAAAACCAGGTAAGGCTTTCAGTGCTGGCAGCTTTCGTGTGGGCGCAATCGCTGGACGTTTCGAATTTGGCAGCCGGGCTCTGCCAGTGTCACATAGGCATTGTTGCATCATAACCAACCAAAGCTCTTGCAGAGCGTGAATGTCTGTGCGGCAGCGAATGCAGTTCCAAGGGACAGTGAAAACCAGGTAGAGCTTGCAGTGCTGGGAGCTTTCGTGTGGGCGCAATCGCGGGACGTTTCGAATTTGGCAGCCGGGCTCTGCGACAGTCACGTAGGCATTGTTGCATCATAACCAACCAAAGCTCTTGCAGAGCGCGAATGTCTGTGCGGCAGCGAATGCAGTTCCAAGGGACAGTGAAAACCAGGCAGAGCTTTCAGTGCTGGCAGCTTTCCTGTGGGCGCAATCGCTGGACGTTTCGAATTTGGCAGCTGGGCTCGGCCAGAGTCACATAGGCATTGTTGCATCATAACCAACAAAAGGTTTTTCAGAGCGTGAATGTCTGTGCGGCAGCGAATGCAGTTCCAAGGGACAGTGAAAACCAGGTAGACCTTTCAGTGCTGGCAGCTTTCGTGTGGGTGCAATCGCGGGACGTTTCGAATTTGGCAGCTGGGCTCTGCCAGAGTCACGTAGGCATTGTTGCATCATAAACAACCAAGGCTTTTGCAGAGCGCGAATGTCTGTGCGGCAGCGAATGCAGTTCCAAGGGACAGTGAAAACCAGGTAGAGCTTTCAGTGCTGGCAGCTTTCGTGTGGGCGCTATCGCTGGACGTTTCGAATTTGGCAGCCGGGCTCTGCCAGAGTCACGTAGGCATTGTTGCATCATAAACAATCAAAGCTATTGCAGAGCGCGAATGTCTGTGCGGCAGCGAATGCAGTTCCAAGGGACAGTGAAAACCAGGTAGAGCTTTCAGTGCTGGCAGCTTTCGTCTGGGCGCAATCGCTGGACGTTTCGAATTTGGCAGCCGGGCTCTGCGACAGTCACATAGGCATTGTTGCATCATAACCAACCAAAGGTTTTGCAGAGCGCGAATGTCTGTGCGGCAGCGAATGCAGTTCCAAGGGACAGTGAAAACCAGGTAGAGCTTTCAGTGCTGGCAGCTTTCGTGTGGGCGCAATCGCTGGACGTTTCGAATTTGGCAGCCGGGCTCTGCGACAGTCACATAGGCATTGTTGCATCATAACCAACCAAAGCTTTTGCATAGCGTGAATGTCTGTGCGGCAGCGAATGCAGTTCCAAGGGACAGTGAAAACCAGGTAGAGCTTTCAGTGCTGGCAGCTTTCGTGTGGGCGCAATCGCGGGACGTTTCGAATTTGGCAGCCGGGCTCTGCCAGAGTCACGTAGGCATTGTTGCATCATAAACAATCAAAGCTCTTGCATAGCGCGAATATCTGTGCGGCAGAGAATGCAGTTCCAAGGGACAGTGAAAACCAGGTAGACCTTTCAGTGCTGGCAGCTTTCGTGTGGGTGCAATCGCGGGACGTTTCGAATTTGGCAGCTGGGCTCTGCCAGAGTCACGTAGGCATTGTTGCATCATAAACAATCAAAGCTCTTGCAGAGCGCGAATGTCTGTGCGGCAGAGAATGCAGTTCCAAGGGACAGTGAAAACCAGGTAGACCTTTCATGCTGGCAGCTTTCGTGTGGGCGCAATCGCTGGACGTTTCGAATTTGGCAGCCGGGCTCTTCGACAGTCACATAGGCATTGTTGCATCATAACCAACCAAAGCTCTTGCAGAGCGCAAATGTCTGTGCGGCAGCGAATGCAGTTCCAAGGGACAGTGAAAACCAGGTAGAGCTTTCAGTGCTGGCAGCTTTCGTGTGGGCGCAATCGCTGGACGTTTCGAATTTGGCAGCCGGGCTCGGCCAGAGTCACATAGGCATTGTTGCATCATAACCAACCAAAGCTTTTGCATAGCGTGAATGTCTGTGCGGCAGCAAATGCAGTTCCAAGGGACAGTGAAAACCAGGTAGACCTTTCAGTGCTGGGAACTTTCGTGTGGGCGCAATCTCTGGACGTTTCGAATTTGGCAGCCGGGCTCTGCGACAGTCACATAGGCATTGTTGCATCATAACCAACCAAGGCATTTGCAGAGCGCGAATGTCTGTGCGGCAGCGAATGCAGTTCCAAGGGACAGTGAAAACCAGGTAGAGCTTTCAGTGCTGGCAGCTTTCGTGTGGGCGCTATCGCTGGACGTTTCGAATTTGGCAGCCGGGCTCTGCCAGATTCACATAGGCATTGTTGCATCATAGCCAACCAAGGCATTTGCAGAGCGCGAATGTCTGTGCGGCAGCGAACGCAGTTCCAAGGGACAGTGAAAACCAGGTAGAGCTTGCAGTGCTGGCAGCTTTCGTGTGGGCGCTATCGCTGGACGTTTCGAATTTGGCAGCCGGACTCTGCGAGTGTCACATAGGCATTGTTGCATCATAACTAACCAAGGCTTTTGCAGAGCGCGAATGTCTGTGCGGCAGCGAATGCAGTTCCAAGGGACAGTGAAAACCAGGTAGAGCTTTCAGTGCTGGCAGCTTTCGTCTGGGCGCAATCGCGGGACGTTTCGAATTTGGCAGCTGGGCTCTGCCAGAGTCACGTAGGCATTGTTGCATCATAAACAACCAAGGCTTTTGCAGAGCGCGAATGTCTGTGCGGCAGCGAATGCAGTTCCAAGGGACAGTGAAAACCAGGTAGACCTTTCAGTGCTGGCAGCTTTCGTGTGGACGCAATCGCGGGACGTTTCGAATTTGGCAGCCGGGCTCTGCGACAGTCACATAGGCATTGTTGCATCATAACCAACCAAAGCTGTTGCAGAGCGCGAATGTCTGTGCGGCAGCGAATGCAGTTCCAAGGGACAGTGAAAACCAGGTAGAGCTTTCAGTGCTGGCAGCTTTCGTGTGGGCGCAATCGCTGGACGTTTTGAATTAGGCAGCCGGGCTCTGCCAGAGTCACGTAGGCATTGTTGCATCATAAACAATCAAAGCTCTTGCAGAGCGCGAATGTCTGTGCGGCAGCGAATGCAGTTCCAAGGGACAGTGAAAACCAGGTAGACCTTTCAGTGCTGGCAGCTTTCGTGTGGGCGCAATCGCTGGACGTTTCGAATTTGGCAGCCGGGCTCTGCGACAGTCACATAGGCATTGTTGCATCATAACCAACCAAAGGTTTTGCAGAGCGCGAATGTCTGTGCGGCAGCGAATGCAGTTCCAAGGGACAGTGAAAACCAGGTAGAGCTTGCAGTGCTGGCAGCTTTCGTGTGGGCGCAATCTCTGGACGTTTCGAATTTGGCAGCTGGACTCTGCCAGAGTCACATAGGCATTGTTGCATCATAACTAACCAAGGCTTTTGCAGAGCGCGAATGTCTTTGCGGCAGCGAATGCAGTTCCAAGGGACAGTGAAAACCAGGTAGACCTTTCATGCTGGCAGCATTCGTGTGGGCGTAATCGCTCGAAGTTTCCAATTTGGCAGCCGGGCTCTGCGAGTGTCACATAGGCATTGTTGCATCATAACTAACCAAGGCTTTTGCAGAGCGCGAATGTCTGTGCGGCAGCGAATGCAGTTCCAAGGGACAGTGAAAACCAGGTAGAGCTTTCAGTGCTGGCATCTTTCGTGTGGACTCAGTCGCTGGACGTTTCGAATTTGGCAGCCGGGCTCGGCCAGAGTCACATAGGCATTGTTGCATCATAACCAACCAAAGCTTTTGCATAGCGTGAATGTCTGTGCGGCAGCGAATGCAGTTCCAAGGGACAGTGAAAACCAGGTAGACCTTTCAGTGCTGGGAGCTTTCGTGTGGGCGCAATCTCTGGACGTTTCGAATTTGGCAGCCGGGCTCTGCGACAGTCACATAGGCATTGTTGCATCATAACCAACCAAGGCATTTGCAGAGCGCGAATGTCTGTGCGGCAGCGAATGCAGTTCCAAGGGACAGTGAAAACCAGGTAGAGCTTTCAGTGCTGGCAGCTTTCGTGTGGGCGCTATCGCTGCACGTTTCGAATTTGGCAGCCGGGCTCTGCCAGAGTCACATAGGCATTGTTGCATCATAGCCAACCAAGGCATTTGCAGAGAGCGAATGTCTGTGCGGCAGCGAATGCAGTTCCAAGGGACAGTGAAAACCAGGTAGAGCTTGCAGTGCTGGCAGCTTTCGTGTGGGCGCTATCGCTGGACGTTTCGAATTTGGCAGCCGGACTCTGCGAGTGTCACATAGGCATTGTTGCATCATAACTAACCAAGGCTTTTGCAGAGCGCGAATGTCTGTGCGGCAGTGAATGCAGTTCCAAGGGACAGTGAAAACCAGGTAGACCTTTCAGTGCTGGCAGCTTTCGTGTGGGCGCAATCGCTGGACGTTTCGAATTTGGCAGCCGGGCTCTTCGACAGTCACATAGGCATTGTTGCATCATAACCAACCAAAGCTCTTGCAGAGCGCAAATGTCTGTGCGGCAGCGAATGCAGTTCCAAGGGACAGTGAAAACCAGGTAGAGCTTTCAGTGCTGGCAGCTTTCGTGTGGGCGCAATCGCTGGACGTTTCGAATTTGGCAGCCGGGCTCGGCCAGAGTCACATAGGCATTGTTGCATCATAACCAACCAAAGCTTTTGCATAGCGTGAATGTCTGTGCGGCAGCAAATGCAGTTCAAAGGGACAGTGAAAACCAGGTAGACCTTTCAGTGCTGGGAACTTTCGTGTGGGCGCAATCTCTGGACGTTTCGAATTTGGCAGCCGGGCTCTGCGACAGTCACATAGGCATTGTTGCATCATAACCAACCAAGGCATTTGCAGAGCGCGAATGTCTGTGCGGCAGCGAATGCAGTTCCAAGGGACAGTGAAAACCAGGTAGAGCTTTCAGTGCTGGCAGCTTTCGTGTGGGCGCTATCGCTGGACGTTTCGAATTTGGCAGCCGGGCTCTGCCAGATTCACATAGGCATTGTTGCATCATAGCCAACCAAGGCATTTGCAGAGCGCGAATGTCTGTGTGGCAGCGAACGCAGTTCCAAGGGACAGTGAAAACCAGGTAGAGCTTGCAGTGCTGGCAGCTTTCGTGTGGGCGCTATCGCTGGACGTTTCGAATTTGGCAGCCGGACTCTGCGAGTGTCACATAGGCATTGTTGCATCATAACTAACCAAGGCTTTTGCAGAGCGCGAATGTCTGTGCGGCAGCGAATGCAGTTCCAAGGGACAGTGAAAACCAGGTAGACCTCTCAGTACTGGCAGCTTTCGTCTGGGCGCAATCGCGGGACGTTTCGAATTTGGCAGCTGGGCTCTGCCAAGGTCACGTAGGCATTGTTGCATCATAAACAACCAAGGCTTTTGCAGAGCGCGAATGTCTGTGCGGCAGCGAATGCAGTTCCAAGGGACAGTGAAAACCAGGTAGACCTTTCAGTGTTGGCAGCTTTCGTGTGGACGCAATCGCTGGACGTTTCGAATTTGGCAGCCGGGCTCTGCGACAGTCACATAGGCATTGTTGCATCATAACCAACCAAAGCTCTTGCAGAGCGCAAATGTCTGTGCGGCAGCGAATGCAGTTCCAAGGGACAGTGAAAACCAGGTAGACCTTTCAGTGCTGGCAGCTTTCGTGTGGGCGCAGTCGCTGGACGTTTCGAATTTGGCAGCCGGGCTCTTCGACAGTCACATAGGCATTGTTGCATCATAACCAACCAAAGCTCTTGCAGAGCGCAAATGTCTGTGCGGCAGCGAATGCAGTTCCAAGGGACAGTGAAAACCAGGTAGAGCTTTCAGTGCTGGCAGCTTTCGTGTGGGCGCAATCGCTGGACGTTTCGAATTTGGCAGCCGGGCTCTGCGACAGTCACATAGGCATTGTTGCATCATAACCAACCAAAGCTTTTGCATAGCGTGAATGTCTGTGCGGCAGCGAATGCAGTTCCAAGGGACAGTGAAAACCAGGTAGACCTTTCAGTGCTGGGAGCTTTCGTGTGGGCGCAATCTCTGGACGTTTCGAATTTGGCAGCTGGGCTCTGCCAGAGTCACATAGGCATTGTTGCATCATAGCCAACCAAGGCATTTGCAGAGAGCGAATGTCTGTGCGGCAGCGAATGCAGTTCCAAGGGACAGTGAAAACCAGGTAGAGCTTTCAGTGCTGGCAGCTTTCGTGTGGGCGCAATCTCTGGACGTTTCGAATTTGGCAGCTGGGCTCTGCCAGAGTCACATAGGCATTGTTGCATCATAACTAACCAAGGCTTTTGCAGAGCGCGAATGTCTGTGTGGCAGCGAATGCAGTTCCAAGGGACAGTGAAAACCAGGTAGACCTTTCATGCTGGCAGAATTCGTGTGGGCGTAATCGCTGGATGTTTCGAATTTGGCAGCCGGACTCTGCGAGTGTCACATAGGCATTGTTGCATCATAACTAACCAAGGCTTTTGCAGAGCGCGAATGTCTGTGCGGCAGCGAATGCAGTTCCAAGGGACAGTGAAAACCAGGTAGAGCTTTCAGTGCTGGCAGCTTTCGTGTGGGCGCTATCGCTGGACGTTTCGAATTTGGCAGCCGGACTCTGCGAGTGTCACATAGGCATTGTTGCATCATAACCAACCAAAGCTCTTGCAGAGCGCGAATGTCTGTGCGGCAGCGAATGCAGTTCCAAGGGACAGTGAAAACCAGGTAGAGCTTTCAGTGCTGGCAGCTTTCGTGTGGGCGCAATCGCTGGACGTTTTGAATTTGGCAGCCGGGCTCTGCCAGAGTCACGTAGGCATTGTTGCATCATAAACAATCAAAGCTCTTGCAGAGCGCGAATGTCTGTGCGGCAGCGAATGCAGTTCCAAGGGACAGTGAAAACCAGGTAGACCTTTCAGTGCTGGCAGCTTTCGTGTGGGCGCAATCGCTGGACGTTTCGAATTTGGCAGCCGGGCTCTGCGACAGTCACATAGGCATTGTTGCATCATAACCAACCAAGGCTTTTGCAGAGCGCGAATGTCTGTGCGGCAGCAAATGCAGTTCCAAGGGACAGTGAAAACCAGGTAGAGCTTTCAGTGCTGGCAGCTTTCGTGTGGGCGCAATCTCTGGACGTTTCGAATTTGGCAGCTGGGCTCTGCCAGAGTCACATAGGCATTGTTGCATCATAAGTAACCAAGGCTTTTGCAGAGCGCGAATGTCTGTGCGGCAGCGAATGCAGTTCCAAGGGACAGTGAAAACCAGGTAGACCTTTCATGCTGGCAGCATTCGTGTGGGCGTAATCGCTGGATGTTTCGAATTTGGCAGCCGGACTCTGCGAGTGTCACATAGGCATTGTTGCATCATAACTAACCAAGGCTTTTGCAGAGCGCGAATGTCTGTGCAGCAGCGAATGCAGTTCCAAGGGACAGTGAAAACCAGGTAGACCTTTCAGTGCTGGCAGCTTTCGTGTGGACGCAATCGCTGGACGTTTCGAATTTGGCAGCCGGGCTCTGCGACAGTCACATAGGCATTGTTGCATCATAACCAACCAAAGCTGTTGCAGAGCACGAATGTCTGTGCGGCAGCGAATGCAGTTCCAAGGGACAGTGAAAACCAGGTAGAGCTTTCAGTGCTGGCAGCTTTCGTGTGGGCGCTATCGCTGGACGTTTCGAATTTGGCAGCCGGGCTCTGCCAGAGTCACATAGGCATTGTTGCATCATAGCCAACCAAGGCATTTGCAGAGCGCGAATGTCTGTGCGGCAGCGAATGCAGTTCCAAGGGACAGTGAAAACCAGGTAGAGCTTGCAGTGCTGGCAGCTTTCGTGTGGGCGCTATCGCTGGACGTTTCGAATTTGGCAGCCGGACTCTGCGAGTGTCACATAGGCATTGTTGCATCATAACTAACCAAGGCTTTTGCAGAGCGCGAATGTCTGTGCGGCAGCGAATGCAGTTCCAAGGGACAGTGAAAACCAGGTAGACCTCTCAGTACTGGCAGCTTTCGTCTGGGCGCAATCGCGGGACGTTTCGAATTTGGCAGCTGGGCTCTGCCAGAGTCACGTAGGAATTGTTGCATCTTAAACAACCAAGGCTTTTGCAGAGCGCGAATGTCTGTGCGGCAGCGAATGCAGTTCCAAGGGACAGTGAAAACCAGGTAGACCTTTCAGTGCTGGCAGTTTTCATGTGGACGCAATCGCTGGACGTTTCGAATTTGGCAGCCGGGCTCTGCCAGAGTCACGTAGGCATTGTTGCAACATAAACAATCAAATCTCTTGCAGAGCGCGAATGTCTGTGCGGCAGCGAATGCAGTTCCAAGGGACAGTGAAAACCAGGTAGAGCTTTCAGTGCTGGCAGCTTTCGTGTGGACGCAATCGCTGGACGTTTCGAATTTGGCAGCCGGGCTCTGCGACAGTCACATAGGCATTGTTGCATCATAACCAACCAAAGCTATTGCAGAGCGCGAATGTCTGTGCGGCAGCGAATGCAGTTCCAAGGGACAGTGAAAACCAGGTAGAGCTTTCAGTGCTGGCAGCTTTCGTGTGGGCGCAATCGCGGGACGTTTCGAATTTGGCAGCTGGGCTCTGCCAGTCACATAGGCATTGTTGCATCATAACTAACCAAGGCTTTTGCAGAGCGCGAATGTCTGTGCGGCAGCGAATGCAGTTCCAAGGGACAGTGAAAACCAGGTAGACCTTTCATGCTGGCAGCATTCGTGTGGGCGTAATCGCTGGACGTTTCGAATTTGGCAGCCGGGCTCTGCGACAGTCACATAAGCATTGTTGCATCATACCCAACCAAACATCTTGCAGAGGGCGAATGTCTGTGCGGCAGCGAATGCAGTTCCAAGGGACAGTGAAAACCAGGTAGAGCTTTCAGTGCTGGCATCTTTCGTGTGGACTCAATCGCTGGACGTTTCGAATTTGGCAGCCGGGCTCTGCGACAGTCACATAGGCATTGTTGCATCAAAACCAACCAAAGCTCTTGCAGAGCGCAAATGTCTGTGTGGCAGCGAATGCAGTTCCAAGGGACAGTGAAAACCAGGTAGAGCTTTCAGTGCTGGCAGCTTTCGTGTGGGCGCAATCGCGGGACGTTTCGAATTTTGCAGCCGGGCTCTGCGACAGTCACATAGGCATTATTGCATCATAACCAACCAAGGCATTTGCAGAGCGCGAATGTCTGTGCTGCAGCGAATGCAGTTCCAAGGGACAGTGAAAACCAGGTAGAGCTTTCAGTGCTGGCAGCTTTCGTCTGGGCGCAATCTCTGGACGTTTCGAATTTGGCAGCCGGGCTCTGCCAGAGTCACATAGGCATTGTTGCATCATAGCCAACCAAGGCATTTGCAGAGCGCGAATGTCTGTGCGGCAGCGAATGCAGTTCCAAGGGACAGTGAAAACCAGGTAGAGCTTGCAGTGCTGGCAGCTTTCGTGTGGGCGCAAGCGCTGGACGTTTCGAATTTGGCAGCCGGGCTCTGCCAGAGTCACATAGGAATTGTTGCATCATAACCAACCAAGGAATTTGCAGAGCGCGAATGTCTGTGTGGCAGCGAATGCAGTTCCAAGGGACAGTGAAAACCAGGTAGAGCTTTCAGTGCTGGCAGCTTTCGTGTGGGCGCTATCGCTGGACGTTTCGAATTTGGCAGCCGGACTCTGCGAGTGTCACATAGGCATTGTTGCATCATAACTAACCAAGGCTTTTGCAGAGCGCGAAAGTCTGTGCGGCAGCGAATGCAGTTCCAAGGGACAGTGAAAACCAGGTAGACCTCTCAGTACTGGCAGCTTTCGTCTGGGCGCAATCGCGGGACGTTTCGAATTTGGCAGCTGGGCTCTGCCAGAGTCACGTAGGCATTGTTGCATCATAAACAACCAAGGCTTTTGCAGAGCGCGAATGTCTGTGCGGCAGCGAATGCAGTTCCAAGGGACAGTGAAAACCAGGTAGACCTTTCAGTGCTGGCAGCTTTCGTGTGGACGCAATCGCTGGACGTTTCGAATTTGGCAGCCGGGCTCTGCGACAGTCACATAGGCATTGTTGCATCATAACCAACCAAAGCTCTTGCAGAGCGCGAATGTCTGTGCGGCAGCGAATGCAGTTCCAAGGGACAGTGAAAACCAGGTAGAGCTTTCAGTGCTGGCAGCTTTCGTGTGGGCGCAATCGCTGGACGTTTTGAATTTGGCAGCCGGGCTCTGCCAGAGTCACGTAGGCATTGTTGCATCATAAACAATCAAAGCTCTTGCAGAGCGCGAATGTCTGTGCGGCAGCGAATGCAGTTCCAAGGGACAGTGAAAACCAGGTAGAGCTTTCAGTGCTGGCAGCTTTCGTGTGGGCGCAATCGCTGGACGTTTCGAATTTGGCAGCCGGGCTCTGCGACAATCACATAGGCATTGTTGCATCATAACCAACCAAAGCTCTTGCAGAGGTCGAATGTCTGTGCGGCAGCGAATGCAGTTCCAAGGGACAGTGAAAACCAGGTAGACCTTTCAGTGCTGGCAGCTTTCGTGTGGACGCAATCGCTGGACGTTTCGAATTTGGCAGCCGGGCTCTGCGACAGTCACATAGGCATTGTTGCATCATAACCAACCAAAGGTTTTGCAGAGCGCGAATGTCTGTGCGGCAGCGAATGCAGTTCCAAGGGACAGTGAAAACCAGGTAGAGCTTTCAGTGCTGGCAGCTTTCGTGTGGGCGCAATCTCTGGACGTTTCGAATTTGGCAGCTGGGCTCTGCCAGAGTCACATAGGCATTGTTGCATCATAACTAACCAAGGCTTTTGCAGAGCGCGAATGTCTGTGCGGCAGCGAATGCAGTTCCAAGGGACAGTGAAAACCAGGTAGACCTTTCATGCTGGCAGCATTCGTGTGGGCGTAATCGCTGGATGTTTCGAATTTGGCAGCCGGACTCTGCGAGTGTCACATAGGCATTGTTGCATCATAACTAACCAAGGCTTTTGCAGAGCGCGAATGTCTGTGCGGCAGCGAATGCAGTTCCAAGGGACAGTGAAAACCAGGTAGACCTCTCAGTACTGGCAGCTTTCGTCTGGGCGCAATCGCGGGACGTTTCGAATTTGGCAGCTGGGCTCTGCCAGAGTCACGTAGGCATTGTTGCATCATAAACAACCAAGGCTTTTGCAGAGCGCGAATGTCTGTGCGGCAGCGAATGCAGTTCCAAGGGACAGTGAAAACCAGGTAGACCTTTCATGCTGGCAGCTTTCGTGTGGGCGTAATCGCTGGACGTTTCTAATTTGGCAGCCGGGCTCTGCCAGAGTCACATAGGTATTGTTGCATCATAATCAACCAAGGCATTTGCAGAGCGCGAATGTCTGTGCGGCAGCGAATGCAGTTCCAAGGGACAGTGAAAACCAGGTAGAGCTTTCAGTGCTGGCAGCTTTCGTGTGGGCGCTATCGCTGGACGTTTCGAATTTGGCAGCCGGGCTCTGCCAGAGTCACATAGGGATTGTTGCATCATAACCAACCAAGGCATTTGCAGAGCGCGAATGTCTGTGCGGCAGCGAATGCAGTTCCAAGGGACAGTGAAAACCAGGTAGAGCTTTCAGTGCTGGCAGCTTTCGTGTGGGCGCTATCGCTGGACGTTTCGAATTTGGCAGCCGGACTCTGCGAGTGTCACATAGGCATTGTTGCATCATAACTAACCAAGGCTTTTGCAGAGCGCGAATGTCTGTGCGGCAGCGAATGCAGTTCCAAGGGACAGTGAAAACCAGGTAGACCTTTCATGCTGGCAGCTTTCGTCTGGGCGCAATCGCGGGACGTTTCGAATTTGGCAGCTGGGCTCTGCCAGAGTCACGTAGGCATTGTTGCATCATAAACAACCAAGGCTTTTGCAGAGGGCGAATGTCTGTGCGGCAGCGAATGCAGTTCCAAGGGACAGTGAAAACCAGGTAGACCTTTCAGTGCTGGCAGCTTTCGTGTGGACGCAATCGCTGGACGTTTCGAATTTGGCAGCCGGGCTCTGCGACAGTCACATAGGCATTGTTGCATCATAACCAACCAAAGCTCTTGCAGAGCGCGAATGTCTGTGCGGCAGCGAATGCAGTTCCAAGGGACAGTGAAAACCAGGTAGAGCTTTCAGTGCTGGCAGCTTTCGTGTGGGCGCAATCGCTGGACGTTTCGAATTTGGCAGCCGGGCTCTGCGACAGTCACATAGGCATTGTTGCATCATAACCAACCAAGGCTTTTGCAGAGCGCGAATGTCTGTGCGGCAGCAAATGCAGTTCCAAGGGACAGTGAAAACCAGGTAGAGCTTGCAGTGCTGGCAGCTTTCGTGTGGGCGCAATCTCTGGACGTTTCGAATTTGGCAGCTGGGCTCTGCCAGAGTCACATAGGCATTGTTGCATCATAAGTAACCAAGGCTTTTGCAGAGCGCGAATGTCTGTGCGGCAGCGAATGCAGTTCCAAGGGACAGTGAAAACCAGGTAGACCTTTCATGCTGGCAGCATTCGTGTGGGCGTAATCGCTGGATGTTTCGAATTTGGCAGCCGGACTCTGCGAGTGTCACATAGGCATTGTTGCATCATAACTAACCAAGGCTTTTGCAGAGCGCGAATGTCTGTGCGGCAGCGAATGCAGTTCCAAGGGACAGTGAAAACCAGGTAGACCTTTCAGTGCTGGCAGCTTTCGTGTGGACGCAATCGCTGGACGTTTCGAATTTGGCAGCCGGGTTCTGCGAGTGTCACATAGGCATTGTTGCATCATAACTAACCAAAGCTCTTGCAGAGCGCGAATGTCTGTGCGGCAGCGAATGCAGTTCCAAGGGACAGTGAAAACCAGGTAGAGCTTTCAGTGCTGGCATCTTTCGTGTGGACTCAGTCACTGGACGTTTCGAATTTGGCAGCCGGGCTCTGCGACAGTCACATAGGCATTGTTGCATCATAACCAACCAAAGCTGTTGCAGAGCACGAATGTCTGTGCGGCAGCGAATGCAGTTCCAAGGGACAGTGAAAACCAGGTAGAGCTTTCAGTGCTGGCAGCTTTCGTGTGGGCGCTATCGCTGGACGTTTCGAATTTGGCAGCTGGGCTCTGCCAGAGTCACATAGGCATTGTTGCATCATAACTAACCAAGGCTTTTGCAGAGCGCGAATGTCTGTGCGGCAGCGAATGCAGTTCCAAGGGACAGTGAAAACCAGGTAGACCTCTCAGTACTGGCAGCTTTCGTCTGGGCGCAATCGCGGGACGTTTCGAATTTGGCAGCTGGGCTCTGCCAGAGTCACGTAGGCATTGTTGCATCATAAACAACCAAGGCTTTTGCAGAGCGCGAATGTCTGTGCGGCAGCGAATGCAGTTCCAAGGGACAGTGAAAACCAGGTAGACCTTTCATGCTGGCAGCTTTCGTGTGGGCGTAATCGCTGGACGTTTCTAATTTGGCAGCCGGGCTCTGCCAGAGTCACATAGGCATTGTTGCATCATAACCAACCAAGACATTTGCAGAGCGCGAATGTCTGTGCGGCAGCGAATGCAGTTCCAAGGGACAGTGAAAACCAGGTAGACCTTTCAGTGCTGGCAGCTTTCGTGTGGGCGCTATCGCTGGACGTTTCGAATTTGGCAGCCGTGCTCTGCGACAGTCACATAGGCATTGTTGCATCATAACCAACCAAGGCATTTGCAGAGCGCGAATGTCTGTGCGGCAGCGAATGCAGTTCCAAGGGACAGTGAAAACCAGGTAGAGCTTTCAGTGCTGGCAGCTTTCGTGTGGGCGCTATCGCTGGACGTTTCGAATTTGGCAGCCGGACTCTGCGAGTGTCACATAGGCATTGTTGCATCATAACTAACCAAGGCTTTTGCAGAGCGCGAATGTCTGTGCGGCAGCGAATGCAGTTCCAAGGGACAGTGAAAACCAGGTAGACCTTTCATGCTGGCAGCTTTCGTCTGGGCGCAATCGCGGGACGTTTCGAATTTGGCAGCTGGGCTCTGCCAGAGTCACGTAGGCATTGTTGCATCATAAACAACCAAGGCTTTTGCAGAGGGCGAATGTCTGTGCGGCAGCGAATGCAGTTCCAAGGGACAGTGAAAACCAGGTAGACCTTTCAGTGCTGGCAGCTTTCGTGTGGACGCAATCGCTGGACGTTTCGAATTTGGCAGCCGGGCTCTGCGACAGTCACATAGGCATTGTTGCATCATAACCAACCAAAGCTCTTGCAGAGCGCGAATGTCTGTGCGGCAGCGAATGCAGTTCCAAGGGACAGTGAAAACCAGGTAGAGCTTTCAGTGCTGGCAGCTTTCGTGTGGGCGCAATCGCTGGACGTTTCGAATTTGGCAGCCGGGCTCTGCGACAGTCACATAGGCATTGTTGCATCATAACCAACCAAGGCTTTTGCAGAGCGCGAATGTCTGTGCGGCAGCAAATGCAGTTCCAAGGGACAGTGAAAACCAGGTAGACCTTTCAGTGCTGGCAGCTTTCGTGTGGGCGCAATCTCTGGACGTTTCGAATTTGGCAGCTGGGCTCTGCCAGAGTCACATAGGCATTGTTGCATCATAAGTAACCAAGGCTTTTGCAGAGCGCGAATGTCTGTGCGGCAGCGAATGCAGTTCCAAGGGACAGTGAAAACCAGGTAGACCTTTCATGCTGGCAGCATTCGTGTGGGCGTAATCGCTGGATGTTTCGAATTTGGCAGCCGGACTCTGCGAGTGTCACATAGGCATTGTTGCATCATAACTAACCAAGGCTTTTGCAGAGCGCGAATGTCTGTGCAGCAGCGAATGCAGTTCCAAGGGACAGTGAAAACCAGGTAGACCTTTCAGTGCTGGCAGCTTTCGTGTGGACGCAATCGCTGGACGTTTCGAATTTGGCAGCCGGGTTCTGCGAGTGTCACATAGGCATTGTTGCATCATAACCAACCAAAGCTCTTGCAGAGCGCGAATGTCTGTGCGGCAGCGAATGCAGTTCCAAGGGACAGTGAAAACCAGGTAGAGCTTTCAGTGCTGGCATCTTTCGTGTGGACTCAGTCACTGGACGTTTCGAATTTGGCAGCCGGGCTCTGCGACAGTCACATAGGCATTGTTGCATCATAACCAACCAAAGCTGTTGCAGAGCACGAATGTCTGTGCGGCAGCGAATGCAGTTCCAAGGGACAGTGAAAACCAGGTAGAGCTTTCAGTGCTGGCAGCTTTCGTGTGGGCGCTATCGCTGGACGTTTCGAATTTGGCAGCCGGGCTCTGCCAGAGTCACATAGGCATTGTTGCATCATAGCCAACCAAGGCATTTGCAGAGAGCGAATGTCTGTGCGGCAGCGAATGCAGTTCCAAGGGACAGTGAAAACCAGGTAGAGCTTGCAGTGCTGGCAGCTTTCGTGTGGGCGCTATCGCTGGACGTTTCGAATTTGGCAGCCGGACTCTGCGAGTGTCACATAGGCATTGTTGCATCATAACTAACCAAGGCTTTTGCAGAGCGCGAATGTCTGTGCGGCAGCGAATGCAGTTCCAAGGGACAGTGAAAACCAGGTAGACCTTTCAGTGCTGGCAGCTTTCGTGTGGGCGCAATCGCTGGACGTTTCGAATTTGGCAGCCGGGCTCTTCGACAGTCACATAGGCATTGTTGCATCATAACCAACCAAAGCTCTTGCAGAGCGCAAATGTCTGTGCGGCAGCGAATGCAGTTCCAAGGGACAGTGAAAACCAGGTAGAGCTTTCAGTGCTGGCAGCTTTCGTGTGGGCGCAATCGCTGGACGTTTCGAATTTGGCAGTCGGGCTCGGCCAGAGTCACATAGGCATTGTTGCATCATAACCAACCAAAGCTTTTGCATAGCGTGAATGTCTGTGCGGCAGCAAATGCAGTTCAAAGGGACAGTGAAAAACAGGTAGACCTTTCAGTGCTGGGAACTTTCGTGTGGGCGCAATCGCTGGACGTTTCGAATTTGGCAGCCGGGCTCTGCGACAGTCACATAGGCATTGTTGCATCATAACCAACCAAGGCATTTGCAGAGCGCGAATGTCTGTGCGGCAGCGAATGCAGTTCCAAGGGACAGTGAAAACCAGGTAGAGCTTGCAGTGCTGGCAGCTTTCGTGTGGGCGCTATCGCTGGACGTTTCGAATTTGGCAGCCGGACTCTGCGAGTGTCACATAGGCATTGTTGCATCATAACTAACCAAGGCTTTTGCAGAGCGCGAATGTCTGTGCGGCAGCGAATGCAGTTCCAAGGGACAGTGAAAACCAGGTAGACCTCTCAGTACTGGCAGCTTTCGTCTGGGCGCAATCGCGGGACGTTTCGAATTTGGCAGCTGGGCTCTGCCAAGGTCACGTAGGCATTGTTGCATCATAAACAACCAAGGCTTTTGCAGAGCGCGAATGTCTGTGCGGCAGCGAATGCAGTTCCAAGGGACAGTGAAAACCAGGTAGACCTTTCAGTGTTGGCAGCTTTCATGTGGACGCAATCGCTGGACGTTTCGAATTTGGCAGCCGGGCTCTGCGACAGTCACATAGGCATTGTTGCATCATAACCAACCAAAGCTCTTGCAGAGCGCGAATGTCTGTGCGGCAGCGAATGCAGTTCCAAGGGACAGTGAAAACCAGGTAGAGCTTTCAGTGCTGGCAGCTTTCGTGTGGGTGCAATCGCTGGACGTTTTGAATTAGGCAGCCGGGCTCTGCCAGAGTCACGTAGGCATTGTTGCATCATAAACAATCAAAGCTCTTGCAGAGCGCGAATGTCTGTGCGGCAGCGAATGCAGTTCCAAGGGACAGTGAAAACCAGGTAGAGCTTTCAGTGCTGGCAGCTTTCGTGTGGGCGCAATCGCTGGACGTTTCGAATTTGGCAGCCGGGCTCTGCGACAGTCACATAGGCATTGTTGCATCATAACCAACCAAAGCTCTTGCAGAGCGCAAATGTCTGTGCGGCAGCGAATGCAGTTCCAAGGGACAGTGAAAACCAGGTAGAGCTTGCAGTGCTGGCAGCTTTCGTGTGGGCGCAATCTCTGGACGTTTCGAATTTGGCAGCTGGGCTCTGCCAGAGTCACATAGGCATTGTTGCATCATAAGTAACCAAGGCTTTTGCAGAGCGCGAATGTCTGTGCGGCAGCGAATGCAGTTCCAAGGGACAGTGAAAACCAGGTAGACCTTTCATGCTGGCAGCATTCGTGTGGGCGTAATCGCTGGACGTTTCGAATTTGGCAGCCGGGCTCTGCGAGTGTCACATAGGCATTGTTGCATCATAAGTAACCAAGGCATTTGCAGAGAGCGAATGTCTGTGCGGCAGCGAATGCAGTTCCAAGGGACAGTGAAAACCAGGTAGAGCTTGCAGTGCTGGCAGCTTTCGTGTGGGCGCTATCGCTGGACGTTTCGAATTTGGCAGCCGGACTCTGCGAGTGTCACATAGGCATTGTTGCATCATAACTAACCAAGGCTTTTGCAGAGCGCGAATGTCTGTGCGGCAGCGAATGCAGTTCCAAGGGACAGTGAAAACCAGGTAGACCTTTCAGTGCTGGCAGCTTTCGTGTGGGCGCAATCGCTGGACGTTTCGAATTTGGCAGCCGGGCTCTTCGACAGTCACATAGGCATTGTTGCATCATAACCAACCAAAGCTCTTGCAGAGCGCAAATGTCTGTGCGGCAGCGAATGCAGTTCCAAGGGACAGTGAAAACCAGGTAGAGCTTTCAGTGCTGGCAGCTTTCGTGTGGGCGCAATCGCTGGACGTTTCGAATTTGGCAGTCGGGCTCGGCCAGAGTCACATAGGCATTGTTGCATCATAGCCAACCAAAGCTTTTGCATAGCGTGAATGTCTGTGCGGCAGCAAATGCAGTTCCAAGGGACAGTGAAAACCAGGTAGACCTTTCAGTGCTGGGAACTTTCGTGTGGGCGCAATCGCTGGACGTTTCGAATTTGGCAGCCGGGCTCTGCGACAGTCACATAGGCATTGTTGCATCATAACCAACCAAGGCATTTGCAGAGCGCGAATGTCTGTGCGGCAGCGAATGCAGTTCCAAGGGACAGTGAAAACCAGGTAGAGCTTGCAGTGCTGGCAGCTTTCGTGTGGGCGCTATCGCTGGACGTTTCGAATTTGGCAGCCGGACTCTGCGAGTGTCACATAGGCATTGTTGCATCATAACTAACCAAGGCTTTTGCAGAGCGCGAATGTCTGTGCGGCAGCGAATGCAGTTCCAAGGGACAGTGAAAACCAGGTAGACCTCTCAGTACTGGCAGCTTTCGTCTGGGCGCAATCGCGGGACGTTTCGAATTTGGCAGCTGGGCTCTGCCAAGGTCACGTAGGCATTGTTGCATCATAAACAACCAAGGCTTTTGCAGAGCGCGAATGTCTGTGCGGCAGCGAATGCAGTTCCAAGGGACAGTGAAAACCAGGTAGACCTTTCAGTGTTGGCAGCTTTCATGTGGACGCAATCGCTGGACGTTTCGAATTTGGCAGCCGGGCTCTGCGACAGTCACATAGGCATTGTTGCATCATAACCAACCAAAGCTCTTGCAGAGCGCGAATGTCTGTGCGGCAGCGAATGCAGTTCCAAGGGACAGTGAAAACCAGGTAGAGCTTTCAGTGCTGGCAGCTTTCGTGTGGGTGCAATCGCTGGACGTTTTGAATTAGGCAGCCGGGCTCTGCCAGAGTCACGTAGGCATTGTTGCATCATAAACAATCAAAGCTCTTGCAGAGCGCGAATGTCTGTGCGGCAGCGAATGCAGTTCCAAGGGACAGTGAAAACCAGGTAGAGCTTTCAGTGCTGGCAGCTTTCGTGTGGGCGCAATCGCTGGACGTTTCGAATTTGGCAGCCGGGCTCTGCGACAGTCACATAGGCATTGTTGCATCATAACCAACCAAAGGTTTTGCAGAGCGCGAATGTCTGTGCGGCAGCGAATGCAGTTCCAAGGGACAGTGAAAACCAGGTAGAGCTTGCAGTGCTGGCAGCTTTCGTGTGGGCGCAATCTCTGGACGTTTCGAATTTGGCAGCTGGGCTCTGCCAGAGTCACATAGGCATTGTTGCATCATAAGTAACCAAGGCTTTTGCAGAGCGCGAATGTCTGTGCGGCAGCGAATGCAGTTCCAAGGGACAGTGAAAACCAGGTAGACCTTTCATGCTGGCAGCATTCGTGTGGGCGTAATCGCTGGACGTTTCGAATTTGGCAGCCGGGCTCTGCGAGTGTCACATAGGCATTGTTGCATCATAAGTAACCAAGGCTTTTGCAGAGCGCGAATGTCTGTGCGGCAGCGAATGCAGTTCCAAGGGACAGTGAAAACCAGGTAGAGCTTTCAGTGCTGGCATCTTTCGTGTGGACTCAGTCGCTGGACGTTTCGAATTTGGCAGCCGGGCTCTGCGACAGTCACATAGGCATTGTTGCATCATAACTAACCAAAGCTCTTGCAGAGCGCGAATGTCTGTGCGGCAGCGAATGCAGTTCCAAGGGACAGTGAAAACCAGGTAGAGCTTTCAGTGCTGGCATCTTTCGTGTGGACTCAGTCACTGGACGTTTCGAATTTGGCAGCCGGGCTCTGCGACAGTCACATAGGCATTGTTGCATCATAACCAACCAAAGCTGTTGCAGAGCACGAATGTCTGTGCGGCAGCGAATGCAGTTCCAAGGGACAGTGAAAACCAGGTAGAGCTTTCAGTGCTGGCAGCTTTCGTGTGGGCGCTATCGCTGGACGTTTCGAATTTGGCAGCTGGGCTCTGCCAGAGTCACATAGGCATTGTTGCATCATAACTAACCAAGGCTTTTGCAGAGCGCGAATGTCTGTGCGGCAGCGAATGCAGTTCCAAGGGACAGTGAAAACCAGGTAGACCTCTCAGTACTGGCAGCTTTCGTCTGGGCGCAATCGCGGGACGTTTCGAATTTGGCAGCTGGGCTCTGCCAGAGTCACGTAGGCATTGTTGCATCATAAACAACCAAGGCTTTTGCAGAGCGCGAATGTCTGTGCGGCAGCGAATGCAGTTCCAAGGGACAGTGAAAACCAGGTAGACCTTTCATGCTGGCAGCTTTCGTGTGGGCGTAATCGCTGGACGTTTCTAATTTGGCAGCCGGGCTCTGCCAGAGTCACATAGGCATTGTTGCATCATAACCAACCAAGACATTTGCAGAGCGCGAATGTCTGTGCGGCAGCGAATGCAGTTCCAAGGGACAGTGAAAACCAGGTAGACCTTTCAGTGCTGGCAGCTTTCGTGTGGGCGCTATCGCTGGACGTTTCGAATTTGGCAGCCGTGCTCTGCGACAGTCACATAGGCATTGTTGCATCATAACCAACCAAGGCATTTGCAGAGCGCGAATGTCTGTGCGGCAGCGAATGCAGTTCCAAGGGACAGTGAAAACCAGGTAGAGCTTTCAGTGCTGGCAGCTTTCGTGTGGGCGCTATCGCTGGACGTTTCGAATTTGGCAGCCGGACTCTGCGAGTGTCACATAGGCATTGTTGCATCATAACTAACCAAGGCTTTTGCAGAGCGCGAATGTCTGTGCGGCAGCGAATGCAGTTCCAAGGGACAGTGAAAACCAGGTAGACCTTTCATGCTGGCAGCTTTCGTCTGGGCGCAATCGCGGGACGTTTCGAATTTGGCAGCTGGGCTCTGCCAGAGTCACGTAGGCATTGTTGCATCATAAACAACCAAGGCTTTTGCAGAGGGCGAATGTCTGTGCGGCAGCGAATGCAGTTCCAAGGGACAGTGAAAACCAGGTAGACCTTTCAGTGCTGGCAGCTTTCGTGTGGACGCAATCGCTGGACGTTTCGAATTTGGCAGCCGGGCTCTGCGACAGTCACATAGGCATTGTTGCATCATAACCAACCAAAGCTCTTGCAGAGCGCGAATGTCTGTGCGGCAGCGAATGCAGTTCCAAGGGACAGTGAAAACCAGGTAGAGCTTTCAGTGCTGGCAGCTTTCGTGTGGGCGCAATCGCTGGACGTTTCGAATTTGGCAGCCGGGCTCTGCGACAGTCACATAGGCATTGTTGCATCATAACCAACCAAGGCTTTTGCAGAGCGCGAATGTCTGTGCGGCAGCAAATGCAGTTCCAAGGGACAGTGAAAACCAGGTAGACCTTTCAGTGCTGGCAGCTTTCGTGTGGGCGCAATCTCTGGACGTTTCGAATTTGGCAGCTGGGCTCTGCCAGAGTCACATAGGCCTTGTTGCATCATAAGTAACCAAGGCTTTTGCAGAGCGCGAATGTCTGTGCGGCAGCGAATGCAGTTCCAAGGGACAGTGAAAACCAGGTAGACCTTTCATGCTGGCAGCATTCGTGTGGGCGTAATCGCTGGATGTTTCGAATTTGGCAGCCGGACTCTGCGAGTGTCACATAGGCATTGTTGCATCATAACTAACCAAGGCTTTTGCAGAGCGCGAATGTCTGTGCAGCAGCGAATGCAGTTCCAAGGGACAGTGAAAACCAGGTAGACCTTTCAGTGCTGGCAGCTTTCGTGTGGACGCAATCGCTGGACGTTTCGAATTTGGCAGCCGGGTTCTGCGAGTGTCACATAGGCATTGTTGCATCATAACCAACCAAAGCTCTTGCAGAGCGCGAATGTCTGTGCGGCAGCGAATGCAGTTCCAAGGGACAGTGAAAACCAGGTAGAGCTTTCAGTGCTGGCAGCTTTCGTGTGGACTCAGTCACTGGACGTTTCGAATTTGGCAGCCGGGCTCTGCGACAGTCACATAGGCATTGTTGCATCATAACCAACCAAAGCTGTTGCAGAGCACGAATGTCTGTGCGGCAGCGAATGCAGTTCCAAGGGACAGTGAAAACCAGGTAGAGCTTTCAGTGCTGGCAGCTTTCGTGTGGGCGCTATCGCTGGACGTTTCGAATTTGGCAGCCGGGCTCTGCCAGAGTCACATAGGCATTGTTGCATCATAGCCAACCAAGGCATTTGCAGAGCGCGAATGTCTGTGCGGCAGCGAATGCAGTTCCAAGGGACAGTGAAAACCAGGTAGAGCTTGCAGTGCTGGCAGCTTTCGTGTGGGCGCTATCGCTGGACGTTTCGAATTTGGCAGCCGGACTCTGCGAGTGTCACATAGGCATTGTTGCATCATAACTAACCAAGGCTTTTGCAGAGCGCGAATGTCTGTGCGGCAGCGAATGCAGTTCCAAGGGACAGTGAAAACCAGGTAGACCTCTCAGTACCGGCAGCTTTCGTCTGGGCGCAATCGCGGGACGTTTCGAATTTGGCAGCTGGGCTCTGCCAGAGTCACGTAGGCATTGTTGCATCTTAAACAACCAAGGCTTTTGCAGAGCGCGAATGTCTGTGCGGCAGTGAATGCAGTTCCAAGGGACAGTGAAAACCAGGTAGACCTTTCAGTGCTGGCAGCTTTCATGTGGACGCAATCGCTGGACGTTTCGAATTTGGCAGCCGGGCTCTGCCAGAGTCACGTAGGCATTGTTGCAACATAAACAATCAAATCTCTTGCAGAGCGCGAATGTCTGTGCGGCAGCGAATGCAGTTCCAAGGGACAGTGAAAACCAGGTAGAGCTTTCAGTGCTGGCAGCTTTCGTGTGGACGCAATCGCTGGACGTTTCGAATTTGGCAGCCGGGCTCTGCGACAGTCACATAGGCATTGTTGCATCATAACCAACCAAAGCTCTTGCAGAGCGCGAATGTCTGTGCGGCAGCGAATGCAGTTCCAAGGGACAGTGAAAACCAGGTAGAGCTTTCAGTGCTGGCAGCTTTCGTGTGGGCGCAATCGCGGGACGTTTCGAATTTGGCAGCTGGGCTCTGCCAGAGTCACATAGGCATTGTTGCATCATAACTAACCAAGGCTTTTGCAGAGCGCGAATGTCTGTGCGGCAGCGAATGCAGTTCCAAGGGACAGTGAAAACCAGGTAGACCTTTCATGCTGGCAGCATTCGTGTGGGCGTAATCGCTGGACGTTTCGAATTTGGCAGCCGGGCTCTGCGACAGTCACATAAGCATTGTTGCATCATACCCAACCAAACGTCTTGCAGAGCGCGAATGTCTGTGCGGCAGCGAATGCAGTTCCAAGGGACAGTGAAAACCAGGTAGAGCTTTCAGTGCTGGCATCTTTCGTGTGGACTCAATCGCTGGACGTTTCGAATTTGGCAGCCGGGCTCTGCGACAGTCACATAGGCATTGTTGCATCAAAACCAACCAAAGCTCTTGCAGAGCGCAAATGTCTGTGTGGCAGCGAATGCATTTCCAAGGGACAGTGAAAACCAGGTAGAGCTTTCAGTGCTGGCAGCTTTCGTGTGGGCGCAATCGCGGGACGTTTCGAATTTGGCAGCCGGGCTCTGCGACAGTCACATAGGCATTGTTGCATCATAACCAACCAAGGCATTTGCAGAGCGCGAATGTCTGTGCTGCAGCGAATGCAGTTCCAAGGGACAGTGAAAACCAGGTAGACCTTTCAGTGCTGGCAGCTTTCGTCTGGGCGCAATCTCTGGACGTTTCGAATTTGGCAGCCGGGCTCTGCCAGAGTCACATAGGCATTGTTGCATCATAGCCAACCAAGGCATTTGCAGAGCGCGAATGTCTGTGCGGCAGCGAATGCAGTTCCAAGGGACAGTGAAAACCAGGTAGAGCTTTCAGTGCTGGCAGCTTTCGTGTGGGCGCAATCGCTGGACGTTTCGAATTTGGCAGCCGGGCTCTGCCAGAGTCACATAGGAATTGTTGCATCATAACCAACCAAGGAATTTGCAGAGCGCGAATGTCTGTGTGGCAGCGAATGCAGTTCCAAGGGACAGTGAAAACCAGGTAGAGCTTGCAGTGCTGGCAGCTTTCGTGTGGGCGCTATCGCTGGACGTTTCGAATTTGGCAGCCGGACTCTGCGAGTGTCACATAGGCATTGTTGCATCATAACTAACCAAGGCTTTTGCAGAGCGCGAATGTCTGTGCGGCAGCGAATGCAGTTCCAAGGGACAGTGAAAACCAGGTAGAGCTTTCAGTACTGGCAGCTTTCGTCTGGGCGCAATCGCGGGACGTTTCGAATTTGGCAGCTGGGCTCTGCCAGAGTCACGTAGGCATTGTTGCATCATAAACAACCAAGGCTTTTGCAGAGCGCGAATGTCTGTGCGGCAGCGAATGCAGTTCCAAGGGACAGTGAAAACCAGGTAGAGCTTTCAGTGCTGGCAGCTTTCGTGTGGACGCAATCGCTGGACGTTTCGAATTTGGCAGCCGGGTTCTGCGACAGTCACATAGGCATTGTTGCATCATAACCAACCAAAGCTCTTGCAGAGCGCGAATGTCTGTGCGGCAGCGAATGCAGTTCCAAGGGACAGTGAAAACCAGGTAGAGCTTTCAGTGCTGGCAGCTTTCGTGTGGGCGCAATCGCTGGACGTTTTGAATTTGGCAGCCGGGCTCTGCCAGAGTCACGTAGGCATTGTTGCATCATAAACAATCAAAGCTCTTGCAGAGCGCGAATGTCTGTGCGGCAGCGAATGCAGTTCCAAGGGACAGTGAAAACCAGGTAGACCTTTGAGTGCTGGCAGCTTTCGTGTGGGCGCAATCGCTGGACGTTGAGAATTTGGCAGCCGGGCTCTTCGACAGTCACATAGGCATTGTTGCATCATAACCAACCAAAGCTCTTGCAGAGCGCAAATGTCTGTGCGGCAGCGAATGCAGTTCCAAGGGACAGTGAAAACCAGGTAGAGCTTTCAGTGCTGGCAGCTTTCGTGTGGGCGCAATCGCTGGACGTTTCGAATTTGGCAGCCGGGCTCTGCCAGAGTCACATAGGCATTGTTGCATCATAGCCAACCAAGGCATTTGCAGAGCGCGAATGTCTGTGCGGCAGCGAATGCAGTTCCAAGGGACAGTGAAAACCAGGTAGACCTTTCAGTGCTGGCAGCTTTCGTGTGGGCGCTATCGCTGGACGTTTCGAATTTGGCAGCTGGACTCTGCGAGTGTCACATAGGCATTGTTGCATCATAACTAACCAAGGCTTTTGCAGAGCGCGAATGTCTGTGCGGCAGCTAATGCAGTTCCAAGGGACAGTGAAAACCAGGTAGACCTCTCAGTACTGGCAGCTTTCGTCTGGGCGCAATCGCGGGACGTTTCGAATTTGGCAGCTGGGCTCTGCCAGAGTCACGTAGGCATTGTTGCATCATAAACAACCAAGGCTTTTGCAGAGCGCGAATGTCTGTGCGGCAGCGAATGCAGTTCCAAGGGACAGTGAAAACCAAGTAGACCTTTCAGTGCTGGCAGCTTTCGTGTGGACGCAATCGCTGGACGTTTCGAATTTGGCACCCGGGCTCTGCGACAGTCACATAGGCATTGTTGCATCATAACCAACCAAAGCTCTTGCAGAGCGCGAATGTCTGTGCGGCAGCGAATGCAGTTCCAAGGGACAGTGAAAACCAGGTAGAGCTTTCAGTGCTGGCAGCTTTCGTGTGGGCGCAATCGCTGGACGTTTTGAATTTGGCAGCCGGGCTCTGCCAGAGTCACGTAGGCATTGTTGCATCATAAACAATCAATGCTCTTGCAGAGCGCGAATGTCTGTGCGGCAGCGAATGCAGTTCCAAGGGACAGTGAAAACCAGGTAGAGCTTTCAGTGCTGGCAGCTTTCGTGTGGGCGCAATCGCTGGACGTTTCGAATTTGGCAGCCGGGCTCTGCGACAGTCACATAGGCATTGTTGCATCATAACCAACCAAAGGTTTTGCAGAGTGCGAATGTCTGTGCGGCAGCGAATGCAGTTCCAAGGGACAGTGAAAACCAGGTAGAGCTTGCAGTGCTGGCAGCTTTCGTGTGGGCGCAATCTCTGGACGTTTCGAATTTGGCAGCTGGGCTCTGCCAGAGTCACATAGGCATTGTTGCATCATAACTAACCAAGGCTTTTGCAGAGCGCGAATGTCTGTGCGGCAGCGAATGCAGTTCCAAGGGACAGTGAAAACCAGGTAGACCTCTCAGTACTGGCAGCTTTCGTCTGGGCGCAATCGCGGGACGTTTCGAATTTGGCAGCTGGGCTCTGCCAGAGTCACGTAGGCATTGTTGCATCATAAACAACCAAGGCTTTTGCAGAGCGCGAATGATGTGCGGCAGCGAATGCAGTTCCAAGGGACAGTGAAAACCAGGTAGACCTTTCAGTGCTGGCAGCTTTCGTGTGGACGCAATCGCTGGACGTTTCGAATTTGGCACCCGGGCTCTGCGACAGTCACATAGGCATTGTTGCATCATAACCAACCAAAGCTCTTGCAGAGCGCGAATGTTTGTGCGGCAGCGAATGCAGTTCCAAGGGACAGTGAAAACCAGGTAGAGCTTTCAGTGCTGGCAGCTTTCGTGTGGGCGCAATCGCTGGACGTTTTGAATTTGGCAGCCGGGCTCTGCCAGAGTCACGTAGGCATTGTTGCATCATAAACAATCAAAGCTCTTGCAGAGCGTGAATGTCTGTGCGGCAGCGAATGCAGTTCCAAGGGACAGTGAAAACCAGGTAGAGCTTTCAGTGCTGGCAGATTTTGTGTGGGCGCAATCGCTGGACGTTTCGAATTTGGCAGCCGGGCTCTGCGACAGTCACATAGGCATTGTTGCATCATAACCAACCAAAGCTATTGCAGAGGGCGAATGTCTGTGCGGCAGCGAATGCAGTTCCAAGGGACAGTGAAAACCAGGTAGAGCTTTCAGTGCTGGCAGCTTTCGTGTGGGCGCAATCGCGGGACGTTTCGAATTTGGCAGCTGGGCTCTGCCAGAGTCACATAGGCATTGTTGCATCATAACTAACCAAGGCTTTTGCAGAGCGCGAATGTCTGTGCGGCAGCGAATGCAGTTCCAAGGGACAGTGAAAACCAGGTAGACCTTTCATGCTGGCAGCATTCGTGTGGGCGTAATCGCTGGACGTTTCGAATTTGGCAGCCGGGCTCTGCGACAGTCACATAAGCATTGTTGCATCATACCCAACCAAACATCTTGCAGAGGGCGAATGTCTGTGCGGCAGCGAATGCAGTTCCAAGGGACAGTGAAAACCAGGTAGAGCTTTCAGTGCTGGCATCTTTCGTGTGGACTCAATCGCTGGACGTTTCGAATTTGGCAGCCGGGCTCTGCGACAGTCACATAGGCATTGTTGCATCATAACCAACCAAAGCTCTTGCAGAGCGCAAATGTCTGTGTGGCAGCGAATGCAGTTCCAAGGGACAGTGAAAACCAGGTAGAGCTTTCAGTGCTGGCAGCTTTCCTGTGGGCGCAATCGCTGGACGTTTCGAATTTGGCAGCCGGGATCTGCGACAGTCACATAGGCATTGTTGCATCATAACCAACCAAGGAATTTGCAGAGCGCGAATGTCTGTGCTGCAGCGAATGCAGTTCCAAGGGACAGTGAAAACCAGGTAGAGCTTTCAGTGCTGGCAGCATTCGTCTGGGCGCAATCTCTGGACGTTTCGAATTTGGCAGCCGGGCTCTGCGACAGTCACATAGGAATTGTTGCATCATAGCCAACCAAGGCATTTGCAGAGCGCGAATGTCTGTGCGGCAGCGAATGCAGTTCCAAGGGACAGTGAAAACCAGGTAGAGCTTGCAGTGCTGGCAGCTTTCGTGTGGGCGCAATCTCTGGACGTTTCGAATTTGGCAGCTGGGCTCTGCCAGAGTCACATAGGCATTGTTGCATCATAACTAACCAAGGCTTTTGCAGAGCGCGAATGTCTGTGCGGCAGCGAATGCAGTTCCAAGGGACAGTGAAAACCAGGTAGAGCTTTCAGTGCTGGCAGCATTCGTGTGGGCGTAATCGCTGGACGTTTCGAATTTGGCAGCCGGGCTCTGCGAGTGTCACATAGGCATTGTTGCATCATAACTAACCAAGGCTTTTGCAGAGCGCGAATGTCTGTGCGGCAGCGAATGCAGTTCCAAGGGACAGTGAAAACCAGGTAGAGCTTTCAGTGCTGGCATCTTTCGTGTGGACTCAGTCGCTGGACGTTTCGAATTTGGCAGCCGGGCTCTGCCAGAGTCACGTAGGCATTGTTGCATCATAACCAACCAAAGCTCTTGCAGAGCGCAAATGTCTGTGCGGCAGCGAATGCAGTTCCAAGGGACAGTGAAAACCAGGTAGAGCTTTCAGTGCTGGCAGCTTTCGTGTGGGCGCAATCGCTGGACGTTTCGAATTTGGCAGCCGGGCTCGGCCAGAGTCACATAGGCATTGTTGCATCATAACCAACCAAAGCTTTTGCATAGCGTGAATGTCTGTGCGGCAGCGAATGCAGTTCCAAGGGACAGTGAAAACCAGGTAGACCTTTCAGTGCTGGGAGCTTTCGTGTGGGCGCAATCTCTGGACGTTTCGAATTTGGCAGCCGGGCTCTGCGACAGTCACATAGGCATTGTTGCATCATAACCAACCAAGGCATTTGCAGAGCGCGAATGTCTGTGCGGCACCGAATGCAGTTCCAAGGGACAGTGAAAACCAGGTAGAGCTTTCAGTGCTGGCAGCTTTCGTGTGGGCGCTATCGCTGGACGTTTCGAATTTGGCAGCCGGGCTCTGCCAGAGTCACATAGGCATTGTTGCATCATAGCCAACCAAGGCATTTGCAGAGAGCGAATGTCTGTGCGGCAGCGAATGCAGTTCCAAGGGACAGTGAAAACCAGGTAGAGCTTGCAGTGCTGGCAGCTTTCGTGTGGGCGCTATCGCTGGACGTTTCGAATTTCGCAGCCGGACTCTGCGAGTGTCACATAGGCATTGTTGCATCATAACTAACCAAGGCTTTTGCAGAGCGCGAATGTCTGTGCGGCAGCGAATGCAGTTCCAAGGGACAGTGAAAACCAGGTAGACCTCTCAGTACTGGCAGCTTTCGTCTGGGCGCAATCGCGGGACGTTTCGAATTTGGCAGCTGGGCTCTGCCAGAGTCACGTAGGCATTGTTGCATCATAAACAACCAAGGCTTTTGCAGAGCGCGAATGTCTGTGCGGCAGCGAATGCAGTTCCAAGGGACAGTGAAAACCAGGTAGACCTTTCAGTGCTGGCAGCTTTCGTGTGGACGCAATCGCTGGACGTTTCGAATTTGGCAGCCGGGCTCTGCGACAGTGACATAGGCATTGTTGCATCATAACCAACCAAAGGTTTTGCAGAGCGCGAATGTCTGTGCGGCAGCGAATGCAGTTCCAAGGGACAGTGAAAACCAGGTAGAGCTTTCAGTGCTGGCAGCTTTCGTGTGGGCGCAATCTCTGGACGTTTCGAATTTGGCAGCTGGGCTCTGCCAGAGTCACATAGGCATTGTTGCATCATAACTAACCAAGGCTTTTGCAGAGCGCGAATGTCTGTGCGGCAGCGAATGCAGTTCCAAGGGACAGTGAAAACCAGGTAGACCTTTCATGCTGGCAGCTTTCGTCTGGGCGCAATCGCGGGACGTTTCGAATTTGGCAGCTGGGCTCTGCCAGAGTCACGTAGGCATTGTTGCATCATAAACAACCAAACATCTTGCAGAGGGCGAATGTCTGTGCGGCAGCGAATGCAGTTCCAAGGGACAGTGAAAACCAGGTAGAGCTTTCAGTGCTGGCATCTTTCGTGTGGACTCAATCGCTGGACGTTTCGAATTTGGCAGCCGGGCTCTGCGACAGTCACATAGGCATTGTTGCATCATAACCAACCAAAGCTCTTGCAGAGCGCAAATGTCTGTGTGGCAGCGAATGCAGTTCCAAGGGACAGTGAAAACCAGGTAGAGCTTTCAGTGCTGGCAGCTTTCGTGTGGGCGCAATCGCTGGACGTTTCGAATTTGGCAGCCGGGATCTGCGACAGTCACATAGGAATTGTTGCATCATAACCAACCAAGGCATTTGCAGAGCGCGAATGTCTGTGCTGCAGCGAATGCAGTTCCAAGGGACAGTGAAAACCAGGTAGAGCTTTCAGTGCTGGCAGCTTTCGTCGGGGCGCAATCTCTGGACGTTTCGAATTTGGCAGCCGGGCTCTGCGACAGTCACATAGGAATTGTTGCATCATAGCCAACCAAGGCATTTGCAGAGCGCGAATGTCTGTGCGGCAGCGAATGCAGTTCCAAGGGACAGTGAAAACCAGGTAGAGCTTGCAGTGCTGGCAGCTTTCGTGTGGGCGCTATCGCTGGACGTTTCGAATTTGGCAGCCGGACTCTGCGACAGTCACGTAGGCATTGTTGCATCATAAACAATCAAAGCTCTTGCAGAGCGCGAATGTCTGTACGGCAGCGAATGCAGTTCCAAGGGACAGTGAAAACCAGGTAGAGCTTTCAGTGCTGGCAGCTTTCGTGTGGGCGCAATCGCTGGACGTTTCGAATTTGGCAGCCGGGCTCTGCGACAGTCACATAGGCATTGTTGCATCATAACCAACCAAAGGTTTTGCAGAGCGCGAATGTCTGTGCGGCAGCGAATGCAGTTCCAAGGGACAGTGAAAACCAGGTAGAGCTTGCAGTGCTGGCAGCTTTCGTGTGGGCGCTATCGCTGGACGTTTCGAATTTGGCAGCCGGACTCTGCGAGTGTCACATAGGCATTGTTGCATCATAACTAACCAAGGCTTTTGCAGAGCGCGAATGTCTGTGCGGCAGCGAATGCAGTTCCAAGGGACAGTGAAAACCAGGTAGAGCTTTCAGTACTGGCAGCTTTCGTCTGGGCGCAATCGCGGGACGTTTCGAATTTGGCAGCTGGGCTCTGCCAGAGTCACGTAGGCATTGTTGCATCATAAACAACCAAGGCTTTTGCAGAGCGCGAATGTCTGTGCGGCAGCGAATGCAGTTCCAAGGGACAGTGAAAACCAGGTAGACCTTTCAGTGCTGGCAGCTTTCGTGTGGACGCAATCGCTGGACGTTGAGAATTTGGCAGCCGGGTTCTGCGACAGTCACATAGGCATTGTTGCATCATAACCAACCAAAGCTCTTGCAGAGCGCGAATGTCTGTGCGGCAGCGAATGCAGTTCCAAGGGACAGTGAAAACCAGGTAGAGCTTTCAGTGCTGGCAGCTTTCGTGTGGGCGCAATCGCTGGACATTTTGAATTTGGCAGCCGGGCTCTGCCAGAGTCACGTAGGCATTGTTGCATCATAAACAATCAAAGCTCTTGCAGAGCGCGAATGTCTGTGCGGCAGCGAATGCAGTTCCAAGGGACAGTGAAAACCAGGTAGACCTTTCAGTGCTGGCAGCTTTCGTGTGGGCGCAATCGCTGGACGTTTCGAATTTGGCAGCTGGGCTCTTCGACAGTCACATAGGCATTGTTGCATCATAACCAACCAAAGCTCTTGCAGAGTGCAAATGTCTGTGCGGCAGCGAATGCAGTTCCAAGGGACAGTGAAAACCAGGTAGAGCTTTCAGTGCTGGCAGCTTTCGTGTGGGCGCAATCGCTGGACGTTTCGAATTTGGCAGCCGGGCTCGGCCAGAGTCACATAGGCATTGTTGCATCATAACCAACCAAAGCTTTTGCATAGCGTGAATGTCTGTGCGGCAGCGAATGCAGTTCCAAGGGACAGTGAAAACCAGGTAGACCTTTCAGTGCTGGGAGCTTTCGTGTGGGCGCAATCTCTGGACGTTTCGAATTTGGCAGCCGGGCTCTGCGACAGTCACATAGGCATTGTTGCATCATAACCAACCAAGGCATTTGCAGAGCGCGAATGTCTGTGCGGCAGCGAATGCAGTTCCAAGGGGCAGTGAAAACCAGGTAGACCTCTCAGTAATGGCAGCTTTCGTCTGGGCGCAATCGCGGGACGTTTCGAATTTGGCAGCTGGGCTCTGCCAGAGTCACGTAGGCATTGTTGCATCATAAACAACCAAGGCTTTTGCAGAGCGCGAATGTCTGTGCGGCAGCGAATGCAGTTCCAAGGGACAGTGAAAACCAGGTAGAGCTTTCAGTGCTGGCAGCTTTCGTGTGGGCGCAATCGCTGGACGTTTTGAATTTGGCAGCCGGGCTCTGCCAGAGTCACGTAGGCATTGTTGCATCATAAACAATCAAAGCTCTTGCAGAGCGCGAATGTCTGTGCGGCAGCGAATGCAGTTCCAAGGGACAGTGAAAACCAGGTAGAGCTTTCAGTGCTGGCAGCTTTCGTGTGGGCGCAATCGCTGGACGTTTCGAATTTGGCAGCCGGGCTCTGCGACAGTCACATAGGCATTGTTGCATCATAACCAACCAAAGGTTTTGCAGAGCGCGAATGTCTGTGCGGCAGCGAATGCAGTTCCAAGGGACAGTGAAAACCAGGTAGAGCTTGCAGTGCTGGCAGCTTTCGTGTGGGCGCAATCGCTGGACGTTTCGAATTTGGCAGCCGGGCTCTGCCAGAGTCACGTAGGCATTGTTGCATCATAAACAATCAAAGCTCTTGCAGAGCGCGAATGTCTGTGCGGCAGCGAATGCAGTTCCAAGGGACAGTGAAAACCAGGTAGACCTTTCAGTGCTGGCAGCTTTCGTGTGGGCGCAATCGCTGGACGTTTCGAATTTGGCAGCCGGGCTCTTCGACAGTCACATAGGCATTGTTGCATCATAACCAACCAAAGCTCTTGCAGAGCGCAAATGTCTGTGCGGCAGCGAATGCAGTTCCAAGGGACAGTGAAAACCAGGTAGAGCTTTCAGTGCTGGCAGCTTTCGTGTGGGCGCAATCGCTGGACGTTTCGAATTTGGCAGCCGGGCTCTGCCAGATTCACATAGGCATTGTTGCATCATAGCCAACCAAGGCATTTGCAGAGCGCGAATGTCTGTGCGGCAGCGAACGCAGTTCCAAGGGACAGTGAAAACCAGGTAGAGCTTTCAGTGCTGGCAGCTTTCGTGTGGGCGCTATCGCTGGACGTTTCGAATTTGGCAGCCGGACTCTGCGAGTGTCACATAGGCATTGTTGCATCATAACTAACCAAGGCTTTTGCAGAGCGCGAAAGTCTGTGCGGCAGCGAATGCAGTTCCAAGGGACAGTGAAAACCAGGTAGACCTCTCAGTACTGGCAGCTTTCGTCTGGGCGCAATCGCGGGACGTTTCGAATTTGGCAGCTGGGCTCTGCCAGAGTCACGTAGGCATTGTTGCATCATAAACAACCAAGGCTTTTGCAGAGCGCGAATGTCTGTGCGGCAGCGAATGCAGTTCCAAGGGACAGTGAAAACCAGCTACATCTTTCAGTGCTGGCAGCTTTCGTGTGGACGCAATCGCTGGACGTTTCTAATTTGGCAGCCGGGCTCTGCGACAGTCACATAGGCATTGTTGCATCATAACCAACCAAAGCTCTTGCAGAGCGCGAATGTCTGTGCGGCAGCGAATGCAGTTCCAAGGGACAGTGAAAACCAGGTAGAGCTTTCAGTGCTGGCAGCTTTCGTGTGGGCGCAATCGCTGGACGTTTTGAATTTGGCAGCCGGGCTCTGCCAGAGTCACGTAGGCATTGTTGCATCATAAACAATCAAAGCTATTGCAGAGCGCGAATGTCTGTGCGGCAGCGAATGCAGTTCCAAGGGACAGTGAAAACCAGGTAGAGATTTCAGTGCTGGCAGCTTTCGTCTGGGCGCAATCGCTGGACGTTTCGAATTTGGCAGCCGGGCTCTGCGACAGTCACATAGGCATTGTTGCATCATAACCAACCAAAGGTTTTGCAGAGCGCGAATGTCTGTGCGGCAGCGAATGCAGTTCCAAGGGACAGTGAAAACCAGGTAGAGCTTTCAGTGCTGGCAGCTTTCGTCTGGGCGCAATCTCTGGACGTTTCAAATTTGGCAGCCGGGCTCTGCGACAGTCACATAGGAATTGTTGCATCATAGCCAACCAAGGCATTTGCAGAGCGCGAATGTCTGTGCGGCAGCGAATGCAGTTCCAAGGGACAGTGAAAACCAGGTAGAGCTTGCAGTGCTGGCAGCTTTCGTCGGGGCGCAATCTCTGGACGTTTCGAATTTGGCAGCCGGGCTCTGCGACAGTCACATAGGAATTGTTGCATCATAGCCAACCAAGGCATTTGCAGAGCGCGAATGTCTGTGCGGCAGCGAATGCAGTTCCAAGGGACAGTGAAAACCAGGTAGAGCTTGCAGTGCTGGCAGCTTTCGTGTGGGCGCTATCGCTGGACGTTTCGAATTTGGCAGCCGGACTCTGCGACAGTCACGTAGGCATTGTTGCATCATAAACAATCAAAGCTCTTGCAGAGCGCGAATGTCTGTACGGCAGCGAATGCAGTTCCAAGGGACAGTGAAAACCAGGTAGAGCTTTCAGTGCTGGCAGCTTTCGTGTGGGCGCAATCGCTGGACGTTTCGAATTTGGCAGCCGGGCTCTGCGACAGTCACATAGGCATTGTTGCATCATAACCAACCAAAGGTTTTGCAGAGCGCGAATGTCTGTGCGGCAGCGAATGCAGTTCCAAGGGACAGTGAAAACCAGGTAGAGCTTGCAGTGCTGGCAGCTTTCGTGTGGGCGCTATCGCTGGACGTTTCGAATTTGGCAGCCGGACTCTGCGAGTGTCACATAGGCATTGTTGCATCATAACTAACCAAGGCTTTTGCAGAGCGCGAATGTCTGTGCGGCAGCGAATGCAGTTCCAAGGGACAGTGAAAACCAGGTAGAGCTTTCAGTACTGGCAGCTTTCGTCTGGGCGCAATCGCGGGACGTTTCGAATTTGGCAGCTGGGCTCTGCCAGAGTCACGTAGGCATTGTTGCATCATAAACAACCAAGGCTTTTGCAGAGCGCGAATGTCTGTGCGGCAGCGAATGCAGTTCCAAGGGACAGTGAAAACCAGGTAGAGCTTTCAGTGCTGGCAGCTTTCGTGTGGACGCAATCGCTGGACGTTGAGAATTTGGCAGCCGGGTTCTGCGACAGTCACATAGGCATTGTTGCATCATAACCAACCAAAGCTCTTGCAGAGCGCGAATGTCTGTGCGGCAGCGAATGCAGTTCCAAGGGACAGTGAAAACCAGGTAGAGCTTTCAGTGCTGGCAGCTTTCGTGTGGGCGCAATCGCTGGACATTTTGAATTTGGCAGCCGGGCTCTGCCAGAGTCACGTAGGCATTGTTGCATCATAAACAATCAAAGCTCTTGCAGAGCGCGAATGTCTGTGCGGCAGCGAATGCAGTTCCAAGGGACAGTGAAAACCAGGTAGAGCTTTCAGTGCTGGCAGCTTTCGTGTGGGCGCAATCGCTGGACGTTTCGAATTTGGCAGCTGGGCTCTTCGACAGTCACATAGGCATTGTTGCATCATAACCAACCAAAGCTCTTGCAGAGTGCAAATGTCTGTGCGGCAGCGAATGCAGTTCCAAGGGACAGTGAAAACCAGGTAGAGCTTTCAGTGCTGGCAGCTTTCGTGTGGGCGCAATCGCTGGACGTTTCGAATTTGGCAGCCGGGCTCGGCCAGAGTCACATAGGCATTGTTGCATCATAACCAACCAAAGCTTTTGCATAGCGTGAATGTCTGTGCGGCAGCGAATGCAGTTCCAAGGGACAGTGAAAACCAGGTAGACCTTTCAGTGCTGGGAGCTTTCGTGTGGGCGCAATCTCTGGACGTTTCGAATTTGGCAGCCGGGCTCTGCGACAGTCACATAGGCATTGTTGCATCATAACCAACCAAGGCATTTGCAGAGCGCGAATGTCTGTGCGGCAGCGAATGCAGTTCCAAGGGGCAGTGAAAACCAGGTAGACCTCTCAGTACTGGCAGCTTTCGTCTGGGCGCAATCGCGGGTCGTTTCGAATTTGGCAGCTGTGCTCTGCCAGAGTCACGTAGGCATTGTTGCATCATAAACAACCAAGGCTTTTGCAGAGCGCGAATGTCTGTGCGGCAGCGAATGCAGTTCCAAGGGACAGTGAAAACCAGGTAGACCTTTCAGTGCTGGCAGCTTTCGTGTGGGCGCAATCGCTGGACGTTTCGAATTTGGCAGCCGGGCTCTGCGACAGTCACATAGGCATTGTTGCATCATAACCAACCAAAGCTCTTGCAGAGCGCGAATGTCTGTGCGGCAGCGAATGCAGTTCCAAGGGACAGTGAAAACCAGGTAGAGCTTTCAGTGCTGGCAGCTTTCGTGTGGGCGCAATCGCTGGACGTTTTGAATTAGGCAGCCGGGCTCTGCCAGAGTCACGTAGGCATTGTTGCATCATAAACAATCAAAGCTCTTGCAGAGCGCGAATGTCTGTGCGGCAGCGAATGCAGTTCCAAGGGACAGTGAAAACCAGGTAGAGCTTTCAGTGCTGGCAGCTTTCGTGTGGGCGCAATCGCTGGACGTTTCGAATTTGGCAGCCGGGCTCTGCGACAGTCACATAGGCATTGTTGCATCATAACCAACCAAAGGTTTTGCAGAGCGCGAATGTCTGTGCGGCAGCGAATGCAGTTCCAAGGGACAGTGAAAACCAGGTAGAGCTTGCAGTGCTGGCAGCTTTCGTGTGGGCGCAATCGCTGGACGTTTCGAATTTGGCAGCCGGGCTCTGCCAGAGTCACGTAGGCATTGTTGCATCATAAACAATCAAAGCTCTTGCAGAGCGCGAATGTCTGTGCGGCAGCGAATGCAGTTCCAAGGGACAGTGAAAACCAGGTAGACCTTTCAGTGCTGGCAGCTTTCGTGTGGGCGCAATCGCTGGACGTTTCGAATTTGGCAGCCGGGCTCTTCGACAGTCACATAGGCATTGTTGCATCATAACCAACCAAAGCTCTTGCAGAGCGCAAATGTCTGTGCGGCAGCGAATGCAGTTCCAAGGGACAGTGAAAACCAGGTAGAGCTTTCAGTGCTGGCAGCTTTCGTGTGGGCGCTATCGCTGGACGTTTCGAATTTGGCAGCCGGGCTCTGCCAGATTCACATAGGCATTGTTGCATCATAGCCAACCAAGGCATTTGCAGAGCGCGAATGTCTGTGCGGCAGCGAACGCAGTTCCAAGGGACAGTGAAAACCAGGTAGAGCTTTCAGTGCTGGCAGCTTTCGTGTGGGCGCTATCGCTGGACGTTTCGAATTTGGCAGCCGGACTCTGCGAGTGTCACATAGGCATTGTTGCATCATAACTAACCAAGGCTTTTGCAGAGCGCGAAAGTCTGTGCGGCAGCGAATGCAGTTCCAAGGGACAGTGAAAACCAGGTAGACCTCTCAGTACTGGCAGCTTTCGTCTGGGCGCAATCGCGGGACGTTTCGAATTTGGCAGCTGGGCTCTGCCAGAGTCACGTAGGCATTGTTGCATCATAAACAACCAAGGCTTTTGCAGAGCGCGAATGTCTGTGCGGCAGCGAATGCAGTTCCAAGGGACAGTGAAAACCAGCTACAGCTTTCAGTGCTGGCAGCTTTCGTGTGGACGCAATCGCTGGACGTTTCGAATTTGGCAGCCGGGCTCTGCGACAGTCACATAGGCATTGTTGCATCATAACCAACCAAAGCTCTTGCAGAGCGCGAATGTCTGTGCGGCAGCGAATGCAGTTCCAAGGGACAGTGAAAACCAGGTAGAGCTTTCAGTGCTGGCAGCTTTCGTGTGGGCGCAATCGCTGGACGTTTTGAATTTGGCAGCCGGGCTCTGCCAGAGTCACGTAGGCATTGTTGCATCATAAACAATCAAAGCTATTGCAGAGCGCGAATGTCTGTGCGGCAGCGAATGCAGTTCCAAGGGACAGTGAAAACCAGGTAGAGCTTTCAGTGCTGGCAGCTTTCGTCTGGGCGCAATCGCTGGACGTTTCGAATTTGGCAGCCGGGCTCTGCGACAGTCACATAGGCATTGTTGCATCATAACCAACCAAAGGTTTTGCAGAGCGCGAATGTCTGTGCGGCAGCGAATGCAGTTCCAAGGGACAGTGAAAACCAGGTAGAGCTTTCAGTGCTGGCAGCTTTCGTCTGGGCGCAAACTCTGGACGTTTCAAATTTGGCAGCCGGGCTCTGCGACAGTCACATATTGTTGCATCATAGCCAACCAAGGCATTTGCAGAGCGCGAATGTCTGTGCGGCAGCGAATGCAGTTCCAAGGGACAGTGAAAACCAGGTAGAGCTTGCAGTGCTGGCAGCTTTCGTGTGGGCGCAATCGCTGGACGTTTCGAATTTGGCAGCCGGGCTCTGCCAGAGTCACATAGGAATTGTTGCATCATAACCAACCAAGGAATTTGCAGAGCGCGAATGTCTGTGTGGCAGCGAATGCAGTTCCAAGGGACAGTGAAAACCAGGTAGAGCTTGCAGTGCTGGCAGCTTTCGTGTGGGCGCTATCGCTGGACGTTTCGAATTTGGCAGCCGGACTCTGCGAGTGTCACATAGGCATTGTTGCATCATAACTAACCAAGGCTTTTGCAGAGCGCGAATGTCTGTGCGGCAGCGAATGCAGTTCCAAGGGACAGTGAAAACCAGGTAGAGCTTTCAGTACTGGCAGCTTTCGTCTGGGCGCAATCGCGGGACGTTTCGAATTTGGCAGCTGGGCTCTGCCAGAGTCACGTACGCATTGTTGCATCATAAACAACCAAGGCTTTTGCAGAGCGCGAATGTCTGTGCGGCAGCGAATGCAGTTCCAAGGGACAGTGAAAACCAGGTAGACCTTTCAGTGCTGGCAGCTTTCGTGTGGACGCAATCGCGGGACGTTTCGAATTTGGCAGCCGGGTTCTGCGACAGTCACATAGGCATTGTTGCATCATAACCAACCAAAGCTCTTGCAGAGCGCGAATGTCTGTGCGGCAGCGAATGCAGTTCCAAGGGACAGTGAAAACCAGGTAGAGCTTTCAGTGCTGGCAGCTTTCGTGTGGGCGCAATCGCTGGACGTTTTGAATTTGGCAGCCGGGCTCTGCCAGAGTCACGTAGGCATTGTTGCATCATAAACAATCAAAGCTCTTGCAGAGCGCGAATGTCTGTGCGGCAGCGAATGCAGTTCCAAGGGACAGTGAAAACCAGGTAGACCTTTCAGTGCTGGCAGCTTTCGTGTGGGCGCAATCGCTGGACGTTTTGAATTTGGCAGCCGGGCTCTTCGACAGTCACATAGGCATTGTTGCATCATAACCAACCAAAGCTCTTGCAGAGCGCAAATGTCTGTGCGGCAGCGAATGCAGTTCCAAGGGACAGTGAAAACCAGGTAGAGCTTTCAGTGCTGGCAGCTTTCGTGTGGGCGCAATCGCTGGACGTTTCGAATTTGGCAGCCGGGCTCGGCCAGAGTCACATAGGCATTGTTGCATCATAACCAACCAAAGCTTTTGCATAGCGTGAATGTCTGTGCGGCAGCAAATGCAGTTCCAAGGGACAGTGAAAACCAGGTAGACCTTTCAGTGCTGGGAACTTTCGTGTGGGCGCAATCTCTGGACGTTTCGAATTTGGCAGCCGGGCTCTGCGACAGTCACATAGGCATTGTTGCATCATAACCAACCAAGGCATTTGCAGAGCGCGAATGTCTGTGCGGCAGCGAATGCAGTTCCAAGGGACAGTGAAAACCAGGTAGAGCTTTCAGTGCTGGCAGCTTTCGTGTGGGCGCTATCGCTGGACGTTTCGAATTTGGCAGCCGGGCTCTGCCAGATTCACATAGGCATTGTTGCATCATAGCCAACCAAGGCATTTGCAGAGCGCGAATGTCTGTGCGGCAGCGAACGCAGTTCCAAGGGACAGTGAAAACCAGGTAGAGCTTGCAGTGCTGGCAGCTTTCGTGTGGGCGCTATCGCTGGACGTTTCGAATTTGGCAGCCGGACTCTGCGAGTGTCACATAGGCATTGTTGCATCATAACTAACCAAGGCTTTTGCAGAGCGCGAATGTCTGTGCGGCAGCGAATGCAGTTCCAAGGGACAGTGAAAACCAGGTAGACCTCTCAGTACTGGCAGCTTTCGTCTGGGCGCAATCGCGGGACGTTTCGAATTTGGCAGCTGGGCTCTGCCAGAGTCACGTAGGCATTGTTGCATCATAAACAACCAAGGCTTTTGCAGAGCGCGAATGTCTGTGCGGCAGCGAATGCAGTTCCAAGGGACAGTGAAAACCAGGTAGACCTTTCAGTGCTGGCAGCTTTCGTGTGGACGCAATCGCTGGACGTTTCGAATTTGGCAGCCGGGCTCTGCGACAGTCACATAGGCATTGTTGCATCATAACCAACCAAAGCTGTTGCAGAGCGCGAATGTCTGTGCGGCAGCGAATGCAGTTCCAAGGGACAGTGAAAACCAGGTAGAGCTTTCAGTGCTGGCAGCTTTCGTGTGGGCGCAATCGCTGGACGTTTTGAATTAGGCAGCCGGGCTCTGCCAGAGTCACGTAGGCATTGTTGCATCATAAACAATCAAAGCTCTTGCAGAGCGCGAATGTCTGTGCGGCAGCGAATGCAGTTCCAAGGGACAGTGAAAACCAGGTAGACCTTTCAGTGCTGGCAGCTTTCGTGTGGGCGCAATCGCTGGACGTTTCGAATTTGGCAGCCGGGCTCTGCGACAGTCACATAGGCATTGTTGCATCATAACCAACCAAAGGTTTTGCAGAGCGCGAATGTCTGTGCGGCAGCGAATGCAGTTCCAAGGGACAGTGAAAACCAGGTAGAGCTTGCAGTGCTGGCAGCTTTCGTGTGGGCGCAATCTCTGGACGTTTCGAATTTGGCAGCTGGACTCTGCCAGAGTCACATAGGCATTGTTGCATCATAACTAACCAAGGCTTTTGCAGAGCGCGAATGTCTGTGCGGCAGCGAATGCAGTTCCAAGGGACAGTGAAAACCAGGTAGAGCTTTCATGCTGGCAGCATTCGTGTGGGCGTAATCGCTCGAAGTTTCGAATTTGGCAGCCGGGCTCTGCGAGTGTCACATAGGCATTGTTGCATCATAACTAACCAAGGCTTTTGCAGAGCGCGAATGTCTGTGCGGCAGCGAATGCAGTTCCAAGGGACAGTGAAAACCAGGTAGAGCTTTCAGTGCTGGCATCTTTCGTGTGGACTCAGTCGCTGGACCTTTCGAATTTGGCAGCCGGGCTCGGCCAGAGTCACATAGGCATTGTTGCATCATAACCAACCAAAGCTTTTGCATAGCGTGAATGTCTGTGCGGCAGCGAATGCAGTTCCAAGGGACAGTGAAAACCAGGTAGACCTTTCAGTGCTGGGAGCTTTCGTGTGGGCGCAATCTCTGGACGTTTCGAATTTGGCAGCCGGGCTCTGCGACAGTCACATAGGCATTGTTGCATCATAACCAACCAAGGCATTTGCAGAGCGCGAATGTCTGTGCGGCAGCGAATGCAGTTCCAAGGGACAGTGAAAACCAGGTAGAGCTTTCAGTGCTGGCAGCTTTCGTGTGGGCGCTATCGCTGGACGTTTCGAATTTGGCAGCCGGGCTCTGCCAGAGTCACATAGGCATTGTTGCATCATAGCCAACCAAGGCATTTGCAGAGAGCGAATGTCTGTGCGGCAGCGAATGCAGTTCCAAGGGACAGTGAAAACCAGGTAGAGCTTGCAGTGCTGGCAGCTTTCGTGTGGGCGCTATCGCTGGACGTTTCGAATTTGGCAGCCGGACTCTGCGAGTGTCACATAGGCATTGTTGCATCATAACTAACCAAGGCTTTTGCAGAGCGCGAATGTCTGTGCGGCAGTGAATGCAGTTCCAAGGGACAGTGAAAACCAGGTAGACCTTTCAGTGCTGGCAGCTTTCGTGTGGGCGCAATCGCTGGACGTTTCGAATTTGGCAGCCGGGCTCTTCGACAGTCACATAGGCATTGTTGCATCATAACCAACCAAAGCTCTTGCAGAGCGCAAATGTCTGTGCGGCAGCGAATGCAGTTCCAAGGGACAGTGAAAACCAGGTAGAGCTTTCAGTGCTGGCAGCTTTCGTGTGGGCGCAATCGCTGGACGTTTCGAATTTGGCAGCCGGGCTCGGCCAGAGTCACATAGGCATTGTTGCATCATAACCAACCAAAGCTTTTGCATAGCGTGAATGTCTGTGCGGCAGCAAATGCAGTTCAAAGGGACAGTGAAAACCAGGTAGACCTTTCAGTGCTGGGAACTTTCGTGTGGGCGCAATCTCTGGACGTTTCGAATTTGGCAGCCGGGCTCTGCGACAGTCACATAGGCATTGTTGCATCATAACCAACCAAGGCATTTGCAGAGCGCGAATGTCTGTGCGGCAGCGAATGCAGTTCCAAGGGACAGTGAAAACCAGGTAGAGCTTTCAGTGCTGGCAGCTTTCGTGTGGGCGCAGTCGCTGGACGTTTCGAATTTGGCAGCCGGGCTCTTCGACAGTCACATAGGCATTGTTGCATCATAACCAACCAAAGCTCTTGCAGAGCGCAAATGTCTGTGCGGCAGCGAATGCAGTTCCAAGGGACAGTGAAAACCAGGTAGAGCTTTCAGTGCTGGCAGCTTTCGTGTGGGCGCAATCGCTGGACGTTTCGAATTTGGCAGCCGGGCTCTGCGACAGTCACATAGGCATTGTTGCATCATAACCAACCAAAGCTTTTGCATAGCGTGAATGTCTGTGCGGCAGCGAATGCAGTTCCAAGGGACAGTGAAAACCAGGTAGACCTTTCAGTGCTGGGAGCTTTCGTGTGGGCGCAATCTCTGGACGTTTCGAATTTGGCAGCTGGGCTCTGCCAGAGTCACATAGGCATTGTTGCATCATAGCCAACCAAGGCATTTGCAGAGAGCGAATGTCTGTGCGGCAGCGAATGCAGTTCCAAGGGACAGTGAAAACCAGGTAGAGCTTTCAGTGCTGGCAGCTTTCGTGTGGGCGCAATCTCTGGACGTTTCGAATTTGGCAGCTGGGCTCTGCCAGAGTCACATAGGCATTGTTGCATCATAACTAACCAAGGCTTTTGCAGAGCGCGAATGTCTGTGTGGCAGCGAATGCAGTTCCAAGGGACAGTGAAAACCAGGTAGACCTTTCATGCTGGCAGCATTCGTGTGGGCGTAATCGCTGGATGTTTCGAATTTGGCAGCCGGACTCTGCGAGTGTCACATAGGCATTGTTGCATCATAACTAACCAAGGCTTTTGCAGAGCGCGAATGTCTGTGCGGCAGCGAATGCAGTTCCAAGGGACAGTGAAAACCAGGTAGAGCTTTCAGTGCTGGCAGCTTTCGTGTGGGCGCTATCGCTGGACGTTTCGAATTTGGCAGCCGGGCTCTGCCAGAGTCACATAGGCATTGTTGCATCATAGCCAACCAAGGCATTTGCAGAGAGCGAATGTCTGTGCGGCAGCGAATGCAGTTCCAAGGGACAGTGAAAACCAGGTAGAGCTTGCAGTGCTGGCAGCTTTCGTGTGGGCGCTATCGCTGGACGTTTCGAATTTGGCAGCCGGACTCTGCGAGTGTCACATAGGCATTGTTGCATCATAACCAACCAAAGCTCTTGCAGAGCGCGAATGTCTGTGCGGCAGCGAATGCAGTTCCAAGGGACAGTGAAAACCAGGTAGAGCTTTCAGTGCTGGCAGCTTTCGTGTGGGCGCAATCGCTGGACGTTTTGAATTTGGCAGCCGGGCTCTGCCAGAGTCACGTAGGCATTGTTGCATCATAAACAATCAAAGCTCTTGCAGAGCGCGAATGTCTGTGCGGCAGCGAATGCAGTTCCAAGGGACAGTGAAAACCAGGTAGAGCTTTCAGTGCTGGCAGCTTTCGTGTGGGCGCAATCGCTGGACGTTTCGAATTTGGCAGCCGGGCTCTGCGACAGTCACATAGGCATTGTTGCATCATAACCAACCAAGGCTTTTGCAGAGCGCGAATGTCTGTGCGGCAGCAAATGCAGTTCCAAGGGACAGTGAAAACCAGGTAGAGCTTGCAGTGCTGGCAGCTTTCGTGTGGGCGCAATCTCTGGACGTTTCGAATTTGGCAGCTGGGCTCTGCCAGAGTCACATAGGCATTGTTGCATCATAAGTAACCAAGGCTTTTGCAGAGCGCGAATGTCTGTGCGGCAGCGAATGCAGTTCCAAGGGACAGTGAAAACCAGGTAGACCTTTCATGCTGGCAGCATTCGTGTGGGCGTAATCGCTGGATGTTTCGAATTTGGCAGCCGGGTTCTGCGAGTGTCACATAGGCATTGTTGCATCATAACTAACCAAGGCTTTTGCAGAGCGCGAATGTCTGTGCAGCAGCGAATGCAGTTCCAAGGGACAGTGAAAACCAGGTAGACCTTTCAGTGCTGGCAGCTTTCGTGTGGACGCAATCGCTGGACGTTTCGAATTTGGCAGCCGGGCTCTGCGACAGTCACATAGGCATTGTTGCATCATAACCAACCAAAGCTGTTGCAGAGCACGAATGTCTGTGCGGCAGCGAATGCAGTTCCAAGGGACAGTGAAAACCAGGTAGAGCTTTCAGTGCTGGCAGCTTTCGTGTGGGCGCTATCGCTGGACGTTTCGAATTTGGCAGCCGGGCTCTGCCAGAGTCACATAGGCATTGTTGCATCATAGCCAACCAAGGCATTTGCAGAGCGCGAATGTCTGTGCGGCAGCGAATGCAGTTCCAAGGGACAGTGAAAACCAGGTAGAGCTTTCAGTGCTGGCAGTTTTCATGTGGACGCAATCGCTGGACGTTTCGAATTTGGCAGCCGGACTCTGCGAGTGTCACATAGGCATTGTTGCATCATAACTAACCAAGGCTTTTGCAGAGCGCGAATGTCTGTGCGGCAGCGAATGCAGTTCCAAGGGACAGTGAAAACCAGGTAGACCTCTCAGTACTGGCAGCTTTCGTCTGGGCGCAATCGCGGGACGTTTCGAATTTGGCAGCTGGGCTCTGCCAGAGTCACGTAGGCATTGTTGTATCTTAAACAACGAAGGCTTTTGCAGAGCGCGAATGTCTGTGCGGCAGCGAATGCAGTTCCAAGGGACAGTGAAAACCAGGTAGACCTTTCAGTGCTGGCAGTTTTCATGTGGACGCAATCGCTGGACGTTTCGAATTTGGCAGCCGGGCTCTGCCAGAGTCACGTAGGCATTGTTGCAACATAAACAATCAAATCTCTTGCAGAGCGCGAATGTCTGTGCGGCAGCGAATGCAGTTCCAAGGGACAGTGAAAACCAGGTAGAGCTTTCAGTGCTGGCAGCTTTCGTGTGGACGCAATCGCTGGACGTTTCGAATTTGGCAGCCGGGCTCTGCGACAGTCACATAGGCATTGTTGCATCATAACCAACCAAAGCTCTTGCAGAGCGCAAATGTCTGTGCGGCAGCGAATGCAGTTCCAAGGGACAGTGAAAACCAGGTAGAGCTTTCAGTGCTGGCAGCTTTCGTGTGGGCGCAATCGCTGGACGTTTCGAATTTGGCAGCCGGGCTCTGCCAGATTCACATAGGCATTGTTGCATCATAGCCAACCAAGGCATTTGCAGAGCGCGAATGTCTGTGTGGCAGCGAACGCAGTTCCAAGGGACAGTGAAAACCAGGTAGAGCTTGCAGTGCTGGCAGCTTTCGTGTGGGCGCTATCGCTGGACGTTTCGAATTTGGCAGCCGGACTCTGCGAGTGTCACATAGGCATTGTTGCATCATAACTAACCAAGGCTTTTGCAGAGCGCGAATGTCTGTGCGGCAGCGAATGCAGTTCCAAGGGACAGTGAAAACCAGGTAGACCTCTCAGTACTGGCAGCTTTCGTCTGGGCGCAATCGCGGGACGTTTCGAATTTGGCAGCTGGGCTCTGCCAAGGTCACGTAGGCATTGTTGCATCATAAACAACCAAGGCTTTTGCAGAGCGCGAATGTCTGTGCGGCAGCGAATGCAGTTCCAAGGGACAGTGAAAACCAGGTAGACCTTTCAGTGTTGGCAGCTTTCGTGTGGACGCAATCGCTGGACGTTTCGAATTTGGCAGCCGGGCTCTGCGACAGTCACATAGGCATTGTTGCATCATAACCAACCAAAGCTGTTGCAGAGCGCGAATGTCTGTGCGGCAGCGAATGCAGTTCCAAGGGACAGTGAAAACCAGGTAGACCTTTCAGTGCTGGCAGCTTTCGTGTGGGCGCAGTCGCTGGACGTTTCGAATTTGGCAGCCGGGCTCTTCGACAGTCACATAGGCATTGTTGCATCATAACCAACCAAAGCTCTTGCAGAGCGCAAATGTCTGTGCGGCAGCGAATGCAGTTCCAAGGGACAGTGAAAACCAGGTAGAGCTTTCAGTGCTGGCAGCTTTCGTGTGGGCGCAATCGCTGGACGTTTCGAATTTGGCAGCCGGGCTCTGCGACAGTCACATAGGCATTGTTGCATCATAACCAACCAAAGCTTTTGCATAGCGTGAATGTCTGTGCGGCAGCGAATGCAGTTCCAAGGGACAGTGAAAACCAGGTAGACCTTTCATGCTGGCAGCATTCGTGTGGGCGTAATCGCTGGACGTTTCGAATTTGGCAGCCGGGCTCTGCGACAGTCACATAAGCATTGTTGCATCATACCCAACCAAACATCTTGCAGAGGGCGAATGTCTGTGCGGCAGCGAATGCAGTTCCAAGGGACAGTGAAAACCAGGTAGAGCTTTCAGTGCTGGCATCTTTCGTGTGGACTCAATCGCTGGACGTTTCGAATTTGGCAGCCGGGCTCTGCGACAGTCACATAGGCATTGTTGCATCAAAACCAACCAAAGCTCTTGCAGAGCGCAAATGTCTGTGTGGCAGCGAATGCAGTTCCAAGGGACAGTGAAAACCAGGTAGAGCTTTCAGTGCTGGCAGCTTTCGTGTGGGCGCAATCGCGGGACGTTTCGAATTTGGCAGCCGGGCTCTGCGACAGTCACATAGGCATTGTTGCATCATAACCAACCAAGGCATTTGCAGAGCGCGAATGTCTGTGCTGCAGCGAATGCAGTTCCAAGGGACAGTGAAAACCAGGTAGAGCTTTCAGTGCTGGCAGCTTTCGTGTGGGCGCAATCTCTGGACGTTTCGAATTTGGCAGCCGGGCTCTGCCAGAGTCACATAGGCATTGTTGCATCATAGCCAACCAAGGCATTTGCAGAGCGCGAATGTCTGTGCGGCAGCGAATGCAGTTCCAAGGGACAGTGAAAACCAGGTAGAGCTTGCAGTGCTGGCAGCTTTCGTGTGGGCGCAATCGCTGGACGTTTCGAATTTGGCAGCCGGGCTCTGCCAGAGTCACATAGGAATTGTTGCATCATAACCAACCAAGGAATTTGCAGAGCGCGAATGTCTGTGTGGCAGCGAATGCAGTTCCAAGGGACAGTGAAAACCAGGTAGAGCTTTCAGTGCTGGCAGCTTTCGTGTGGGCGCTATCGCTGGACGTTTCGAATTTGGCAGCCGGACTCTGCGAGTGTCACATAGGCATTGTTGCATCATAACTAACCAAGGCTTTTGCAGAGCGCGAAAGTCTGTGCGGCAGCGAATGCAGTTCCAAGGGACAGTGAAAACCAGGTAGACCTCTCAGTACTGGCAGCTTTCGTCTGGGCGCAATCGCGGGACGTTTCGAATTTGGCAGCTGGGCTCTGCCAGAGTCACGTAGGCATTGTTGCATCATAAACAACCAAGGCTTTTGCAGAGCGCGAATGTCTGTGCGGCAGCGAATGCAGTTCCAAGGGACAGTGAAAACCAGGTAGACCTTTCAGTGCTGGCAGCTTTCGTGTGGACGCAATCGCTGGACGTTTCGAATTTGGCAGCCGGGCTCTGCGACAGTCACATAGGCATTGTTGCATCATAACCAACCAAAGCTCTTGCAGAGCGCGAATGTCTGTGCGGCAGCGAATGCAGTTCCAAGGGACAGTGAAAACCAGGTAGAGCTTTCAGTGCTGGCAGCTTTCGTGTGGGCGCAATCGCTGGACGTTTTGAATTTGGCAGCCGGGCTCTGCCAGAGTCACGTAGGCATTGTTGCATCATAAACAATCAAAGCTCTTGCAGAGCGCGAATGTCTGTGCGGCAGCGAATGCAGTTCCAAGGGACAGTGAAAACCAGGTAGAGCTTTCAGTGCTGGCAGCTTTCGTGTGGGCGCAATCGCTGGACGTTTCGAATTTGGCAGCCGGGCTCTGCGACAGTCACATAGGCATTGTTGCATCATAACCAACCAAAGCTCTTGCAGAGGTCGAATGTCTGAGCGGCAGCGAATGCAGTTCCAAGGGACAGTGAAAACCAGGTAGACCTTTCAGTGCTGGCAGCTTTCGTGTGGACGCAATCGCTGGACGTTTCGAATTTGGCAGCCGGGCTCTGCGACAGTCACATAGGCATTGTTGCATCATAACCAACCAAAGGTTTTGCAGAGCGCGAATGTCTGTGCGGCAGCGAATGCAGTTCCAAGGGACAGTGAAAACCAGGTAGAGCTTTCAGTGCTGGCAGCTTTCGTGTGGGCGCAATCTCTGGACGTTTCGAATTTGGCAGCTGGGCTCTGCCAGAGTCACATAGGCATTGTTGCATCATAACTAACCAAGGCTTTTGCAGAGCGCGAATGTCTGTGCGGCAGCGAATGCAGTTCCAAAGGACAGTGAAAACCAGGTAGACCTTTCATGCTGGCAGCATTCGTGTGGGCGTAATCGCTGGATGTTTCGAATTTGGCAGCCGGACTCTGCGAGTGTCACATAGGCATTGTTGCATCATAACTAACCAAGGCTTTTGCAGAGCGCGAATGTCTGTGCGGCAGCGAATGCAGTTCCAAGGGACAGTGAAAACCAGGTAGACCTCTCAGTACTGGCAGCTTTCGTCTGGGCGCAATCGCGGGACGTTTCGAATTTGGCAGCTGGGCTCTGCCAGAGTCACGTAGGCATTGTTGCATCATAAACAACCAAGGCTTTTGCAGAGCGCGAATGTCTGTGCGGCAGCGAATGCAGTTCCAAGGGACAGTGAAAACCAGGTAGACCTTTCATGCTGGCAGCTTTCGTGTGGGCGTAATCGCTGGACGTTTCTAATTTGGCAGCCGGGCTCTGCCAGAGTCACATAGGTATTGTTGCATCATAATCAACCAAGGCATTTGCAGAGCGCGAATGTCTGTGCGGCAGCGAATGCAGTTCCAAGGGACAGTGAAAACCAGGTAGAGCTTTCAGTGCTGGCAGCTTTCGTGTGGGCGCTATCGCTGGACGTTTCGAATTTGGCAGCCGGGCTCTGCCAGAGTCACATAGGCATTGTTGCATCATAACCAACCAAGGCATTTGCAGAGCGCGAATGTCTGTGCGGCAGCGAATGCAGTTCCAAGGGACAGTGAAAACCAGGTAGAGCTTTCAGTGCTGGCAGCTTTCGTGTGGGCGCTATCGCTGGACGTTTCGAATTTGGCAGCCGGACTCTGCGAGTGTCACATAGGCATTGTTGCATCATAACTAACCAAGGCTTTTGCAGAGCGCGAATGTCTGTGCGGCAGCGAATGCAGTTCCAAGGGACAGTGAAAACCAGGTAGACCTTTCATGCTGGCAGCTTTCGTCTGGGCGCAATCGCGGGACGTTTCGAATTTGGCAGCTGGGCTCTGCCAGAGTCACGTAGGCATTGTTGCATCATAAACAACCAAGGCTTTTGCAGAGGGCGAATGTCTGTGCGGCAGCGAATGCAGTTCCAAGGGACAGTGAAAACCAGGTAGACCTTTCAGTGCTGGCAGCTTTCGTGTGGACGCAATCGCTGGACGTTTCGAATTTGGCAGCCGGGCTCTGCGACAGTCACATAGGCATTGTTGCATCATAACCAACCAAAGCTCTTGCAGAGCGCGAATGTCTGTGCGGCAGCAAATGCAGTTCCAAGGGACAGTGAAAACCAGGTAGAGCTTTCAGTGCTGGCAGCTTTCGTGTGGGCGCAATCGCTGGACGTTTCGAATTTGGCAGCCGGGCTCTGCGACAGTCACATAGGCATTGTTGCATCATAACCAACCAAGGCTTTTGCAGAGCGCGAATGTCTGTGCGGCAGCAAATGCAGTTCCAAGGGACAGTGAAAACCAGGTAGAGCTTGCAGTGCTGGCAGCTTTCGTGTGGGCGCAATCTCTGGACGTTTCGAATTTGGCAGCTGGGCTCTGCCAGAGTCACATAGGCATTGTTGCATCATAAGTAACCAAGGCTTTTGCAGAGCGCGAATGTCTGTGCGGCAGCGAATGCAGTTCCAAGGGACAGTGAAAACCAGGTAGACCTTTCATGCTGGCAGCATTCGTGTGGGCGTAATCGCTGGATGTTTCGAATTTGGCAGCCGGACTCTGCGAGTGTCACATAGGCATTGTTGCATCATAACTAACCAAGGCTTTTGCAGAGCGCGAATGTCTGTGCAGCAGCGAATGCAGTTCCAAGGGACAGTGAAAACCAGGTAGACCTTTCAGTGCTGGCAGCTTTCGTGTGGACGCAATCGCTGGACGTTTCGAATTTGGCAGCCGGGTTCTGCGAGTGTCACATAGGCATTGTTGCATCATAACTAACCAAAGCTCTTGCAGAGCGCGAATGTCTGTGCGGCAGCGAATGCAGTTCCAAGGGACAGTGAAAACCAGGTAGACCTTTCATGCTGGCAGCATTCGTGTGGGCGTAATCGCTGGACGTTTCGAATTTGGCAGCCGGGCTCTGCGACAGTCACATAAGCATTGTTGCATCATACCCAACCAAACGTCTTGCAGAGGGCGAATGTCTGTGCGGCAGCGAATGCAGTTCCAAGGGACAGTGAAAACCAGGTAGAGCTTTCAGTGCTGGCATCTTTCGTGTGGACTCAATCGCTGGACGTTTCGAATTTGGCAGCCGGGCTCTGCGACAGTCACATAGGCATTGTTGCATCAAAACCAACCAAAGCTCTTGCAGAGCGCAAATGTCTGTGTGGCAGCGAATGCATTTCCAAGGGACAGTGAAAACCAGGTAGAGCTTTCAGTGCTGGCAGCTTTCGTGTGGGCGCAATCGCGGGACGTTTCGAATTTGGCAGCCGGGCTCTGCGACAGTCACATAGGCATTGTTGCATCATAACCAACCAAGGCATTTGCAGAGCGCGAATGTCTGTGCTGCAGCGAATGCAGTTCCAAGGGACAGTGAAAACCAGGTAGAGCTTTCAGTGCTGGCAGCTTTCGTCTGGGCGCAATCTCTGGACGTTTCGAATTTGGCAGCCGGGCTCTGCCAGAGTCACATAGGCATTGTTGCATCATAGCCAACCAAGGCATTTGCAGAGCGCGAATGTCTGTGCGGCAGCGAATGCAGTTCCAAGGGACAGTGAAAACCAGGTAGAGCTTTCAGTGCTGGCAGCTTTCGTGTGGGCGCTATCGCTGGACGTTTCGAATTTGGCAGCTGGGCTCTGCCAGAGTCACATAGGCATTGTTGCATCATAACTAACCAAGGCTTTTGCAGAGCGCGAATGTCTGTGCGGCAGCGAATGCAGTTCCAAGGGACAGTGAAAACCAGGTAGACCTCTCAGTACTGGCAGCTTTCGTCTGGGCGCAATCGCGGGACGTTTCGAATTTGGCAGCTGGGCTCTGCCAGAGTCACGTAGGCATTGTTGCATCATAAACAACCAAGGCTTTTGCAGAGCGCGAATGTCTGTGCGGCAGCGAATGCAGTTCCAAGGGACAGTGAAAACCAGGTAGACCTTTCATGCTGGCAGCTTTCGTGTGGGCGTAATCGCTGGACGTTTCTAATTTGGCAGCCGGGCTCTGCCAGAGTCACATAGGCATTGTTGCATCATAACCAACCAAGACATTTGCAGAGCGCGAATGTCTGTGCGGCAGCGAATGCAGTTCCAAGGGACAGTGAAAACCAGGTAGACCTTTCAGTGCTGGCAGCTTTCGTGTGGGCGCTATCGCTGGACGTTTCGAATTTGGCAGCCGTGCTCTGCGACAGTCACATAGGCATTGTTGCATCATAACCAACCAAGGCATTTGCAGAGCGCGAATGTCTGTGCGGCAGCGAATGCAGTTCCAAGGGACAGTGAAAACCAGGTAGAGCTTTCAGTGCTGGCAGCTTTCGTGTGGGCGCTATCGCTGGACGTTTCGAATTTGGCAGCCGGACTCTGCGAGTGTCACATAGGCATTGTTGCATCATAACTAACCAAGGCTTTTGCAGAGCGCGAATGTCTGTGCGGCAGCGAATGCAGTTCCAAGGGACAGTGAAAACCAGGTAGACCTTTCATGCTGGCAGCTTTCGTCTGGGCGCAATCGCGGGACGTTTCGAATTTGGCAGCCGGGCTCTGCCAGAGTCACGTAGGCATTGTTGCATCATAAACAACCAAGGCTTTTGCAGAGGGCGAATGTCTGTGCGGCAGCGAATGCAGTTCCAAGGGACAGTGAAAACCAGGTAGACCTTTCAGTGCTGGCAGCTTTCGTGTGGACGCAATCGCTGGACGTTTCGAATTTGGCAGCCGGGCTCTGCGACAGTCACATAGGCATTGTTGCATCATAACCAACCAAAGCTCTTGCAGAGCGCGAATGTCTGTGCGGCAGCGAATGCAGTTCCAAGGGACAGTGAAAACCAGGTAGAGCTTTCAGTGCTGGCAGCTTTCGTGTGGGCGCAATCGCTGGACGTTTCGAATTTGGCAGCCGGGCTCTGCGACAGTCACATAGGCATTGTTGCATCATAACCAACCAAGGCTTTTGCAGAGCGCGAATGTCTGTGCGGCAGCAAATGCAGTTCCAAGGGACAGTGAAAACCAGGTAGACCTTTCAGTGCTGGCAGCTTTCGTGTGGGCGCAATCTCTGGACGTTTCGAATTTGGCAGCTGGGCTCTGCCAGAGTCACATAGGCATTGTTGCATCATAAGTAACCAAGGCTTTTGCAGAGCGCGAATGTCTGTGCGGCAGCGAATGCAGTTCCAAGGGACAGTGAAAACCAGGTAGACCTTTCATGCTGGCAGCATTCGTGTGGGCGTAATCGCTGGATGTTTCGAATTTGGCAGCCGGACTCTGCGAGTGTCACATAGGCATTGTTGCATCATAACTAACCAAGGCTTTTGCAGAGCGCGAATGTCTGTGCAGCAGCGAATGCAGTTCCAAGGGACAGTGAAAACCAGGTAGACCTTTCAGTGCTGGCAGCTTTCGTGTGGACGCAATCGCTGGACGTTTCGAATTTGGCAGCCGGGTTCTGCGAGTGTCACATAGGCATTGTTGCATCATAACCAACCAAAGCTCTTGCAGAGCGCGAATGTCTGTGCGGCAGCGAATGCAGTTCCAAGGGACAGTGAAAACCAGGTAGAGCTTTCAGTGCTGGCATCTTTCGTGTGGACTCAGTCACTGGACGTTTCGAATTTGGCAGCCGGGCTCTGCGACAGTCACATAGGCATTGTTGCATCATAACCAACCAAAGCTGTTGCAGAGCACGAATGTCTGTGCGGCAGCGAATGCAGTTCCAAGGGACAGTGAAAACCAGGTAGAGCTTTCAGTGCTGGCAGCTTTCGTGTGGGCGCTATCGCTGGACGTTTCGAATTTGGCAGCCGGGCTCTGCCAGAGTCACATAGGCATTGTTGCATCATAGCCAACCAAGGCATTTGCAGAGCGCGAATGTCTGTGCGGCAGCGAATGCAGTTCCAAGGGACAGTGAAAACCAGGTAGAGCTTGCAGTGCTGGCAGCTTTCGTGTGGGCGCTATCGCTGGACGTTTCGAATTTGGCAGCCGGACTCTGCGAGTGTCACATAGGCATTGTTGCATCATAACTAACCAAGGCTTTTGCAGAGCGCGAATGTCTGTGCGGCAGCGAATGCAGTTCCAAGGGACAGTGAAAACCAGGTAGATCTCTCAGTACTGGCAGCTTTCGTCTGGGCGCAATCGCGGGACGTTTCGAATTTGGCAGCTGGGCTCTGCCAGAGTCACGTAGGCATTGTTGCATCTTAAACAACCAAGGCTTTTGCAGAGCGCGAATGTCTGTGCGGCAGTGAATGCAGTTCCAAGGGACAGTGAAAACCAGGTAGACCTTTCAGTGCTGGCAGCTTTCATGTGGACGCAATCGCTGGACGTTTCGAATTTGGCAGCCGGGCTCTGCCAGAGTCACGTAGGCATTGTTGCAACATAAACAATCAAATCTCTTGCAGAGCGCGAATGTCTGTGCGGCAGCGAATGCAGTTCCAAGGGACAGTGAAAACCAGGTAGAGCTTTCAGTGCTGGCAGCTTTCGTGTGGACGCAATCGCTGGACGTTTCGAATTTGGCAGCCGGGCTCTGCGACAGTCACATAGGCATTGTTGCATCATAACCAACCAAAGCTATTGCAGAGCGCGAATGTCTGTGCGGCAGCGAATGCAGTTCCAAGGGACAGTGAAAACCAGGTAGAGCTTTCAGTGCTGGCAGCTTTCGTGTGGGCGCAATCGCGGGACGTTTCGAATTTGGCAGCTGGGCTCTGCCAGAGTCACATAGGCATTGTTGCATCATAACTAACCAAGGCTTTTGCAGAGCGCGAATGTCTGTGCGGCAGCGAATGCAGTTCCAAGGGACAGTGAAAACCAGGTAGACCTTTCATGCTGGCAGCATTCGTGTGGGCGTAATCGCTGGACGTTTCGAATTTGGCAGCCGGGCTCTGCGACAGTCACATAAGCATTGTTGCATCATACCCAACCAAACGTCTTGCAGAGGGCGAATGTCTGTGCGGCAGCGAATGCAGTTCCAAGGGACAGTGAAAACCAGGTAGAGCTTTCAGTGCTGGCATCTTTCGTGTGGACTCAATCGCTGGACGTTTCGAATTTGGCAGCCGGGCTCTGCGACAGTCACATAGGCATTGTTGCATCAAAACCAACCAAAGCTCTTGCAGAGCGCAAATGTCTGTGTGGCAGCGAATGCATTTCCAAGGGACAGTGAAAACCAGGTAGAGCTTTCAGTGCTGGCAGCTTTCGTGTGGGCGCAATCGCGGGACGTTTCGAATTTGGCAGCCGGGCTCTGCGACAGTCACATAGGCATTGTTGCATCATAACCAACCAAGGCATTTGCAGAGCGCGAATGTCTGTGCTGCAGCGAATGCAGTTCCAAGGGACAGTGAAAACCAGGTAGAGCTTTCAGTGCTGGCAGCTTTCGTCTGGGCGCAATCTCTGGACGTTTCGAATTTGGCAGCCGGGCTCTGCCAGAGTCACATAGGCATTGTTGCATCATAGCCAACCAAGGCATTTGCAGAGCGCGAATGTCTGTGCGGCAGCGAATGCAGTTCCAAGGGACAGTGAAAACCAGGTAGAGCTTTCAGTGCTGGCAGCTTTCGTGTGGGCGCAATCGCTGGACGTTTCGAATTTGGCAGCCGGGCTCTGCCAGAGTCACGTAGGAATTGTTGCATCATAACCAACCAAGGAATTTGCAGAGCGCGAATGTCTGTGTGGCAGCGAATGCAGTTCCAAGGGACAGTGAAAACCAGGTAGAGCTTGCAGTGCTGGCAGCTTTCGTGTGGGCGCTATCGCTGGACGTTTCGAATTTGGCAGCTGGACTCTGCCAGAGTCACATAGGCATTGTTGCATCATAACTAACCAAGGCTTTTGCAGAGCGCGAATGTCTGTGCGGCAGCGAATGCAGTTCCAAGGGACAGTGAAAACCAGGTAGACCTTTCATGCTGGCAGCATTCGTGTGGGCGTAATCGCTCGAAGTTTCGAATTTGGCAGCCGGGCTCTGCGAGTGTCACATAGGCATTGTTGCATCATAACTAACCAAGGCTTTTGCAGAGCGCGAATGTCTGTGCGGCAGCGAATGCAGTTCCAAGGGACAGTGAAAACCAGGTAGAGCTTTCAGTGCTGGCATCTTTCGTGTGGACTCAGTCGCTGGACCTTTCGAATTTGGCAGCCGGGCTCTGCGACAGTCACATAGGCATTGTTGCATCATAACCAACCAAAGCTGTTGCAGAGCGCGAATGTCTGTGCGGCAGCGAATGCAGTTCCAAGGGACAGTGAAAACCAGGTAGACCTTTCAGTGCTGGCAGCTTTCGTGTGGGCGCAATCGCTGGACGTTTCGAATTTGGCAGCCGGGCTCTTCGACAGTCACATAGGCATTGTTGCATCATAACCAACCAAAGCTCTTGCAGAGCGCAAATGTCTGTGCGGCAGCGAATGCAGTTCCAAGGGACAGTGAAAACCAGGTAGAGCTTTCAGTGCTGGCAGCTTTCGTGTGGGCGCAATCGCTGGACGTTTCGAATTTGGCAGCCGGGCTCGGCCAGAGTCACATAGGCATTGTTGCATCATAACCAACCAAAGCTTTTGCATAGCGTGAATGTCTGTGCGGCAGCGAATGCAGTTCCAAGGGACAGTGAAAACCAGGTAGACCTTTCAGTGCTGGGAGCTTTCGTGTGGGCGCAATCTCTGGACGTTTCGAATTTGGCAGCCGGGCTCTGCGACAGTCACATAGGCATTGTTGCATCATAACCAACCAAGGCATTTGCAGAGCGCGAATGTCTGTGCGGCAGCGAATGCAGTTCCAAGGGACAGTGAAAACCAGGTAGAGCTTTCAGTGCTGGCAGCTTTCGTGTGGGCGCTATCGCTGGACGTTTCGAATTTGGCAGCCGGGCTCTGCCAGAGTCACATAGGCATTGTTGCATCATAGCCAACCAAGGCATTTGCAGAGAGCGAATGTCTGTGCGGCAGCGAATGCAGTTCCAAGGGACAGTGAAAACCAGGTAGAGCTTTCAGTGCTGGCAGCTTTCGTGTGGGCGCTATCGCTGGACGTTTCGAATTTGGCAGCCGGACTCTGCGAGTGTCACATAGGCATTGTTGCATCATAACTAACCAAGGCTTTTGCAGAGCGCGAATGTCTGTGCGGCAGCGAATGCAGTTCCAAGGGACAGTGAAAACCAGGTAGACCTTTCAGTGCTGGCAGCTTTCGTGTGGGCGCAATCGCTGGACGTTTCGAATTTGGCAGCCGGGCTCTTCGACAGTCACATAGGCATTGTTGCATCATAACCAACCAAAGCTCTTGCAGAGCGCAAATGTCTGTGCGGCAGCGAATGCAGTTCCAAGGGACAGTGAAAACCAGGTAGAGCTTTCAGTGCTGGCAGCTTTCGTGTGGGCGCAATCGCTGGACGTTTCGAATTTGGCAGCCGGGCTCGGCCAGAGTCACATAGGCATTGTTGCATCATAACCAACCAAAGCTTTTGCATAGCGTGAATGTCTGTGCGGCAGCAAATGCAGTTCAAAGGGACAGTGAAAACCAGGTAGACCTTTCAGTGCTGGGAACTTTCGTGTGGGCGCAATCGCTGGACGTTTCGAATTTGGCAGCCGGGCTCTGCGACAGTCACATAGGCATTGTTGCATCATAACCAACCAAGGCATTTGCAGAGCGCGAATGTCTGTGCGGCAGCGAATGCAGTTCCAAGGGACAGTGAAAACCAGGTAGAGCTTTCAGTGCTGGCAGCTTTCGTGTGGGCGCTATCGCTGGACGTTTCGAATTTGGCAGCCGGGCTCTGCCAGATTCACATAGGCATTGTTGCATCATAGCCAACCAAGGCATTTGCAGAGCGCGAATGTCTGTGTGGCAGCGAACGCAGTTCCAAGGGACAGTGAAAACCAGGTAGAGCTTGCAGTGCTGGCAGCTTTCGTGTGGGCGCTATCGCTGGACGTTTCGAATTTGGCAGCCGGACTCTGCGAGTGTCACATAGGCATTGTTGCATCATAACTAACCAAGGCTTTTGCAGAGCGCGAATGTCTGTGCGGCAGCGAATGCAGTTCCAAGGGACAGTGAAAACCAGGTAGACCTCTCAGTACTGGCAGCTTTCGTGTGGGCGCAATCGCGGGACGTTTCGAATTTGGCAGCTGGGCTCTGCCAAGGTCACGTAGGCATTGTTGCATCATAAACAACCAAGGCTTTTGCAGAGCGCGAATGTCTGTGCGGCAGCGAATGCAGTTCCAAGGGACAGTGAAAACCAGGTAGACCTTTCAGTGTTGGCAGCTTTCATGTGGACGCAATCGCTGGACGTTTCGAATTTGGCAGCCGGGCTCTGCGACAGTCACATAGGCATTGTTGCATCATAACCAACCAAAGCTCTTGCAGAGCGCGAATGTCTGTGCGGCAGCGAATGCAGTTCCAAGGGACAGTGAAAACCAGGTAGAGCTTTCAGTGCTGGCAGCTTTCGTGTGGGCGCAATCGCTGGACGTTTTGAATTAGGCAGCCGGGCTCTGCCAGAGTCACGTAGGCATTGTTGCATCATAAACAATCAAAGCTCTTGCAGAGCGCGAATGTCTGTGCGGCAGCGAATGCAGTTCCAAGGGACAGTGAAAACCAGGTAGAGCTTTCAGTGCTGGCAGCTTTCGTGTGGGCGCAATCGCTGGACGTTTCGAATTTGGCAGCCGGGCTCTGCGACAGTCACATAGGCATTGTTGCATCATAACCAACCAAAGGTTTTGCAGAGCGCGAATGTCTGTGCGGCAGCGAATGCAGTTCCAAGGGACAGTGAAAACCAGGTAGAGCTTGCAGTGCTGGCAGCTTTCGTGTGGGCGCAATCTCTGGACGTTTCGAATTTGGCAGCTGGGCTCTGCCAGAGTCACATAGGCATTGTTGCATCATAACTAACCAAGGCTTTTGCAGAGCGCGAATGTCTGTGCGGCAGCGAATGCAGTTCCAAGGGACAGTGAAAACCAGGTAGACCTTTCATGCTGGCAGCATTCGTGTGGGCGTAATCGCTGGACGTTTCGAATTTGGCAGCCGGGCTCTGCGAGTGTCACATAGGCATTGTTGCATCATAAGTAACCAAGGCTTTTGCAGAGCGCGAATGTCTGTGCGGCAGCGAATGCAGTTCCAAGGGACAGTGAAAACCAGGTAGAGCTTTCAGTGCTGGCATCTTTCGTGTGGACTCAGTCGCTGGACGTTTCGAATTTGGCAGCCGGGCTCTGCGACAGTCACATAGGCATTGTTGCATCATAACCAACCAAAGCTGTTGCAGAGCGCGAATGTCTGTGCGGCAGCGAATGCAGTTCCAAGGGACAGTGAAAACCAGGTAGACCTTTCAGTGCTGGCAGCTTTCGTGTGGGCGCAGTCGCTGGACGTTTCGAATTTGGCAGCCGGGCTCTTCGACAGTCACATAGGCATTGTTGCATCATAACCAACCAAAGCTCTTGCAGAGCGCAAATGTCTGTGCGGCAGCGAATGCAGTTCCAAGGGACAGTGAAAACCAGGTAGAGCTTTCAGTGCTGGCAGCTTTCGTGTGGGCGCAATCGCTGGACGTTTCGAATTTGGCAGCCGGGCTCGGCCAGAGTCACATAGGCATTGTTGCATCATAACCAACCAAAGCTTTTGCATAGCGTGAATGTCTGTGCGGCAGCGAATGCAGTTCCAAGGGACAGTGAAAACCAGGTAGACCTTTCAGTGCTGGGAGCTTTCGTGTGGGCGCAATCTCTGGACGTTTCGAATTTGGCAGCCGGGCTCTGCCAGAGTCACATAGGCATTGTTGCATCATAGCCAACCAAGGCATTTGCAGAGAGCGAATGTCTGTGCGGCAGCGAATGCAGTTCCAAGGGACAGTGAAAACCAGGTAGAGCTTTCAGTGCTGGCAGCTTTCGTGTGGGCGCAATCTCTGGACGTTTCGAATTTGGCAGCTGGGCTCTGCCAGAGTCACATAGGCATTGTTGCATCATAACTAACCAAGGCTTTTGCATAGCGTGAATGTCTGTGTGGCAGCGAATGCAGTTCCAAGGGACAGTGAAAACCAGGTAGACCTTTCATGCTGGCAGCATTCGTGTGGGCGTAATCGCTGGATGTTTCGAATTTGGCAGCCGGACTCTGCGAGTGTCACATAGGCATTGTTGCATCATAACTAACCAAGGCTTTTGCAGAGCGCGAATGTCTGTGCGGCAGCGAATGCAGTTCCAAGGGACAGTGAAAACCAGGTAGAGCTTTCAGTGCTGGCAGCTTTCGTGTGGGCGCTATCGCTGGACGTTTCGAATTTGGCAGCCGGGCTCTGCCAGAGTCACATAGGCATTGTTGCATCATAGCCAACCAAGGCATTTGCAGAGAGCGAATGTCTGTGCGGCAGCGAATGCAGTTCCAAGGGACAGTGAAAACCAGGTAGAGCTTGCAGTGCTGGCAGCTTTCGTGTGGGCGCTATCGCTGGACGTTTCGAATTTGGCAGCCGGACTCTGCGAGTGTCACATAGGCATTGTTGCATCATAACCAACCAAAGCTCTTGCAGAGCGCGAATGTCTGTGCGGCAGCGAATGCAGTTCCAAGGGACAGTGAAAACCAGGTAGAGCTTTCACTGCTGGCAGCTTTCGTGTGGGCGGAATCGCTGGACGTTTTGAATTTGGCAGCCGGGCTCTGCCAGAGTCACGTAGGCATTGTTGCATCATAAACAATCAAAGCTCTTGCAGAGCGCGAATGTCTGTGCGGCAGCGAATGCAGTTCCAAGGGACAGTGAAAACCAGGTAGAGCTTTCAGTGCTGGCAGCTTTCGTGTGGGCGCAATCGTTGGACGTTTCGAATTTGGCAGCCGGGCTCTGCGACAGTCACATAGGCATTGTTGCATCATAACCAACCAAGGCTTTTGCAGAGCGCGAATGTCTGTGCGGCAGCAAATGCAGTTCCAAGGGACAGTGAAAACCAGGTAGAGCTTGCAGTGCTGGCAGCTTTCGTGTGGGCGCAATCTCTGGACGTTTCGAATTTGGCAGCTGGGCTTTGCCAGAGTCACATAGGCATTGTTGCATCATAAGTAACCAAGGCTTTTGCAGAGCGCGAATGTCTGTGCGGCAGCGAATGCAGTTCCAAGGGACAGTGAAAACCAGGTAGACCTTTCATGCTGGCAGCATTCGTGTGGGCGTAATCGCTGGATGTTTCGAATTTGGCAGCCGGACTCTGCGAGTGTCACATAGGCATTGTTGCATCATAACTAACCAAGGCTTTTGCAGAGCGCGAATGTCTGTGCAGCAGCGAATGCAGTTCCAAGGGACAGTGAAAACCAGGTAGACCTTTCAGTGCTGGCAGCTTTCGTGTGGACGCAATCGCTGGACGTTTCGAATTTGGCAGCCGGGCTCTGCGACAGTCACATAGGCATTGTTGCATCATAACCAACCAAAGCTGTTGCAGAGCACGAATGTCTGTGCGGCAGCGAATGCAGTTCCAAGGGACAGTGAAAACCAGGTAGAGCTTTCAGTGCTGGCAGCTTTCGTGTGGGCGCTATCGCTGGACGTTTCGAATTTGGCAGCCGGGCTCTGCCAGAGTCACATAGGCATTGTTGCATCATAGCCAACCAAGGCATTTGCAGAGCGCGAATGTCTGTGCGGCAGCGAATGCAGTTCCAAGGGACAGTGAAAACCAGGTAGAGCTTGCAGTGCTGGCAGCTTTCGTGTGGGCGCTATCGCTGGACGTTTCGAATTTGGCAGCCGGACTCTGCGAGTGTCACATAGGCATTGTTGCATCATAACTAACCAAGGCTTTTGCAGAGCGCGAATGTCTGTGCGGCAGCGAATGCAGTTCCAAGGGACAGTGAAAACCAGGTAGACCTCTCAGTACTGGCAGCTTTCGTCTGGGCGCAATCGCGGGACGTTTCGAATTTGGCAGCTGGGCTCTGCCAGAGTCACGTAGGCATTGTTGCATCTTAAACAACCAAGGCTTTTGCAGAGCGCGAATGTCTGTGCGGCAGCGAATGCAGTTCCAAGGGACAGTGAAAACCAGGTAGACCTTTCAGTGCTGGCAGTTTTCATGTGGACGCAATCGCTGGACGTTTCGAATTTGGCAGCCGGGCTCTGCCAGAGTCACGTAGGCATTGTTGCAACATAAACAATCAAATCTCTTGCAGAGCGCGAATGTCTGTGCGGCAGCGAATGCAGTTCCAAGGGACAGTGAAAACCAGGTAGAGCTTTCAGTGCTGGCAGCTTTCGTGTGGACGCAATCGCTGGACGTTTCGAATTTGGCAGCCGGTCTCTGCGACAGTCACATAGGCATTGTTGCATCATAACCAACCAAAGCTATTGCAGAGCGCGAATGTCTGTGCGGCAGCGAATGCAGTTCCAAGGGACAGTGAAAACCAGGTAGAGCTTTCAGTGCTGGCAGCTTTCGTGTGGGCGCAATCGCGGGACGTTTCGAATTTGGCAGCTGGGCTCTGCCAGTCACATAGGCATTGTTGCATCATAACTAACCAAGGCTTTTGCAGAGCGCGAATGTCTGTGCGGCAGCGAATGCAGTTCCAAGGGACAGTGAAAACCAGGTAGACCTTTCATGCTGGCAGCATTCGTGTGGGCGTAATCGCTGGACGTTTCGAATTTGGCAGCCGGGCTCTGCGACAGTCACATAAGCATTGTTGCATCATACCCAACCAAACATCTTGCAGAGGGCGAATGTCTGTGCGGCAGCGAATGCAGTTCCAAGGGACAGTGAAAACCAGGTAGAGCTTTCAGTGCTGGCATCTTTCGTGTGGACTCAATCGCTGGACGTTTCGAATTTGGCAGCCGGGCTCTGCGACAGTCACATAGGCATTGTTGCATCAAAACCAACCAAAGCTCTTGCAGAGCGCAAATGTCTGTGTGGCAGCGAATGCAGTTCCAAGGGACAGTGAAAACCAGGTAGAGCTTTCAGTGCTGGCAGCTTTCGTGTGGGCGCAATCGCGGGACGTTTCGAATTTGGCAGCCGGGCTCTGCGACAGTCACATAGGCATTGTTGCATCATAACCAACCAAGGCATTTGCAGAGCGCGAATGTCTGTGCTGCAGCGAATGCAGTTCCAAGGGACAGTGAAAACCAGGTAGAGCTTTCAGTGCTGGCAGCTTTCGTCTGGGCGCAATCTCTGGACGTTTCGAATTTGGCAGCCGGGCTCTGCCAGAGTCACATAGGCATTGTTGCATCATAGCCAACCAAGGCATTTGCAGAGCGCGAATGTCTGTGCGGCAGCGAATGCAGTTCCAAGGGACAGTGAAAACCAGGTAGAGCTTTCAGTGCTGGCAGCTTTCGTGTGGGCGCAATCGCTGGACGTTTCGAATTTGGCAGCCGGGCTCTGCCAGAGTCACATAGGAATTGTTGCATCATAACCAACCAAGGAATTTGCAGAGCGCGAATGTCTGTGTGGCAGCGAATGCAGTTCCAAGGGACAGTGAAAACCAGGTAGAGCTTTCAGTGCTGGCAGCTTTCGTGTGGGCGCTATCGCTGGACGTTTCGAATTTGGCAGCCGGACTCTGCGAGTGTCACATAGGCATTGTTGCATCATAACTAACCAAGGCTTTTGCAGAGCGCGAAAGTCTGTGCGGCAGCGAATGCAGTTCCAAGGGACAGTGAAAACCAGGTAGACCTCTCAGTACTGGCAGCTTTCGTCTGGGCGCAATCGCGGGACGTTTCGAATTTGGCAGCTGGGCTCTGCCAGAGTCACGTAGGCATTGTTGCATCATAAACAACCAAGGCTTTTGCAGAGCGCGAATGTCTGTGCGGCAGCGAATGCAGTTCCAAGGGACAGTGAAAACCAGGTAGACCTTTCAGTGCTGGCAGCTTTCGTGTGGACGCAATCGCTGGACGTTTCGAATTTGGCAGCCGGGCTCTGCGACAGTCACATAGGCATTGTTGCATCATAACCAACCAAAGCTCTTGCAGAGCGCGAATGTCTGTGCGGCAGCGAATGCAGTTCCAAGGGACAGTGAAAACCAGGTAGAGCTTTCAGTGCTGGCAGCTTTCGTGTGGGCGCAATCGCTGGACATTTTGAATTTGGCAGCCGGGCTCTGCCAGAGTCACGTAGGCATTGTTGCATCATAAACAATCAAAGCTCTTGCAGAGCGCGAATGTCTGTGCGGCAGCGAATGCAGTTCCAAGGGACAGTGAAAACCAGGTAGAGCTTTCAGTGCTGGCAGCTTTCGTGTGGGCACAATCGCTGGACGTTTCGAATTTGGCAGCCGGGCTCTGCGACAGTCACATAGGCATTGTTGCATCATAACCAACCAAAGCTCTTGCAGAGGTCGAATGTCTGTGCGGCAGCGAATGCAGTTCCAAGGGACAGTGAAAACCAGGTAGACCTTTCAGTGCTGGCAGCTTTCGTGTGGACGCAATCGCTGGACGTTTCGAATTTGGCAGCCGGGCTCTGCGACAGTCACATAGGCATTGTTGCATCATAACCAACCAAAGGTTTTGCAGAGCGCGAATGTCTGTGCGGCAGCGAATGCAGTTCCAAGGGACAGTGAAAACCAGGTAGAGCTTTCAGTGCTGGCAGCTTTCGTGTGGGCGCAATCTCTGGACGTTTCGAATTTGGCAGCTGGGCTCTGCCAGAGTCACATAGGCATTGTTGCATCATAACTAACCAAGGCTTTTGCAGAGCGCGAATGTCTGTGCGGCAGCGAATGCAGTTCCAAGGGACAGTGAAAACCAGGTAGACCTTTCATGCTGGCAGCATTCGTGTGGGCGTAATCGCTGGATGTTTCGAATTTGGCAGCCGGACTCTGCGAGTGTCACATAGGCATTGTTGCATCATAACTAACCAAGGCTTTTGCAGAGCGCGAATGTCTGTGCGGCAGCGAATGCAGTTCCAAGGGACAGTGAAAACCAGGTAGACCTGTCAGTACTGGCAGCTTTCGTCTGGGCGCAATCGCGGGACGTTTCGAATTTGGCAGCTGGGCTCTGCCAGAGTCACGTAGGCATTGTTGCATGACAAACAACCAAGGCTTTTGCAGAGCGCGAATGTCTGTGCGGCAGCGAATGCAGTTCCAAGGGACAGTGAAAACCAGGTAGACCTTTCATGCTGGCAGCTTTCGTGTGGGCGTAATCGCTGGACGTTTCTAATTTGGCAGCCGGGCTCTGCCAGAGTCACATAGGTATTGTTGCATCATAATCAACCAAGGCATTTGCAGAGCGCGAATGTCTGTGCGGCAGCGAATGCAGTTCCAAGGGACAGTGAAAACCAGGTAGAGCTTTCAGTGCTGGCAGCTTTCGTGTGGGCGCTATCGCTGGACGTTTCGAATTTGGCAGCCGGGCTCTGCCAGAGTCACATAGGCATTGTTGCATCATAACCAACCAAGGCATTTGCAGAGCGCGAATGTCTGTGCGGCAGCGAATGCAGTTCCAAGGGACAGTGAAAACCAGGTAGAGCTTTCAGTGCTGGCAGCTTTCGTGTGGGCGCTATCGCTGGACGTTTCGAATTTGGCAGCCGGACTCTGCGAGTGTCACATAGGCATTGTTGCATCATAACTAACCAAGGCTTTTGCAGAGCGCGAATGTCTGTGCGGCAGCGAATGCAGTTCCAAGGGACAGTGAAAACCAGGTAGACCTTTCATGCTGGCAGCTTTCGTCTGGGCGCAATCGCGGGACGTTTCGAATTTGGCAGCTGGGCTCTGCCAGAGTCACGTAGGCATTGTTGCATCATAAACAACCAAGGCTTTTGCAGAGGGCGAATGTCTGTGCGGCAGCGAATGCAGTTCCAAGGGACAGTGAAAACCAGGTAGACCTTTCAGTGCTGGCAGCTTTCGTGTGGACGCAATCGCTGGACGTTTCGAATTTGGCAGCCGGGCTCTGCGACAGTCACATAGGCATTGTTGCATCATAACGAACCAAAGCTCTTGCAGAGCGCGAATGTCTGTGCGGCAGCGAATGCAGTTCCAAGGGACAGTGAAAACCAGGTAGAGCTTTCAGTGCTGGCAGCTTTCGTGTGGGCGCAATCGCTGGACGTTTCGAATTTGGCAGCCGGGCTCTGCGACAGTCACATAGGCATTGTTGCATCATAACCAAACAAGGCTTTTGCAGAGCGCGAATGTCTGTGCGGCAGCAAATGCAGTTCCAAGGGACAGTGAAAACCAGGTAGAGCTTGCAGTGCTGGCAGCTGTCGTGTGGGCGCAATCTCTGGACGTTTCGAATTTGGCAGCTGGGCTCTGCCAGAGTCACATAGGCATTGTTGCATCATAACTAACCAAGGCTTTTGCAGAGCGCGAATGTCTGTGCAGCAGCGAATGCAGTTCCAAGGGACAGTGAAAACCAGGTAGACCTTTCAGTGCTGGCAGCTTTCGTGTGGACGCAATCGCTGGACGTTTCGAATTTGGCAGCCGGGTTCTGCGAGTGTCACATAGGCATTGTTGCATCATAACTAACCAAAGCTCTTGCAGAGCGCGAATGTCTGTGCGGCAGCGAATGCAGTTCCAAGGGACAGTGAAAACCAGGTAGAGCTTTCAGTGCTGGCATCTTTCGTGTGGACTCAGTCACTGGACGTTTCGAATTTGGCAGCCGGGCTCTGCGACAGTCACATAGGCATTGTTGCATCATAGCCAACCAAGGCATTTGCAGAGCGCGAATGTCTGTGCGGCAGCGAATGCAGTTCCAAGGGACAGTGAAAACCAGGTAGAGCTTGCAGTGCTGGCAGCTTTCGTGTGGGCGCTATCGCTGGACGTTTCGAATTTGGCAGCCGGACTCTGCGAGTGTCACATAGGCATTGTTGCATCATAACTAACCAAGGCTTTTGCAGAGCGCGAATGTCTGTGCGGCAGCGAATGCAGTTCCAAGGGACAGTGAAAACCAGGTAGACCTCTCAGTACTGGCAGCTTTCGTCTGGGCGCAATCGCGGGACGTTTCGAATTTGGCAGCTGGGCTCTGCCAGAGTCACGTAGGCATTGTTGCATCTTAAACAACCAAGGCTTTTGCAGAGCGCGAATGTCTGTGCGGCAGCGAATGCAGTTCCAAGGGACAGTGAAAACCAGGTAGACCTTTCAGTGCTGGCAGTTTTCATGTGGACGCAATCGCTGGACGTTTCGAATTTGGCAGCCGGGCTCTGCCAGAGTCACGTAGGCATTGTTGCAACATAAACAATCAAATCTCTTGCAGAGCGCGAATGTCTGTGCGGCAGCGAATGCAGTTCCAAGGGACAGTGAAAACCAGGTAGAGCTTTCAGTGCTGGCAGCTTTCGTGTGGACGCAATCGCTGGACGTTTCGAATTTGGCAGCCGGTCTCTGCGACAGTCACATAGGCATTGTTGCATCATAACCAACCAAAGCTATTGCAGAGCGCGAATGTCTGTGCGGCAGCGAATGCAGTTCCAAGGGACAGTGAAAACCAGGTAGAGCTTTCAGTGCTGGCAGCTTTCGTGTGGGCGCAATCGCGGGACGTTTCGAATTTGGCAGCTGGGCTCTGCCAGTCACATAGGCATTGTTGCATCATAACTAACCAAGGCTTTTGCAGAGCGCGAATGTCTGTGCGGCAGCGAATGCAGTTCCAAGGGACAGTGAAAACCAGGTAGACCTTTCATGCTGGCAGCATTCGTGTGGGCGTAATCGCTGGACGTTTCGAATTTGGCAGCCGGGCTCTGCGACAGTCACATAAGCATTGTTGCATCATACCCAACCAAACATCTTGCAGAGGGCGAATGTCTGTGCGGCAGCGAATGCAGTTCCAAGGGACAGTGAAAACCAGGTAGAGCTTTCAGTGCTGGCATCTTTCGTGTGGACTCAATCGCTGGACGTTTCGAATTTGGCAGCCGGGCTCTGCGACAGTCACATAGGCATTGTTGCATCAAAACCAACCAAAGCTCTTGCAGAGCGCAAATGTCTGTGTGGCAGCGAATGCAGTTCCAAGGGACAGTGAAAACCAGGTAGAGCTTTCAGTGCTGGCAGCTTTCGTGTGGGCGCAATCGCGGGACGTTTCGAATTTGGCAGCCGGGCTCTGCGACAGTCACATAGGCATTGTTGCATCATAACCAACCAAGGCATTTGCAGAGCGCGAATGTCTGTGCTGCAGCGAATGCAGTTCCAAGGGACAGTGAAAACCAGGTAGAGCTTTCAGTGCTGGCAGCTTTCGTCTGGGCGCAATCTCTGGACGTTTCGAATTTGGCAGCCGGGCTCTGCCAGAGTCACATAGGCATTGTTGCATCATAGCCAACCAAGGCATTTGCAGAGCGCGAATGTCTGTGCGGCAGCGAATGCAGTTCCAAGGGACAGTGAAAACCAGGTAGAGCTTTCAGTGCTGGCAGCTTTCGTGTGGGCGCAATCGCTGGACGTTTCGAATTTGGCAGCCGGGCTCTGCCAGAGTCACATAGGAATTGTTGCATCATAACCAACCAAGGAATTTGCAGAGCGCGAATGTCTGTGTGGCAGCGAATGCAGTTCCAAGGGACAGTGAAAACCAGGTAGAGCTTTCAGTGCTGGCAGCTTTCGTGTGGGCGCTATCGCTGGACGTTTCGAATTTGGCAGCCGGACTCTGCGAGTGTCACATAGGCATTGTTGCATCATAACTAACCAAGGCTTTTGCAGAGCGCGAAAGTCTGTGCGGCAGCGAATGCAGTTCCAAGGGACAGTGAAAACCAGGTAGACCTCTCAGTACTGGCAGCTTTCGTCTGGGCGCAATCGCGGGACGTTTCGAATTTGGCAGCTGGGCTCTGCCAGAGTCACGTAGGCATTGTTGCATCATAAACAACCAAGGCTTTTGCAGAGCGCGAATGTCTGTGCGGCAGCGAATGCAGTTCCAAGGGACAGTGAAAACCAGGTAGACCTTTCAGTGCTGGCAGCTTTCGTGTGGACGCAATCGCTGGACGTTTCGAATTTGGCAGCCGGGCTCTGCGACAGTCACATAGGCATTGTTGCATCATAACCAACCAAAGCTCTTGCAGAGCGCGAATGTCTGTGCGGCAGCGAATGCAGTTCCAAGGGACAGTGAAAACCAGGTAGAGCTTTCAGTGCTGGCAGCTTTCGTGTGGGCGCAATCGCTGGACATTTTGAATTTGGCAGCCGGGCTCTGCCAGAGTCACGTAGGCATTGTTGCATCATAAACAATCAAAGCTCTTGCAGAGCGCGAATGTCTGTGCGGCAGCGAATGCAGTTCCAAGGGACAGTGAAAACCAGGTAGAGCTTTCAGTGCTGGCAGCTTTCGTGTGGGCACAATCGCTGGACGTTTCGAATTTGGCAGCCGGGCTCTGCGACAGTCACATAGGCATTGTTGCATCATAACCAACCAAAGCTCTTGCAGAGGTCGAATGTCTGTGCGGCAGCGAATGCAGTTCCAAGGGACAGTGAAAACCAGGTAGACCTTTCAGTGCTGGCAGCTTTCGTGTGGACGCAATCGCTGGACGTTTCGAATTTGGCAGCCGGGCTCTGCGACAGTCACATAGGCATTGTTGCATCATAACCAACCAAAGGTTTTGCAGAGCGCGAATGTCTGTGCGGCAGCGAATGCAGTTCCAAGGGACAGTGAAAACCAGGTAGAGCTTTCAGTGCTGGCAGCTTTCGTGTGGGCGCAATCTCTGGACGTTTCGAATTTGGCAGCTGGGCTCTGCCAGAGTCACATAGGCATTGTTGCATCATAACTAACCAAGGCTTTTGCAGAGCGCGAATGTCTGTGCGGCAGCGAATGCAGTTCCAAGGGACAGTGAAAACCAGGTAGACCTTTCATGCTGGCAGCATTCGTGTGGGCGTAATCGCTGGATGTTTCGAATTTGGCAGCCGGACTCTGCGAGTGTCACATAGGCATTGTTGCATCATAACTAACCAAGGCTTTTGCAGAGCGCGAATGTCTGTGCGGCAGCGAATGCAGTTCCAAGGGACAGTGAAAACCAGGTAGACCTGTCAGTACTGGCAGCTTTCGTCTGGGCGCAATCGCGGGACGTTTCGAATTTGGCAGCTGGGCTCTGCCAGAGTCACGTAGGCATTGTTGCATGACAAACAACCAAGGCTTTTGCAGAGCGCGAATGTCTGTGCGGCAGCGAATGCAGTTCCAAGGGACAGTGAAAACCAGGTAGACCTTTCATGCTGGCAGCTTTCGTGTGGGCGTAATCGCTGGACGTTTCTAATTTGGCAGCCGGGCTCTGCCAGAGTCACATAGGTATTGTTGCATCATAATCAACCAAGGCATTTGCAGAGCGCGAATGTCTGTGCGGCAGCGAATGCAGTTCCAAGGGACAGTGAAAACCAGGTAGAGCTTTCAGTGCTGGCAGCTTTCGTGTGGGCGCTATCGCTGGACGTTTCGAATTTGGCAGCCGGGCTCTGCCAGAGTCACATAGGCATTGTTGCATCATAACCAACCAAGGCATTTGCAGAGCGCGAATGTCTGTGCGGCAGCGAATGCAGTTCCAAGGGACAGTGAAAACCAGGTAGAGCTTTCAGTGCTGGCAGCTTTCGTGTGGGCGCTATCGCTGGACGTTTCGAATTTGGCAGCCGGACTCTGCGAGTGTCACATAGGCATTGTTGCATCATAACTAACCAAGGCTTTTGCAGAGCGCGAATGTCTGTGCGGCAGCGAATGCAGTTCCAAGGGACAGTGAAAACCAGGTAGACCTTTCATGCTGGCAGCTTTCGTCTGGGCGCAATCGCGGGACGTTTCGAATTTGGCAGCTGGGCTCTGCCAGAGTCACGTAGGCATTGTTGCATCATAAACAACCAAGGCTTTTGCAGAGGGCGAATGTCTGTGCGGCAGCGAATGCAGTTCCAAGGGACAGTGAAAACCAGGTAGACCTTTCAGTGCTGGCAGCTTTCGTGTGGACGCAATCGCTGGACGTTTCGAATTTGGCAGCCGGGCTCTGCGACAGTCACATAGGCATTGTTGCATCATAACGAACCAAAGCTCTTGCAGAGCGCGAATGTCTGTGCGGCAGCGAATGCAGTTCCAAGGGACAGTGAAAACCAGGTAGAGCTTTCAGTGCTGGCAGCTTTCGTGTGGGCGCAATCGCTGGACGTTTCGAATTTGGCAGCCGGGCTCTGCGACAGTCACATAGGCATTGTTGCATCATAACCAAACAAGGCTTTTGCAGAGCGCGAATGTCTGTGCGGCAGCAAATGCAGTTCCAAGGGACAGTGAAAACCAGGTAGAGCTTGCAGTGCTGGCAGCTGTCGTGTGGGCGCAATCTCTGGACGTTTCGAATTTGGCAGCTGGGCTCTGCCAGAGTCACATAGGCATTGTTGCATCATAACTAACCAAGGCTTTTGCAGAGCGCGAATGTCTGTGCAGCAGCGAATGCAGTTCCAAGGGACAGTGAAAACCAGGTAGACCTTTCAGTGCTGGCAGCTTTCGTGTGGACGCAATCGCTGGACGTTTCGAATTTGGCAGCCGGGTTCTGCGAGTGTCACATAGGCATTGTTGCATCATAACTAACCAAAGCTCTTGCAGAGCGCGAATGTCTGTGCGGCAGCGAATGCAGTTCCAAGGGACAGTGAAAACCAGGTAGAGCTTTCAGTGCTGGCATCTTTCGTGTGGACTCAGTCACTGGACGTTTCGAATTTGGCAGCCGGGCTCTGCGACAGTCACATAGGCATTGTTGCATCATAACCAACCAAAGCTGTTGCAGAGCACGAATGTCTGTGCGGCAGCGAATGCAGTTCCAAGGGACAGTGAAAACCAGGTAGAGCTTTCAGTGCTGGCAGCTTTCGTGTGGGCGCTATCGCTGGACGTTTCGAATTTGGCAGCTGGGCTCTGCCAGAGTCACATAGGCATTGTTGCATCATAACTAACCAAGGCTTTTGCAGAGCGCGAATGTCTGTGCGGCAGCGAATGCAGTTCCAAGGGACAGTGAAAACCAGGTAGACCTCTCAGTACTGGCAGCTTTCGTCTGGGCGCAATCGCGGGACGTTTCGAATTTGGCAGCTGGGCTCTGCCAGAGTCACGTAGGCATTGTTGCATCATAAACAACCAAGGCTTTTGCAGAGCGCGAATGTCTGTGCGGCAGCGAATGCAGTTCCAAGGGACAGTGAAAACCAGGTAGACCTTTCATGCTGGCAGCTTTCGTGTGGGCGTAATCGCTGGACGTTTCTAATTTGGCAGCCGGGCTCTGCCAGAGTCACATAGGCATTGTTGCATCATAACCAACCAAGACATTTGCAGAGCGCGAATGTCTGTGCGGCAGCGAATGCAGTTCCAAGGGACAGTGAAAACCAGGTAGACCTTTCAGTGCTGGCAGCTTTCGTGTGGGCGCTATCGCTGGACGTTTCGAATTTGGCAGCCGTGCTCTGCGACAGTCACATAGGCATTGTTGCATCATAACTAACCAAGGCTTTTGCAGAGCGCGAATGTCTGTGCGGCAGCGAATGCAGTTCCAAGGGACAGTGAAAACCAGGTAGACCTTTCATGCTGGCAGCTTTCGTCTGGGCGCAATCGCGGGACGTTTCGAATTTGGCAGCTGGGCTCTGCCAGAGTCACGTAGGCATTGTTGCATCATAAACAACCAAGGCTTTTGCAGAGGGCGAATGTCTGTGCGGCAGCGAATGCAGTTCCAAGGGACAGTGAAAACCAGGTAGACCTTTCAGTGCTGGCAGCTTTCGTGTGGACGCAATCGCTGGACGTTTCGAATTTGGCAGCCGGGCTCTGCGACAGTCACATAGGCATTGTTGCATCATAACCAACCAAAGCTCTTGCAGAGCGCGAATGTCTGTGCGGCAGCGAATGCAGTTCCAAGGGACAGTGAAAACCAGGTAGAGCTTTCAGTGCTGGCAGCTTTCGTGTGGGCGCAATCGCTGGACGTTTCGAATTTGGCAGCCGGGCTCTGCGACAGTCACATAGGCATTGTTGCATCATAACCAACCAAGGCTTTTGCAGAGCGCGAATGTCTGTGCGGCAGCAAATGCAGTTCCAAGGGACAGTGAAAACCAGGTAGACCTTTCAGTGCTGGCAGCTTTCGTGTGGGCGCAATCTCTGGACGTTTCGAATTTGGCAGCTGGGCTCTGCCAGAGTCACATAGGCATTGTTGCATCATAAGTAACCAAGGCTTTTGCAGAGCGCGAATGTCTGTGCGGCAGCGAATGCAGTTCCAAGGGACAGTGAAAACCAGGTAGAGCTTGCAGTGCTGGCAGCTTTCGTGTGGGCGCTATCGCTGGACGTTTCGAATTTGGCAGCCGGACTCTGCGAGTGTCACATAGGCATTGTTGCATCATAACTAACCAAGGCTTTTGCAGAGCGCGAATGTCTGTGCAGCAGCGAATGCAGTTCCAAGGGACAGTGAAAACCAGGTAGACCTTTCAGTGCTGGCAGCTTTCGTGTGGACGCAATCGCTGGACGTTTCGAATTTGGCAGCCGGGTTCTGCGAGTGTCACATAGGCATTGTTGCATCATAACCAACCAAAGCTCTTGCAGAGCGCGAATGTCTGTGCGGCAGCGAATGCAGTTCCAAGGGACAGTGAAAACCAGGTAGAGCTTTCAGTGCTGGCATCTTTCGTGTGGACTCAGTCACTGGACGTTTCGAATTTGGCAGCCGGGCTCTGCGACAGTCACATAGGCATTGTTGCATCATAACCAACCAAAGCTGTTGCAGAGCACGAATGTCTGTGCGGCAGCGAATGCAGTTCCAAGGGACAGTGAAAACCAGGTAGAGCTTTCAGTGCTGGCAGCTTTCGTGTGGGCGCTATCGCTGGACGTTTCGAATTTGGCAGCTGGGCTCTGCCAGAGTCACATAGGCATTGTTGCATCATAACTAACCAAGGCTTTTGCAGAGCGCGAATGTCTGTGCGGCAGCGAATGCAGTTCCAAGGGACAGTGAAAACCAGGTAGACCTCTCAGTACTGGCAGCTTTCGTCTGGGCGCAATCGCGGGACGTTTCGAATTTGGCAGCTGGGCTCTGCCAGAGTCACGTAGGCATTGTTGCATCATAAACAACCAAGGCTTTTGCAGAGCGCGAATGTCTGTGCGGCAGCGAATGCAGTTCCAAGGGACAGTGAAAACCAGGTAGACCTTTCATGCTGGCAGCTTTCGTGTGGGCGTAATCGCTGGACGTTTCTAATTTGGCAGCCGGGCTCTGCCAGAGTCACATAGGCATTGTTGCATCATAACCAACCAAGACATTTGCAGAGCGCGAATGTCTGTGCGGCAGCGAATGCAGTTCCAAGGGACAGTGAAAACCAGGTAGACCTTTCAGTGCTGGCAGCTTTCGTGTGGGCGCTATCGCTGGACGTTTCGAATTTGGCAGCCGTGCTCTGCGACAGTCACATAGGCATTGTTGCATCATAACCAACCAAGGCATTTGCAGAGCGCGAATGTCTGTGCGGCAGCGAATGCAGTTCCAAGGGACAGTGAAAACCAGGTAGAGCTTTCAGTGCTGGCAGCTTTCGTGTGGGCGCTATCGCTGGACGTTTCGAATTTGGCAGCCGGACTCTGCGAGTGTCACATAGGCATTGTTGCATCATAACTAACCAAGGCTTTTGCAGAGCGCGAATGTCTGTGCGGCAGCGAATGCAGTTCCAAGGGACAGTGAAAACCAGGTAGACCTTTCATGCTGGCAGCTTTCGTCTGGGCGCAATCGCGGGACGTTTCGAATTTGGCAGCTGGGCTCTGCCAGAGTCACGTAGGCATTGTTGCATCATAAACAACCAAGGCTTTTGCAGAGGGCGAATGTCTGTGCGGCAGCGAATGCAGTTCCAAGGGACAGTGAAAACCAGGTAGACCTTTCAGTGCTGGCAGCTTTCGTGTGGACGCAATCGCTGGATGTTTCGAATTTGGCAGCCGGGCTCTGCGACAGTCACATAGGCATTGTTGCATCATAACCAACCAAAGCTCTTGCAGAGCGCGAATGTCTGTGCGGCAGCGAATGCAGTTCCAAGGGACAGTGAAAACCAGGTAGAGCTTTCAGTGCTGGCAGCTTTCGTGTGGGCGCAATCGCTGGACGTTTCGAATTTGGCAGCCGGGCTCTGCGACAGTCACATAGGCATTGTTGCATCATAACCAACCAAGGCTTTTGCAGAGCGCGAATGTCTGTGCGGCAGCAAATGCAGTTCCAAGGGACAGTGAAAACCAGGTAGACCTTTCAGTGCTGGCAGCTTTCGTGTGGGCGCAATCTCTGGACGTTTCGAATTTGGCAGCTGGGCTCTGCCAGAGTCACATAGGCATTGTTGCATCATAAGTAACCAAGGCTTTTGCAGAGCGCGAATGTCTGTGCGGCAGCGAATGCAGTTCCAAGGGACAGTGAAAACCAGGTAGAGCTTGCAGTGCTGGCAGCTTTCGTGTGGGCGCTATCGCTGGACGTTTCGAATTTGGCAGCCGGACTCTGCGAGTGTCACATAGGCATTGTTGCATCATAACTAACCAAGGCTTTTGCAGAGCGCGAATGTCTGTGCAGCAGCGAATGCAGTTCCAAGGGACAGTGAAAACCAGGTAGACCTTTCAGTGCTGGCAGCTTTCGTGTGGACGCAATCGCTGGACGTTTCGAATTTGGCAGCCGGGTTCTGCGAGTGTCACATAGGCATTGTTGCATCATAACCAACCAAAGCTCTTGCAGAGCGCGAATGTCTGTGCGGCAGCGAATGCAGTTCCAAGGGACAGTGAAAACCAGGTAGAGCTTTCAGTGCTGGCATCTTTCGTGTGGACTCAGTCACTGGACGTTTCGAATTTGGCAGCCGGGCTCTGCGACAGTCACATAGGCATTGTTGCATCATAACCAACCAAAGCTGTTGCAGAGCACGAATGTCTGTGCGGCAGCGAATGCAGTTCCAAGGGACAGTGAAAACCAGGTAGAGCTTTCAGTGCTGGCAGCTTTCGTGTGGGCGCTATCGCTGGACGTTTCGAATTTGGCAGCCGGGCTCTGCCAGAGTCACATAGGCATTGTTGCATCATAGCCAACCAAGGAATTTGCAGAGCGCGAATGTCTGTGCGGCAGCGAATGCAGTTCCGAGGGACAGTGAAAACCAGGTAGAGCTTGCAGTGCTGGCAGCTTTCGTGTGGGCGCTATCGCTGGACGTTTCGAATTTGGCAGCCGGACTCTGCGAGTGTCACATAGGCATTGTTGCATCATAACTAACCAAGGCTTTTGCAGAGCGCGAATGTCTGTGCGGCAGCGAATGCAGTTCCAAGGGACAGTGAAAACCAGGTAGACCTCTCAGTACTGGCAGCTTTCGTCTGGGCGCAATCGCGGGACGTTTCGAATTTGGCAGCTGGGCTCTGCCAGAGTCACGTAGGCATTGTTGCATCTTAAACAACCAAGGCTTTTGCAGAGCGCGAATGTCTGTGCGGCAGTGAATGCAGTTCCAAGGGACAGTGAAAACCAGGTAGACCTTTCAGTGCTGGCAGCTTTCATGTGGACGCAATCGCTGGACGTTTCGAATTTGGCAGCCGGGCTCTGCCAGAGTCACGTAGGCATTGTTGCAACATAAACAATCAAATCTCTTGCAGAGCGCGAATGTCTGTGCGGCAGCGAATGCAGTTCCAAGGGACAGTGAAAACCAGGTAGAGCTTTCAGTGCTGGCATCTTTCGTGTGGACTCAATCGCTGGACGTTTCGAATTTGGCAGCCGGGCTCTGCGACAGTCACATAGGCATTGTTGCATCAAAACCAACCAAAGCTCTTGCAGAGCGCAAATGTCTGTGTGGCAGCGAATGCATTTCCAAGGGACAGTGAAAACCAGGTAGAGCTTTCAGTGCTGGCAGCTTTCGTGTGGGCGCAATCGCGGGACGTTTCGAATTTGGCAGCCGGGCTCTGCGACAGTCACATAGGCATTGTTGCATCATAACCAACCAAGGCATTTGCAGAGCGCGAATGTCTGTGCTGCAGCGAATGCAGTTCCAAGGGACAGTGAAAACCAGGTAGAGCTTTCAGTGCTGGCAGCTTTCGTCTGGGCGCAATCTCTGGACGTTTCGAATTTGGCAGCCGGGCTCTGCCAGAGTCACGTAGGGATTGTTGCATCATAAACAATCAAAGCTCTTGCAGAGCGCGAATGTCTGTGCGGCAGCGAATGCAGTTCCAAGGGACAGTGAAAACCAGGTAGAGCTTTCAGTGCTGGCAGCTTTCGTGTGGGCGCAATCGCTGGACGTTTCGAATTTGGCAGCCGGGCTCTGCCAGAGTCACATAGGAATTGTTGCATCATAACCAACCAAGGAATTTGCAGAGCGCGAATGTCTGTGTGGCAGCGAATGCAGTTCCAAGGGACAGTGAAAACCAGGTAGAGCTTGCAGTGCTGGCAGCTTTCGTGTGGGCGCTATCGCTGGACGTTTCGAATTTGGCAGCTGGACTCTGCCAGAGTCACATAGGCATTGTTGCATCATAACTAACCAAGGCTTTTGCAGAGCGCGAATGTCTGTGCGGCAGCGAATGCAGTTCCAAGGGACAGTGAAAACCAGGTAGACCTTTCATGCTGGCAGCATTCGTGTGGGCGTAATCGCTCGAAGTTTCGAATTTGGCAGCCGGGCTCTGCGAGTGTCACATAGGCATTGTTGCATCATAACTAACCAAGGCTTTTGCAGAGCGCGAATGTCTGTGCGGCAGCGAATGCAGTTCCAAGGGACAGTGAAAACCAGGTAGAGCTTTCAGTGCTGGCATCTTTCGTGTGGACTCAGTCGCTGGACCTTTCGAATTTGGCAGCCTGGCTCTGCGACAGTCACATAGGCATTGTTGCATCATAACCAACCAAAGCTGTTGCAGAGCGCGAATGTCTGTGCGGCAGCGAATGCAGTTCCAAGGGACAGTGAAAACCAGGTAGACCTTTCAGTGCTGGCAGCTTTCGTGTGGGCGCAATCGCTGGACGTTTCGAATTTGGCAGCCGGGCTCTTCGACAGTCACATAGGCATTGTTGCATCATAACCAACCAAAGCTCTTGCAGAGCGCAAATGTCTGTGCGGCAGCGAATGCAGTTCCAAGGGACAGTGAAAACCAGGTAGAGCTTTCAGTGCTGGCAGCTTTCGTGTGGGCGCAATCGCTGGACGTTTCGAATTTGGCAGCCGGGCTCGGCCAGAGTCACATAGGCATTGTTGCATCATAACCAACCAAAGCTTTTGCATAGCGTGAATGTCTGTGCGGCAGCGAATGCAGTTCCAAGGGACAGTGAAAACCAGGTAGACCTTTCAGTGCTGGGAGCTTTCGTGTGGGCGCAATCTCTGGACGTTTCGAATTTGGCAGCCGGGCTCTGCGACAGTCACATAGGCATTGTTGCATCATAACCAACCAAGGCATTTGCAGAGCGCGAATGTCTGTGCGGCAGCGAATGCAGTTCCAAGGGACAGTGAAAACCAGGTAGAGCTTTCAGTGCTGGCAGCTTTCGTGTGGGCGCTATCGCTGGACGTTTCGAATTTGGCAGCCGGGCTCTGCCAGAGTCACATAGGCATTGTTGCATCATAGCCAACCAAGGCATTTGCAGAGAGCGAATGTCTGTGCGGCAGCGAATGCAGTTCCAAGGGACAGTGAAAACCAGGTAGAGCTTGCAGTGCTGGCAGCTTTCGTGTGGGCGCTATCGCTGGACGTTTCGAATTTGGCAGCCGGACTCTGCGAGTGTCACATAGGCATTGTTGCATCATAACTAACCAAGGCTTTTGTAGAGCGCGAATGTCTGTGCGGCAGCGAATGCAGTTCCAAGGGACAGTGAAAACCAGGTAGACCTTTCAGTGCTGGCAGCTTTCGTGTGGGCGCAATCGCTGGACGTTTCGAATTTGGCAGCCGGGCTCTTCGACAGTCACATAGGCATTGTTGCATCATAACCAACCAAAGCTCTTGCAGAGCGCAAATGTCTGTGCGGCAGCGAATGCAGTTCCAAGGGACAGTGAAAACCAGGTAGAGCTTTCAGTGCTGGCAGCTTTCGTGTGGGCGCAATCGCTGGACGTTTCGAATTTGGCAGCCGGGCTCAGCCAGAGTCACATAGGCATTGTTGCATCATAACCAACCAAAGCTTTTGCATAGCGTGAATGTCTGTGCGGCAGCAAATGCAGTTCAAAGGGACAGTGAAAACCAGGTAGACCTTTCAGTGCTGGGAACTTTCGTGTGGGCGCAATCGCTGGACGTTTCGAATTTGGCAGCCGGGCTCTGCGACAGTCACATAGGCATTGTTGCATCATAACCAACCAAGGCATTTGCAGAGCGCGAATGTCTGTGCGGCAGCGAATGCAGTTCCAAGGGACAGTGAAAACCAGGTAGAGCTTTCAGTGCTGGCAGCTTTCGTGTGGGCGCTATCGCTGGACGTTTCGAATTTGGCAGCCGGGCTCTGCCAGATTCACATAGGCATTGTTGCATCATAGCCAACCAAGGCATTTGCAGAGCGCGAATGTCTGTGTGGCAGCGAACGCAGTTCCAAGGGACAGTGAAAACCAGGTAGAGCTTGCAGTGCTGGCAGCTTTCGTGTGGGCGCTATCGCTGGACGTTTCGAATTTGGCAGCCGGACTCTGCGAGTGTCACATAGGCATTGTTGCATCATAACTAACCAAGGCTTTTGCAGAGCGCGAATGTCTGTGCGGCAGCGAATGCAGTTCCAAGGGACAGTGAAAACCAGGTAGACCTCTCAGTACTGGCAGCTTTCGTCTGGGCGCAATCGCGGGACGTTTCGAATTTGGCAGCTGGGCTCTGCCAAGGTCACGTAGGCATTGTTGCATCATAAACAACCAAGGCTTTTGCAGAGCGCGAATGTCTGTGCGGCAGCGAATGCAGTTCCAAGGGACAGTGAAAACCAGGTAGACCTTTCAGTGTTGGCAGCTTTCATGTGGACGCAATCGCTGGACGTTTCGAATTTGGCAGCCGGGCTCTGCGACAGTCACATAGGCATTGTTGCATCATAACCAACCAAAGCTCTTGCAGAGCGCGAATGTCTGTGCGGCAGCGAATGCAGTTCCAAGGGACAGTGAAAACCAGGTAGAGCTTTCAGTGCTGGCAGCTTTCGTGTGGGCGCAATCGCTGGACGTTTTGAATTAGGCAGCCGGGCTCTGCCAGAGTCACGTAGGCATTGTTGCATCATAAACAATCAAAGCTCTTGCAGAGCGCGAATGTCTGTGCGGCAGCGAATGCAGTTCCAAGGGACAGTGAAAACCAGGTAGAGCTTTCAGTGCTGGCAGCTTTCGTGTGGGCGCAATCGCTGGACGTTTCGAATTTGGCAGCCGGGCTCTGCGACAGTCACATAGGCATTGTTGCATCATAACCAACCAAAGGTTTTGCAGAGCGCGAATGTCTGTGCGGCAGCGAATGCAGTTCCAAGGGACAGTGAAAACCAGGTAGAGCTTGCAGTGCTGGCAGCTTTCGTGTGGGCGCAATCTCTGGACGTTTCGAATTTGGCAGCTGGGCTCTGCCAGAGTCACATAGGCATTGTTGCATCATAACTAACCAAGGCTTTTGCAGAGCGCGAATGTCTGTGCGGCAGCGAATGCAGTTCCAAGGGACAGTGAAAACCAGGTAGACCTTTCATGCTGGCAGCATTCGTGTGGGCGTAATCGCTGGACGTTTCGAATTTGGCAGCCGGGCTCTGCGACAGTCACATAGGCATTGTTGCATCATAAGTAACCAAGGCTTTTGCAGAGCGCGAATGTCTGTGCGGCAGCGAATGCAGTTCCAAGGGACAGTGAAAACCAGGTAGAGCTTTCAGTGCTGGCATCTTTCGTGTGGACTCAGTCGCTGGACGTTTCGAATTTGGCAGCCGGGCTCTGCGACAGTCACATAGGCATTGTTGCATCATAACCAACCAAAGCTGTTGCAGAGCGCGAATGTCTGTGCGGCAGCGAATGCAGTTCCAAGGGACAGTGAAAACCAGGTAGACCTTTCAGTGCTGGCAGCTTTCGTGTGGGCGCAGTCGCTGGACGTTTCGAATTTGGCAGCCGGGCTCTTCGACAGTCACATAGGCATTGTTGCATCATAACCAACCAAAGCTCTTGCAGAGCGCAAATGTCTGTGCGGCAGCGAATGCAGTTCCAAGGGACAGTGAAAACCAGGTAGAGCTTTCAGTGCTGGCAGCTTTCGTGTGGGCGCAATCGCTGGACGTTTCGAATTTGGCAGCCGGGCTCGGCCAGAGTCACATAGGCATTGTTGCATCATAACCAACCAAAGCTTTTGCATAGCGTGAATGTCTGTGCGGCAGCGAATGCAGTTCCAAGGGACAGTGAAAACCAGGTAGACCTTTCAGTGCTGGGAGCTTTCGTGTGGGCGCAATCTCTGGACGTTTCGAATTTGGCAGCCGGGCTCTGCCAGAGTCACATAGGCATTGTTGCATCATAGCCAACCAAGGCATTTGCAGAGAGCGAATGTCTGTGCGGCAGCGAATGCAGTTCCAAGGGACAGTGAAAACCAGGTAGAGCTTTCAGTGCTGGCAGCTTTCGTGTGGGCGCAATCTCTGGACGTTTCGAATTTGGCAGCTGGGCTCTGCCAGAGTCACATAGGCATTGTTGCATCATAACTAACCAAGGCTTTTGCAGAGCGCGAATGTCTGTGTGGCAGCGAATGCAGTTCCAAGGGACAGTGAAAACCAGGTAGACCTTTCATGCTGGCAGCATTCGTGTGGGCGTAATCGCTGGATGTTTCGAATTTGGCAGCCGGACTCTGCGAGTGTCACATAGGCATTGTTGCATCATAACTAACCAAGGCTTTTGCAGAGCGCGAATGTCTGTGCGGCAGCGAATGCAGTTCCAAGGGACAGTGAAAACCGGGTAGAGCTTTCAGTGCTGGCAGCTTTCGTGTGGGCGCTATCGCTGGACGTTTCGAATTTGGCAGCCGGGCTCTGCCAGAGTCACATAGGCATTGTTGCATCATAGCCAACCAAGGCATTTGCAGAGAGCGAATGTCTGTGCGGCAGCGAATGCAGTTCCAAGGGACAGTGAAAACCAGGTAGAGCTTGCAGTGCTGGCAGCTTTCGTGTGGGCGCTATCGCTGGACGTTTCGAATTTGGCAGCCGGACTCTGCGAGTGTCACATAGGCATTGTTGCATCATAACCAACCAAAGCTCTTGCAGAGCGCGAATGTCTGTGCGGCAGCGAATGCAGTTCCAAGGGACAGTGAAAACCAGGTAGAGCTTTCAGTGCTGGCAGCTTTCGTGTGGGCGGAATCGCTGGACGTTTTGAATTTGGCAGCCGGGCTCTGCCAGAGTCACGTAGGCATTGTTGCATCATAAACAATCAAAGCTCTTGCAGAGCGCGAATGTCTGTGCGGCAGCGAATGCAGTTCCAAGGGACAGTGAAAACCAGGTAGAGCTTTCAGTGCTGGCAGCTTTCGTGTGGGCGCAATCGCTGGACGTTTCGAATTTGGCAGCCGGGCTCTGCGACAGTCACATAGGCATTGTTGCATCATAACCAACCAAGGCTTTTGCAGAGCGCGAATGTCTGTGCGGCAGCAAATGCAGTTCCAAGGGACAGTGAAAACCAGGTAGAGCTTGCAGTGCTGGCAGCTTTCGTGTGGGCGCAATCTCTGGACGTTTCGAATTTGGCAGCTGGGCTCTGCCAGAGTCACATAGGCATTGTTGCATCATAAGTAACCAAGGCTTTTGCAGAGCGCGAATGTCTGTGCGGCAGCGAATGCAGTTCCAAGGGACAGTGAAAACCAGGTAGACCTTTCATGCTGGCAGCATTCGTGTGGGCGTAATCGCTGGATGTTTCGAATTTGGCAGCCGGACTCTGCGAGTGTCACATAGGCATTGTTGCATCATAACTAACCAAGGCTTTTGCAGAGCGCGAATGTCTGTGCAGCAGCGAATGCAGTTCCAAGGGACAGTGAAAACCAGGTAGACCTTTCAGTGCTGGCAGCTTTCGTGTGGACGCAATCGCTGGACGTTTCGAATTTGGCAGCCGGGCTCTGCGACAGTCACATAGGCATTGTTGCATCATAACCAACCAAAGCTGTTGCAGAGCACGAATGTCTGTGCGGCAGCGAATGCAGTTCCAAGGGACAGTGAAAACCAGGTAGAGCTTTCAGTGCTGGCAGCTTTCGTGTGGGCGCTATCGCTGGACGTTTCGAATTTGGCAGCCGGGCTCTGCCAGAGTCACATAGGCATTGTTGCATCATAGCCAACCAAGGCATTTGCAGAGCGCGAATGTCTGTGCGGCAGCGAATGCAGTTCCAAGGGACAGTGAAAACCAGGTAGAGCTTGCAGTGCTGGCAGCTTTCGTGTGGGCGCTATCGCTGGACGTTTCGAATTTGGCAGCCGGACTCTGCGAGTGTCACATAGGCATTGTTGCATCATAACTAACCAAGGCTTTTGCAGAGCGCGAATGTCTGTGCGGCAGCGAATGCAGTTCCAAGGGACAGTGAAAACCAGGTAGACCTCTCAGTACTGGCAGCTTTCGTCTGGGCGCAATCGCGGGACGTTTCGAATTTGGCAGCTGGGCTCTGCCAGAGTCACGTAGGCATTGTTGCATCTTAAACAACCAAGGCTTTTGCAGAGCGCGAATGTCTGTGCGGCAGCGAATGCAGTTCCAAGGGACAGTGAAAACCAGGTAGAGCTTTCAGTGCTGGCAGCTTTCGTGTGGACGCAATCGCTGGACGTTTCGAATTTGGCAGCCGGTCTCTGCGACAGTCACATAGGCATTGTTGCATCATAACCAACCAAAGCTATTGCAGAGCGCGAATGTCTGTGCGGCAGCGAATGCAGTTCCAAGGGACAGTGAAAACCAGGTAGAGCTTTCAGTGCTGGCAGCTTTCGTGTGGGCGCAATCGCGGGACGTTTCGAATTTGGCAGCTGGGCTCTGCCAGTCACATAGGCATTGTTGCATCATAACTAACCAAGGCTTTTGCAGAGCGCGAATGTCTGTGCGGCAGCGAATGCAGTTCCAAGGGACAGTGAAAACCAGGTAGACCTTTCATGCTGGCAGCATTCGTGTGGGCGTAATCGCTGGACGTTTCGAATTTGGCAGCCGGGCTCTGCGACAGTCACATAAGCATTGTTGCATCATACCCAACCAAACATCTTGCAGAGGGCGAATGTCTGTGCGGCAGCGAATGCAGTTCCAAGGGACAGTGAAAACCAGGTAGAGCTTTCAGTGCTGGCATCTTTCGTGTGGACTCAATCGCTGGACGTTTCGAATTTGGCAGCCGGGCTCTGCGACAGTCACATAGGCATTGTTGCATCAAAACCAACCAAAGCTCTTGCAGAGCGCAAATGTCTGTGTGGCAGCGAATGCAGTTCCAAGGGACAGTGAAAACCAGGTAGAGCTTTCAGTGCTGGCAGCTTTCGTGTGGGCGCAATCGCGGGACGTTTCGAATTTGGCAGCCGGGCTCTGCGACAGTCACATAGGCATTGTTGCATCATAACCAACCAAGGCATTTGCAGAGCGCGAATGTCTGTGCTACAGCGAATGCAGTTCCAAGGGACAGTGAAAACCAGGTAGAGCTTTCAGTGCTGGCAGCTTTCGTCTGGGCGCAATCTCTGGACGTTTCGAATTTGGCAGCCGGGCTCTGCCAGAGTCACATAGGCATTGTTGCATCATAGCCAACCAAGGCATTTGCAGAGCGCGAATGTCTGTGCGGCAGCGAATGCAGTTCCAAGGGACAGTGAAAACCAGGTAGAGCTTTCAGTGCTGGCAGCTTTCGTGTGGGCGCAATCGCTGGACGTTTCGAATTTGGCAGCCGGGCTCTGCCAGAGTCACATAGGAATTGTTGCATCATAACCAACCAAGGAATTTGCAGAGCGCGAATGTCTGTGTGGCAGCGAATGCAGTTCCAAGGGACAGTGAAAACCAGGTAGAGCTTTCAGTGCTGGCAGCTTTCGTGTGGGCGCTATCGCTGGACGTTTCGAATTTGGCAGCCGGACTCTGCGAGTGTCACATAGGCATTGTTGCATCATAACTAACCAAGGCTTTTGCAGAGCGCGAAAGTCTGTGCGGCAGCGAATGCAGTTCCAAGGGACAGTGAAAACCAGGTAGACCTCTCAGTACTGGCAGCTTTCGTCTGGGCGCAATCGCGGGACGTTTCGAATTTGGCAGCTGGGCTCTGCCAGAGTCACGTAGGCATTGTTGCATCATAAACAACCAAGGCTTTTGCAGAGCGCGAATGTCTGTGCGGCAGCGAATGCAGTTCCAAGGGACAGTGAAAACCAGGTAGACCTTTCAGTGCTGGCAGCTTTCGTGTGGACGCAATCGCTGGACGTTTCGAATTTGGCAGCCGGGCTCTGCGACAGTCACATAGGCATTGTTGCATCATAACCAACCAAAGCTCTTGCAGAGCGCGAATGTCTGTGCGGCAGCGAATGCAGTTCCAAGGGACAGTGAAAACCAGGTAGAGCTTTCAGTGCTGGCAGCTTTCGTGTGGGCGCAATCGCTGGACATTTTGAATTTGGCAGCCGGGCTCTGCCAGAGTCACGTAGGCATTGTTGCATCATAAACAATCAAAGCTCTTGCAGAGCGCGAATGTCTGTGCGGCAGCGAATGCAGTTCCAAGGGACAGTGAAAACCAGGTAGAGCTTTCAGTGCTGGCAGCTTTCGTGTGGGCACAATCGCTGGACGTTTCGAATTTGGCAGCCGGGCTCTGCGACAGTCACATAGGCATTGTTGCATCATAACCAACCAAAGCTCTTGCAGAGGTCGAATGTCTGTGCGGCAGCGAATGCAGTTCCAAGGGACAGTGAAAACCAGGTAGACCTTTCAGTGCTGGCAGCTTTCGTGTGGACGCAATCGCTGGACGTTTCGAATTTGGCAGCCGGGCTCTGCGACAGTCACATAGGCATTGTTGCATCATAACCAACCAAAGGTTTTGCAGAGCGCGAATGTCTGTGCGGCAGCGAATGCAGTTCCAAGGGACAGTGAAAACCAGGTAGAGCTTTCAGTGCTGGCAGCTTTCGTGTGGGCGCAATCTCTGGACGTTTCGAATTTGGCAGCTGGGCTCTGCCAGAGTCACATAGGCATTGTTGCATCATAACTAACCAAGGCTTTTGCAGAGCGCGAATGTCTGTGCGGCAGCGAATGCAGTTCCAAGGGACAGTGAAAACCAGGTAGACCTTTCATGCTGGCAGCATTCGTGTGGGCGTAATCGCTGGATGTTTCGAATTTGGCAGCCGGACTCTGCGAGTGTCACATAGGCATTGTTGCATCATAACTAACCAAGGCTTTTGCAGAGCGCGAATGTCTGTGCGGCAGCGAATGCAGTTCCAAGGGACAGTGAAAACCAGGTAGACCTGTCAGTACTGGCAGCTTTCGTCTGGGCGCAATCGCGGGACGTTTCGAATTTGGCAGCTGGGCTCTGCCAGAGTCACGTAGGCATTGTTGCATGACAAACAACCAAGGCTTTTGCAGAGCGCGAATGTCTGTGCGGCAGCGAATGCAGTTCCAAGGGACAGTGAAAACCAGGTAGACCTTTCATGCTGGCAGCTTTCGTGTGGGCGTAATCGCTGGACGTTTCTAATTTGGCAGCCGGGCTCTGCCAGAGTCACATAGGTATTGTTGCATCATAATCAACCAAGGCATTTGCAGAGCGCGAATGTCTGTGCGGCAGCGAATGCAGTTCCAAGGGACAGTGAAAACCAGGTAGAGCTTTCAGTGCTGGCAGCTTTCGTGTGGGCGCTATCGCTGGACGTTTCGAATTTGGCAGCCGGGCTCTGCCAGAGTCACATAGGCATTGTTGCATCATAACCAACCAAGGCATTTGCAGAGCGCGAATGTCTGTGCGGCAGCGAATGCAGTTCCAAGGGACAGTGAAAACCAGGTAGAGCTTTCAGTGCTGGCAGCTTTCGTGTGGGCGCTATCGCTGGACGTTTCGAATTTGGCAGCCGGACTCTGCGAGTGTCACATAGGCATTGTTGCATCATAACTAACCAAGGCTTTTGCAGAGCGCGAATGTCTGTGCGGCAGCGAATGCAGTTCCAAGGGACAGTGAAAACCAGGTAGACCTTTCATGCTGGCAGCTTTCGTCTGGGCGCAATCGCGGGACGTTTCGAATTTGGCAGCTGGGCTCTGCCAGAGTCACGTAGGCATTGTTGCATCATAAACAACCAAGGCTTTTGCAGAGGGCGAATGTCTGTGCGGCAGCGAATGCAGTTCCAAGGGACAGTGAAAACCAGGTAGACCTTTCAGTGCTGGCAGCTTTCGTGTGGACGCAATCGCTGGACGTTTCGAATTTGGCAGCCGGGCTCTGCGACAGTCACATAGGCATTGTTGCATCATAACGAACCAAAGCTCTTGCAGAGCGCGAATGTCTGTGCGGCAGCGAATGCAGTTCCAAGGGACAGTGAAAACCAGGTAGAGCTTTCAGTGCTGGCAGCTTTCGTGTGGGCGCAATCGCTGGACGTTTCGAATTTGGCAGCCGGGCTCTGCGACAGTCACATAGGCATTGTTGCATCATAACCAAACAAGGCTTTTGCAGAGCGCGAATGTCTGTGCGGCAGCAAATGCAGTTCCAAGGGACAGTGAAAACCAGGTAGAGCTTGCAGTGCTGGCAGCTGTCGTGTGGGCGCAATCTCTGGACGTTTCGAATTTGGCAGCTGGGCTCTGCCAGAGTCACATAGGCATTGTTGCATCATAACTAACCAAGGCTTTTGCAGAGCGCGAATGTCTGTGCAGCAGCGAATGCAGTTCCAAGGGACAGTGAAAACCAGGTAGACCTTTCAGTGCTGGCAGCTTTCGTGTGGACGCAATCGCTGGACGTTTCGAATTTGGCAGCCGGGTTCTGCGAGTGTCACATAGGCATTGTTGCATCATAACTAACCAAAGCTCTTGCAGAGCGCGAATGTCTGTGCGGCAGCGAATGCAGTTCCAAGGGACAGTGAAAACCAGGTAGAGCTTTCAGTGCTGGCATCTTTCGTGTGGACTCAGTCACTGGACGTTTCGAATTTGGCAGCCGGGCTCTGCGACAGTCACATAGGCATTGTTGCATCATAACCAACCAAAGCTGTTGCAGAGCACGAATGTCTGTGCGGCAGCGAATGCAGTTCCAAGGGACAGTGAAAACCAGGTAGAGCTTTCAGTGCTGGCAGCTTTCGTGTGGGCGCTATCGCTGGACGTTTCGAATTTGGCAGCTGGGCTCTGCCAGAGTCACATAGGCATTGTTGCATCATAACTAACCAAGGCTTTTGCAGAGCGCGAATGTCTGTGCGGCAGCGAATGCAGTTCCAAGGGACAGTGAAAACCAGGTAGACCTCTCAGTACTGGCAGCTTTCGTCTGGGCGCAATCGCGGGACGTTTCGAATTTGGCAGCTGGGCTCTGCCAGAGTCACGTAGGCATTGTTGCATCATAAACAACCAAGGCTTTTGCAGAGCGCGAATGTCTGTGCGGCAGCGAATGCAGTTCCAAGGGACAGTGAAAACCAGGTAGACCTTTCATGCTGGCAGCTTTCGTGTGGGCGTAATCGCTGGACGTTTCTAATTTGGCAGCCGGGCTCTGCCAGAGTCACATAGGCATTGTTGCATCATAACCAACCAAGACATTTGCAGAGCGCGAATGTCTGTGCGGCAGCGAATGCAGTTCCAAGGGACAGTGAAAACCAGGTAGACCTTTCAGTGCTGGCAGCTTTCGTGTGGGCGCTATCGCTGGACGTTTCGAATTTGGCAGCCGTGCTCTGCGACAGTCACATAGGCATTGTTGCATCATAACCAACCAAGGCATTTGCAGAGCGCGAATGTCTGTGCGGCAGCGAATGCAGTTCCAAGGGACAGTGAAAACCAGGTAGAGCTTTCAGTGCTGGCAGCTTTCGTGTGGGCGCTATCGCTGGACGTTTCGAATTTGGCAGCCGGACTCTGCGAGTGTCACATAGGCATTGTTGCATCATAACTAACCAAGGCTTTTGCAGAGCGCGAATGTCTGTGCGGCAGCGAATGCAGTTCCAAGGGACAGTGAAAACCAGGTAGACCTTTCATGCTGGCAGCTTTCGTCTGGGCGCAATCGCGGGACGTTTCGAATTTGGCAGCTGGGCTCTGCCAGAGTCACGTAGGCATTGTTGCATCATAAACAACCAAGGCTTTTGCAGAGGGCGAATGTCTGTGCGGCAGCGAATGCAGTTCCAAGGGACAGTGAAAACCAGGTAGACCTTTCAGTGCTGGCAGCTTTCGTGTGGACGCAATCGCTGGACGTTTCGAATTTGGCAGCCGGGCTCTGCGACAGTCACATAGGCATTGTTGCATCATAACCAACCAAAGCTCTTGCAGAGCGCGAATGTCTGTGCGGCAGCGAATGCAGTTCCAAGGGACAGTGAAAACCAGGTAGAGCTTTCAGTGCTGGCAGCTTTCGTGTGGGCGCAATCGCTGGACGTTTCGAATTTGGCAGCCGGGCTCTGCGACAGTCACATAGGCATTGTTGCATCATAACCAACCAAGGCTTTTGCAGAGCGCGAATGTCTGTGCGGCAGCAAATGCAGTTCCAAGGGACAGTGAAAACCAGGTAGACCTTTCAGTGCTGGCAGCTTTCGTGTGGGCGCAATCTCTGGACGTTTCGAATTTGGCAGCTGGGCTCTGCCAGAGTCACATAGGCATTGTTGCATCATAAGTAACCAAGGCTTTTGCAGAGCGCGAATGTCTGTGCGGCAGCGAATGCAGTTCCAAGGGACAGTGAAAACCAGGTAGAGCTTGCAGTGCTGGCAGCTTTCGTGTGGGCGCTATCGCTGGACGTTTCGAATTTGGCAGCCGGACTCTGCGAGTGTCACATAGGCATTGTTGCATCATAACTAACCAAGGCTTTTGCAGAGCGCGAATGTCTGTGCAGCAGCGAATGCAGTTCCAAGGGACAGTGAAAACCAGGTAGACCTTTCAGTGCTGGCAGCTTTCGTGTGGACGCAATCGCTGGACGTTTCGAATTTGGCAGCCGGGTTCTGCGAGTGTCACATAGGCATTGTTGCATCATAACCAACCAAAGCTCTTGCAGAGCGCGAATGTCTGTGCGGCAGCGAATGCAGTTCCAAGGGACAGTGAAAACCAGGTAGAGCTTTCAGTGCTGGCATCTTTCGTGTGGACTCAGTCACTGGACGTTTCGAATTTGGCAGCCGGGCTCTGCGACAGTCACATAGGCATTGTTGCATCATAACCAACCAAAGCTGTTGCAGAGCACGAATGTCTGTGCGGCAGCGAATGCAGTTCCAAGGGACAGTGAAAACCAGGTAGAGCTTTCAGTGCTGGCAGCTTTCGTGTGGGCGCTATCGCTGGACGTTTCGAATTTGGCAGCCGGGCTCTGCCAGAGTCACATAGGCATTGTTGCATCATAGCCAACCAAGGAATTTGCAGAGCGCGAATGTCTGTGCGGCAGCGAATGCAGTTCCGAGGGACAGTGAAAACCAGGTAGAGCTTGCAGTGCTGGCAGCTTTCGTGTGGGCGCTATCGCTGGACGTTTCGAATTTGGCAGCCGGACTCTGCGAGTGTCACATAGGCATTGTTGCATCATAACTAACCAAGGCTTTTGCAGAGCGCGAATGTCTGTGCGGCAGCGAATGCAGTTCCAAGGGACAGTGAAAACCAGGTAGACCTCTCAGTACTGGCAGCTTTCGTCTGGGCGCAATCGCGGGACGTTTCGAATTTGGCAGCTGGGCTCTGCCAGAGTCACGTAGGCATTGTTGCATCTTAAACAACCAAGGCTTTTGCAGAGCGCGAATGTCTGTGCGGCAGTGAATGCAGTTCCAAGGGACAGTGAAAACCAGGTAGACCTTTCAGTGCTGGCAGCTTTCATGTGGACGCAATCGCTGGACGTTTCGAATTTGGCAGCCGGGCTCTGCCAGAGTCACGTAGGCATTGTTGCAACATAAACAATCAAATCTCTTGCAGAGCGCGAATGTCTGTGCGGCAGCGAATGCAGTTCCAAGGGACAGTGAAAACCAGGTAGAGCTTTCAGTGCTGGCAGCTTTCGTGTGGACGCAATCGCTGGACGTTTCGAATTTGGCAGCCGGGCTCTGCGACAGTCACATAGGCATTGTTGCATCATAACCAACCAAAGCTATTGCAGAGCGCGAATGTCTGTGCGGCAGCGAATGCAGTTCCAAGGGACAGTGAAAACCAGGTAGAGCTTTCAGTGCTGGCAGCTTTCGTGTGGGCGCAATCGCGGGACGTTTCGAATTTGGCAGCTGGGCTCTGCCAGAGTCACATAGGCATTGTTGCATCATAACTAACCAAGGCTTTTGCAGAGCGCGAATGTCTGTGCGGCAGCGAATGCAGTTCCAAGGGACAGTGAAAACCAGGTAGACCTTTCATGCTGGCAGCATTCGTGTGGGCGTAATCGCTGGACGTTTCGAATTTGGCAGCCGGGCTCTGCGACAGTCACATAAGCATTGTTGCATCATACCCAACCAAACGTCTTGCAGAGGGCGAATGTCTGTGCGGCAGCGAATGCAGTTCCAAGGGACAGTGAAAACCAGGTAGAGCTTTCAGTGCTGGCATCTTTCGTGTGGACTCAATCGCTGGACGTTTCGAATTTGGCAGCCGGGCTCTGCGACAGTCACATAGGCATTGTTGCATCAAAACCAACCAAAGCTCTTGCAGAGCGCAAATGTCTGTGTGGCAGCGAATGCATTTCCAAGGGACAGTGAAAACCAGGTAGAGCTTTCAGTGCTGGCAGCTTTCGTGTGGGCGCAATCGCGGGACGTTTCGAATTTGGCAGCCGGGCTCTGCGACAGTCACATAGGCATTGTTGCATCATAACCAACCAAGGCATTTGCAGAGCGCGAATGTCTGTGCTGCAGCGAATGCAGTTCCAAGGGACAGTGAAAACCAGGTAGAGCTTTCAGTGCTGGCAGCTTTCGTCTGGGCGCAATCTCTGGACGTTTCGAATTTGGCAGCCGGGCTCTGCCAGAGTCACATAGGCATTGTTGCATCATAGCCAACCAAGGCATTTGCAGAGCGCGAATGTCTGTGCGGCAGCGAATGCAGTTCCAAGGGACAGTGAAAACCAGGTAGAGCTTTCAGTGCTGGCAGCTTTCGTGTGGGCGCAATCGCTGGACGTTTCGAATTTGGCAGCCGGGCTCTGCCAGAGTCACATAGGAATTGTTGCATCATAACCAACCAAGGAATTTGCAGAGCGCGAATGTCTGTGTGGCAGCGAATGCAGTTCCAAGGGACAGTGAAAACCAGGTAGAGCTTGCAGTGCTGGCAGCTTTCGTGTGGGCGCTATCGCTGGACGTTTCGAATTTGGCAGCTGGACTCTGCCAGAGTCACATAGGCATTGTTGCATCATAACTAACCAAGGCTTTTGCAGAGCGCGAATGTCTGTGCGGCAGCGAATGCAGTTCCAAGGGACAGTGAAAACCAGGTAGACCTTTCATGCTGGCAGCATTCGTGTGGGCGTAATCGCTCGAAGTTTCGAATTTGGCAGCCGGGCTCTGCGAGTGTCACATAGGCATTGTTGCATCATAACTAACCAAGGCTTTTGCAGAGCGCGAATGTCTGTGCGGCAGCGAATGCAGTTCCAAGGGACAGTGAAAACCAGGTAGAGCTTTCAGTGCTGGCATCTTTCGTGTGGACTCAGTCGCTGGACCTTTCGAATTTGGCAGCCGGGCTCTGCGACAGTCACATAGGCATTGTTGCATCATAAGTAACCAAGGCTTTTGCAGAGCGCGAATGTCTGTGCGGCAGCGAATGCAGTTCCAAGGGACAGTGAAAACCAGGTAGACCTTTCATGCTGGCAGCATTCGTGTGGGCGTAATCGCTGGATGTTTCGAATTTGGCAGCTGGACTCTGCGAGTGTCACATAGGCATTGTTGCATCATAACTAACCAAGGCTTTTGCAGAGCGCGAATGTCTGTGCAGCAGCGAATGCAGTTCCAAGGGACAGTGAAAACCAGGTAGACCTTTCAGTGCTGGCAGCTTTCGTGTGGACGCAATCGCTGGACGTTTCGAATTTGGCAGCCGGGTTCTGCGAGTGTCACATAGGCATTGTTGCATCATAACTAACCAAAGCTCTTGCAGAGCGCGAATGTCTGTGCGGCAGCGAATGCAGTTCCAAGGGACAGTGAAAACCAGGTAGAGCTTTCAGTGCTGGCATCTTTCGTGTGGACTCAGTCACTGGACGTTTCGAATTTGGCAGCCGGGCTCTGCGACAGTCACATAGGCATTGTTGCATCATAACCAACCAAAGCTGTTGCAGAGCACGAATGTCTGTGCGGCAGCGAATGCAGTTCCAAGGGACAGTGAAAACCAGGTAGAGCTTTCAGTGCTGGCAGCTTTCGTGTGGGCGCTATCGCTGGACGTTTCGAATTTGGCAGCTGGGCTCTGCCAGAGTCACATAGGCATTGTTGCATCATAACTAACCAAGGCTTTTGCAGAGCGCGAATGTCTGTGCGGCAGCGAATGCAGTTCCAAGGGACAGTGAAAACCAGGTAGACCTCTCAGTACTGGCAGCTTTCGTCTGGGCGCAATCGCGGGACGTTTCGAATTTGGCAGCTGGGCTCTGCCAGAGTCACGTAGGCATTGTTGCATCATAAACAACCAAGGCTTTTGCAGAGCGCGAATGTCTGTGCGGCAGCGAATGCAGTTCCAAGGGACAGTGAAAACCAGGTAGACCTTTCATGCTGGCAGCTTTCGTGTGGGCGTAATCGCTGGACGTTTCTAATTTGGCAGCCGGGCTCTGCCAGAGTCACATAGGCATTGTTGCATCATAACCAACCAAGACATTTGCAGAGCGCGAATGTCTGTGCGGCAGCGAATGCAGTTCCAAGGGACAGTGAAAACCAGGTAGACCTTTCAGTGCTGGCAGCTTTCGTGTGGGCGCTATCGCTGGACGTTTCGAATTTGGCAGCCGTGCTCTGCGACAGTCACATAGGCATTGTTGCATCATAACCAACCAAGGCATTTGCAGAGCGCGAATGTCTGTGCGGCAGCGAATGCAGTTCCAAGGGACAGTGAAAACCAGGTAGAGCTTTCAGTGCTGGCAGCTTTCGTGTGGGCGCTATCGCTGGACGTTTCGAATTTGGCAGCCGGACTCTGCGAGTGTCACATAGGCATTGTTGCATCATAACTAACCAAGGCTTTTGCAGAGCGCGAATGTCTGTGCGGCAGCGAATGCAGTTCCAAGGGACAGTGAAAACCAGGTAGACCTTTCATGCTGGCAGCTTTCGTCTGGGCGCAATCGCGGGACGTTTCGAATTTGGCAGCTGGGCTCTGCCAGAGTCACGTAGGCATTGTTGCATCATAAACAACCAAGGCTTTTGCAGAGGGCGAATGTCTGTGCGGCAGCGAATGCAGTTCCAAGGGACAGTGAAAACCAGGTAGACCTTTCAGTGCTGGCAGCTTTCGTGTGGACGCAATCGCTGGACGTTTCGAATTTGGCAGCCGGGCTCTGCGACAGTCACATAGGCATTGTTGCATCATAAACAACCAAAGCTCTTGCAGAGCGCGAATGTCTGTGCGGCAGCGAATGCAGTTCCAAGGGACAGTGAAAACCAGGTAGAGCTTTCAGTGCTGGCAGCTTTCGTGTGGGCGCAATCGCTGGACGTTTCGAATTTGGCAGCCGGGCTCTGCGACAGTCACATAGGCATTGTTGCATCATAACCAACCAAGGCTTTTGCAGAGCGCGAATGTCTGTGCGGCAGCAAATGCAGTTCCAAGGGACAGTGAAAACCAGGTAGACCTTTCAGTGCTGGCAGCTTTCGTGTGGGCGCAATCTCTGGACGTTTCGAATTTGGCAGCTGGGCTCTGCCAGAGTCACATAGGCATTGTTGCATCATAAGTAACCAAGGCTTTTGCAGAGCGCGAATGTCTGTGCGGCAGCGAATGCAGTTCCAAGGGACAGTGAAAACCAGGTAGAGCTTGCAGTGCTGGCAGCTTTCGTGTGGGCGCTATCGCTGGACGTTTCGAATTTGGCAGCCGGACTCTGCGAGTGTCACATAGGCATTGTTGCATCATAACTAACCAAGGCTTTTGCAGAGCGCGAATGTCTGTGCAGCAGCGAATGCAGTTCCAAGGGACAGTGAAAACCAGGTAGACCTTTCAGTGCTGGCAGCTTTCGTGTGGACGCAATCGCTGGACGTTTCGAATTTGGCAGCCGGGTTCTGCGAGTGTCACATAGGCATTGTTGCATCATAACCAACCAAAGCTCTTGCAGAGCGCGAATGTCTGTGCGGCAGCGAATGCAGTTCCAAGGGACAGTGAAAACCAGGTAGAGCTTTCAGTGCTGGCATCTTTCGTGTGGACTCAGTCACTGGACGTTTCGAATTTGGCAGCCGGGCTCTGCGACAGTCACATAGGCATTGTTGCATCATAACCAACCAAAGCTGTTGCAGAGCACGAATGTCTGTGCGGCAGCGAATGCAGTTCCAAGGGACAGTGAAAACCAGGTAGAGCTTTCAGTGCTGGCAGCTTTCGTGTGGGCGCTATCGCTGGACGTTTCGAATTTGGCAGCCGGGCTCTGCCAGAGTCACATAGGCATTGTTGCATCATAGCCAACCAAGGAATTTGCAGAGCGCGAATGTCTGTGCGGCAGCGAATGCAGTTCCGAGGGACAGTGAAAACCAGGTAGAGCTTGCAGTGCTGGCAGCTTTCGTGTGGGCGCTATCGCTGGACGTTTCGAATTTGGCAGCCGGACTCTGCGAGTGTCACATAGGCATTGTTGCATCATAACTAACCAAGGCTTTTGCAGAGCGCGAATGTCTGTGCGGCAGCGAATGCAGTTCCAAGGGACAGTGAAAACCAGGTAGACCTCTCAGTACTGGCAGCTTTCGTCTGGGCGCAATCGCGGGACGTTTCGAATTTGGCAGCTGGGCTCTGCCAGAGTCACGTAGGCATTGTTGCATCTTAAACAACCAAGGCTTTTGCAGAGCGCGAATGTCTGTGCGGCAGTGAATGCAGTTCCAAGGGACAGTGAAAACCAGGTAGACCTTTCAGTGCTGGCAGCTTTCATGTGGACGCAATCGCTGGACGTTTCGAATTTGGCAGCCGGGCTCTGCCAGAGTCACGTAGGCATTGTTGCAACATAAACAATCAAATCTCTTGCAGAGCGCGAATGTCTGTGCGGCAGCGAATGCAGTTCCAAGGGACAGTGAAAACCAGGTAGAGCTTTCAGTGCTGGCAGCTTTCGTGTGGACGCAATCGCTGGACGTTTCGAATTTGGCAGCCGGGCTCTGCGACAGTCACATAGGCATTGTTGCATCATAACCAACCAAAGCTATTGCAGAGCGCGAATGTCTGTGCGGCAGCGAATGCAGTTCCAAGGGACAGTGAAAACCAGGTAGAGCTTTCAGTGCTGGCAGCTTTCGTGTGGGCGCAATCGCGGGACGTTTCGAATTTGGCAGCTGGGCTCTGCCAGAGTCACATAGGCATTGTTGCATCATAACTAACCAAGGCTTTTGCAGAGCGCGAATGTCTGTGCGGCAGCGAATGCAGTTCCAAGGGACAGTGAAAACCAGGTAGACCTTTCATGCTGGCAGCATTCGTGTGGGCGTAATCGCTGGACGTTTCGAATTTGGCAGCCGGGCTCTGCGACAGTCACATAAGCATTGTTGCATCATACCCAACCAAACGTCTTGCAGAGGGCGAATGTCTGTGCGGCAGCGAATGCAGTTCCAAGGGACAGTGAAAACCAGGTAGAGCTTTCAGTGCTGGCATCTTTCGTGTGGACTCAATCGCTGGACGTTTCGAATTTGGCAGCCGGGCTCTGCGACAGTCACATAGGCATTGTTGCATCAAAACCAACCAAAGCTCTTGCAGAGCGCAAATGTCTGTGTGGCAGCGAATGCATTTCCAAGGGACAGTGAAAACCAGGTAGAGCTTTCAGTGCTGGCAGCTTTCGTGTGGGCGCAATCGCGGGACGTTTCGAATTTGGCAGCCGGGCTCTGCGACAGTCACATAGGCATTGTTGCATCATAACCAACCAAGGCATTTGCAGAGCGCGAATGTCTGTGCTGCAGCGAATGCAGTTCCAAGGGACAGTGAAAACCAGGTAGAGCTTTCAGTGCTGGCAGCTTTCGTCTGGGCGCAATCTCTGGACGTTTCGAATTTGGCAGCCGGGCTCTGCCAGAGTCACATAGGCATTGTTGCATCATAGCCAACCAAGGCATTTGCAGAGCGCGAATGTCTGTGCGGCAGCGAATGCAGTTCCAAGGGACAGTGAAAACCAGGTAGAGCTTTCAGTGCTGGCAGCTTTCGTGTGGGCGCAATCGCTGGACGTTTCGAATTTGGCAGCCGGGCTCTGCCAGAGTCACATAGGAATTGTTGCATCATAACCAACCAAGGAATTTGCAGAGCGCGAATGTCTGTGTGGCAGCGAATGCAGTTCCAAGGGACAGTGAAAACCAGGTAGAGCTTGCAGTGCTGGCAGCTTTCGTGTGGGCGCTATCGCTGGACGTTTCGAATTTGGCAGCTGGACTCTGCCAGAGTCACATAGGCATTGTTGCATCATAACTAACCAAGGCTTTTGCAGAGCGCGAATGTCTGTGCGGCAGCGAATGCAGTTCCAAGGGACAGTGAAAACCAGGTAGACCTTTCATGCTGGCAGCATTCGTGTGGGCGTAATCGCTCGAAGTTTCGAATTTGGCAGCCGGGCTCTGCGAGTGTCACATAGGCATTGTTGCATCATAACTAACCAAGGCTTTTGCAGAGCGCGAATGTCTGTGCGGCAGCGAATGCAGTTCCAAGGGACAGTGAAAACCAGGTAGAGCTTTCAGTGCTGGCATCTTTCGTGTGGACTCAGTCGCTGGACCTTTCGAATTTGGCAGCCTGGCTCTGCGACAGTCACATAGGCATTGTTGCATCATAACCAACCAAAGCTGTTGCAGAGCGCGAATGTCTGTGCGGCAGCGAATGCAGTTCCAAGGGACAGTGAAAACCAGGTAGACCTTTCAGTGCTGGCAGCTTTCGTGTGGGCGCAATCGCTGGACGTTTCGAATTTGGCAGCCGGGCTCTTCGACAGTCACATAGGCATTGTTGCATCATAACCAACCAAAGCTCTTGCAGAGCGCAAATGTCTGTGCGGCAGCGAATGCAGTTCCAAGGGACAGTGAAAACCAGGTAGAGCTTTCAGTGCTGGCAGCTTTCGTGTGGGCGCAATCGCTGGACGTTTCGAATTTGGCAGCCGGGCTCGGCCAGAGTCACATAGGCATTGTTGCATCATAACCAACCAAAGCTTTTGCATAGCGTGAATGTCTGTGCGGCAGCGAATGCAGTTCCAAGGGACAGTGAAAACCAGGTAGACCTTTCAGTGCTGGGAGCTTTCGTGTGGGCGCAATCTCTGGACGTTTCGAATTTGGCAGCCGGGCTCTGCGACAGTCACATAGGCATTGTTGCATCATAACCAACCAAGGCATTTGCAGAGCGCGAATGTCTGTGCGGCAGCGAATGCAGTTCCAAGGGACAGTGAAAACCAGGTAGAGCTTTCAGTGCTGGCAGCTTTCGTGTGGGCGCTATCGCTGGACGTTTCGAATTTGGCAGCCGGGCTCTGCCAGAGTCACATAGGCATTGTTGCATCATAGCCAACCAAGGCATTTGCAGAGAGCGAATGTCTGTGCGGCAGCGAATGCAGTTCCAAGGGACAGTGAAAACCAGGTAGAGCTTGCAGTGCTGGCAGCTTTCGTGTGGGCGCTATCGCTGGACGTTTCGAATTTGGCAGCCGGACTCTGCGAGTGTCACATAGGCATTGTTGCATCATAACTAACCAAGGCTTTTGCAGAGCGCGAATGTCTGTGCGGCAGCGAATGCAGTTCCAAGGGACAGTGAAAACCAGGTAGACCTTTCAGTGCTGGCAGCTTTCGTGTGGGCGCAATCGCTGGACGTTTCGAATTTGGCAGCCGGGCTCTTCGACAGTCACATAGGCATTGTTGCATCATAACCAACCAAAGCTCTTGCAGAGCGCAAATGTCTGTGCGGCAGCGAATGCAGTTCCAAGGGACAGTGAAAACCAGGTAGAGCTTTCAGTGCTGGCAGCTTTCGTGTGGGCGCAATCGCTGGACGTTTCGAATTTGGCAGCCGGGCTCAGCCAGAGTCACATAGGCATTGTTGCATCATAACCAACCAAAGCTTTTGCATAGCGTGAATGTCTGTGCGGCAGCAAATGCAGTTCAAAGGGACAGTGAAAACCAGGTAGACCTTTCAGTGCTGGGAACTTTCGTGTGGGCGCAATCGCTGGACGTTTCGAATTTGGCAGCCGGGCTCTGCGACAGTCACATAGGCATTGTTGCATCATAACCAACCAAGGCATTTGCAGAGCGCGAATGTCTGTGCGGCAGCGAATGCAGTTCCAAGGGACAGTGAAAACCAGGTAGAGCTTTCAGTGCTGGCAGCTTTCGTGTGGGCGCTATCGCTGGACGTTTCGAATTTGGCAGCCGGGCTCTGCCAGATTCACATAGGCATTGTTGCATCATAGCCAACCAAGGCATTTGCAGAGCGCGAATGTCTGTGTGGCAGCGAACGCAGTTCCAAGGGACAGTGAAAACCAGGTAGAGCTTGCAGTGCTGGCAGCTTTCGTGTGGGCGCTATCGCTGGACGTTTCGAATTTGGCAGCCGGACTCTGCGAGTGTCACATAGGCATTGTTGCATCATAACTAACCAAGGCTTTTGCAGAGCGCGAATGTCTGTGCGGCAGCGAATGCAGTTCCAAGGGACAGTGAAAACCAGGTAGACCTCTCAGTACTGGCAGCTTTCGTCTGGGCGCAATCGCGGGACGTTTCGAATTTGGCAGCTGGGCTCTGCCAAGGTCACGTAGGCATTGTTGCATCATAAACAACCAAGGCTTTTGCAGAGCGCGAATGTCTGTGCGGCAGCGAATGCAGTTCCAAGGGACAGTGAAAACCAGGTAGACCTTTCAGTGTTGGCAGCTTTCATGTGGACGCAATCGCTGGACGTTTCGAATTTGGCAGCCGGGCTCTGCGACAGTCACATAGGCATTGTTGCATCATAACCAACCAAAGCTCTTGCAGAGCGCGAATGTCTGTGCGGCAGCGAATGCAGTTCCAAGGGACAGTGAAAACCAGGTAGAGCTTTCAGTGCTGGCAGCTTTCGTGTGGGCGCAATCGCTGGACGTTTTGAATTAGGCAGCCGGGCTCTGCCAGAGTCACGTAGGCATTGTTGCATCATAAACAATCAAAGCTCTTGCAGAGCGCGAATGTCTGTGCGGCAGCGAATGCAGTTCCAAGGGACAGTGAAAACCAGGTAGAGCTTTCAGTGCTGGCAGCTTTCGTGTGGGCGCAATCGCTGGACGTTTCGAATTTGGCAGCCGGGCTCTGCGACAGTCACATAGGCATTGTTGCATCATAACCAACCAAAGGTTTTGCAGAGCGCGAATGTCTGTGCGGCAGCGAATGCAGTTCCAAGGGACAGTGAAAACCAGGTAGAGCTTGCAGTGCTGGCAGCTTTCGTGTGGGCGCAATCTCTGGACGTTTCGAATTTGGCAGCTGGGCTCTGCCAGAGTCACATAGGCATTGTTGCATCATAACTAACCAAGGCTTTTGCAGAGCGCGAATGTCTGTGCGGCAGCGAATGCAGTTCCAAGGGACAGTGAAAACCAGGTAGACCTTTCATGCTGGCAGCATTCGTGTGGGCGTAATCGCTGGACGTTTCGAATTTGGCAGCCGGGCTCTGCGACAGTCACATAGGCATTGTTGCATCATAAGTAACCAAGGCTTTTGCAGAGCGCGAATGTCTGTGCGGCAGCGAATGCAGTTCCAAGGGACAGTGAAAACCAGGTAGAGCTTTCAGTGCTGGCATCTTTCGTGTGGACTCAGTCGCTGGACGTTTCGAATTTGGCAGCCGGGCTCTGCGACAGTCACATAGGCATTGTTGCATCATAACCAACCAAAGCTGTTGCAGAGCGCGAATGTCTGTGCGGCAGCGAATGCAGTTCCAAGGGACAGTGAAAACCAGGTAGACCTTTCAGTGCTGGCAGCTTTCGTGTGGGCGCAGTCGCTGGACGTTTCGAATTTGGCAGCCGGGCTCTTCGACAGTCACATAGGCATTGTTGCATCATAACCAACCAAAGCTCTTGCAGAGCGCAAATGTCTGTGCGGCAGCGAATGCAGTTCCAAGGGACAGTGAAAACCAGGTAGAGCTTTCAGTGCTGGCAGCTTTCGTGTGGGCGCAATCGCTGGACGTTTCGAATTTGGCAGCCGGGCTCGGCCAGAGTCACATAGGCATTGTTGCATCATAACCAACCAAAGCTTTTGCATAGCGTGAATGTCTGTGCGGCAGCGAATGCAGTTCCAAGGGACAGTGAAAACCAGGTAGACCTTTCAGTGCTGGGAGCTTTCGTGTGGGCGCAATCTCTGGACGTTTCGAATTTGGCAGCCGGGCTCTGCCAGAGTCACATAGGCATTGTTGCATCATAGCCAACCAAGGCATTTGCAGAGAGCGAATGTCTGTGCGGCAGCGAATGCAGTTCCAAGGGACAGTGAAAACCAGGTAGAGCTTTCAGTGCTGGCAGCTTTCGTGTGGGCGCAATCTCTGGACGTTTCGAATTTGGCAGCTGGGCTCTGCCAGAGTCACATAGGCATTGTTGCATCATAACTAACCAAGGCTTTTGCAGAGCGCGAATGTCTGTGTGGCAGCGAATGCAGTTCCAAGGGACAGTGAAAACCAGGTAGACCTTTCATGCTGGCAGCATTCGTGTGGGCGTAATCGCTGGATGTTTCGAATTTGGCAGCCGGACTCTGCGAGTGTCACATAGGCATTGTTGCATCATAACTAACCAAGGCTTTTGCAGAGCGCGAATGTCTGTGCGGCAGCGAATGCAGTTCCAAGGGACAGTGAAAACCGGGTAGAGCTTTCAGTGCTGGCAGCTTTCGTGTGGGCGCTATCGCTGGACGTTTCGAATTTGGCAGCCGGGCTCTGCCAGAGTCACATAGGCATTGTTGCATCATAGCCAACCAAGGCATTTGCAGAGAGCGAATGTCTGTGCGGCAGCGAATGCAGTTCCAAGGGACAGTGAAAACCAGGTAGAGCTTGCAGTGCTGGCAGCTTTCGTGTGGGCGCTATCGCTGGACGTTTCGAATTTGGCAGCCGGACTCTGCGAGTGTCACATAGGCATTGTTGCATCATAACCAACCAAAGCTCTTGCAGAGCGCGAATGTCTGTGCGGCAGCGAATGCAGTTCCAAGGGACAGTGAAAACCAGGTAGAGCTTTCAGTGCTGGCAGCTTTCGTGTGGGCGGAATCGCTGGACGTTTTGAATTTGGCAGCCGGGCTCTGCCAGAGTCACGTAGGCATTGTTGCATCATAAACAATCAAAGCTCTTGCAGAGCGCGAATGTCTGTGCGGCAGCGAATGCAGTTCCAAGGGACAGTGAAAACCAGGTAGAGCTTTCAGTGCTGGCAGCTTTCGTGTGGGCGCAATCGCTGGACGTTTCGAATTTGGCAGCCGGGCTCTGCGACAGTCACATAGGCATTGTTGCATCATAACCAACCAAGGCTTTTGCAGAGCGCGAATGTCTGTGCGGCAGCAAATGCAGTTCCAAGGGACAGTGAAAACCAGGTAGAGCTTGCAGTGCTGGCAGCTTTCGTGTGGGCGCAATCTCTGGACGTTTCGAATTTGGCAGCTGGGCTCTGCCAGAGTCACATAGGCATTGTTGCATCATAAGTAACCAAGGCTTTTGCAGAGCGCGAATGTCTGTGCGGCAGCGAATGCAGTTCCAAGGGACAGTGAAAACCAGGTAGACCTTTCATGCTGGCAGCATTCGTGTGGGCGTAATCGCTGGATGTTTCGAATTTGGCAGCCGGACTCTGCGAGTGTCACATAGGCATTGTTGCATCATAACTAACCAAGGCTTTTGCAGAGCGCGAATGTCTGTGCAGCAGCGAATGCAGTTCCAAGGGACAGTGAAAACCAGGTAGACCTTTCAGTGCTGGCAGCTTTCGTGTGGACGCAATCGCTGGACGTTTCGAATTTGGCAGCCGGGCTCTGCGACAGTCACATAGGCATTGTTGCATCATAACCAACCAAAGCTGTTGCAGAGCACGAATGTCTGTGCGGCAGCGAATGCAGTTCCAAGGGACAGTGAAAACCAGGTAGAGCTTTCAGTGCTGGCAGCTTTCGTGTGGGCGCTATCGCTGGACGTTTCGAATTTGGCAGCCGGGCTCTGCCAGAGTCACATAGGCATTGTTGCATCATAGCCAACCAAGGCATTTGCAGAGCGCGAATGTCTGTGCGGCAGCGAATGCAGTTCCAAGGGACAGTGAAAACCAGGTAGAGCTTGCAGTGCTGGCAGCTTTCGTGTGGGCGCTATCGCTGGACGTTTCGAATTTGGCAGCCGGACTCTGCGAGTGTCACATAGGCATTGTTGCATCATAACTAACCAAGGCTTTTGCAGAGCGCGAATGTCTGTGCGGCAGCGAATGCAGTTCCAAGGGACAGTGAAAACCAGGTAGACCTTTCAGTGCTGGCAGTTTTCATGTGGACGCAATCGCTGGACGTTTCGAATTTGGCAGCCGGGCTCTGCCAGAGTCACGTAGGCATTGTTGCAACATAAACAATCAAATCTCTTGCAGAGCGCGAATGTCTGTGCGGCAGCGAATGCAGTTCCAAGGGACAGTGAAAACCAGGTAGAGCTTTCAGTGCTGGCAGCTTTCGTGTGGACGCAATCGCTGGACGTTTCGAATTTGGCAGCCGGTCTCTGCGACAGTCACATAGGCATTGTTGCATCATAACCAACCAAAGCTATTGCAGAGCGCGAATGTCTGTGCGGCAGCGAATGCAGTTCCAAGGGACAGTGAAAACCAGGTAGAGCTTTCAGTGCTGGCAGCTTTCGTGTGGGCGCAATCGCAAGACGTTTCGAATTTGGCAGCTGGGCTCTGCCAGTCACATAGGCATTGTTGCATCATAACTAACCAAGGCTTTTGCAGAGCGCGAATGTCTGTGCGGCAGCGAATGCAGTTCCAAGGGACAGTGAAAACCAGGTAGACCTTTCATGCTGGCAGCATTCGTGTGGGCGTAATCGCTGGACGTTTCGAATTTGGCAGCCGGGCTCTGCGACAGTCACATAAGCATTGTTGCATCATACCCAACCAAACATCTTGCAGAGGGCGAATGTCTGTGCGGCAGCGAATGCAGTTCCAAGGGACAGTGAAAACCAGGTAGAGCTTTCAGTGCTGGCATCTTTCGTGTGGACTCAATCGCTGGACGTTTCGAATTTGGCAGCCGGGCTCTGCGACAGTCACATAGGCATTGTTGCATCATAACCAACCAAAGCTCTTGCAGAGCGCAAATGTCTGTGCGGCAGCGAATGCAGTTCCAAGGGACAGTGAAAACCAGGTAGAGCTTTCAGTGCTGGCAGCTTTCGTGTGGGCGCAATCGCTGGACGTTTCGAATTTGGCAGCCGGGCTCGGCCAGAGTCACATAGGCATTGTTGCATCATAACCAACCAAAGCTTTTGCATAGCGTGAATGTCTGTGCGGCAGCGAATGCAGTTCCAAGGGACAGTGAAAACCAGGTAGACCTTTCAGTGCTGGGAGCTTTCGTGTGGGCGCAATCTCTGGACGTTTCGAATTTGGCAGCCGGGCTCTGCCAGAGTCACATAGGCATTGTTGCATCATAGCCAACCAAGGCATTTGCAGAGAGCGAATGTCTGTGCGGCAGCGAATGCAGTTCCAAGGGACAGTGAAAACCAGGTAGAGCTTTCAGTGCTGGCAGCTTTCGTGTGGGCGCAATCTCTGGACGTTTCGAATTTGGCAGCTGGGCTCTGCCAGAGTCACATAGGCATTGTTGCATCATAACTAACCAAGGCTTTTGCAGAGCGCGAATGTCTGTGTGGCAGCGAATGCAGTTCCAAGGGACAGTGAAAACCAGGTAGACCTTTCATGCTGGCAGCATTCGTGTGGGCGTAATCGCTGGATGTTTCGAATTTGGCAGCCGGACTCTGCGAGTGTCACATAGGCATTGTTGCATCATAACTAACCAAGGCTTTTGCAGAGCGCGAATGTCTGTGCGGCAGCGAATGCAGTTCCAAGGGACAGTGAAAACCGGGTAGAGCTTTCAGTGCTGGCAGCTTTCGTGTGGGCGCTATCGCTGGACGTTTCGAATTTGGCAGCCGGGCTCTGCCAGAGTCACATAGGCATTGTTGCATCATAGCCAACCAAGGCATTTGCAGAGAGCGAATGTCTGTGCGGCAGCGAATGCAGTTCCAAGGGACAGTGAAAACCAGGTAGAGCTTGCAGTGCTGGCAGCTTTCGTGTGGGCGCTATCGCTGGACGTTTCGAATTTGGCAGCCGGACTCTGCGAGTGTCACATAGGCATTGTTGCATCATAACCAACCAAAGCTCTTGCAGAGCGCGAATGTCTGTGCGGCAGCGAATGCAGTTCCAAGGGACAGTGAAAACCAGGTAGAGCTTTCAGTGCTGGCAGCTTTCGTGTGGGCGGAATCGCTGGACGTTTTGAATTTGGCAGCCGGGCTCTGCCAGAGTCACGTAGGCATTGTTGCATCATAAACAATCAAAGCTCTTGCAGAGCGCGAATGTCTGTGCGGCAGCGAATGCAGTTCCAAGGGACAGTGAAAACCAGGTAGAGCTTTCAGTGCTGGCAGCTTTCGTGTGGGCGCAATCGCTGGACGTTTCGAATTTGGCAGCCGGGCTCTGCGACAGTCACATAGGCATTGTTGCATCATAACCAACCAAGGCTTTTGCAGAGCGCGAATGTCTGTGCGGCAGCAAATGCAGTTCCAAGGGACAGTGAAAACCAGGTAGAGCTTGCAGTGCTGGCAGCTTTCGTGTGGGCGCAATCTCTGGACGTTTCGAATTTGGCAGCTGGGCTCTGCCAGAGTCACATAGGCATTGTTGCATCATAAGTAACCAAGGCTTTTGCAGAGCGCGAATGTCTGTGCGGCAGCGAATGCAGTTCCAAGGGACAGTGAAAACCAGGTAGACCTTTCATGCTGGCAGCATTCGTGTGGGCGTAATCGCTGGATGTTTCGAATTTGGCAGCCGGACTCTGCGACAGTCACATAGGCATTGTTGCATCATAACTAACCAAGGCTTTTGCAGAGCGCGAATGTCTGTGCAGCAGCGAATGCAGTTCCAAGGGACAGTGAAAACCAGGTAGACCTTTCAGTGCTGGCAGCTTTCGTGTGGACGCAATCGCTGGACGTTTCGAATTTGGCAGCCGGGCTCTGCGACAGTCACATAGGCATTGTTGCATCATAACCAACCAAAGCTGTTGCAGAGCACGAATGTCTGTGCGGCAGCGAATGCAGTTCCAAGGGACAGTGAAAACCAGGTAGAGCTTTCAGTGCTGGCAGCTTTCGTGTGGGCGCTATCGCTGGACGTTTCGAATTTGGCAGCCGGGCTCTGCCAGAGTCACATAGGCATTGTTGCATCATAGCCAACCAAGGCATTTGCAGAGCGCGAATGTCTGTGCGGCAGCGAATGCAGTTCCAAGGGACAGTGAAAACCAGGTAGAGCTTGCAGTGCTGGCAGCTTTCGTGTGGGCGCTATCGCTGGACGTTTCGAATTTGGCAGCCGGACTCTGCGAGTGTCACATAGGCATTGTTGCATCATAACTAACCAAGGCTTTTGCAGAGCGCGAATGTCTGTGCGGCAGCGAATGCAGTTCCAAGGGACAGTGAAAACCAGGTAGACCTCTCAGTACTGGCAGCTTTCGTCTGGGCGCAATCGCGGGACGTTTCGAATTTGGCAGCTGGGCTCTGCCAGAGTCACGTAGGCATTGTTGCATCTTAAACAACCAAGGCTTTTGCAGAGCGCGAATGTCTGTGCGGCAGCGAATGCAGTTCCAAGGGACAGTGAAAACCAGGTAGACCTTTCAGTGCTGGCAGTTTTCATGTGGACGCAATCGCTGGACGTTTCGAATTTGGCAGCCGGGCTCTGCCAGAGTCACGTAGGCATTGTTGCAACATAAACAATCAAATCTCTTGCAGAGCGCGAATGTCTGTGCGGCAGCGAATGCAGTTCCAAGGGACAGTGAAAACCAGGTAGAGCTTTCAGTGCTGGCAGCTTTCGTGTGGACGCAATCGCTGGACGTTTCGAATTTGGCAGCCGGTCTCTGCGACAGTCACATAGGCATTGTTGCATCATAACCAACCAAAGCTATTGCAGAGCGCGAATGTCTGTGCGGCAGCGAATGCAGTTCCAAGGGACAGTGAAAACCAGGTAGAGCTTTCAGTGCTGGCAGCTTTCGTGTGGGCGCAATCGCAAGACGTTTCGAATTTGGCAGCTGGGCTCTGCCAGTCACATAGGCATTGTTGCATCATAACTAACCAAGGCTTTTGCAGAGCGCGAATGTCTGTGCGGCAGCGAATGCAGTTCCAAGGGACAGTGAAAACCAGGTAGACCTTTCATGCTGGCAGCATTCGTGTGGGCGTAATCGCTGGACGTTTCGAATTTGGCAGCCGGGCTCTGCGACAGTCACATAAGCATTGTTGCATCATACCCAACCAAACATCTTGCAGAGGGCGAATGTCTGTGCGGCAGCGAATGCAGTTCCAAGGGACAGTGAAAACCAGGTAGAGCTTTCAGTGCTGGCATCTTTCGTGTGGACTCAATCGCTGGACGTTTCGAATTTGGCAGCCGGGCTCTGCGACAGTCACATAGGCATTGTTGCATCAAAACCAACCAAAGCTCTTGCAGAGCGCAAATGTCTGTGTGGCAGCGAATGCAGTTCCAAGGGACAGTGAAAACCAGGTAGAGCTTTCAGTGCTGGCAGCTTTCGTGTGGGCGCAATCGCGGGACGTTTCGAATTTGGCAGCCGGGCTCTGCGACAGTCACATAGGCATTGTTGCATCATAACCAACCAAGGCATTTGCAGAGCGCGAATGTCTGTGCTGCAGCGAATGCAGTTCCAAGGGACAGTGAAAACCAGGTAGAGCTTTCAGTGCTGGCAGCTTTCGTCTGGGCGCAATCTCTGGACGTTTCGAATTTGGCAGCCGGGCTCTGCCAGAGTCACATAGGCATTGTTGCTTCATAGCCAACCAAGGCATTTGCAGAGCGCGAATGTCTGTGCGGCAGCGAATGCAGTTCCAAGGGACAGTGAAAACCAGGTAGAGCTTTCAGTGCTGGCAGCTTTCGTGTGGGCGCAATCGCTGGACGTTTCGAATTTGGCAGCCGGGCTCTGCCAGAGTCACATAGGAATTGTTGCATCATAACCAACCAAGGAATTTGCAGAGCGCGAATGTCTGTGTGGCAGCGAATGCAGTTCCAAGGGACAGTGAAAACCAGGTAGAGCTTTCAGTGCTGGCAGCTTTCGTGTGGGCGCTATCGCTGGACGTTTCGAATTTGGCAGCCGGACTCTGCGAGTGTCACATAGGCATTGTTGCATCATAACTAACCAAGGCTTTTGCAGAGCGCGAAAGTCTGTGCGGCAGCGAATGCAGTTCCAAGGGACAGTGAAAACCAGGTAGACCTCTCAGTACTGGCAGCTTTCGTCTGGGCGCAATCGCGGGACGTTTCGAATTTGGCAGCTGGGCTCTGCCAGAGTCACGTAGGCATTGTTGCATCATAAACAACCAAGGCTTTTGCAGAGCGCGAATGTCTGTGCGGCAGCGAATGCAGTTCCAAGGGACAGTGAAAACCAGGTAGACCTTTCAGTGCTGGCAGCTTTCGTGTGGACGCAATCGCTGGACGTTTCGAATTTGGCAGCCGGGCTCTGCGACAGTCACATAGGCATTGTTGCATCATAACCAAACAAAGCTCTTGCAGAGCGCGAATGTCTGTGCGGCAGCGAATGCAGTTCCAAGGGACAGTGAAAACCAGGTAGAGCTTTCAGTGCTGGCAGCTTTCGTGTGGGCGCAATCGCTGGACGTTTTGAATTTGGCAGCCGGGCTCTGCGACAGTCACATAGGCATTGTTGCATCATAACCAACCAAAGCTCTTGCAGAGGTCGAATGTCTGTGCGGCAGCGAATGCAGTTCCAAGGGACAGTGAAAACCAGGTAGACCTTTCAGTGCTGGCAGCTTTCGTGTGGACGCAATCGCTGGACGTTTCGAATTTGGCAGCCGGGCTCTGCGACAGTCACATAGGCATTGTTGCATCATAACCAACCAAAGGTTTTGCAGAGCGCGAATGTCTGTGCGGCAGCGAATGCAGTTCCAAGGGACAGTGAAAACCAGGTAGAGCTTTCAGTGCTGGCAGCTTTCGTGTGGGCGCAATCTCTGGACGTTTCGAATTTGGCAGCTGGGCTCTGCCAGAGTCACATAGGCATTGTTGCATCATAACTAACCAAGGCTTTTGCAGAGCGCGAATGTCTGTGCGGCAGCGAATGCAGTTCCAAGGGACAGTGAAAACCAGGTAGACCTTTCAGTGCTGGCAGCTTTCGTGTGGGCGCAATCGCGGGACGTTTCGAATTTGGCAGCTGGGCTCTGCCAGTCACATAGGCATTGTTGCATCATAACTAACCAAGGCTTTTGCAGAGCGCGAATGTCTGTGCGGCAGCGAATGCAGTTCCAAGGGACAGTGAAAACCAGGTAGACCTTTCATGCTGGCAGCATTCGTGTGGGCGTAATCGCTGGACGTTTCGAATTTGGCAGCCGGGCTCTGCGACAGTCACATAAGCATTGTTGCATCATACCCAACCAAACATCTTGCAGAGGGCGAATGTCTGTGCGGCAGCGAATGCAGTTCCAAGGGACAGTGAAAACCAGGTAGAGCTTTCAGTGCTGGCATCTTTCGTGTGGACTCAATCGCTGGACGTTTCGAATTTGGCAGCCGGGCTCTGCGACAGTCACATAGGCATTGTTGCATCAAAACCAACCAAAGCTCTTGCAGAGCGCAAATGTCTGTGTGGCAGCGAATGCAGTTCCAAGGGACAGTGAAAACCAGGTAGAGCTTTCAGTGCTGGCAGCTTTCGTGTGGGCGCAATCGCGGGACGTTTCGAATTTGGCAGCCGGGCTCTGCGACAGTCACATAGGCATTGTTGCATCATAACCAACCAAGGCATTTGCAGAGCGCGAATGTCTGTGCTGCAGCGAATGCAGTTCCAAGGGACAGTGAAAACCAGGTAGAGCTTTCAGTGCTGGCAGCTTTCGTCTGGGCGCAATCTCTGGACGTTTCGAATTTGGCAGCCGGGCTCTGCCAGAGTCACATAGGCATTGTTGCATCATAGCCAACCAAGGCATTTGCAGAGCGCGAATGTCTGTGCGGCAGCGAATGCAGTTCCAAGGGACAGTGAAAACCAGGTAGAGCTTTCAGTGCTGGCAGCTTTCGTGTGGGCGCTATCGCTGGACGTTTCGAATTTGGCAGCCGGGCTCTGCCAGAGTCACATAGGCATTGTTGCATCATAGCCAACCAAGGCATTTGCAGAGCGCGAATGTCTGTGCGGCAGCGAATGCAGTTCCAAGGGACAGTGAAAACCAGGTAGAGCTTGCAGTGCTGGCAGCTTTCGTGTGGGCGCTATCGCTGGACGTTTCGAATTTGGCAGCCGGACTCTGCGAGTGTCACATAGGCATTGTTGCATCATAACTAACCAAGGCTTTTGCAGAGCGCGAATGTCTGTGCGGCAGCGAATGCAGTTCCAAGGGACAGTGAAAACCAGGTAGACCTCTCAGTACTGGCAGCTTTCGTCTGGGCGCAATCGCGGGACGTTTCGAATTTGGCAGCTGGGCTCTGCCAGAGTCACGTAGGCATTGTTGCATCTTAAACAACCAAGGCTTTTGCAGAGCGCGAATGTCTGTGCGGCAGCGAATGCAGTTCCAAGGGACAGTGAAAACCAGGTAGACCTTTCAGTGCTGGCAGTTTTCATGTGGACGCAATCGCTGGACGTTTCGAATTTGGCAGCCGGGCTCTGCCAGAGTCACGTAGGCATTGTTGCAACATAAACAATCAAATCTCTTGCAGAGCGCGAATGTCTGTGCGGCAGCGAATGCAGTTCCAAGGGACAGTGAAAACCAGGTAGAGCTTTCAGTGCTGGCAGCTTTCGTGTGGACGCAATCGCTGGACGTTTCGAATTTGGCAGCCGGTCTCTGCGACAGTCACATAGGCATTGTTGCATCATAACCAACCAAAGCTATTGCAGAGCGCGAATGTCTGTGCGGCAGCGAATGCAGTTCCAAGGGACAGTGAAAACCAGGTAGAGCTTTCAGTGCTGGCAGCTTTCGTGTGGGCGCAATCGCAAGACGTTTCGAATTTGGCAGCTGGGCTCTGCCAGTCACATAGGCATTGTTGCATCATAACTAACCAAGGCTTTTGCAGAGCGCGAATGTCTGTGCGGCAGCGAATGCAGTTCCAAGGGACAGTGAAAACCAGGTAGACCTTTCATGCTGGCAGCATTCGTGTGGGCGTAATCGCTGGACGTTTCGAATTTGGCAGCCGGGCTCTGCGACAGTCACATAAGCATTGTTGCATCATACCCAACCAAACATCTTGCAGAGGGCGAATGTCTGTGCGGCAGCGAATGCAGTTCCAAGGGACAGTGAAAACCAGGTAGAGCTTTCAGTGCTGGCATCTTTCGTGTGGACTCAATCGCTGGACGTTTCGAATTTGGCAGCCGGGCTCTGCGACAGTCACATAGGCATTGTTGCATCAAAACCAACCAAAGCTCTTGCAGAGCGCAAATGTCTGTGTGGCAGCGAATGCAGTTCCAAGGGACAGTGAAAACCAGGTAGAGCTTTCAGTGCTGGCAGCTTTCGTGTGGGCGCAATCGCGGGACGTTTCGAATTTGGCAGCCGGGCTCTGCGACAGTCACATAGGCATTGTTGCATCATAACCAACCAAGGCATTTGCAGAGCGCGAATGTCTGTGCTGCAGCGAATGCAGTTCCAAGGGACAGTGAAAACCAGGTAGAGCTTTCAGTGCTGGCAGCTTTCGTCTGGGCGCAATCTCTGGACGTTTCGAATTTGGCAGCCGGGCTCTGCCAGAGTCACATAGGCATTGTTGCATCATAGCCAACCAAGGCATTTGCAGAGCGCGAATGTCTGTGCGGCAGCGAATGCAGTTCCAAGGGACAGTGAAAACCAGGTAGAGCTTTCAGTGCTGGCAGCTTTCGTGTGGGCGCAATCGCTGGACGTTTCGAATTTGGCAGCCGGGCTCTGCCAGAGTCACATAGGAATTGTTGCATCATAACCAACCAAGGAATTTGCAGAGCGCGAATGTCTGTGTGGCAGCGAATGCAGTTCCAAGGGACAGTGAAAACCAGGTAGAGCTTTCAGTGCTGGCAGCTTTCGTGTGGGCGCTATCGCTGGACGTTTCGAATTTGGCAGCCGGACTCTGCGAGTGTCACATAGGCATTGTTGCATCATAACTAACCAAGGCTTTTGCAGAGCGCGAAAGTCTGTGCGGCAGCGAATGCAGTTCCAAGGGACAGTGAAAACCAGGTAGACCTCTCAGTACTGGCAGCTTTCGTCTGGGCGCAATCGCGGGACGTTTCGAATTTGGCAGCTGGGCTCTGCCAGAGTCACGTAGGCATTGTTGCATCATAAACAACCAAGGCTTTTGCAGAGCGCGAATGTCTGTGCGGCAGCGAATGCAGTTCCAAGGGACAGTGAAAACCAGGTAGACCTTTCAGTGCTGGCAGCTTTCGTGTGGACGCAATCGCTGGACGTTTCGAATTTGGCAGCCGGGCTCTGCGACAGTCACATAGGCATTGTTGCATCATAACCAAACAAAGCTCTTGCAGAGCGCGAATGTCTGTGCGGCAGCGAATGCAGTTCCAAGGGACAGTGAAAACCAGGTAGAGCTTTCAGTGCTGGCAGCTTTCGTGTGGGCGCAATCGCTGGACGTTTTGAATTTGGCAGCCGGGCTCTGCGACAGTCACATAGGCATTGTTGCATCATAACCAACCAAAGCTCTTGCAGAGGTCGAATGTCTGTGCGGCAGCGAATGCAGTTCCAAGGGACAGTGAAAACCAGGTAGACCTTTCAGTGCTGGCAGCTTTCGTGTGGACGCAATCGCTGGACGTTTCGAATTTGGCAGCCGGGCTCTGCGACAGTCACATAGGCATTGTTGCATCATAACCAACCAAAGGTTTTGCAGAGCGCGAATGTCTGTGCGGCAGCGAATGCAGTTCCAAGGGACAGTGAAAACCAGGTAGAGCTTTCAGTGCTGGCAGCTTTCGTGTGGGCGCAATCTCTGGACGTTTCGAATTTGGCAGCTGGGCTCTGCCAGAGTCACATAGGCATTGTTGCATCATAACTAACCAAGGCTTTTGCAGAGCGCGAATGTCTGTGCGGCAGCGAATGCAGTTCCAAGGGACAGTGAAAACCAGGTAGACCTTTCAGTGCTGGCAGCTTTCGTGTGGGCGCAATCGCGGGACGTTTCGAATTTGGCAGCTGGGCTCTGCCAGTCACATAGGCATTGTTGCATCATAACTAACCAAGGCTTTTGCAGAGCGCGAATGTCAGTGCGGCAGCGAATGCAGTTCCAAGGGACAGTGAAAACCAGGTAGACCTTTCATGCTGGCAGCATTCGTGTGGGCGTAATCGCTGGACGTTTCGAATTTGGCAGCCGGGCTCTGCGACAGTCACATAAGCATTGTTGCATCATACCCAACCAAACATCTTGCAGAGGGCGAATGTCTGTGCGGCAGCGAATGCAGTTCCAAGGGACAGTGAAAACCAGGTAGAGCTTTCAGTGCTGGCATCTTTCGTGTGGACTCAATCGCTGGACGTTTCGAATTTGGCAGCCGGGCTCTGCGACAGTCACATAGGCATTGTTGCATCAAAACCAACCAAAGCTCTTGCAGAGCGCAAATGTCTGTGTGGCAGCGAATGCAGTTCCAAGGGACAGTGAAAACCAGGTAGAGCTTTCAGTGCTGGCAGCTTTCGTGTGGGCGCAATCGCGGGACGTTTCGAATTTGGCAGCCGGGCTCTGCGACAGTCACATAGGCATTGTTGCATCATAACCAACCAAGGCATTTGCAGAGCGCGAATGTCTGTGCTGCAGCGAATGCAGTTCCAAGGGACAGTGAAAACCAGGTAGAGCTTTCAGTGCTGGCAGCTTTCGTCTGGGCGCAATCTCTGGACGTTTCGAATTTGGCAGCCGGGCTCTGCCAGAGTCACATAGGCATTGTTGCATCATAGCCAACCAAGGCATTTGCAGAGCGCGAATGTCTGTGCGGCAGCGAATGCAGTTCCAAGGGACAGTGAAAACCAGGTAGAGCTTTCAGTGCTGGCAGCTTTCGTGTGGGCGCAATCGCTGGACGTTTCGAATTTGGCAGCCGGGCTCTGCCAGAGTCACATAGGAATTGTTGCATCATAACCAACCAAGGAATTTGCAGAGCGCGAATGTCTGTGTGGCAGCGAATGCAGTTCCAAGGGACAGTGAAAACCAGGTAGACCTTTCAGTGCTGGCAGCTTTCGTGTGGACGCAATCGCTGGACGTTTCGAATTTGGCAGCCGGGTTCTGCGACAGTCACATAGGCATTGTTGCATCATAACCAACCAAAGCTCTTGCAGAGCGCGAATGTCTTTGCAGCAGCGAATGCAGTTCCAAGGGACAGTGAAAACCAGGTAGAGCTTTCAGTGCTGGCAGCTTTCGTGTGGGCGCAATCGCGGGACGTTTCGAATTTGGTAGCCGGGCTCTGCCAGAGTCACGTAGGCATTGTTGCATCATAAACAATCAAAGCTCTTGCAGAGCGCGAATGTCTGTGCGGCAGCGAATGCAGTTCCAAGGGACAGTGAAAACCAGGTAGAGCTTTCAGTGCTAGCAGCTTTCGTGTGGGCGCAATCGCTGGACGTTTCGAATTTGGCAGCCGGGCTCTTCGACAGTCACATAGGCATTGTTGCATCGTAACTAACCAAAGCTCTTGCAGAGCGCAAATGTCTGTGCGGCAGCGAATGCAGTTCCAAGGGACAGTGAAAACCAGGTAGAGCTTTCAGTGCTGGCAGCTTTCGTGTGGGCGCAATCGCTGGACGTTTTGAATTTGGCAGCCGGGCTCTGCCAGAGTCACGTAGGCATTGTTGCATCATAAACAATCAAAGCTCTTGCAGAGCGCGAATGTCTGTGCGGCAGCGAATGCAGTTCCAAGGGACAGTGAAAACCAGGTAGAGCTTTCAGTGCTGGCAGCTTTCGTGTGGGCGCAATCGCTGGACATTTCGAATTTGGCAGCCGGGCTCTGCGACAGTCACATAGGCATTGTTGCATCATAACCAACCAAAGCTCTTGCAGAGGTCGAATGTCTGTGCGGCAGCGAATGCAGTTCCAAGGGACAGTGAAAACCAGGTAGACCTTTCAGTGCTGGCAGCTTTCGTGTGGACGCAATCGCTGGACGTTTCGAATTTGGCAGCCGGGCTCTGCGACAGTCACATAGGCATTGTTGCATCATAACCAACCAAAGGTTTTGCAGAGCGCGAATGTCTGTGCGGCAGCGAATGCAGTTCCAAGGGACAGTGAAAACCAGGTAGAGCTTTCAGTGCTGGCAGCTTTCGTGTGGGCGCAATCTCTGGACGTTTCGAATTTGGCAGCTGGGCTCTGCCAGAGTCACATAGGCATTGTTGCATCATAACTAACCAAGGCTTTTGCAGAGCGCGAATGTCTGTGCGGCAGCGAATGCAGTTCCAAGGGACAGTGAAAACCAGGTAGACCTTTCATGCTGGCAGCATTCGTGTGGGCGTAATCGCTGGATGTTTCGAATTTGGCAGCCGGACTCTGCGAGTGTCACATAGGCATTGTTGCATCATAACTAACCAAGGCTTTTGCAGAGCGCGAATGTCTGTGCGGCAGCGAATGCAGTTCCAAGGGACAGTGAAAACCAGGTAGACCTCTCAGTACTGGCAGCTTTCGTCTGGGCGCAATCGCGGGACGTTTCGAATTTGGCAGCTGGGCTCTGCCAGAGTCACGTAGGCATTGTTGCATGATAAACAACCAAGGCTTTTGCAGAGCGCGAATGTCTGTGTGGCAGCGAATGCAGTTCCAAGGGACAGTGAAAACCAGGTAGACCTTTCATGCTGGCAGCTTTCGTGTGGGCGTAATCGCTGGACGTTTCTAATTTGGCAGCCGGGCTCTGCCAGAGTCACATAGGTATTGTTGCATCATAATCAACCAAGGCATTTGCAGAGCGCGAATGTCTGTGCGGCAGCGAATGCAGTTCCAAGGGACAGTGAAAACCAGGTAGAGCTTTCAGTGCTGGCAGCTTTCGTGTGGGCGCTATCGCTGGACGTTTCGAATTTGGCAGCCGGGCTCTGCCAGAGTCACATAGGCATTGTTGCATCATAACCAACCAAGGCATTTGCAGAGCGCGAATGTCTGTGCGGCAGCGAATGCAGTTCCAAGGGACAGTGAAAACCAGGTAGAGCTTTCAGTGCTGGCAGCTTTCGTGTGGGCGCTATCGCTGGACGTTTCGAATTTGGCAGCCGGACTCTGCGAGTGTCACATAGGCATTGTTGCATCATAACTAACCAAGGCTTTTGCAGAGCGCGAATGTCTGTGCGGCAGCGAATGCAGTTCCAAGGGACAGTGAAAACCAGGTAGACCTTTCATGCTGGCAGCTTTCGTCTGGGCGCAATCGCGGGACGTTTCGAATTTGGCAGCTGGGCTCTGCCAGAGTCACGTAGGCATTGTTGCATCATAAACAACCAAGGCTTTTGCAGAGGGCGAATGTCTGTGCGGCAGCGAATGCAGTTCCAAGGGACAGTGAAAACCAGGTAGACCTTTCAGTGCTGGCAGCTTTCGTGTGGACGCAATCGCTGGACGTTTCGAATTTGGCAGCCGGGCTCTGCGACAGTCACATAGGCATTGTTGCATCATAACTAACCAAAGCTCTTGCAGAGCGCGAATGTCTGTGCGGCAGCGAATGCAGTTCCAAGGGACAGTGAAAACCAGGTAGAGCTTTCAGTGCTGGCAGCTTTCGTGTGGGCGCAATCGCTGGACGTTTCGAATTTGGCAGCCGGGCTCTGCGACAGTCACATAGGCATTGTTGCATCATAACCAACCAAAGGTTTTGCAGAGCGCGAATGTCTGTGCGGCAGCAAATGCAGTTCCAAGGGACAGTGAAAACCAGGTAGAGCTTGCAGTGCTGGCAGCTTTCGTGTGGGCGCAATCTCTGGACGTTTCGAATTTGGCAGCTGGGCTCTGCCAGAGTCACATAGGCATTGTTGCATCATAAGTAACCAAGGCTTTTGCAGAGCGCGAATGTCTGTGCGGCAGCGAATGCAGTTCCAAGGGACAGTGAAAACCAGGTAGACCTTTCATGCTGGCAGCATTCGTGTGGGCGTAATCGCTGGATGTTTCGAATTTGGCAGCTGGACTCTGCGAGTGTCACATAGGCATTGTTGCATCATAACTAACCAAGGCTTTTGCAGAGCGCGAATGTCTGTGCAGCAGCGAATGCAGTTCCAAGGGACAGTGAAAACCAGGTAGACCTTTCAGTGCTGGCAGCTTTCGTGTGGACGCAATCGCTGGACGTTTCGAATTTGGCAGCCGGGTTCTGCGAGTGTCACATAGGCATTGTTGCATCATAACTAACCAAAGCTCTTGCAGAGCGCGAATGTCTGTGCGGCAGCGAATGCAGTTCCAAGGGACAGTGAAAACCAGGTAGAGCTTTCAGTGCTGGCATCTTTCGTGTGGACTCAGTCACTGGACGTTTCGAATTTGGCAGCCGGGCTCTGCGACAGTCACATAGGCATTGTTGCATCATAACCAACCAAAGCTGTTGCAGAGCACGAATGTCTGTGCGGCAGCGAATGCAGTTCCAAGGGACAGTGAAAACCAGGTAGAGCTTTCAGTGCTGGCAGCTTTCGTGTGGGCGCTATCGCTGGACGTTTCGAATTTGGCAGCTGGGCTCTGCCAGAGTCACATAGGCATTGTTGCATCATAACTAACCAAGGCTTTTGCAGAGCGCGAATGTCTGTGCGGCAGCGAATGCAGTTCCAAGGGACAGTGAAAACCAGGTAGACCTCTCAGTACTGGCAGCTTTCGTCTGGGCGCAATCGCGGGACGTTTCGAATTTGGCAGCTGGGCTCTGCCAGAGTCACGTAGGCATTGTTGCATCATAAACAACCAAGGCTTTTGCAGAGCGCGAATGTCTGTGCGGCAGCGAATGCAGTTCCAAGGGACAGTGAAAACCAGGTAGACCTTTCATGCTGGCAGCTTTCGTGTGGGCGTAATCGCTGGACGTTTCTAATTTGGCAGCCGGGCTCTGCCAGAGTCACATAGGCATTGTTGCATCATAACCAACCAAGACATTTGCAGAGCGCGAATGTCTGTGCGGCAGCGAATGCAGTTCCAAGGGACAGTGAAAACCAGGTAGACCTTTCAGTGCTGGCAGCTTTCGTGTGGGCGCTATCGCTGGACGTTTCGAATTTGGCAGCCGTGCTCTGCGACAGTCACATAGGCATTGTTGCATCATAACCAACCAAGGCATTTGCAGAGCGCGAATGTCTGTGCGGCAGCGAATGCAGTTCCAAGGGACAGTGAAAACCAGGTAGAGCTTTCAGTGCTGGCAGCTTTCGTGTGGGCGCTATCGCTGGACGTTTCGAATTTGGCAGCCGGACTCTGCGAGTGTCACATAGGCATTGTTGCATCATAACTAACCAAGGCTTTTGCAGAGCGCGAATGTCTGTGCGGCAGCGAATGCAGTTCCAAGGGACAGTGAAAACCAGGTAGACCTTTCATGCTGGCAGCTTTCGTCTGGGCGCAATCGCGGGACGTTTCGAATTTGGCAGCTGGGCTCTGCCAGAGTCACGTAGGCATTGTTGCATCATAAACAACCAAGGCTTTTGCAGAGGGCGAATGTCTGTGCGGCAGCGAATGCAGTTCCAAGGGACAGTGAAAACCAGGTAGACCTTTCAGTGCTGGCAGCTTTCGTGTGGGCGCAATCGCTGGACGTTTCGAATTTGGCAGCCGGGCTCTGCGACAGTCACATAGGCATTGTTGCATCATAACCAACCAAAGCTCTTGCAGAGCGCGAATGTCTGTGCGGCAGCGAATGCAGTTCCAAGGGACAGTGAAAACCAGGTAGAGCTTTCAGTGCTGGCAGCTTTCGTGTGGGCGCAATCGCTGGACGTTTCGAATTTGGCAGCCGGGCTCTGCGACAGTCACATAGGCATTGTTGCATCATAACCAACCAAGGCTTTTGCAGAGCGCGAATGTCTGTGCGGCAGCAAATGCAGTTCCAAGGGACAGTGAAAACCAGGTAGACCTTTCAGTGCTGGCAGCTTTCGTGTGGGCGCAATCTCTGGACGTTTCGAATTTGGCAGCTGGGCTCTGCCAGAGTCACATAGGCATTGTTGCATCATAAGTAACCAAGGCTTTTGCAGAGCGCGAATGTCTGTGCGGCAGCGAATGCAGTTCCAAGGGACAGTGAAAACCAGGTAGACCTTTCATGCTGGCAGCATTCGTGTGGGCGTAATCGCTGGATGTTTCGAATTTGGCAGCCGGACTCTGCGAGTGTCACATAGGCATTGTTGCATCATAACTAACCAAGGCTTTTGCAGAGCGCGAATGTCTGTGCAGCAGCGAATGCAGTTCCAAGGGACAGTGAAAACCAGGTAGAGCTTTCAGTGCTGGCAGCTTTCGTGTGGACGCAATCGCTGGACGTTTCGAATTTGGCAGCCGGGTTCTGCGAGTGTCACATAGGCATTGTTGCATCATAACCAACCAAAGCTCTTGCAGAGCGCGAATGTCTGTGCGGCAGCGAATGCAGTTCCAAGGGACAGTGAAAACCAGGTAGAGCTTTCAGTGCTGGCATCTTTCGTGTGGACTCAGTCACTGGACGTTTCGAATTTGGCAGCCGGGCTCTGCGACAGTCACATAGGCATTGTTGCATCATAACCAACCAAAGCTGTTGCAGAGCACGAATGTCTGTGCGGCAGCGAATGCAGTTCCAAGGGACAGTGAAAACCAGGTAGAGCTTTCAGTGCTGGCAGCTTTCGTGTGGGCGCTATCGCTGGACGTTTCGAATTTGGCAGCCGGGCTCTGCCAGAGTCACATAGGCATTGTTGCATCATAGCCAACCAAGGCATTTGCAGAGCGCGAATGTCTGTGCGGCAGCGAATGCAGTTCCAAGGGACAGTGAAAACCAGGTAGAGCTTGCAGTGCTGGCAGCTTTCGTGTGGGCGCTATCGCTGGACGTTTCGAATTTGGCAGCCGGACTCTGCGAGTGTCACATAGGCATTGTTGCATCATAACTAACCAAGGCTTTTGCAGAGCGCGAATGTCTGTGCGGCAGCGAATGCAGTTCCAAGGGACAGTGAAAACCAGGTAGACCTCTCAGTACTGGCAGCTTTCGTCTGGGCGCAATCGCGGGACGTTTCGAATTTGGCAGCTGGGCTCTGCCAGAGTCACGTAGGCATTGTTGCATCTTAAACAACCAAGGCTTTTGCAGAGCGCGAATGTCTGTGCGGCAGTGAATGCAGTTCCAAGGGACAGTGAAAACCAGGTAGACCTTTCAGTGCTGGCAGCTTTCATGTGGACGCAATCGCTGGACGTTTCGAATTTGGCAGCCGGGCTCTGCCAGAGTCACGTAGGCATTGTTGCAACATAAACAATCAAATCTCTTGCAGAGCGCGAATGTCTGTGCGGCAGCGAATGCAGTTCCAAGGGACAGTGAAAACCAGGTAGAGCTTTCAGTGCTGGCAGCTTTCGTGTGGACGCAATCGCTGGACGTTTCGAATTTGGCAGCCGGGCTCTGCGACAGTCACATAGGCATTGTTGCATCATAACCAACCAAAGCTATTGCAGAGCGCGAATGTCTGTGCGGCAGCGAATGCAGTTCCAAGGGACAGTGAAAACCAGGTAGAGCTTTCAGTGCTGGCAGCTTTCGTGTGGGCGCTATCGCGGGACGTTTCGAATTTGGCAGCTGGGCTCTGCCAGAGTCACATAGGCATTGTTGCATCATAACTAACCAAGGCTTTTGCAGAGCGCGAATGTCTGTGCGGCAGCGAATGCAGTTCCAAGGGACAGTGAAAACCAGGTAGACCTTTCATGCTGGCAGCATTCGTGTGGGCGTAATCGCTGGACGTTTCGAATTTGGCAGCCGGGCTCTGCGACAGTCACATAAGCATTGTTGCATCATACCCAACCAAACGTCTTGCAGAGGGCGAATGTCTGTGCGGCAGCGAATGCAGTTCCAAGGGACAGTGAAAACCAGGTAGAGCTTTCAGTGCTGGCATCTTTCGTGTGGACTCAATCGCTGGACGTTTCGAATTTGGCAGCCGGGCTCTGCGACAGTCACATAGGCATTGTTGCATCAAAACCAACCAAAGCTCTTGCAGAGCGCAAATGTCTGTGTGGCAGCGAATGCATTTCCAAGGGACAGTGAAAACCAGGTAGAGCTTTCAGTGCTGGCAGCTTTCGTGTGGGCGGAATCGCTGGACGTTTCGAATTTGGCAGCCGGGCTCTGCGACAGTCACATAGGCATTGTTGCATCATAACCAACCAAGGCATTTGCAGAGCGCGAATGTCTGTGCTGCAGCGAATGCAGTTCCAAGGGACAGTGAAAACCAGGTAGAGCTTTCAGTGCTGGCAGCTTTCGTCTGGGCGCAATCTCTGGACGTTTCGAATTTGGCAGCCGGGCTCTGCCAGAGTCACATAGGCATTGTTGCATCATAGCCAACCAAGGCATTTGCAGAGCGCGAATGTCTGTGCGGCAGCGAATGCAGTTCCAAGGGACAGTGAAAACCAGGTAGAGCTTTCAGTGCTGGCAGCTTTCGTGTGGGCGCAATCGCTGGACGTTTCGAATTTGGCAGCCGGGCTCTGCCAGAGTCACATAGGAATTGTTGCATCATAACCAACCAAGGAATTTGCAGAGCGCGAATGTCTGTGTGGCAGCGAATGCAGTTCCAAGGGACAGTGAAAACCAGGTAGAGCTTTCAGTGCTGGCAGCTTTCGTGTGGGCGCTATCGCTGGACGTTTCGAATTTGGCAGCCGGACTGTGCGAGTGTCACATAGGCATTGTTGCATCATAACTAACCAAGGCTTTTGCAGAGCGCGAATGTCTGTGCGGCAGCGAATGCAGTTCCAAGGGACAGTGAAAACCAGGTAGAGCTTTCAGTAGTGGCAGCTTTCGTCTGGGCGCAATCGCGGGACGTTTCGAATTTGGCAGCTGGGCTCTGCCAGAGTCACGTAGGCATTGTTGCATCATAAACAACCAAGGCTTTTGCAGAGCGCGAATGTCTGTGCGGCAGCGAATGCAGTTCCAAGGGACAGTGAAAACCAGGTAGAGCTTTCAGTGCTGGCAGCTTTCGTGTGGACGCAATCGCTGGACGTTTCGAATTTGGCAGCCGGGTTCTGCGACAGTCACATAGGCATTGTTGCATCATAACCAACCAAAGCTCTTGCAGAGCGCGAATGTCTGTGCGGCAGCGAATGCAGTTCCAAGGGACAGTGAAAACCAGGTAGACCTTTCAGTGCTGGCAGCTTTCGTGTGGGCGCTATCGCTGGACGTTTCGAATTTGGCAGCTGGACTCTGCGAGTGTCACATAGGCATTGTTGCATCATAACTAACCAAGGCTTTTGCAGAGCGCGAATGTCTGTGCGGCAGCTAATGCAGTTCCAAGGGACAGTGAAAACCAGGTAGACCTCTCAGTACTGGCAGCTTTCGTCTGGGCGCAATCGCGGGACGTTTCGAATTTGGCAGCTGGGCTCTGCCAGAGTCACGTAGGCATTGTTGCATCATAAACAACCAAGGCTTTTGCAGAGCGCGAATGTCTGTGCGGCAGCGAATGCAGTTCCAAGGGACAGTGAAAACCAAGTAGACCTTTCAGTGCTGGCAGCTTTCGTGTGGACGCAATCGCTGGACGTTTCGAATTTGGCACCCGGGCTCTGCGACAGTCACATAGGCATTGTTGCATCATAACCAACCAAAGCTCTTGCAGAGCGCGAATGTCTGTGCGGCAGCGAATGCAGTTCCAAGGGACAGTGAAAACCAGGTAGAGCTTTCAGTGCTGGCAGCTTTCGTGTGGGCGCAATCGCTGGACGTTTTGAATTTGGCAGCCGGGCTCTGCCAGAGTCACGTAGGCATTGTTGCATCATAAACAATCAAAGCTCTTGCAGAGCGCGAATGTCTGTGCGGCAGCGAATGCAGTTCCAAGGGACAGTGAAAACCAGGTAGAGCTTTCAGTGCTGGCAGCTTTCGTGTGGGCGCAATCGCTGGACGTTTCGAATTTGGCAGCCGGGCTCTGCGACAGTCACATAGGCATTGTTGCATCATAACCAACCAAAGGTTTTGCAGAGCGCGAATGTCTGTGCGGCAGCGAATGCAGTTCCAAGGGACAGTGAAAACCAGGTAGAGCTTGCAGTGCTGGCAGCTTTCGTGTGGGCGCAATCTCTGGACGTTTCGAATTTGGCAGCTGGGCTCTGCCAGAGTCACATAGGCATTGTTGCATCATAACTAACCAAGGCTTTTGCAGAGCGCGAATGTCTGTGCGGCAGCGAATGCAGTTCCAAGGGACAGTGAAAACCAGGTAGACCTCTCAGTACTGGCAGCTTTCGTCTGGGCGCAATCGCGGGACGTTTCGAATTTGGCAGCTGGGCTCTGCCAGAGTCACGTAGGCATTGTTGCATCATAAACAACCAAGGCTTTTGCAGAGCGCGAATGATGTGCGGCAGCGAATGCAGTTCCAAGGGACAGTGAAAACCAGGTAGACCTTTCAGTGCTGGCAGCTTTCGTGTGGACGCAATCGCTGGACGTTTCGAATTTGGCACCCGGGCTCTGCGACAGTCACATAGGCATTGTTGCATCATAACCAACCAAAGCTCTTGCAGAGCGCGAATGTTTGTGCGGAAGCGAATGCAGTTCCAAGGGACAGTGAAAACCAGGTAGAGCTTTCAGTGCTGGCAGCTTTCGTGTGGGCGCAATCGCTGGACGTTTTGAATTTGGCAGCCGGGCTCTGCCAGAGTCACGTAGGAATTGTTGCATCATAAACAATCAAAGCTCTTGCAGAGCGTGAATGTCTGTGCGGCAGCGAATGCAGTTCCAAGGGACAGTGAAAACCAGGTAGAGCTTTCAGTGCTGGCAGATTTTGTGTGGGCGCAATCGCTGGACGTTTCGAATTTGGCAGCCGGGCTCTGCGACAGTCACATAGGCATTGTTGCATCATAACCAACCAAAGCTATTGCAGAGCGCGAATGTCTGTGCGGCAGCGAATGCAGTTCCAAGGGACAGTGAAAACCAGGTAGAGCTTTCAGTGCTGGCAGCTTTCGTGTGGGCGCAATCGCGGGACGTTTCGAATTTGGCAGCTGGGCTCTGCCAGAGTCACATAGGCATTGTTGCATCATAACTAACCAAGGCTTTTGCAGAGCGCGAATGTCTGTGCGGCAGCGAATGCAGTTCCAAGGGACAGTGAAAACCAGGTAGACCTTTCATGCTGGCAGCATTCGTGTGGGCGTAATCGCTGGACGTTTCGAATTTGGCAGCCGGGCTCTGCGACAGTCACATAAGCATTGTTGCATCATACCCAACCAAACATCTTGCAGAGGGCGAATGTGTGTGCGGCAGCGAATGCAGTTCCAAGGGACAGTGAAAACCAGGTAGAGCTTTCAGTGCTGGCATCTTTCGTGTGGACTCAATCGCTGGACGTTTCGAATTTGGCAGCCGGGCTCTGCGACAGTCACATAGGCATTGTTGCATCAAAACCAACCAAAGCTCTTGCAGAGCGCAAATGTCTGTGTGGCAGCGAATGCAGTTCCAAGGGACAGTGAAAACCAGGTAGAGCTTTCAGTGCTGGCAGCTTTCGTGTGGGCGCAATCGCTGGACGTTTCGAATTTGGCAGCCGGGATCTGCGACAGTCACATAGGCATTGTTGCATCATAACCAACCAAGGAATTTGCAGAGTGAGAATGTCTGTGCTGCAGCGAATGCAGTTCCAAGGGACAGTGAAAACCAGGTAGAGCTTTCAGTGCTGGCAGCATTCGTCTGGGCGCAATCTCTGGACGTTTCGAATTTGGCAGCCGGGCTCTGCGACAGTCACATAGGAATTGTTGCATCATAGCCAACCAAGGCATTTGCAGAGCGCGAATGTCTGTGCGGCAGCGAATGCAGTTCCAAGGGACAGTGAAAACCAGGTAGAGCTTGCAGTGCTGGCAGCTTTCGTGTGGGCGCAATCGCTGGACGTTTCGAATTTGGCAGCCGGGCTCTGCGACAGTCACATAGGCATTGTTGCATCATAACCAACCAAAGGTTTTGCAGAGCGCGAATGTCTGTGCGGCAGCGAATGCAGTTCCAAGGGACAGTGAAAATCAGGTAGAGCTTGCAGTGCTGGCAGCTTTCGTGTGGGCGCAATCTCTGGACGTTTCGAATTTGGCAGCTGGGCTGTGCCAGAGTCACATAGGCATTGTTGCATCATAACTAACCAAGGCTTTTGCAGAGCGCGAATGTCTGTGCGGCAGCGAATGCAGTTCCAAGGGACAGTGAAAACCAGGTAGAGCTTTCAGTGCTGGCAGCATTCGTGTGGGCGTAATCGCTGGACGTTTCGAATTTGGCAGCCGGGCTCTGCGAGCGTCACATAGGCATTGTTGCATCATAACTAACCAAGGCTTTTGCAGAGCGCGAATGTCTGTGCGGCAGCGAATGCAGTTCCAAGGGACAGTGAAAACCAGGTAGAGCTTTCAGTGCTGGCATCTTTCGTGTGGACTCAGTCGCTGGACGTTTCGAATTTGGCAGCCGGGCTCTGCCAGAGTCACGTAGGCATTGTTGCATCATAACCAACCAAAGCTCTTGCAGAGCGCAAATGTCTGTGCGGCAGCGAATGCAGTTCCAAGGGACAGTGAAAACCAGGTAGAGCTTTCAGTGCTGGCAGCTTTCGTGTGGGCACAATCGCTGGATGTTTCGAATTTGGCAGCCGGGCTCGGCCAGAGTCACATAGGCATTGTTGCATCATAACCAACCAAAGCTTTTGCATAGCGTGAATGTCTGTGCGGCAGCGAATGCAGTTCCAAGGGACAGTGAAAACCAGGTAGACCTTTCAGTGCTGGGAGCTTTCGTGTGGGCGCAATCTCTGGACGTTTCGAATTTGGCAGCCGGGCTCTGCGACAGTCACATAGGCATTGTTGCATCATAACCAACCAAGGCATTTGCAGAGCGCGAATGTCTGTGCGGCAGCGAATGCAGTTCCAAGGGACAGTGAAAACCAGGTAGAGCTTTCAGTGCTGGCAGCTTTCGTGTGGGCGCTATCGCTGGACGTTTCGAATTTGGCAGCCGGGCTCTGCCAGAGTCACATAGGCATTGTTGCATCATAGCCAACCAAGGCATTTGCAGAGAGCGAATGTCTGTGCGGCAGCGAATGCAGTTCCAAGGGACAGTGAAAACCAGGTAGAGCTTGCAGTGCTGGCAGCTTTCGTGTGGGCGCTATCGCTGGACGTTTCGAATTTGGCAGCCGGACTCTGCGAGTGTCACATAGGCATTGTTGCATCATAACTAACCAAGGCTTTTGCAGAGCGCGAATGTCTGTGCGGCAGCGAATGCAGTTCCAAGGGACAGTGAAAACCAGGTAGACCTCTCAGTACTGGCAGCTTTCGTCTGGGCGCAATCGCGGGACGTTTCGAATTTGGCAGCTGGGCTCTGCCAGAGTCACGTAGGAATTGTTGCATCATAAACAATCAAATCTCTTGCAGAGCGCGAATGTCTGTGCGGCAGCGAATGCAGTTCCAAGGGACAGTGAAAACCAGGTAGAGCTTGCAGTGCTGGCAGCTTTCGTGTGGGCGCAATCCCTGGACGTTTCGAATTTGGCAGCTGGGCTCTGCCAGAGTCACATAGGCATTGTTGCATCATAACTAACCAAGGCTTTTGCAGAGCGCGAATGTCTGTGCGGCAGCGAATGCAGTTCCAAGGGACAGTGAAAACCAGGTAGACCTTTCATGCTGGCAGCTTTCGTCTGGGCGCAATCGCGGGACGTTTCGAATTTGGCAGCTGGGCTCTGCCAGAGTCACGTAGGCATTGTTGCATCATAAACAACCAAACATCTTGCAGAGGGCGAATGTCTGTGCGGCAGCGAATGCAGTTCCAAGGGACAGTGAAAACCAGGTAGAGCTTTCAGTGCTGGCATCTTTCGTGTGGACTCAATCGCTGGACGTTTCGAATTTGGCAGCCGGGCTCTGCGACAGTCACATAGGCATTGTTGCATCATAACCAACCAAAGCTCTTGCAGAGCGCAAATGTCTGTGTGGCAGCGAATGCAGTTCCAAGGGACAGTGAAAACCAGGTAGAGCTTTCAGTGCTGGCAGCTTTCGTGTGGGCGCAATCGCTGGACGTTTCGAATTTGGCAGCCGGGCTCTGCGACAGTCACATAGGCATTGTTGCATCATAACCAACCAAGGCATTTGCAGAGCGCGAATGTCTGTGCTGCAGCGAATGCAGTTCCAAGGGACAGTGAAAACCAGGTAGAGCTTTCAGTGCTGGCAGCTTTCGTCGGGGCGCAATCTCTGGACGTTTCGAATTTGGCAGCCGGGTTCTGCGACAGTCACATAGGAATTGTTGCATCATAGCCAACCAAGGCATTTGCAGAGCGCGAATGTCTGTGCGGCAGCGAATGCAGTTCCAAGGGACAGTGAAAACCAGGTAGAGCTTGCAGTGCTGGCAGCTTTCGTGTGGGCGCTATCGCTGGACGTTTCGAATTTGGCAGCCGGACTCTGCGACAGTCACGTAGGCATTGTTGCATCATAAACAATCAAAGCTCTTGCAGAGCGCGAATGTCTGTACGGCAGCGAATGCAGTTCCAAGGGACAGTGAAAACCAGGTAGAGCTTTCAGTGCTGGCAGCTTTCGTGTGGGCGCAATCGCTGGACGTTTCGAATTTGGCAGCCGGGCTCTGCGACAGTCACATAGGCATTGTTGCATCATAACCAACCAAAGGTTTTGCAGAGCGCGAATGTCTGTGCGGCAGCGAATGCAGTTCCAAGGGACAGTGAAAACCAGGTAGAGCTTGCAGTGCTGGCAGCTTTCGTGTGGGCGCAATCTCTGGACGTTTCGTATTTGGCAGCTGGGCTCTGCCAGAGTCACATAGGCATTGTTGCATCATAACTAACCAAGGCTTTTGCAGAGCGCGAATGTCTGTGCGTCAGCGAATGCAGTTCCAAGGGACAGTGAAAACCAGGTAGAGCTTTCAGTGCTGGCAGCATTCGTGTGGGCGTAATCGCTGGACGTTTCGAATTTGGCAGCCGGGCTCTGCGAGTGTCACATAGGCATTGTTGCATCATAACTAACTAGGGCTTTTGCAGAGCGCGAATGTCTGTGCGGCAGCGAATGCAGTTCCAAGGGACAGTGAAAACCAGGTAGAGCTTTCAGTGCTGGCATCTTTCGTGTGGACTCAGTCGCTGGACGTTTCGAATTTGGCAGCCGGGCTCTGCCAGAGTCACGTAGGCATTGTTGCATCATAACCAACCAAAGCTGTTGCAGAGCGCGAATGTCTGTGCGGCAGCGAATGCAGTTCCAAGGGACAGTGAAAACCAGGTAGACCTTTCAGTGCTGGCAGCTTTCGTGTGGGCGCAATCGCTGGACGTTTCGAATTTGGCAGCCGGGCTCTTCGACAGTCACATAGGCATTGTTGCATCATAACCAACCAAAGCTCTTGCAGAGCGCAAATGTCTGTGCGGCAGCGAATGCAGTTCCAAGGGACAGTGAAAACCAGGTAGAGTTTTCAGTGCTGGCAGCTTTCGTGTGGGCGCAATCGCTGGACGTTTCGAATTTGGCAGCCGGGCTCGGCCAGAGTCACATAGGCATTGTTGCATCATAACCAACCAAAGCTTTTGCATAGCGTGAATGTCTGTGCGGCAGCGAATGCAGTTCCAAGGGACAGTGAAAACCAGGTAGACCTTTCAGTGCTGGGAGCTTTCGTGTGGGCGCAATCTCTGGACGTTTCGAATTTGGCAGCCGGGCTCTGCGACAGTCACATAGGCATTGTTGCATCATAACCAACCAAGGCATTTGCAGAGCGCGAATGTCTGTGCGGCAGCGAATGCAGTTCCAAGGGACAGTGAAAACCAGGTAGAGCTTTCAGTGCTGGCAGCTTTCGTGTGGGCGCTATCGCTGGACGTTTCGAATTTGGCAGCCGGGCTCTGCCAGAGTCACATAGGCATTGTTGCATCATAGCCAACCAAGGCATTTGCAGAGAGCGAATGTCTGTGCGGCAGCGAATGCAGTTCCAAGGGACAGTGAAAACCAGGTAGAGCTTGCAGTGCTGGCAGCTTTCGTGTGGGCGCTATCGCTGGACGTTTCGAATTTGGCAGCCGGACTCTGCGAGTGTCACATAGGCATTGTTGCATCATAACTAACCAAGGCTTTTGCAGAGCGCGAATGTCTGTGCGGCAGCGAATGCAGTTCCAAGGGACAGTGAAAACCAGGTAGACCTCTCAGTACTGGCAGCTTTCGTCTGGGCGCAATCGCGGGACGTTTCGAATTTGGCAGCTGGGCTCTGCCAGAGTCACGTAGGCATTGTTGCATCATAAACAACCAAGGCTTTTGCAGAGCGCGAATGTCTGTGCGGCAGCGAATGCAGTTCCAAGGGACAGTGAAAACCAGGTAGACCTTTCAGTGCTGGCAGCTTTCGTGTGGACGCAATCGCTGGACGTTTCGAATTTGGCAGCCGGGCTCTGCGACAGTCACATAGGCATTGTTGCATCATAACCAACCAAAGGTTTTGCAGAGCGCAAATGTCTGTGCGGCAGCGAATGCAGTTCCAAGGGACAGTGAAAACCAGGTAGAGCTTGCAGTGCTGGCAGCTTTCGTGTGGGCGCAATCTCTGGACGTTTCGAATTTGGCAGCTGGGCTCTGCCAGAGTCACATAGGCATTGTTGCATCATAACTAACCAAGGCTTTTGCAGAGCGCGAATGTCTGTGCGGCAGCGAATGCAGTTCCAAGGGACAGTGAAAACCAGGTAGACCTTTCATGCTGGCAGCATTCGTGTGGGCGTAATCGCTGGATGTTTCGAATTTGGCAGCCGGACTCTGCGAGTGTCACATAGGCATTGTTGCATCATAACTAACCAAGGCTTTTGCAGAGCGCGAATGTCTGTGCGGCAGCGAATGCAGTTCCAAGGGACAGTGAAAACCAGGTAGACCTCTCAGTACTGGCAGCTTTCGTCTGGGCGCAATCGCGGGACGTTTCGAATTTGGCAGCTGGGCTCTGCCAGAGTCACGTAGGCATTGTTGCATCATAAACAACCAAGGCTTTTGCAGAGCGCGAATGTCTGTGCGGCAGCGAATGCAGTTCCAAGGGACAGTGAAAACCAGGTAGACCTTTCATGCTGGCAGCTTTCGTGTGGGCGTAATCGCTGGACGTTTCTAATTTGGCAGCCGGGCTCTGCCAGAGTCACATAGGTATTGTTGCATCATAACCAACCAAGGCATTTGCAGAGCGCGAATGTCTGTGCGGCAGCGAATGCAGTTCCAAGGGACAGTGAAAACCAGGTAGAGCTTTCAGTGCTGGCAGCTTTCGTGTGGGCGCTATCGCTGGACGTTTCGAATTTGGCAGCCGGGCTCTGCCAGAGTCACATAGGCATTGTTGCATCATAGCCAACCAAGGCATTTGCAGAGAGCGAATGTCTGTGCGGCAGCGAATGCAGTTCCAAGGGACAGTGAAAACCAGGTAGAGCTTTCAGTGCTGGCAGCTTTCGTGTGGGCGCAATCGCTGGACGTTTCGAATTTGGCAGCCGGACTCTGCGAGTGTCACATAGGCATTGTTGCATCATAACTAACCAAGGCTTTTGCAGAGCGCGAATGTCTGTGCGGCAGCGAATGCAGTTCCAAGGGACAGTGAAAACCAGGTAGACCTTTCATGCTGGGAGCTTTCGTGTGGGCGCAATCGCGGGACGTTTCGAATTTGGCAGCTGGGCTCTGCCAGAGTCACGTAGGCATTGTTGCATCATAAACAACCAAGGCTTTTGCAGAGCGCGAATGTCTGTGCGGCAGCGAATGCAGTTCCAAGGGACAGTGAAAACCAGGTAGACCTTTCAGTGCTGGCAGCTTTCGTGTGGACGCAATCGCTGGACGTTTCGAATTTGGCAGCCGGGCTCTGCGACAGTCACATAGGCATTGTTGCATCATAACCAACCAAAGCTCTTGCAGAGCGCGAATGTCTGTGCGGCAGCGAATGCAGTTCCAAGGGACAGTGAAAACCAGGTAGAGCTTTCAGTGCTGGCAGCTTTCGTGTGGGCGCAATCGCTGGACGTTTCGAATTTGGCAGCCGGGATCTGCGACAGTCACATAGGCATTGTTGCATCATAACTAACCAAGGCATTTGCAGAGCGCGAATGTCTGTGCTGCAGCGAATGCAGTTCCAAGGGACAGTGAAAACCAGGTAGAGCTTTCAGTGCTGGCAGCTTTCGTCTGGGCGCAATCTCTGGACGTTTCGAATTTGGCAGCCGGGCTCTGCGACAGTCACATAGGAATTGTTGCATCATAGCCAACCAAGGCATTTGCAGAGCGCGAATGTCTGTGCGGCAGCGAATGCAGTTCCAAGGGACAGTGAAAACCAGGTAGAGCTTGCAGTGCTGGTAGCTTTCGTGTGGGCGCTATCGCTGGACGTTTCGAATTTGGCAGCCGGACTCTGCGACAGTCACGTAGGCATTGTTGCATCATAAACAATCAAAGCTCTTGCAGAGCGCGAATGTCTGTGCGGCAGCGAATGCAGTTCCAAGGGACAGTGAAAACCAGGTAGAGCTTTCAGTGCTGGCAGCTTTCGTGTGGGCGCAATCGCTGGACGTTTCGAATTTGGCAGCCGGGCTCTGCGACAGTCACATAGGCATTGTTGCATCATAACCAACCAAAGGTTTTGCAGAGCGCGAATGTCTGTGCGGCAGCGAATGCAGTTCCAAGGGACAGTGAAAACCAGGTAGAGCTTGCAGTGCTGGCAGCTTTCGTGTGGGCGCAATCTCTGGACGTTTCGTATTTGGCAGCTGGGCTCTGCCAGAGTCACATAGGCATTGTTGCATCATAACTAACCAAGGCTTTTGCAGAGCGCGAATGTCTGTGCGGCAGCGAATGCAGTTCCAAGGGACAGTGAAAACCAGGTAGAGCTTTCAGTGCTGGCAGCATTCGTGTGGGCGTAATCGCTGGACGTTTCGAATTTGGCAGCCGGGCTCTGCGAGTGTCACATAGGCATTGTTGCATCATAACTAACCAAGGCTTTTGCAGAGCGCGAATGTCTGTGCGGCAGCGAATGCAGTTCCAAGGGACAGTGAAAACCAGGTAGAGCTTTCAGTGCTGGCATCTTTCGTGTGGACTCAGTCGCTGGACGTTTCGAATTTGGCAGCCGGGCTCTGCCAGAGTCACGTAGGCATTGTTGCATCATAACCAACCAAAGCTGTTGCAGAGCGCGAATGTCTGTGCGGCAGCGAATGCAGTTCCAAGGGACAGTGAAAACCAGGTAGACCTTTCAGTGCTGGCAGCTTTCGTGTGGGCGCAATCGCTGGACGTTTCGAATTTGGCAGCCGGGCTCTTCGACAGTCACATAGGCATTGTTGCATCATAACCAACCAAAGCTCTTGCAGAGCGCAAATGTCTGTGCGGCAGCGAATGCAGTTCCAAGGGACAGTGAAAACCAGGTAGAGCTTTCAGTGCTGGCAGCTTTCGTGTGGGCGCAATCGCTGGACGTTTCGAATTTGGCAGCCGGGCTCGGCCAGAGTCACATAGGCATTGTTGCATCATAACCAACCAAAGCTTTTGCATAGCGTGAATGTCTGTGCGGCAGCGAATGCAGTTCCAAGGGACAGTGAAAACCAGGTAGACCTTTCAGTGCTGGGAGCTTTCGTGTGGGCGCAATCTCTGGACGTTTCGAATTTGGCAGCCGGGCTCTGCGACAGTCACATAGGCATTGTTGCATCATAACCAACCAAGGCATTTGCAGAGCGCGAATGTCTGTGCGGCAGCGAATGCAGTTCCAAGGGACAGTGAAAACCTGGTAGAGCTTTCAGTGCTGGCAGCTTTCGTGTGGGCGCTATCACTGGACGTTTCGAATTTGGCAGCCGGGCTCTGCCAGAGTCACATAGGCATTGTTGCATCATAGCCAACCAAGGCATTTGCAGAGAGCGAATGTCTGTGCGGCAGCGAATGCAGTTCCAAGGGACAGTGAAAACCAGGTAGAGCTTGCAGTGCTGGCAGCTTTCGTGTGGGCGCTATCGCTGGACGTTTCGAATTTGGCAGCCGGACTCTGCGAGTGTCACATAGGCATTGTTGCATCATAACTAACCAAGGCTTTTGCAGAGCGCGAATGTCTGTGCGGCAGCGAATGCAGTTCCAAGGGACAGTGAAAACCAGGTAGACCTCTCAGTACTGGCAGCTTTCGTCTGGGCGCAATCGCGGGACGTTTCGAATTTGGCAGCTGGGCTCTGCCAGAGTCACGTAGGCTTTGTTGCATCATAAACAACCAAGGCTTTTGCAGAGCGCGAATGTCTGTGCGGCAGCGAATGCAGTTCCAAGGGACAGTGAAAACCAGGTAGACCTTTCAGTGCTGGCAGCTTTCGTGTGGACGCAATCGCTGGACGTTTCGAATTTGGCAGCCGGGCTCTGCGACAGTCACATAGGCATTGTTGCATCATAACCAACCAAAGGTTTTGCAGAGCGCAAATGTCTGTGCGGCAGCGAATGCAGTTCCAAGGGACAGTGAAAACCAGGTAGAGCTTGCAGTGCTGGCAGCTTTCGTGTGGGCGCAATCGCTGGACGTTTCGAATTTGGCAGCTGGGCTCTGCCAGAGTCACATAGGCATTGTTGCATCATAACTAACCAAGGCTTTTGCAGAGCGCGAATGTCTGTGCGGCAGCGAATGCAGTTCCAAGGGACAGTGAAAACCAGGTAGACCTCTCAGTACTGGCAGCTTTCGTCTGGGCGCAATCGCGGGACGTTTCGAATTTGGCAGCTGGGCTCTGCCAGAGTCACGTAGGCATTGTTGCATCATAAACAACCAAGGCTTTTGCAGAGCGCGAATGATGTGCGGCAGCGAATGCAGTTCCAAGGGACAGTGAAAACCAGGTAGACCTTTCAGTGCTGGCAGCTTTCGTGTGGACGCAATCGCTGGACGTTTCGAATTTGGCAGCCGGGCCCTGCGACAGTCACATAGGCATTGTTGCATCATAACCAACCAAAGCTCTTGCAGAGCGCGAATGTTTGTGCGGCAGCGAATGCAGTTCCAAGGGACAGTGAAAACCAGGTAGAGCTTTCAGTGCTGGCAGCTTTCGTGTGGGCGCAATCGCTGGAAGTTTTGAATTTGGCAGCCGGGCTCTGCCAGAGTCACGTAGGCATTGTTGCATCATAAACAATCAAAGCTCTTGCAGAGCGCGAATGTCTGTGCGGCAGCGAATGCAGTTCCAAGGGACAGTGAAAACCAGGTAGAGCTTTCAGTGCTGGCAGATTTCGTGTGGGCGCAATCGCTGGACGTTTCGAATTTGGCAGCCGGGCTCTTCGACAGTCACATAGGCATTGTTGCATCATAACCAACCAAAGCTCTTGCAGAGCGCAAATGTCTGTGCGGCAGCGAATGCAGTTCCAAGGGACAGTGAAAACCAGGTAGAGCTTTCAGTGCTGGCAGCTTTCGTGTGGGCGCAATCGCTGGACGTTTCGAATTTGGCAGCCGGGCTCGGCCAGAGTCACATAGGCATTGTTGCATCATAACCAACCAAAGCTTTTGCATAGCGTGAATGTCTGTGCGGCAGCGAATGCAGTTCCAAGGGACAGTGAAAACCAGGTAGACCTTTCAGTGCTGGGAGCTTTCGTGTGGGCGCAATCTCTGGACGTTTCGAATTTGGCAGCCGGGCTCTGCGACAGTCACATAGGCATTGTTGCATCATAACCAACCAAGGCATTTGCAGAGCGCGAATGTCTGTGCGGCAGCGAATGCAGTTCCAAGGGACAGTGAAAACCTGGTAGAGCTTTCAGTGCTGGCAGCTTTCGTGTGGGCGCTATCGCTGGACGTTTCGAATTTGGCAGCCGGGCTCTGCCAGAGTCACATAGGCATTGTTGCATCATAGCCAACCAAGGCATTTGCAGAGAGCGAATGTCTGTGCGGCAGCGAATGCAGTTCCAAGGGACAGTGAAAACCAGGTAGAGCTTGCAGTGCTGGCAGCTTTCGTGTGGGCGCTATCGCTGGACGTTTCGAATTTGGCAGCCGGACTCTGCGAGTGTCACATAGGCATTGTTGCATCATAACTAACCAAGGCTTTTGCAGAGCGCGAATGTCTGTGCGGCAGCGAATGCAGTTCCAAGGGACAGTGAAAACCAGGTAGACCTCTCAGTACTGGCAGCTTTCGTCTGGGCGCAATCGCGGGACGTTTCGAATTTGGCAGCTGGGCTCTGCCAGAGTCACGTAGGCTTTGTTGCATCATAAACAACCAAGGCTTTTGCAGAGCGCGAATGTCTGTGCGGCAGCGAATGCAGTTCCAAGGGACAGTGAAAACCAGGTAGACCTTTCAGTGCTGGCAGCTTTCGTGTGGACGCAATCGCTGGACGTTTCGAATTTGGCAGCCGGGCTCTGCGACAGTCACATAGGCATTGTTGCATCATAACCAACCAAAGGTTTTGCAGAGCGCAAATGTCTGTGCGGCAGCGAATGCAGTTCCAAGGGACAGTGAAAACCAGGTAGAGCTTGCAGTGCTGGCAGCTTTCGTGTGGGCGCAATCGCTGGACGTTTCGAATTTGGCAGCTGGGCTCTGCCAGAGTCACATAGGCATTGTTGCATCATAACTAACCAAGGCTTTTGCAGAGCGCGAATGTCTGTGCGGCAGCGAATGCAGTTCCAAGGGACAGTGAAAACCAGGTAGACCTCTCAGTACTGGCAGCTTTCGTCTGGGCGCAATCGCGGGACGTTTCGAATTTGGCAGCTGGGCTCTGCCAGAGTCACGTAGGCATTGTTGCATCATAAACAACCAAGGCTTTTGCAGAGCGCGAATGATGTGCGGCAGCGAATGCAGTTCCAAGGGACAGTGAAAACCAGGTAGACCTTTCAGTGCTGGCAGCTTTCGTGTGGACGCAATCGCTGGACGTTTCGAATTTGGCAGCCGGGCCCTGCGACAGTCACATAGGCATTGTTGCATCATAACCAACCAAAGCTCTTGCAGAGCGCGAATGTTTGTGCGGCAGCGAATGCAGTTCCAAGGGACAGTGAAAACCAGGTAGAGCTTTCAGTGCTGGCAGCTTTCGTGTGGGCGCAATCGCTGGAAGTTTTGAATTTGGCAGCCGGGCTCTGCCAGAGTCACGTAGGCATTGTTGCATCATAAACAATCAAAGCTCTTGCAGAGCGCGAATGTCTGTGCGGCAGCGAATGCAGTTCCAAGGGACAGTGAAAACCAGGTAGAGCTTTCAGTGCTGGCAGATTTCGTGTGGGCGCAATCGCTGGACGTTTCGAATTTGGCAGCCGGGCTCTGCGACAGTCACATAGGCATTGTTGCATCATAACCAACCAAAGGTTTTGCAGAGCGCGAATGTCTGTGCGGCAGCGAATGCAGTTCCAAGGGACAGTGAAAACCAGGTAGAGCTTTCAGTGCTGGCAGCTTTCGTGTGGGCGCAATCGCGGGACGTTTCGAATTTGGCAGCTGGGCTCTGCCAGAGTCACATAGGCATTGTTGCATCATAACTAACCAAGGCTTTTGCAGAGCGCGAATGTCTGTGCGGCAGCGAATGCAGTTCCAAGGGACAGTGAAAACCAGGTAGAGCTTTCAGTGCTGGCAGCTTTCGTGTGGGCGCAATCGCTGGACGTTTTGAATTTGGCAGCCGGGCTCTGCCAGAGTCACGTAGGCATTGTTGCATCATAAACAATCAAAGCTCTTGCAGAGCGCGAATGTCTGTGCGGCAGCGAATGCAGTTCCAAGGGACAGTGAAAACCAGGTAGACCTTTCAGTGCTGGCAGCTTTCGTGTGGGCGCAATCGCTGGACGTTTCGAATTTGGCAGCCGGGCACTTCGACAGTCACATAGGCATTGTTGCATCATAACCAACCAAAGCTCTTGCAGAGCGCAAATGTCTGTGCGGCAGCGAATGCAGTTCCAAGGGACAGTGAAAACCAGGTAGAGCTTTCAGTGCTGGCAGCTTTCATGTGGGCGCAATCGCTGGACGTTTCGAATTTGGCAGCCGGGCTCTGCGACAGTCACATAGGCATTGTTGCATCATAACCAACCAAAGGTTTTGCAGAGCGCGAATGTCTGTGCGGCAGCGAATGCAGTTCCAAGGGACAGTGAAAACCAGGTAGAGCTTTCAGTGCTGGCAGCTTTCGTCTGGGCGCAATCTCTGGACGTTTCGAATTTGGCAGCCGGGCTCTGCGAAAGTCACATAGGAATTGTTGCATCATAGCCAACCAAGGCATTTGCAGAGCGCGAATGTCTGTGCGGCAGCGAATGCAGTTCCAAGGGACAGTGAAAACCAGGTAGAGCTTGCAGTGCTGGCAGCTTTCGTGTGGGCGCAATCGCTGGACGTTTCGAATTTGGCAGCCGGGCTCTTCGACAGTCACATAGGCATTGTTGCATCATAACCAACCAAAGCTCTTGCAGAGCGCAAATGTCTGTGCGGCAGCGAATGCAGTTCCAAGGGACAGTGAAAACCAGGTAGAGCTTTCAGTGCTGGCAGCTTTCGTGTGGGCGCAATCGCTGGACGTTTCGAATTTGGCAGCCGGGCTCGGCCAGAGTCACATAGGCATTGTTGCATCATAACCAACCAAAGCTTTTGCATAGCGTGAATGTCTGTGCGGCAGCAAATGCAGTTCCAAGGGACAGTGAAAACCAGGTAGACCTTTCAGTGCTGGGAGCTTTCGTGTGGGCGCAATCTCTGGACGTTTCGAATTTGGCAGCCGGGCTCAGCGACAGTCACATAGGCATTGTTGCATCATAACCAACCAAGGCATTTGCAGAGCGCGAATGTCTGTGCGGCAGCGAATGCAGTTCCAAGGGACAGTGAAAACCAGGTAGAGCTTTCAGTGCTGGCAGCTTTCGTGTGGGCGCTATCGCTGGACGTTTCGAATTTGGCAGCCGGGCTCTGCCAGATTCACATAGGCATTGTTGCATCATAGCCAACCAAGGCATTTGCAGAGCGCGAATGTCTGTGCGGCAGCGAACGCAGTTCCAAGGGACAGTGAAAACCAGGTAGACCTTGCAGTGCTGGCAGCTTTCGTGTGGGCGCTATCGCTGGACGTTTCGAATTTGGCAGCCGGACTCTGCGAGTGTCACATAGGCATTGTTGCATCATAACTAACCAAGGCTTTTGCAGAGCGCGAATGTCTGTGCGGCAGCGAATGCAGTTCCAAGGGACAGTGAAAACCAGGTAGACCTCTCAGTACTGGCAGCTTTCGTCTGGGCGCAATCGCGGGACGTTTCGAATTTGGCAGCTGGGCTCTGCCAGAGTCACGTAGGCATTGTTGCATCATAAACAACCAAGGCTTTTGCAGAGCGCGAATGTCTGTGCGGCAGCGAATGCAGTTCCAAGGGACAGTGAAAACCAGGTAGACCTTTCAGTGCTGGCAGCTTTCGTGTGGACGCAATCGCTGGACGTTTCGAATTTGGCAGCCGGGCTCTGCGACAGTCACATAGGCATTGTTGCATCATAACCAACCAAAGCTCTTGCAGAGCGCGAATGTCTGTGCGGCAGCGAATGCAGTTCCAAGGGACAGTGAAAACCAGGTAGAGCTTTCAGTGCTGGCAGCTTTCGTGTGGGCGCAATCGCTGGACGTTTTGAATTTGGCAGCCGGGCTCTGCCAGAGTCACGTAGGCATTGTTGCATCATAAACAATCAAAGCTCTTGCAGAGCGCGAATGTCTGTGCGGCAGCGAATGCAGTTCCAAGGGACAGTGAAAACCAGGTAGAGCTTTCAGTGCTGGCAGCTTTCGTGTGGGCGCAATCGCTGGACGTTTCGAATTTGGCAGCCGGGCTCTGCGACAGTCACATAGGCATTGTTGCATCATAACCAACCAAAGGTTTTGCAGAGCGCGAATGTCTGTGCGGCAGCGAATGCAGTTCCAAGGGACAGTGAAAACCAGGTAGAGCTTGCAGTGCTGGCAGCTTTCGTGTGGGCGCAATCTCTGGACGTTTCGAATTTGTCAGCTGGGCTCTGCCAGAGTCACATAGGCATGGTTGCATCATAACTAACCAAGGCTTTTGCAGAGCGCGAATGTCTGTGCGGCAGCGAATGCAGTTCCAAGGGACAGTGAAAACCAGGTAGACCTTTCATGCTGGCAGCATTCGTGTGGGCGTAATCGCTGGACGTTTCGAATTTGGCAGCCGGGCTCTGCGAGTGTCACATAGGCATTGTTGCATCATAACTAACCAAGGCTTTTGCAGAGCGCGAATGTCTGTGCGGCAGCGAATGCAGTTCCAAGGGACAGTGAAAACCAGGTAGAGCTTTCAGTGCTGGCATCTTTCGTGTGGACTCAGTCGCTGGACGTTTCGAATTTGGCAGCCGGGCTCTGCGACAGTCACATAGGCATTGTTGCATCATAACCAACCAAAGCTGTTGCAGAGCGCGAATGTCTTTGTGGCAGCGAATGCAGTTCCAAGGGACAGTGAAAACCAGGTAGACCTTTCAGTGCTGGCAGCTTTCGTGTGGGCGCAATCGCTGGACGTTTCGAATTTGGCAGCCGGGCTCTTCGACAGTCACATAGGCATTGTTGCATCATAACCAACCAAAGGTCTTGCAGAGCGCAAATGTCTGTGCGGCAGCGAATGCAGTTCCAAGGGACAGTGAAAACCAGGTAGAGCTTTCAGTGCTGGCAGCTTTCGTGTGGGCGCAATCGCTGGACGTTTCGAATTTGGCAGCCGGGCTCGGCCAGAGTCACATAGGCATTGTTGCATCATAACCAACCAAAGCTTTTGCATAGCGTGAATGTCTGTGCGGCAGCGAATGCAGTTCCAAGGGACAGTGAAAACCAGGTAGAGCTTTCAGTGCTGGGAGCTTTCGTGTGGGCGCAATCTCTGGACGTTTCGAATTTGGCAGCCGGGCTCTGCGACAGTCACATAGGCATTGTTGCATCATAACCAACCAAGGCATTTGCAGAGCGCGAATGTCTGTGCGGCAGCGAATGCAGTTCCAAGGGACAGTGAAAACCAGGTAGAGCTTTCAGTGCTGGCAGCTTTCGTGTGGGCGCTATCGCTGGACGTTTCGAATTTGGCAGCCGGGCTCTGCCAGAGTCACATAGGCATTGTTGCATCATAGCCAACCAAGGCATTTGCAGAGAGCGAATGTCTGGGCGGCAGCGAATGCAGTTCCAAGGGACAGTGAAAACCAGGTAGAGCTTGCAGTGCTGGCAGCTTTCGTGTGGGCGCTATCGCTGGACGTTTCGAATTTGGCAGCCGGACTCTGCCAGAGTCACATAGGCATTGTTGCATCATAACTAACCAAGGCTTTTGCAGAGCGCGAATGTCTGTGCGGCAGCGAATGCAGTTCCAAGGGACAGTGAAAACCAGGTAGACCTCTCAGTACTGGCAGCTTTCGTCTGGGCGCAATCGCGGGACGTTTCGAATTTGGCAGCTGGGCTCTGCCAGAGTCACGTAGGCATTGTTGCATCATAAACAACCAAGGCTTTTGCAGAGCGCGAATGTCTGTGCGGCAGCGAATGCAGTTCCAAGGGACAGTGAAAACCAGGTAGAGCTTTCAGTGCTGGCAGCTTTCGTGTGGGCGCTATCGCTGGACGTTTCGAATTTGGCAGCCGGGCTCTGCGACAGTCACATAGGAATTGTTGCATCATAGCCAACCAAGGCATTTGCAGAGCGCGAATGTCTGTGCGGCAGCGAACGCAGTTCCAAGGGACAGTGAAAACCAGGTAGACCTTGCAGTGCTGGCAGCTTTCGTGTGGGCGCTATCGCTGGACGTTTCGAATTTGGCAGCCGGACTCTGCGAGTGTCACATAGGCATTGTTGCATCATAACTAACCAAGGCTTTTGCAGAGCGCGAATGTCTGTGCGGCAGCGAATGCAGTTCCAAGGGACAGTGAAAACCAGGTAGACCTCTCAGTACTGGCAGCTTTCGTCTGGGCGCAATCGCGGGACTTTTCGAATTTGGCAGCTGGGCTCTGCCATAGTCACGTAGGCATTGTTGCATCATAAACAACCAAGGCTTTTGCAGAGCGCGAATGTCTGTGCGGCAGCGAATGCAGTTCCAAGGGACAGTGAAAACCAGGTAGACCTTTCAGTGCTGGCAGCTTTCGTGTGGACGCAATCGCTGGACGTTTCGAATTTGGCAGCCGGGCTCTGCGACAGTCACATAGGCATTGTTGCATCATAACCAACCAAAGCTCTTGCAGAGCGCGAATGTCTGTGCGGCAGCGAATGCAGTTCCAAGGGACAGTGAAAACCAGGTAGAGCTTTCAGTGCTGGCAGCTTTCGTGTGGGCGCAATCGCTGGACGTTTTGAATTTGGCAGCCGGGCTCTGCCAGAGTCACGTAGGCATTGTTGCATCATAAACAATCAAAGCTCTTGCAGAGCGCGAATGTCTGTGCGGCAGCGAATGCAGTTCCAAGGGACAGTGAAAACCAGGTAGAGCTTTCAGTGCTGGCAGCTTTCGTGTGGGCGCAATCGCTGGACGTTTCGAATTTGGCAGCCGGGCTCTGCGACAGTCACATAGGCATTGTTGCATCATAACCAACCAAAGGTTTTGCAGAGCGCGAATGTCTGTGCGGCAGCGAATGCAGTTCCAAGGGACAGTGAAAACCAGGTAGAGCTTGCAGTGCTGGCAGCTTTCGTGTGGGCGCAATCTCTGGACGTTTCGAATTTGTCAGCTGGGCTCTGCCAGAGTCACATAGGCATTGTTGCATCATAACTAACCAAGGCTTTTGCAGAGCGCGAATGTCTGTGCGGCAGCGAATGCAGTTCCAAGGGACAGTGAAAACCAGGTAGACCTTTCATGCTGGCAGCATTCGTGTGGGCGTAATCGCTGGACGTTTCGAATTTGGCAGCCGGGCTCTGCGAGTGTCACATAGGCATTGTTGCATCATAACTAACCAAGGCTTTTGCAGAGCGCGAATGTCTGTGCGGCAGCGAATGCAGTTCCAAGGGACAGTGAAAACCAGGTAGAGCTTTCAGTGCTGGCATCTTTCGTGTGGACTCAGTCGCTGGACGTTTCGAATTTGGCAGCCGGGCTCTGCGACAGTCACATAGGCATTGTTGCATCATAACCAACCAAAGCTTTTGCATAGCGTGAATGTCTGTGCGGCAGCGAATGCAGTTCCAAGGGACAGTGAAAACCGGGTAGAGCTTTCAGTGCTGGGAGCTTTCGTGTGGGCGCAATCTCTGGACGTTTCGAATTTGGCAGCCGGGCTCTGCGACAGTCACATAGGCATTGTTGCATCATAACCAACCAAGGCATTTGCAGAGCGCGAATGTCTGTGCGGCAGCGAATGCAGTTCCAAGGGACAGTGAAAACCAGGTAGAGCTTTCAGTGCTGGCAGCTTTCGTGTGGGCGCTATCGCTGGACGTTTCGAATTTGGCAGCCGGGCTCTGCCAGAGTCACATAGGCATTGTTGCATCATAGCCAACCAAGGCATTTGCAGAGAGCGAATGTCTGTGCGGCAGCGAATGCAGTTCCAAGGGACAGTGAAAACCAGGTAGAGCTTGCAGTGCTGGCAGCTTTCGTGTGGGCGCTATCGCTGGACGTTTCGAATTTGGCAGCCGGACTCTGCGAGTGTCACATAGGCATTGTTGCATCATAACTAACCAAGGCTTTTGCAGAGCGCGAATGTCTGTGCGGCAGCGAATGCAGTTCCAAGGGACAGTGAAAACCAGGTAGACCTCTCAGTACTGGCAGCTTTCGTCTGGGCGCAATCGTGGGACGTTTCGAATTTGGCAGCTGGGCTCTGCCAGAGTCACGTAGGCATTGTTGCATCATAAACAACCAAGGCTTTTGCAGAGCGCGAATGTCTGTGCGGCAGCGAATGCAGTTCCAAGGGACAGTGAAAACCAGGTAGACCTTTCAGTGCTGGCAGCTTTCGTGTGGACGCAATCGCTGGACGTTTCAAATTTGGCAGCCGGGCTCTGCGACAGTCACATAGGCATTGTTGCATCATAACCAACCAAAGGTTTTGCAGAGCGCGAATGTCTGTGCGGCAGCGAATGCAGTTCCAAGGGACAGTGAAAACCAGGTAGAGATTTCAGTGCTGGCAGCTTTCGTGTGGGCGCTATCGCTGGACGTTTCGAATTTGGCAGCCGGGCTCTGCGACAGTCACATAGGAATTGTTGCATCATAGCCAACCAAGGCATTTGCAGAGCGCGAATGTCTGTGCGGCAGCGAACGCAGTTCCAAGGGACAGTGAAAACCAGGTAGACCTTGCAGTGCTGGCAGCTTTCGTGTGGGCGCTATCGCTGGACGTTTCGAATTTGGCAGCCGGACTCTGCGAGTGTCACATAGGCATTGTTGCATCATAACTAACCAAGGCTTTTGCAGAGCGCGAATGTCTGTGCGGCAGCGAATGCAGTTCCAAGGGACAGTGAAAACCAGGTAGACCTCTCAGTACTGGCAGCTTTCGTCTGGGCGCAATCGCGGGACTTTTCGAATTTGTCAGCTGGGCTCTGCCAGAGTCACGTAGGCATTGTTGCATCATAAACAACCAAGGCTTTTGCAGAGCGCGAATGTCTGTGTGGCAGCGAATGCAGTTCCAAGGGACAGTGAAAACCAGGTAGACCTTTCAGTGCTGGCAGCTTTCGTGTGGACGCAATCGCTGGACGTTTCGAATTTGGCAGCCGGGCTCTGCGACAGTCACATAGGCATTGTTGCATCATAACCAACCAAAGCTCTTGCAGAGCGCGAATGTCTGTGCGGCAGCGAATGCAGTTCCAAGGGACAGTGAAAACCAGGTAGAGCTTTCAGTGCTGGCAGCTTTCGTGTGGGCGCAATCGCTGGACGTTTTGAATTTGGCAGCCGGGCTCTGCGACAGTCACATAGGCATTGTTGCATCATAAACAATCAAAGCTCTTGCAGAGCGCGAATGTCTGTGCGGCAGCGAATGCAGTTCCAAGGGACAGTGAAAACCAGGTAGAGCTTTCAGTGCTGGCAGCTTTCGTGTGGGCGCAATCGCTGGACGTTTCGAATTTGGCAGCCGGGCTCTGCGACAGTCACATAGGCATTGTTGCATCATAACCAACCAAAGGTTTTGCAGAGCGCGAATGTCTGTGCGGCAGCGAATGCAGTTCCAAGGGACAGTGAAAACCAGGTAGAGCTTGCAGTGCTGGCAGCTTTCGTGTGGGCGCAATCTCTGGACGTTTCGAATTTGTCAGCTGGGCTCTGCCAGAGTCACATAGGCATTGTTGCATCATAACTAACCAAGGCTTTTGCAGAGCGCGAATGTCTGTGCGGCAGCGAATGCAGTTCCAAGGGACAGTGAAAACCAGGTAGAGCTTTCATGCTGGCAGCATTCGTGTGGGCGTAATCGCTGGACGTTTCGAATTTGGCAGCCGGGCTCTGCGAGTGTCACATAGGCATTGTTGCATCATAACTAACCAAGGCTTTTGCAGAGCGCGAATGTCTGTGCGGCAGCGAATGCAGTTCCAAGGGACAGTGAAAACCAGGTAGAGCTTTCAGTGCTGGCATCTTTCGTGTGGACTCAGTCGCTGGACGTTTCGAATTTGGCAGCCGGGCTCTGCGACAGTCACATAGGCATTGTTGCATCATAACCAACCAAAGCTTTTGCATAGCGTGAATGTCTGTGCGGCAGCGAATGCAGTTCCAAGGGACAGTGAAAACCAGGTAGAGCTTTCAGTGCTGGGAGCTTTCGTGTGGGCGCAATCTCTGGACGTTTCGAATTTGGCATCCGGGCTCTGCGACAGTCACATAGGCATTGTTGCATCATAACCAACCAAGGCATTTGCAGAGCGCGAATGTCTGTGCGGCAGCGAATGCAGTTCCAAGGGACAGTGAAAACCAGGTAGAGCTTTCAGTGCTGGCAGCTTTCGTGTGGCGCTATCGCTGGACGTTTCGAATTTGGCAGCCGGGCTCTGCCAGAGTCACATAGGCATTGTTGCATCATAGCCAACCAAGGCATTTGCAGAGAGCGAATGTCTGTGCGGCAGCGAATGCAGTTCCAAGGGACAGTGAAAACCAGGTAGAGCTTGCAGTGCTGGCAGCTTTCGTGTGGGCGCTATCGCTGGACGTTTCGAATTTGGCAGCCGGACTCTGCGAGTGTCACATAGGCATTGTTGCATCATAACTAACCAAGGCTTTTGCAGAGCGCGAATGTCTGTGCGGCAGCGAATGCAGTTCCAAGGGACAGTGAAAACCAGGTAGACCTCTCAGTACTGGCAGCTTTCGTCTGGGCGCAATCGCGGGACGTTTCGAATTTGGCAGTTGGGCTCTGCCAGAGTCACGTAGGCATTGTTGCATCATAAACAACCAAGGCTTTTGCAGAGCGCGAATGTCTGTGCGGCAGCGAATGCAGTTCCAAGGGACAGTGAAAACCAGGTAGACCTTTCAGTGCTGGCAGCTTTCGTGTGGACGCAATCGCTGGACGTTTCGAATTTGGCAGCCGGGCTCTGCCAGAGTCACATAGGCATTGTTGCATCATAGCCAACCAAGGCATTTGCAGAGAGCGAATGTCTGTGCGGCAGCGAATGCAGTTCCAAGGGACAGTGAAAACCAGGTAGAGCTTGCAGTGCTGGCAGCTTTCGTGTGGGCGCTATCGCTGGACGTTTCGAATTTGGCAGCCGGACTCTGCGAGTGTCACATAGGCATTGTTGCATCATAACTAACCAAGGCTTTTGCAGAGCGCGAATGTCTGTGCGGCAGCGAATGCAGTTCCAAGGGACAGTGAAAACCAGGTAGACCTTTCATGCTGGCAGCTTTCGTCTGGGCGCAATCGCGGGACGTTTCGAATTTGGCATCTGGGCTCTGCCAGAGTCACGTAGGCATTGTTGCATCATAAACAACCAAGGCTTTTGCAGAGCGCGAATGTCTGTGCGGCAGCGAATGCAGTTCCAAGGGACAGTGAAAACCAGGTAGACCTTTCAGTGCTGGCAGCTTTCGTGTGGGCGCAATCGCTGGACGTTTCGAATTTGGCAGCCGGGCTCTGCGACAGTCACATAGGCATTGTTGCATCATAACCAACCAAAGCTCTTGCAGAGCGCGAATGTCTGTGCGGCAGCGAATGCAGTTCCAAGGGACAGTGAAAACCAGGTAGAGCTTTCAGTGCTGGCAGCTTTCGTGTGGGCGCAATCGCTGGACGTTTTGAATTTGGCAGCCGGGCTCTGCCAGAGTCACGTAGGCATTGTTGCATCATAACCAACCAAGGCATTTGCAGAGCGCGAATGTCTGTGCGGCAGCGAATGCAGTTCCAAGGGACAGTGAAAACCAGGTAGAGCTTTCAGTGCTGGCAGCTTTCGTGTGGGCGCAATCGCTGGACGTTTCGAATTTGGCAGCCGGGCTCTGCGACAGTCACATAGGCATTGTTGCATCATAACCAACCAAAGGTTTTGCAGAGCGCGAATGTCTGTGCGGCAGCAAATGCAGTTCCAAGGGACAGTGAAAACCAGGTAGAGCTTGCAGTGCTGGCAGCTTTCGTGTGGGCGCAATCTCTGGACGTTTCGAATTTGGCAGCTGGGCTCTGCCAGAGTCACATAGGCATTGTTGCATCATAAGTAACCAAGGCTTTTGCAGAGCGCGAATGTCTGTGCGGCAGCGAATGCAGTTCCAAGGGACAGTGAAAACCAGGTAGAGCTTTCAGTGCTGGCATCTTTCGTGTGGACTCAGTCACTGGACGTTTCGAATTTGGCAGCCGGGCTCTGCGACAGTCACATAGGCATTGTTGCATCATAACCAACCAAAGCTGTTGCAGAGCACGAATGTCTGTGCGGCAGCGAATGCAGTTCCAAGGGACAGTGAAAACCAGGTAGAGCTTTCAGTGCTGGCAGCTTTCGTGTGGGCGCTATCGCTGGACGTTTCGAATTTGGCAGCCGGGCTCTGCCAGAGTCACATAGGCATTGTTGAATCATAGCCAACCAAAGCTGTTGCAGAGCGCGAATGTCTGTGCGGAAGCGAATGCAGTTCCAAGGGACAGTGAAAACCAGGTAGAGCTTGCAGTGCTGGCAGCTTTCGTGTGGGCGCTATCGCTGGACGTTTCGAATTTGGCAGCCGGGCTCTGCGAGTGTCACATAGGCATTGTTGCATCATAACTAACCAAGGCTTTTGCAGAGCGCGAATGTCTGTGCGGCAGCGAATGCAGTTCCAAGGGACAGTGAAAACCAGGTAGACCTCTCAGTACTGGCAGCTTTCGTCTGGGCGCAATCTCTGGACGTTTCAAATTTGGCAGCTGGGCTCTGCTAGAGTCACGTAGGCATTGTTGCATCATAAACAACCAAGGCTTTTGCAGAGCGCGAATGTCTGTGCGGCAGCGAATGCAGTTCCAAGGGACAGTGAAAACCAGGTAGAGCTTTCAGTGCTGGCAGCTTTCATGTGGACGCAATCGCTGGACGTTTCGAATTTGGCAGCCGGGCTCTGCCAGAGTCACGTAGGCATTGTTGCAACATAAACAATCAAATCTCTTGCAGAGCGCGAATGTCTGTGCGGCAGCGAATGCAGTTCCAAGGGACAGTGAAAACCAGGTAGAGCTTTCAGTGCTGGCAGCTTTCGTGTGGACGCAATCGCTGGACGTTTCGAATTTGGCAGCCGGGCTCTGCGACAGTCACATAGGCATTGTTGCATCATAACCAACCAAAGCTATTGCAGAGCGCGAATGTCTGTGCGGCAGCGAATGCAGTTCCAAGGGACAGTGAAAACCAGGTAGAGCTTTCAGTGCTGGCAGCTTTCGTGTGGGCGCAATCGCGGGACGTTTCGAATTTGGCAGCTGGGCTCTGCCAGAGTCACATAGGCATTGTTGCATCATAACTAACCAAGGCTTTTGCAGAGCACGAATGTCTGTGCGGCAGCGAATGCAGTTCCAAGGGACAGTGAAAACCAGGTAGACCTTTCATGCTGGCAGCATTCGTGTGGGCGTAATCGCTGGACGTTTCGAATTTGGCAGCCAGGCTCTGCGACAGTCACATAAGCATTGTTGCATCATACCCAACCAAACATCTTGCAGAGGGCGAATGTCTGTGCGGCAGCGAATGCAGTTCCAAGCGACAGTGAAAACCAGGTAGACCTTTCAGTGCTGGCAGCTTTCGTGTGGACGCAATCGCTGGACGTTTCGAATTTGGCAGCCGGGTTCTGCAACAGTCACATAGGCATTGTTGCATCATAACCAACCAAAGCTCTTGCAGAGCGCGAATGTCTGTGCGGCAGCGAATGCAGTTCCAAGGGACAGTGAAAACCAGGTAGAGCTTTCAGTGCTGGCAGCTTTCGTGTGGGCGCAATCGCTGGACGTTTTGAATTTGGCAGCCGGGCTCTGCCAGAGTCACGTAGGCATTGTTGCATCATAAACAATCAAAGCTCTTGCAGAGCGCGAATGTCTGTGCGGCAGCGAATGCAGTTCCAAGGGACAGTGAAAACCAGGTAGAGCTTTCAGTGCTGGCAGCTTTCGTGTGGGCGCAATCGCTGGACGTTTCGAATTTGGCAGCCGGGCTCTGCGACAGTCACATAGGCATTGTTGCATCATAACCAACCAAAGGTTTTGCAGAGCGCGAATGTCTGTGCGGCAGCGAATGCAGTTCCAAGGGACAGTGAAAACCAGGTAGAGCTTTCAGTGCTGGCAGCTTTCGTCTGGGCGCAATCTCTGGACGTTTCGAATTTGGCAGCCGGGCTCTGCGACAGTCACATAGGAATTGTTGCATCATAGCCAACCAAGGCATTTGCAGAGCGCGAATGTCTGTGCGGCAGCGAATGCAGTTCCAAGGGACAGTGAAAACCAGGTAGAGCTTGCAGTGCTGGCAGCTTTCGTGTGGGCGCAATCGCTGGACGTTTCGAATTTGGCAGCCGGGCTCTTCGACAGTCACATAGGCATTGTTGCATCATAACCAACCAAAGCTCTTGCAGAGCGCAAATGTCTGTGCGGCAGCGAATGCAGTTCCAAGGGACAGTGAAAACCAGGTAGAGCTTTCAGTGCTGGCAGCTTTCGTGTGGGCGCAATCGCTGGACGTTTCGAATTTGGCAGCCGGGCTCGGCCAGAGTCACATAGGCATTGTTGCATCATAACCAACCAAAGCTTTTGCATAGCGTGAATGTCTGTGCGGCAGCAAATGCAGTGCCAAGGGACAGTGAAAACCAGGTAGACCTTTCAGTGCTGGGAGCTTTCGTGTGGGCGCAATCTCTGGACGTTTCGAATTTGGCAGCCGGGCTCTGCGACAGTCACATAGGCATTGTTGCATCATAACCAACCAAGGCATTTGCAGAGCGCGAATGTCTGTGCGGCAGCGAATGCAGTTCCAAGGGACAGTGAAAACCAGATAGAGCTTTCAGTGCTGGCAGCTTTCGTGTGGGCGCTATCGCTGGACGTTTCGAATTTGGCAGCCGGGCTCTGCCAGATTCACATAGGTATTGTTGCATCATAGCCAACCAAGGCATTTGCAGAGCGCGAATGTCTGTGCGGCAGCGAACGCAGTTCCAAGGGACAGTGAAAACCAGGTAGACCTTGCAGTGCTGGCAGCTTTCGTGTGGGTGCTATCGCTGGACGTTTCGAATTTGGCAGCCGGACTCTGCGAGTGTCACATAGGCATTGTTGCATCATAACTAACCAAGGCTTTTGCAGAGCGCGAATGTCTGTGCGGCAGCGAATGCAGTTCCAAGGGACAGTGAAAACCAGGTAGACCTCTCAGTACTGGCAGCTTTCGTCTGGGCGCAATCGCGGGACTTTTCGAATTTGGCAGCTGGGCTCTGCCAGAGTCACGTAGGCATTGTTGCATCATAACTAACCAAGGCTTTTGCAGAGCGCGAATGTCTGTGCGGCAGCGAATGCAGTTCCAAGGGACAGTGAAAACCAGGTAGACCTTTCAGTGCTGGCAGCTTTCGTGTGGACGCAATCGCTGGACGTTTCGAATTTGGCAGCCGGGCTCTGCGACAGTCACATAGGCATTGTTGCATCATAACCAACCAAAGCTCTTGCAGAGCGCGAATGTCTGTGCGGCAGCGAATGCAGTTCCAAGGGACAGTGAAAACCAGGTAGAGCTTTCAGTGCTGGCAGCTTTCGTGTGGGCGCAATCGCTGGACGTTTTGAATTTGGCAGCCGGGCTCTGCCAGAGTCACGTAGGCATTGTTGCATCATAAACAATCAAAGCTCTTGCAGAGCGCGAATGTCTGTGCGGCAGCGAATGCAGTTCCAAGGGACAGTGAAAACCAGGTAGAGCTTTCAGTGCTGGCAGCTTTCGTGTGGGCGCAATCGCTGGACGTTTCGAATTTGGCAGCCGGGCTCTGCGACAGTCACATAGGCATTGTTGCATCATAACCAACCAAAGGTTTTGCAGAGCGCGAATGTCTGTGCGGCAGCGAATGCAGTTCCAAGGGACAGTGAAAACCAGGTAGAGCTTGCAGTGCTGGCAGCTTTCGTGTGGGCGCAATCTCTGGACGTTTCGAATTTGTCAGCTGGGCTCTGCCAGAGTCACATAGGCATTGTTGCATCATAACTAACCAAGGCTTTTGCAGAGCGCGAATGTCTGTGCGGCAGCGAATGCAGTTCCAAGGGACAGTGAAAACCAGGTAGAGCTTTCATGCTGGCAGCATTCGTGTGGGCGTAATCGCTGGACGTTTCGAATTTGGCAGCCGGGCTCTGCGAGTGTCACATAGGCATTGTTGCATCATAACTAACCAAGGCTTTTGCAGAGCGCGAATGTCTGTGCGGCAGCGAATGCAGTTCCAAGGGACAGTGAAAACCAGGTAGAGCTTTCAGTGCTGGCATCTTTCGTGTGGACTCAGTCGCTGGACGTTTCGAATTTGGCAGCCGGGCTCTGCGACAGTCACATAGGCATTGTTGCATCATAACCAACCAAAGCTCTTGCAGAGCGCGAATGTCTGTGTGGCAGCGAATGCAGTTCCAAGGGACAGTGAAAACCAGGTAGACCTTTCAGTGCTGGCAGCTTTCGTGTGGGCGGAATCGCTGGACGTTTCGAATTTGGCAGCCGGGCTCTTCGACAGTCACATAGGCATTGTTGCATCATAACCAACCAAAGGTCTTGCAGAGCGCAAATGTCTGTGCGGCAGCGAATGCAGTTCCAAGGGACAGTGAAAACCAGGTAGAGCTTTCAGTGCTGGCAGCTTTCGTGTGGGCGCAATCGCTGGACGTTTCGAATTTGGCAGCCGGGCTCGGCCAGAGTCACATAGGCATTGTTGCATCATAACCAACCAAAGCTTTTGCATAGCGTGAATGTCTGTGCGGCAGCGAATGCAGTTCCAAGGGACAGTGAAAACCAGGTAGAGCTTTCAGTGCTGGGAGCTTTCGTGTGGGCGCAATCTCTGGACGTTTCGAATTTGGCAGCCGGGCTCTGCGACAGTCACATAGGCATTGTTGCATCATAACCAACCAAGGCATTTGCAGAGCGCGAATGTCTGTGCGGCAGCGAATGCAGTTCCAAGGGACAGTGAAAACCAGGTAGAGCTTTCAGTGCTGGCAGCTTTCGTGTGGACGCAATCGCTGGACGTTTCGAATTTGGCAGCCGGGTTCTGCGATAGTCACATAGGCATTGTTGCATCATAACCAACCAAAGCTCTTGCAGAGCGCGAATGTCTGTGCGGCAGCGAATGCAGTTCCAAGGGACAGTGAAAACCAGGTAGAGCTTTCAGTGCTGGCAGCTTTCGTGTGGACTCAGTCACTGGACGTTTCGAATTTGGCAGCCGGGCTCTGCGACAGTCACATAGGCATTGTTGCATCATAACCAACCAAAGCTGTTGCAGAGCACGAATGTCTGTGCGGCAGCGAATGCAGTTCCAAGGGACAGTGAAAACCAGGTAGAGCTTTCAGTGCTGGCAGCTTTCGTGTGGGCGCTATCGCTGGACGTTTCGAATTTGGCAGCCGGGCTCTGCCAGAGTCACATAGGCATTGTTGAATCATAGCCAACCAAGGCATTTGCAGAGCGCGAATGTCTGTGCGGAAGCGAATGCAGTTCCAAGGGACAGTGAAAACCAGGTAGAGCTTGCAGTGCTGGCAGCTTTCGTGTGGGCGCTATCGCTGGACGTTTCGAATTTGGCAGCCGGACTCTGCGAGTGTCACATAGGCATTGTTGCATCATAACTAACCAAGGCTTTTGCAGAGCGCGAATGTCTGTGCGGCAGCGAATGCAGTTCCAAGGGACAGTGAAAACCAGGTAGACCTCTCAGTACTGGCAGCTTTCGTCTGGGCGCAATCTCTGGACGTTTCAAATTTGGCAGCTGGGCTCTGCTAGAGTCACGTAGGCATTGTTGCATCATAAACAACCAAGGCTTTTGCAGAGCGCGAATGTCTGTGCGGCAGCGAATGCAGTTCCAAGGGACAGTGAAAACCAGGTAGAGCTTTCAGTGCTGGCAGCTTTCATGTGGACGCAATCGCTGGACGTTTCGAATTTGGCAGCCGGGCTCTGCCAGAGTCACGTAGGCATTGTTGCAACATAAACAATCAAATCTCTTGCAGAGCGCGAATGTCTGTGCGGCAGCGAATGCAGTTCCAAGGGACAGTGAAAACCAGGTAGAGCTTTCAGTGCTGGCAGCTTTCGTGTGGACGCAATCGCTGGACGTTTCGAATTTGGCAGCCGGGCTCTGCGACAGTCACATAGGCATTGTTGCATCATAACCAACCAAAGCTATTGCAGAGCGCGAATGTCTGTGCGGCAGCGAATGCAGTTCCAAGGGACAGTGAAAACCAGGTAGAGCTTTCAGTGCTGGCAGCTTTCGTGTGGGCGCAATCGCGGGACGTTTCGAATTTGGCAGCTGGGCTCTGCCAGAGTCACATAGGCATTGTTGCATCATAACTAACCAAGGCTTTTGCAGAGCACGAATGTCTGTGCGGCAGCGAATGCAGTTCCAAGGGACAGTGAAAACCAGGTAGACCTTTCATGCTGGCAGCATTCGTGTGGGCGTAATCGCTGGACGTTTCGAATTTAGCAGCCAGGCTCTGCGACAGTCACATAAGCATTGTTGCATCATACCCAACCAAACATCTTGCAGAGGGCGAATGTCTGTGCGGCAGCGAATGCAGTTCCAAGGGACAGTGAAAACCAGGTAGACCTTTCAGTGCTGGCAGCTTTCGTGTGGACGCAATCGCTGGACGTTTCGAATTTGGCAGCCGGGTTCTGCAACAGTCACATAGGCATTGTTGCATCATAACCAACCAAAGCTCTTGCAGAGCGCGAATGTCTGTGCGGCAGCGAATGCAGTTCCAAGGGACAGTGAAAACCAGGTAGAGCTTTCAGTGCTGGCAGCTTTCGTGTGGGCGCAATCGCTGGACGTTTTGAATTTGGCAGCCGGGCTCTGCCAGAGTCACGTAGGCATTGTTGCATCATAAACAATCAAAGCTCTTGCAGAGCGCGAATGTCTGTGCGGCAGCGAATGCAGTTCCAAGGGACAGTGAAAACCAGGTAGACCTTTCAGTGCTGGCAGCTTTCGTGTGGGCGCAATCGCTGGACGTTTCGAATTTGGCAGCCGGGCTCTGCGACAGTCACATAGGCATTGTTGCATCATAACCAACCAAAGCTCTTGCAGAGCGCAAATGTCTGTGCGGCAGCGAATGCAGTTCCAAGGGACAGTGAAAACCAGGTAGAGCTTTCAGTGCTGGCAGCTTTCGTGTGGGCGCAATCGCTGGACGTTTCGAATTTGGCAGCCGGGCTCTGCGACAGTCACATAGGCATTGTTGCATCATAACCAACCAAAGGTTTTGCAGAGCGCGAATGTCTGTGCGGCAGCGAATGCAGTTCCAAGGGACAGTGAAAACCAGGTAGAGCTTTCAGTGCTGGCAGCTTTCGTCTGGGCGCAATCTCTGGACGTTTCGAATTTGGCAGCCGGGCTCTGCGACAGTCACATAGGAATTGTTGCATCATAGCCAACCAAGGCATTTGCAGAGCGCGAATGTCTGTGCGGCAGCGAATGCAGTTCCAAGGGACAGTGAAAACCAGGTAGAGCTTGCAGTGCTGGCAGCTTTCGTGTGGGCGCAATCGCTGGACGTTTCGAATTTGGCAGCCGGGCTCTTCGACAGTCACATAGGCATTGTTGCATCATAACCAACCAAAGCTCTTGCAGAGCGCGAATGTCTGTGCGGCAGCGAATGCAGTTCCAAGGGACAGTGAAAACCAGGTAGAGCTTTCAGTGCTGGCAGCTTTCGTGTGGACGCAATCGCTGGACGTTTCGAATTTGGCAGCCGGGCTCTGCGACAGTCACATAGGCATTGTTGCATCATAACCAACCAAAGCTCTTGCAGAGCGCGAATGTCTGTGCGGCAGCGAATGCAGTTCCAAGGGACAGTGAAAACCAGGTAGAGCTTTCAGTGCTGGCAGCTTTCGTGTGGGCGCAATCGCTGGACGTTTTGAATTTGGCAGCCGGACTCTGCCAGAGTCACGTAGGCATTGTTGCATCATAAACAATCAAAGCTCTTGCAGAGCGCGAATGTCTGTGCGGCAGCGAATGCAGTTCCAAGGGACAGTGAAAACCAGGTAGAGCTTTCAGTGCTGGCAGCTTTCGTGTGGGCGCAATCGCTGGACGTTTCGAATTTGGCAGCCGGACTCTGCGAGTGTCACATAGGCATTGTTGCATCATAACCAACCAAAGGTTTTGCAGAGCGCGAATGTCTGTGCGGCAGCGAATGCAGTTCCAAGGGACAGTGAAAACCAGGTAGAGCTTGCAGTGCTGGCAGCTTTCGTGTGGGCGCAATCTCTGGACGTTTCGAATTTGTCAGCTGGGCTCTGCCAGAGTCACATAGGCATTGTTGCATCATAACTAACCAAGGCTTTTGCAGAGCGCGAATGTCTGTGCGGCAGCGAATGCAGTTCCAAGGGACAGTGAAAACCAGGTAGAGCTTTCAGTGCTGGGAGCTTTCGTGTGGGCGCAATCTCTGGACGTTTCGAATTTGGCAGCCGGACTCTGCGACAGTCACATAGGCATTGTTGCATCATAACCAACCAAGGCATTTGCAGAGCGCGAATGTCTGTGCGGCAGCGAATGCAGTTCCAAGGGACAGTGAAAACCAGGTAGAGCTTTCAGTGCTGGCAGCTTTCGTGTGTGCGCTATCTCTGGACGTTTCGAATTTGGCAGCCGGGCTCTACCAGAGTCACATAGGCATTGTTGCATCATAGCCAACCAAGGCATTTGCAGAGAGCGAATGTCTGTGCGGCAGCGAATGCAGTTCCAAGGGACAGTGAAAACCAGGTAGAGCTTGCAGTGCTGGCAGCTTTCGTGTGGGCGCTATCGCTGGACGTTTCGAATTTGGCAGCCGGACTCTGCGAGTGTCACATAGGCATTGTTGCATCATAACTAACCAAGGCTTTTGCAGAGCGCGAATGTCTGTGCGGCAGCGAATGCAGTTCCAAGGGACAGTGAAAACCAGGTAGACCTCTCAGTACTGGCAGCTTTCGTCTGGGCGCAATCGCGGGACGTTTCGAATTTGGCAGCCGGGCTCTGCCAGAGTCACGTAGGCATTGTTGCATCATAAACAACCAAGGCTTTTGCAGAGCGCGAATGTCTGTGCGGCAGCGAATGCAGTTCCAAGGGACAGTGAAAACCAGGTAGACCTTTCAGTGCTGGCAGCTTTCGTGTGGACGCAATCGCTGGACGTTTCGAATTTGGCAGCCGGGCTCTGCGACAGTCACATAGGCATTGTTGCATCATAACCAACCAAAGGTTTTGCAGAGCGCGAATGTCTGTGCGGCAGCGAATGCAGTTCCAAGGGACAGTGAAAACCAGGTAGAGCTTTCAGTGCTGGCAGCTTTCGTGTGGGCGCTATCGCTGGACGTTTCGAATTTGGCAGCCGGGCTCTGCCAGATTCACATAGGCATTGTTGCATCATAGCCAACCAAGGCATTTGCAGAGCGCGAATGTCTGTGCGGCAGCGAACGCAGTTCCAAGGGACAGTGAAAACCAGGTAGACCTTGCAGTGCTGGCAGCTTTCGTGTGGGCGCTATCGCTGGACGTTTCGAATTTGGCAGCCGGACTCTGCGAGTGTCACATAGGCATTGTTGCATCATAACTAACCAAGGCTTTTGCAGAGCGCGAATGTCTGTGCGGCAGCGAATGCAGTTCCAAGGGACAGTGAAAACCAGGTAGACCTCTCAGTACTGGCAGCTTTCGTCTGGGCGCAATCGCGGGACTTTTCGAATTTGGCAGCTGGGCTCTGCCAGAGTCACGTAGGCATTGTTGCATCATAAACAACCAAGGCTTTTGCAGAGCGCGAATGTCTGTGCGGCAGCGAATGCAGTTCCAAGGGACAGTGAAAACCAGGTAGACCTTTCAGTGCTGGCAGCTTTCGTGTGGGCGGAATCGCTGGACGTTTCGAATTTGGCAGCCGGGCTCTTCGACAGTCACATAGGCATTGTTGCATCATAACCAACCAAAGGTCTTGCAGAGCGCGAATGTCTGTGCGGCAGCGAATGCAGTTCCAAGGGACAGTGAAAACCAGGTAGAGCTTTCAGTGCTGGCAGCTTTCGTGTGGGCGCAATCGCTGGACGTTTCGAATTTGGCAGCCGGGCTCGGCCAGAGTCACATAGGCATTGTTGCATCATAACCAACCAAAGCTTTTGCATAGCGTGAATGTCTGTGCGGCAGCGAATGCAGTTCCAAGGGACAGTGAAAACCAGGTAGAGCTTTCAGTGCTGGCAGCTTTCGTGTGGGCGCAATCGCTGGACGTTTCGAATTTGGCAGCCGGGCTCTGCGACAGTCACATAGGCATTGTTGCATCATAACCAACCAAAGGTTTTGCAGAGCGCGAATGTCTGTGCGGCAGCGAATGCAGTTCCAAGGGACAGTGAAAACCAGGTAGAGCTTTCAGTGCTGGCAGCTTTCGTCTGGGCGCAATCTCTGGACGTTTCGAATTTGGCAGCCGGGCTCTGCGACAGTCACATAGGAATTGTTGCATCATAGCCAACCAAGGCATTTGCAGAGCGCGAATGTCTGTGCGGCAGCGAATGCAGTTCCAAGGGACAGTGAAAACCAGGTAGAGCTTGCAGTGCTGGCAGCTTTCGTGTGGGCGCAATCGCTGGACGTTTCGAATTTGGCAGCCGGGCTCTTCGACAGTCACATAGGCATTGTTGCATCATAACCAACCAAAGCTCTTGCAGAGCGCAAATGTCTGTGCGGCAGCGAATGCAGTTCCAAGGGACAGTGAAAACCAGGTAGAGCTTTCAGTGCTGGCAGCTTTCGTGTGGGCGCAATCGCTGGACGTTTCGAATTTGGCAGCCGGGCTCGGCCAGAGTCACATAGGCATTGTTGCATCATAACCAACCAAAGCTTTTGCATAGCGTGAATGTCTGTGCGGCAGCAAATGCAGTTCCAAGGGACAGTGAAAACCAGGTAGACCTTTCAGTGCTGGGAGCTTTCGTGTGGGCGCAATCTCTGGACGTTTCGAATTTGGCAGCCGGGCTCTGCGACAGTCACATAGGCATTGTTGCATCATAACCAACCAAGGCATTTGCAGAGCGCGAATGTCTGTGCGGCAGCGAATGCAGTTCCAAGGGACAGTGAAAACCAGATAGAGCTTTCAGTGCTGGCAGCTTTCGTGTGGGCGCTATCGCTGGACGTTTCGAATTTGGCAGCCGGGCTCTGCCAGATTCACATAGGCATTGTTGCATCATAGCCAACCAAGGCATTTGCAGAGCGCGAATGTCTGTGCGGCAGCGAACGCAGTTCCAAGGGACAGTGAAAACCAGGTAGACCTTGCAGTGCTGGCAGCTTTCGTGTGGGTGCTATCGCTGGAAGTTTCGAATTTGGCAGCCGGACTCTGCGAGTGTCACATAGGCATTGTTGCATCATAACTAACCAAGGCTTTTGCAGAGCGCGAATGTCTGTGCGGCAGCGAATGCAGTTCCAAGGGACAGTGAAAACCAGGTAGACCTCTCAGTACTGGCAGCTTTCGTCTGGGCGCAATCGCGGGACTTTTCGAATTTGGCAGCTGGGCTCTGCCAGAGTCACGTAGGCATTGTTGCATCATAAACAACCAAGGCTTTTGCAGAGCGCGAATGTCTGTGCGGCAGCGAATGCAGTTCCAAGGGACAGTGAAAACCAGGTAGACCTTTCAGTGCTGGCAGCTTTCGTGTGGACGCAATCGCTGGACGTTTCGAATTTGGCAGCCGGGCTCTGCGACAGTCACATAGGCATTGTTGCATCATAACCAACCAAAGCTCTTGCAGAGCGCGAATGTCTGTGCGGCAGCGAATGCAGTTCCAAGGGACAGTGAAAACCAGGTAGAGCTTTCAGTGCTGGCAGCTTTCGTGTGGGCGCAATCGCTGGACGTTTCGAATTTGGCAGCCGGGCTCTGCGACAGTCACATAGGCATTGTTGCATCATAACCAACCAAAGGTTTTGCAGAGCGCGAATGTCTGTGCGGCAGCGAATGCAGTTCCAAGGGACAGTGAAAACCAGGTAGAGCTTGCAGTGCTGGCAGCTTTCGTGTGGGCGCAATCTCTGGACGTTTCGAATTTGTCAGCTGGGCTCTGCCAGAGTCACATAGGCATTGTTGCATCATAACTAACCAAGGCTTTTGCAGAGCGCGAATGTCTGTGCGGCAGCGAATGCAGTTCCAAGGGACAGTGAAAACCAGGTAGAGCTTTCATGCTGGCAGCATTCGTGTGGGCGTGATCGCTGGACGTTTCGAATTTGGCAGCCGGGCTCTGCGAGTGTCACATAGGCATTGTTGCATCATAACTAACCAAGGCTTTTGCAGAGCGCGAATGTCTGTGCGGCAGCGAATGCAGTTCCAAGGGACAGTGAAAACCAGGTAGAGCTTTCAGTGCTGGCATCTTTCGTGTGGACTCAGTCGCTGGACGTTTCGAATTTGGCAGCCGGGCTCTGCGACAGTCACATAGGCATTGTTGCATCATAACCAACCAAATCTTTTGCAGAGCGCGAATGTCTGTGTGGCAGTGAATGCAGTTCCAAGGGACAGTGAAAACCAGGTAGACCTTTCAGTGCTGGCAGCTTTCGTGTGGGCGGAATCGCTGGACGTTTCGAATTTGGCAGCCGGGCTCTTCGACAGTCACATAGGCATTGTTGCATCATAACCAACCAAAGGTCTTGCAGAGCGCAAATGTCTGTGCGGCAGCGAATGCAGTTCCAAGGGACAGTGAAAACCAGGTAGAGCTTTCAGTGCTGGCAGCTTTCGTGTGGCGCAATCGCTGGACGTTTCGAATTTGGCAGCCGGGCTCGGCCAGAGTCACATAGGCATTGTTGCATCATAACCAACCAAAGCTTTTGCATAGCGTGAATGTCTGTGCGGCAGCAAATGCAGTTCCAAGGGACAGTGAAAACCAGGTAGACCTTTCAGTGCTGGGAGCTTTCGTGTGGGCGCAATCTCTGGACGTTTCGAATTTGGCAGCCGGGCTCTGCGACAGTCACATAGGCATTGTTGCATCATAACCAACCAAGGCATTTGCAGAGCGCGAATGTCTGTGCGGCAGCGAATGCAGTTCCAAGGGACAGTGAAAACCAGATAGAGCTTTCAGTGCTGGCAGCTTTCGTGTGGGCGCTATCGCTGGACGTTTCGAATTTGGCAGCCGGGCTCTGCCAGATTCACATAGGCATTGTTGCATCATAGCCAACCAAGGCATTTGCAGAGCGCGAATGTCTGTGCGGCAGCGAACGCAGTTCCAAGGGACAGTGAAAACCAGGTAGACCTTGCAGTGCTGGCAGCTTTCGTGTGGGTGCTATCGCTGGAAGTTTCGAATTTGGCAGCCGGACTCTGCGAGTGTCACATAGGCATTGTTGCATCATAACTAACCAAGGCTTTTGCAGAGCGCGAATGTCTGTGCGGCAGCGAATGCAGTTCCAAGGGACAGTGAAAACCAGGTAGACCTCTCAGTACTGGCAGCTTTCGTCTGGGCGCAATCGCGGGACTTTTCGAATTTGGCAGCTGGGCTCTGCCAGAGTCACATAGGCATTGTTGCATCATAACTAACCAAGGCTTTTGCAGAGCGCGAATGTCTGTGCGGCAGCGAATGCAGTTCCAAGGGACAGTGAAAACCAGGTAGAGCTTTCAGTGCTGGGAGCTTTCGTGTGGGCGCAATCTCTGGACGTTTCGAATTTGGCAGCCGGGCTCTGCGACAGTCACATAGGCATTGTTGCATCATAACCAACCAAGGCATTTGCAGAGCGCGAATGTCTGTGCGGCAGCGAATGCAGTTCCAAGGGACAGTGAAAACCAGGTAGAGCTTTCAGTGCTGGCAGCTTTCGTGTGTGCGCTATCTCTGGACGTTTCGAATTTGGCAGCCGGGCTCTACCAGAGTCACATAGGCATTGTTGCATCATAGCCAACCAAGGCATTTGCAGAGAGCGAATGTCTGTGCGGCAGCGAATGCAGTTCCAAGGGACAGTGAAAACCAGGTAGAGCTTGCAGTGCTGGCAGCTTTCGTGTGGGCGCTATCGCTGGACGTTTCGAATTTGGCAGCCGGACTCTGCGAGTGTCACATAGGCATTGTTGCATCATAACTAACCAAGGCTTTTGCAGAGCGCGAATGTCTGTGCGGCAGCGAATGCAGTTCCAAGGGACAGTGAAAACCAGGTAGACCTCTCAGTACTGGCAGCTTTCGTCTGGGCGCAATCGCGGGACGTTTCGAATTTGGCAGCCGGGCTCTGCCAGAGTCACGTAGGCATTGTTGCATCATAAACAACCAAGGCTTTTGCAGAGCGCGAATGTCTGTGCGGCAGCGAATGCAGTTCCAAGGGACAGTGAAAACCAGGTAGACCTTTCAGTGCTGGCAGCTTTCGTGTGGACGCAATCGCTGGACGTTTCGAATTTGGCAGCCGGGCTCTGCGACAGTCACATAGGCATTGTTGCATCATAACCAACCAAAGGTTTTGCAGAGCGCGAATGTCTGTGCGGCAGCGAATGCAGTTCCAAGGGACAGTGAAAACCAGGTAGAGCTTTCAGTGCTGGCAGCTTTCGTGTGGGCGCTATCGCTGGACGTTTCGAATTTGGCAGCCGGGCTCTGCCAGATTCACATAGGCATTGTTGCATCATAGCCAACCAAGGCATTTGCAGAGCGCGAATGTCTGTGCGGCAGCGAACGCAGTTCCAAGGGACAGTGAAAACCAGGTAGACCTTGCAGTGCTGGCAGCTTTCGTGTGGGCGCTATCGCTGGACGTTTCGAATTTGGCAGCCGGACTCTGCGAGTGTCACATAGGCATTGTTGCATCATAACTAACCAAGGCTTTTGCAGAGCGCGAATGTCTGTGCGGCAGCGAATGCAGTTCCAAGGGACAGTGAAAACCAGGTAGACCTCTCAGTACTGGCAGCTTTCGTCTGGGCGCAATCGCGGGACTTTTCGAATTTGGCAGCTGGGCTCTGCCAGAGTCACGTAGGCATTGTTGCATCATAAACAACCAAGGCTTTTGCAGAGCGCGAATGTCTGTGCGGCAGCGAATGCAGTTCCAAGGGACAGTGAAAACCAGGTAGACCTTTCAGTGCTGGCAGCTTTCGTGTGGGCGGAATCGCTGGACGTTTCGAATTTGGCAGCCGGGCTCTTCGACAGTCACATAGGCATTGTTGCATCATAACCAACCAAAGGTCTTGCAGAGCGCGAATGTCTGTGCGGCAGCGAATGCAGTTCCAAGGGACAGTGAAAACCAGGTAGAGCTTTCAGTGCTGGCAGCTTTCGTGTGGGCGCAATCGCTGGACGTTTCGAATTTGGCAGCCGGGCTCGGCCAGAGTCACATAGGCATTGTTGCATCATAACCAACCAAAGCTTTTGCATAGCGTGAATGTCTGTGCGGCAGCGAATGCAGTTCCAAGGGACAGTGAAAACCAGGTAGAGCTTTCAGTGCTGGCAGCTTTCGTGTGGGCGCAATCGCTGGACGTTTCGAATTTGGCAGCCGGGCTCTGCGACAGTCACATAGGCATTGTTGCATCATAACCAACCAAAGGTTTTGCAGAGCGCGAATGTCTGTGCGGCAGCGAATGCAGTTCCAAGGGACAGTGAAAACCAGGTAGAGCTTTCAGTGCTGGCAGCTTTCGTCTGGGCGCAATCTCTGGACGTTTCGAATTTGGCAGCCGGGCTCTGCGACAGTCACATAGGAATTGTTGCATCATAGCCAACCAAGGCATTTGCAGAGCGCGAATGTCTGTGCGGCAGCGAATGCAGTTCCAAGGGACAGTGAAAACCAGGTAGAGCTTGCAGTGCTGGCAGCTTTCGTGTGGGCGCAATCGCTGGACGTTTCGAATTTGGCAGCCGGGCTCTTCGACAGTCACATAGGCATTGTTGCATCATAACCAACCAAAGCTCTTGCAGAGCGCAAATGTCTGTGCGGCAGCGAATGCAGTTCCAAGGGACAGTGAAAACCAGGTAGAGCTTTCAGTGCTGGCAGCTTTCGTGTGGGCGCAATCGCTGGACGTTTCGAATTTGGCAGCCGGGCTCGGCCAGAGTCACATAGGCATTGTTGCATCATAACCAACCAAAGCTTTTGCATAGCGTGAATGTCTGTGCGGCAGCAAATGCAGTTCCAAGGGACAGTGAAAACCAGGTAGACCTTTCAGTGCTGGGAGCTTTCGTGTGGGCGCAATCTCTGGACGTTTCGAATTTGGCAGCCGGGCTCTGCGACAGTCACATAGGCATTGTTGCATCATAACCAACCAAGGCATTTGCAGAGCGCGAATGTCTGTGCGGCAGCGAATGCAGTTCCAAGGGACAGTGAAAACCAGATAGAGCTTTCAGTGCTGGCAGCTTTCGTGTGGGCGCTATCGCTGGACGTTTCGAATTTGGCAGCCGGGCTCTGCCAGATTCACATAGGCATTGTTGCATCATAGCCAACCAAGGCATTTGCAGAGCGCGAATGTCTGTGCGGCAGCGAACGCAGTTCCAAGGGACAGTGAAAACCAGGTAGACCTTGCAGTGCTGGCAGCTTTCGTGTGGGTGCTATCGCTGGAAGTTTCGAATTTGGCAGCCGGACTCTGCGAGTGTCACATAGGCATTGTTGCATCATAACTAACCAAGGCTTTTGCAGAGCGCGAATGTCTGTGCGGCAGCGAATGCAGTTCCAAGGGACAGTGAAAACCAGGTAGACCTCTCAGTACTGGCAGCTTTCGTCTGGGCGCAATCGCGGGACTTTTCGAATTTGGCAGCTGGGCTCTGCCAGAGTCACGTAGGCATTGTTGCATCATAAACAACCAAGGCTTTTGCAGAGCGCGAATGTCTGTGCGGCAGCGAATGCAGTTCCAAGGGACAGTGAAAACCAGGTAGACCTTTCAGTGCTGGCAGCTTTCGTGTGGACGCAATCGCTGGACGTTTCGAATTTGGCAGCCGGGCTCTGCGACAGTCACATAGGCATTGTTGCATCATAACCAACCAAAGCTCTTGCAGAGCGCGAATGTCTGTGCGGCAGCGAATGCAGTTCCAAGGGACAGTGAAAACCAGGTAGAGCTTTCAGTGCTGGCAGCTTTCGTGTGGGCGCAATCGCTGGACGTTTCGAATTTGGCAGCCGGGCTCTGCGACAGTCACATAGGCATTGTTGCATCATAACCAACCAAAGGTTTTGCAGAGCGCGAATGTCTGTGCGGCAGCGAATGCAGTTCCAAGGGACAGTGAAAACCAGGTAGAGCTTGCAGTGCTGGCAGCTTTCGTGTGGGCGCAATCTCTGGACGTTTCGAATTTGTCAGCTGGGCTCTGCCAGAGTCACATAGGCATTGTTGCATCATAACTAACCAAGGCTTTTGCAGAGCGCGAATGTCTGTGCGGCAGCGAATGCAGTTCCAAGGGACAGTGAAAACCAGGTAGAGCTTTCATGCTGGCAGCATTCGTGTGGGCGTAATCGCTGGACGTTTCGAATTTGGCAGCCGGGCTCTGCGAGTGTCACATAGGCATTGTTGCATCATAACTAACCAAGGCTTTTGCAGAGCGCGAATGTCTGTGCGGCAGCGAATGCAGTTCCAAGGGACAGTGAAAACCAGGTAGAGCTTTCAGTGCTGGCATCTTTCGTGTGGACTCAGTCGCTGGACGTTTCGAATTTGGCAGCCGGGCTCTGCGACAGTCACATAGGCATTGTTGCATCATAACCAACCAAATCTTTTGCAGAGCGCGAATGTCTGTGTGGCAGTGAATGCAGTTCCAAGGGACAGTGAAAACCAGGTAGACCTTTCAGTGCTGGCAGCTTTCGTGTGGGCGGAATCGCTGGACGTTTCGAATTTGGCAGCCGGGCTCTTCGACAGTCACATAGGCATTGTTGCATCATAACCAACCAAAGGTCTTGCAGAGCGCAAATGTCTGTGCGGCAGCGAATGCAGTTCCAAGGGACAGTGAAAACCAGGTAGAGCTTTCAGTGCTGGCAGCTTTCGTGTGGCGCAATCGCTGGACGTTTCGAATTTGGCAGCCGGGCTCGGCCAGAGTCACATAGGCATTGTTGCATCATAACCAACCAAAGCTTTTGCATAGCGTGAATGTCTGTGCGGCAGCAAATGCAGTTCCAAGGGACAGTGAAAACCAGGTAGACCTTTCAGTGCTGGGAGCTTTCGTGTGGGCGCAATCTCTGGACGTTTCGAATTTGGCAGCCGGGCTCTGCGACAGTCACATAGGCATTGTTGCATCATAACCAACCAAGGCATTTGCAGAGCGCGAATGTCTGTGCGGCAGCGAATGCAGTTCCAAGGGACAGTGAAAACCAGATAGAGCTTTCAGTGCTGGCAGCTTTCGTGTGGGCGCTATCGCTGGACGTTTCGAATTTGGCAGCCGGGCTCTGCCAGATTCACATAGGCATTGTTGCATCATAGCCAACCAAGGCATTTGCAGAGCGCGAATGTCTGTGCGGCAGCGAACGCAGTTCCAAGGGACAGTGAAAACCAGGTAGACCTTGCAGTGCTGGCAGCTTTCGTGTGGGTGCTATCGCTGGAAGTTTCGAATTTGGCAGCCGGACTCTGCGAGTGTCACATAGGCATTGTTGCATCATAACTAACCAAGGCTTTTGCAGAGCGCGAATGTCTGTGCGGCAGCGAATGCAGTTCCAAGGGACAGTGAAAACCAGGTAGACCTCTCAGTACTGGCAGCTTTCGTCTGGGCGCAATCGCGGGACTTTTCGAATTTGGCAGCTGGGCTCTGCCAGAGTCACGTAGGCATTGTTGCATCATAAACAACCAAGGCTTTTGCAGAGCGCGAATGTCTGTGCGGCAGCGAATGCAGTTCCAAGGGACAGTGAAAACCAGGTAGACCTTTCAGTGCTGGCAGCTTTCGTGTGGACGCAATCGCTGGACGTTTCGAATTTGGCAGCCGGGCTCTGCGACAGTCACATAGGCATTGTTGCATCATAACCAACCAAAGCTCTTGCAGAGCGCGAATGTCTGTGCGGCAGCGAATGCAGTTCCAAGGGACAGTGAAAACCAGGTAGAGCTTTCAGTGCTGGCAGCTTTCGTGTGGGCGCAATCGCTGGACGTTTCGAATTTGGCAGCCGGGCTCTGCGACAGTCACATAGGCATTGTTGCATCATAACCAACCAAAGGTTTTGCAGAGCGCGAATGTCTGTGCGGCAGCGAATGCAGTTCCAAGGGACAGTGAAAACCAGGTAGAGCTTGCAGTGCTGGCAGCTTTCGTGTGGGCGCAATCTCTGGACGTTTCGAATTTGTCAGCTGGGCTCTGCCAGAGTCACATAGGCATTGTTGCATCATAACTAACCAAGGCTTTTGCAGAGCGCGAATGTCTGTGCGGCAGCGAATGCAGTTCCAAGGGACAGTGAAAACCAGGTAGAGCTTTCATGCTGGCAGCATTCGTGTGGGCGTAATCGCTGGACGTTTCGAATTTGGCAGCCGGGCTCTGCGAGTGTCACATAGGCATTGTTGCATCATAACTAACCAAGGCTTTTGCAGAGCGCGAATGTCTGTGCGGCAGCGAATGCAGTTCCAAGGGACAGTGAAAACCAGGTAGAGCTTTCAGTGCTGGCATCTTTCGTGTGGACTCAGTCGCTGGACGTTTCGAATTTGGCAGCCGGGCTCTGCGACAGTCACATAGGCATTGTTGCATCATAACCAACCAAATCTTTTGCAGAGCGCGAATGTCTGTGTGGCAGTGAATGCAGTTCCAAGGGACAGTGAAAACCAGGTAGACCTTTCAGTGCTGGCAGCTTTCGTGTGGGCGGAATCGCTGGACGTTTCGAATTTGGCAGCCGGGCTCTTCGACAGTCACATAGGCATTGTTGCATCATAACCAACCAAAGGTCTTGCAGAGCGCAAATGTCTGTGCGGCAGCGAATGCAGTTCCAAGGGACAGTGAAAACCAGGTAGAGCTTTCAGTGCTGGCAGCTTTCGTGTGGCGCAATCGCTGGACGTTTCGAATTTGGCAGCCGGGCTCGGCCAGAGTCACATAGGCATTGTTGCATCATAACCAACCAAAGCTTTTGCATAGCGTGAATGTCTGTGCGGCAGCAAATGCAGTTCCAAGGGACAGTGAAAACCAGGTAGAGCTTTCAGTGCTGGGAGCTTTCGTGTGGGCGCAATCTCTGGACGTTTCGAATTTGGCAGCCGGGCTCTGCGACAGTCACATAGGCATTGTTGCATCATAACCAACCAAGGCATTTGCAGAGCGCGAATGTCTGTGCGGCAGCGAATGCAGTTCCAAGGGACAGTGAAAACCAGGTAGAGCTTTCAGTGCTGGCAGCTTTCGTGTGGGCGCAATCGCTGGACGTTTCGAATTTGGCAGCCGGGCTCGGCCAGAGTCACATAGGCATTGTTGCATCATAACCAACCAAAGCTTTTGCATAGCGTGAATGTCTGTGCGGCAGCAAATGCAGTTCCAAGGGACAGTGAAAACCAGGTAGACCTCTCAGTACTGGCAGCTTTCGTCTGGGCGCAATCGCGGGACGTTTCGAATTTGGCAGCCGGGCTCTGCCAGAGTCACGTAGGCATTGTTGCATCATAAACAACCAAGGCTTTTGCAGAGCGCGAATGTCTGTGCGGCAGCGAATGCAGTTCCAAGGGACAGTGAAAACCAGGTAGACCTTTCAGTGCTGGCAGCTTTCGTGTGGACGCAATCGCTGGACGTTTCGAATTTGGCAGCCGGGCTCTGCGACAGTCACATAGGCATTGTTACATCATAACCAACCAAAGGTTTTGCAGAGCGCGAATGTCTGTGCGGCAGCGAATGCAGTTCCAAGGGACAGTGAAAACCAGGTAGAGCTTTCAGTGCTGGCAGCTTTCGTGTGGGCGCTATCGCTGGACGTTTCGAATTTGGCAGCCGGGCTCTGCCAGATTCACATAGGCATTGTTGCATCATAGCCAACCAAGGCATTTGCAGAGCGCGAATGTCTGTGCGGCAGCGAACGCAGTTCCAAGGGACAGTGAAAACCAGGTAGAGCTTGCAGTGCTGGCAGCTTTCGTGTGGGCGCTATCGCTGGACGTTTCGAATTTGGCAGCCGGACTCTGCGAGTGTCACATAGGCATTGTTGCATCATAACTAACCAAGGCTTTTGCAGAGCGCGAATGTCTGTGCGGCAGCGAATGCAGTTCCAAGGGACAGTGAAAACCAGGTAGACCTCTCAGTACTGGCAGCTTTCGTCTGGGCGCAATCGCGGGACGTTTCGAATTTGGCAGCCGGGCTCTGCCAGAGTCACGTAGGCATTGTTGCATCATAAACAACCAAGGCTTTTGCAGAGCGCGAATGTCTGTGCGGCAGCGAATGCAGTTCCAAGGGACAGTGAAAACCAGGTAGACCTTTCAGTGCTGGCAGCTTTCGTGTGGACGCAATCGCTGGACGTTTCGAATTTGGCAGCCGGGCTCTGCGACAGTCACATAGGCATTGTTGCATCATAACCAACCAAAGGTTTTGCAGAGCGCGAATGTCTGTGCGGCAGCGAATGCAGTTCCAAGGGACAGTGAAAACCAGGTAGAGCTTTCAGTGCTGGCAGCTTTCGTGTGGGCGCAATCGCTGGACGTTTCGAATTTGGCAGCCGGGCTCTGCGACAGTCACATAGGCATTGTTGCATCATAACCAACCAAAGGTTTTGCAGAGCGCGAATGTCTGTGCGGCAGCGAATGCAGTTCCAAGGGACAGTGAAAACCAGGTAGAGCTTGCAGTGCTGGCAGCTTTCGTGTGGGCGCAATCTCTGGACGTTTCGAATTTGTCAGCTGGGCTCTGCCAGAGTCACATAGGCATTGTTGCATCATAACTAACCAAGGCTTTTGCAGAGCGCGAATGTCTGTGCGGCAGCGAATGCAGTTCCAAGGGACAGTGAAAACCAGGTAGAGCTTTCATGCTGGCAGCATTCGTGTGGGCGTAATCGCTGGACGTTTCGAATTTGGCAGCCGGGCTCTGCGAGTGTCACATAGGCATTGTTGCATCATAACTAACCAAGGCTTTTGCAGAGCGCGAATGTCTGTGCGGCAGCGAATGCAGTTCCAAGGGACAGTGAAAACCAGGTAGAGCTTTCAGTGCTGGCATCTTTCGTGTGGACTCAGTCGCTGGACGTTTCGAATTTGGCAGCCGGGCTCTGCGACAGTCACATAGGCATTGTTGCATCATAACCAACCAAATCTTTTGCAGAGCGCGAATGTCTGTGTGGCAGTGAATGCAGTTCCAAGGGACAGTGAAAACCAGGTAGACCTTTCAGTGCTGGCAGCTTTCGTGTGGGCGGAATCGCTGGACGTTTCGAATTTGGCAGCCGGGCTCTTCGACAGTCACATAGGCATTGTTGCATCATAACCAACCAAAGGTCTTGCAGAGCGCAAATGTCTGTGCGGCAGCGAATGCAGTTCCAAGGGACAGTGAAAACCAGGTAGAGCTTTCAGTGCTGGCAGCTTTCGTGTGGCGCAATCGCTGGACGTTTCGAATTTGGCAGCCGGGCTCGGCCAGAGTCACATAGGCATTGTTGCATCATAACCAACCAAAGCTTTTGCATAGCGTGAATGTCTGTGCGGCAGCAAATGCAGTTCCAAGGGACAGTGAAAACCAGGTAGAGCTTTCAGTGCTGGGAGCTTTCGTGTGGGCGCAATCTCTGGACGTTTCGAATTTGGCAGCCGGGCTCTGCGACAGTCACATAGGCATTGTTGCATCATAACCAACCAAGGCATTTGCAGAGCGCGAATGTCTGTGCGGCAGCGAATGCAGTTCCAAGGGACAGTGAAAACCAGGTAGAGCTTTCAGTGCTGGCAGCTTTCGTGTGGGCGCAATCGCTGGACGTTTCGAATTTGGCAGCCGGGCTCGGCCAGAGTCACATAGGCATTGTTGCATCATAACCAACCAAAGCTTTTGCATAGCGTGAATGTCTGTGCGGCAGCAAATGCAGTTCCAAGGGACAGTGAAAACCAGGTAGACCTCTCAGTACTGGCAGCTTTCGTCTGGGCGCAATCGCGGGACGTTTCGAATTTGGCAGCCGGGCTCTGCCAGAGTCACGTAGGCATTGTTGCATCATAAACAACCAAGGCTTTTGCAGAGCGCGAATGTCTGTGCGGCAGCGAATGCAGTTCCAAGGGACAGTGAAAACCAGGTAGACCTTTCAGTGCTGGCAGCTTTCGTGTGGACGCAATCGCTGGACGTTTCGAATTTGGCAGCCGGGCTCTGCGACAGTCACATAGGCATTGTTACATCATAACCAACCAAAGGTTTTGCAGAGCGCGAATGTCTGTGCGGCAGCGAATGCAGTTCCAAGGGACAGTGAAAACCAGGTAGAGCTTTCAGTGCTGGCAGCTTTCGTGTGGGCGCTATCGCTGGACGTTTCGAATTTGGCAGCCGGGCTCTGCCAGATTCACATAGGCATTGTTGCATCATAGCCAACCAAGGCATTTGCAGAGCGCGAATGTCTGTGCGGCAGCGAACGCAGTTCCAAGGGACAGTGAAAACCAGGTAGAGCTTGCAGTGCTGGCAGCTTTCGTGTGGGCGCTATCGCTGGACGTTTCGAATTTGGCAGCCGGACTCTGCGAGTGTCACATAGGCATTGTTGCATCATAACTAACCAAGGCTTTTGCAGAGCGCGAATGTCTGTGCGGCAGCGAATGCAGTTCCAAGGGACAGTGAAAACCAGGTAGACCTCTCAGTACTGGCAGCTTTCGTCTGGGCGCAATCGCGGGACGTTTCGAATTTGGCAGCCGGGCTCTGCCAGAGTCACGTAGGCATTGTTGCATCATAAACAACCAAGGCTTTTGCAGAGCGCGAATGTCTGTGCGGCAGCGAATGCAGTTCCAAGGGACAGTGAAAACCAGGTAGACCTTTCAGTGCTGGCAGCTTTCGTGTGGACGCAATCGCTGGACGTTTCGAATTTGGCAGCCGGGCTCTGCGACAGTCACATAGGCATTGTTGCATCATAACCAACCAAAGGTTTTGCAGAGCGCGAATGTCTGTGCGGCAGCGAATGCAGTTCCAAGGGACAGTGAAAACCAGGTAGAGCTTTCAGTGCTGGCAGCTTTCGTGTGGGCGCAATCGCTGGACGTTTCGAATTTGGCAGCCGGGCTCTGCGACAGTCACATAGGCATTGTTGCATCATAACCAACCAAAGGTTTTGCAGAGCGCGAATGTCTGTGCGGCAGCGAATGCAGTTCCAAGGGACAGTGAAAACCAGGTAGAGCTTGCAGTGCTGGCAGCTTTCGTGTGGGCGCAATCTCTGGACGTTTCGAATTTGTCAGCTGGGCTCTGCCAGAGTCACATAGGCATTGTTGCATCATAACTAACCAAGGCTTTTGCAGAGCGCGAATGTCTGTGCGGCAGCGAATGCAGTTCCAAGGGACAGTGAAAACCAGGTAGAGCTTTCATGCTGGCAGCATTCGTGTGGGCGTAATCGCTGGACGTTTCGAATTTGGCAGCCGGGCTCTGCGAGTGTCACATAGGCATTGTTGCATCATAACTAACCAAGGCTTTTGCAGAGCGCGAATGTCTGTGCGGCAGCGAATGCAGTTCCAAGGGACAGTGAAAACCAGGTAGAGCTTTCAGTGCTGGCATCTTTCGTGTGGACTCAGTCGCTGGACGTTTCGAATTTGGCAGCCGGGCTCTGCGACAGTCACATAGGCATTGTTGCATCATAACCAACCAAATCTTTTGCAGAGCGCGAATGTCTGTGTGGCAGTGAATGCAGTTCCAAGGGACAGTGAAAACCAGGTAGACCTTTCAGTGCTGGCAGCTTTCGTGTGGGCGGAATCGCTGGACGTTTCGAATTTGGCAGCCGGGCTCTTCGACAGTCACATAGGCATTGTTGCATCATAACCAACCAAAGGTCTTGCAGAGCGCAAATGTCTGTGCGGCAGCGAATGCAGTTCCAAGGGACAGTGAAAACCAGGTAGAGCTTTCAGTGCTGGCAGCTTTCGTGTGGCGCAATCGCTGGACGTTTCGAATTTGGCAGCCGGGCTCGGCCAGAGTCACATAGGCATTGTTGCATCATAACCAACCAAAGCTTTTGCATAGCGTGAATGTCTGTGCGGCAGCAAATGCAGTTCCAAGGGACAGTGAAAACCAGGTAGAGCTTTCAGTGCTGGGAGCTTTCGTGTGGGCGCAATCTCTGGACGTTTCGAATTTGGCAGCCGGGCTCTGCGACAGTCACATAGGCATTGTTGCATCATAACCAACCAAGGCATTTGCAGAGCGCGAATGTCTGTGCGGCAGCGAATGCAGTTCCAAGGGACAGTGAAAACCAGGTAGAGCTTTCAGTGCTGGCAGCTTTCGTGTGGGCGCTATCGCTGGACGTTTCGAATTTGGCAGCCGGGCTCTACCAGAGTCACATAGGCATTGTTGCATCATAGCCAACCAAGGCATTTGCAGAGAGCGAATGTCTGTGCGGCAGCGAATGCAGTTCCAAGGGACAGTGAAAACCAGGTAGAGCTTTCAGTGCTGGCAGCTTTCGTGTGGGCGCAATCGCTGGACGTTTCGAATTTGGCAGCCGGGCTCGGCCAGAGTCACATAGGCATTGTTGCATCATAACCAACCAAAGCTTTTGCATAGCGTGAATGTCTGTGCGGCAGCAAATGCAGTTCCAAGGGACAGTGAAAACCAGGTAGACCTCTCAGTACTGGCAGCTTTCGTCTGGGCGCAATCGCGGGACGTTTCGAATTTGGCAGCCGGGCTCTGCCAGAGTCACGTAGGCATTGTTGCATCATAAACAACCAAGGCTTTTGCAGAGCGCGAATGTCTGTGCGGCAGCGAATGCAGTTCCAAGGGACAGTGAAAACCAGGTAGACCTTTCAGTGCTGGCAGCTTTCGTGTGGACGCAATCGCTGGACGTTTCGAATTTGGCAGCCGGGCTCTGCGACAGTCACATAGGCATTGTTGCATCATAACCAACCAAAGGTTTTGCAGAGCGCGAATGTCTGTGCGGCAGCGAATGCAGTTCCAAGGGACAGTGAAAACCAGGTAGAGCTTTCAGTGCTGGCAGCTTTCGTGTGGGCGCTATCGCTGGACGTTTCGAATTTGGCAGCCGGGCTCTGCCAGATTCACATAGGCATTGTTGCATCATAGCCAACCAAGGCATTTGCAGAGCGCGAATGTCTGTGCGGCAGCGAACGCAGTTCCAAGGGACAGTGAAAACCAGGTAGAGCTTGCAGTGCTGGCAGCTTTCGTGTGGGCGCTATCGCTGGACGTTTCGAATTTGGCAGCCGGACTCTGCGAGTGTCACATAGGCATTGTTGCATCATAACTAACCAAGGCTTTTGCAGAGCGCGAATGTCTGTGCGGCAGCGAATGCAGTTCCAAGGGACAGTGAAAACCAGGTAGACCTCTCAGTACTGCCAGCTTTCGTCTGGGCGCAATCGCGGGACTTTTCGAATTTGGCAGCCGGGCTCTGCCAGAGTCACGTAGGCATTGTTGCATCATAAACAACCAAGGCTTTTGCAGAGCGCGAATGTCTGTGCGGCAGCGAATGCAGTTCCAAGGGACAGTGAAAACCAGGTAGACCTTTCAGTGCTGGCAGCTTTCGTGTGGACGCAATCGCTGGACGTTTCGAATTTGGCAGCCGGGCTCTGCGACAGTCACATAGGCATTGTTGCATCATAACCAACCAAAGGTTTTGCAGAGCGCGAATGTCTGTGCGGCAGCGAATGCAGTTCCAAGGGACAGTGAAAACCAGGTAGAGCTTTCAGTGCTGGCAGCTTTCGTGTGGGCGCAATCGCTGGACGTTTCGAATTTGGCAGCCGGGCTCTGCGACAGTCACATAGGCATTGTTGCATCATAACCAACCAAAGGTTTTGCAGAGCGCGAATGTCTGTGCGGCAGCGAATGCAGTTCCAAGGGACAGTGAAAACCAGGTAGAGCTTGCAGTGCTGGCAGCTTTCGTGTGGGCGCAATCTCTGGACGTTTCGAATTTGTCAGCTGGGCTCTGCCAGAGTCACATAGGCATTGTTGCATCATAACTAACCAAGGCTTTTGCAGAGCGCGAATGTCTGTGCGGCAGCGAATGCAGTTCCAAGGGACAGTGAAAACCAGGTAGAGCTTTCAAGCTGGCAGCATTCGTGTGGGCGTAATCGCTGGACGTTTCGAATTTGGCAGCCGGGCTCTGCGAGTGTCACATAGGCATTGTTGCATCATAACTAACCAAGGCTTTTGCAGAGCGCGAATGTCTGTGCGGCAGCGAATGCAGTTCCAAGGGACAGTGAAAACCAGGTAGAGCTTTCAGTGCTGGCATCTTTCGTGTGGACTCAGTCGCTGGACGTTTCGAATTTGGCAGCCGGGCTCTGCGACAGTCACATAGGCATTGTTGCATCATAACCAACCAAAGCTGTTGCAGAGCGCGAATGTCTGTGTGGCAGCGAATGCAGTTCCAAGGGACAGTGAAAACCAGGTAGACCTTTCAGTGCTGGCAGCTTTCGTGTGGGCGGAATCGCTGGACGTTTCGAATTTGGCAGCCGGGCTCTTCGACAGTCACATAGGCATTGTTGCATCATAACCAACCAAAGGTCTTGCAGAGCGCAAATGTCTGTGCGGCAGCGAATGCAGTTCCAAGGGACAGTGAAAACCAGGTAGAGCTTTCAGTGCTGGCAGCTTTCGTGTGGGCGCAATCGCTGGACGTTTCGAATTTGGCAGCCGGGCTCGGCCAGAGTCACATAGGCATTGTTGCATCATAACCAACCAAAGCTTTTGCATAGCGTGAATGTCTGTGCGGCAGCGAATGCAGTTCCAAGGGACAGTGAAAACCAGGTAGAGCTTTCAGTGCTGGCAGCTTTCGTGTGGGCGCAATCGCTGGACGTTTCGAATTTGGCAGCCGGGCTCTGCGACAGTCACATAGGCATTGTTGCATCATAACCAACCAAAGGTTTTGCAGAGCGTGAATGTCTGTGCGGCAGCGAATGCAGTTCCAAGGGACAGTGAAAACCAGGTAGAGCTTTCAGTGCTGGCAGCTTTCGTCTGGGCGCAATCTCTGGACGTTTCGAATTTGGCAGCCGGGCTCTGCGACAGTCACATAGGAATTGTTGCATCATAGCCAACCAAGGCATTTGCAGAGCGCGAATGTCTGTGCGGCAGCGAATGCAGTTCCAAGGGACAGTGAAAACCAGGTAGAGCTTGCAGTGCTGGCAGCTTTCGTGTGGGCGCAATCGCTGGACGTTTCGAATTTGGCAGCCGGGCTCTTCGACAGTCACATAGGCATTGTTGCATCATAACCAACCAAAGCTCTTGCAGAGCGCAAATGTCTGTGTGGCAGCGAATGCAGTTCCAAGGGACAGTGAAAACCAGGTAGAGCTTTCAGTGCTGGCAGCTTTCGTGTGGGCGCAATCGCTGGACGTTTCGAATTTGGCAGCCGGGCTCGGCCAGAGTCACATAGGCATTGTTGCATCATAACCAACCAAAGCTTTTGCATAGCGTGAATGTCTGTGCGGCAGCAAATGCAGTTCCAAGGGACAGTGAAAACCAGGTAGACCTTTCAGTGCTGGGAGCTTTCGTGTGGGCGCAATCTCTGGACGTTTCGAATTTGGCAGCCGGGCTCTGCGACAGTCACATAGGCATTGTTGCATCATAACCAACCAAGGCATTTGCAGAGCGCGAATGTCTGTGCGGCAGCGAATGCAGTTCCAAGGGACAGTGAAAACCAGATAGAGCTTTCAGTGCTGGCAGCTTTCGTGTGGGCGCTATCGCTGGACGTTTCGAATTTGGCAGCCGGGCTCTGCCAGATTCACATAGGCATTGTTGCATCATAGCCAACCAAGGCATTTGCAGAGCGCGAATGTCTGTGCGGCAGCGAACGCAGTTCCAAGGGACAGTGAAAACCAGGTAGACCTTGCAGTGCTGGCAGCTTTCGTGTGGGTGCTATCGCTGGAAGTTTCGAATTTGGCAGCCGGACTCTGCGAGTGTCACATAGGCATTGTTGCATCATAACTAACCAAGGCTTTTGCAGAGCGCGAATGTCTGTGCGGCAGCGAATGCAGTTCCAAGGGACAGTGAAAACCAGGTAGACCTCTCAGTACTGGCAGCTTTCGTCTGGGCGCAATCGCGGGACTTTTCGAATTTGGCAGCTGGGCTCTGCCAGAGTCACGTAGGCATTGTTGCATCATAAACAACCAAGGCTTTTGCAGAGCGCGAATGTCTGTGCGGCAGCGAATGCAGTTCCAAGGGACAGTGAAAACCAGGTAGACCTTTCAGTGCTGGCAGCTTTCGTGTGGACGCAATCGCTGGACGTTTCGAATTTGGCAGCCGGGCTCTGCGACAGTCACATAGGCATTGTTGCATCATAACCAACCAAAGCTCTTGCAGAGCGCGAATGTCTGTGCGGCAGCGAATGCAGTTCCAAGGGACAGTGAAAACCAGGTAGAGCTTTCAGTGCTGGCAGCTTTCGTGTGGGCGCAATCGCTGGACGTTTCGAATTTGGCAGCCGGGCTCTGCGACAGTCACATAGGCATTGTTGCATCATAACGAACCAAAGGTTTTGCAGAGCGCGAATGTCTGTGCGGCAGCGAATGCAGTTCCAAGGGACAGTGAAAACCAGGTAGAGCTTTCAGTGCTGGCAGCTTTCGTGTGGGCGCAATCTCTGGACGTTTCGAATTTGTCAGCTGGGCTCTGCCAGAGTCACATAGGCATTGTTGCATCATAACTAACCAAGGCTTTTGCAGAGCGCGAATGTCTGTGCGGCAGCGAATGCAGTTCCAAGGGACAGTGAAAACCAGGTAGAGCTTTCATGCTGGCAGCATTCGTGTGGGCGTAATCGCTGGACGTTTCGAATTTGGCAGCCGGGCTCTGCGAGTGTCACATAGGCATTGTTGCATCATAACTAACCAAGGCTTTTGCAGAGCGCGAATGTCTGTGCGGCAGCGAATGCAGTTCCAAGGGACAGTGAAAACCAGGTAGAGCTTTCAGTGCTGGCATCTTTCGTGTGGACTCAGTCGCTGGACGTTTCGAATTTGGCAGCCGGGCTCTGCGACAGTCACATAGGCATTGTTGCATCATAACCAACCAAATCTTTTGCAGAGCGCGAATGTCTGTGTGGCAGTGAATGCAGTTCCAAGGGACAGTGAAAACCAGGTAGACCTTTCAGTGCTGGCAGCTTTCGTGTGGGCGGAATCGCTGGACGTTTCGAATTTGGCAGCCGGGCTCTTCGACAGTCACATAGGCATTGTTGCATCATAACCAACCAAAGGTCTTGCAGAGCGCAAATGTCTGTGCGGCAGCGAATGCAGTTCCAAGGGACAGTGAAAACCAGGTAGAGCTTTCAGTGCTGGCAGCTTTCGTGTGGCGCAATCGCTGGACGTTTCGAATTTGGCAGCCGGGCTCGGCCAGAGTCACATAGGCATTGTTGCATCATAACCAACCAAAGCTTTTGCATAGCGTGAATGTCTGTGCGGCAGCAAATGCAGTTCCAAGGGACAGTGAAAACCAGGTAGAGCTTTCAGTGCTGGGAGCTTTCGTGTGGGCGCAATCTCTGGACGTTTCGAATTTGGCAGCCGGGCTCTGCGACAGTCACATAGGCATTGTTGCATCATAACCAACCAAGGCATTTGCAGAGCGCGAATGTCTGTGCGGCAGCGAATGCAGTTCCAAGGGACAGTGAAAACCAGGTAGAGCTTTCAGTGCTGGCAGCTTTCGTGTGGGCGCTATCGCTGGACGTTTCGAATTTGGCAGCCGGGCTCTACCAGAGTCACATAGGCATTGTTGCATCATAGCCAACCAAGGCATTTGCAGAGAGCGAATGTCTGTGCGGCAGCGAATGCAGTTCCAAGGGACAGTGAAAACCAGGTAGAGCTTTCAGTGCTGGCAGCTTTCGTGTGGGCGCAATCGCTGGACGTTTCGAATTTGGCAGCCGGGCTCGGCCAGAGTCACATAGGCATTGTTGCATCATAACCAACCAAAGCTTTTGCATAGCGTGAATGTCTGTGCGGCAGCAAATGCAGTTCCAAGGGACAGTGAAAACCAGGTAGACCTCTCAGTACTGGCAGCTTTCGTCTGGGCGCAATCGCGGGACGTTTCGAATTTGGCAGCCGGGCTCTGCCAGAGTCACGTAGGCATTGTTGCATCATAAACAACCAAGGCTTTTGCAGAGCGCGAATGTCTGTGCGGCAGCGAATGCAGTTCCAAGGGACAGTGAAAACCAGGTAGACCTTTCAGTGCTGGCAGCTTTCGTGTGGACGCAATCGCTGGACGTTTCGAATTTGGCAGCCGGGCTCTGCGACAGTCACATAGGCATTGTTGCATCATAACCAACCAAAGGTTTTGCAGAGCGCGAATGTCTGTGCGGCAGCGAATGCAGTTCCAAGGGACAGTGAAAACCAGGTAGAGCTTTCAGTGCTGGCAGCTTTCGTGTGGGCGCTATCGCTGGACGTTTCGAATTTGGCAGCCGGGCTCTGCCAGATTCACATAGGCATTGTTGCATCATAGCCAACCAAGGCATTTGCAGAGCGCGAATGTCTGTGCGGCAGCGAACGCAGTTCCAAGGGACAGTGAAAACCAGGTAGAGCTTGCAGTGCTGGCAGCTTTCGTGTGGGCGCTATCGCTGGACGTTTCGAATTTGGCAGCCGGACTCTGCGAGTGTCACATAGGCATTGTTGCATCATAACTAACCAAGGCTTTTGCAGAGCGCGAATGTCTGTGCGGCAGCGAATGCAGTTCCAAGGGACAGTGAAAACCAGGTAGACCTCTCAGTACTGGCAGCTTTCGTCTGGGCGCAATCGCGGGACTTTTCGAATTTGGCAGCTGGGCTCTGCCAGAGTCACGTAGGCATTGTTGCATCATAAACAACCAAGGCTTTTGCAGAGCGCGAATGTCTGTGCGGCAGCGAATGCAGTTCCAAGGGACAGTGAAAACCAGGTAGACCTTTCAGTGCTGGCAGCTTTCGTGTGGACGCAATCGCTGGACGTTTCGAATTTGGCAGCCGGGCTCTGCGACAGTCACATAGGCATTGTTGCATCATAACCAACCAAAGCTCTTGCAGAGCGCGAATGTCTGTGCGGCAGCGAATGCAGTTCCAAGGGACAGTGAAAACCAGGTAGAGCTTTCAGTGCTGGCAGCTTTCGTGTGGGCGCAATCGCTGGACGTTTCGAATTTGGCAGCCGGGCTCTGCGACAGTCACATAGGCATTGTTGCATCATAACCAACCAAAGGTTTTGCAGAGCGCGAATGTCTGTGCGGCAGCGAATGCAGTTCCAAGGGACAGTGAAAACCAGGTAGAGCTTGCAGTGCTGGCAGCTTTCGTGTGGGCGCAATCTCTGGACGTTTCGAATTTGTCAGCTGGGCTCTGCCAGAGTCACATAGGCATTGTTGCATCATAACTAACCAAGGCTTTTGCAGAGCGCGAATGTCTGTGCGGCAGCGAATGCAGTTCCAAGGGACAGTGAAAACCAGGTAGAGCTTTCATGCTGGCAGCATTCGTGTGGGCGTAATCGCTGGACGTTTCGAATTTGGCAGCCGGGCTCTGCGAGTGTCACATAGGCATTGTTGCATCATAACTAACCAAGGCTTTTGCAGAGCGCGAATGTCTGTGCGGCAGCGAATGCAGTTCCAAGGGACAGTGAAAACCAGGTAGAGCTTTCAGTGCTGGCATCTTTCGTGTGGACTCAGTCGCTGGACGTTTCGAATTTGGCAGCCGGGCTCTGCGACAGTCACATAGGCATTGTTGCATCATAACCAACCAAATCTTTTGCAGAGCGCGAATGTCTGTGTGGCAGTGAATGCAGTTCCAAGGGACAGTGAAAACCAGGTAGACCTTTCAGTGCTGGCAGCTTTCGTGTGGGCGGAATCGCTGGACGTTTCGAATTTGGCAGCCGGGCTCTTCGACAGTCACATAGGCATTGTTGCATCATAACCAACCAAAGGTCTTGCAGAGCGCAAATGTCTGTGCGGCAGCGAATGCAGTTCCAAGGGACAGTGAAAACCAGGTAGAGCTTTCAGTGCTGGCAGCTTTCGTGTGGCGCAATCGCTGGACGTTTCGAATTTGGCAGCCGGGCTCGGCCAGAGTCACATAGGCATTGTTGCATCATAACCAACCAAAGCTTTTGCATAGCGTGAATGTCTGTGCGGCAGCAAATGCAGTTCCAAGGGACAGTGAAAACCAGGTAGAGCTTTCAGTGCTGGGAGCTTTCGTGTGGGCGCAATCTCTGGACGTTTCGAATTTGGCAGCCGGGCTCTGCGACAGTCACATAGGCATTGTTGCATCATAACCAACCAAGGCATTTGCAGAGCGCGAATGTCTGTGCGGCAGCGAATGCAGTTCCAAGGGACAGTGAAAACCAGGTAGAGCTTTCAGTGCTGGCAGCTTTCGTGTGGGCGCTATCGCTGGACGTTTCGAATTTGGCAGCCGGGCTCTACCAGAGTCACATAGGCATTGTTGCATCATAGCCAACCAAGGCATTTGCAGAGAGCGAATGTCTGTGCGGCAGCGAATGCAGTTCCAAGGGACAGTGAAAACCAGGTAGAGCTTTCAGTGCTGGCAGCTTTCGTGTGGGCGCAATCGCTGGACGTTTCGAATTTGGCAGCCGGGCTCGGCCAGAGTCACATAGGCATTGTTGCATCATAACCAACCAAAGCTTTTGCATAGCGTGAATGTCTGTGCGGCAGCAAATGCAGTTCCAAGGGACAGTGAAAACCAGGTAGACCTCTCAGTACTGGCAGCTTTCGTCTGGGCGCAATCGCGGGACGTTTCGAATTTGGCAGCCGGGCTCTGCCAGAGTCACGTAGGCATTGTTGCATCATAAACAACCAAGGCTTTTGCAGAGCGCGAATGTCTGTGCGGCAGCGAATGCAGTTCCAAGGGACAGTGAAAACCAGGTAGACCTTTCAGTGCTGGCAGCTTTCGTGTGGACGCAATCGCTGGACGTTTCGAATTTGGCAGCCGGGCTCTGCGACAGTCACATAGGCATTGTTGCATCATAACCAACCAAAGGTTTTGCAGAGCGCGAATGTCTGTGCGGCAGCGAATGCAGTTCCAAGGGACAGTGAAAACCAGGTAGAGCTTTCAGTGCTGGCAGCTTTCGTGTGGGCGCTATCGCTGGACGTTTCGAATTTGGCAGCCGGGCTCTGCCAGATTCACATAGGCATTGTTGCATCATAGCCAACCAAGGCATTTGCAGAGCGCGAATGTCTGTGCGGCAGCGAACGCAGTTCCAAGGGACAGTGAAAACCAGGTAGAGCTTGCAGTGCTGGCAGCTTTCGTGTGGGCGCTATCGCTGGACGTTTCGAATTTGGCAGCCGGACTCTGCGAGTGTCACATAGGCATTGTTGCATCATAACTAACCAAGGCTTTTGCAGAGCGCGAATGTCTGTGCGGCAGCGAATGCAGTTCCAAGGGACAGTGAAAACCAGGTAGACCTCTCAGTACTGGCAGCTTTCGTCTGGGCGCAATCGCGGGACTTTTCGAATTTGGCAGCCGGGCTCTGCCAGAGTCACGTAGGCATTGTTGCATCATAAACAACCAAGGCTTTTGCAGAGCGCGAATGTCTGTGCGGCAGCGAATGCAGTTCCAAGGGACAGTGAAAACCAGGTAGACCTTTCAGTGCTGGCAGCTTTCGTGTGGACGCAATCGCTGGACGTTTCGAATTTGGCAGCCGGGCTCTGCGACAGTCACATAGGCATTGTTGCATCATAACCAACCAAAGGTTTTGCAGAGCGCGAATGTCTGTGCGGCAGCGAATGCAGTTCCAAGGGACAGTGAAAACCAGGTAGAGCTTTCAGTGCTGGCAGCTTTCGTGTGGGCGCAATCGCTGGACGTTTCGAATTTGGCAGCCGGGCTCTGCGACAGTCACATAGGCATTGTTGCATCATAACCAACCAAAGGTTTTGCAGAGCGCGAATGTCTGTGCGGCAGCGAATGCAGTTCCAAGGGACAGTGAAAACCAGGTAGAGCTTGCAGTGCTGGCAGCTTTCGTGTGGGCGCAATCTCTGGACGTTTCGAATTTGTCAGCTGGGCTCTGCCAGAGTCACATAGGCATTGTTGCATCATAACTAACCAAGGCTTTTGCAGAGCGCGAATGTCTGTGCGGCAGCGAATGCAGTTCCAAGGGACAGTGAAAACCAGGTAGAGCTTTCAAGCTGGCAGCATTCGTGTGGGCGTAATCGCTGGACGTTTCGAATTTGGCAGCCGGGCTCTGCGAGTGTCACATAGGCATTGTTGCATCATAACTAACCAAGGCTTTTGCAGAGCGCGAATGTCTGTGCGGCAGCGAATGCAGTTCCAAGGGACAGTGAAAACCAGGTAGAGCTTTCAGTGCTGGCATCTTTCGTGTGGACTCAGTCGCTGGACGTTTCGAATTTGGCAGCCGGGCTCTGCGACAGTCACATAGGCATTGTTGCATCATAACCAACCAAAGCTGTTGCAGAGCGCGAATGTCTGTGTGGCAGCGAATGCAGTTCCAAGGGACAGTGAAAACCAGGTAGACCTTTCAGTGCTGGCAGCTTTCGTGTGGGCGGAATCGCTGGACGTTTCGAATTTGGCAGCCGGGCTCTTCGACAGTCACATAGGCATTGTTGCATCATAACCAACCAAAGGTCTTGCAGAGCGCAAATGTCTGTGCGGCAGCGAATGCAGTTCCAAGGGACAGTGAAAACCAGGTAGAGCTTTCAGTGCTGGCAGCTTTCGTGTGGGCGCAATCGCTGGACGTTTCGAATTTGGCAGCCGGGCTCGGCCAGAGTCACATAGGCATTGTTGCATCATAACCAACCAAAGCTTTTGCATAGCGTGAATGTCTGTGCGGCAGCGAATGCAGTTCCAAGGGACAGTGAAAACCAGGTAGAGCTTTCAGTGCTGGCAGCTTTCGTGTGGGCGCAATCGCTGGACGTTTCGAATTTGGCAGCCGGGCTCTGCGACAGTCACATAGGCATTGTTGCATCATAACCAACCAAAGGTTTTGCAGAGCGCGAATGTCTGTGCGGCAGCGAATGCAGTTCCAAGGGACAGTGAAAACCAGGTAGAGCTTTCAGTGCTGGCAGCTTTCGTCTGGGCGCAATCTCTGGACGTTTCGAATTTGGCAGCCGGGCTCTGCGACAGTCACATAGGAATTGTTGCATCATAGCCAACCAAGGCATTTGCAGAGCGCGAATGTCTGTGCGGCAGCGAATGCAGTTCCAAGGGACAGTGAAAACCAGGTAGAGCTTGCAGTGCTGGCAGCTTTCGTGTGGGCGCAATCGCTGGACGTTTCGAATTTGGCAGCCGGGCTCTTCGACAGTCACATAGGCATTGTTGCATCATAACCAACCAAAGCTCTTGCAGAGCGCAAATGTCTGTGTGGCAGCGAATGCAGTTCCAAGGGACAGTGAAAACCAGGTAGAGCTTTCAGTGCTGGCAGCTTTCGTGTGGGCGCAATCGCTGGACGTTTCGAATTTGGCAGCCGGGCTCGGCCAGAGTCACATAGGCATTGTTGCATCATAACCAACCAAAGCTTTTGCATAGCGTGAATGTCTGTGCGGCAGCAAATGCAGTTCCAAGGGACAGTGAAAACCAGGTAGACCTTTCAGTGCTGGGAGCTTTCGTGTGGGCGCAATCTCTGGACGTTTCGAATTTGGCAGCCGGGCTCTGCGACAGTCACATAGGCATTGTTGCATCATAACCAACCAAGGCATTTGCAGAGCGCGAATGTCTGTGCGGCAGCGAATGCAGTTCCAAGGGACAGTGAAAACCAGATAGAGCTTTCAGTGCTGGCAGCTTTCGTGTGGGCGCTATCGCTGGACGTTTCGAATTTGGCAGCCGGGCTCTGCCAGATTCACATAGGCATTGTTGCATCATAGCCAACCAAGGCATTTGCAGAGCGCGAATGTCTGTGCGGCAGCGAACGCAGTTCCAAGGGACAGTGAAAACCAGGTAGACCTTGCAGTGCTGGCAGCTTTCGTGTGGGTGCTATCGCTGGACGTTTCGAATTTGGCAGCCGGACTCTGCGAGTGTCACATAGGCATTGTTGCATCATAACTAACCAAGGCTTTTGCAGAGCGCGAATGTCTGTGCGGCAGCGAATGCAGTTCCAAGGGACAGTGAAAACCAGGTAGACCTCTCAGTACTGGCAGCTTTCGTCTGGGCGCAATCGCGGGACTTTTCGAATTTGGCAGCTGGGCTCTGCCAGAGTCACGTAGGCATTGTTGCATCATAAACAACCAAGGCTTTTGCAGAGCGCGAATGTCTGTGCGGCAGCGAATGCAGTTCCAAGGGACAGTGAAAACCAGGTAGACCTTTCAGTGCTGGCAGCTTTCGTGTGGACGCAATCGCTGGACGTTTCGAATTTGGCAGCCGGGCTCTGCGACAGTCACATAGGCATTGTTGCATCATAACCAACCAAAGCTCTTGCAGAGCGCGAATGTCTGTGCGGCAGCGAATGCAGTTCCAAGGGACAGTGAAAACCAGGTAGAGCTTTCAGTGCTGGCAGCTTTCGTGTGGGCGCAATCGCTGGACGTTTCGAATTTGGCAGCCGGGCTCTGCGACAGTCACATAGGCATTGTTGCATCATAACCAACCAAAGGTTTTGCAGAGCGCGAATGTCTGTGCGGCAGCGAATGCAGTTCCAAGGGACAGTGAAAACCAGGTAGAGCTTGCAGTGCTGGCAGCTTTCGTGTGGGCGCAATCTCTGGACGTTTCGAATTTGTCAGCTGGGCTCTGCCAGAGTCACATAGGCATTGTTGCATCATAACTAACCAAGGCTTTTGCAGAGCGCGAATGTCTGTGCGGCAGCGAATGCAGTTCCAAGGGACAGTGAAAACCAGGTAGAGCTTTCATGCTGGCAGCATTCGTGTGGGCGTAATCGCTGGACGTTTCGAATTTGGCAGCCGGGCTCTGCGAGTGTCACATAGGCATTGTTGCATCATAACTAACCAAGGCTTTTGCAGAGCGCGAATGTCTGTGCGGCAGCGAATGCAGTTCCAAGGGACAGTGAAAACCAGGTAGAGCTTTCAGTGCTGGCATCTTTCGTGTGGACTCAGTCGCTGGACGTTTCGAATTTGGCAGCCGGGCTCTGCGACAGTCACATAGGCATTGTTGCATCATAACCAACCAAATCTTTTGCAGAGCGCGAATGTCTGTGTGGCAGTGAATGCAGTTCCAAGGGACAGTGAAAACCAGGTAGACCTTTCAGTGCTGGCAGCTTTCGTGTGGGCGGAATCGCTGGACGTTTCGAATTTGGCAGCCGGGCTCTTCGACAGTCACATAGGCATTGTTGCATCATAACCAACCAAAGGTCTTGCAGAGCGCAAATGTCTGTGCGGCAGCGAATGCAGTTCCAAGGGACAGTGAAAACCAGGTAGAGCTTTCAGTGCTGGCAGCTTTCGTGTGGGCGCAATCGCTGGACGTTTCGAATTTGGCAGCCGGGCTCGGCCAGAGTCACATAGGCATTGTTGCATCATAACCAACCAAAGCTTTTGCATAGCGTGAATGTCTGTGCGGCAGCAAATGCAGTTCCAAGGGACAGTGAAAACCAGGTAGACCTTTCAGTGCTGGGAGCTTTCGTGTGGGCGCAATCTCTGGACGTTTCGAATTTGGCAGCCGGGCTCTGCGACAGTCACATAGGCATTGTTGCATCATAACCAACCAAGGCATTTGCAGAGCGCGAATGTCTGTGCGGCAGCGAATGCAGTTCCAAGGGACAGTGAAAACCAGATAGAGCTTTCAGTGCTGGCAGCTTTCGTGTGGGCGCTATCGCTGGACGTTTCGAATTTGGCAGCCGGGCTCTGCCAGATTCACATAGGCATTGTTGCATCATAGCCAACCAAGGCATTTGCAGAGCGCGAATGTCTGTGCGGCAGCGAACGCAGTTCCAAGGGACAGTGAAAACCAGGTAGACCTTGCAGTGCTGGCAGCTTTCGTGTGGGTGCTATCGCTGGACGTTTCGAATTTGGCAGCCGGACTCTGCGAGTGTCACATAGGCATTGTTGCATCATAACTAACCAAGGCTTTTGCAGAGCGCGAATGTCTGTGCGGCAGCGAATGCAGTTCCAAGGGACAGTGAAAACCAGGTAGACCTCTCAGTACTGGCAGCTTTCGTCTGGGCGCAATCGCGGGACTTTTCGAATTTGGCAGCTGGGCTCTGCCAGAGTCACGTAGGCATTGTTGCATCATAAACAACCAAGGCTTTTGCAGAGCGCGAATGTCTGTGCGGCAGCGAATGCAGTTCCAAGGGACAGTGAAAACCAGGTAGACCTTTCAGTGCTGGCAGCTTTCGTGTGGACGCAATCGCTGGACGTTTCGAATTTGGCAGCCGGGCTCTGCGACAGTCACATAGGCATTGTTGCATCATAACCAACCAAAGCTCTTGCAGAGCGCGAATGTCTGTGCGGCAGCGAATGCAGTTCCAAGGGACAGTGAAAACCAGGTAGAGCTTTCAGTGCTGGCAGCTTTCGTGTGGGCGCAATCGCTGGACGTTTCGAATTTGGCAGCCGGGCTCTGCGACAGTCACATAGGCATTGTTGCATCATAACCAACCAAAGGTTTTGCAGAGCGCGAATGTCTGTGCGGCAGCGAATGCAGTTCCAAGGGACAGTGAAAACCAGGTAGAGCTTGCAGTGCTGGCAGCTTTCGTGTGGGCGCAATCTCTGGACGTTTCGAATTTGTCAGCTGGGCTCTGCCAGAGTCACATAGGCATTGTTGCATCATAACTAACCAAGGCTTTTGCAGAGCGCGAATGTCTGTGCGGCAGCGAATGCAGTTCCAAGGGACAGTGAAAACCAGGTAGAGCTTTCATGCTGGCAGCATTCGTGTGGGCGTAATCGCTGGACGTTTCGAATTTGGCAGCCGGGCTCTGCGAGTGTCACATAGGCATTGTTGCATCATAACTAACCAAGGCTTTTGCAGAGCGCGAATGTCTGTGCGGCAGCGAATGCAGTTCCAAGGGACAGTGAAAACCAGGTAGAGCTTTCAGTGCTGGCATCTTTCGTGTGGACTCAGTCGCTGGACGTTTCGAATTTGGCAGCCGGGCTCTGCGACAGTCACATAGGCATTGTTGCATCATAACCAACCAAATCTTTTGCAGAGCGCGAATGTCTGTGTGGCAGTGAATGCAGTTCCAAGGGACAGTGAAAACCAGGTAGACCTTTCAGTGCTGGCAGCTTTCGTGTGGGCGGAATCGCTGGACGTTTCGAATTTGGCAGCCGGGCTCTTCGACAGTCACATAGGCATTGTTGCATCATAACCAACCAAAGGTCTTGCAGAGCGCAAATGTCTGTGCGGCAGCGAATGCAGTTCCAAGGGACAGTGAAAACCAGGTAGAGCTTTCAGTGCTGGCAGCTTTCGTGTGGGCGCAATCGCTGGACGTTTCGAATTTGGCAGCCGGGCTCGGCCAGAGTCACATAGGCATTGTTGCATCATAACCAACCAAAGCTTTTGCATAGCGTGAATGTCTGTGCGGCAGCAAATGCAGTGCCAAGGGACAGTGAAAACCAGGTAGACCTTTCAGTGCTGGGAGCTTTCGTGTGGGCGCAATCTCTGGACGTTTCGAATTTGGCAGCCGGGCTCTGCGACAGTCACATAGGCATTGTTGCATCATAACCAACCAAGGCATTTGCAGAGCGCGAATGTCTGTGCGGCAGCGAATGCAGTTCCAAGGGACAGTGAAAACCAGGTAGAGCTTTCAGTGCTGGCAGCTTTCGTGTGGGCGCTATCTCTGGACGTTTCGAATTTGGCAGCCGGGCTCTACCAGAGTCACATAGGCATTGTTGCATCATAGCCAACCAAGGCATTTGCAGAGAGCGAATGTCTGTGCGGCAGCGAATGCAGTTCCTAGGGACAGTGAAAACCAGGTAGAGCTTGCAGTGCTGGCAGCTTTCGTGTGGGCGCTATCGCTGGACGTTTCGAATTTGGCAGCCGGACTCTGCGAGTGTCACATAGGCATTGTTGCATCATAACTAACCAAGGCTTTTGCAGAGCGCGAATGTCTGTGCGGCAGCGAATGCAGTTCCAAGGGACAGTGAAAACCAGGTAGACCTCTCAGTACTGGCAGCTTTCGTCTGGGCGCAATCGCGGGACGTTTCGAATTTGGCAGCCGGGCTCTGCCAGAGTCACGTAGGCATTGTTGCATCATAAACAACCAAGGCTTTTGCAGAGCGCGAATGTCTGTGCGGCAGCGAATGCAGTTCCAAGGGACAGTGAAAACCAGGTAGACCTTTCAGTGCTGGCAGCTTTCGTGTGGACGCAATCGCTGGACGTTTCGAATTTGGCAGCCGGGCTCTGCGACAGTCACATAGGCATTGTTGCATCATAACCAACCAAAGGTTTTGCAGAGCGCGAATGTCTGTGCGGCAGCGAATGCAGTTCCAAGGGACAGTGAAAACCAGGTAGAGCTTTCAGTGCTGGCAGCTTTCGTGTGGGCGCTATCGCTGGACGTTTCGAATTTGGCAGCCGGGCTCTGCCAGATTCACATAGGCATTGTTGCATCATAGCCAACCAAGGCATTTGCAGAGCGCGAATGTCTGTGCGGCAGCGAACGCAGTTCCAAGGGACAGTGAAAACCAGGTAGAGCTTGCAGTGCTGGCAGCTTTCGTGTGGGCGCTATCGCTGGACGTTTCGAATTTGGCAGCCGGACTCTGCGAGTGTCACATAGGCATTGTTGCATCATAACTAACCAAGGCTTTTGCAGAGCGCGAATGTCTGTGCGGCAGCGAATGCAGTTCCAAGGGACAGTGAAAACCAGGTAGACCTCTCAGTACTGGCAGCTTTCGTCTGGGCGCAATCGCGGGACTTTTCGAATTTGGCAGCCGGGCTCTGCCAGAGTCACGTAGGCATTGTTGCATCATAAACAACCAAGGCTTTTGCAGAGCGCGAATGTCTGTGCGGCAGCGAATGCAGTTCCAAGGGACAGTGAAAACCAGGTAGACCTTTCAGTGCTGGCAGCTTTCGTGTGGACGCAATCGCTGGACGTTTCGAATTTGGCAGCCGGGCTCTGCGACAGTCACATAGGCATTGTTGCATCATAACCAACCAAAGGTTTTGCAGAGCGCGAATGTCTGTGCGGCAGCGAATGCAGTTCCAAGGGACAGTGAAAACCAGGTAGAGCTTTCAGTGCTGGCAGCTTTCGTGTGGGCGCAATCGCTGGACGTTTCGAATTTGGCAGCCGGGCTCTGCGACAGTCACATAGGCATTGTTGCATCATAACCAACCAAAGGTTTTGCAGAGCGCGAATGTCTGTGCGGCAGCGAATGCAGTTCCAAGGGACAGTGAAAACCAGGTAGAGCTTGCAGTGCTGGCAGCTTTCGTGTGGGCGCAATCTCTGGACGTTTCGAATTTGTCAGCTGGGCTCTGCCAGAGTCACATAGGCATTGTTGCATCATAACTAACCAAGGCTTTTGCAGAGCGCGAATGTCTGTGCGGCAGCGAATGCAGTTCCAAGGGACAGTGAAAACCAGGTAGAGCTTTCATGCTGGCAGCATTCGTGTGGGCGTAATCGCTGGACGTTTCGAATTTGGCAGCCGGGCTCTGCGAGTGTCACATAGGCATTGTTGCATCATAACTAACCAAGGCTTTTGCAGAGCGCGAATGTCTGTGCGGCAGCGAATGCAGTTCCAAGGGACAGTGAAAACCAGGTAGAGCTTTCAGTGCTGGCATCTTTCGTGTGGACTCAGTCGCTGGACGTTTCGAATTTGGCAGCCGGGCTCTGCGACAGTCACATAGGCATTGTTGCATCATAACCAACCAAATCTTTTGCAGAGCGCGAATGTCTGTGTGGCAGTGAATGCAGTTCCAAGGGACAGTGAAAACCAGGTAGACCTTTCAGTGCTGGCAGCTTTCGTGTGGGCGGAATCGCTGGACGTTTCGAATTTGGCAGCCGGGCTCTTCGACAGGCACATAGGCATTGTTGCATCATAACCAACCAAAGGTCTTGCAGAGCGCAAATGTCTGTGCGGCAGCGAATGCAGTTCCAAGGGACAGTGAAAACCAGGTAGAGCTTTCAGTGCTGGCAGCTTTCGTGTGGGCGCAATCGCTGGACGTTTCGAATTTGGCAGCCGGGCTCGGCCAGAGTCACATAGGAATTGTTGCATCATAACCAACCAAAGCTTTTGCATAGCGTGAATGTCTGTGCGGCAGCAAATGCAGTTCCAAGGGACAGTGAAAACCAGGTAGACCTTTCAGTGCTGGGAGCTTTCGTGTGGGCGCAATCTCTGGACGTTTCGAATTTGGCAGCCGGGCTCTGCGACAGTCACATAGGCATTGTTGCATCATAACCAACCAAAGGTTTTGCAGAGCGCGAATGTCTGTGCGGCAGCGAATGCAGTTCCAAGGGACAGTGAAAACCAGGTAGAGCTTTCAGTGCTGGCAGCTTTCGTGTGGGCGCTATCGCTGGACGTTTCGAATTTGGCAGCCGGGCTCTGCCAGATTCACATAGGCATTGTTGCATCATAGCCAACCAAGGCATTTGCAGAGCGCGAATGTCTGTGCGGCAGCGAACGCAGTTCCAAGGGACAGTGAAAACCAGGTAGAGCTTTCAGTGCTGGCAGCTTTCGTGTGGGTGCTATCGCTGGACGTTTCGAATTTGGCAGCCGGACTCTGCGAGTGTCACATAGGCATTGTTGCATCATAACTAACCAAGGCTTTTGCAGAGCGCGAATGTCTGTGCGGCAGCGAATGCAGTTCCAAGGGACAGTGAAAACCAGGTAGACCTCTCAGTACTGGCAGCTTTCGTCTGGGCGCAATCGCGGGACGTTTCGAATTTGGCAGCCGGGCTCTGCCAGAGTCACGTAGGCATTGTTGCATCATAAACAACCAAGGCTTTTGCAGAGCGCGAATGTCTGTGCGGCAGCGAATGCAGTTCCAAGGGACAGTGAAAACCAGGTAGACCTTTCAGTGCTGGCAGCTTTCGTGTGGACGCAATCGCTGGACGTTTCGAATTTGGCAGCCGGGCTCTGCGACAGTCACATAGGCATTGTTGCATCATAACCAACCAAAGGTTTTGCAGAGCGCGAATGTCTGTGCGGCAGCGAATGCAGTTCCAAGGGACAGTGAAAACCAGGTAGAGCTTTCAGTGCTGGCAGCTTTCGTGTGGGCGCTATCGCTGGACGTTTCGAATTTGGCAGCCGGGCTCTGCCAGATTCACATAGGCATTGTTGCATCATAGCCAACCAAGGCATTTGCAGAGCGCGAATGTCTGTGCGGCAGCGAACGCAGTTCCAAGGGACAGTGAAAACCAGGTAGAGCTTGCAGTGCTGGCAGCTTTCGTGTGGGCGCTATCGCTGGACGTTTCGAATTTGGCAGCCGGACTCTGCGAGTGTCACATAGGCATTGTTGCATCATAACTAACCAAGGCTTTTGCAGAGCGCGAATGTCTGTGCGGCAGCGAATGCAGTTCCAAGGGACAGTGAAAACCAGGTAGACCTCTCAGTACTGGCAGCTTTCGTCTGGGCGCAATCGCGGGACTTTTCGAATTTGGCAGCCGGGCTCTGCCAGAGTCACGTAGGCATTGTTGCATCATAAACAACCAAGGCTTTTGCAGAGCGCGAATGTCTGTGCGGCAGCGAATGCAGTTCCAAGGGACAGTGAAAACCAGGTAGACCTTTCAGTGCTGGCAGCTTTCGTGTGGACGCAATCGCTGGACGTTTCGAATTTGGCAGCCGGGCTCTGCGACAGTCACATAGGCATTGTTGCATCATAACCAACCAAAGGTTTTGCAGAGCGCGAATGTCTGTGCGGCAGCGAATGCAGTTCCAAGGGACAGTGAAAACCAGGTAGAGCTTTCAGTGCTGGCAGTTTTCGTGTGGGCGCTATCGCTGGACGTTTCGAATTTGGCAGCCGGGCTCTGCCAGATTCACATAGGCATTGTTGCATCATAGCCAACCAAGGCATTTGCAGAGCGCGAATGTCTGTGCGGCAGCGAACGCAGTTCCAAGGGACAGTGAAAACCAGGTAGACCTTGCAGTGCTGGCAGCTTTCGTGTGGGTGCTATCGCTGGACGTTTCGAATTTGGCAGCCGGACTCTGCGAGTGTCACATAGGCATTGTTGCATCATAACTAACCAAGGCTTTTGCAGAGCGCGAATGTCTGTGCGGCAGCGAATGCAGTTCCAAGGGACAGTGAAAACCAGGTAGACCTCTCAGTACTGGCAGCTTTCGTCTGGGCGCAATCGCGGGACTTTTCGAATTTGGCAGCTGGGCTCTGCCAGAGTCACGTAGGCATTGTTGCATCATAAACAACCAAGGCTTTTGCAGAGCGCGAATGTCTGTGCGGCAGCGAATGCAGTTCCAAGGGACAGTGAAAACCAGGTAGAGCTTTCATGCTGGCAGCATTCGTGTGGGCGTAATCGCTGGACGTTTCGAATTTGGCAGCCGGGCTCTGCGAGTGTCACATAGGCATTGTTGCATCAAAACTAACCAAGGCTTTTGCAGAGCGCGAATGTCTGTGCGGCAGCGAATGCAGTTCCAAGGGACAGTGAAAACCAGGTAGAGCTTTCAGTGCTGGCATCTTTCGTGTGGACTCAGTCGCTGGACGTTTCGAATTTGGCAGCCGGGCTCTGCGACAGTCACATAGGCATTGTTGCATCATAACCAACCAAATCTTTTGCAGAGCGCGAATGTCTGTGTGGCAGTGAATGCAGTTCCAAGGGACAGTGAAAACCAGGTAGACCTTTCAGTGCTGGCAGCTTTCGTGTGGGCGGAATCGCTGGACGTTTCGAATTTGGCAGCCGGGCTCTTCGACAGGCACATAGGCATTGTTGCATCATAACCAACCAAAGGTCTTGCAGAGCGCAAATGTCTGTGCGGCAGCGAATGCAGTTCCAAGGGACAGTGAAAACCAGGTAGAGCTTTCAGTGCTGGCAGCTTTCGTGTGGGCGCAATCGCTGGACGTTTCGAATTTGGCAGCCGGGCTCGGCCAGAGTCACATAGGAATTGTTGCATCATAACCAACCAAAGCTTTTGCATAGCGTGAATGTCTGTGCGGCAGCAAATGCAGTTCCAAGGGACAGTGAAAACCAGGTAGACCTTTCAGTGCTGGGAGCTTTCGTGTGGGCGCAATCTCTGGACGTTTCGAATTTGGCAGCCGGGCTCTGCGACAGTCACATAGGCATTGTTGCATCATAACCAACCAAAGGTTTTGCAGAGCGCGAATGTCTGTGCGGCAGCGAATGCAGTTCCAAGGGACAGTGAAAACCAGGTAGAGCTTTCAGTGCTGGCAGCTTTCGTGTGGGCGCTATCGCTGGACGTTTCGAATTTGGCAGCCGGGCTCTGCCAGATTCACATAGGCATTGTTGCATCATAGCCAACCAAGGCATTTGCAGAGCGCGAATGTCTGTGCGGCAGCGAACGCAGTTCCAAGGGACAGTGAAAACCAGGTAGAGCTTTCAGTGCTGGCAGCTTTCGTGTGGGTGCTATCGCTGGACGTTTCGAATTTGGCAGCCGGACTCTGCGAGTGTCACATAGGCATTGTTGCATCATAACTAACCAAGGCTTTTGCAGAGCGCGAATGTCTGTGCGGCAGCGAATGCAGTTCCAAGGGACAGTGAAAACCAGGTAGACCTCTCAGTACTGGCAGCTTTCGTCTGGGCGCAATCGCGGGACGTTTCGAATTTGGCAGCCGGGCTCTGCCAGAGTCACGTAGGCATTGTTGCATCATAAACAACCAAGGCTTTTGCAGAGCGCGAATGTCTGTGCGGCAGCGAATGCAGTTCCAAGGGACAGTGAAAACCAGGTAGACCTTTCAGTGCTGGCAGCTTTCGTGTGGACGCAATCGCTGGACGTTTCGAATTTGGCAGCCGGGCTCTGCGACAGTCACATAGGCATTGTTGCATCATAACCAACCAAAGGTTTTGCAGAGCGCGAATGTCTGTGCGGCAGCGAATGCAGTTCCAAGGGACAGTGAAAACCAGGTAGAGCTTTCAGTGCTGGCAGCTTTCGTGTGGGCGCTATCGCTGGACGTTTCGAATTTGGCAGCCGGGCTCTGCCAGATTCACATAGGCATTGTTGCATCATAGCCAACCAAGGCATTTGCAGAGCGCGAATGTCTGTGCGGCAGCGAACGCAGTTCCAAGGGACAGTGAAAACCAGGTAGAGCTTGCAGTGCTGGCAGCTTTCGTGTGGGCGCTATCGCTGGACGTTTCGAATTTGGCAGCCGGACTCTGCGAGTGTCACATAGGCATTGTTGCATCATAACTAACCAAGGCTTTTGCAGAGCGCGAATGTCTGTGCGGCAGCGAATGCAGTTCCAAGGGACAGTGAAAACCAGGTAGACCTCTCAGTACTGGCAGCTTTCGTCTGGGCGCAATCGCGGGACTTTTCGAATTTGGCAGCCGGGCTCTGCCAGAGTCACGTAGGCATTGTTGCATCATAAACAACCAAGGCTTTTGCAGAGCGCGAATGTCTGTGCGGCAGCGAATGCAGTTCCAAGGGACAGTGAAAACCAGGTAGACCTTTCAGTGCTGGCAGCTTTCGTGTGGACGCAATCGCTGGACGTTTCGAATTTGGCAGCCGGGCTCTGCGACAGTCACATAGGCATTGTTGCATCATAACCAACCAAAGGTTTTGCAGAGCGCGAATGTCTGTGCGGCAGCGAATGCAGTTCCAAGGGACAGTGAAAACCAGGTAGAGCTTTCAGTGCTGGCAGTTTTCGTGTGGGCGCTATCGCTGGACGTTTCGAATTTGGCAGCCGGGCTCTGCCAGATTCACATAGGCATTGTTGCATCATAGCCAACCAAGGCATTTGCAGAGCGCGAATGTCTGTGCGGCAGCGAACGCAGTTCCAAGGGACAGTGAAAACCAGGTAGACCTTGCAGTGCTGGCAGCTTTCGTGTGGGTGCTATCGCTGGACGTTTCGAGTTTGGCAGCCGGACTCTGCGAGTGTCACATAGGCATTGTTGCATCATAACTAACCAAGGCTTTTGCAGAGCGCGAATGTCTGTGCGGCAGCGAATGCAGTTCCAAGGGACAGTGAAAACCAGGTAGACCTCTCAGTACTGGCAGCTTTCGTCTGGGCGCAATCGCGGGACTTTTCGAATTTGGCAGCTGGGCTCTGCCAGAGTCACGTAGGCATTGTTGCATCATAAACAACCAAGGCTTTTGCAGAGCGCGAATGTCTGTGCGGCAGCGAATGCAGTTCCAAGGGACAGTGAAAACCAGGTAGACCTTTCAGTGCTGGCAGCTTTCGTGTGGACGCAATCGCTGGACGTTTCGAATTTGGCAGCCGGGCTCTGCGACAGTCACATAGGCATTGTTGCATCATAACCAACCAAAGGTTTTGCAGAGCGCGAATGTCTGTGCGGCAGCGAATGCAGTTCCAAGGGACAGTGAAAACCAGGTAGAGCTTTCAGTGCTGGCAGCTTTCGTGTGGGCGCAATCGCTGGACGTTTTGAATTTGGCAGCCGGGCTCTGCCAGAGTCACGTAGGCATTGTTGCATCATAAACAATCAAAGCTCTTGCAGAGCGCGAATGTCTGTGCGGCAGCGAATGAAGTTCCAAGGGACAGTGAAAACCAGGTAGAGCTTTCAGTGCTGGCAGCTTTCGTGTGGGCGCAATCGCTGGACGTTTCGAATTTGGCAGCCGGGCTCTGCGACAGTCACATAGGCATTGTTGCATCATAACCAACCAAAGGTTTTGCAGAGCGCGAATGTCTGTGCGGCAGCGAATGCAGTTCCAAGGGACAGTGAAAACCAGGTAGAGCTTGCAGTGCTGGCAGCTTTCGTGTGGGTGCAATCTCTGGACGTTTCGAATTTGTCAGCTGGGCTCTGCCAGAGTCACATAGGCATTGTTGCATCATAACTAACCAAGGCTTTTGCAGAGCGCGAATGTCTGTGCGGCAGCGAATGCAGTTCCAAGGGACAGTGAAAACCAGGTAGACCTTTCATGCTGGCAGCATTCGTGTGGGCGTAATCGCTGGACGTTTCGAATTTGGCAGCCGGGCTCTGCGAGTGTCACATAGGCATTGTTGCATCATAACTAACCAAGGCTTTTGCAGAGCGCGAATGTCTGTGCGGCAGCGAATGCAGTTCCAAGGGACAGTGAAAACCAGGTAGAGCTTTCAGTGCTGGCATCTTTCGTGTGGACTCAGTCGCTGGACGTTTCGAATTTGGCAGCCGGGCTCTGCGACAGTCACATAGGCATTGTTGCATCATAACCAACCAAAGCTGTTGCAGAGCGCGAATGTCTGTGTGACAGCGAATGCAGTTCCAAGGGACAGTGAAAACCAGGTAGACCTTTCAGTGCTGGGAGCTTTCGTGTGGGCGCAATCTCTGGACGTTTCGAATTTGGCAGCCGGGCTCTTCGACAGGCACATAGGCATTGTTGCATCATAACCAACCAAAGGTCTTGCAGAGCGCGAATGTCTGTGCGGCAGCGAATGCAGTTCCAAGGGACAGTGAAAACCAGGTAGAGCTTTCAGTGCTGGCAGCTTTCGTGTGGGCGCAATCGCTGGACGTTTCGAATTTGGCAGCCGGGCTCTTCGACAGTCACATAGGCATTGTTGCATCATAACCAACCAAAGGTCTTGCAGAGCGCAAATGTCTGTGCGGCAGCGAATGCAGTTCCAAGGGACAGTGAAAACCAAGTAGAGCTTTCAGTGCTGGCAGCTTTCGTGTGGGCGCTATCGCTGGACGTTTCGAATTTGGCAGCCGGGCTCGGCCAGAGTCACATAGGCATTGTTGCATCATAACCAACCAAAGCTTTTGCATAGCGTGAATGTCTGTGCGGCAGCGAATGCAGTTCCAAGGGACAGTGAAAACCAGGTAGAGTTTTCAGTGCTGGGAGCTTTCGTGTGGGCGCAATCTCTGGACGTTTCGAATTTGGCAGCCGGACTCTGCGAGTGTCACATAGGCATTGTTGCATCATAACTAACCAAGGCTTTTGCAGAGCGCGAATGTCTGTGCGGCAGCGAATGCAGTTCCAAGGGACAGTGAAAACCAGGTAGACCTTTCATGCTGGCAGCTTTCGTCTGGGCGCAATCGCGGGACGTTTCGAATTTGGCAGCTGGGCTCTGCCAGAGTCACGTAGGCATTGTTGCATCATAAACAACCAAGGCTTTTGCAGAGCGCGAATGTCTGTGCGGCAGCGAATGCAGTTCCAAGGGACAGTGAAAACCAGGTAGAGCTTTCAGTGCTGGCAGCTTTCGTGTGGACGCAATCGCTGGACGTTTCGAATTTGGCAGCCGGGCTCTGCGACAGTCACATAGGCATTGTTGCATCATAACCAACCAAAGCTCTTGCAGAGCGCAAATGTCTGTGCGGCAGCGAATGCAGTTCCAAGGGACAGTGAAAACCAGGTAGAGCTTTCAGTGCTGGCAGCTTTCGTGTGGGCGCAATCGCTGGACGTTTCGAATTTGGCAGCCGGGCTTGGCCAGAGTCACATAGGCATTGTTGCATCATAACCAACCAAAGCTTTTGCATAGCGTGAATGTCTGTGCAGCAGCGAATGCAGTTCCAAGGGACAGTGAAAACCAGGTAGAGCTTTCAGTGCTGGGAGCTTTCGTGTGGGCGCAATCTCTGGACGTTTCGAATTTGGCAGCCGGGCTCTGCCAGAGTCACATAGGCATTGTTGCATCATAGCCAACCAAGGCATTTGCAGAGCGCGAATGTCTGTGCGGCAGCGAATGCAGTTCCAAGGGACAGTGAAAACCAGGTAGAGCTTGCAGTGCTGGCAGCTTTCGTGTGGGCACAATCGCTGGACGTTTCGAATTTGGCAGCCGGGCTCTTCGACAGTCACATAGGCATTGTTGCATCATAACCAACCAAAGCTCTTGAAGAGCGCAAATGTCTGTGCGGCAGCGAATGCAGTTCCAAGGGACAGTGAAAACCAGGTAGAGCTTTCAGTGCTGGCATCTTTCGTGTGGGCGCAATCGCTGGACGTTTCGAATTTGGCAGCCGGGCTCAGCCAGAGTCACATAGGCAATGTTGCATCATAACCAACCAAAGCTTTTGCATAGCGTGAATGTCTGTGCGGCAGCGAATGCAGTTCCAAGGGACAGTGAAAACCAGGTAGACCTTTCAGTGCTGGGAGCTTTCGTGTGGGCGCAATCTCTGGACGTTTCGAATTTGGCAGCCGGGCTCTGCGACAGTCACATAGGCATTGTTGCATCATAACCAACCAAGGCATTTGCAGAGCGCGAATGTCTGTGCGGCAGCGAATGCAGTTCCAAGGGACAGTGAAAACCAGGTAGAGCTTTCAGTGCTGGCAGATTTCGTGTGGGCGCAATCGCTGGACGTTTTGAATTTGGCAGCCGGGCTCTGCCAGAGTCACGTAGGCATTGTTGCATCATAAACAATCAAAGCTCTTGCAGAGCGCGAATGTCTGTGCGGCAGCGAATGCAGTTCCAAGGGACAGTGAAAACCAGGTAGAGCTTTCAGTGCTGGCAGCTTTCGTGTGGACGCAATCGCTGGACGTTTCGAATTTGGCAGCCGGGCTCTGCGACAGTCACATAGGCATTGTTGCATCATAACCAACCAAAGCTCTTGCAGAGCGCGAATGTCTGTGCGGCAGCGAATGCAGTTCCAAGGGACAGTGAAAACCAGGTAGAGCTTTCAGTGCTGGCAGCTTTCGTGTGGGCGCAATCGCGGGACGTTTCGAATTTGGCAGCTGGGCTCTGCCAGAGTCACGTAGGCATTGTTGCATCATAAACAACCAAAGCTTTTGCAGAGCGCGAATGTCTGTGCGGCAGCGAATGCAGTTCCAAGGGACAGTGAAAACCAGGTAGACCTTTCATGCTGGCAGCATTCGTGTGGGCGTAATCGCTGGACGTTTCGAATTTGGCAGCCGGGCTCTGCGACAGTCACATAAGCATTGTTGCATCATACCCAACCAAACATCTTGCAGACGGCGAATGTCTGTGTGGCAGCGAATGCAGTTCCAAGGGACAGTGAAAACCAGGTAGAGCTTTCAGTGCTGGCATCTTTCGTGTGGACTCAGTCGCTGGACGTTTCGAATTTGGCAGCCGGGCTCTGCGACAGTCACATAGGCATTGTTGCATCATAACCAACCAAAGCTGTTGCAGAGCACGAATGTCTGTGCGGCAGCGAATGCAGTTCCAAGGGACAGTGAAAACCAGGTAGACCTTTCAGTGCTGGCAGCTTTCGTGTGGGCGCAATCTCTGGACGTTTCGAATTTGGCAGCCGGGCTCTGCGACAGTCACATAGGCATTGTTGCATCATAGCCAACCAAGGCATTTGCAGAGCGCGAATGTCTGTGCGGCAGCGAATGCAGTTCCAAGGGACAGTGAAAACCAGGTAGAGCTTGCAGTGCTGGCAGCTTTCGTGTGGGCGCTATCGCTGGACGTTTCGAATTTGGCAGCCGGACTCTGCGAGTGTCACATAGGCATTGTTGCATCATAACTAACCAAGGCTTTTGCAGAGCGCGAATGTCTGTGCGGCAGCGAATGCAGTTCCAAGGGACAGTGAAAACCAGGTAGACCTCTCAGTACTGGCAGCTTTCGTCTGGGCGCAATCACGGGACGTTTCGAATTTGGCAGCTGGGATCTGCCAGAGTCACGTAGGCATTGTTGCATCATAAACAACCAAGGCTTTTGCAGAGCGCGAATGTCTGTGCGGCAGCGAATGCAGTTCCAAGGGACAGTGAAAACCAGGTAGACCTTTCAGTGCTGGCAGCTTTCGTGTGGGCGCAATCGCTGGACGTTTCGAATTTGGCAGCCGGGCTCTGCGACAGTCACATAGGCATTGTTGCATCATAACCAACCAAAGCTCTTGCAGAGCGCGAATGTCTGTGCGGCAGCGAATTCAGTTCCAAGGGACAGTGAAAACCAGGTAGAGCTTTCAGTGCTGGCAGCTTTCGTGTGGGCGCAATCGCTGGACGTTTCGAATTTGGCAGCTGGGCTCTGCCAGAGTCACATAGGCATTGTTGCATCATAACTAACCAAGGCTTTTGCAGAGCGCGAATGTCTGTGCGGCAGCGAATGCAGTTCCAAGGGACAGTGAAAACCAGGTAGACCTTTCATGCTGGCAGCATTCGTGTGGGCGTAATCGCTGGACGTTTCGAATTTGGCAGCCGGGCTCTGCGACAGTCACATAAGCATTGTTGCATCATACCCAACCAAACATCTTGCAGAGGGCGAATGTCTGTGCGGCAGCGAATGCAGTTCCAAGGGACAGTGAAAACCAGGTAGAGCTTTCAGTGCTGGCAGCTTTCGTGTGGACTCAATCGCTGGACGTTTCGAATTTGGCAGCCGGGCTCTGCGACAGTCACATAGGCATTGTTGCATCATAACCAACCAAAGCTCTTGCAGAGCGCAAATGTCTGTGTGGCAGCGAATGCAGTTCCAAGGGACAGTGAAAACCAGGTAGAGCTTTCAGTGCTGGCAGCTTTCGTGTGGGCGCAATCGCTGGACGTTTCGAATTTGGCAGCCGGGCTCTGCGACAGTCACATAGGCATTGTTGCATCATAACCAACCAAGGCATTTGCAGAGCGCGAATGTCTGTGCTGCAGCGAATGCAGTTCCAAGGGACAGTGAAAACCAGGTAGACCTTTCAGTGCTGGCAGCTTTCGTCTGGGCGCAATCTCTGGACGTTTCGAATTTGGCAGCCGGGCTGTGCCAGAGTCACATAGGTATTGTTGCATCATAGCCAACCAAGGCATTTGCAGAGCGCGAATGTCTGTGCGGCAGCGAATGCAGTTCCAAGGGACAGTGAAAACCAGGTAGAGCTTGCAGTGCTGGCAGCTTTCGTGTGGGCGCAATCGCTGGACGTTTCGAATTTGGCAGCCGGGCTCTGCCAGAGTCACATAGGAATTGTTGCATCATAACCAACCAAGGAATTTGCAGAGCGCGAATGTCTGTGTGGCAGCGAATGCAGTTCCAAGGGACAGTGAAAACCAGGTAGACCTTTCAGTGCTGGCAGCTTTCGTGTGGGCGCAATCGCTGGACGTTTCGAATTTGGCAGCCGGGCTCTTCGACAGTCACATAGGCATTGTTGCATCATAACCAACCAAAGCTCTTGAAGAGCGCAAATGTCTGTGCGGCAGCGAATGCAGTTCCAAGGGACAGTGAAAACCAGGTAGAGCTTTCAGTGCTGGCATCTTTCGTGTGGGCGCAATCGCTGGACGTTTCGAATTTGGCAGCCGGGCTCAGCCAGAGTCACATAGGCATTGTTGCATCATAACCAACCAAAGCTCTTGCAGAGCGCAAATGTCTGTGCGGCAGCGAATGCAGTTCCAAGGGACAGTGAAAACCAGGTAGAGCTTTCAGTGCTGGCAGCTTTCATGTGGGCGCAATCGCTGGACGTTTCGAATTTGGCAGCCGGGCTCGGCCAGAGTCACATAGGCATTGTTGCATCATAACCAACCAAAGCTTTTGCATAGCGTGAATGTCTGTGCAGCAGCGAATGCAGTTCCAAGGGACAGTGAAAACCAGGTAGAGCTTTCAGTGCTGGGAGCTTTCGTGTGGGCGCAATCTCTGGACGTTTCGAATTTGGCAGCCGGGCTCTGCCAGAGTCACATAGGCATTGTTGCATCATAGCCAACCAAGGCATTTGCAGAGCGCGAATGTCTGTGCGGCAGCGAATGCAGTTCCAAGGGACAGTGAAAACCAGGTAGAGCTTGCAGTGCTGGCAGCTTTCGTGTGGGCACAATCGCTGGACGTTTCGAATTTGGCAGCCGGGCTCTTCGACAGTCACATAGGCATTGTTGCATCATAACCAACCAAAGCTCTTGAAGAGCGCAAATGTCTGTGCGGCAGCGAATGCAGTTCCAAGGGACAGTGAAAACCAGGTAGAGCTTTCAGTGCTGGCATCTTTCGTGTGGGCGCAATCTCTGGACGTTTCGAATTTGGCAGCCGGGCTCAGCCAGAGTCACATAGGCAATGTTGCATCATAACCAACCAAAGCTTTTGCATAGCGTGAATGTCTGTGCGGCAGCGAATGCAGTTCCAAGGGACAGTGAAAACCAGGTAGACCTTTCAGTGCTGGCAGCTTTCGTGTGGGCGCAATCTCTGGACGTTTCGAATTTGGCAGCCGGGCTCTGCGACAGTCACATAGGCATTGTTGCATCATAACCAACCAAGGCATTTGCAGAGCGCGAATGTCTGTGCGGCAGCGAATGCAGTTCCAAGGGACAGTGAAAACCAGGTAGAGCTTTCAGTGCTGGCAGATTTCGTGTGGGCGCAATCGCTGGACGTTTTGAATTTGGCAGCCGGGCTCTGCCAGAGTCACGTAGGCATTGTTGCATCATAAACAATCAAAGCTCTTGCAGAGCGCGAATGTCTGTGCGGCAGCGAATGCAGTTCCAAGGGACAGTGAAAACCAGGTAGAGCTTTCAGTGCTGGCAGCTTTCGTGTGGACGCAATCGCTGGACGTTTCGAATTTGGCAGCCGGGCTCTGCGACAGTCACATAGGCATTGTTGCATCATAACCAACCAAAGCTCTTGCAGAGCGCGAATGTCTGTGCGGCAGCGAATGCAGTTCCAAGGGACAGTGAAAACCAGGTAGAGCTTTCAGTGCTGGCAGCTTTCGTGTGGGCGCAATCGCGGGACGTTTCGAATTTGGCAGCTGGGCTCTGCCAGAGTCACGTAGGCATTGTTGCATCATAAACAACCAAAGCTTTTGCAGAGCGCGAATGTCTGTGCGGCAGCGAATGCAGTTCCAAGGGACAGTGAAAACCAGGTAGACCTTTCATGCTGGCAGCATTCGTGTGGGCGTAATTGCTGGACGTTTCGAATTTGGCAGCCGGGCTCTGCGACAGTCACATAAGCATTGTTGCATCATACCCAACCAAACATCTTGCAGACGGCGAATGTCTGTGTGGCAGCGAATGCAGTTCCAAGGGACAGTGAAAACCAGGTAGAGCTTTCAGTGCTGGCATCTTTCGTGTGGACTCAGTCGCTGGACGTTTCGAATTTGGCAGCCGGGCTCTGCGACAGTCACATAGGCATTGTTGCATCATAGCCAACCAAGGCATTTGCAGAGCGCGAATGTCTGTGCGGCAGCGAATGCAGTTCCAAGGGACAGTGAAAACCAGGTAGAGCTTTCAGTGCTGGCAGCTTTCGTGTGGGCGCAATCGCTGGACGTTTCGAATTTGGCAGCCGGGCTCTGCGACAGTCACATAGGCATTGTTGCATCATAACCAACCAAAGCTCTTGCAGAGCGCGAATGTCTGTGCGGCAGCGAATGCAGTTCCAAGGGACAGTGAAAACCAGGTAGAGCTTTCAGTGCTGGCAGCTTTCGTGTGGGCGCAATCGCTGGACGTTTCGAATTTGGCAGCTGGGCTCTGCCAGAGTCACATAGGCATTGTTGCATCATAACTAACCAAGGCTTTTGCAGAGCGCGAATGTCTGTGCGGCAGCGAATGCAGTTCCAAGGGACAGTGAAAACCAGGTAGACCTTTCATGCTGGCAGCATTCGTGTGGGCGTAATCGCTGGACGTTTCGAATTTGGCAGCCGGGCTCTGCGACAGTCACATAAGCATTGTTGCATCATACCCAACCAAACATCTTGCAGAGGGCGAATGTCTGTGCGGCAGCGAATGCAGTTCCAAGGGACAGTGAAAACCAGGTAGAGCTTTCAGTGCTGGCATCTTTCGTGTGGACTCAATCGCTGGACGTTTCGAATTTGGCAGCCGGGCTCTGCGACAGTCACATAGGCATTGTTGCATCATAACCAACCAAAGCTCTTGCAGAGCGCAAATGTCTGTGTGGCAGCGAATGCAGTTCCAAGGGACAGTGAAAACCAGGTAGAGCTTTCAGTGCTGGCAGCTTTCGTGTGGGCGCAATCGCTGGACGTTTCGAATTTGGCAGCCGGGCTCTGCGACAGTCACATAGGCATTGTTGCATCATAACCAACCAAGGCATTTGCAGAGCGCGAATGTCTGTGCTGCAGCGAATGCAGTTCCAAGGGACAGTGAAAACCAGGTAGACCTTTCAGTGCTGGCAGCTTTCGTCTGGGCGCAATCTCTGGACGTTTCGAATTTGGCAGCCGGGCTGTGCCAGAGTCACATAGGTATTGTTGCATCATAGCCAACCAAGGCATTTGCAGAGCGCGAATGTCTGTGCGGCAGCGAATGCAGTTCCAAGGGACAGTGAAAACCAGGTAGAGCTTGCAGTGCTGGCAGCTTTCGTGTGGGCGCAATCGCTGGACGTTTCGAATTTGGCAGCCGGGCTCTGCCAGAGTCACATAGGAATTGTTGCATCATAACCAACCAAGGAATTTGCAGAGCGCGAATGTCTGTGTGGCAGCGAATGCAGTTCCAAGGGACAGTGAAAACCAGGTAGACCTTTCAGTGCTGGCAGCTTTCGTGTGGGCGCAATCGCTGGACGTTTCGAATTTGGCAGCCGGGCTCTTCGACAGTCACATAGGCATTGTTGCATCATAACCAACCAAAGCTCTTGAAGAGCGCAAATGTCTGTGCGGCAGCGAATGCAGTTCCAAGGGACAGTGAAAACCAGGTAGAGCTTTCAGTGCTGGCATCTTTCGTGTGGGCGCAATCGCTGGACGTTTCGAATTTGGCAGCCGGGCTCAGCCAGAGTCACATAGGCATTGTTGCATCATAACCAACCAAAGCTTTTGCATAGCGTGAATGTCTGTGCGGCAGCGAATGCAGTTCCAAGGGACAGTGAAAACCAGGTAGACCTTTCAGTGCTGGCAGCTTTCGTGTGGGCGCAATCTCTGGACGTTTCGAATTTGGCAGCCGGGCTCTGCGACAGTCACATAGGCATTGTTGCATCATAACCAACCAAGGCATTTGCAGAGCGCGAATGTCTGTGCGGCAGCGAATGCAGTTCCAAGGGACAGTGAAAACCAGGTAGAGCTTGCAGTGCTGGCAGCTTTCGTGTGGGCGCTATCGCTGGACGTTTCGAATTTGGCAGCCGGGCTCTGCCAGAGTCACATAGGCATTGTTGCATCATAGCCAACCAAGGCATTTGCAGAGCGCGAATGTCTGTGCGGCAGCGAATGCAGTTCCAAAGGACAGTGAAAACCAGGTAGAGCTTGCAGTGCTGGCAGCTTTCGTGTGGGCGCTATCGCTGGACGTTTCGAATTTGGCAGCTGGACTCTGCGAGTGTCACATAGGCATTGTTGCATCATAACTAACCAAGGCTTTTGCAGAGCGCGAATGTCTGTGCGGCAGCGAATGCAGTTCCAAGGGACAGTGAAAACCAGGTAGACCTCTCAGTACTGGCAGCTTTCGTCTGGGCGCAATCGCGGGACGTTTCGAATTTGGCAGCTGGGCTCTGCCAGAGTCACGTAGGCATTGTTGCATCATAAACAACCAAGGCTTTTGCAGAGCGCGAATGTCTGTGCGGCAGCGAATGCAGTTCCAAGGGACAGTGAAAACCAGGTAGACCTTTCAGTGCTGGCAGCTTTCGTGTGGACGCAATCGCTGGACGTTTCGAATTTGGCAGCCGGGCTCTGCGACAGTCACATAGGCATTGTTGCATCATAACCAACCAAAGCTATTGCAGAGCGCGAATGTCTGTGCGGCAGCGAATGCAGTTCCAAGGGACAGTGAAAACCAGGTAGAGCTTTCAGTGCTGGCAGCTTTCGTGTGGGCGCAATCGCGGGACGTTTCGAATTTGGCAGCTGGGCTCTGCCAGAGTCACGTAGGCATTGTTGCATCATAAACAACCAAAGCTTTTGCAGAGCGCGAAAGTCTGTGCGGCAGCGAATGCAGTTCCAAGGGACAGTGAAAACCAGGTAGACCTTTCATGCTGGCAGCATTCGTGTGGGCGTAATCGCTGGACGTTTCGAATTTGGCAGCCGGGCTCTGCGACAGTCACATAAGCATTGTTGCATCATACCCAACCAAACATCTTGCAGACGGCGAATGTCTGTGTGGCAGCGAATGCAGTTCCAAGGGACAGTGAAAACCAGGTAGAGCTTTCAGTGCTGGCAGCTTTCGTGTGGACTCAGTCGCTGGACGTTTCGAATTTGGCAGCCGGGCTCTGCGACAGTCACATAGGCATTGTTGCATCATAGCCAACCAAGGCATTTGCAGAGCGCGAATGTCTGTGCGGCAGCGAATGCAGTTCCAAGGGACAGTGAAAACCAGGTAGAGCTTGCAGTACTGGCAGCTTTCGTGTGGGCGCTATCGCTGGACGTTTCGAATTTGGCAGCCGGACTCTGCGAGTGTCACATAGGCATTGTTGCATCATAACTAACCAAGGCTTTTGCAGAGCGCGAATGTCTGTGCGGCAGCGAATGCAGTTCCAAGGGACAGTGAAAACCAGGTAGACCTCTCAGTACTGGCAGCTTTCGCCTGGGCGCAATCACGGGACGTTTCGAATTTGGCAGCTGGGATCTGCCAGAGTCACGTAGGCATTGTTGCATCATAAACAACCAAGGCTTTTGCAGAGCGCGAATGTCTGTGCGGCAGCGAATGCAGTTCCAAGGGACAGTGAAAACCAGGTAGACCTTTCAGTGCTGGCAGCTTTCGTGTGGGCGCAATCGCTGGACGTTTCGAATTTGGCAGCCGGGCTCTGCGACAGTCACATAGGCATTGTTGCATCATAACCAACCAAAGCTCTTGCAGAGCGCGAATGTCTGTGCGGCAGCGAATTCAGTTCCAAGGGACAGTGAAAACCAGGTAGAGCTTTCAGTGCTGGCAGCTTTCGTGTGGGCGCAATCGCTGGACGTTTCGAATTTGGCAGCTGGGCTCTGCCAGAGTCACATAGGCATTGTTGCATCATAACTAACCAAGGCTTTTGCAGAGCGCGAATGTCTGTGCGGCAGCGAATGCAGTTCCAAGGGACAGTGAAAACCAGGTAGACCTTTCATGCTGGCAGCATTCGTGTGGGCGTAATCGCTGGACGTTTCGAATTTGGCAGCCGGGCTCTGCGACAGTCACATAAGCATTGTTGCATCATACCCAACCAAACATCTTGCAGAGGGCGAATGTCTGTGCGGCAGCGAATGCAGTTCCAAGGGACAGTGAAAACCAGGTAGAGCTTTCAGTGCTGGCATCTTTCGTGTGGACTCAATCGCTGGACGTTTCGAATTTGGCAGCCGGGCTCTGCGACAGTCACATAGGCATTGTTGCATCATAACCAACCAAAGCTCTTGCAGAGCGCAAATGTCTGTGTGGCAGCGAATGCAGTTCCAAGGGACAGTGAAAACCAGGTAGAGCTTTCAGTGCTGGCAGCTTTCGTGTGGGCGCAATCGCTGGACGTTTCGAATTTGGCAGCCGGGCTCTGCGACAGTCACATAGGCATTGTTGCATCATAACCAACCAAGGCATTTGCAGAGCGCGAATGTCTGTGCTGCAGCGAATGCAGTTCCAAGGGACAGTGAAAACCAGGTAGACCTTTCAGTGCTGGCAGCTTTCGTCTGGGCGCAATCTCTGGACGTTTCGAATTTGGCAGCCGGGCTCTGCCAGAGTCACATAGGCATTGTTGCATCATAGCCAACCAAGGCATTTGCAGAGCGCGAATGTCTGTGCGGCAGCGAATGCAGTTCCAAGGGACAGTGAAAACCAGGTAGAGCTTGCAGTGCTGGCAGCTTTCGTGTGGGCGCAATCGCTGGACGTTTCGAATTTGGCAGCCGGGCTCTGCCAGAGTCACATAGGAATTGTTGCATCATAACCAACCAAGGAATTTGCAGAGCGCGAATGTCTGTGTGGCAGCGAATGCAGTTCCAAGGGACAGTGAAAACCAGGTAGAGCTTGCAGTGCTGGCAGCTTTCGTGTGGGCGCTATCGCTGGACGTTTCGAATTTGGCAGCCGGACTCTGCGAGTGTCACATAGGCATTGTTGCATCATAAACAACCAAGGCTTTTGCAGAGCGCGAATGTCTGTGCGGCAGCGAATGCAGTTCCAAGGGACAGTGAAAACCAGGTAGACCTTTCAGTGCTGGCAGCTTTCGTGTGGACGCAATCGCTGGACGTTTCGAATTTGGCAGCCGGGTTCTGCAACAGTCACATAGGCATTGTTGCATCATAACCAACCAAAGCTCTTGCAGAGGGCGAATGTCTGTGCGGCAGCGAATGCAGTTCCAAGGGACAGTGAAAACCAGGTAGAGCTTTCAGTGCTGGCAGCTTTCGTGTGGGCGCAATCGCTGGACGTTTTGAATTTGGCAGCCGGGCTCTGCCAGAGTCACGTAGGTATTGTTGCATCATAAACAATCAAAGCTCTTGCAGAGCGCGAATGTCTGTGCGGCAGCGAATGCAGTTCCAAGGGACAGTGAAAACCAGGTAGACCTTTCAGTGCTGGCAGCTTTCGTGTGGGCGCAATCGCTGGACGTTTCGAATTTGGCAGCCGGGCTCTTCGACAGTCACATAGGCATTGTTGCATCATAACCAACCAAAGCTCTTGCAGAGCGCAAATGTCTGTGCGGCAGCGAATGCAGTTCCAAGGGACAGTGAAAACCAGGTAGAGCTTTCAGTGCTGGCAGCTTTCGTGTGGGCGCAATCGCTGGACGTTTCGAATTTGGCAGCCGGGCTCTGCGACAGTCACATAGGCATTGTTGCATCATAACCAACCAAAGGTTTTGCAGAGCGCGAATGTCTGCGCGGCAGCGAATGCAGTTCCAAGGGACAGTGAAAACCAGGTAGAGCTTTCAGTGCTGGCAGCTTTCGTCTGGGCGCAATCTCTGGACGTTTCGAATTTGGCAGCCGGGCTCTGCGACAGTCACATAGGAATTGTTGCATCATAGCCAACCAAGGCATTTGCAGAGCGCGAATGTCTGTGCGGCAGCGAATGCAGTTCCAAGGGACAGTGAAAACCAGGTAGAGCTTGCAGTGCTGGCAGCTTTCGTGTGGGCGCAATCGCTGGACGTTTCGAATTTGGCAGCCGGGCTCTTCGACAGTCACATAGGCATTGTTGCATCATAACCAACCAAAGCTCTTGCAGAGCGCAAATGTCTGTGCGGCAGCGAATGCAGTTCCAAGGGACAGTGAAAACCAGGTAGAGCTTTCAGTGCTGGCAGCTTTCGTGTGGGCGCAATCGCTGGACGTTTCGAATTTGGCAGCCGGGCTCGGCCAGAGTCACATAGGCATTGTTGCATCATAACCAACCAAAGCTTTTGCATAGCGTGAATGTCTGTGCGGCAGCAAATGCAGTTCCAAGGGACAGTGAAAACCAGGTAGACCTTTCAGTGCTGGGAGCTTTCGTGTGGGCGCAATCTCTGGACGTTTCGAATTTGGCAGCCGGGCTCTGCGACAGTCACATAGGCATTGTTGCATCATAACCAACCAAGGCATTTGCAGAGCGCGAATGTCTGTGCGGCAGCGAATGCAGTTCCAAGGGACAGTGAAAACCAGATAGAGCTTTCAGTGCTGGCAGCTTTCGTGTGGGCGCTATCGCTGGACGTTTCGAATTTGGCAGCCGGGCTCTGCCAGATTCACATAGGCATTGTTGCATCATAGCCAACCAAGGCATTTGCAGAGCGCGAATGTCTGTGCGGCAGCGAACGCAGTTCCAAGGGACAGTGAAAACCAGGTAGACCTTGCAGTGCTGGCAGCTTTCGTGTGGGTGCTATCGCTGGACGTTTCGAATTTGGCAGCCGGACTCTGCGAGTGTCACATAGGCATTGTTGCATCATAACTAACCAAGGCTTTTGCAGAGCGCGAATGTCTGTGCGGCAGCGAATGCAGTTCCAAGGGACAGTGAAAACCAGGTAGACCTCTCAGTACTGGCAGCTTTCGTCTGGGCGCAATCGCGGGACTTTTCGAATTTGGCAGCTGGGCTCTGCCAGAGTCACGTAGGCATTGTTGCATCATAAACAACCAAGGCTTTTGCAGAGCGCGAATGTCTGTGCGGCAGCGAATGCAGTTCCAAGGGACAGTGAAAACCAGGTAGACCTTTCAGTGCTGGCAGCTTTCGTGTGGACGCAATCGCTGGACGTTTCGAATTTGGCAGCCGGGCTCTGCGACAGTCACATAGGCATTGTTGCATCATAACCAACCAAAGCTCTTGCAGAGCGCGAATGTCTGTGCGGCAGCGAATGCAGTTCCAAGGGACAGTGAAAACCAGGTAGAGCTTTCAGTGCTGGCAGCTTTCGTGTGGGCGCAATCGCTGGACGTTTCGAATTTGGCAGCCGGGCTCTGCGACAGTCACATAGGCATTGTTGCATCATAACCAACCAAAGGTTTTGCAGAGCGCGAATGTCTGTGCGGCAGCGAATGCAGTTCCAAGGGACAGTGAAAACCAGGTAGAGCTTTCAGTGCTGGCAGCTTTCGTGTGGGCGCAATCTCTGGACGTTTCGAATTTGTCAGCTGGGCTCTGCCAGAGTCACATAGGCATTGTTGCATCATAACTAACCAAGGCTTTTGCAGAGCGCGAATGTCTGTGCGGCAGCGAATGCAGTTCCAAGGGACAGTGAAAACCAGGTAGAGCTTTCATGCTGGCAGCATTCGTGTGGGCGTAATCGCTGGACGTTTCGAATTTGGCAGCCGGGCTCTGCGAGTGTCACATAGGCATTGTTGCATCATAACTAACCAAGGCTTTTGCAGAGCGCGAATGTCTGTGCGGCAGCGAATGCAGTTCCAAGGGACAGTGAAAACCAGGTAGAGCTTTCAGTGCTGGCATCTTTCGTGTGGACTCAGTCGCTGGACGTTTCGAATTTGGCAGCCGGGCTCTGCGACAGTCACATAGGCATTGTTGCATCATAACCAACCAAATCTTTTGCAGAGCGCGAATGTCTGTGTGGCAGTGAATGCAGTTCCAAGGGACAGTGAAAACCAGGTAGACCTTTCAGTGCTGGCAGCTTTCGTGTGGGCGGAATCGCTGGACGTTTCGAATTTGGCAGCCGGGCTCTTCGACAGTCACATAGGCATTGTTGCATCATAACCAACCAAAGGTCTTGCAGAGCGCAAATGTCTGTGCGGCAGCGAATGCAGTTCCAAGGGACAGTGAAAACCAGGTAGAGCTTTCAGTGCTGGCAGCTTTCGTGTGGGCGCAATCGCTGGACGTTTCGAATTTGGCAGCCGGGCTCGGCCAGAGTCACATAGGCATTGTTGCATCATAACCAACCAAAGCTTTTGCATAGCGTGAATGTCTGTGCGGCAGCGAATGCAGTTCCAAGGGACAGTGAAAACCAGGTAGAGCTTTCAGTGCTGGGAGCTTTCGTGTGGGCGCAATCTCTGGACGTTTCGAATTTGGCAGCCGGGCTCTGCGACAGTCACATAGGCATTGTTGCATCATAACCAACCAAGGCATTTGCAGAGCGCGAATGTCTGTGCGGCAGCGAATGCAGTTCCAAGGGACAGTGAAAACCAGGTAGAGCTTTCAGTGCTGGCAGCTTTCGTGTGGGCGCTATCTCTGGACGTTTCGAATTTGGCAGCCGGGCTCTACCAGAGTCACATAGGCATTGTTGCATCATAGCCAACCAAGGCATTTGCAGAGAGCGAATGTCTGTGCGGCAGCGAATGCAGTTCCAAGGGACAGTGAAAACCAGGTAGAGCTTGCAGTGCTGGCAGCTTTCGTGTGGGCGCTATCGCTGGACGTTTCGAATTTGGCAGCCGGACTCTGCGAGTGTCACATAGGCATTGTTGCATCATAACTAACCAAGGCTTTTGCAGAGCGCGAATGTCTGTGCGGCAGCGAATGCAGTTCCAAGGGACAGTGAAAACCAGGTAGACCTTTCAGTGCTGGCAGCTTTCGTGTGGACGCAATCGCTGGACGTTTCGAATTTGGCAGCCGGGCTCTGCGACAGTCACATAGGCATTGTTGCATCATAACCAACCAAAGGTTTTGCAGAGCGCGAATGTCTGTGCGGCAGCGAATGCAGTTCCAAGGGACAGTGAAAACCAGGTAGAGCTTTCAGTGCTGGCAGCTTTCGTGTGGGCGCTATCGCTGGACGTTTCGAATTTGGCAGCCGGGCTCTGCCAGATTCACATAGGCATTGTTGCATCATAGCCAACCAAGGCATTTGCAGAGCGCGAATGTCTGTGCGGCAGCGAACGCAGTTCCAAGGGACAGTGAAAACCAGGTAGAGCTTGCAGTGCTGGCAGCTTTCGTGTGGGCGCTATCGCTGGACGTTTCGAATTTGGCAGCCGGACTCTGCGAGTGTCACATAGGCATTGTTGCATCATAACTAACCAAGGCTTTTGCAAAGCGCGAATGTCTGTGCGGCAGCGAATGCAGTTCCAAGGGACAGTGAAAACCAGGTAGACCTCTCAGTACTGGCAGCTTTCGTCTGGGCGCAATCGCGGGACGTTTCGAATTTGGCAGCCGGGCTCTGCCAGAGTCACGTAGGCATTGTTGCATCATAAACAACCAAGGCATTTGCAGAGCGCGAATGTCTGTGCGGCAGCGAATGCAGTTCCAAGGGACAGTGAAAACCAGGTAGACCTTTCAGTGCTGGCAGCTTTCGTGTGGACGCAATCGCTGGACGTTTCGAATTTGGCAGCCGGGCTCTGCGACAGTCACATAGGCATTGTTGCATCATAACCAACCAAAGGTTTTGCAGAGCGCGAATGTCTGTGCGGCAGCGAATGCAGTTCCAAGGGACAGTGAAAACCAGGTAGAGCTTTCAGTGCTGGCAGCTTTCGTGTGGGCGCTATCGCTGGACGTTTCGAATTTGGCAGCCGGGCTCTGCCAGATTCACATAGGCATTGTTGCATCATAGCCAACCAAGGCATTTGCAGAGCGCGAATGTCTGTGCGGCAGCGAACGCAGTTCCAAGGGACAGTGAAAACCAGGTAGACCTTGCAGTGCTGGCAGCTTTCGTGTGGGTGCTATCGCTGGACGTTTCGAATTTGGCAGCCGGGCTCTGCGACAGTCACATAGGCATTGTTGCATCATAACCAACCAAAGGTTTTGCAGAGCGCGAATGTCTGTGCGGCAGCGAATGCAGTTCCAAGGGACAGTGAAAACCAGGTAGAGCTTTCAGTGCTGGCAGCTTTCGTGTGGGCGCAATCGCTGGACGTTTTGAATTTGGCAGCCGGGCTCTGCCAGAGTCACGTAGGCATTGTTGCATCATAAACAATCAAAGCTCTTGCAGAGCGCGAATGTCTGTGCGGCAGCGAATGCAGTTCCAAGGGACAGTGAAAACCAGTTAGAGCTTTCAGTGCTGGCAGCTTTCGTGTGGGCGCAATCGCTGGACGTTTCGAATTTGGCAGCCGGGCTCTGCGACAGTCACATAGGCATTGTTGCATCATAACCAACCAAAGGTTTTGCAGAGCGCGAATGTCTGTGCGGCAGCGAATGCAGTTCCAAGGGACAGTGAAAACCAGGTAGAGCTTGCAGTGCTGGCAGCTTTCGTGTGGGCGCAATCGCTGGACGTTTCGAATTTGGCAGCTGGGCTCTGCCAGAGTCACATAGGCATTGTTGCATCATAACTAACCAAGGCTTTTGCAGAGCGCGAATGTCTGTGCGGCAGCGAATGCAGTTCCAAGGGACAGTGAAAACCAGGTAGACCTTTCATGCTGGCAGCATTCGTGTGGGCGTAATCGCTGGACGTTTCGAATTTGGCAGCCGGGCTCTGCGACAGTCACATAAGCATTGTTGCATCATACCCAACCAAACATCTTGCAGAGGGCGAATGTCTGTGCGGCAGCGAATGCAGTTCCAAGGGACAGTGAAAACCAGGTAGAGCTTTCAGTGCTGGCATCTTTCGTGTGGACTCAATCGCTGGACGTTTCGAATTTGGCAGCCGGGCTCTGCGACAGTCACATAGGCATTGTTGCATCATAACCAACCAAAGCTCTTGCAGAGCGCAAATGTCTGTGTGGCAGCGAATGCAGTTCCAAGGGACAGTGAAAACCAGGTAGAGCTTTCAGTGCTGGCAGCTTTCGTGTGGGCGCAATCGCTGGACGTTTCGAATTTGGCAGCCGGGCTCTGCGACAGTCACATAGGCATTGTTGCATCATAACCAACCAAGGCATTTGCAGAGCGCGAATGTCTGTGCTGCAGCGAATGCAGTTCCAAGGGACAGTGAAAACCAGGTAGACCTTTCAGTGCTGGCAGCTTTCGTCTGGGCGCAATCTCTGGACGTTTCGAATTTGGCAGCCGGGCTCTGCCAGAGTCACATAGGCATTGTTGCATCATAGCCAACCAAGGCATTTGCAGAGCGCGAATGTCTGTGCGGCAGCGAATGCAGTTCCAAGGGACAGTGAAAACCAGGTAGAGCTTGCAGTGCTGGCAGCTTTCGTGTGGGCGCAATCGCTGGACGTTTCGAATTTGGCAGCCGGGCTCTGCCAGAGTCACATAGGAATTGTTGCATCATAACCAACCAAGGAATTTGCAGAGCGCGAATGTCTGTGTGGCAGCGAATGCAGTTCCAAGGGACAGTGAAAACCAGGTAGAGCTTGCAGTGCTGGCAGCTTTCGTGTGGGCGCTATCGCTGGACGTTTCGAATTTGGCAGCCGGACTCTGCGAGTGTCACATAGGCATTGTTGCATCATAAACAACCAAGGCTTTTGCAGAGCGCGAATGTCTGTGCGGCAGCGAATGCAGTTCCAAGGGACAGTGAAAACCAGGTAGACCTTTCAGTGCTGGCAGCTTTCGTGTGGACGCAATCGCTGGACGTTTCGAATTTGGCAGCCGGGTTCTGCAACAGTCACATAGGCATTGTTGCATCATAACCAACCAAAGCTCTTGCAGAGGGCGAATGTCTGTGCGGCAGCGAATGCAGTTCCAAGGGACAGTGAAAACCAGGTAGAGCTTTCAGTGCTGGCAGCTTTCGTGTGGGCGCAATCGCTGGACGTTTTGAATTTGGCAGCCGGGCTCTGCCAGAGTCACGTAGGTATTGTTGCATCATAAACAATCAAAGCTCTTGCAGAGCGCGAATGTCTGTGCGGCAGCGAATGCAGTTCCAAGGGACAGTGAAAACCAGGTAGACCTTTCAGTGCTGGCAGCTTTCGTGTGGGCGCAATCGCTGGACGTTTCGAATTTGGCAGCCGGGCTCTTCGACAGTCACATAGGCATTGTTGCATCATAACCAACCAAAGCTCTTGCAGAGCGCAAATGTCTGTGCGGCAGCGAATGCAGTTCCAAGGGACAGTGAAAACCAGGTAGAGCTTTCAGTGCTGGCAGCTTTCGTGTGGGCGCAATCGCTGGACGTTTCGAATTTGGCAGCCGGGCTCTGCGACAGTCACATAGGCATTGTTGCATCATAACCAACCAAAGGTTTTGCAGAGCGCGAATGTCTGCGCGGCAGCGAATGCAGTTCCAAGGGACAGTGAAAACCAGGTAGAGCTTTCAGTGCTGGCAGCTTTCGTCTGGGCGCAATCTCTGGACGTTTCGAATTTGGCAGCCGGGCTCTGCGACAGTCACATAGGAATTGTTGCATCATAGCCAACCAAGGCATTTGCAGAGCGCGAATGTCTGTGCGGCAGCGAATGCAGTTCCAAGGGACAGTGAAAACCAGGTAGAGCTTGCAGTGCTGGCAGCTTTCGTGTGGGCGCAATCGCTGGACGTTTCGAATTTGGCAGCCGGGCTCTTCGACAGTCACATAGGCATTGTTGCATCATAACCAACCAAAGCTCTTGCAGAGCGCAAATGTCTGTGCGGCAGCGAATGCAGTTCCAAGGGACAGTGAAAACCAGGTAGAGCTTTCAGTGCTGGCAGCTTTCGTGTGGGCGCAATCGCTGGACGTTTCGAATTTGGCAGCCGGGCTCGGCCAGAGTCACATAGGCATTGTTGCATCATAACCAACCAAAGCTTTTGCATAGCGTGAATGTCTGTGCGGCAGCAAATGCAGTTCCAAGGGACAGTGAAAACCAGGTAGACCTTTCAGTGCTGGGAGCTTTCGTGTGGGCGCAATCTCTGGACGTTTCGAATTTGGCAGCCGGGCTCTGCGACAGTCACATAGGCATTGTTGCATCATAACCAACCAAGGCATTTGCAGAGCGCGAATGTCTGTGCGGCAGCGAATGCAGTTCCAAGGGACAGTGAAAACCAGATAGAGCTTTCAGTGCTGGCAGCTTTCGTGTGGGCGCTATCGCTGGACGTTTCGAATTTGGCAGCCGGGCTCTGCCAGATTCACATAGGCATTGTTGCATCATAGCCAACCAAGGCATTTGCAGAGCGCGAATGTCTGTGCGGCAGCGAACGCAGTTCCAAGGGACAGTGAAAACCAGGTAGACCTTGCAGTGCTGGCAGCTTTCGTGTGGGTGCTATCGCTGGACGTTTCGAATTTGGCAGCCGGACTCTGCGAGTGTCACATAGGCATTGTTGCATCATAACTAACCAAGGCTTTTGCAGAGCGCGAATGTCTGTGCGGCAGCGAATGCAGTTCCAAGGGACAGTGAAAACCAGGTAGACCTCTCAGTACTGGCAGCTTTCGTCTGGGCGCAATCGCGGGACTTTTCGAATTTGGCAGCTGGGCTCTGCCAGAGTCACGTAGGCATTGTTGCATCATAAACAACCAAGGCTTTTGCAGAGCGCGAATGTCTGTGCGGCAGCGAATGCAGTTCCAAGGGACAGTGAAAACCAGGTAGACCTTTCAGTGCTGGCAGCTTTCGTGTGGACGCAATCGCTGGACGTTTCGAATTTGGCAGCCGGGCTCTGCGACAGTCACATAGGCATTGTTGCATCATAACCAACCAAAGCTCTTGCAGAGCGCGAATGTCTGTGCGGCAGCGAATGCAGTTCCAAGGGACAGTGAAAACCAGGTAGAGCTTTCAGTGCTGGCAGCTTTCGTGTGGGCGCAATCGCTGGACGTTTCGAATTTGGCAGCCGGGCTCTGCGACAGTCACATAGGCATTGTTGCATCATAACCAACCAAAGGTTTTGCAGAGCGCGAATGTCTGTGCGGCAGCGAATGCAGTTCCAAGGGACAGTGAAAACCAGGTAGAGCTTTCAGTGCTGGCAGCTTTCGTGTGGGCGCAATCTCTGGACGTTTCGAATTTGTCAGCTGGGCTCTGCCAGAGTCACATAGGCATTGTTGCATCATAACTAACCAAGGCTTTTGCAGAGCGCGAATGTCTGTGCGGCAGCGAATGCAGTTCCAAGGGACAGTGAAAACCAGGTAGAGCTTTCATGCTGGCAGCATTCGTGTGGGCGTAATCGCTGGACGTTTCGAATTTGGCAGCCGGGCTCTGCGAGTGTCACATAGGCATTGTTGCATCATAACTAACCAAGGCTTTTGCAGAGCGCGAATGTCTGTGCGGCAGCGAATGCAGTTCCAAGGGACAGTGAAAACCAGGTAGAGCTTTCAGTGCTGGCATCTTTCGTGTGGACTCAGTCGCTGGACGTTTCGAATTTGGCAGCCGGGCTCTGCGACAGTCACATAGGCATTGTTGCATCATAACCAACCAAATCTTTTGCAGAGCGCGAATGTCTGTGTGGCAGTGAATGCAGTTCCAAGGGACAGTGAAAACCAGGTAGACCTTTCAGTGCTGGCAGCTTTCGTGTGGGCGGAATCGCTGGACGTTTCGAATTTGGCAGCCGGGCTCTTCGACAGTCACATAGGCATTGTTGCATCATAACCAACCAAAGGTCTTGCAGAGCGCAAATGTCTGTGCGGCAGCGAATGCAGTTCCAAGGGACAGTGAAAACCAGGTAGAGCTTTCAGTGCTGGCAGCTTTCGTGTGGGCGCAATCGCTGGACGTTTCGAATTTGGCAGCCGGGCTCGGCCAGAGTCACATAGGCATTGTTGCATCATAACCAACCAAAGCTTTTGCATAGCGTGAATGTCTGTGCGGCAGCGAATGCAGTTCCAAGGGACAGTGAAAACCAGGTAGAGCTTTCAGTGCTGGGAGCTTTCGTGTGGGCGCAATCTCTGGACGTTTCGAATTTGGCAGCCGGGCTCTGCGACAGTCACATAGGCATTGTTGCATCATAACCAACCAAGGCATTTGCAGAGCGCGAATGTCTGTGCGGCAGCGAATGCAGTTCCAAGGGACAGTGAAAACCAGGTAGAGCTTTCAGTGCTGGCAGCTTTCGTGTGGGCGCTATCTCTGGACGTTTCGAATTTGGCAGCCGGGCTCTACCAGAGTCACATAGGCATTGTTGCATCATAGCCAACCAAGGCATTTGCAGAGAGCGAATGTCTGTGCGGCAGCGAATGCAGTTCCAAGGGACAGTGAAAACCAGGTAGAGCTTGCAGTGCTGGCAGCTTTCGTGTGGGCGCTATCGCTGGACGTTTCGAATTTGGCAGCCGGACTCTGCGAGTGTCACATAGGCATTGTTGCATCATAACTAACCAAGGCTTTTGCAGAGCGCGAATGTCTGTGCGGCAGCGAATGCAGTTCCAAGGGACAGTGAAAACCAGGTAGACCTTTCAGTGCTGGCAGCTTTCGTGTGGACGCAATCGCTGGACGTTTCGAATTTGGCAGCCGGGCTCTGCGACAGTCACATAGGCATTGTTGCATCATAACCAACCAAAGGTTTTGCAGAGCGCGAATGTCTGTGCGGCAGCGAATGCAGTTCCAAGGGACAGTGAAAACCAGGTAGAGCTTTCAGTGCTGGCAGCTTTCGTGTGGGCGCTATCGCTGGACGTTTCGAATTTGGCAGCCGGGCTCTGCCAGATTCACATAGGCATTGTTGCATCATAGCCAACCAAGGCATTTGCAGAGCGCGAATGTCTGTGCGGCAGCGAACGCAGTTCCAAGGGACAGTGAAAACCAGGTAGAGCTTGCAGTGCTGGCAGCTTTCGTGTGGGCGCTATCGCTGGACGTTTCGAATTTGGCAGCCGGACTCTGCGAGTGTCACATAGGCATTGTTGCATCATAACTAACCAAGGCTTTTGCAAAGCGCGAATGTCTGTGCGGCAGCGAATGCAGTTCCAAGGGACAGTGAAAACCAGGTAGACCTCTCAGTACTGGCAGCTTTCGTCTGGGCGCAATCGCGGGACGTTTCGAATTTGGCAGCCGGGCTCTGCCAGAGTCACGTAGGCATTGTTGCATCATAAACAACCAAGGCATTTGCAGAGCGCGAATGTCTGTGCGGCAGCGAATGCAGTTCCAAGGGACAGTGAAAACCAGGTAGACCTTTCAGTGCTGGCAGCTTTCGTGTGGACGCAATCGCTGGACGTTTCGAATTTGGCAGCCGGGCTCTGCGACAGTCACATAGGCATTGTTGCATCATAACCAACCAAAGGTTTTGCAGAGCGCGAATGTCTGTGCGGCAGCGAATGCAGTTCCAAGGGACAGTGAAAACCAGGTAGAGCTTTCAGTGCTGGCAGCTTTCGTGTGGGCGCTATCGCTGGACGTTTCGAATTTGGCAGCCGGGCTCTGCCAGATTCACATAGGCATTGTTGCATCATAGCCAACCAAGGCATTTGCAGAGCGCGAATGTCTGTGCGGCAGCGAACGCAGTTCCAAGGGACAGTGAAAACCAGGTAGACCTTGCAGTGCTGGCAGCTTTCGTGTGGGTGCTATCGCTGGACGTTTCGAATTTGGCAGCCGGGCTCTGCGACAGTCACATAGGCATTGTTGCATCATAACCAACCAAAGGTTTTGCAGAGCGCGAATGTCTGTGCGGCAGCGAATGCAGTTCCAAGGGACAGTGAAAACCAGGTAGAGCTTTCAGTGCTGGCAGCTTTCGTGTGGGCGCAATCGCTGGACGTTTTGAATTTGGCAGCCGGGCTCTGCCAGAGTCACGTAGGCATTGTTGCATCATAAACAATCAAAGCTCTTGCAGAGCGCGAATGTCTGTGCGGCAGCGAATGCAGTTCCAAGGGACAGTGAAAACCAGTTAGAGCTTTCAGTGCTGGCAGCTTTCGTGTGGGCGCAATCGCTGGACGTTTCGAATTTGGCAGCCGGGCTCTGCGACAGTCACATAGGCATTGTTGCATCATAACCAACCAAAGGTTTTGCAGAGCGCGAATGTCTGTGCGGCAGCGAATGCAGTTCCAAGGGACAGTGAAAACCAGGTAGAGCTTGCAGTGCTGGCAGCTTTCGTGTGGGCGCAATCTCTGGACGTTTCGAATTTGTCAGCTGGGCTCTGCCAGAGTCACATAGGCATTGTTGCATCATAACTAACCAAGGCTTTTGCAGAGCGCGAATGTCTGTGCGGCAGCGAATGCAGTTCCAAGGGACAGTGAAAACCAGGTAGAGCTTTCATGCTGGCAGCATTCGTGTGGGCGTAATCGCTGGACGTTTCGAATTTGGCAGCCGGGCTCTGCGAGTGTCACATAGGCATTGTTGCATCATAACTAACCAAGGCTTTTGCAGAGCGCGAATGTCTGTGCGGCAGCGAATGCAGTTCCAAGGGACAGTGAAAACCAGGTAGAGCTTTCAGTGCTGGCATCTTTCGTGTGGACTCAGTCGCTGGACGTTTCGAATTTGGCAGCCGGGCTCTGCGACAGTCACATAGGCATTGTTGCATCATAACCAACCAAATCTTTTGCAGAGCGCGAATGTCTGTGTGGCAGTGAATGCAGTTCCAAGGGACAGTGAAAACCAGGTAGACCTTTCAGTGCTGGCAGCTTTCGTGTGGGCGGAATCGCTGGACGTTTCGAATTTGGCAGCCGGGCTCTTCGACAGTCACATAGGCATTGTTGCATCATAACCAACCAAAGGTCTTGCAGAGCGCAAATGTCTGTGCGGCAGCGAATGCAGTTCCAAGGGACAGTGAAAACCAGGTAGAGCTTTCAGTGCTGGCAGCTTTCGTGTGGGCGCAATCGCTGGACGTTTCGAATTTGGCAGCCGGGCTCGGCCAGAGTCACATAGGCATTGTTGCATCATAACCAACCAAAGCTTTTGCATAGCGTGAATGTCTGTGCGGCAGCGAATGCAGTTCCAAGGGACAGTGAAAACCAGGTAGAGCTTTCAGTGCTGGGAGCTTTCGTGTGGGCGCAATCTCTGGACGTTTCGAATTTGGCAGCCGGGCTCTGCGACAGTCACATAGGCATTGTTGCATCATAACCAACCAAGGCATTTGCAGAGCGCGAATGTCTGTGCGGCAGCGAATGCAGTTCCAAGGGACAGTGAAAACCAGGTAGAGCTTTCAGTGCTGGCAGCTTTCGTGTGGGCGCTATCTCTGGACGTTTCGAATTTGGCAGCCGGGCTCTACCAGAGTCACATAGGCATTGTTGCATCATAGCCAACCAAGGCATTTGCAGAGAGCGAATGTCTGTGCGGCAGCGAATGCAGTTCCAAGGGACAGTGAAAACCAGGTAGAGCTTGCAGTGCTGGCAGCTTTCGTGTGGGCGCTATCGCTGGACGTTTCGAATTTGGCAGCCGGACTCTGCGAGTGTCACATAGGCATTGTTGCATCATAACTAACCAAGGCTTTTGCAGAGCGCGAATGTCTGTGCGGCAGCGAATGCAGTTCCAAGGGACAGTGAAAACCAGGTAGACCTTTCAGTGCTGGCAGCTTTCGTGTGGACGCAATCGCTGGACGTTTCGAATTTGGCAGCCGGGCTCTGCGACAGTCACATAGGCATTGTTGCATCATAACCAACCAAAGGTTTTGCAGAGCGCGAATGTCTGTGCGGCAGCGAATGCAGTTCCAAGGGACAGTGAAAACCAGGTAGAGCTTTCAGTGCTGGCAGCTTTCGTGTGGGCGCTATCGCTGGACGTTTCGAATTTGGCAGCCGGGCTCTGCCAGATTCACATAGGCATTGTTGCATCATAGCCAACCAAGGCATTTGCAGAGCGCGAATGTCTGTGCGGCAGCGAACGCAGTTCCAAGGGACAGTGAAAACCAGGTAGAGCTTGCAGTGCTGGCAGCTTTCGTGTGGGCGCTATCGCTGGACGTTTCGAATTTGGCAGCCGGACTCTGCGAGTGTCACATAGGCATTGTTGCATCATAACTAACCAAGGCTTTTGCAGAGCGCGAATGTCTGTGCGGCAGCGAATGCAGTTCCAAGGGACAGTGAAAACCAGGTAGACCTCTCAGTACTGGCAGCTTTCGTCTGGGCGCAATCGCGGGACGTTTCGAATTTGGCAGCCGGGCTCTGCCAGAGTCACGTAGGCATTGTTGCATCATAAACAACCAAGGCATTTGCAGAGCGCGAATGTCTGTGCGGCAGCGAATGCAGTTCCAAGGGACAGTGAAAACCAGGTAGACCTTTCAGTGCTGGCAGCTTTCGTGTGGACGCAATCGCTGGACGTTTCGAATTTGGCAGCCGGGCTCTGCGACAGTCACATAGGCATTGTTGCATCATAACCAACCAAAGGTTTTGCAGAGCGCGAATGTCTGTGCGGCAGCGAATGCAGTTCCAAGGGACAGTGAAAACCAGGTAGAGCTTTCAGTGCTGGCAGCTTTCGTGTGGGCGCTATCGCTGGACGTTTCGAATTTGGCAGCCGGGCTCTGCCAGAGTCACATAGGCATTGTTGCATCATAGCCAACCAAGGCATTTGCAGAGCGCGAATGTCTGTGCGGCAGCGAACGCAGTTCCAAGGGACAGTGAAAACCAGGTAGACCTTGCAGTGCTGGCAGCTTTCGTGTGGGTGCTATCGCTGGACGTTTCGAATTTGGCAGCCGGACTCTGCGAGTGTCACATAGGCATTGTTGCATCATAACTAACCAAGGCTTTTGCAGAGCGCGAATGTCTGTGCGGCAGCGAATGCAGTTCCAAGGGACAGTGAAAACCAGGTAGACCTCTCAGTACTGGCAGCTTTCGTCTGGGCGCAATCGCGGGACTTTTCGAATTTGGCAGCTGGGCTCTGCCAGAGTCACGTAGGCATTGTTGCATCATAAACAACCAAGGCTTTTGCAGAGCGCGAATGTCTGTGCGGCAGCGAATGCAGTTCCAAGGGACAGTGAAAACCAGGTAGACCTTTCAGTGCTGGCAGCTTTCGTGTGGACGCAATCGCTGGACGTTTCGAATTTGGCAGCCGGGCTCTGCGACAGTCACATAGGCATTGTTGCATCATAACCAACCAAAGGTTTTGCAGAGCGCGAATGTCTGTGCGGCAGCGAATGCAGTTCCAAGGGACAGTGAAAACCAGGTAGAGCTTTCAGTGCTGGCAGCTTTCGTGTGGGCGCAATCGCTGGACGTTTTGAATTTGGCAGCCGGGCTCTGCCAGAGTCACGTAGGCATTGTTGCATCATAAACAATCAAAGCTCTTGCAGAGCGCGAATGTCTGTGCGGCAGCGAATGCAGTTCCAAGGGACAGTGAAAACCAGGTAGAGCTTTCAGTGCTGGCAGCTTTCGTGTGGGCGCAATCGCTGGACGTTTCGAATTTGGCAGCCGGGCTCTGCGACAGTCACATAGGCGTTGTTGCATCATAACCAACCAAAGGTTTTGCAGAGCGCGAATGTCTGTGCGGCAGCGAATGCAGTTCCAAGGGACAGTGAAAACCAGGTAGAGCTTGCAGTGCTGGCAGCTTTCGTGTGGGCGCAATCTCTGTACGTTTCGAATTTGTCAGCTGGGCTCTGCCAGAGTCACATAGGCATTGTTGCATCATAACTAACCAAGGCTTTTGCAGAGCGCGAATGTCTGTGCGGCAGCGAATGCAGTTCCAAGGGACAGTGAAAACCAGGTAGACCTTTCATGCTGGCAGCATTCGTGTGGGCGTAATCGCTGGACGTTTCGAATTTGGCAGCCGGGCTCTGCGAGTGTCACATAGGCATTGTTGCATCATAACTAACCAAGGCTTTTGCAGAGCGCGAATGTCTGTGCGGCAGCGAATGCAGTTCCAAGGGACAGTGAAAACCAGGTAGAGCTTTCAGTGCTGGCATCTTTCGTGTGGACTCAGTCGCTGGACGTTTCGAATTTGGCAGCCGGGCTCTGCGACAGTCACATAGGCATTGTTGCATCATAACCAACCAAAGCTGTTGCAGAGCGCGAATGTCTGTGTGGCAGCGAATGCAGTTCCAAGGGACAGTGAAAACCAGGTAGACCTTTCAGTGCTGGGAGCTTTCGTGTGGGCGCAATCTCTGGACGTTTCGAATTTGGCAGCCGGGCTCTTCGACAGTCACATAGGCATTGTTGCATCATAACCAACCAAAGGTCTTGCAGAGCGCGAATGTCTGTGCGGCAGCGAATGCAGTTCCAAGGGACAGTGAAAACCAGGTAGAGCTTTCAGTGCTGGCAGCTTTCGTGTGGGCGCAATCGCTGGACGTTTCGAATTTGGCAGCCGGGCTCTTCGACAGTCACATAGGCATTGTTGCATCATAACCAACCAAAGGTCTTGCAGAGCGCAAATGTCTGTGCGGCAGCGAATGCAGTTCCAAGGGACAGTGAAAACCAAGTAGAGCTTTCAGTGCTGGCAGCTTTCGTGTGGGCGCTATCGCTGGACGTTTCGAATTTGGCAGCCGGGCTCGGCCAGATTCACATAGGCATTGTTGCATCATAACCAACCAAAGCTTTTGCATAGCGTGAATGTCTGTGCGGCAGCGAATGCAGTTCCAAGGGACAGTGAAAACCAGGTAGAGTTTTCAGTGCTGGGAGCTTTCGTGTGGGCGCAATCTCTGGACGTTTCGAATTTGGCAGCCGGACTGTGCGAGTGTCACATAGGCATTGTTGCATCATAACTAACCAAGGCTTTTGCAGAGCGCGAATGTCTGTGCGGCAGCGAATGCAGTTCCAAGGGACAGTGAAAACCAGGTAGACCTTTCATGCTGGCAGCTTTCGTCTGGGCGCAATCGCGGGACGTTTCGAATTTGGCAGCTGGGCTCTGCCAGAGTCACCTAGGCATTGTTGCATCATAAACAACCAAGGCTTTTGCAGAGCGCGAATGTCTGTGCGGCAGCGAATGCAGTTCCAAGGGACAGTGAAAACCAGGTAGACCTTTCAGTGCTGGCAGCTTTCGTGTGGACGCAATCGCTGGACGTTTCGAATTTGGCAGCCGGGCTCTGCGACAGTCACATAGGCATTGTTGCATCATAACCAACCAAAGCTCTTGCAGAGCGCAAATGTCTGTGCGGCAGCGAATGCAGTTCCAAGGGACAGTGAAAACCAGGTAGACCTTTCAGTGCTGGCAGCTTTCGTGTGGGCGCAATCGCTGGACGTTTCGAATTTGGCAGCCGGGCTCTGCCAGAGTCACATAGGCATTGTTGCATCATAGCCAACCAAGGCATTTGCAGAGCGCGAATGTCTGTGCGGCAGCGAATGCAGTTCCAAGGGACAGTGAAAACCAGGTAGAGCTTGCAGTGCTGGCAGCTTTCGTGTGGGCACAATCGCTGGACGTTTCGAATTTGGCAGCCGGGCTCTTCGACAGTCACATAGGCATTGTTGCATCATAACCAACCAAAGCTCTTGAAGAGCGCAAATGTCTGTGCGGCAGCGAATGCAGTTCCAAGGGACAGTGAAAACCAGGTAGAGCTTTCAGTGCTGGCATCTTTCGTGTGGGCGCAATCGCTGGACGTTTCGAATTTGGCAGCCGGGCTCTGCCAGATTCACATAGGCATTGTTGCATCATAGCCAACCAAGGCATTTGCAGAGCGCGAATGTCTGTGCGGCAGCGAACGCAGTTCCAAGGGACAGTGAAAACCAGGTAGAGCTTGCAGTGCTGGCAGCTTTCGTGTGGGCGCTATCGCTGGACGTTTCGAATTTGGCAGCCGGACTCTGCGAGTGTCACATAGGCATTGTTGCATCATAACTAACCAAGGCTTTTGCAGAGCGCGAATGTCTGTGCGGCAGCGAATGCAGTTCCAAGGGACAGTGAAAACCAGGTAGACCTCTCAGTACTGGCAGCTTTCGTCTGGGCGCAATCGCGGGACGTTTCGAATTTGGCAGCCGGGCTCTGCCAGAGTCACGTAGGCATTGTTGCATCATAAACAACCAAGGCATTTGCAGAGCGCGAATGTCTGTGCGGCAGCGAATGCAGTTCCAAGGGACAGTGAAAACCAGGTAGACCTTTCAGTGCTGGCAGCTTTCGTGTGGACGCAATCGCTGGACGTTTCGAATTTGGCAGCCGGGCTCTGCGACAGTCACATAGGCATTGTTGCATCATAACCAACCAAAGGTTTTGCAGAGCGCGAATGTCTGTGCGGCAGCGAATGCAGTTCCAAGGGACAGTGAAAACCAGGTAGAGCTTTCAGTGCTGGCAGCTTTCGTGTGGGCGCTATCGCTGGACGTTTCGAATTTGGCAGCCGGGCTCTGCCAGAGTCACATAGGCATTGTTGCATCATAGCCAACCAAGGCATTTGCAGAGCGCGAATGTCTGTGCGGCAGCGAACGCAGTTCCAAGGGACAGTGAAAACCAGGTAGACCTTGCAGTGCTGGCAGCTTTCGTGTGGGTGCTATCGCTGGACGTTTCGAATTTGGCAGCCGGACTCTGCGAGTGTCACATAGGCATTGTTGCATCATAACTAACCAAGGCTTTTGCAGAGCGCGAATGTCTGTGCGGCAGCGAATGCAGTTCCAAGGGACAGTGAAAACCAGGTAGACCTCTCAGTACTGGCAGCTTTCGTCTGGGCGCAATCGCGGGACTTTTCGAATTTGGCAGCTGGGCTCTGCCAGAGTCACGTAGGCATTGTTGCATCATAAACAACCAAGGCTTTTGCAGAGCGCGAATGTCTGTGCGGCAGCGAATGCAGTTCCAAGGGACAGTGAAAACCAGGTAGACCTTTCAGTGCTGGCAGCTTTCGTGTGGACGCAATCGCTGGACGTTTCGAATTTGGCAGCCGGGCTCTGCGACAGTCACATAGGCATTGTTGCATCATAACCAACCAAAGGTTTTGCAGAGCGCGAATGTCTGTGCGGCAGCGAATGCAGTTCCAAGGGACAGTGAAAACCAGGTAGAGCTTTCAGTGCTGGCAGCTTTCGTGTGGGCGCAATCGCTGGACGTTTTGAATTTGGCAGCCGGGCTCTGCCAGAGTCACGTAGGCATTGTTGCATCATAAACAATCAAAGCTCTTGCAGAGCGCGAATGTCTGTGCGGCAGCGAATGCAGTTCCAAGGGACAGTGAAAACCAGGTAGAGCTTTCAGTGCTGGCAGCTTTCGTGTGGGCGCAATCGCTGGACGTTTCGAATTTGGCAGCCGGGCTCTGCGACAGTCACATAGGCGTTGTTGCATCATAACCAACCAAAGGTTTTGCAGAGCGCGAATGTCTGTGCGGCAGCGAATGCAGTTCCAAGGGACAGTGAAAACCAGGTAGAGCTTGCAGTGCTGGCAGCTTTCGTGTGGGCGCAATCTCTGTACGTTTCGAATTTGTCAGCTGGGCTCTGCCAGAGTCACATAGGCATTGTTGCATCATAACTAACCAAGGCTTTTGCAGAGCGCGAATGTCTGTGCGGCAGCGAATGCAGTTCCAAGGGACAGTGAAAACCAGGTAGACCTTTCATGCTGGCAGCATTCGTGTGGGCGTAATCGCTGGACGTTTCGAATTTGGCAGCCGGGCTCTGCGAGTGTCACATAGGCATTGTTGCATCATAACTAACCAAGGCTTTTGCAGAGCGCGAATGTCTGTGCGGCAGCGAATGCAGTTCCAAGGGACAGTGAAAACCAGGTAGAGCTTTCAGTGCTGGCATCTTTCGTGTGGACTCAGTCGCTGGACGTTTCGAATTTGGCAGCCGGGCTCTGCGACAGTCACATAGGCATTGTTGCATCATAACCAACCAAAGCTGTTGCAGAGCGCGAATGTCTGTGTGGCAGCGAATGCAGTTCCAAGGGACAGTGAAAACCAGGTAGAGCTTTCAGTGCTGGCAGCTTTCGTGTGGGCGCAATCTCTGGACGTTTCGAATTTGGCAGCCGGGCTCTTCGACAGTCACATAGGCATTGTTGCATCATAACCAACCAAAGGTCTTGCAGAGCGCGAATGTCTGTGCGGCAGCGAATGCAGTTCCAAGGGACAGTGAAAACCAGGTAGAGCTTTCAGTGCTGGCAGCTTTCGTGTGGGCGCAATCGCTGGACGTTTCGAATTTGGCAGCCGGGCTCTTCGACAGTCACATAGGCATTGTTGCATCATAACCAACCAAAGGTCTTGCAGAGCGCAAATGTCTGTGCGGCAGCGAATGCAGTTCCAAGGGACAGTGAAAACCAAGTAGAGCTTTCAGTGCTGGCAGCTTTCGTGTGGGCGCTATCGCTGGACGTTTCGAATTTGGCAGCCGGGCTCGGCCAGATTCACATAGGCATTGTTGCATCATAACCAACCAAAGCTTTTGCATAGCGTGAATGTCTGTGCGGCAGCGAATGCAGTTCCAAGGGACAGTGAAAACCAGGTAGAGTTTTCAGTGCTGGGAGCTTTCGTGTGGGCGCAATCTCTGGACGTTTCGAATTTGGCAGCCGGACTGTGCGAGTGTCACATAGGCATTGTTGCATCATAACTAACCAAGGCTTTTGCAGAGCGCGAATGTCTGTGCGGCAGCGAATGCAGTTCCAAGGGACAGTGAAAACCAGGTAGACCTTTCATGCTGGCAGCTTTCGTCTGGGCGCAATCGCGGGACGTTTCGAATTTGGCAGCTGGGCTCTGCCAGAGTCACCTAGGCATTGTTGCATCATAAACAACCAAGGCTTTTGCAGAGCGCGAATGTCTGTGCGGCAGCGAATGCAGTTCCAAGGGACAGTGAAAACCAGGTAGACCTTTCAGTGCTGGCAGCTTTCGTGTGGACGCAATCGCTGGACGTTTCGAATTTGGCAGCCGGGCTCTGCGACAGTCACATAGGCATTGTTGCATCATAACCAACCAAAGCTCTTGCAGAGCGCAAATGTCTGTGCGGCAGCGAATGCAGTTCCAAGGGACAGTGAAAACCAGGTAGACCTTTCAGTGCTGGCAGCTTTCGTGTGGGCGCAATCGCTGGACGTTTCGAATTTGGCAGCCGGGCTCGGCCAGAGTCACATAGGCATTGTTGCATCATAACCAACCAAAGCTTTTGCATAGCGTGAATGTCTGTGCAGCAGCGAATGCAGTTCCAAGGGACAGTGAAAACCAGGTAGAGCTTTCAGTGCTGGGAGCTTTCGTGTGGGCGCAATCTCTGGACGTTTCGAATTTGGCAGCCGGGCTCTGCCAGAGTCACATAGGCATTGTTGCATCATAGCCAACCAAGGCATTTGCAGAGCGCGAATGTCTGTGCGGCAGCGAATGCAGTTCCAAGGGACAGTGAAAACCAGGTAGAGCTTGCAGTGCTGGCAGCTTTCGTGTGGGCACAATCGCTGGACGTTTCGAATTTGGCAGCCGGGCTCTTCGACAGTCACATAGGCATTGTTGCATCATAACCAACCAAAGCTCTTGAAGAGCGCAAATGTCTGTGCGGCAGCGAATGCAGTTCCAAGGGACAGTGAAAACCAGGTAGAGCTTTCAGTGCTGGCATCTTTCGTGTGGGCGCAATCGCTGGACGTTTCGAATTTGGCAGCCGGGCTCAGCCAGAGTCACATAGGCAATGTTGCATCATAACCAACCAAAGCTTTTGCATAGCGTGAATGTCTGTGCGGCAGCGAATGCAGTTCCAAGGGACAGTGAAAACCAGGTAGACCTTTCAGTGCTGGGAGCTTTCGTGTGGGCGCAATCTCTGGACGTTTCGAATTTGGCAGCCGGGCTCTGCGACAGTCACATAGGCATTGTTGCATCATAACCAACCAAGGCATTTGCAGAGCGCGAATGTCTGTGCGGCAGCGAATGCAGTTCCAAGGGACAGTGAAAACCAGGTAGAGCTTTCAGTGCTGGCAGATTTCGTGTGGGCGCAATCGCTGGACGTTTTGAATTTGGCAGCCGGGCTCTGCCAGAGTCACGTAGGCATTGTTGCATCATAAACAATCAAAGCTCTTGCAGAGCGCGAATGTCTGTGCGGCAGCGAATGCAGTTCCAAGGGACAGTGAAAACCAGGTAGAGCTTTCAGTGCTGGCAGCTTTCGTGTGGACGCAATCGCTGGACGTTTCGAATTTGGCAGCCGGGCTCTGCGACAGTCACATAGGCATTGTTGCATCATAACCAACCAAAGCTCTTGCAGAGCGCGAATGTCTGTGCGGCAGCGAATGCAGTTCCAAGGGACAGTGAAAACCAGGTAGAGCTTTCAGTGCTGGCAGCTTTCGTGTGGGCGCAATCGCGGGACGTTTCGAATTTGGCAGCTGGGCTCTGCCAGAGTCACGTAGGCATTGCTGCATCATAAACAACCAAAGCTTTTGCAGAGCGCGAATGTCTGTGCGGCAGCGAATGCAGTTCCAAGGGACAGTGAAAACCAGGTAGACCTTTCATGCTGGCAGCATTCGTGTGGGCGTAATCGCTGGACGTTTCGAATTTGGCAGCCGGGCTCTGCGACAGTCACATAAGCATTGTTGCATCATACCCAACCAAACATCTTGCAGACGGCGAATGTCTGTGTGGCAGCGAATGCAGTTCCAAGGGACAGTGAAAACCAGGTAGAGCTTTCAGTGCTGGCATCTTTCGTGTGGACTCAGTCGCTGGACGTTTCGAATTTGGCAGCCGGGCTCTGCGACAGTCACATAGGCATTGTTGCATCATAACCAACCAAAGCTGTTGCAGAGCACGAATGTCTGTGCGGCAGCGAATGCAGTTCCAAGGGACAGTGAAAACCAGGTAGACCTTTCAGTGCTGGCAGCTTTCGTGTGGGCGCAATCTCTGGACGTTTCGAATTTGGCAGCCGGGCTCTGCGACAGTCACATAGGCATTGTTGCATCATAGCCAACCAAGGCATTTGCAGAGCGCGAATGTCTGTGCGGCAGCGAATGCAGTTCCAAGGGACAGTGAAAACCAGGTAGAGCTTGCAGTGCTGGCAGCTTTCGTGTGGGCGCTATCGCTGGACGTTTCGAATTTGGCAGCCGGACTCTGCGAGTGTCACATAGGCATTGTTGCATCATAACTAACCAAGGCTTTTGCAGAGCGCGAATGTCTGTGCGGCAGCGAATGCAGTTCCAAGGGACAGTGAAAACCAGGTAGACCTCTCAGTACCGGCAGCTTTCGTCTGGGCGCAATCACGGGACGTTTCGAATTTGGCAGCTGGGATCTGCCAGAGTCACGTAGGCATTGTTGCATCGTAAACAACCAAGGCTTTTGCAGAGCGCGAATGTCTGTGCGGCAGCGAATGCAGTTCCAAGGGACAGTGAAAACCAGGTAGACCTTTCAGTGCTGGCAGCTTTCGTGTGGGCGCAATCGCTGGACGTTTCGAATTTGGCAGCCGGGCTCTGCGACAGTCACATAGGCATTGTTGCATCATAACCAACCAAAGCTCTTGCAGAGCGCGAATGTCTGTGCGGCAGCGAATTCAGTTCCAAGGGACAGTGAAAACCAGGTAGAGCTTTCAGTGCTGGCAGCTTTCGTGTGGGCGCAATCGCTGGACGTTTCGAATTTGGCAGCTGGGCTCTGCCAGAGTCACATAGGCATTGTTGCATCATAACTAACCAAGGCTTTTGCAGAGCGCGAATGTCTGTGCGGCAGCGAATGCAGTTCCAAGGGACAGTGAAAACCAGGTAGACCTTTCATGCTGGCAGCATTCGTGTGGGCGTAATCGCTGGACGTTTCGAATTTGGCAGCCGGGCTCTGCGACAGTCACATAAGCATTGTTGCATCATACCCAACCAAACATCTTGCAGAGGGCGAATGTCTGTGCGGCAGCGAATGCAGTTCCAAGGGACAGTGAAAACCAGGTAGAGCTTTCAGTGCTGGCATCTTTCGTGTGGACTCAATCGCTGGACGTTTCGAATTTGGCAGCCGGGCTCTGCGACAGTCACATAGGCATTGTTGCATCATAACCAACCAAAGCTCTTGCAGAGCGCAAATGTCTGTGTGGCAGCGAATGCAGTTCCAAGGGACAGTGAAAACCAGGTAGAGCTTTCAGTGCTGGCAGCTTTCGTGTGGGCGCAATCGCTGGACGTTTCGAATTTGGCAGCCGGGCTCTGCGACAGTCACATAGGCATTGTTGCATCATAACCAACCAAGGCATTTGCAGAGCGCGAATGTCTGTGCTGCAGCGAATGCAGTTCCAAGGGACAGTGAAAACCAGGTAGACCTTTCAGTGCTGGCAGCTTTCGTCTGGGCGCAATCTCTGGACGTTTCGAATTTGGCAGCCGGGCTGTGCCAGAGTCAAATAGGTATTGTTGCATCATAGCCAACCAAGGCATTTGCAGAGCGCGAATGTCTGTGCGGCAGCGAATGCAGTTCCAAGGGACAGTGAAAACCAGGTAGAGCTTGCAGTGCTGGCAGCTTTCGTGTGGGCGCAATCGCTGGACGTTTCGAATTTGGCAGCCGGGCTCTGCCAGAGTCACATAGGAATTGTTGCATCATAACCAACCAAGGAATTTGCAGAGCGCGAATGTCTGTGTGGCAGCGAATGCAGTTCCAAGGGACAGTGAAAACCAGGTAGACCTTTCAGTGCTGGGAGCTTTCGTGTGGGCGCAATCTCTGGACGTTTCGAATTTGGCAGCCGGGCTCTGCGACAGTCACATAGGCATTGTTGCATCATAACCAACCAAGGCATTTGCAGAGCGCGAATGTCTGTGCGGCAGCGAATGCAGTTCCAAGGGACAGTGAAAACCAGGTAGAGCTTTCAGTGCTGGCAGATTTCGTGTGGGCGCAATCGCTGGACGTTTTGAATTTGGCAGCCGGGCTCTGCCAGAGTCACGTAGGCATTGTTGCATCATAAACAATCAAAGCTCTTGCAGAGCGCGAATGTCTGTGCGGCAGCGAATGCAGTTCCAAGGGACAGTGAAAACCAGGTAGAGCTTTCAGTGCTGGCAGCTTTCGTGTGGACGCAATCGCTGGACGTTTCGAATTTGGCAGCCGGGCTCTGCGACAGTCACATAGGCATTGTTGCATCATAACCAACCAAAGCTCTTGCAGAGCGCGAATGTCTGTGCGGCAGCGAATGCAGTTCCAAGGGACAGTGAAAACCAGGTAGAGCTTTCAGTGCTGGCAGCTTTCGTGTGGGCGCAATCGCGGGACGTTTCGAATTTGGCAGCTGGGCTCTGCCAGAGTCACGTAGGCATTGCTGCATCATAAACAACCAAAGCTTTTGCAGAGCGCGAATGTCTGTGCGGCAGCGAATGCAGTTCCAAGGGACAGTGAAAACCAGGTAGACCTTTCATGCTGGCAGCATTCGTGTGGGCGTAATCGCTGGACGTTTCGAATTTGGCAGCCGGGCTCTGCGACAGTCACATAAGCATTGTTGCATCATACCCAACCAAACATCTTGCAGACGGCGAATGTCTGTGTGGCAGCGAATGCAGTTCCAAGGGACAGTGAAAACCAGGTAGAGCTTTCAGTGCTGGCATCTTTCGTGTGGACTCAGTCGCTGGACGTTTCGAATTTGGCAGCCGGGCTCTGCGACAGTCACATAGGCATTGTTGCATCATAACCAACCAAAGCTGTTGCAGAGCACGAATGTCTGTGCGGCAGCGAATGCAGTTCCAAGGGACAGTGAAAACCAGGTAGACCTTTCAGTGCTGGCAGCTTTCGTGTGGGCGCAATCTCTGGACGTTTCGAATTTGGCAGCCGGGCTCTGCGACAGTCACATAGGCATTGTTGCATCATAGCCAACCAAGGCATTTGCAGAGCGCGAATGTCTGTGCGGCAGCGAATGCAGTTCCAAGGGACAGTGAAAACCAGGTAGAGCTTGCAGTGCTGGCAGCTTTCGTGTGGGCGCTATCGCTGGACGTTTCGAATTTGGCAGCCGGACTCTGCGAGTGTCACATAGGCATTGTTGCATCATAACTAACCAAGGCTTTTGCAGAGCGCGAATGTCTGTGCGGCAGCGAATGCAGTTCCAAGGGACAGTGAAAACCAGGTAGACCTCTCAGTACCGGCAGCTTTCGTCTGGGCGCAATCACGGGACGTTTCGAATTTGGCAGCTGGGATCTGCCAGAGTCACGTAGGCATTGTTGCATCATAAACAACCAAGGCTTTTGCAGAGCGCGAATGTCTGTGCGGCAGCGAATGCAGTTCCAAGGGACAGTGAAAACCAGGTAGACCTTTCAGTGCTGGCAGCTTTCGTGTGGGCGCAATCGCTGGACGTTTCGAATTTGGCAGCCGGGCTCTGCGACAGTCACATAGGCATTGTTGCATCATAACCAACCAAAGCTCTTGCAGAGCGCGAATGTCTGTGCGGCAGCGAATTCAGTTCCAAGGGACAGTGAAAACCAGGTAGAGCTTTCAGTGCTGGCAGCTTTCGTGTGGGCGCAATCGCTGGACGTTTCGAATTTGGCAGCTGGGCTCTGCCAGAGTCACATAGGCATTGTTGCATCATAACTAACCAAGGCTTTTGCAGAGCGCGAATGTCTGTGCGGCAGCGAATGCAGTTCCAAGGGACAGTGAAAACCAGGTAGACCTTTCATGCTGGCAGCATTCGTGTGGGCGTAATCGCTGGACGTTTCGAATTTGGCAGCCGGGCTCTGCGACAGTCACATAAGCATTGTTGCATCATACCCAACCAAACATCTTGCAGAGGGCGAATGTCTGTGCGGCAGCGAATGCAGTTCCAAGGGACAGTGAAAACCAGGTAGAGCTTTCAGTGCTGGCATCTTTCGTGTGGACTCAATCGCTGGACGTTTCGAATTTGGCAGCCGGGCTCTGCGACAGTCACATAGGCATTGTTGCATCATAACCAACCAAAGCTCTTGCAGAGCGCAAATGTCTGTGTGGCAGCGAATGCAGTTCCAAGGGACAGTGAAAACCAGGTAGAGCTTTCAGTGCTGGCAGCTTTCGTGTGGGCGCAATCGCTGGACGTTTCGAATTTGGCAGCCGGGCTCTGCGACAGTCACATAGGCATTGTTGCATCATAACCAACCAAGGCATTTGCAGAGCGCGAATGTCTGTGCTGCAGCGAATGCAGTTCCAAGGGACAGTGAAAACCAGGTAGACCTTTCAGTGCTGGCAGCTTTCGTCTGGGCGCAATCTCTGGACGTTTCGAATTTGGCAGCCGGGCTGTGCCAGAGTCAAATAGGTATTGTTGCATCATAGCCAACCAAGGCATTTGCAGAGCGCGAATGTCTGTGCGGCAGCGAATGCAGTTCCAAGGGACAGTGAAAACCAGGTAGAGCTTGCAGTGCTGGCAGCTTTCGTGTGGGCGCAATCGCTGGACGTTTCGAATTTGGCAGCCGGGCTCTGCCAGAGTCACATAGGAATTGTTGCATCATAACCAACCAAGGAATTTGCAGAGCGCGAATGTCTGTGTGGCAGCGAATGCAGTTCCAAGGGACAGTGAAAACCAGGTAGACCTTTCAGTGCTGGCAGCTTTCGTGTGGGCGCAATCGCTGGACGTTTCGAATTTGGCAGCCGGGCTCTTCGACAGTCACATAGGCATTGTTGCATCATAACCAACCAAAGCTCTTGAAGAGCGCAAATGTCTGTGCGGCAGCGAATGCAGTTCCAAGGGACAGTGAAAACCAGGTAGAGCTTTCAGTGCTGGCATCTTTCGTGTGGGCGCAATCGCTGGACGTTTCGAATTTGGCAGCCGGGCTCAGCCAGAGTCACATAGGCATTGTTGCATCATAACCAACCAAAGCTCTTGCAGAGCGCAAATGTCTGTGCGGCAGCGAATGCAGTTCCAAGGGACAGTGAAAACCAGGTAGAGCTTTCAGTGCTGGCAGCTTTCGTGTGGGCGCAATCGCTGGACGTTTCGAATTTGGCAGCCGGGCTCGGCCAGAGTCACATAGGCATTGTTGCATCATAACCAACCAAAGCTTTTGCATAGCGTGAATGTCTGTGCAGCAGCGAATGCAGTTCCAAGGGACAGTGAAAACCAGGTAGAGCTTTCAGTGCTGGGAGCTTTCGTGTGGGCGCAATCTCTGGACGTTTCGAATTTGGCAGCCGGGCTCTGCCAGAGTCACATAGGCATTGTTGCATCATAGCCAACCAAGGCATTTGCAGAGCGCGAATGTCTGTGCGGCAGCGAATGCAGTTCCAAGGGACAGTGAAAACCAGGTAGAGCTTGCAGTGCTGGCAGCTTTCGTGTGGGCACAATCGCTGGACGTTTCGAATTTGGCAGCCGGGCTCTTCGACAGTCACATAGGCATTGTTGCATCATAACCAACCAAAGCTCTTGAAGAGCGCAAATGTCTGTGCGGCAGCGAATGCAGTTCCAAGGGACAGTGAAAACCAGGTAGAGCTTTCAGTGCTGGCATCTTTCGTGTGGGCGCAATCGCTGGACGTTTCGAATTTGGCAGCCGGGCTCAGCCAGAGTCACATAGGCAATGTTGCATCATAACCAACCAAAGCTTTTGCATAGCGTGAATGTCTGTGCGGCAGCGAATGCAGTTCCAAGGGACAGTGAAAACCAGGTAGAGCTTTCAGTGCTGGGAGCTTTCGTGTGGGCGCAATCTCTGGACGTTTCGAATTTGGCAGCCGGGCTCTGCGACAGTCACATAGGCATTGTTGCATCATAACCAACCAAAGCTCTTGCAGAGCGCGAATGTCTGTGCGGCAGCGAATGCAGTTCCAAGGGACAGTGAAAACCAGGTAGAGCTTTCAGTGCTGGCAGCTTTCGTGTGGGCGCAATCGCGGGACGTTTCGAATTTGGCAGCTGGGCTCTGCCAGAGTCACGTAGGCATTGTTGCATCATAAACAACCAAAGCTTTTGCAGAGCGCGAATGTCTGTGCGGCAGCGAATGCAGTTCCAAGGGACAGTGAAAACCAGGTAGACCTTTCATGCTGGCAGCATTCGTGTGGGCGTAATCGCTGGACGTTTCGAATTTGGCAGCCGGGCTCTGCGACAGTCACATAAGCATTGTTGCATCATACCCAACCAAACATCTTGCAGACGGCGAATGTCTGTGTGGCAGCGAATGCAGTTCCAAGGGACAGTGAAAACCAGGTAGAGCTTTCAGTGCTGGCATCTTTCGTGTGGACTCAGTCGCTGGACGTTTCGAATTTGGCAGCCGGGCTCTGCGACAGTCACATAGGCATTGTTGCATCATAACCAACCAAAGCTGTTGCAGAGCACGAATGTCTGTGCGGCAGCGAATGCAGTTCCAAGGGACAGTGAAAACCAGGTAGAGCTTTCAGTGCTGGCAGCTTTCGTGTGGGCGCAATCTCTGGACGTTTCGAATTTGGCAGCCGGGCTCTGCGACAGTCACATAGGCATTGTTGCATCATAGCCAACCAAGGCATTTGCAGAGCGCGAATGTCTGTGCGGCAGCGAATGCAGTTCCAAGGGACAGTGAAAACCAGGTAGAGCTTGCAGTGCTGGCAGCTTTCGTGTGGGCGCTATCGCTGGACTTTTCGAATTTGGCAGCCGGACTCTGCGAGTGTCACATAGGCATTGTTGCATCATAACTAACCAAGGCTTTTGCAGAGCGCGAATGTCTGTGCGGCAGCGAATGCAGTTCCAAGGGACAGTGAAAACCAGGTAGACCTCTCAGTACTGGCAGCTTTCGTCTGGGCGCAATCACGGGACGTTTCGAATTTGGCAGCTGGGCTCTGCCAGAGTCACGTAGGCATTGTTGCATCATAAACAACCAAGGCTTTTGCAGAGCGCGAATGTCTGTGCGGCAGCGAATGCAGTTCCAAGGGACAGTGAAAACCAGGTAGACCTTTCAGTGCTGGCAGCTTTCGTGTGGGCGCAATCGCTGGACGTTTCGAATTTGGCAGCCGGGCTCTGCGACAGTCACATAGGCATTGTTGCATCATAACCAACCAAAGCTCTTGCAGAGCGCGAATGTCTGTGCGGCAGCGAATTCAGTTCCAAGGGACAGTGAAAACCAGGTAGAGCTTTCAGTGCTGGCAGCTTTCGTGTGGGCGCAATCGCTGGACGTTTCGAATTTGGCAGCTGGGCTCTGCCAGAGTCACATAGGCATTGTTGCATCATAACTAACCAAGGCTTTTGCAGAGCGCGAATGTCTGTGCGGCAGCGAATGCAGTTCCAAGGGACAGTGAAAACCAGGTAGACCTTTCATGCTGGCAGCATTCGTGTGGGCGTAATCGCTGGACGTTTCGAATTTGGCAGCCGGGCTCTGCGACAGTCACATAAGCATTGTTGCATCATACCCAACCAAACATCTTGCAGAGGGCGAATGTCTGTGCGGCAGCGAATGCAGTTCCAAGGGACAGTGAAAACCAGGTAGAGCTTTCAGTGCTGGCATCTTTCGTGTGGACTCAATCGCTGGACGTTTCGAATTTGGCAGCCGGGCTCTGCGACAGTCACATAGGCATTGTTGCATCATAACCAACCAAAGCTCTTGCAGAGCGCAAATGTCTGTGTGGCAGCGAATGCAGTTCCAAGGGACAGTGAAAACCAGGTAGAGCTTTCAGTGCTGGCAGCTTTCGTGTGGGCGCAATCGCTGGACGTTTCGAATTTGGCAGCCGGGCTCTGCGACAGTCACATAGGCATTGTTGCATCATAACCAACCAAGGCATTTGCAGAGCGCGAATGTCTGTGCTGCAGCGAATGCAGTTCCAAGGGACAGTGAAAACCAGGTAGACCTTTCAGTGCTGGCAGCTTTCGTCTGGGCGCAATCTCTGGACGTTTCGAATTTGGCAGCCGGGCTGTGCCAGAGTCACATAGGTATTGTTGCATCATAGCCAACCAAGGCATTTGCAGAGCGCGAATGTCTGTGCGGCAGCGAATGCAGTTCCAAGGGACAGTGAAAACCAGGTAGAGCTTGCAGTGCTGGCAGCTTTCGTGTGGGCGCAATCGCTGGACGTTTCGAATTTGGCAGCCGGGCTCTGCCAGAGTCACATAGGAATTGTTGCATCATAACCAACCAAGGAATTTGCAGAGCGCGAATGTCTGTGTGGCAGCGAATGCAGTTCCAAGGGACAGTGAAAACCAGGTAGACCTTTCAGTGCTGGCAGCTTTCGTGTGGGCGCAATCGCTGGACGTTTCGAATTTGGCAGCCGGGCTCTTCGACAGTCACATAGGCATTGTTGCATCATAACCAACCAAAGCTCTTGAAGAGCGCAAATGTCTGTGCGGCAGCGAATGCAGTTCCAAGGGACAGTGAAAACCAGGTAGAGCTTTCAGTGCTGGCATCTTTCGTGTGGGCGCAATCGCTGGACGTTTCGAATTTGGCAGCCGGGCTCACCCAGAGTCACATAGGCATTGTTGCATCATAACCAACCAAAGCTTTTGCATAGCGTGAATGTCTGTGCGGCAGCGAATGCAGTTCCAAGGGACAGTGAAAACCAGGTAGACCTTTCAGTGCTGGGAGCTTTCGTGTGGGCGCAATCTCTGGACGTTTCGAATTTGGCAGCCGGGCTCTGCGACAGTCACATAGGCATTGTTGCATCATAGCCAACCAAGGCATTTGCAGAGCGCGAATGTCTGTGCGGCAGCGAATGCAGTTCCAAGGGACAGTGAAAACCAGGTAGAGCTTGCAGTGCTGGCAGCTTTCGTGTGGGCGCTATCGCTGGACGTTTCGAATTTGGCAGCTGGACTCTGCGAGTGTCACATAGGCATTGTTGCATCATAACTAACCAAGGCTTTTGCAGAGCGCGAATGTCTGTGCGGCAGCGAATGCAGTTCCAAGGGACAGTGAAAACCAGGTAGACCTCTCAGTACTGGCAGCTTTCGTCTGGGCGCAATCGCGGGACGTTTCGAATTTGGCAGCTGGGCTCTGCCAGAGTCACGTAGGCATTGTTGCATCATAAACAACCAAGGCTTTTGCAGAGCGCGAATGTCTGTGCGGCAGCGAATGCAGTTCCAAGGGACAGTGAAAACCAGGTAGACCTTTCAGTGCTGGCAGCTTTCGTGTGGACTCAGTCGCTGGACGTTTCGAATTTGGCAGCCGGGCTCTGCGACAGTCACATAGGCATTGTTGCATCATAGCCAACCAAGGCATTTGCAGAGCGCGAATGTCTGTGCGGCAGCGAATGCAGTTCCAAGGGACAGTGAAAACCAGGTAGAGCTTGCAGTGCTGGCAGCTTTCGTGTGGGCGCTATCGCTGGACGTTTCGAATTTGGCAGCCGGACTCTGCGAGTGTCACATAGGCATTGTTGCATCATAACTAACCAAGGCTTTTGCAGAGCGCGAATGTCTGTGCGGCAGCGAATGCAGTTCCAAGGGACAGTGAAAACCAGGTAGACCTCTCAGTACTGGCAGCTTTCGCCTGGGCGCAATCACGGGACGTTTCGAATTTGGCAGCTGGGATCTGCCAGAGTCACGTAGGCATTGTTGCATCATAAACAACCAAGGCTTTTGCAGAGCGCGAATGTCTGTGCGGCAGCGAATGCAGTTCCAAGGGACAGTGAAAACCAGGTAGACCTTTCAGTGCTGGCAGCTTTCGTGTGGGCGCAATCGCTGGACGTTTCGAATTTGGCAGCCGGGCTCTGCGACAGTCACATAGGCATTGTTGCATCATAACCAACCAAAGCTCTTGCAGAGCGCGAATGTCTGTGCGGCAGCGAATTCAGTTCCAAGGGACAGTGAAAACCAGGTAGAGCTTTCAGTGCTGGCAGCTTTCGTGTGGGCGCAATCGCTGGACGTTTCGAATTTGGCAGCTGGGCTCTGCCAGAGTCACATAGGCATTGTTGCATCATAACTAACCAAGGCTTTTGCAGAGCGCGAATGTCTGTGCGGCAGCGAATGCAGTTCCAAGGGACAGTGAAAACCAGGTAGACCTTTCATGCTGGCAGCATTCGTGTGGGCGTAATCGCTGGACGTTTCGAATTTGGCAGCCGGGCTCTGCGACAGTCACATAAGCATTGTTGCATCATACCCAACCAAACATCTTGCAGAGGGCGAATGTCTGTGCGGCAGCGAATGCAGTTCCAAGGGACAGTGAAAACCAGGTAGAGCTTTCAGTGCTGGCATCTTTCGTGTGGACTCAATCGCTGGACGTTTCGAATTTGGCAGCCGGGCTCTGCGACAGTCACATAGGCATTGTTGCATCATAACCAACCAAAGCTCTTGCAGAGCGCAAATGTCTGTGTGGCAGCGAATGCAGTTCCAAGGGACAGTGAAAACCAGGTAGAGCTTTCAGTGCTGGCAGCTTTCGTGAGGGCGCAATCGCTGGACGTTTCGAATTTGGCAGCCGGGCTCTGCGACAGTCACATAGGCATTGTTGCATCATAACCAACCAAGGCATTTGCAGAGCGCGAATGTCTGTGCTGCAGCGAATGCAGTTCCAAGGGACAGTGAAAACCAGGTAGAGCTTTCAGTGCTGGCAGCTTTCGTCTGGGCGCAATCTCTGGACGTTTCGAATTTGGCAGCCGGGCTCTGCCAGAGTCACATAGGCATTGTTGCATCATAGCCAACCAAGGCATTTGCAGAGCGCGAATGTCTGTGCGGCAGCGAATGCAGTTCCAAGGGACAGTGAAAACCAGGTAGAGCTTGCAGTGCTGGCAGCTTTCGTGTGGGCGCAATCGCTGGACGTTTCGAATTTGGCAGCCGGGCTCTGCCAGAGTCACATAGGAATTGTTGCATCATAACCAACCAAGGAATTTGCAGAGCGCGAATGTCTGTGTGGCAGCGAATGCAGTTCCAAGGGACAGTGAAAACCAGGTAGAGCTTGCAGTGCTGGCAGCTTTCGTGTGGGCGCTATCGCTGGACGTTTCGAATTTGGCAGCCGGACTCTGCGAGTGTCACATAGGCATTGTTGCATCATAAACAACCAAGGCTTTTGCAGAGCGCGAATGTCTGTGCGGCAGCGAATGCAGTTCCAAGGGACAGTGAACACCAGGTAGACCTTTCAGGCTGGCAGCTTTCGTGTGGGCGTAATCGCTGGACGTTTCGAATTTGGCAGCCGGGCTCTGCGACAGTCACATAGGCATTCTTGCATCATAACCAACAAAATATCTTGCAGAGAGCGAATGTCTGTGCGGCAGCGAATGCAGTTCCAAGGGACAGTGAAAACCAGGTAGAGCTTTCAGTGCTGGCATCTTTCGTGTGGGCGCAATCGCGGGACGTTTCGAATTCGGCAGCCGGGCTCTGCCAGAGTCACGTAGGCATTGTTGCATCATAAACAATCAAAACTCTTGCAGATCGCGAATGTCTGTGCGGCAGCGAATGCAGTTCCAAGGGACAGTGAAAACCAGGTAGAGCTTTCAGTGCTGGCAGCTTTCGTGTGGGCGCAATCGCTGGACGTTTCGAATTTGGCAGCCGGGCTCTGCGACAGTCACATAGGCATTGTTGCATCATAACCAACCAAGGCATTTGCAGAGCGCGAATGTCTGTGCGGCAGCGAATGCAGTTCCAATGGACAGTGAAAACCAGGTAGAGCTTTCAGTGCTGGCAGCTTTCGTGTGGGCGCTATCGCTGGACGTTTCGAATTTGGCAGCCGGGCTCTGCCAGATTCACATAGGCATTGTTGCATCATAGCCAACCAAGGCATTTGCAGAGCGCGAACGTCTGTGCGGCAGCGAACGCAGTTCCAAGGGACAGTGAAAACCAGGTAGACCTTGCAGTGCTGGCAGCTTTCGTGTGGGCGCTATCGCTGGACGTTTCGAATTTGGCAGCCGGACTCTGCGAGTGTCACATAGGCATTGTTGCATCATAACTAACCAAGGCTTTTGCAGAGCGCGAATGTCTGTGCGGCAGCGAATGCAGTTCCAAGGGACAGTGAAAACCAGGTAGACCTCTCAGTACTGGCAGCTTTCGTCTGGGAGCAATCGCGGGACGTTTCGAATTTGGCAGCTGGGCTCTGCCAGAGTCACGTAGGCATTGTTGCATCATAAACAACCAAGGCTTTTGCAGAGCGCGAATGTCTGTGCGGCAGCGAATGCAGTTCCAAGGGACAGTGAAAACCAGGTAGACCTTTCAGTGCTGGCAGCTTTCGTGTGGACGCAATCGCTGGACGTTTCGAATTTGGCAGCCGGGCTCTGCGACAGTCACATAGGCATTGTTGCATCATAACCAACCAAAGCTCTTGCAGAGCGCGAATGTCTGTGCGGCAGCGAATACAGTTCCAAGGGACAGTGAAAACCAGGTAGAGCTTTCAGTGCTGGCAGCTTTCGTGTGGGCGCAATCGCTGGACGTTTTGAATTTGGCAGCCGGGCTCTGCCAGAGTCACGTAGGCATTGTTGCATCATAACTAACCAAGGCTTTTGCAGAGCGCGAATGTCTGTGCGGCAGCGAATGCAGTTCCAAGGGACAGTGAAAACCAGGTAGAGCTTTCAGTGCTGGCAGCTTTCGTGTGGGCGCAATCGCTGGACGTTTCGAATTTGGCAGCCGGGCTCTGCCAGAGTCACATAGGCATTGTTGCATCATAACCAACCAAAGGTTTTGCAGAGCGCGAATGTCTGTGCGGCAGCGAATGCAGTTCCAAGGGACAGTGAAAACCAGGTAGAGCTTGCAGTGCTGGCAGCTTTCGTGTGGGCGCAATCTCTGGACGTTTCGAATTTGTCAGCTGGGCTCTGCCAGAGTCACATAGGCATTGTTGCATCATAACTAACCAAGGCTTTTGCAGAGCGCGAATGTCTGTGCGGCAGCGAATGCAGTTCCAAGGGACAGTGAAAACCAGGTAGACCTTTCATGCTGGCAGCATTCGTGTGGGCGTAATCGCTGGACGTTTCGAATTTGGCAGCCGGGCTCTGCGAGTGTCACATAGGCATTGTTGCATCATAACTAACCAAGGCTTTTGCAGAGCGCGAATGTCTGTGCGGCAGCGAATGCAGTTCCAAGGGACAGTGAAAACCAGGTAGAGCTTTCAGTGCTGGCATCTTTCGTGTGGACTCAGTCGCTGGACGTTTCGAATTTGGCCGCCGGGCTCTGCGACAGTCACATAGGCATTGTTGCATCATAACCAACCAAAGCTGTTGCAGAGCGCGAATGTCTGTGCGGCAGCGAATGCAGTTCCAAGGGACAGTGAAAACCAGGTAGAGCTTTCAGTGCTGGCAGCTTTCGTGTGGGCGCAATCGCTGGACGTTTCGAATTTGGCAGCCGGGCTCGGCCAGAGTCACATAGGCATTGTTGCATCATAACCAACCAAAGCTTTTGCATAGCGTGAATGTCTGTGCGGCAGCGAATGCAGTTCCAAGGGACAGTGAAAACCAGGTAGACCTTTCAGTGCTGGGAGCTTTCGTGTGGGCGCAATCTCTGGACGTTTCGAATTTGGCAGCCGGGCTCTGCGACAGTCACATAGGCATTGTTGCATCATAACCAACCAAGGCATTTGCAGAGCGCGAATGTCTGTGCGGCAGCGAATGCAGTTCCAAGGGACAGTGAAAACCAGGTAGAGCTTTCAGTGCTGGCAGCTTTCGTGTGGGCGCTATCGCTGGACGTTTCGAATTTGGCAGCCGGGCTCTGCCAGAGTCACATAGGCATTGTTGCATCATAGCCAACCAAGGCATTTGCAGAGAGCGAATGTCTGTGCGGCAGCGAATGCAGTTCCAAGGGACAGTGAAAACCAGGTAGAGCTTGCAGTGCTGGCAGCTTTCGTGTGGGCGCTATCGCTGGACGTTTCGAATTTGGCAGCCGGACTCTGCGAGTGTCACATAGGCATTGTTGCATCATAACTAACCAAGGCTTTTGCAGAGCGCGAATGTCTGTGCGGCAGCGAATGCAGTTCCAAGGGACAGTGAAAACCAGGTAGACCTCTCAGTACTGGCAGCTTTCGTCTGGGCGCAATCGCGGGACGTTTCGAATTTGGCAGCTGGGCTCTGCCAGAGTCACGTAGGCATTGTTGCATCATAAACAACCAAGGCTTTTGCAGAGCGCGAATGTCTGTGCGGCAGCGAATGCAGTTCCAAGGGACAGTGAAAACCAGGTAGACCTTTCAGTGCTGGCAGCTTTCGTGTGGACGCAATCGCTGGACGTTTCGAATTTGGCAGCCGGGCTCTGCGACAGTCACATAGGCATTGTTGCATCATAACCAACCAAAGGTTTTGCAGAGCGCAAATGTCTGTGCGGCAGCGAATGCAGTTCCAAGGGACAGTGAAAACCAGGTAGAGCTTGCAGTGCTGGCAGCTTTCGTGTGGGCGCAATCTCTGGACGTTTCGAATTTGGCAGCTGGGCTCTGCCAGAGTCACGTAGGCATTGTTGCATCATAACTAACCAAGGCTTTTGCAGAGCGCGAATGTCTGTGCGGCAGCGAATGCAGTTCCAAGGGACAGTGAAAACCAGGTAGACCTTTCATGCTGGCAGCATTCGTGTGGGCGTAATCGCTGGATGTTTCGAATTTGGCAGCCGGACTCTGCGAGTGTCACATAGGCATTGTTGCATCATAACTAACCAAGGCTTTTGCAGAGCGCGAATGTCTGTGCGGCAGCGAATGCAGTTCCAAGGGACAGTGAAAACCAGGTAGACCTCTCAGTACTGGCAGCTTTCGTGTGGGCGCAATCGCGGGACGTTTCGAATTTGGCAGCTGGGCTCTGCCAGAGTCACGTAGGCATTGTTGCATCATAAACAACCAAGGCTTTTGCAGAGCGCGAATGTCTGTGCGGCAGCGAATGCAGTTCCAAGGGACAGTGAAAACCAGGTAGACCTTTCATGCTGGCAGCTTTCGTGTGGGCGTAATCGCTGGACGTTTCTAATTTGGCAGCCGGGCTCTGCCAGAGTCACATAGGTATTGTTGCATCATAACCAACCAAGGCATTTGCAGAGCGCGAATGTCTGTGCGGCAGCGAATGCAGTTCCAAGGGACAGTGAAAACCAGGTAGAGCTTTCAGTGCTGGCAGCTTTCGTGTGGGCGCAATCGCTGGACGTTTCGAATTTGGCAGCCGGGCTCTGCCAGAGTCACATAGGCATTGTTGCATCATAGCCAACCAAGGCATTTGCAGAGAGCGAATGTCTGTGCGGCAGCGAATGCAGTTCCAAGGGACAGTGAAAACCAGGTAGAGCTTTCAGTGCTGGCAGCTTTCGTGTGGGCGCTATCGCTGGACGTTTCGAATTTGGCAGCCGGACTCTGCGAGTGTCACATAGGCATTGTTGCATCATAACTAACCAAGGCTTTTGCAGAGCGCGAATGTCTGTGCGGCAGCGAATGCAGTTCCAAGGGACAGTGAAAACCAGGTAGACCTTTCATGCTGGCAGCTTTCGTCTGGGCGCAATCGCGGGACGTTTCGAATTTGGCAGCTGGGCTCTGCCAGAGTCACGTAGGCATTGTTGCATCATAAACAACCAAGGCTTTTGCAGAGCGCGAATGTCTGTGCGGCAGCGAATGCAGTTCCAAGGGACAGTGAAAACCTGGTAGAGCTTTCAGTGCTGGCATCTTTCGTGTGGACTCAGTCACTGGACGTTTCGAATTTGGCAGCCGGGCTCTGCGACAGTCACATAGGCATTGTTGCATCATAACCAACCAAAGCTGTTGCAGAGCACGAATGTCTGTGCGGCAGCGAATGCAGTTCCAAGGGACAGTGAAAACCAGGTAGAGCTTTCAGTGCTGGCAGCTTTCGTGTGGGCGCTATCGCTGGACGTTTCGAATTTGGCAGCCGGGCTCTGCCAGAGTCACATAGGCATTGTTGCATCATAGCCAACCAAGGCATTTGCAGAGCGCGAATGTCTGTGCGGAAGCGAATGCAGTTCCAAGGGACAGTGAAAACCAGGTAGAGCTTGCAGTGCTGGCAGCTTTCATGTGGACGCAATCGCTGGACGTTTCGAATTTGGCAGCCGGGCTCTGCCAGAGTCACGTAGGCATTGTTGCAACATAAACAATCAAATCTCTTGCAGAGCGCGAATGTCTGTGCGGCAGCGAATGCAGTTCCAAGGGACAGTGAAAACCAGGTAGAGCTTTCAGTGCTGGCAGCTTTCGTGTGGGCGCAATCGCGGGACGTTTCGAATTTCGCAGCTGGGCTCTGCCAGAGTCACATAGGCATTGTTGCATCATAACTAACCAAGGCTTTTGCAGAGCGCGAATGTCTGTGCGGCAGCGAATGCAGTTCCAAGGGACAGTGAAAACCAGGTAGACCTTTCATGCTGGCAGCATTCGTGTGGGCGTAATCGCTGGACGTTTCGAATTTGGCAGCCGGGCTCTGCGACAGTCACATAAGCATTGTTGCATCATACCCAACCAAACATCTTGCAGAGGGCGAATGTCTGTGCGGCAGCGAATGCAGTTCCAAGGGACAGTGAAAACCAGGTAGAGCTTTCAGTGCTGGCATCTTTCGTGTGGACTCAATCGCTGGACGTTTCGAATTTGGCAGCCGGGCTCTGCGACAGTCACATAGGCATTGTTGCATCATAACCAACCAAAGCTCTTGCAGAGCGCAAATGTCTGTGTGGCAGCGAATGCAGTTCCAAGGGACAGTGAAAACCAGGTAGAGCTTTCAGTGCTGGCAGCTTTCGTGTGGGCACAATCGCGGGACGTTTCGAATTTGGCAGCCGGGCTCTGCGACAGTCACATAGGCATTGTTGCATCATAACCAACCAAGGCATTTGCAGAGCGCGAATGTCTGTGCGGCAGCGAATGCAGTTCCAAGGGACAGTGAAAACCAGGTAGAGCTTTCAGTGCTGGCAGCTTTCGTGTGGGCGCAATCGCTGGACGTTTTGAATTTGGCAGCCGGGCTCTGCCAGAGTCACGTAGGCATTGTTGCATCATAAACAATCAAAGCTCTTGCAGAGCGCGAATGTCTGTGCGGCAGCGAATGCAGTTCCAAGGGACAGTGAAAACCAGGTAGACCTTTCAGTGCTGGCAGCTTTCGTGTGGGCGCAATCGCTGGACGTTTCGAATTTGGCAGCCGGGCTCTTCGACAGTCACATAGGCATTGTTGCATCATAACCAACCAAAGCTCTTGCAGAGCGCAAATGTCTGTGCGGCAGCGAATGCAGTTCCAAGGGACAGTGAAAACCAGGTAGAGCTTTCAGTGCTGGCATCTTTCGTGTGGGCGCAATCGCTGGACGTTTCGAATTTGGCAGCCGGGCTCAGCCAGAGTCACATAGGCATTGTTGCATCATAACCAACCAAAGCTTTTGCATAGCGTGAATGTCTGTGCGGCAGCGAATGCAGTTCCAAGGGACAGTGAAAACCAGGTAGACCTTTCAGTGCTGGGAGCTTTCGTGTGGGCGCAATCTCTGGACGTTTCGAATTTGGCAGCCGGGCTCTGCGACAGTCACATAGGCATTGTTGCATCATAACCAACCAAGGCATTTGCAGAGCGCGAATGTCTGTGCGGCAGCGAATGCAGTTCCAAGGGACAGTGAAAACCAGGTAGAGCTTTCAGTGCTGGCAGCTTTTGTGTGGACGCAATCGCTGGACGTTTCGAATTTGGCACCCGGGCTCTGCGACAGTCACATAAGCATTGTTGCATCATAACCAACCAAAGCTGTTGCAGAGCGCGAATGTCTGTGCGGCAGCGAATGCAGTTCCAAGGGACAGTGAAAACCAGGTAGAGCTTTCAGTGCTGGCAGCTTTCGTGTGGGCGCAATCGCTGGACGTTTTGAATTTGGCAGCCGGGCTCTGCCAGAGTCACGTAGGCATTGTTGCATCATAAACAATCAAAGCTCTTGCAGAGCGCGAATGTCTGTGCGGCAGCGAATGCAGTTCCAAGGGACAGTGAAAACCAGGTAGAGCTTTCAGTGCTGGCAGCTTTCGTGTGGGCGCAATCGCTGGACGTTTCGAATTTGGCAGCCGGGCTCTGCGACAGTCACATAGGCATTGTTGCATCATAACCAACCAAAGGTTTTGCAGAGCGCGAATGTCTGTGCGGCAGCGAATGCAGTTCCAAGGGACAGTGAAAACCAGGTAGAGCTTGCAGTGCTGGCAGCTTTCGTGTGGGCGCAATCTCTGGACGTTTCGAATTTGGCATCTGGGCTCTGGCAGAGTCACATAGGCATTGTTGCATCATAACTAACCAAGGCTTTTGCAGAGCGCGAATGACTGTGCGGCAGCGAATGCAGTTCCAAGGGACAGTGAAAACCAGGTAGACCTTTCATGCTGGCAGCATTCGTGTGGGCGTAATCGCTGGACGTTTCGAATTTGGCAGCCGGACTCTGCGAGTGTCACATAGGCATTGTTGCATCATAACTAACCAAGGCTTTTGCAGAGCGCGAATGTCTGTGCGGCAGCGAATGCAGTTCCAAGGGACAGTGAAAACCAGGTAGACCTCTCAGTACTGGCAGCTTTCGTCTGGGCGCAATCGCGGGACGTTTCGAATTTGGCAGCTGGGCTCTGCCAGAGTCACGTAGGCATTGTTGCATCATAAACAACCAAGGCTTTTGCAGAGCACGAATGTCTGTTCGGCAGCGAATGCAGTTCCAAGGGACAGTGAAAACCAGGTAGAGCTTGCAGTGCTGGCAGCTTTCGTGTGGACGCAATCGCTGGACGTTTCGAATTTGGCAGCCGGACTCTGCGACAGTCACATAGGCATTGTTGCATCATAACCAACCAAAGCTCTTGCAGAGCGCGAATGTCTGTGCGGCAGCGAATGCAGTTCCAAGGGACAGTGAAAACCAGGTAGAACTTTCAGTGCTGGCAGCTTTCGTGTGGGCGCAATCTCTGGACGGTTTGAATTTGGCAGCCGGGCTCTGCCAGAGTCACGTAGGCATTGTTGCATCATAAACAATCAAAGCTCTTGCAGAGCGAGAATGTCTGTGCGGCAGCGAATGCAGTTCCAAGGGACAGTGAAAACCAGGTAGAGCTTTCAGTGCTGGCAGCTTTCGTGTGGGCGCAATCGCTGGACGTTTCGAATTTGGCAGCCGGGCTCTGCGACAGTCACATAGGCATTGTTGCATCATAACCAACCAAGGCATTTGCAGAGCGCGAATGTCTGTGCGGCAGCGAATGCAGTTCCAAGGGACAGTGAAAACCAGGTAGAGCTTGCAGTGCTGGCAGCTTTCGTGTGGGCGCAATCTCTGGACGTTTCGAATTTGGCAACCGGGCTCTGCTAGAGTAACATAGGCATTGTTACATCATAACCAACCAAACCCCTTGCGGAGCGCGAATGTCTGTGCGGCAGCGAATGCAGTTCCAAGGGACAGTGAAAACCAGGTAGAGCTTTCAGTGCTGGCAGCTTTCGTGTGGGCGCTATCGCTGGACGTTTCGAATTTGGCAGCCGGACTCTGCGAGTGTCACATAGGCATTGTTGCATCATAACTAACCAAGGCTTTTGCAGAGCGCGAATGTCTGTGCGGCAGCGAATGCAGTTCCAAGGGACAGTGAAAACCAGGTAGACCTCTCAGTACTGGCAGCTTTCGTCTGGGCGCAATCACGGGACGTTTCGAATTTGGCAGCTGGGATCTGCCAGAGTCACGTAGGCATTGTTGCATCATAAACAACCAAGGCTTTTGCAGAGCGCGAATGTCTGTGCGGCAGCGAATGCAGTTCCAAGGGACAGTGAAAACCAGGTAGACCTTTCAGTGCTGGCAGCTTTCGTGTGGACGCAATCGCTGGACGTTTCGAATTTGGCAGCCGGGCTCTGCGACAGTCACATAGGCATTGTTGCATCATAACCAACCAAAGCTCTTGCAGAGCGCGAATGTCTGTGCGGCAGCGAATGCAGTTCCAAGGGACAGTGAAAACCAGGTAGAGCTTTCAGTGCTGGCAGCTTTCGTGTGGGCGCAATCGCTGGACGTTTTGAATTTGGCAGCCGGGCTCTGCCAGAGTCACGTAGGGATTGTTGCATCATAAACAATCAAAGCTCTTGCAGAGCGCGAATGTCTGTGCGGCAGCGAATGCAGTTCCAAGGGACAGTGAAAACCAGGTAGAGCTTTCAGTGCTGGCAGCTTTCGTGTGGGCGCAATCGCTGGACGTTTCGAATTTGGCAGCTGGGCTCTGCCAGAGTCACATAGGCATTGTTGCATCATAACTAACCAAGGCTTTTGCAGAGCGCGAATGTCTGTGCGGCAGCGAATGCAGTTCCAAGGGACAGTGAAAACCAGGTAGACCTTTCATGCTGGCAGCATTCGTGTGGGCGTAATCGCTGGACGTTTCTAATTTGGCAGCCGGGCTCTGCGACTGTCACATAAGCATTGTTGCTTCATACCCAACCAAACATCTTGCAGAGGGCGAATGTCTGTGCGGCAGCGAATGCAGTTCCAAGGGACAGTGAAAACCAGGTAGACCTTTCAGTGCTGGCATCTTTCGTGTGGACTCAATCGCTGGACGTTTCGAATTTGGCAGCCGGGCTCTGCCAGAGTCACGTAGGCATTGTTGCATCATAACCAACCAAATCTCTTGCAGAGCGCGAATGTCTGTGCGGCAGCGAATGCAGTTCCAAGGGACAGTGAAAACCAGGTAGACCTTTCAGTGCTGGCAGCTTTCGTGTGGGCGCAATCGCTGGACGTTTCGAATTTGGCAGCCGGGCTCTTCGACAGTCACATAGGCATTGTTGCATCATAACCAACCAAAGCTCTTGCAGATCGCAAATGTCTGTGCGGCAGCGAATGCAGTTCCAAGGGACAGTGAAAACCAGGTAGAGCTTTCAGTGCTGGCATCTTTCGTGTGGGCGCAATCGCTGGACGTTTCGAATTTGGCAGCCGGGCTCAGCCAGAGTCACATAGGCATTGTTGCATCATAACCAACCAAAGCTTTTGCATAGCGTGAATGTCTGTGCGGCAGCGAATGCAGTTCCAAGGGACAGTGAAAACCAGGTAGACCTTTCAGTGCTGGGAGCTTTCGTGTGGGCGCAATCTCTGGACGTTTCGAATTTGGCAGCCGGGCTCTGCGACAGTCACATAGGCATTGTTGCATCATAACCAACCAAGGCATTTGCAGAGCGCGAATGTCTGTGCGGCAGCGAATGCAGTTCCAAGGGACAGTGAAAACCAGGTAGAGCTTTCAGTGCTGGCAGCTTTTGTGTGGACGCAATCGCTGGACGTTTCGAATTTGGCACCCGGGCTCTGCGACAGTCACATAAGCATTGTTGCATCATAAACAACCAAGGCTTTTGCAGAGCGCGAATGTCTGTGCGGCAGCGAATGCAGTTCCAAGGGACAGTGAAAACCTGGTAGAGCTTTCAGTGCTGGCATCTTTCGTGTGGACTCAGTCACTGGACGTTTCGAATTTGGCAGCCGGGCTCTGCGACAGTCACATAGGCATTGTTGCATCATAACCAACCAAAGCTGTTGCAGAGCACGAATGTCTGTGCGGCAGCGAATGCAGTTCCAAGGGACAGTGAAAACCAGGTAGAGCTTTCAGTGCTGGCAGCTTTCGTGTGGGCGCTATCGCTGGACGTTTCGAATTTGGCAGCCGGGCTCTGCCAGAGTCACATAGGCATTGTTGCATCATAGCCAACCAAGGCATTTGCAGAGCGCGAATGTCTGTGCGGAAGTGAATGCAGTTCCAAGGGACAGTGAAAACCAGGTAGAGCTTGCAGTGCTGGCAGCTTTCATGTGGACGCAATCGCTGGACGTTTCGAATTTGGCAGCCGGGCTCTGCCAGAGTCACGTAGGCATTGTTGCAACATAAACAATCAAATCTCTTGCAGAGCGCGAATGTCTGTGCGGCAGCGAATGCAGTTCCAAGGGACAGTGAAAACCAGGTAGAGCTTTCAGTGCTGGCAGCTTTCGTGTGGACGCAATCGCTGGACGTTTCGAATTTGGCAGCCGGGCTCTGCGACAGTCACATAGGCATTGTTGCATCATAACCAACCAAAGCTATTGCAGAGCGCGAATGTCTGTGCGGCAGCGAATGCAGTTCCAAGGGACAGTGAAAACCAGGTAGAGCTTTCAGTGCTGGCAGCTTTCGTGTGGGCGCAATCGCGGGACGTTTCGAATTTGGCAGCTGGGCTCTGCCAGAGTCACATAGGCATTGTTGCATCATAACTAACCAAGGCTTTTGCAGAGCGCGAATGTCTGTGCGGCAGCGAATGCAGTTCCAAGGGACAGTGAAAACCAGGTAGACCTTTCATGCTGGCAGCATTCGTGTGGGCGTAATCGCTGGACGTTTCGAATTTGGCAGCCGGGCTCTGCGACAGTCACATAGGCATTGTTGCATCATAACCAACCAAGGCATTTGCAGAGCGCGAATGTCTGTGCGGCAGCGAATGCAGTTCCAAGGGACAGTGAAAACCAGGTAGAGCTTTCAGTGCTGGCAGCTTTTGTGTGGACGCAATCGCTGGACGTTTCGAATTTGGCAGCCGGGCTCTGCGACAGTCACATAGGCATTGTTGCATCATAACCAACCAAGGCATTTGCAGAGCGCGAATGTCTGTGCGGCAGCGAATGCAGTTCCAAGGGACAGTGAAAACCAGGTAGAGCTTTCAGTGCTGGCAGCTTTTGTGTGGACGCAATCGCTGGACGTTTCGAATTTGGCAGCCGGGCTCTGCGACAGTCACATAAGCATTGTTGCATCATAACCAACCAAAGCTGTTGCAGAGCGCGAATGTCTGTGCGGCAGCGAATGCAGTTCCAAGGGACAGTGAAAACCAGGTAGAGCTTTCAGTGCTGGCAGCTTTCGTGTGGGCGCAATCGCTGGACGTTTTGAATTTGGCAGCCGGGCTCTGCCAGAGTCACGTAGGCATTGTTGCATCATAAACAATCAAAGCTATTGCAGAGCGCGAATGTCTGTGCGGCAGCGAATGCAGTTCCAAGGGACAGTGAAAACCAGGTAGAGCTTTCAGTGCTGGCAGCTTTCGTGTGGGCGCAATCGCTGGACGTTTCGAATTTGGCAGCCGGGCTCTGCGACAGTCACATAGGCATTGTTGCATCATAACCAACCAAAGGTTTTGCAGAGCGCGAATGTCTGTGCGGCAGCGAATGCAGTTCCAAGGGACAGTGAAAACCAGGTAGTCCTTTCAGTGCTGGCAGCTTTCGTGTGGGCGCAATCTCTGGACGTTTCGAATTTGACAGCTGGGCTCTGCCAGAGTCACATAGGCATTGTTGCATCATAACTAACAAAGGCTTTTGCAGAGCGCGAATGACTGTGCGGCAGCGAATGCAGTTCCAAGGGACAGTGAAAACCAGGTAGACCTTTCATGCTGGCAGCATTCGTGTGGGCGCAATCGCTGGACGTTTTGAATTTGGCAGCCGGGCTCTGCCAGAGTCACGTAGGGATTGTTGCATCATAAACAATCAAAGCTCTTGCAGAGCGCGAATGTCTGTGCGGCAGCGAATGCAGTTCCAAGGGACAGTGAAAACCAGGTAGAGCTTTCAGTGCTGGCAGCTTTCGTGTGGGCGCAATCGCTGGACGTTTCGAATTTGGCAGCTGGGCTCTGCCAGAGTCACATAGGCATTGTTGCATCATAACTAACCAAGGCTTTTGCAGAGCGCGAATGTCTGTGCGGCAGCGAATGCAGTTCCAAGGGACAGTGAAAACCAGGTAGACCTTTCATGCTGGCAGCATTCGTGTGGGCGTAATCGCTGGACGTTTCGAATTTGGCAGCCGGGCTCTGCGACTGTCACATAAGCATTGTTGCATCATACCCAACCAAACATCTTGCAGAGGGCGAATGTCTGTGCGGCAGCGAATGCAGTTCCAAGGGACAGTGAAAACCAGGTAGACCTTTCAGTGCTGGCATCTTTCGTGTGGACTCAATCGCTGGACGTTTCGAATTTGGCAGCCGGGCTCTGCCAGAGTCACGTAGGCATTGTTGCATCATAACCAACCAAATCTCTTGCAGAGCGCGAATGTCTGTGCGGCAGCGAATGCAGTTCCAAGGGACAGTGAAAACCAGGTAGACCTTTCAGTGCTGGCAGCTTTCGTGTGGGCGCAATCGCTGGACGTTTCGAATTTGGCAGCCGGGCTCTTCGACAGTCACATAGGCATTGTTGCATCATAACCAACCAAAGCTCTTGCAGAGTGCAAATGTCTGTGCGGCAGCGAATGCAGTTCCAAGGGACAGTGAAAACCAGGTAGAGCTTTCAGTGCTGGCATCTTTCGTGTGGGCGCAATCGCTGGACGTTTCGAATTTGGCAGCCTGGCTCAGCCAGAGTCACATAGGCATTGTTGCATCATAACCAACCAAAGCTTTTGCATAGCGTGAATGTCTGTGCGGCAGCGAATGCAGTTCCAAGGGACAGTGAAAACCAGGTAGAGCTTTCAGTGCTGGCAGCTTTCGTGTGGGCGCAATCTCTGGACGTTTCGAATTTGGCAGCCGGGCTCTGCGACAGTCACATAGGCATTGTTGCATCATAACCAACCAAGGCATTTGCAGAGCGCGAATGTCTGTGCGGCAGCGAATGCAGTTCCAAGGGACAGTGAAAACCAGGTAGAGCTTTCAGTGCTGGCAGCTTTTGTGTGGACGCAATCGCTGGACGTTTCGAATTTGGCACCCGGGCTCTGCGACAGTCACATAAGCATTGTTGCATCATAACCAACCAAAGCTCTTGCAGAGCGCGAATGTCTGTGCGGCAGCGAATGCAGTTCCAAGGGACAGTGAAAACCAGGTAGACCTTTCAGTGCTGGCAGCTTTCGTGTGGGCGCAATCGCTGGACGTTTTGAATTTGGCAGCCGGGCTCTGCCAGAGTCACGTAGGCATTGTTGCATCATAAACAATCAAAGCTCTTGCAGAGCGCGAATGTCTGTGCGGCAGCGAATGCAGTTCCAAGGGACAGTGAAAACCAGGTAGAGCTTTCAGTGCTGGCAGCTTTCGTGTGGGCGCAATCGCTGGACGTTTCGAATTTGGCAGCCGGGCTCTGCGACAGTCACATAGGCATTGTTGCATCATAACCAACCAAAGGTTTTGCAGAGCGCGAATGTCTGTGCGGCAGCGAATGCAGTTCCAAGGGACAGTGAAAACCAGGTAGAGCTTGCAGTGCTGGCAGCTTTCGTGTGGGCGCAATCTCTGGACGTTTCGAATTTGGCAGCTGGGCTCTGCCAGAGTCACATAGGCATTGTTGCATCATAACTAACCAAGGCTTTTGCAGAGCGCGAATGACTGTGCGGCAGCGAATGCAGTTCCAAGGGACAGTGAAAACCAGGTAGACCTCTCAGTACTGGCAGCTTTCGTCTGGGCGCAATCGCGGGACGTTTCGAATTTGGCAGCTGGGCTCTGCCAGAGTCACGTAGGCATTGTTGAATCATAAACAACCAAGGCTTTTGCAGAGCGCGAATGTCTGTGAGGCAGCGAATGCAGTTCCAAGGGACAGTGAAAACCAGGTAGAGCTTGCAGTGCTGGCAGCTTTCGTGTGGACGCAATCGCTGGACGTTTCGAATTTGGCAGCCGGGTTCTGCGACAGTCACATAGGCATTCTTGCATCATAACCAACCAAAGCTCTTGCAGAGCGCGAATGTCTGTGCGGCAGCGAATGCAGTTCCAAGGGACAGTGAAAACCAGGTAGAACTTTCAGTGCTGGCAGCTTTCGTGTGGGCGCAATCTCTGGACGTTTTGAATTTGGCAGCCGGGCTCTGCCAGAGTCACGTAGGCATTGTTGCATCATAAACAATCAAAGCTCTTGCAGAGCGCGAATGTCTGTGCGGCAGCGAATGCAGTTCCAAGGGACAGTGAAAACCAGGTAGAGCTTTCAGTGCTGGCAGCTTTCGTGTGGGCGCTATCGCTGGACGTTTCGAATTTGGCAGCCGGACTCTGCGAGTGTCACATAGGCATTGTTGCATCATAACTAACCAAGGCTTTTGCAGAGCGCGAATGTCTGTGCGGCAGCGAATGCAGTTCCAAGGGACAGTGAAAACCAGGTAGACCTCTCAGTACTGGCAGCTTTCGTCTGGGCGCAATCACGGGACGTTTCGAATTTGGCAGCTGGGATCTGCCAGAGTCACGTAGGCATTGTTGCATCATAAACAACCAAGGCTTTTGCAGAGCGCGAATGTCTGTGCGGCAGCGAATGCAGTTCCAAGGGACAGTGAAAACCAGGTAGACCTTTCAGTGCTGGCAGCTTTCGTGTGGACGCAATCGCTGGACGTTTCGAATTTGGCAGCCGGGCTCTGCGACAGTCACATAGGCATTGTTGCATCATAACCAACCAAAGCTCTTGCAGAGCGCGAATGTCTGTGCGGCAGCGAATGCAGTTCCAAGGGACAGTGAAAACCAGGTAGAGCTTTCAGTGCTGGCAGCTTTCGTGTGGGCGCAATCGCTGGACGTTTCGAATTTGGCAGCTGGGCTCTGCCAGAGTCACATAGGCATTGTTGCATCATAACTAACCAAGGCTTTTGCAGAGCGCGAATGTCTGTGCGGCAGCGAATGCAGTTCCAAGGGACAGTGAAAACCAGGTAGACCTTTCATGCTGGCAGCATTCGTGTGGGCGTAATCGCTGGACGTTTCGAATTTGGCAGCCGGGCTCTGCGACTGTCACATAAGCATTATTGCATCATACCCAACCAAACATCTTGCAGAGGGCGAATGTCTGTGCGGCAGCGAATGCAGTTCCAAGGGACAGTGAAAACCAGGTAGACCTTTCAGTGCTGGCATCTTTCGTGTGGACTCAATCGCTGGACGTTTCGAATTTGGCAGCCGGGCTCTGCGACAGTCACATAGGCATTGTTGCATCATAACCAACCAAGGCATTTGCAGAGCGCGAATGTCTGTGCGGCAGCGAATGCAGTTCCAAGGGACAGTGAAAACCAGGTAGAGCTTGCAGTGCTGGAAGCTTCCGTGTGGACGCAATCGCTGGACGTTTCGAATTTGGCAGCCGGTCTCTGCGACAGTCACATAGGCATTGTTGCATCATAACCAACCAAAGCTCTTGCAGAGCGCGAATGTCTGTGCGGCAGCGAATGCAGTTCCAAGGGACAGTGAAAACCAGGTAGAGCTTTCATGCTGGCAGCTTTCGTCTGGGCGCAATCGCGGGACGTTTCGAATTTGGCAGCTGGGCTCTGCCAGAGTCACGTAGGCATTGTTGCATCATAAACAACCAAGGCTTTTGCAGAGCGCGAATGTCTGTGCGGCAGCGAATGCAGTTCCAAGGGACAGTGAAAACCAGGTAGACCTTTCATGCTGGCAGCTTTCGTGTGGGCGTAATCGCTGGACGTTTCTAATTTGGCAGCCGGGCTCTGCCAGAGTCACATAGGCATTGTTGCATCATAACCAACCAAGACATTTGCAGAGCGCGAATGTCTGTGCGGCAGCGAATGCAGTTCCAAGGGACAGTGAAAACCAGGTAGACCTTTCAGTGCTGGCAGCTTTCGTGTGGGCGCTATCGCTGGACGTTTCGAATTTGGCAGCCGTGCTCTGCGACAGTCACATAGGCATTGTTGCATCATAACCAACCAAGGCATTTGCAGAGCGCGAATGTCTGTGCGGCAGCGAATGCAGTTCCAAGGGACAGTGAAAACCAGGTAGAGCTTTCAGTGCTGGCAGCTTTCGTGTGGGCGCAATCGCTGGACGTTTCGAATTTGGCAGCCGGGCTCTTCGACAGTCACATAGGCATTGTTGCATCATAACCAACCAAGGCATTTGCAGAGCACGAATGTCTGTGCGGCAGCGAATGCAGTTCCAAGGGACAGTGAAAACCAGGTAGAGCTTTCAGTGCTGGCAGCTTTCGTGTGGGCGCAATCGCGGGACGTTTCGAATTTGGCAGCTGGGCTCTGCCAGAGTCACATAGGCATTGTTGCATCATAACCAACCAAGGCTTTTGCAGAGCGCGAATGTCTGTGCGGCAGCGAATGCAGTTCCAAGGGACAGTGAAAACCAGGTAGAGCTTTCAGTGCTGGCAGCTTTCGTGTGGGCGCAATCGCTGGACGTTTTGAATTTGGCAGCCGGGCTCTGCCAGAGTCACGTAGGCATTGTTGCATCATAAACAATCAAAGCTCTTGCAGAGCGCGAATGTCTGTGCGGCAGCGAATGCAGTTCCAAGGGACAGTGAAAACCAGGTAGAGCTTTCAGTGCTGGCAGCTTTCGTGTGGGCGCAATCGCTGGACGTTTCGAATTTGGCAGCCGGGCTCTGCGACAGTCACATAGGCATTGTTGCATCATAACCAACCAAAGCTATTGCAGAGCGCGAATGTCTGTGCGGCAGCGAATGCAGTTCCAAGGGACAGTGAAAACCAGGTAGAGCTTTCAGTGCTGGCAGCTTTCGTGTGGGCGCAATCGCTGGACGTTTCGAATTTGGCAGCCGGGCTCTGCGACAGTCACATAGGCATTGTTGCATCATAACCAACCAAAGCTGTTGCAGAGCGCGAATGTCTGTGCGGCAGCGAATGCAGTTCCAAGGGACAGTGAAAACCAGGTAGAGCTTTCAGTGCTGGCAGCTTTCGTGTGGACGCAATCGCTGGACGTTTCGAATTTGGCAGCCGGGCTCTGCGACAGTCACATAGGCATTGTTGCATCATAACCAACCAAAGCTCTTGCAGAGCACGAATGTCTGTACGGCAGCGAATGCAGTTCCAAGGGACAGTGAAAACCAGGTAGAGCTTTCAGTGCTGGCAGCTTTCGTGTGGGCGCAATCGCGGGACGTTTCGAATTTGGTAGCTGGGCTCGGCCAGAGTCACATAGGCATTGTTGCATCATAACTAACCAAGGCTTTTTCAGAGCGCGAATGTCTGTGCGGCAGCGAATGCAGTTCCAAGGGACAGTGAAAACCAGGTAGACCTTTCATGCTGGCAGCATTCGTGTGGGCGTAATCGCTGGACGTTTCGAATTTGGCAGCCGGGCTCTGCGACAGTCACATAAGCATTGTTGCATCATAACCAACCAAACATCTTGCAGAGGGCGAATGTCTGTGTGGCAGCGAATGCAGTTCCAAGGGACAGTGAAAACCAGGTAGAGCTTTCAGTGCTGGCAGCTTTCGTGTGGACGCAATCGCTGGACGTTTCGAATTTGGCAGCCGGTCTCTGCGACAGTCACGTAGGCATTGTTGCATCATAAACAATCAAAGCTCTTGCAGAGCGCGAATGTCTGTGCGGCAGCGAATGCAGTTCCAAGGGACAGTGAAAACCAGGTAGAGCTTTCAGTGCTGGCAGCTTTCGTGTGGGCGCAATCGCTGGACGTTTCGAATTTGGCAGCCAGGCTCTGCGACAGTCACATAAGCATTGTTGCATCATACACAACCAAACATCTTGCAGAGGGCGAATGTCTGTGCGGCAGCGAATGCAGTTCAAAGGGACAGTGAAAACCAGGTAGAGCTTTCAGTGCTGGCATCTTTCGTGTGGACTCAGTCGCTGGACGTTTCGAATTTGGCAGCCGGGCTCTGCGACAGTCACATAGGAATTGTTGCATCATAACCAACAAAAGCTTTTGCATAGCGTGAATGTCTGTGCGGCAGCGAATGCAGTTCCAAGGGACAGTGAAAACCAGGTAGAGCTTTCAGTGCTGGCAGCTTTCGTGTGGGCGCAATCGCTCGACGTTTCGAATTTGGCAGCCGGGTTCTGCGACAGTCGCATAGGCATTGTTGCATCATAACCAACCAAGGCATTTGCAGAGCGCGAATGTCTGTGCGGCAGCGAATGCAGTTCCAAGGGACAGTGAAAACCAGGTAGAGCTTTCAGTGCTGGCAGCTTTCGTGTGGGCGCAATCGCTGGACGTTTCGAATTTGGCAGCCGGGCTCTGCGACAGTCACATAGGCATTGTTGCATCATAACCAACCAAAGCTATTGCAGAGCGCGAATGTCTGTGCGGCAGCGAATGCAGTTCCAAGGGACAGTGAAAACCAGGTAGAGCTTTCAGTGCTGGCAGCTTTCGTGTGGGCGCAATCGCTGGACATTTCGAATTTGGCAGCCGGGCTCTGCGATAGTCACATAGGCATTGTTGCATCATAACCAACCAAAGCTGTTGCAGAGCGCGAATGTCTGTGCGGCAGCGAATGCAGTTCCAAGGGACAGTGAAAACCAGGTAGACCTTTCAGTGCTGGAAGCTTTCGTGTGGACGCAATCGCTGGACGTTTCGAATTTGGCAGCCGGGCTCTGCGACAGTCACATAGGCATTGTTGCATCATAACCAACCAAAGCTCTTGCAGAGCACGAATGTCTGTACGGCAGCGAATGCAGTTCCAAGGGACAGTGAAAACCAGGTAGAGCTTTCAGTGCTGGCAGCTTTTGTGTGGGCGCAATCTCTGGACGTTTCGAATTTGGCAGCCGGGCTCGGCCAGAGTCACATAGGCATTGTTGCATCATAACCAACCAAAGGTCTTGCAGAGCGCAAATGTCTGTGCGGCAGCGAATGCAGTTCCAAGGGACAGTGAAAACGAGGTAGACCTTTCAGTGCTGGCAGCTTTCGTCTGGGCGCAATCGCGGGACGTTTCGAATTTGGCAGCTGGGCTCGGCCAGAGTCACATAGGCATTGTTGCATCATAACTAAGCAAGGCTTTTTCAGAGCGCGAATGTCTGTGCGGCAGCGAATGCAGTTCCAAGGAACAGTGAAAACCAGGTAGACCTTTCATGCTGGCAGCATTCGTGTGGGCGTAATCGCTGGACGTTTCGAATTTGGCAGCCGGGCTCTGCGACAGTCACATAAGCATTGTTGCATCATAACCAACCAAACATCTTGCAGAGGGCGAATGTCTGTGTGGCAGCGAATGCAGTTCCAAGGGACAGTGAAAACCAGGTAGAGCTTTCAGTGCTGGCAGCTTTCGTGTGGACGCAATCGCTGGACGTTTCGAATTTGGCAGCCGGTCTCTGCGACAGTCACATAGGCATTGTTGCATCATAACCAACCAAAGCTCTTGCAGAGCGCGAATGTCTGTGCGGCAGCGAATGCAGTTCCAAGGGACAGTGAAAACCAGGTAGAGCTTTCAGTGCTGGCATCTTTCGTGTGGACTCAGTCGCTGGACGTTTTGAATTTGGCAGCCGGGCTCTGCCAGAGTCACGTAGGCATTGTTGCATCATAAACAATCAAAGCTCTTGCAGAGCGCGAATGTCTGTGCGGCAGCGAATGCAGTTCCAAGGGACAGTGAAAACCAGGTAGACCTTTCATGCTGGCAGCATTCGTGTGGGCGTAATCGCTGGACGTTTCGAATTTGGCAGCCAGGCTCTGCGACAGTCACATAAGCATTGTTGCATCATACCCAACCAAACATCTTGCAGAGGGCGAATGTCTGTGCGGCAGCGAATGCAGTTCCAAGGGACAGTGAAAACCAGGTAGAGCTTTCAGTGCTGGCATCTTTCGTGTGGACTCAGTCGCTGGACGTTTCGAATTTGGCAGCCGGGCTCTGCGACAGTCACATAGGCATTGTTGCATCATAACCAACAAAAGCTTTTGCATAGCGTGAATGTCTGTGCGGCAGCGAATGCAGTTCCAAGGGACAGTGAAAACCAGGTAGAGCTTTCAGTGCTGGCAGCTTTCGTGTGGGCGCAATCGCTCGACGTTTCGAATTTGGCAGCCGGGTTCTGCGACAGTCACATAGGCATTGTTGCATCATAACCAACCAAGGCATTTGCAGAGCGCGAATGTCTGTGCGGCAGCGAATGCAGTTCCAAGGGACAGTGAAAACCAGGTAGAGCTTTCAGTGCTGGCAGCTTTCGTGTGGGCGCAATCGCTGGACGTTTCGAATTTGGCAGCCGGGCTCTGCGACAGTCACATAGGCATTGTTGCATCATAACCCACCAAAGCTGTTGCAGAGCGCGAATGTCTGTGCGGCAGCGAATGCAGTTCCAAGGGACAGTGAAAACCAGGTAGAGCTTTCAGTGCTGGCAGCTTTCGTGTGGGCGCAATCGCGGGACGTTTCGAATTTGGCAGCTGGGCTCTGCCAGAGTCACATAGGCATTGTTGCATCATAACTAACCAAGGCTTTTGCAGAGCGCGAATGTCTTTGCGGCAGCGAATGCAGTTCCAAGGGACAGTGAAAACCAGGTAGACCTTTCATGCTGGCAGCATTCGTGTGGGCGTAATCGGTGGACGTTTCGAATTTGACAGCCGGGCTCTGCGACAGTCACATAAGCATTGTTGCATCATACCCAACCAAACATCTTGCAGAGGGCGAATGTCTGTGTGGCAGCGAATGCAGTTCCAAGGGACAGTGAAAACCAGGTAGAGCTTTCAGTGCTGGCATCTTTCGTGTGGACTCAGTCGCTGGACGTTTCGAATTTGGCAGCCGGGCTCTGCGACAGTCACATAGGCATTGTTGCATCATAACCAACCAAAGCTGTTGCAGAGCACGAATGTCTGTGCGGCAGCGAATGCAGTTCCAAGGGACAGTGAAAACCAGGTAGAGCTTTCAGTGCTGGCAGCTTTCGTGTGGGCGCAATCGCTGGACGTTTCGAATTTGGCAGCCGGGCTCTTCGACAGTCACATAGGCATTGTTGCATCATAACCAACCAAGGCATTTGCAGAGCGCGAATGTCTGTGCGGCAGCGAATGCAGTTCCAAGGGACAGTGAAAACCAGGTAGAGCTTTCAGTGCTGGCAGCTTTCGTGTGGGCGCTATCGCTGGACGTTTCGAATTTGGCAGCCGGGCTCTGCCAGAGTCACATAGGCATTGTTGCATCATAGCCAACCAAGGCATTTGCAGAGTGCGAATGTCTGTGCGGCAGCGAATGCAGTTCCAAGGGACAGTGAAAACCAGGTAGAGCTTGCAGTGCTGGCACCTTTCGTGTGGGCGCTATCGCTGGACGTTTCGAATTTGGCAGCCGGACTCTGCCAGAGTCACATAGGAATTGTTGCATCATAACTAACCAAGGCTTTTGCAGAGAGCGAATGTCTGTGCGGCAGCGAATGCAGTTCCAAGGGACAGTGAAAACCAGGTAGACCTCTCAGTACTGGCAGCTTTCGTCTGGGCGCAATCGCGGGACGTTTCGAATTTGGCAGCTGGGCTCTGCCAGAGTCACGTAGGCATTGTTGCATCATAAACAACCAAGGCTTTTGCAGAGCGTGAATGTCTGTGCGGCAGCGAATGCAGTTCCAAGGGACAGTGAAAACCAGGTAGAGCTTTCAGTGCTGGCAGCTTTCGTGTGGACGCAATCGCTGGACGTTTCGAATTTGGCAGCCGGGCTCTGCGACAGTCACATAGGCATTGTTGCATCATAACCAACCAAAGCTCTTGCAGAGCGCGAATGTCTGTGCGGCAGCGAATGCAGTTCCAAGGGACAGTGAAAACCAGGTAGAGCTTTCAGTGCTGGCAGCTTTCGTGTTGGCGCAATCGCTGGACGTTTTGAATTTGGCAGCCGGGCTCTGCCAGAGTCACGTAGGCATTGTTGCATCATAAACAATCAAAGCTCTTGCAGAGCGCGAATGTCTGTGCGGCAGCGAATGCAGTTCCAAGGGACAGTGAAAACCAGGTAGAGCTTTCAGTGCTGGCAGCTTTCGTGTGGGCGCAATCGCTGGACGTTTCGAATTTGGCAGCCGGGCTCTGCGACAGTCACATAGGCATTGTTGCATCATAACCAACCAAAGCTCTTGCAGAGCGCGAATGTCTGTGCGGCAGCGAATGCAGTTCCAAGGGACAGTGAAAACCAGGTAGAGCTTTCAGTGCTGGCATCTTTCGTGTGGACTCAGTCGCTGGACGTTTTGAATTTGGCAGCCGGGCTCTGCCAGAGTCACGTAGGCATTGTTGCATCATAAACAATCAAAGCTCTTGCAGAGCGCGAATGTCTGTGCGGCAGCGAATGCAGTTCCAAGGGACAGTGAAAACCAGGTAGACCTTTCATGCTGGCAGCATTCGTGTGGGCGTAATCGCTGGACGTTTCGAATTTGGCAGCCAGGCTCTGCGACAGTCACATAAGCATTGTTGCATCATACCCAACCAAACATCTTGCAGAGGGCGAATGTCTGTGCGGCAGCGAATGCAGTTCCAAGGGACAGTGAAAACCAGGTAGAGCTTTCAGTGCTGGCATCTTTCGTGTGGACTCAGTCGCTGGACGTTTCGAATTTGGCAGCCGGGCTCTGCGACAGTCACATAGGCATTGTTGCATCATAACCAACAAAAGCTTTTGCATAGCGTGAATGTCTGTGCGGCAGCGAATGCAGTTCCAAGGGACAGTGAAAACCAGGTAGAGCTTTCAGTGCTGGCAGCTTTCGTGTGGGCGCAATCGCTCGACGTTTCGAATTTGGCAGCCGGGTTCTGCGACAGTCACATAGGCATTGTTGCATCATAACCAACCAAGGCATTTGCAGAGCGCGAATGTCTGTGCGGCAGCGAATGCAGTTCCAAGGGACAGTGAAAACCAGGTAGAGCTTTCAGTGCTGGCAGCTTTCGTGTGGGCGCAATCGCTGGACGTTTCGAATTTGGCAGCCGGGCTCTGCGACAGTCACATAGGCATTGTTGCATCATAACCCACCAAAGCTGTTGCAGAGCGCGAATGTCTGTGCGGCAGCGAATGCAGTTCCAAGGGACAGTGAAAACCAGGTAGAGCTTTCAGTGCTGGCAGCTTTCGTGTGGGCGCAATCGCGGGACGTTTCGAATTTGGCAGCTGGGCTCTGCCAGAGTCACATAGGCATTGTTGCATCATAACTAACCAAGGCTTTTGCAGAGCGCGAATGTCTTTGCGGCAGCGAATGCAGTTCCAAGGGACAGTGAAAACCAGGTAGACCTTTCATGCTGGCAGCATTCGTGTGGGCGTAATCGGTGGACGTTTCGAATTTGACAGCCGGGCTCTGCGACAGTCACATAAGCATTGTTGCATCATACCCAACCAAACATCTTGCAGAGGGCGAATGTCTGTGTGGCAGCGAATGCAGTTCCAAGGGACAGTGAAAACCAGGTAGAGCTTTCAGTGCTGGCATCTTTCGTGTGGACTCAGTCGCTGGACGTTTCGAATTTGGCAGCCGGGCTCTGCGACAGTCACATAGGCATTGTTGCATCATAACCAACCAAAGCTGTTGCAGAGCACGAATGTCTGTGCGGCAGCGAATGCAGTTCCAAGGGACAGTGAAAACCAGGTAGAGCTTTCAGTGCTGGCAGCTTTCGTGTGGGCGCAATCGCTGGACGTTTCGAATTTGGCAGCCGGGCTCTTCGACAGTCACATAGGCATTGTTGCATCATAACCAACCAAGGCATTTGCAGAGCGCGAATGTCTGTGCGGCAGCGAATGCAGTTCCAAGGGACAGTGAAAACCAGGTAGAGCTTTCAGTGCTGGCAGCTTTCGTGTGGGCGCTATCGCTGGACGTTTCGAATTTGGCAGCCGGGCTCTGCCAGAGTCACATAGGCATTGTTGCATCATAGCCAACCAAGGCATTTGCAGAGTGCGAATGTCTGTGCGGCAGCGAATGCAGTTCCAAGGGACAGTGAAAACCAGGTAGAGCTTGCAGTGCTGGCACCTTTCGTGTGGGCGCTATCGCTGGACGTTTCGAATTTGGCAGCCGGACTCTGCCAGAGTCACATAGGAATTGTTGCATCATAACTAACCAAGGCTTTTGCAGAGAGCGAATGTCTGTGCGGCAGCGAATGCAGTTCCAAGGGACAGTGAAAACCAGGTAGACCTCTCAGTACTGGCAGCTTTCGTCTGGGCGCAATCGCGGGACGTTTCGAATTTGGCAGCTGGGCTCTGCCAGAGTCACGTAGGCATTGTTGCATCATAAACAACCAAGGCTTTTGCAGAGCGTGAATGTCTGTGCGGCAGCGAATGCAGTTCCAAGGGACAGTGAAAACCAGGTAGAGCTTTCAGTGCTGGCAGCTTTCGTGTGGACGCAATCGCTGGACGTTTCGAATTTGGCAGCCGGGCTCTGCGACAGTCACATAGGCATTGTTGCATCATAACCAACCAAAGCTCTTGCAGAGCGCGAATGTCTGTGCGGCAGCGAATGCAGTTCCAAGGGACAGTGAAAACCAGGTAGAGCTTTCAGTGCTGGCAGCTTTCGTGTTGGCGCAATCGCTGGACGTTTTGAATTTGGCAGCCGGGCTCTGCCAGAGTCACGTAGGCATTGTTGCATCATAAACAATCAAAGCTCTTGCAGAGCGCGAATGTCTGTGCGGCAGCGAATGCAGTTCCAAGGGACAGTGAAAACCAGGTAGAGCTTTCAGTGCTGGCAGCTTTCGTGTGGGCGCAATCGCTGGACGTTTCGAATTTGGCAGCCGGGCTCTGCGACAGTCACATAGGCATTGTTGCATCATAACCAACCAAAGCTATTGCAGAGCGCGAATGTCTGTGCGGCAGCGAATGCAGTTCCAAGGGACAGTGAAAACCAGGTAGAGCTTTCAGTGCTGGCAGCTTTCGTGTGGGCGCAATCGCTGGACATTTCGAATTTGGCAGCCGGGCTCTGCGATAGTCACATAGGCATTGTTGCATCATAACCAACCAAAGCTGTTGCAGAGCGCGAATGTCTGTGCGGCAGCGAATGCAGTTCCAAGGGACAGTGAAAACCAGGTAGACCTTTCAGTGCTGGAAGCTTTCGTGTGGACGCAATCGCTGGACGTTTCGAATTTGGCAGCCGGGCTCTGCGACAGTCACATAGGCATTGTTGCATCATAACCAACCAAAGCTCTTGCAGAGCACGAATGTCTGTACGGCAGCGAATGCAGTTCCAAGGGACAGTGAAAACCAGGTAGAGCTTTCAGTGCTGGCAGCTTTTGTGTGGGCGCAATCTCTGGACGTTTCGAATTTGGCAGCCGGGGTCGGCCAGAGTCACATAGGCATTGTTGCATCATAACCAACCAAAGGTCTTGCAGAGCGCAAATGTCTGTGCGGCAGCGAATGCAGTTCCAAGGGACAGTGAAAACGAGGTAGACCTTTCAGTGCTGGCAGCTTTCGTCTGGGCGCAATCGCGGGACGTTTCGAATTTGGCAGCTGGGCTCGGCCAGAGTCACATAGGCATTGTTGCATCATAACTAACCAAGGCTTTTTCAGAGCGCGAATGTCTGTGCGGCAGCGAATGCAGTTCCAAGGAACAGTGAAAACCAGGTAGACCTTTCATGCTGGCAGCATTCGTGTGGGCGTAATCGCTGGACGTTTCGAATTTGGCAGCCGGGCTCTGCGACAGTCACATAAGCATTGTTGCATCATAACCAACCAAACATCTTGCAGAGGGCGAATGTCTGTGTGGCAGCGAATGCAGTTCCAAGGGACAGTGAAAACCAGGTAGAGCTTTCAGTGCTGGCAGCTTTCGTGTGGACGCAATCGCTGGACGTTTCGAATTTGGCAGCCGGGCTCTGCGACAGTCACATAGGCATTGTTGCATCATAACCAACCAAAGCTTTTGCATAGCGTGAATGTCTGTGTGGCAGCGAATGCAGTTCCAAGGGACAGTGAAAACCAGGTAGAGCTTTCAGTGCTGGCAGCTTTCGTGTGGACGCAATCGCTGGACGTTTCGAATTTGGCAGCCGGGCTCTGCGACAGTCACATAGGCATTGTTGCATCATAACCAACCAAAGCTTTTGCATAGCGTGAATGTCTGTGCGGCAGCGAATGCAGTTCCAAGGGACAGTGAAAACCAGGTAGAGCTTTAAGTGCTGGCAGCTTTCGTGTGGGCGCAATCGCTCGACGTTTCGAATTTGGCAGCCGGGTTCTGCGACAGTCACATAGGCATTGTTGCATCATAACTAACCAAGGCATTTGCAGAGCGCGAATGTCTGTGCGGCAGCGAATGCAGTTCCAAGGGACAGTGAAAACCAGGTAGAGCTTTCAGTGCTGGCAGCTTTCGTGTGGGCGCAATCGCTGGACGTTTCGAATTTGGCAGCCGGGCTCTGCGACAGTCACATAGGCATTGTTGCATCATAACCAACCAAAGCTCTTGCAGAGCGCGAATGTCTGTGCGGCAGCGAATGCAGTTCCAAGGGACAGTGAAAACCAGGTAGAGCTTTCAGTGCTGGCAGCTTTTGTGTGGACGCAATCGCTGGACGTTTCGAATTTGGCAGCCGGTCTCTGCGACAGTCACATAGGCATTGTTGCATCATAACCAACCAAAGCTCTTGCAGAGCGCGAATGTCTGTGCGGCAGCGAATGCAGTTCCAAGGGACAGTGAAAACCAGGTAGAGCTTTCATGCTGGCAGCTTTCGTCTGGGCGCAATCGCGGGACGTTTCGAATTTGGCAGCTGGGCTCTGCCAGAGTCACGTAGGCATTGTTGCATCATAAACAACCAAGGCTTTTGCAGAGCGCGAATGTCTGTGCGGCAGCGAATGCAGTTCCAAGGGACAGTGAAAACCAGGTAGACCTTTCATGCTGGCAGCTTTCGTGTGGGCGTAATCGCTGGACGTTTCTAATTTGGCAGCCGGGCTCTGCCAGAGTCACATAGGCATTGTTGCATCATAACCAACCAAGACATTTGCAGAGCGCGAATGTCTGTGCGGCAGCGAATGCAGTTCCAAGGGACAGTGAAAACCAGGTAGACCTTTCAGTGCTGGCAGCTTTCGTGTGGGCGCTATCGCTGGACGTTTCGAATTTGGCAGCCGTGCTCTGCGACAGTCACATAGGCATTGTTGCATCATAACCAACCAAGGCATTTGCAGAGCGCGAATGTCTGTGCGGCAGCGAATGCAGTTCCAAGGGACAGTGAAAACCAGGTAGAGCTTTCAGTGCTGGCAGCTTTCGTGTGGGCGCAATCGCGGGACGTTTCGAATTTGGCAGCCGGTCTCTGCGACAGTCACATAGGCATTGTTGCATCATAACCAACCAAAGCTCTTGCAGAGCGCGAATGTCTGTGCGGCAGCGAATGCAGTTCCAAGGGACAGTGAAAACCAGGTAGAGCTTTCAGTGCTGGCAGCTTTCGTGTGGGCGCAATCGCTGGACGTTTTGAATTTGGCAGCCGGGCTCTGCCAGAGTCACGTAGGCATTGTTGCATCATAAACAATCAAAGCTCTTGCAGAGCGCGAATGTCTGTGCGGCAGCGAATGCAGTTCCAAGGGACAGTGAAAACCAGGTAGAGCTTTCAGTGCTGGCAGCTTTCGTGTGGGCGCAATCGCTGGACGTTTCGAATTTGGCAGCCGGGCTCTGCGACAGTCACATAGGCATTGTTGCATCATAACCAACCAAAGCTATTGCAGAGCGCGAATGTCTGTGCGGCAGCGAATGCAGTTCCAAGGGACAGTGAAAACCAGGTAGAGCTTTCAGTGCTGGCAGCTTTCGTGTGGGCGCAATCGCTGGACGTTTCGAATTTGGCAGCCGGGCTCTGCGACAGTCACATAGGCATTGTTGCATCATAACCAACCAAAGCTCTTGCAGAGCACGAATGTCTGTACGGCAGCGAATGCAGTTCCAAGGGACAGTGAAAACCAGGTAGAGCTTTCAGTGCTGGCAGCTTTCGTGTGGGCGCAATCGCGGGACGTTTCGAATTTGGTAGCTGGGCTCGGCCAGAGTCACATAGGCATTGTTGCATCATAACTAACCAAGGCTTTTTCAGAGCGCGAATGTCTGTGCGGCAGCGAATGCAGTTCCAAGGGACAGTGAAAACCAGGTAGACCTTTCATGCTGGCAGCATTCGTGTGGGCGTAATCGCTGGACGTTTCGAATTTGGCAGCCGGGCTCTGCGACAGTCACATAAGCATTGTTGCATCATAACCAACCAAACATCTTGCAGAGGGCGAATGTCTGAGTGGGAGCGAATGCAGTTCCAAGGGACAGTGAAAACCAGGTAGAGCTTTCAGTGCTGGCAGCTTTCGTGTGGACGCAATCGCTGGACGTTTCGAATTTGGCAGCCGGTCTCTGCGACAGTCACGTAGGCATTGTTGCATCATAAACAATCAAAGCTCTTGCAGAGCGCGAATGTCTGTGCGGCAGCGAATGCAGTTCCAAGGGACAGTGAAAACCAGGTAGAGCTTTCAGTGCTGGCAGCTTTCGTGTGGGCGCAATCGCTGGACGTTTCGAATTTGGCAGCCAGGCTCTGCGACAGTCACATAAGCATTGTTGCATCATACCCAACCAAACATCTTGCAGAGGGCGAATGTCTGTGCGGCAGCGAATGCAGTTCCAAGGGACAGTGAAAACCAGGTAGAGCTTTCAGTGCTGGCATCTTTCGTGTGGACTCAGTCGCTGGACGTTTCGAATTTGGCAGCCGGGCTCTGCGACAGTCACATAGGCATTGTTGCATCATAACCAACAAAAGCTTTTGCATAGCGTGAATGTCTGTGCGGCAGCGAATGCAGTTCCAAGGGACAGTGAAAACCAGGTAGAGCTTTCAGTGCTGGCAGCTTTCGTGTGGGCGCAATCGCTCGACGTTTCGAATTTGGCAGCCGGGTTCTGCGACAGTCACATAGGCATTGTTGCATCATAACCAACCAAGGCATTTGCAGAGCGCGAATGTCTGTGCGGCAGCGAATGCAGTTCCAAGGGACAGTGAAAACCAGGTAGAGCTTTCAGTGCTGGCAGCTTTCGTGTGGGCGCAATCGCTGGACGTTTCGAATTTGGCAGCCGGGCTCTGCGACAGTCACATAGGCATTGTTGCATCATAACCAACCAAAGCTATTGCAGAGCGCGAATGTCTGTGCGGCAGCGAATGCAGTTCCAAGGGACAGTGAAAACCAGGTAGAGCTTTCAGTGCTGGCAGCTTTCGTGTGGGCGCAATCGCTGGACATTTCGAATTTGGCAGCCGGGCTCTGCGATAGTCACATAGGCATTGTTGCATCATAACCAACCAAAGCTGTTGCAGAGCGCGAATGTCTGTGCGGCAGCGAATGCAGTTCCAAGGGACAGTGAAAACCAGGTAGACCTTTCAGTGCTGGAAGCTTTCGTGTGGACGCAATCGCTGGACGTTTCGAATTTGGCAGCCGGGCTCTGCGACAGTCACATAGGCATTGTTGCATCATAACCAAACAAAGCTCTTGCAGAGCACGAATGTCTGTACGGCAGCGAATGCAGTTCCAAGGGACAGTGAAAACCAGGTAGAGCTTTCAGTGCTGGCAGCTTTTGTGTGGGCGCAATCTCTGCACGTTTCGAAATTGGCAGCCGGGCTCGGCCAGAGTCACATAGGCATTGTTGCATCATAACCAACCAAAGGTCTTGCAGAGCGCAAATGTCTGTGCGGCAGCGAATGCAGTTCCAAGGGACAGTGAAAACGAGGTAGACCTTTCAGTGCTGGCAGCTTTCGTCTGGGCGCAATCGCGGGACGTTTCGAATTTGGCAGCTGGGCTCGGCCAGAGTCACATAGGCATTGTTGCATCATAACTAAGCAAGGCTTTTTCAGAGCGCGAATGTCTGTGCGGCAGCGAATGCAGTTCCAAGGAACAGTGAAAACCAGGTAGACCTTTCATGCTGGCAGCATTCGTGTGGGCGTAATCGCTGGACGTTTCGAATTTGGCAGCCGGGCTCTGCGACAGTCACATAAGCATTGTTGCATCATAACCAACCAAACATCTTGCAGAGGGCGAATGTCTGTGTGGCAGCGAATGCAGTTCCAAGGGACAGTGAAAACCAGGTAGAGCTTTCAGTGCTGGCAGCTTTCGTGTGGACGCAATCGCTGGACGTTTCGAATTTGGCAGCCGGTCTCTGCGACAGTCACATAGGCATTGTTGCATCATAACCAACCAAAGCTCTTGCAGAGCGCGAATGTCTGTGCGGCAGCGAATGCAGTTCCAAGGGACAGTGAAAACCAGGTAGAGCTTTCAGTGCTGGCAGCTTTCGTGTGGGCGCAATCGCTGGACGTTTTGAATTTGGCAGCCGGGCTCTGCCAGAGTCACGTAGGCATTGTTGCATCATAAACAATCAAAGCTCTTGCAGAGCGCGAATGTCTGTGCGGCAGCGAATGCAGTTCCAAGGGACAGTGAAAACCAGGTAGACCTTTCATGCTGGCAGCATTCGTGTGGGCGTAATCGCTGGACGTTTCGAATTTGGCAGCCAGGCTCTGCGACAGTCACATAAGCATTGTTGCATCATACCCAACCAAACATCTTGCAGAGGGCGAATGTCTGTGCGGCAGCGAATGCAGTTCCAAGGGACAGTGAAAACCAGGTAGAGCTTTCAGTGCTGGCATCTTTCGTGTGGACTCAGTCGCTGGACGTTTCGAATTTGGCAGCCGGGCTCTGCGACAGTCACATAGGCATTGTTGCATCATAACCAACAAAAGCTTTTGCATAGCGTGAATGTCTGTGCGGCAGCGAATGCAGTTCCAAGGGACAGTGAAAACCAGGTAGAGCTTTCAGTGCTGGCAGCTTTCGTGTGGGCGCAATCGCTCGACGTTTCGAATTTGGCAGCCGGGTTCTGCGACAGTCACATAGGCATTGTTGCATCATAACCAACCAAGGCATTTGCAGAGCGCGAATGTCTGTGCGGCAGCGAATGCAGTTCCAAGGGACAGTGAAAACCAGGTAGAGCTTTCAGTGCTGGCAGCTTTCGTGTGGGCGCAATCGCTGGACGTTTCGAATTTGGCAGCCGGGCTCTGCGACAGTCACATAGGCATTGTTGCATCATAACCCACCAAAGCTGTTGCAGAGCGCGAATGTCTGTGCGGCAGCGAATGCAGTTCCAAGGGACAGTGAAAACCAGGTAGAGCTTTCAGTGCTGGCAGCTTTCGTGTGGGCGCAATCGCGGGACGTTTCGAATTTGGCAGCTGGGCTCTGCCAGAGTCACATAGGCATTGTTGCATCATAACTAACCAAGGCTTTTGCAGAGCGCGAATGTCTTTGCGGCAGCGAATGCAGTTCCAAGGGACAGTGAAAACCAGGTAGACCTTTCATGCTGGCAGCATTCGTGTGGGCGTAATCGGTGGACGTTTCGAATTTGACAGCCGGGCTCTGCGACAGTCACATAAGCATTGTTGCATCATACCCAACCAAACATCTTGCAGAGGGCGAATGTCTGTGTGGCAGCGAATGCAGTTCCAAGGGACAGTGAAAACCAGGTAGAGCTTTCAGTGCTGGCATCTTTCGTGTGGACTCAGTCGCTGGACGTTTCGAATTTGGCAGCCGGGCTCTGCGACAGTCACATAGGCATTGTTGCATCATAACCAACCAAAGCTGTTGCAGAGCACGAATGTCTGTGCGGCAGCGAATGCAGTTCCAAGGGACAGTGAAAACCAGGTAGAGCTTTCAGTGCTGGCAGCTTTCGTGTGGGCGCAATCGCTGGACGTTTCGAATTTGGCAGCCGGGCTCTTCGACAGTCACATAGGCATTGTTGCATCATAACCAACCAAGGCATTTGCAGAGCGCGAATGTCTGTGCGGCAGCGAATGCAGTTCCAAGGGACAGTGAAAACCAGGTAGAGCTTTCAGTGCTGGCAGCTTTCGTGTGGGCGCTATCGCTGGACGTTTCGAATTTGGCAGCCGGGCTCTGCCAGAGTCACATAGGCATTGTTGCATCATAGCCAACCAAGGCATTTGCAGAGTGCGAATGTCTGTGCGGCAGCGAATGCAGTTCCAAGGGACAGTGAAAACCAGGTAGAGCTTGCAGTGCTGGCACCTTTCGTGTGGGCGCTATCGCTGGACGTTTCGAATTTGGCAGCCGGACTCTGCCAGAGTCACATAGGAATTGTTGCATCATAACTAACTAAGGCTTTTGCAGAGAGCGAATGTCTGTGCGGCAGCGAATGCAGTTCCAAGGGACAGTGAAAACCAGGTAGACCTCTCAGTACTGGCAGCTTTCGTCTGGGCGCAATCGCGGGACGTTTCGAATTTGGCAGCTGGGCTCTGCCAGAGTCACGTAGGCATTGTTGCATCATAAACAACCAAGGCTTTTGCAGAGCGTGAATGTCTGTGCGGCAGCGAATGCAGTTCCAAGGGACAGTGAAAACCAGGTAGAGCTTTCATGCTGGCAGCTTTCGTCTGGGCGCAATCGCGGGACGTTTCGAATTTGGCAGCCGGGCTCTGCGACAGTCACATAGGCATTGTTGCATCATAACCAACCAAAGCTCTTGCAGAGCGCGAATGTCTGTGCGGCAGCGAATGCAGTTCCAAGGGACAGTGAAAACCAGGTAGAGCTTTCAGTGCTGGCAGCTTTCGTGTTGGCGCAATCGCTGGACGTTTTGAATTTGGCAGCCGGGCTCTGCCAGAGTCACGTAGGCATTGTTGCATCATAAACAATCAAAGCTCTTGCAGAGCGCGAATGTCTGTGCGGCAGCGAATGCAGTTCCAAGGGACAGTGAAAACCAGGTAGAGCTTTCAGTGCTGGCAGCTTTCGTGTGGGCGCAATCGCTGGACGTTTCGAATTTGGCAGCCGGGCTCTGCGACAGTCACATAGGCATTGTTGCATCATAACCAACCAAAGCTATTGCAGAGCGCGAATGTCTGTGCGGCAGCGAATGCAGTTCCAAGGGACAGTGAAAACCTTGTAGACCTTTCATGCTGGCAGCATTCGTGTGGGCGTAATCGCTGGACGTTTCGAATTTGGCAGCCAGGCTCTGCGACAGTCACATAAGCATTGTTGCATCATAACCAACCAAACATCTTGCAGAGGGCGAATGTCTGTGTGGCAGCGAATGCAGTTCCAAGGGACAGTGAAAACCAGGTAGAGCTTTCAGTGCTGGCATCTTTCGTGTGGACTCAGTCGCTGGACGTTTCGAATTTGGCAGCCGGGCTCTGCGACAGTCACATAGGCATTGTTGCATCATAACCAACCAAAGCTCTTGCAGAGCACGAATGTCTGTACGGCAGCGAATGCAGTTCCAAGCGACAGTGAAAACCAGGTAGAGCTTTCAGTGCTGGCAGCTTTTGTGTGGGCGCAATCGCTGGACGTTTCGAATTTGGCAGCCGGGCTCGGCCAGAGTCACATAGGCATTGTTGCATCATAACCAACCAAAGGTCTTGCAGAGCGCAAATGTCTGTGCGGCAGCGAATGCAGTTCCAAGGGACAGTGAAAACCAGGCAGAGCTTTCAGTGCTGGCAGCTTTTGTGTGGGCGCAATCTCTGGACGTTTCGAATTTGGCAGCCGGGCTCGGCCAGAGTCACATAGGCATTGTTGCATCATAACCAACCAAAGCTTTTGCATAGCGTGAATGTCTGTGCGGCAGCGAATGCAGTTCCAAGGGACAGTGAAAACCATGTAGACCTTTCAGTGCTGGCAGCTTTCGTCTGGGCGCAATCGCGGGACGTTTCGAATTTGGCAGCTGGGCTCGGCCAGAGTCACATAGGCATTGTTGCATCATAACTAACCAAGGCTTTTTCAGACCGCGAATGTGTGTGCGGCAGCGAATGCAGTTCCAAGGGACAGTGAAAACCAGGTAGAGCTTTCAGTGCTGGCAGCTTTTGTGTGGGCGCAATCTCTGGACGTTTCGAATTTGGCAGCCGGGCTCGGCCAGAGTCACATAGGCATTGTTGCATCATCACCAACCAAAGCTCTTGCAGAGCGCAAATGTCTGTGCGGCAGCGAATGCAGTTCCAAGGGACAGTGAAAACCAGGCAGAGCTTTCAGTGCTGGCAGCTTTTGTGTGGGCGCAATCTCTGGACGTTTCGAATTTGGCAGCCGGGCTCGGCCAGAGTCACATAGGCATTGTTGCATCATAACCAACCAAAGCTTTTGCATAGCGTGAATGTCTGTGCGGCAGCGAATTCAGTTCCAAGGGACAGTGAAAACCAGGTAGACCTTTCAGTGCTGGCAGCTTTCGTCTGGGCGCAACCGCGGGACGTTTCGAATTTGGCAGCTGGGCTCGGCCAGAGTCACATAGGCATTGTTGCATCATAACTAACCAAGGCTTTTTCAGAGCGCGAATGTCTGTGCGGCAGCGAATGCAGTTCCAAGGGACAGTGAAAACCAGGTAGACCTTTCATGCTGGCAGCATTCGTGTGGGCGTAATCGCTGGACGTTTCGAATTTGGCAGCCGGGCTCTGCGACAGTCACATAAGCATTGTTGCATCATAACCAACCAAACATCTTGCAGAGGGCGAATGTCTGTGTGGCAGCGAATGCAGTTCCAAGGGACAGTGAAAACCAGGTAGAGCTTTCAGTGCTGGCAGCTTTCGTGTGGACGCAATCGCTGGACGTTTCGAATTTGTCAGCCGGTCTCTGCGACAGTCACATAGGCATTGTTGCATCATAACCAACCAAAGCTCTTGCAGAGCGCGAATGTCTGTGCGGCAGCGAATGCAGTTCCAAGGGACAGTGAAAACCAGGTAGAGCTTTCAGTGCTGGCAGCTTTCGTGTGGGCGCAATCGCTGGACGTTTTGAATTAGGCAGCCGGGCTCTGCCAGAGTCACGTAGGCATTGTTGCATCATAAACAATCAAAGCTCTTGCAGAGCGCGAATGTCTGTGCGGCAGCGAATGCAGTTCCAAGGGACAGTGAAAACCAGGTAGAGCTTTCAGTGCTGGCAGCTTTCGTGTGGGCGCAATCGCTGGACGTTTCGAATTTGGCAGCCGGGCTCTGCGACAGTCACATAGGCATTGTTGCATCATAACCAACCAAAGCTATTGCAGAGCGCGAATGTCTGTGCGGCAGCGAATGCAGTTCCAAGGGACAGTGAAAACCAGGTAGAGCTTTCAGTGCTGGCAGCTTTCGTGTGGGCGCAATCGCGGGACGTTTCGAATTTGGCAGCTGGGCTCTGCCAGAGTCACATAGGCATTGTTGCATCATAACTAACCAAGGCTTTTGACGAGCGCAAATGTCTGTGCGGCAGCGAATGCAGTTCCAAGGGACAGTGAAAACCAGGTAGACCTTTCATGCTGGCAGCATTCGTGTGGGCGTAATCGCTGGACGTTTCGAATTTGGCAGCCAGGCTCTGCGACAGTCACATAAGCATTGTTGCATCATACCCAACCAAACATCTTGCAGAGGGCGAATGTCTGTGTGGCAGCGAATGCAGTTCCAAGGGACAGTGAAAACCAGGTAGAGCTTTCAGTGCTGGCAGCTTTCGTGTGGACGCAATCGCTGGACGTTTCGAATTTGGCAGCCGGTCTCTGCGACAGTCACATAGGCATTGTTGCATCATAACCAACCAAAGCTCTTGCAGAGCGCGAATGTCTGTGCGGCAGCGAATGCAGTTCCAAGGGACAGTGAAAACCAGGTAGAGCTTTCAGTGCTGGCAGCTTTCGTGTGGGCGCAATCGCTGGACGTTTTGAATTAGGCAGCCGGGCTCTGCCAGAGTCACGTAGGCATTGTTGCATCATAAACAATCAAAGCTCTTGCATAGCGTGAATGTCTGTGCGGCAGCGAATGCAGTTCCAAGGGACAGTGAAAACCAGGTAGAGCTTTCAGTGCTGGCAGCTTTCGTGTGGGCGCAATCGCTGGACGTTTCGAATTTGGCAGCCGGGCTCTGCGACAGTCACATAGGCATTGTTGCATCATAACCAACCAAAGCTATTGCAGAGCGCGAATGTCTGTGCGGCAGCGAATGCAGTTCCAAGGGACAGTGAAAACCAGGTAGAGCTTTCAGTGCTGGCAGCTTTCGTGTGGGCGCAATCGCGGGACGTTTCGAATTTGGCAGCTGGGCTCTGCCAGAGTCACATAGGCATTGTTGCATCATAACTAACCAAGGCTTTTGACGAGCGCGAATGTCTGTGCGGCAGCGAATGCAGTTCCAAGGGACAGTGAAAACCAGGTAGACCTTTCATGCTGGCAGCATTCGTGTGGGCGTAATCGCTGGACGTTTCGAATTTGGCAGCCAGGCTCTGCGACAGTCACATAAGCATTGTTGCATCATACCCAACCAAACATCTTGCAGAGGGCGAATGTCTGTGTGGCAGCGAATGCAGTTCCAAGGGACAGTGAAAACCAGGTAGAGCTTTCAGTGCTGGCATCTTTCGTGTGGACTCAGTCGCTGGACGTTTCGAATTTGGCAGCCGGGCTCTGCGACAGTCACATAGGCATTGTTGCATCATACCCAACCAAAGCTTTTGCATAGCGTGAATGTCTGTGCGGCAGCGAATGCAGTTCCAAGGGACAGTGAAAACCAGGTAGAGCTTTCAGTGCTGGCAGCTTTCGTGTGGGCGCAATCGCTCGACGTTTCGAATTTGGCAGCCGGGTTCTGCGACAGTCACATAGGCATTGTTGCATCATAACCAACCAAAGCTGTTGCAGAGCGCGAATGTCTGTGAGGCAGCGAATGCAGTTCCAAGGGACAGTGAAAACCAGGTAGAGCTTTCAGTGCTGGAAGCTTCCGTGTGGACGCAATCGCTGGACGTTTCGAATTTGGCAGCCGGGCTCTGCGACAGTCACATAGGCATTGTTGCATCATAACCAACCAAAGCTCTTGCAGAGCACGAATGTCTGTACGGCAGCGAATGCAGTTCCAAGGGACAGTGAAAACCAGGTAGAGCTTTCAGTGCTGGCAGCTTTTGTGTGGGCGCAATCTCTGGACGTTTCGAATTTGGCAGCCGGGCTCGGCCAGAGTCACATAGGCATTGTTGCATCATAACCAACCAAAGCTCTTGCAGAGCGCAAATGTCTGTGCGGCAGCGAATGCAGTTCCAAGGGACAGTGAAAACCAGGTAGAGCTTTCAGTGCTGGCAGCTTTCGTCTGGGCGCAACCGCGGGACGTTTCGAATTTGGCAGCTGGGCTCTGCCAGAGTCACATAGGCATTGTTGCATCATAACTAACCAAGGCTTTTTCAGAGCGTGAATGTCTGTGCGGCAGCGAATGCAGTTCCAAGGGACAGTGAAAACCAGGTAGACCTTTCATGCTGGCAGCATTCGTGTGGGCGTAATCGCTGGACGTTTCGAATTTGGCAGCCGGGCTCTGCGACAGTCACATAAGCATTGTTGCATCATTCCCAACCAAACATCTTGCAGAGGGCGAATGTCTGTGTGGCAGCGAATGCAGTTCCAAGGGACAGTGAAAACCAGGTAGAGCTTTCAGTGCTGGCAGCTTTCGTGTGGACGCAATCGCTGGACGTTTCGAATTTGGCAGCCGGTCTCTGCGACAGTCACATAGGCATTGTTGCATCATAACCAACCAAAGCTCTTGCAGAGCGCGAATGTCTGTGCGGCAGCGAATGCAGTTCCAAGGGACAGTGAAAACCAGGTAGAGCTTTCAGTGCTGGCAGCTTTCGTGTGGGCGCAATCGCTGGACGTTTTGAATTAGGCAGCCGGGCTCTGCCAGAGTCACGTAGGCATTGTTGCATCATAAACAATCAAAGCTCTTGCAGAGCGCGAATGTCTGTGCGGCAGCGAATGCAGTTCCAAGGGACAGTGAAAACCAGGTAGAGCTTTCAGTGCTGGCAGCTTTCGTGTGGGCGCAATCGCTGGACGTTTCGAATTTGGCAGCCGGGCTCTGCGACAGTCACATAGGCATTGTTGCATCATAACCAACCAAAGCTATTGCAGAGCGCGAATGTCTGTGCGGCAGCGAATGCAGTTCCAAGGGACAGTGAAAACCAGGTAGAGCTTTCAGTGCTGGCAGCTTTCGTGTGGGCGCAATCGCTGGACGTTTCGAATTTGGCAGCTGGGCTCTGCCAGAGTCACATAGGCATTGTTGCATCATAACTAACCAAGGCTTTTGCAGAGCGTGAATGTCTGTGCGGCAGCGAATGCAGTTCCAAGGGACAGTGAAAACCAGGTAGACCTTTCATGCTGGCAGCATTCGTGTGGGCGTAATCGCTGGACGTTTCGAATTTGGCAGCCAGGCTCTGCGACAGTCACATAAGCATTGTTGCATCATACCCAACCAAACATCTTGCAGAGGGCGAATGTCTGTGTGGCAGCGAATGCAGTTCCAAGGGACAGTGAAAACCAGGTAGAGCTTTCAGTGCTGGCATCTTTCGTGTGGACTCAGTCGCTGGACGTTTCGAATTTGGCAGCCGGGCTCTGCCAGAGTCACATAGGCATTGTTGCATCATAACCAACCAAAGCTATTGCAGAGCGTGAATGTCTGTGCGGCAGCGAATGCAGTTCCAAGGGACAGTGAAAACCAGGTAGAGCTTTCAGTGCTGGCAGCTTTCGTGTGGGCGCAATCGCTCGACGTTTCGAATTTGGCAGCCGGGTTCTGCGACAGTCACATAGGCATTGTTGCATCATAACCAACCAAGGCATTTGCAGAGCGCGAATGTCTGTGCGGCAGCGAATGCAGTTCCAAGGGACAGTGAAAACCAGGTAGAGCTTTCAGTGCTGGCAGCTTTCGTGTGGGCGCAATCGCTGGACGTTTCGAATTTGGCAGCCGGGCTCTGCGACACTCACATAGGCATTGTTGCATCATAACCAACCAAAGCTGTTGCAGAGCGCGAATGTCTGTGCGGCAGCGAATGCAGTTCCAAGGGACAGTGAAAACCAGGTAGAGCTTTCAGTGCTGGAAGCTTTCGTGTGGACGCAATCGCTGGACGTTTCGAATTTGGCAGCCGGGCTCTGCGACAGTCACATAGGCATTGTTGCATCATAACCAACCAAAGCTCTTGCAGAGCACGAATGTCTGTACGGCAGCGAATGCAGTTCCAAGGGACAGTGAAAACCAGGTAGAGCTTTCAGTGCTGGCAGCTTTTGTGTGGGCGCAATCTCTGGACGTTTCGAATTTGGCAGCCGGGCTCGGCCAGAGTCACATAGGCATTATTGCATCATAACCAACCAAAGCTCTTGCAGAGCGCAAATGTCTGTGCGGCAGCGAATGCAGTTCCAAGGGACAGTGAAAACCAGGCAGAGCTTTCAGTGCTGGCAGCTTTTGTGTGGGCGCAATCTCTGGACGTTTCGAATTTGGCAGCCGGGCTCGGCCAGAGTCACATAGGCATTGTTGCATCATAACCAACCAAAGCTTTTGCATAGCGTGAATGTCTGTGCGGCAGCGAATGCAGTTCCAAGGGACAGTGAAAACCAGGTAGACCTTTCAGTGCTGGCAGCTTTCGTCTGGGCGCAACCGCGGGACGTTTCGAATTTGGCAGCTGGGCTCGGCCAGAGTCACATAGGCATTGTTGCATCATAACTAACCAAGGCTTTTTCAGAGCGCGAATGTCTGTGCGGCAGCGAATGCAGTTCCAAGGGACAGTGAAAACCAGGTAGACCTTTCATGCTGGCAGCATTCGTGTGGGCGTAATCGCTGGACGTTTCGAATTTGGCAGCCGGGCTCTGCGACAGTCACATAAGCATTGTTGCATCATAACCAACCAAACATCTTGCAGAGGGCGAATGTCTGTGTGGCAGCGAATGCAGTTCCAAGGGACAGTGAAAACCAGGTAGAGCTTTCAGTGCTGGCAGCTTTCGTGTGGACGCAATCGCTGGACGTTTCGAATTTGGCAGCCGGTCTCTGCGACAGTCACATAAGCATTGTTGCATCATACCCAACCAAAGCTATTGCAGAGCGCGAATGTCTGTGCGGCAGCGAATGCAGTTCCAAGGGACAGTGAAAACCAGGTAGAGCTTTCAGTGCTGGCAGCTTTCGTGTGGGCGCAATCGCGGGACGTTTCGAATTTGGCAGCTGGGCTCTGCCAGAGTCACGTAGGCATTGTTGCATCATAAACAACCAAAGCTTTTGCAGAGCGCGAATGTCTGTGCGGCAGCGAATGCAGTTCCAAGGGACAGTGAAAACCAGGTAGACCTTTCATGCTGGCAGCATTCGTGTGGGCGTAATCGCTGGACGTTTCGAATTTGGCAGCCAGGCTCTGCGACAGTCACATAAGCATTGTTGCATCATAACCAACCAAACATCTTGCAGAGGGCGAATGTCTGTGTGGCAGCGAATGCAGTTCCAAGGGACAGTGAAAACCAGGTAGAGCTTTCAGTGCTGGCATCTTTCGTGTGGACTCAGTCGCTGGACGTTTCGAATTTGGCAGCCGGGCTCTGCGACAGTCACATAGGCATTGTTGCATCATAACCAACCAAAGCTTTTGCATAGCGTGAATGTCTGTGCGGCAGCGAATGCAGTTCCAAGGGACAGTGAAAACCAGGTAGAGCTTTAAGTGCTGGCAGCTTTCGTGTGGGCGCAATCGCTCGACGTTTCGAATTTGGCAGCCGGGTTCTGCGACAGTCACATAGGCATTGTTGCATCATAACCAACCAAGGCATTTGCAGAGCGCGAATGTCTGTGCGGCAGCGAATGCAGTTCCAAGGGACAGTGAAAACCAGGTAGAGCTTTCAGTGCTGGCAGCTTTCGTGTGGGCGCAATCGCTGGACGTTTCGAATTTGGCAGCCGGGCTCTGCGACAGTCACATAGGCATTGTTGCATCATAACCAACCAAAGCTGTTGCAGAGCGCGAATGTCTGTGCGGCAGCGAATGCAGTTCCAAGGGACAGTGAAAACCAGGTAGAGCTTTCAGTGCCGGAAGCTTCCGTGTGGACGCAATCGCTGGACGTTTCGAATTTGGCAGCCGGTCTCTGCGACAGTCACATAGGCATTGTTGCATCATAACCAACCAAAGCTCTTGCAGAGCGCGAATGTCTGTGCGGCAGCGAATGCAGTTCCAAGGGACAGTGAAAACCAGGTAGAGCTTTCAGTGCTGGCAGCTTTCGTGTGGGCGCAATCGCTGGACGTTTTGAATTTGGCAGCCGGGCTCTGCCAGAGTCACGTAGGCATTGTTGCATCATAGACAATCAAAGCTCTTGCAGAGCGCGAATGTCTGTGCGGCAGCGAATGCAGTTCCAAGGGACAGTGAAAACCAGGTAGAGCTTTCAGTGCTGGCAGCTTTCGTGTGGGCGCAATCGCTGGACGTTTCGAATTTGGCAGCCGGGCTCTGCGACAGTCACATAGGCATTGTTGCATCATAACCAACCAAAGCTATTGCAGAGCGCGAATGTCTGTGCGGCAGCGAATGCAGTTCCAAGGGACAGTGAAAACCAGGTAGAGCTTTCAGTGCTGGCAGCTTTCGTGTGGGCGCAATCGCGGGACGTTTCGAATTTGGCAGCTGGGCTCTGCCAGAGTCACATAGGCATTGTTGCATCATAACTAACCAAGGCTTTTGCAGAGCGCGAATGTCTGTGCGGCAGCGAATGCAGTTCCAAGGGACAGTGAAAACCAGGTAGACCTTTCATGCTGGCAGCATTCGTGTGGGCGTAATCGCTGGACGTTTCGAATTTGGCAGCCAGGCTCTGCGACAGTCACATAAGCATTGTTGCATCATTCCCAACCAAACATCTTGCAGAGGGCGAATGTCTGTGTGGCAGCGAATGCAGTTCCAAGGGACAGTGAAAACCAGGTAGAGCTTTCAGTGCTGGCATCTTTCGTGTGGACTCAGTCGCTGGACGTTTCGAATTTGGCAGCCGGGCTCTGCGACAGTCACATAGGCATTGTTGCATCATAACCAACCAAAGCTTTTGCATAGCGTGAATGTCTGTGCGGCAGCGAATGCAGTTCCAAGGGACAGTGAAAACCAGGTAGAGCTTTCAGTGCTGGCAGCTTTCGTGTGGGCGCAATCGCTCGACGTTTCGAATTTGGCAGCCGGGTTCTGCGACAGTCACATAGGCATTGTTGCATCATAACCAACCAAGGCATTTGCAGAGCGCGAATGTCTGTGCGGCAGCGAATGCAGTTCCAAGGGACAGTGAAAACCAGGTAGAGCTTTCAGTGCTGGCAGCTTTCGTGTGGGCGCAATCGCTGGACGTTTCGAATTTGGCAGCCGGGCTCTGCGACAGTCACATAGGCATTGTTGCATCATAACCAACCAAAGCTGTTGCAGAGCGCGAATGTCTGTGCGGCAGCGAATGCAGTTCCAAGGGACAGTGAAAACCAGGTAGAGCTTTCAGTGCTGGAAGCTTTCGTGTGGACGCAATCGCTCGACGTTTCGAATTTGGCAGCCGGGTTCTGCTACAGTCACATAGGCATTGTTGCATCATAACCAACCAAGGCATTTGCAGAGCGCGAATGTCTGTGCGGCAGCGAATGCAGTTCCAAGGGACAGTGAAAACCAGGTAGAGCTTTCAGTGCTGGCAGCTTTCGTGTGGGCGCAATCGCTGGACGTTTCGAATTTGGCAGCCGGGCTCTGCGACAGTCACATAGGCATTGTTGCATCATAACCAACCAAAGCTGTTGCAGAGCGCGAATGTCTGTGCGGCAGCGAATGCAGTTCCAAGGGACAGTGAAAACCAGGTAGAGCTTTCAGTGCTGGAAGCTTCCGTGTGGACGCAATCGCTGGACGTTTCGAATTTGGCAGCCGGGCTCTGCGACAGTCACATAGGCATCGTTGCATCATAACCAACCAAAGCTCTTGCAGAGCACGAATGTCTGTACGGCAGCGAATGCAGTTCCAAGGGACAGTGAAAACCAGGTAGAGCTTTCAGTGCTGGCAGCTTTTGTGTGGGCGCAATCTCTGGACGTTTCGAATTTGGCAGCTGGGCTCGGCCAGAGTCACATAGGCATTGTTGCATCATAACCAACCAAAGGTGTTGCAGAGGGCAAATGTCTGTGCGGCAGCGAATGCAGTTCCAAGGGACAGTGAAAACCAGGCAGAGCTTTCAGTGCTGGCAGCTTTTGTGTGGGCGCAATCTCTGGACGTTTCGAATTTGGCAGCCGGGCTCGGCCAGAGTCACATAGGCATTGTTGCATCATAACCAACCAAAGGTCTTGCAGAGCGCAAATGTCTGTGCGGCAGCGAATGCAGTTCCAAGGGACAGTGAAAACGAGGTAGACCTTTCAGTGCTGGCAGCTTTCGTCTGGGCGCAATCGCGGGACGTTTCGAATTTGGCAGCTGGGCTCGGCCAGAGTCACATAGGCATTGTTGCATCATAACTAACCAAGGCTTTTTCAGAGCGCGAATGTCTGTGCGGCAGCGAATGCAGTTCCAAGGAACAGTGAAAACCAGGTAGACCTTTCATGCTGGCAGCATTCGTGTGGGCGTAATCGCTGGACGTTTCGAATTTGGCAGCCGGGCTCTGCGACAGTCACATAGGCATTGTTGCATCATAACCAACCAAAGCTCTTGCAGAGCACGAATGTCTGTGCGGCAGCGAATGCAGTTCCAAGGGACAGTGAAAACCAGGTAGAGCTTGCAGTGCTGGCAGCTTTTGTGTGGGCGCAATCTCTGGACGTTTCGAATTTGGCAGCCGGGCTCTACGACAGTCACATAGGCATTGTTGCATCATAACCAACCAAACATCTTGCAGAGGGCGAATGTCTGTGTGGCAGCGAATGCAGTTCCAAGGGACAGTGAAAACCAGGTAGAGCTTTCAGTGCTGGCAGCTTTCGTGTGGGCGCAATCGCTGGACGTTTCGAATTTGGCAGCCGGTCTCTGCGACAGTCACATAGGCATTGTTGCATCATAACCAACCAAAGCTCTTGCAGAGCGCGAATGTCTGTGCGGCAGCGAATGCAGTTCCAAGGGACAGTGAAAACCAGGTAGAGCTTTCAGTGCTGGCAGCTTTCGTGTGGGCGCAATCGCTGGACGTTTTGAATTAGGCAGCCGGGCTCTGCCAGAGTCACGTAGGCATTGTTGCATCATAAACAATCAAAGCTCTTGCATAGCGTGAATGTCTGTGCGGCAGCGAATGCAGTTCCAAGGGACAGTGAAAACCAGGTAGAGCTTTCAGTGCTGGCAGCTTTCGTGTGGGCGCAATCGCTGGACGTTTCGAATTTGGCAGCCGGGCTCTGCGACAGTCACATAGGCATAGTTGCATCATAACCAACCAAAGCTATTGCAGAGCGCGAATGTCTGTGCGGCAGCGAATGCAGTTCCAAGGGACAGTGAAAACCAGGTAGAGCTTTCAGTGCTGGCAGCTTTCGTGTGGGCGCAATCGCGGGACGTTTCGAATTTGGCAGCTGGGCTCTGCCAGAGTCACATAGGCATTGTTGCATCATAACTAACCAAGGCTTTTGACGAGCGCGAATGTCTGTGCGGCAGCGAATGCAGTTCCAAGGGACAGTGAAAACCAGGTAGACCTTTCATGCTGGCAGCATTCGTGTGGGCGTAATCGCTGGACGTTTCGAATTTGGCAGCCAGGCTCTGCGACAGTCACATAAGCATTGTTGCATCATACCCAACCAAACATCTTGCAGAGGGCGAATGTCTGTGTGGCAGCGAATGCAGTTCCAAGGGACAGTGAAAACCAGGTAGAGCTTTCAGTGCTGGCATCTTTCGTGTGGACTCAGTCGCTGGACGTTTCGAATTTGGCAGCCGGGCTCTGCGACAGTCACATAGGCATTGTTGCATCATAACCAACCAAAGCTTTTGCATAGCGTGAATGTCTGTGCGGCAGCGAATGCAGTTCCAAGGGACAGTGAAAACCAGGTAGAGCTTTCAGTGCTGGCAGCTTTCGTGTGGGCGCAATCGCTCGACGTTTCGAATTTGGCAGCCGGGTTCTGCGACAGTCACATAGGCATTGTTGCATCATAACCAACCAAAGCTGTTGCAGAGCGCGAATGTCTGTGAGGCAGCGAATGCAGTTCCAAGGGACAGTGAAAACCAGGTAGAGCTTTCAGTGCTGGAAGCTTCCGTGTGGACGCAATCGCTGGACGTTTCGAATTTTGCAGCCGGGCTCTGCGACAGTCACATAGGCATTGTTGCATCATAACCAACCAAAGCTCTTGCAGAGCACGAATGTCTGTACGGCAGCGAATGCAGTTCCAAGGGACAGTGAAAACCAGGTAGAGCTTTCAGTGCTGGCAGCTTTTGTGTGGGCGCAATCTCTGGACGTTTCGAATTTGGCAGCCGGGCTCGGCCAGAGTCACATAGGCATTGTTGCATCATAACCAACCAAAGCTCTTGCAGAGCGCAAATGTCTGTGCGGCAGCGAATGCAGTTCCAAGGGACAGTGAAAACCAGGTAGAGCTTTCAGTGCTGGCAGCTTTCGTGTGGGCGCAATCTCTGGACGTTTCGAATTTGGCAGCCGGGCTCGGCCAGAGTCACATAGGCATTGTTGCATCATAACCAACCAAAGCTTTTGCATAGCGTGAATGTCTGTGCGGCAGCGAATGCAGTTCCAAGGGACAGTGAAAACCAGGTAGACCTTTCAGTGCTGGCAGCTTTCGTCTGGGCGCAACCGCGGGACGTTTCGAATTTGGCAGCTGGGCTCTGCCAGAGTCACATAGGCATTGTTGCATCATAACTAACCAAGGCTTTTTCAGAGCGTGAATGTCTGTGCGGCAGCGAATGCAGTTCCAAGGGACAGTGAAAACCAGGTAGACCTTTCATGCTGGCAGCATTCGTGTGGGCGTAATCGCTGGACGTTTCGAATTTGGCAGCCGGGCTCTGCGACAGTCACATAAGCATTGTTGCATCATAACCAACCAAACATCTTGCAGAGGGCGAATGTCTGTGTGGCAGCGAATGCAGTTCCAAGGGACAGTGAAAACCAGGTAGAGCTTTCAGTGCTGGCAGCTTTCGTGTGGACGCAATCGCTGGACGTTTCGAATTTGGCAGCCGGTCTCTGCGACAGTCACATAGGCATTGTTGCATCATAACCAACCAAAGCTCTTGCAGAGCGCGAATGTCTGTGCGGCAGCGAATGCAGTTCCAAGGGACAGTGAAAACCAGGTAGAGCTTTCAGTGCTGGCAGCTTTCGTGTGGGCGCAATCGCTGGACGTTTTGAATTAGGCAGCCGGGCTCTGCCAGAGTCACGTAGGCATTGTTGCATCATAAACAATCAAAGCTCTTGCAGAGCGCGAATGTCTGTGCGGCAGCGAATGCAGTTCCAAGGGACAGTGAAAACCAGGTAGAGCTTTCAGTGCTGGCAGCTTTCGTGTGGGCGCAATCGCTGGACGTTTCGAATTTGGCAGCCGGGCTCTGCGACAGTCACATAGGCATTGTTGCATCATAACCAACCAAAGCTATTGCAGAGCGCGAATGTCTGTGCGGCAGCGAATGCAGTTCCAAGGGACAGTGAAAACCAGGTAGAGCTTTCAGTGCTGGCAGCTTTCGTGTGGGCGCAATCGCTGGACGTTTCGAATTTGGCAGCTGGGCTCTGCCAGAGTCACATAGGCATTGTTGCATCATAACTAACCAAGGCTTTTGCAGAGCGCGAATGTCTGTGCGGCAGCGAATGCAGTTCCAAGGGACAGTGAAAACCAGGTAGACCTTTCATGCTGGCAGCATTCGTGTGGGCGTAATCGCTGGACGTTTCGAATTTGGCAGCCAGGCTCTGCGACAGTCACATAAGCATTGTTGCATCATACCCAACCAAACATCTTGCAGAGGGCGAATGTCTGTGTGGCAGCGAATGCAGTTCCAAGGGACAGTGAAAACCAGGTAGAGCTTTCAGTGCTGGCATCTTTCGTGTGGACTCAGTCGCTGGACGTTTCGAATTTGGCAGCCGGGCTCTGCCAGAGTCACATAGGCATTGTTGCATCATAACCAACCAAAGCTTTTGCATAGCGTGAATGTCTGTGCGGCAGCGAATGCAGTTCCAAGGGACAGTGAAAACCAGGTAGAGCTTTCAGTGCTGGCAGCTTTCGTGTGGGCGCAATCGCTCGACGTTTCGAATTTGGCAGCCGGGTTCTGCGACAGTCACATAGGCATTGTTGCATCATAACCAACCAAGGCATTTGCAGAGCGCGAATGTCTGTGCGGCAGCGAATGCAGTTCCAAGGGACAGTGAAAACCAGGTAGAGCTTTCAGTGCTGGCAGCTTTCGTGTGGGCGCAATCGCTGGACGTTTCGAATTTGGCAGCCGGGCTCTGCGACACTCACATAGGCATTGTTGCATCATAACCAACCAAAGCTGTTGCAGAGCGCGAATGTCTGTGCGGCAGCGAATGCAGTTCCAAGGGACAGTGAAAACCAGGTAGAGCTTTCAGTGCTGGAAGCTTTCGTGTGGACGCAATCGCTGGACGTTTCGAATTTGGCAGCCGGGCTCTGCGACAGTCACATAGGCATTGTTGCATCATAACCAACCAAAGCTCTTGCAGAGCACGAATGTCTGTACGGCAGCGAATGCAGTTCCAAGGGACAGTGAAAACCAGGTAGAGCTTTCAGTGCTGGCAGCTTTTGTGTGGGCGCAATCTCTGGACGTTTCGAATTTGGCAGCCGGGCTCGGCCAGAGTCACATAGGCATTATTGCATCATAACCAACCAAAGCTCTTGCAGAGCGCAAATGTCTGTGCGGCAGCGAATGCAGTTCCAAGGGACAGTGAAAACCAGGCAGAGCTTTCAGTGCTGGCAGCTTTTGTGTGGGCGCAATCTCTGGACGTTTCGAATTTGGCAGCCGGGCTCGGCCAGAGTCACATAGGCATTGTTGCATCATAACCAACCAAAGCTTTTTCAGAGCGCGAATGTCTGTGCGGCAGCGAATGCAGTTCCAAGGGACAGTGAAAACCAGGTAGACCTTTCATGCTGGCAGCATTCGTGTGGGCGTAATCGCTGGACGTTTCGAATTTGGCAGCCGGGCTCTGCGACAGTCACATAAGCATTGTTGCATCATAACCAACCAAACATCTTGCAGAGGGCGAATGTCTGTGTGGCAGCGAATGCAGTTCCAAGGGACAGTGAAAACCAGGTAGAGCTTTCAGTGCTGGCAGCTTTCGTGTGGACGCAATCGCTGGACGTTTCGAATTTGGCAGCCGGTCTCTGCGACAGTCACATAGGCATTGTTGCATCATAACCAACCAAAGCTCTTGCAGAGCGCGAATGTCTGTGCGGCAGCGAATGCAGTTCCAAGGGACAGTGAAAACCAGGTAGAGCTTTCAGTGCTGGCAGCTTTCGTGTGGGCGCAATCGCTGGACGTTTTGAATTAGGCAGCCGGGCTCTGCCAGAGTCACGTAGGCATTGTTGCATCATAAACAATCAAAGCTCTTGCAGAGCGCGAATGTCTGTGCGGCAGCGAATGCAGTTCCAAGGGACAGTGAAAACCAGGTAGAGCTTTCAGTGCTGGCAGCTTTCGTGTGGGCGCAATCGCTGGACGTTTCGAATTTGGCAGCCGGGCTCTGCGACAGTCACATAGGCATTGTTGCATCATAACCAACCAAAGCTATTGCAGAGCGCGAATGTCTGTGCGGCAGCGAATGCAGTTCCAAGGGACAGTGAAAACCAGGTAGAGCTTTCAGTGCTGGCAGCTTTCGTGTGGGCGCAATCGCTGGACGTTTCGAATTTGGCAGCTGGGCTCTGCCAGAGTCACATAGGGATTGTTGCATCATAACTAACCAAGGCTTTTGCAGAGCGCGAATGTCTGTGCGGCAGCGAATGCAGTTCCAAGGGACAGTGAAAACCAGGTAGACCTTTCATGCTGGCAGCATTCGTGTGGGCGTAATCGCTGGACGTTTCGAATTTGGCAGCCAGGCTCTGCGACAGTCACATAAGCATTGTTGCATCATACCCAACCAAACATCTTGCAGAGGGCGAATGTCTGTGTGGCAGCGAATGCAGTTCCAAGGGACAGTGAAAACCAGGTAGAGCTTTCAGTGCTGGCATCTTTCGTGTGGACTCAGTCGCTGGACGTTTCGAATTTGGCAGCCGGGCTCTGCCAGAGTCACATAGGCATTGTTGCATCATAACCAACCAAAGCTTTTGCATAGCGTGAATGTCTGTGCGGCAGCGAATGCAGTTCCAAGGGACAGTGAAAACCAGGTAGAGCTTTCAGTGCTGGCAGCTTTCGTGTGGGCGCAATCGCTCGACGTTTCGAATTTGGCAGCCGGGTTCTGCGACAGTCACATAGGCATTGTTGCATCATAACCAACCAAGGCATTTGCAGAGCGCGAATGTCTGTGCGGCAGCGAATGCAGTTCCAAGGGACAGTGAAAACCAGGTAGAGCTTTCAGTGCTGGCAGCTTTCGTGTGGGCGCAATCGCTGGACGTTTCGAATTTGGCAGCCGGGCTCTGCGACAGTCACATAGGCATTGTTGCATCATAACCAACCAAAGCTGTTGCAGAGCGCGAATGTCTGTGCGGCAGCGAATGCAGTTCCAAGGGACAGTGAAAACCAGGTAGAGCTTTCAGTGCTGGAAGCTTTCGTGTGGACGCAATCGCTGGACGTTTCGAATTTGGCAGCCGGGCTCTGCGACAGTCACATAGGCATTGTTGCATCATAACCAACCAAAGCTCTTGCAGAGCATGAATGTCTGTACGGCAGCGAATGCAGTTCCAAGGGACAGTGAAAACCAGGTAGAGCTTTCAGTGCTGGCAGCTTTTGTGTGGGCGCAATCTCTGGACGTTTCGAATTTGGCAGCCGGGCTCGGCCAGAGTCACATAGGCATTATTGCATCATAATCAACCAAAGCTCTTGCAGAGCGCAAATGTCTGTGCGGCAGCGAATGCAGTTCCAAGGGACAGTGAAAACCAGGCAGAGCTTTCAGTGCTGGCAGCTTTTGTGTGGGCGCAATCTCTGGACGTTTCGAATTTGGCAGCCGGGCTCGGCCAGAGTCACATAGGCATTGTTGCATCATAACCAACCAAAGCTTTTGCATAGCGTGAATGTCTGTGCGGCAGCGAATGCAGTTCCAAGGGACAGTGAAAACCAGGTAGACCTTTCAGTGCTGGCAGCTTTCGTCTGGGCGCAACCGCGGGACGTTTCGAATTTGGCAGCTGGGCTCGGCCAGAGTCACATAGGCATTGTTGCATCATAACTAACCAAGGCTTTTTCAGAGCGCGAATGTCTGTGCGGCAGCGAATGCAGTTCCAAGGGACAGTGAAAACCAGGTAGACCTTTCATGCTGGCAGCATTCGTGTGGGCGTAATCGCTGGACGTTTCGAATTTGGCAGCCGGGCTCTGCGACAGTCACATAAGCATTGTTGCATCATAACCAACCAAACATCTTGCAGAGGGCGAATGTCTGTGTGGCAGCGAATGCAGTTCCAAGGGACAGTGAAAACCAGGTAGAGCTTTCAGTGCTGGCAGCTTTCGTGTGGACGCAATCGCTGGACGTTTCGAATTTGGCAGCCGGTCTCTGCGACAGTCACATAGGCATTGTTGCATCATAACCAACCAAAGCTCTTGCAGAGCGCGAATGTCTGTGCGGCAGCGAATGCAGTTCCAAGGGACAGTGAAAACCAGGTAGAGCTTTCAGTGCTGGCAGCTTTCGTGTGGGCGCAATCGCTGGACGTTTTGAATTAGGAAGCCGGGCTCTGCCAGAGTCACGTAGGCATTGTTGCATCATAAACAATCAAAGCTCTTGCAGAGCGCGAATGTCTGTGCGGCAGCGAATGCAGTTCCAAGGGACAGTGAAAACCAGGTAGAGCTTTCAGTGCTGGCAGCTTTCGTGTGGGCGCAATCGCTGGACGTTTCGAATTTGGCAGCCGGGCTCTGCGACAGTCACATAGGCATTGTTGCATCATAACCAACCAAAGCTATTGCAGAGCGCGAATGTCTGTGCGGCAGCGAATGCAGTTCCAAGGGACAGTGAAAACCAGGTAGAGCTTTCAGTGCTGGCAGCTTTCGTGTGGGCGCAATCGCGGGACGTTTCGAATTTGGCAGCTGGGCTCTGCCAGAGTCACGTAGGCATTGTTGCATCATAAACAACCAAAGCTTTTGCAGAGCGCGAATGTCTGTGCGGCAGCGAATGCAGTTCCAAGGGACAGTGAAAACCAGGTAGACCTTTCATGCTGGCAGCATTCGTGTGGGCGTAATCGCTGGACGTTTCGAATTTGGCAGCCAGGCTCTGCGACAGTCACATAAGCATTGTTGCATCATACCCAACCAAACATCTTGCAGAGGGCGAATGTCTGTGTGGCAGCGAATGCAGTTCCAAGGGACAGTGAAAACCAGGTAGAGCTTTCAGTGCTGGCATCTTTCGTGTGGACTCAGTCGCTGGACGTTTCGAATTTGGCAGCCGGGCTCTGCGACAGTCACATAGGCATTGTTGCATCATAACCAACCAAAGCTTTTGCATAGCGTGAATGTCTGTGCGGCAGCGAATGCAGTTGCAAGGGACAGTGAAAACCAGGTAGAGCTTTAAGTGCTGGCAGCTTTCGTGTGGGCGCAATCGCTCGACGTTTCGAATTTGGCAGCCGGGTTCTGCGACAGTCACATAGGCATTGTTGCATCATAACCAACCAAGGCATTTGCAGAGCGCGAATGTCTGTGCGGCAGCGAATGCAGTTCCAAGGGACAGTGAAAACCAGGTAGAGCTTTCAGTGCTGGCAGCTTTCGTGTGGGCGCAATCGCTGGACGTTTCGAATTTGGCAGCCGGGCTCTGCGACAGTCACATAGGCATTGTTGCATCATAACCAACCAAAGCTGTTGCAGAGCGCGAATGTCTGTGCGGCAGCGAATGCAGTTCCAAGGGACAGTGAAAACCAGGTAGAGCTTTCAGTGCTGGAAGCTTCCGTGTGGACGCAATCGCTGGACGTTTCGAATTTGGCAGCCGGTCTCTGCGACAGTCACATAGGCATTGTTGCATCATAACCAACCAAAGCTCTTGCAGAGCGCGAATGTCTGTGCGGCAGCGAATTCAGTTCCAAGGGACAGTGAAAACCAGGTAGAGCTTTCAGTGCTGGCAGCTTTCGTGTGGGCGCAATCGCTGGACGTTTTGAATTTGGCAGCCGGGCTCTGCCAGAGTCACGTAGGCATTGTTGCATCATAGACAATCAAAGCTCTTGCAGAGCGCGAATGTCTGTGCGGCAGCGAATGCAGTTCCAAGGGACAGTGAAAACCAGGTAGAGCTTTCAGTGCTGGCAGCTTTCGTGTGGGCGCAATCGCTGGACGTTTCGAATTTGGCAGCCGGGCTCTGCGACAGTCACATAGGCATTGTTGCATCATAACCAACCAAAGCTATTGCAGAGCGCGAATGTCTGTGCGGCAGCGAATGCAGTTCCAAGGGACAGTGAAAACCAGGTAGAGCTTTCAGTGCTGGCAGCTTTCGTGTGGGCGCAATCGCGGGACGTTTCGAATTTGGCAGCTGGGCTCTGCCAGAGTCACATAGGCATTGTTGCATCATAACTAACCAAGGCTTTTGCAGAGCGCGAATGTCTGTGCGGCAGCGAATGCAGTTCCAAGGGACAGTGAAAACCAGGTAGACCTTTCATGCTGGCAGCATTCGTGTGGGCGTAATCGCTGGACGTTTCGAATTTGGCAGCCAGGCTCTGCGACAGTCACATAAGCATTGTTGCATCATTCCCAACCAAACATCTTGCAGAGGGCGAATGTCTGTGTGGCAGCGAATGCAGTTCCAAGGGACAGTGAAAACCAGGTAGAGCTTTCAGTGCTGGCATCTTTCGTGTGGACTCAGTCGCTGGACGTTTCGAATTTGGCAGCCGGGCTCTGCGACAGTCACATAGGCATTGTTGCATCATAACCAACCAAAGCTTTTGCATAGCGTGAATGTCTGTGCGGCAGCGAATGCAGTTCCAAGGGACAGTGAAAACCAGGTAGAGCTTTCAGTGCTGGCAGCTTTCGTGTGGGCGCAATCGCTCGACGTTTCGAATTTGGCAGCCGGGTTCTGCTACAGTCACATAGGCATTGTTGCATCATAACCAACCAAGGCATTTGCAGAGCGCGAATGTCTGTGCGGCAGCGAATGCAGTTCCAAGGGACAGTGAAAACCAGGTAGAGCTTTCAGTGCTGGCAGCTTTCGTGTGGGCGCAATCGCTGGACGTTTCGAATTTGGCAGCCGGGCTCTGCGACAGTCACATAGGCATTGTTGCATCATAACCAACCAAAGCTGTTGCAGAGCGCGAATGTCTGTGCGGCAGCGAATGCAGTTCCAAGGGACAGTGAAAACCAGGTAGAGCTTTCAGTGCTGGAAGCTTCCGTGTGGACGCAATCGCTGGACGTTTCGAATTTGGCAGCCGGGCTCTGCGACAGTCACATAGGCATCGTTGCATCATAACCAACCAAAGCTCTTGCAGAGCACGAATGTCTGTACGGCAGCGAATGCAGTTCCAAGGGACAGTGAAAACCAGGTAGAGCTTTCAGTGCTGGCAGCTTTTGTGTGGGCGCAATCTCTGGACGTTTCGAATTTGGCAGCTGGGCTCGGCCAGAGTCACATAGGCATTGTTGCATCATAACCAACCAAAGGTGTTGCAGAGGGCAAATGTCTGTGCGGCAGCGAATGCAGTTCCAAGGGACAGTGAAAACCAGGCAGAGCTTTCAGTGCTGGCAGCTTTTGTGTGGGCGCAATCTCTGGACGTTTCGAATTTGGCAGCCGGGCTCGGCCAGAGTCACATAGGCATTGTTGCATCATAACCAACCAAAGGTCTTGCAGAGCGCAAATGTCTGTGCGGCAGCGAATGCAGTTCCAAGGGACAGTGAAAACGAGGTAGACCTTTCAGTGCTGGCAGCTTTCGTCTGGGCGCAATCGCGGGACGTTTCGAATTTGGCAGCTGGGCTCGGCCAGAGTCACATAGGCATTGTTGCATCATAACTAACCAAGGCTTTTTCAGAGCGCGAATGTCTGTGCGGCAGCGAATGCAGTTCCAAGGAACAGTGAAAACCAGGTAGACCTTTCATGCTGGCAGCATTCGTGTGGGCGTAATCGCTGGACGTTTCGAATTTGGCAGCCGGGCTCTGCGACAGTCACATAAGCATTGTTGCATCATAACCAACCAAACATCTTGCAGAGGGCGAATGTCTGTGTGGCAGCGAATGCAGTTCCAAGGGACAGTGAAAACCAGGTAGAGCTTTCAGTGCTGGCAGCTTTCGTGTGGACGCAATCGCTGGACGTTTCGAATTTGGCAGCCGGTCTCTGCGACAGTCACATAGGCATTGTTGCATCATAACCAACCAAAGCTCTTGCAGAGCGCGAATGTCTGTGCGGCAGCGAATGCAGTTCCAAGGGACAGTGAAAACCAGGTAGAGCTTTCAGTGCTGGCAGCTTTCGTGTGGGCGCAATCGCTGGACGTTTTGAATTTGGCAGCCGGGCTCTGCCAGAGTCACGTAGGCATTGTTGCATCATAAACAATCAAAGCTCTTGCAGAGCGCGAATGTCTGTGCGGCAGCGAATGCAGTTCCAAGGGACAGTGAAAACCAGGTAGACCTTTCATGCTGGCAGCATTCGTGTGGGCGTAATCGCTGGACGTTTCGAATTTGGCAGCCAGGCTCTGCGACAGTCACATAAGCATTGTTGCATCATACCCAACCAAACATCTTGCAGAGGGCGAATGTCTGTGCGGCAGCGAATGCAGTTCCAAGGGACAGTGAAAACCAGGTAGAGCTTTCAGTGCTGGCATCTTTCGTGTGGACTCAGTCGCTGGACGTTTCGAATTTGGCAGCCGGGCTCTGCGACAGTCACATAGGCATTGTTGCATCATAACCAACAAAAGCTTTTGCATAGCGTGAATGTCTGTGCGGCAGCGAATGCAGTTCCAAGGGACAGTGAAAACCAGGTAGAGCTTTCAGTGCTGGCAGCTTTCGTGTGGGCGCAATCGCTCGACGTTTCGAATTTGGCAGCCGGGTTCTGCGACAGTCACATAGGCATTGTTGCATCATAACCAACCAAGGCATTTGCAGAGCGCGAATGTCTGTGCGGCAGCGAATGCAGTTCCAAGGGACAGTGAAAACCAGGTAGAGCTTTCAGTGCTGGCAGCTTTCGTGTGGGCGCAATCGCTGGACGTTTCGAATTTGGCAGCCGGGCTCTGCGACAGTCACATAGGCATTGTTGCATCATAACCCACCAAAGCTGTTGCAGAGCGCGAATGTCTGTGCGGCAGCGAATGCAGTTCCAAGGGACAGTGAAAACCAGGTAGAGCTTTCAGTGCTGGCAGCTTTCGTGTGGGCGCAATCGCGGGACGTTTCGAATTTGGCAGCTGGGCTCTGCCAGAGTCACGTAGGCATTGTTGCATCATAACTAACCAAGGCTTTTGCAGAGCGCGAATGTCTTTGCGGCAGCGAATGCAGTTCCAAGGGACAGTGAAAACCAGGTAGACCTTTCATGCTGGCAGCATTCGTGTGGGCGTAATCGGTGGACGTTTCGAATTTGACAGCCGGGCTCTGCGACAGTCACATAGGCATTGTTGCATCATAAACAATCAAAGCTCTTGCAGAGCGCGAATGTCTGTGCGGCAGCGAATGCAGTTCCAAGGGACAGTGAAAACCAGGTAGAGCTTTCAGTGCTGGCAGCTTTCGTGTGGGCGCAATCGCTGGACGTTTCGAATTTGGCAGCCGGGCTCTTCGACAGTCACATAGGCATTGTTGCATCATAACCAACCAAGGCATTTGCAGAGCGCGAATGTCTGTGCGGCAGCGAATGCAGTTCCAAGGGACAGTGAAAACCAGGTAGAGCTTTCAGTGCTGGCAGCTTTCGTGTGGGCGCTATCGCTGGACGTTTCGAATTTGGCAGCCGGGCTCTGCCAGAGTCACATAGGCATTGTTGCATCATAGCCAACCAAGGCATTTGCAGAGTGCGAATGTCTGTGCGGCAGCGAATGCAGTTCCAAGGGACAGTGAAAACCAGGTAGAGCTTGCAGTGCTGGCACCTTTCGTGTGGGCGCTATCGCTGGACGTTTCGAATTTGGCAGCCGGACTCTGCCAGAGTCACATAGGAATTGTTGCATCATAACTAACCAAGGCTTTTGCAGAGAGCGAATGTCTGTGCGGCAGCGAATGCAGTTCCAAGGGACAGTGAAAACCAGGTAGACCTCTCAGTACTGGCAGCTTTCGTCTGGGCGCAATCGCGGGACGTTTCGAATTTGGCAGCTGGGCTCTGCCAGAGTCACGTAGGCATTGTTGCATCATAAACAACCAAGGCTTTTGCAGAGCGTGAATGTCTGTGCGGCAGCGAATGCAGTTCCAAGGGACAGTGAAAACCAGGTAGAGCTTTCAGTGCTGGCAGCTTTCGTGTGGACGCAATCGCTGGACGTTTCGAATTTGGCAGCCGGTCTCTGCGACAGTCACATAGGCATTGTTGCATCATAACCAACCAAAGCTCTTGCAGAGCGCGAATGTCTGTGCGGCAGCGAATGCAGTTCCAAGGGACAGTGAAAACCAGGTAGAGCTTTCAGTGCTGGCAGCTTTCGTGTGGGCGCAATCGCTGGACGTTTTGAATTTGGCAGCCGGGCTCTGCCAGAGTCACGTAGGCATTGTTGCATCATAAACAATCAAAGCTCTTGCAGAGCGCGAATGTCTGTGCGGCAGCGAATGCAGTTCCAAGGGACAGTGAAAACCAGGTAGAGCTTTCAGTGCTGGCAGCTTTCGTGTGGGCGCAATCGCTGGACGTTTCGAATTTGGCAGCCGGGCTCTGCGACAGTCACATAGGCATTGTTGCATCATAACCAACCAAAGCTATTGCAGAGCGCGAATGTCTGTGCGGCAGCGAATGCAGTTCCAAGGGACAGTGAAAACCTTGTAGACCTTTCATGCTGGCAGCATTCTTGTGGGCGTAATCGCTGGACGTTTCGAATTTGGCAGCCAGGCTCTGCGACAGTCACATAAGCATTGTTGCATCATAACCAACCAAACATCTTGCAGAGGGCGAATGTCTGTGTGGCAGCGAATGCAGTTCCAAGGGACAGTGAAAACCAGGTAGAGCTTTCAGTGCTGGCATCTTTCGTGTGGACTCAGTCGCTGGACGTTTCGAATTTGGCAGCCGGGCTCTGCGACAGTCACATAGGCATTGTTGCATCATAACCAACCAAAGCTCTTGCAGAGCACGAATGTCTGTACGGCAGCGAATGCAGTTCCAAGGGACAGTGAAAACCAGGTAGAGCTTTCAGTGCTGGCAGCTTTTGTGTGGGCGCAATCTCTGGACGTTTCGAATTTGGCAGCCGGGCTCGGCCAGAGTCACATAGGCATTGTTGCATCATAACCAACCAAAGGTCTTGCAGAGCGCAAATGTCTGTGCGGCAGCGAATGCAGTTCCAAGGGACAGTGAAAACCAGGCAGAGCTTTCAGTGCTGGCAGCTTTTGTGTGGGCGCAATCTCTGGACGTTTCGAATTTGGCAGCCGGGCTCGGCCAGAGTCACATAGGCATTGTTGCATCATAACCAACCAAAGCTTTTGCATAGCGTGAATGTCTGTGCGGCAGCGAATGCAGTTCCAAGGGACAGTGAAAACCATGTAGACCTTTCAGTGCTGGCAGCTTTCGTCTGGGCGCAATCGCGGGACGTTTCGAATTTGGCAGCTGGGCTCGGCCAGAGTCACATAGGCATTGTTGCATCATAACTAACCAAGGCTTTTTCAGACCGCGAATGTCTGTGCGGCAGCGAATGCAGTTCCAAGGGACAGTGAAAACCAGGTAGACCTTTCATGCTGGCAGCATTCGTGTGGGCGTAATCGCTGGACGTTTCGAATTTGGCAGCCGGGCTCTGCGACAGTCACATAAGCATTGTTGCATCATAACCAACCAAACATCTTGCAGAGGGCGAATGTCTGTGTGGCAGCGAATGCAGTTCCAAGGGACAGTGAAAACCAGGTAGAGCTTTCAGTGCTGGCAGCTTTCGTGCGGACGCAATCGCTGGACGTTTCGAATTTGGCAGCCGGTCTCTGCGACAGTCACATAGGCATTGTTGCATCATAACCAACCAAAGCTCTTGCAGAGCGCGAATGTCTGTGCTGCAGCGAATGCAGTTCCAAGGGACAGTGAAAACCAGGTAGAGCTTTCAGTGCTGGCAGCTTTCGTGTGGGCGCAATCGCTGGACGTTTTGAATTTGGCAGCCGGGCTCTGCCAGAGTCACGTAGGCATTGTTGCATCATAAACAATCAAAGCTCTTGCAGAGCGTGAATGTCTGTGCGGCAGCGAATGCAGTTCCAAGGGACAGTGAAAACCAGGTAGAGCTTTCAGTGCTAGCAGCTTTCGTGTGGGCGCAATCGCTGGACGTTTCGAATTTGGCAGCCGGGCTCTGCGACAGTCACATAGGCATTGTTGCATCATAACCAACCAAAGCTATTGCAGAGCGCGAATGTCTGTGCGGCAGCGAATGCAGTTCCAAGGGACAGTGAAAACCAGGTAGAGCTTTCAGTGCTGGCAGCTTTCGTGTGGGCGCAATCGCGGGACGTTTCGAATTTGGCAGCTGGGCTCTGCCAGAGTCACATAGGCATTGTTGCATCATAACTAACCAAGGCTTTTGCAGAGCGCGAATGTCTGTGCGGCAGCGAATGCAGTTCCAAGGGACAGTGAAAACCAGGTAGACCTTTCATGCTGGCAGCATTCGTGTGGGCGTAATCGCTGGACGTTTCGAATTTGGCAGCCGGGCTCTGCGACAGTCACATAAGCATTGTTGCATCATACCCAACCAAACATCTTGCAGAGGGCGAATGTCTGTGTGGCAGCGAATGCAGTTCCAAGGGACAGTGAAAACCAGGTAGAGCTTTCAGTGCTGGCATCTTTCGTGTGGACTCAGTCGCTGGACGTTTCGAATTTGGCAGCCGGGCTCTGCGACAGTCACATAGGAATTGTTGCATCATAACCAACCAAAGCTTTTGCATAGCGTGAATGTCTGTGCGGCAGCGAATGCAGTTCCAAGGGACAGTGAAAACCAGGTAGAGCTTTCAGTGCTGGCAGCTTTCGTGTGGGCGCAATCGCTGGACGTTTCGAATTTGGCAGCCGGGCTCTGCGACAGTCACATAGGCATTGTTGCATCATAACCAACCAAAGCTGTTGCAGAGCGCGAATGTCTGTGCGGCAGCGAATGCAGTTCCAAGGGACAGTGAAAACCAGGTAGAGCTTTCAGTGCTGGAAGCTTTCGTGTGGACGCAATCGCTGGACGTTTCGAATTTGGCAGCCGGGCTCTGCGACAGTCACATAGGCATTGTTGCATCATAACCAACCAAAGCTCTTGCAGAGCACGAATGTCTGTACGGCAGCGAATGCAGTTCCAAGGGACAGTGAAAACCAGGTAGAGCTTTCAGTGCTGGCAGCTTTCGTCTGGGCGCAACCGCGGGACGTTTCGAATTTGGCAGCCGGGCTCGGCCAGAGTCACATAGGCATTGTTGCATCATAACCAACCAAAGCTGTTGCAGAGCACGAATGTCTGTGCGGCAGCGAATGCAGTTCCAAGGGACAGTGAAAACCAGGTAGAGCTTTCAGTGCTGGCAGCTTTCGTGTGGGCGCAATCGCTGGACGTTTCGAATTTGGCAGCCGGGCTCTTCGACAGTCACATAGGCATTGTTGCATCATAACCAACCAAGGCATTTGCAGAGCGCGAATGTCTGTGCGGCAGCGAATGCAGTTCCAAGGGACAGTGAAAACCAGGTAGACCTTTCATGCTGGCAGCATTCGTGTGGGCGTAATCGGTGGACGTTTCGAATTTGACAGCCGGGCTCTGCGACAGTCACATAGGCATTGTTGCATCATAACCAACCAAAGCTGTTGCAGAGCACGAATGTCTGTGCGGCAGCGAATGCAGTTCCAAGGGACAGTGAAAACCAGGTAGAGCTTTCAGTGCTGGCAGCTTTCGTGTGGGCGCAATCGCTGGACGTTTCGAATTTGGCAGCCGGGCTCTTCGACAGTCACATAGGCATTGTTGCATCATAACCAACCAAGGCATTTGCAGAGCGCGAATGTCTGTGCGGCAGCGAATGCAGTTCCAAGGGACAGTGAAAACCAGGTAGAGCTTTCAGTGCTGGCAGCTTTCGTGTGGGCGCTATCGCTGGACGTTTCGAATTTGGCAGCCGGGCTCTGCCAGAGTCACATAGGCATTGTTGCATCATAGCCAACCAAGGCATTTGCAGAGTGCGAATGTCTGTGCGGCAGCGAATGCAGTTCCAAGGGACAGTGAAAACCAGGTAGAGCTTGCAGTGCTGGCACCTTTCGTGTGGGCGCTATCGCTGGACGTTTCGAATTTGGCAGCCGGACTCTGCCAGAGTCACATAGGAATTGTTGCATCATAACTAACCAAGGCTTTTGCAGAGAGCGAATGTCTGTGCGGCAGCGAATGCAGTTCCAAGGGACAGTGAAAACCAGGTAGACCTCTCAGTACTGGCAGCTTTCGTCTGGGCGCAATCGCGGGACGTTTCGAATTTGGCAGCTGGGCTCTGCCAGAGTCACGTAGGCATTGTTGCATCATAAACAACCAAGGCTTTTGCAGAGCGTGAATGTCTGTGCGGCAGCGAATGCAGTTCCAAGGGACAGTGAAAACCAGGTAGAGCTTTCAGTGCTGGCAGCTTTCGTGTGGACGCAATCGCTGGACGTTTCGAATTTGGCAGCCGGTCTCTGCGACAGTCACATAGGCATTGTTGCATCATAACCAACCAAAGCTCTTGCAGAGCGCGAATGTCTGTGCGGCAGCGAATGCAGTTCCAAGGGACAGTGAAAACCAGGTAGAGCTTTCAGTGCTGGCACCTTTCGTGTGGGCGCAATCGCTGGACGTTTTGAATTTGGCAGCCGGGCTCTGCCAGAGTCACGTAGGCATTGTTGCATCATAAACAATCAAAGCTCTTGCAGAGCGCGAATGTCTGTGCGGCAGCGAATGCAGTTCCAAGGGACAGTGAAAACCAGGTAGAGCTTTCAGTGCTGGCAGCTTTCGTGTGGGCGCAATCGCTGGACGTTTCGAATTTGGCAGCCGGGCTCTGCGACAGTCACATAGGCATTGTTGCATCATAACCAACCAAAGCTATTGCAGAGCGCGAATGTCTGTGCGGCAGCGAATGCAGTTCCAAGGGACAGTGAAAACCTTGTAGACCTTTCATGCTGGCAGCATTCTTGTGGGCGTAATCGCTGGACGTTTCGAATTTGGCAGCCAGGCTCTGCGACAGTCACATAAGCATTGTTGCATCATAACCAACCAAACATCTTGCAGAGGGCGAATGTCTGTGTGGCAGCGAATGCAGTTCCAAGGGACAGTGAAAACCAGGTAGAGCTTTCAGTGCTGGCATCTTTCGTGTGGACTCAGTCGCTGGACGTTTCGAATTTGGCAGCCGGGCTCTGCGACAGTCACATAGGCATTGTTGCATCATAACCAACCAAAGCTCTTGCAGAGCACGAATGTCTGTACGGCAGCGAATGCAGTTCCAAGGGACAGTGAAAACCAGGTAGAGCTTTCAGTGCTGGCAGCTTTTGTGTGGGCGAAATCTCTGGACGTTTCGAATTTGGCAGCCGGGCTCGGCCAGAGTCACATAGGCATTGTTGCATCATAACCAACCAAAGGTCTTGCAGAGCGCAAATGTCTGTGCGGCAGCGAATGCAGTTCCAAGGGACAGTGAAAACCAGGCAGAGCTTTCAGTGCTGGCAGCTTTTGTGTGGGCGCAATCTCTGGACGTTTCGAATTTGGCAGCCGGGCTCGGCCAGAGTCACATAGGCATTGTTGCATCATAACCAACCAAAGCTTTTGCATAGCGTGAATGTCTGTGCGGCAGCGAATGCAGTTCCAAGGGACAGTGAAAACCATGTAGACCTTTCAGTGCTGGCAGCTTTCGTCTGGGCGCAATCGCGGGACGTTTCGAATTTGGCAGCTGGGCTCGGCCAGAGTCACATAGGCATTGTTGCATCATAACTAACCAAGGCTTTTTCAGACCGCGAATGTCTGTGCGGCAGCGAATGCAGTTCCAAGGGACAGTGAAAACCAGGTAGACCTTTCATGCTGGCAGCATTCGTGTGGGCGTAATCGCTGGACGTTTCGAATTTGGCAGCCGGGCTCTGCGACAGTCACATAAGCATTGTTGCATCATAACCAACCAAACATCTTGCAGAGGGCGAATGTCTGTGTGGCAGCGAATGCAGTTCCAAGGGACAGTGAAAACCAGGTAGAGCTTTCAGTGCTGGCAGCTTTCGTGCGGACGCAATCGCTGGACGTTTCGAATTTGGCAGCCGGTCTCTGCGACAGTCACATAGGCATTGTTGCATCATAACCAACCAAAGCTCTTGCAGAGCGCGAATGTCTGTGCTGCAGCGAATGCAGTTCCAAGGGACAGTGAAAACCAGGTAGAGCTTTCAGTGCTGGCAGCTTTCGTGTGGGCGCAATCGCTGGACGTTTTGAATTTGGCAGCCGGGCTCTGCCAGAGTCACGTAGGCATTGTTGCATCATAAACAATCAAAGCTCTTGCAGAGCGCGAATGTCTGTGCGGCAGCGAATGCAGTTCCAAGGGACAGTGAAAACCAGGTAGAGCTTTCAGTGCTAGCAGCTTTCGTGTGGGCGCAATCGCTGGACGTTTCGAATTTGGCAGCCGGGCTCTGCGACAGTCACATAGGCATTGTTGCATCATAACCAACCAAAGCTATTGCAGAGCGCGAATGTCTGTGCGGCAGCGAATGCAGTTCCAAGGGACAGTGAAAACCAGGTAGAGCTTTCAGTGCTGGCAGCTTTCGTGTGGGCGCAATCGCGGGACGTTTCGAATTTGGCAGCTGGGCTCTGCCAGAGTCACATAGGCATTGTTGCATCATAACTAACCAAGGCTTTTGCAGAGCGCGAATGTCTGTGCGGCAGCGAATGCAGTTCCAAGGGACAGTGAAAACCAGGTAGACCTTTCATGCTGGCAGCATTCGTGTGGGCGTAATCGCTGGACGTTTCGAATTTGGCAGCCGGGCTCTGCGACAGTCACATAAGCATTGTTGCATCATACCCAACCAAACATCTTGCAGAGGGCGAATGTCTGTGTGGCAGCGAATGCAGTTCCAAGGGACAGTGAAAACCAGGTAGAGCTTTCAGTGCTGGCATCTTTCGTGTGGACTCAGTCGCTGGACGTTTCGAATTTGGCAGCCGGGCTCTGCGACAGTCACATAGGAATTGTTGCATCATAACCAACCAAAGCTTTTGCATAGCGTGAATGTCTGTGCGGCAGCGAATGCAGTTCCAAGGGACAGTGAAAACCAGGTAGAGCTTTCAGTGCTGGCAGCTTTCGTGTGGGCGCAATCGCTCGACGTTTCGAATTTGGCAGCCGGGTTCTGCGACAGTCACATAGGCATTGTTGCATCATAACCAACCAAGGCATTTGCAGAGCGCGAATGTCTGTGCGGCAGCGAATGCAGTTCCAAGGGACAGTGAAAACCAGGTAGAGCTTTCAGTGCTGGCAGCTTTCGTGTGGGCGCAATCGCTGGACGTTTCGAATTTGGCAGCCGGGCTCTGCGACAGTCACATAGGCATTGTTGCATCATAACCAACCAAAGCTGTTGCAGAGCGCGAATGTCTGTGCGGCAGCGAATGCAGTTCCAAGGGACAGTGAAAACCAGGTAGAGCTTTCAGTGCTGGAAGCTTTCGTGTGGACGCAATCGCTGGACGTTTCGAATTTGGCAGCCGGGCTCTGCGACAGTCACATAGGCATTGTTGCATCATAACCAACCAAAGCTCTTGCAGAGCACGAATGTCTGTACGGCAGCGAATGCAGTTCCAAGGGACAGTGAAAACCAGGTAGAGCTTTCAGTGCTGGCAGCTTTTGTGTGGGCGCAATCTCTGGACGTTTCAAATTTGGCAGCCGGGCTCGGCCAGAGTCACATAGGCATTGTTGCATCATAACCAACCAAAGCTTTTGCATAGCGTGAATGTCTGTGCGGCAGCGAATTCAGTTCCAAGGGACAGTGAAAACCAGGTAGACCTTTCAGTGCTGGCAGCTTTCGTCTGGGCGCAACCGCGGGACGTTTCGAATTTGGCAGCTGGGCTCTGCCAGAGTCACATAGGCATTGTTGCATCATAACTAACCAAGGCTTTTGCAGAGCGCGAATGTCTGTGCGGCAGCGAATGCAGTTCCAAGGGACAGTGAAAACCAGGTAGACCTTTCATGCTGGCAGCATTCGTGTGGGCGTAATCGCTGGACGTTTCGAATTTGGCAGCCAGGCTCTGCGACAGTCACATAAGCATTGTTGCATCATACCCAACCAAACATCTTGCAGAGGGCGAATGTCTGTGTGGCAGCGAATGCAGTTCCAAGGGACAGTGAAAACCAGGTAGAGCTTTCAGTGCTGGCATCTTTCGTGTGGACTCAGTCGCTGGACGTTTCGAATTTGGCAGCCGGGCTCTGCGACAGTCACATAGGCATTGTTGCATCATACCCAACCAAAGCTTTTGCATAGCGTGAATGTCTGTGCGGCAGCGAATGCAGTTCCAAGGGACAGTGAAAACCAGGTAGAGCTTTCAGTGCTGGCAGCTTTCGTGTGGGCGCAATCGCTCGATGTTTCGAATTTGGCAGCCGGGTTCTGCGACAGTCACATAGGCATTGTTGCATCATAACCAACCAAAGCTGTTGCAGAGCGCGAATGTCTGTGAGGCAGCGAATGCAGTTCCAAGGGACAGTGAAAACCAGGTAGAGCTTTCAGTGCTGGAAGCTTCCGTGTGGACGCAATCGCTGGACGTTTCGAATTTGGCAGCCGGGCTCTGCGACAGTCACATAGGCATTGTTGCATCATAACCAACCAAAGCTCTTGCAGAGCACGAATGTCTGTACGGCAGCGAATGCAGTTCCAAGGGACAGTGAAAACCAGGTAGAGCTTTCAGTGCTGGCAGCTTTTGTGTGGGCGCAATCTCTGGACGTTTCGAATTTGGCAGCCGGGCTCGGCCAGAGTCACATAGGCATTGTTGCATCATAACCAACCAAAGCTCTTGCAGAGCGCAAATGTCTGTGCGGCAGCGAATGCAGTTCCAAGGGACAGTGAAAACCAGGCAGAGCTTTCAGTGCTGGCAGCTTTCGTGTGGGCGCAATCTCTGGACGTTTCGAATTTGGCAGCCGGGCTCGGCCAGAGTCACATAGGCATTGTTGCATCATAACCAACCAAAGCTTTTGCATAGCGTGAATGTCTGTGCGGCAGCGAATGCAGTTCCAAGGGACAGTGAAAACCAGGTAGACCTTTCAGTGCTGGCAGCTTTCGTCTGGGCGCAACCGCGGGACGTTTCGAATTTGGCAGCTGGGCTCTGCCAGAGTCACATAGGCATTGTTGCATCATAACTAACCAAGGCTTTTTCAGAGCGTGAATGTCTGTGCGGCAGCGAATGCAGTTCCAAGGGACAGTGAAAACCAGGTAGACCTTTCATGCTGGCAGCATTCGTGTGGGCGTAATCGCTGGACGTTTCGAATTTGGCAGCCGGGCTCTGCGACAGTCACATAAGCATTGTTGCATCATAACCAACCAAACATCTTGCAGAGGGCGAATGTCTGTGTGGCAGCGAATGCAGTTCCAAGGGACAGTGAAAACCAGGTAGAGCTTTCAGTGCTGGCAGCTTTCGTGTGGACGCAATCGCTGGACGTTTCGAATTTGGCAGCCGGTCTCTGCGACAGTCACATAGGCATTGTTGCATCATAACCAACCAAAGCTCTTGCAGAGCGCGAATGTCTGTGCGGCAGCGAATGCAGTTCCAAGGGACAGTGAAAACCAGGTAGAGCTTTCAGTGCTGGCAGCTTTCGTGTGGGCGCAATCGCTGGACGTTTTGAATTAGGCAGCCGGGCTCTGCCAGAGTCACGTAGGCATTGTTGCATCATAAACAATCAAAGCTCTTGCAGAGCGCGAATGTCTGTGCGGCAGCGAATGCAGTTCCAAGGGACAGTGAAAACCAGGTAGAGCTTTCAGTGCTGGCAGCTTTCGTGTGGGCGCAATCGCTGGACGTTTCGAATTTGGCAGCCGGTCTCTGCGACAGTCACATAGGCATTGTTGCATCATAACCAACCAAAGCTATTGCAGAGCACGAATGTCTGTGCGGCAGCGAATGCAGTTCCAAGGGACAGTGAAAACCAGGTAGAGCTTTCAGTGCTGGCAGCTTTCGTGTGGGCGCAATCGCTGGACGTTTCGAATTTGGCAGCTGGGCTCTGCCAGAGTCACATAGGCATTGTTGCATCATAACTAACCAAGGCTTTTGCAGAGCGCGAATGTCTGTGCGGCAGCGAATGCAGTTCCAAGGGACAGTGAAAACCAGGTAGACCTTTCATGCTGGCAGCATTCGTGTGGGCGTAATCGCTGGACGTTTCGAATTTGGCAGCCAGGCTCTGCGACAGTCACATAAGCATTGTTGCATCATACCCAACCAAACATCTTGCAGAGGGCGAATGTCTGTGTGGCAGCGAATGCAGTTCAAGGGACAGTGAAAACGAGGTAGACCTTTCAGTGCTGGCATCTTTCGTGTGGACTCAGTCGCTGGACGTTTCGAATTTGGCAGCCGGGCTCTGCCAGAGTCACATAGGCATTGTTGCATCATAACCAACCAAAGCTTTTGCATAGCGTGAATGTCTGTGCGGCAGCGAATGCAGTTCCAAGGGACAGTGAAAACCAGGTAGAGCTTTCAGTGCTGGCAGCTTTCGTGTGGGCGCAATCGCTCGACGTTTCGAATTTGGCAGCCGGGTTCTGCGACAGTCACATAGGCATTGTTGCATCATAACCAACCAAGGCATTTGCAGAGCGCGAATGTCTGTGCGGCAGCGAATGCAGTTCCAAGGGACAGTGAAAACCAGGTAGAGCTTTCAGTGCTGGCAGCTTTCGTGTGGGCGCAATCGCTGGACGTTTCGAATTTGGCAGCCGGGCTCTGCGACACTCACATAGGCATTGTTGCATCATAACCAACCAAAGCTGTTGCAGAGCGCGAATGTCTGTGCGGCAGCGAATGCAGTTCCAAGGGACAGTGAAAACCAGGTAGAGCTTTCAGTGCTGGAAGCTTTCGTGTGGACGCAATCGCTGGACGTTTCGAATTTGGCAGCCGGGCTCTGCGACAGTCACATAGGCATTGTTGCATCATAACCAACCAAAGCTCTTGCAGAGCACGAATGTCTGTACGGCAGCGAATGCAGTTCCAAGGGACAGTGAAAACCAGGTAGAGCTTTCAGTGCTGGCAGCTTTTGTGTGGGCGCAATCTCTGGACGTTTCGAATTTGGCAGCCGGGCTCGGCCAGAGTCACATAGGCATTATTGCATCATAACCAACCAAAGCTCTTGCAGAGCGCAAATGTCTGTGCGGCAGCGAATGCAGTTCCAAGGGACAGTGAAAACCAGGCAGAGCTTTCAGTGCTGGCAGCTTTTGTGTGGGCGCAATCTCTGGACGTTTCGAATTTGGCAGCCGGGCTCGGCCAGAGTCACATAGGCATTGTTGCATCATAACCAACCAAAGCTTTTGCATAGCGTGAATGTCTGTGCGGCAGCGAATGCAGTTCCAAGGGACAGTGAAAACGAGGTAGACCTTTCAGTGCTGGCAGCTTTCGTCTGGGCGCAACCGCGGGACGTTTCGAATTTGGCAGCTGGGCTCGGCCAGAGTCACATAGGCATTGTTGCATCATAACTAACCAAGGCTTTTTCAGAGCGCGAATGTCTGTGCGGCAGCGAATGCAGTTCCAAGGGACAGTGAAAACCAGGTAGACCTTTCATGCTGGCAGCATTCGTGTGGGCGTAATCGCTGGACGTTTCGAATTTGGCAGCCGGGCTCTGCGACAGTCACATAAGCATTGTTGCATCATAACCAACCAAACATCTTGCAGAGGGCGAATGTCTGTGTGGCAGCGAATGCAGTTCCAAGGGACAGTGAAAACCAGGTAGAGCTTTCAGTGCTGGCAGCTTTCGTGTGGACGCAATCGCTGGACGTTTCGAATTTGGCAGCCGGTCTCTGCGACAGTCACATAGGCATTGTTGCATCATAACCAACCAAAGCTCTTGCAGAGCGCGAATGTCTGTGTGGCAGCGAATGCAGTTCCAAGGGACAGTGAAAACCAGGTAGAGCTTTCAGTGCTGGCAGCTTTCGTGTGGGCGCAATCGCTGGACGTTTTGAATTAGGAAGCCGGGCTCTGCCAGAGTCACGTAGGCATTGTTGCATCATAAACAATCAAAGCTCTTGCAGAGCGCGAATGTCTGTGCGGCAGCGAATGCAGTTCCAAGGGACAGTGAAAACCAGGTAGAGCTTTCAGTGCTGGCAGCTTTCGTGTGGGCGCAATCGCTGGACGTTTCGAATTTGGCAGCCGGGCTCTGCGACAGTCACATAGGCATTGTTGCATCATAACCAACCAAAGCTATTGCAGAGCGCGAATGTCTGTGCGGCAGCGAATGCAGTTCCAAGGGACAGTGAAAACCAGGTAGAGCTTTCAGTGCTGGCAGCTTTCGTGTGGGCGCAATCGCGGGACGTTTCGAATTTGGCAGCTGGGCTCTGCCAGAGTCACGTAGGCATTGTTGCATCATAAACAACCAAAGCTTTTGCAGAGCGCGAATGTCTGTGCGGCAGCGAATGCAGTTCCAAGGGACAGTGAAAACCAGGTAGACCTTTCATGCTGGCAGCATTCGTGTGGGCGTAATCGCTGGACGTTTCGAATTTGGCAGCCAGGCTCTGCGACAGTCACATAAGCATTGTTGCATCATACCCAACCAAACATCTTGCAGAGGGCGAATGTCTGTGTGGCAGCGAATGCAGTTCCAAGGGACAGTGAAAACCAGGTAGAGCTTTCAGTGCTGGCATCTTTCGTGTGGACTCAGTCGCTGGACGTTTCGAATTTGGCAGCCGGGCTCTGCGACAGTCACATAGGCATTGTTGCATCATAACCAACCAAAGCTTTTGCATAGCGTGAATGTCTGTGCGGCAGCGAATGCAGTTGCAAGGGACAGTGAAAACCAGGTAGAGCTTTAAGTGCTGGCAGCTTTCGTGTGGGCGCAATCGCTCGACGTTTCGAATTTGGCAGCCGGGTTCTGCGACAGTCACATAGGCATTGTTGCATCATAACCAACCAAGGCATTTGCAGAGCGCGAATGTCTGTGCGGCAGCGAATGCAGTTCCAAGGGACAGTGAAAACCAGGTAGAGCTTTCAGTGCTGGCAGCTTTCGTGTGGGCGCAATCGCTGGACGTTTCGAATTTGGCAGCCGGGCTCTGCGACAGTCACATAGGCATTGTTGCATCATAACCAACCAAAGCTGTTGCAGAGCGCGAATGTCTGTGCGGCAGCGAATGCAGTTCCAAGGGACAGTGAAAACCAGGTAGAGCTTTCAGTGCTGGAAGCTTCCGTGTGGACGCAATCGCTGGACGTTTCGAATTTGGCAGCCGGTCTCTGCGACAGTCACATAGGCATTGTTGCATCATAACCAACCAAAGCTCTTGCAGAGCGCGAATGTCTGTGCGGCAGCGAATTCAGTTCCAAGGGACAGTGAAAACCAGGTAGAGCTTCCAGTGCTGGCAGCTTTCGTGTGGGCGCAATCGCTGGACGTTTTGAATTTGGCAGCCGGGCTCTGCCAGAGTCACGTAGGCATTGTTGCATCATAGACAATCAAAGCTCTTGCAGAGCGCGAATGTCTGTGCGGCAGCGAATGCAGTTCCAAGGGACAGTGAAAACCAGGTAGAGCTTTCAGTGCTGGCAGCTTTCGTGTGGGCGCAATCGCTGGACGTTTCGAATTTGGCAGCCGGGCTCTGCGACAGTCACATAGGCATTGTTGCATCATAACCAACCAAAGCTATTGCAGAGCGCGAATGTCTGTGCGGCAGCGAATGCAGTTCCAAGGGACAGTGAAAACCAGGTAGAGCTTTCAGTGCTGGCAGCTTTCGTGTGGGCGCAATCGCGGGACGTTTCGAATTTGGCAGCTGGGCTCTGCCAGAGTCACATAGGCATTGTTGCATCATAACTAACCAAGGCTTTTGCAGAGCGCGAATGTCTGTGCGGCAGCGAATGCAGTTCCAAGGGACAGTGAAAACCAGGTAGACCTTTCATGCTGGCAGCATTCGTGTGGGCGTAATCGCTGGACGTTTCGAATTTGGCAGCCAGGCTCTGCGACAGTCACATAAGCATTGTTGCATCATTCCCAACCAAACATCTTGCAGAGGGCGAATGTCTGTGTGGCAGCGAATGCAGTTCCAAGGGACAGTGAAAACCAGGTAGAGCTTTCAGTGCTGGCATCTTTCGTGTGGACTCAGTCGCTGGACGTTTCGAATTTGGCAGCCGGGCTCTGCGACAGTCACATAGGCATTGTTGCATCATAACCAACCAAAGCTTTTGCATAGCGTGAATGTCTGTGCGGCAGCGAATGCAGTTCCAAGGGACAGTGAAAACCAGGTAGAGCTTTCAGTGCTGGCAGCTTTCGTGTGGGCGCAATCGCTCGACGTTTCGAATTTGGCAGCCGGGTTCTGCTACAGTCACATAGGCATTGTTGCATCATAACCAACCAAGGCATTTGCAGAGCGCGAATGTCTGTGCGGCAGCGAATGCAGTTCCAAGGGACAGTGAAAACCAGGTAGAGCTTTCAGTGCTGGCAGCTTTCGTGTGGGCGCAATCGCTGGACGTTTCGAATTTGGCAGCCGGGCTCTGCGACAGTCACATAGGCATTGTTGCATCATAACCAACCAAAGCTGTTGCAGAGCGCGAATGTCTGTGCGGCAGCGAATGCAGTTCCAAGGGACAGTGAAAACCAGGTAGAGCTTTCAGTGCTGGAAGCTTCCGTGTGGACGCAATCGCTGGACGTTTCGAATTTGGCAGCCGGGCTCTGCGACAGTCACATAGGCATCGTTGCATCATAACCAACCAAAGCTCTTGCAGAGCACGAATGTCTGTACGGCAGCGAATGCAGTTCCAAGGGACAGTGAAAACCAGGTAGAGCTTTCAGTGCTGGCAGCTTTTGTGTGGGCGCAATCTCTGGACGTTTCGAATTTGGCAGCTGGGCTCGGCCAGAGTCACATAGGCATTGTTGCATCATAACCAACCAAAGGTGTTGCAGAGGGCAAATGTCTGTGCGGCAGCGAATGCAGTTCCAAGGGACAGTGAAAACCAGGCAGAGCTTTCAGTGCTGGCAGCTTTTGTGTGGGCGCAATCTCTGGACGTTTCGAATTTGGCAGCCGGGCTCGGCCAGAGTCACATAGGCATTGTTGCATCATAACCAACCAAAGGTCTTGCAGAGCGCAAATGTCTGTGCGGCAGCGAATGCAGTTCCAAGGGACAGTGAAAACGAGGTAGACCTTTCAGTGCTGGCAGCTTTCGTCTGGGCGCAATCGCGGGACGTTTCGAATTTGGCAGCTGGGCTCGGCCAGAGTCACATAGGCATTGTTGCATCATAACTAAGCAAGGCTTTTTCAGAGCGCGAATGTCTGTGCGGCAGCGAATGCAGTTCCAAGGAACAGTGAAAACCAGGTAGACCTTTCATGCTGGCAGCATTCGTGTGGGCGTAATCGCTGGACGTTTCGAATTTGGCAGCCGGGCTCTGCGACAGTCACATAAGCATTGTTGCATCATAACCAACCAAACATCTTGCAGAGGGCGAATGTCTGTGTGGCAGCGAATGCAGTTCCAAGGGACAGTGAAAACCAGGTAGAGCTTTCAGTGCTGGCAGCTTTCGTGTGGACGCAATCGCTGGACGTTTCGAATTTGGCAGCCGGTCTCTGCGACAGTCACATAGGCATTGTTGCATCATAACCAACCAAAGCTCTTGCAGAGCGCGAATGTCTGTGCGGCAGCGAATGCAGTTCCAAGGGACAGTGAAAACCAGGTAGAGCTTTCAGTGCTGGCAGCTTTCGTGTGGGCGCAATCGCTGGACGTTTTGAATTTGGCAGCCGGGCTCTGCCAGAGTCACGTAGGCATTGTTGCATCATAAACAACCAAAGGTCTTGCAGAGCGCGAATGTCTGTGCGGCAGCGAATGCAGTTCCAAGGGACAGTGAAAACCAGGTAGACCTTTCATGCTGGCAGCATTCGTGTGGGCGTAATCGCTGGACGTTTCGAATTTGGCAGCCAGGCTCTGCGACAGTCACATAAGCATTGTTGCATCATACCCAACCAAACATCTTGCAGAGGGCGAATGTCTGTGCGGCAGCGAATGCAGTTCCAAGGGACAGTGAAAACCAGGTAGAGCTTTCAGTGCTGGCATCTTTCGTGTGGACTCAGTCGCTGGACGTTTCGAATTTGGCAGCCGGGCTCTGCGACAGTCACATAGGCATTGTTGCATCATAACCAACAAAAGCTTTTGCATAGCGTGAATGTCTGTGCGGCAGCGAATGCAGTTCCAAGGGACAGTGAAAACCAGGTAGAGCTTTCAGTGCTGGCAGCTTTCGTGTGGGCGCAATCGCTCGACGTTTCGAATTTGGCAGCCGGGTTCTGCGACAGTCACATAGGCATTGTTGCATCATAACCAACCAAGGCATTTGCAGAGCGCGAATGTCTGTGCGGCAGCGAATGCAGTTCCAAGGGACAGTGAAAACCAGGTAGAGCTTTCAGTGCTGGCAGCTTTCGTGTGGGCGCAATCGCTGGACGTTTCGAATTTGGCAGCCGGGCTCTGCGACAGTCACATAGGCATTGTTGCATCATAACCCACCAAAGCTGTTGCAGAGCGCGAATGTCTGTGCGGCAGCGAATGCAGTTCCAAGGGACAGTGAAAACCAGGTAGAGCTTTCAGTGCTGGCAGCTTTCGTGTGGGCGCAATCGCGGGACGTTTCGAATTTGGCAGCTGGGCTCTGCCAGAGTCACATAGGCATTGTTGCATCATAACTAACCAAGGCTTTTGCAGAGCGCGAATGTCTTTGCGGCAGCGAATGCAGTTCCAAGGGACAGTGAAAACCAGGTAGACCTTTCATGCTGGCAGCATTCGTGTGGGCGTAATCGGTGGACGTTTCGAATTTGACAGCCGGGCTCTGCGACAGTCACATAGGCATTGTTGCATCATAACCAACCAAAGCTGTTGCAGAGCACGAATGTCTGTGCGGCAGCGAATGCAGTTCCAAGGGACAGTGAAAACCAGGTAGAGCTTTCAGTGCTGGCAGCTTTCGTGTGGGCGCAATCGCTGGACGTTTCGAATTTGGCAGCCGGGCTCTTCGACAGTCACATAGGCATTGTTGCATCATAACCAACCAAGGCATTTGCAGAGCGCGAATGTCTGTGCGGCAGCGAATGCAGTTCCAAGGGACAGTGAAAACCAGGTAGAGCTTTCAGTGCTGGCAGCTTTCGTGTGGGCGCTATCGCTGGACGTTTCGAATTTGGCAGCCGGGCTCTGCCAGAGTCACATAGGCATTGTTGCATCATAGCCAACCAAGGCATTTGCAGAGTGCGAATGTCTGTGCGGCAGTGAATGCAGTTCCAAGGGACAGTGAAAACCAGGTAGAGCTTGCAGTGCTGGCACCTTTCGTGTGGGCGCTATCGCTGGACGTTTCGAATTTGGCAGCCGGACTCTGCCAGAGTCACATAGGAATTGTTGCATCATAACTAACCAAGGCTTTTGCAGAGAGCGAATGTCTGTGCGGCAGCGAATGCAGTTCCAAGGGACAGTGAAAACCAGGTAGACCTCTCAGTACTGGCAGCTTTCGTCTGGGCGCAATCGCGGGACGTTTCGAATTTGGCAGCTGGGCTCTGCCAGAGTCACGTAGGCATTGTTGCATCATAAACAACCAAGGCTTTTGCAGAGCGTGAATGTCTGTGCGGCAGCGAATGCAGTTCCAAGGGACAGTGAAAACCAGGTAGAGCTTTCAGTGCTGGCAGCTTTCGTGTGGACGCAATCGCTGGACGTTTCGAATTTGGCAGCCGGTCTCTGCGACAGTCACATAGGCATTGTTGCATCATAACCAACCAAAGCTCTTGCAGAGCGCGAATGTCTGTGCGGCAGCGAATGCAGTTCCAAGGGACAGTGAAAACCAGGTAGAGCTTTCAGTGCTGGCAGCTTTCGTGTGGGCGCAATCGCTGGACGTTTTGAATTTGGCAGCCGGGCTCTGCCAGAGTCACGTAGGCATTGTTGCATCATAAACAATCAAAGCTCTTGCAGAGCGCGAATGTCTGTGCGGCAGCGAATGCAGTTCCAAGGGACAGTGAAAACCAGGTAGAGCTTTCAGTGCTGGCAGCTTTCGTGTGGGCGCAATCGCTGGACGTTTCGAATTTGGCAGCCGGGCTCTGCGACAGTCACATAGGCATTGTTGCATCATAACCAACCAAAGCTATTGCAGAGCGCGAATGTCTGTGCGGCAGCGAATGCAGTTCCAAGGGACAGTGAAAACCTTGTAGACCTTTCATGCTGGCAGCATTCTTGTGGGCGTAATCGCTGGACGTTTCGAATTTGGCAGCCAGGCTCTGCGACAGTCACATAAGCATTGTTGCATCATAACCAACCAAACATCTTGCAGAGGGCGAATGTCTGTGTGGCAGCGAATGCAGTTCCAAGGGACAGTGAAAACCAGGTAGAGCTTTCAGTGCTGGCATCTTTCGTGTGGACTCAGTCGCTGGACGTTTCGAATTTGGCAGCCGGGCTCTGCGACAGTCACATAGGCATTGTTGCATCATAACCAACCAAAGCTCTTGCAGAGCACGAATGTCTGTACGGCAGCGAATGCAGTTCCAAGGGACAGTGAAAACCAGGTAGAGCTTTCAGTGCTGGCAGCTTTTGTGTGGGCGCAATCTCTGGACGTTTCGAATTTGGCAGCCGGGCTCTGCCAGAGTCACATAGGCATTGTTGCATCATAACCAACCAAAGGTCTTGCAGAGCGCAAATGTCTGTGCGGCAGCGAATGCAGTTCCAAGGGACAGTGAAAACCAGGCAGAGCTTTCAGTGCTGGCAGCTTTTGTGTGGGCGCAATCTCTGGACGTTTCGAATTTGGCAGCCGGGCTCGGCCAGAGTCACATAGGCATTGTTGCATCATAACCAACCAAAGCTTTTGCATAGCGTGAATGTCTGTGCGGCAGCGAATGCAGTTCCAAGGGACAGTGAAAACCATGTAGACCTTTCAGTGCTGGCAGCTTTCGTCTGGGCGCAATCGCGGGACGTTTCGAATTTGGCAGCTGGGCTCGGCCAGAGTCACATAGGCATTGTTGCATCATAACTAACCAAGGCTTTTTCAGACCGCGAATGTCTGTGCGGCAGCGAATGCAGTTCCAAGGGACAGTGAAAACCAGGTAGAGCTTGCAGTGCTGGCACCTTTCGTGTGGGCGTAATCGCTGGACGTTTCGAATTTGGCAGCCGGGCTCTGCGACAGTCACATAAGCATTGTTGCATCATAACCAACCAAACATCTTGCAGAGGGCGAATGTCTGTGTGGCAGCGAATGCAGTTCCAAGGGACAGTGAAAACCAGGTAGAGCTTTCAGTGCTGGCAGCTTTCGTGCGGACGCAATCGCTGGACGTTTCGAATTTGGCAGCCGGTCTCTGCGACAGTCACATAGGCATTGTTGCATCATAACCAACCAAAGCTCTTGCAGAGCGCGAATGTCTGTGCTGCAGCGAATGCAGTTCCAAGGGACAGTGAAAACCAGGTAGAGCTTTCAGTGCTGGCAGCTTTCGTGTGGGCGCAATCGCTGGACGTTTTGAATTTGGCAGCCGGGCTCTGCCAGAGTCACGTAGGCATTGTTGCATCATAAACAATCAAAGCTCTTGCAGAGCGCGAATGTCTGTGCGGCAGCGAATGCAGTTCCAAGGGACAGTGAAAACCAGGTAGAGCTTTCAGTGCTAGCAGCTTTCGTGTGGGCGCAATCGCTGGACGTTTCGAATTTGGCAGCCGGGCTCTGCGACAGTCACATAGGCATTGTTGCATCATAACCAACCAAAGCTATTGCAGAGCGCGAATGTCTGTGCGGCAGCGAATGCAGTTCCAAGGGACAGTGAAAACCAGGTAGAGCTTTCAGTGCTGGCAGCTTTCGTGTGGGCGCAATCGCGGGACGTTTCGAATTTGGCAGCTGGGCTCTGCCAGAGTCACATAGGCATTGTTGCATCATAACTAACCAAGGCTTTTGCAGAGCGCGAATGTCTGTGCGGCAGCGAATGCAGTTCCAAGGGACAGTGAAAACCAGGTAGACCTTTCATGCTGGCAGCATTCGTGTGGGCGTAATCGCTGGACGTTTCGAATTTGGCAGCCGGGCTCTGCGACAGTCACATAAGCATTGTTGCATCATACCCAACCAAACATCTTGCAGAGGGCGAATGTCTGTGTGGCAGCGAATGCAGTTCCAAGGGACAGTGAAAACCAGGTAGAGCTTTCAGTGCTGGCATCTTTCGTGTGGACTCAGTCGCTGGACGTTTCGAATTTGGCAGCCGGGCTCTGCGACAGTCACATAGGAATTGTTGCATCATAACCAACCAAAGCTTTTGCATAGCGTGAATGTCTGTGCGGCAGCGAATGCAGTTCCAAGGGACAGTGAAAACCAGGTAGAGCTTTCAGTGCTGGCAGCTTTCGTGTGGGCGCAATCGCTCGACGTTTCGAATTTGGCAGCCGGGTTCTGCGACAGTCACATAGGCATTGTTGCATCATAACCAACCAAGGCATTTGCAGAGCGCGAATGTCTGTGCGGCAGCGAATGCAGTTCCAAGGGACAGTGAAAACCAGGTAGAGCTTTCAGTGCTGGCAGCTTTCGTGTGGGCGCAATCGCTGGACGTTTCGAATTTGGCAGCCGGGCTCTGCGACAGTCACATAGGCATTGTTGCATCATAACCAACCAAAGCTCTTGCAGAGCACGAATGTCTGTACGGCAGCGAATGCAGTTCCAAGGGACAGTGAAAACCAGGTAGAGCTTTCAGTGCTGGCAGCTTTTGTGTGGGCGCAATCTCTGGACGTTTCGAATTTGGCAGCCGGGCTCGGCCAGAGTCACATAGGCATTGTTGCATCATAACCAACCAAAGCTTTTGCATAGCGTGAATGTCTGTGCGGCAGCGAATGCAGTTCCAAGGGACAGTGAAAACCATGTAGACCTTTCAGTGCTGGCAGCTTTCGTCTGGGCGCAATCGCGGGACGTTTCGAATTTGGCAGCTGGGCTCGGCCAGAGTCACATAGGCATTGTTGCATCATAACTAACCAAGGCTTTTTCAGACCGCGAATGTCTGTGCGGCAGCGAATGCAGTTCCAAGGGACAGTGAAAACCAGGTAGAGCTTGCAGTGCTGGCACCTTTCGTGTGGGCGTAATCGCTGGACGTTTCGAATTTGGCAGCCGGGCTCTGCGACAGTCACATAAGCATTGTTGCATCATAACCAACCAAACATCTTGCAGAGGGCGAATGTCTGTGTGGCAGCGAATGCAGTTCCAAGGGACAGTGAAAACCAGGTAGAGCTTTCAGTGCTGGCAGCTTTCGTGCGGACGCAATCGCTGGACGTTTCGAATTTGGCAGCCGGTCTCTGCGACAGTCACATAGGCATTGTTGCATCATAACCAACCAAAGCTCTTGCAGAGCGCGAATGTCTGTGCTGCAGCGAATGCAGTTCCAAGGGACAGTGAAAACCAGGTAGAGCTTTCAGTGCTGGCAGCTTTCGTGTGGGCGCAATCGCTGGACGTTTTGAATTTGGCAGCCGGGCTCTGCCAGAGTCACGTAGGCATTGTTGCATCATAAACAATCAAAGCTCTTGCAGAGCGCGAATGTCTGTGCGGCAGCGAATGCAGTTCCAAGGGACAGTGAAAACCAGGTAGAGCTTTCAGTGCTAGCAGCTTTCGTGTGGGCGCAATCGCTGGACGTTTCGAATTTGGCAGCCGGGCTCTGCGACAGTCACATAGGCATTGTTGCATCATAACCAACCAAAGCTATTGCAGAGCGCGAATGTCTGTGCGGCAGCGAATGCAGTTCCAAGGGACAGTGAAAACCAGGTAGAGCTTTCAGTGCTGGCAGCTTTCGTGTGGGCGCAATCGCGGGACGTTTCGAATTTGGCAGCTGGGCTCTGCCAGAGTCACATAGGCATTGTTGCATCATAACTAACCAAGGCTTTTGCAGAGCGCGAATGTCTGTGCGGCAGCGAATGCAGTTCCAAGGGACAGTGAAAACCAGGTAGACCTTTCATGCTGGCAGCATTCGTGTGGGCGTAATCGCTGGACGTTTCGAATTTGGCAGCCGGGCTCTGCGACAGTCACATAAGCATTGTTGCATCATACCCAACCAAACATCTTGCAGAGGGCGAATGTCTGTGTGGCAGCGAATGCAGTTCCAAGGGACAGTGAAAACCAGGTAGAGCTTTCAGTGCTGGCATCTTTCGTGTGGACTCAGTCGCTGGACGTTTCGAATTTGGCAGCCGGGCTCTGCGACAGTCACATAGGAATTGTTGCATCATAACCAACCAAAGCTTTTGCATAGCGTGAATGTCTGTGCGGCAGCGAATGCAGTTCCAAGGGACAGTGAAAACCAGGTAGAGCTTTCAGTGCTGGCAGCTTTCGTGTGGGCGCAATCGCTCGACGTTTCGAATTTGGCAGCCGGGTTCTGCGACAGTCACATAGGCATTGTTGCATCATAACCAACCAAGGCATTTGCAGAGCGCGAATGTCTGTGCGGCAGCGAATGCAGTTCCAAGGGACAGTGAAAACCAGGTAGAGCTTTCAGTGCTGGCAGCTTTTGTGTGGGCGCAATCTCTGGACGTTTCGAATTTGGCAGCCGGGCTCGGCCAGAGTCACATAGGCATTGTTGCATCATAACCAACCAAAGCTCTTGCAGAGCGCAAATGTCTGTGCGGCAGCGAATGCAGTTCCAAGGGACAGTGAAAACCAGGCAGAGCTTTCAGTGCTGGCAGCTTTCGTGTGGGCGCAATCTCTGGACGTTTCGAATTTGGCAGCCGGGCTCGGCCAGAGTCACATAGGCATTGTTGCATCATAACCAACCAAAGCTTTTGCATAGCGTGAATGTCTGTGCGGCAGCGAATGCAGTTCCAAGGGACAGTGAAAACCAGGTAGACCTTTCAGTGCTGGCAGCTTTCGTGTGGGCGCAACCGCGGGACGTTTCGAATTTGGCAGCTGGGCTCTGCCAGAGTCACATAGGCATTGTTGCATCATAACTAACCAAGGCTTTTTCAGAGCGTGAATGTCTGTGCGGCAGCGAATGCAGTTCCAAGGGACAGTGAAAACCAGGTAGACCTTTCATGCTGGCAGCATTCGTGTGGGCGTAATCGCTGGACGTTTCGAATTTGGCACCCGGGCTCTGCGACAGTCACATAGGCATTGTTGCATCATAACCAACCAAACATCTTGCAGAGGGCGAATGTCTGTGTGGCAGCGAATGCAGTTCCAAGGGACAGTGAAAACCAGGTAGAGCTTTCAGTGCTGGCAGCTTTCGTGTGGACGCAATCGCTGGACGTTTCGAATTTGGCAGCCGGTCTCTGCGACAGTCACATAGGCATTGTTGCATCATAACCAACCAAAGCTCTTGCAGAGCGCGAATGTCTGTGCGGCAGCGAATGCAGTTCCAAGGGACAGTGAAAACCAGGTAGAGCTTTCAGTGCTGGCAGCTTTCGTGTGGGCGCAATCGCTGGACGTTTTGAATTAGGCAGCCGGGCTCTGCCAGAGTCACGTAGGCATTGTTGCATCATAAACAATCAAAGCTCTTGCAGAGCGCGAATGTCTGTGCGGCAGCGAATGCAGTTCCAAGGGACAGTGAAAACCAGGTAGAGCTTTCAGTGCTGGCAGCTTTCGTGTGGGCGCAATCGCTGGACGTTTCGAATTTGGCAGCCGGGCTCTGCGACAGTCACATAGGCATTGTTGCATCATAACCAACCAAAGCTATTGCAGAGCGCGAATGTCTGTGCGGCAGCGAATGCAGTTCCAAGGGACAGTGAAAACCAGGTAGAGCTTTCAGTGCTGGCAGCTTTCGTGTGGGCGCAATCGCTGGACGTTTCGAATTTGGCAGCTGGGCTCTGCCAGAGTCACATAGGCATTGTTGCATCATAACTAACCAAGGCTTTTGCAGAGCGCGAATGTCTGTGCGGCAGCGAATGCAGTTCCAAGGGACAGTGAAAACCAGGTAGACCTTTCATGCTGGCAGCATTCGTGTGGGCGTAATCGCTGGACGTTTCGAATTTGGCAGCCAGGCTCTGCGACAGTCACATAAGCATTGTTGCATCATACCCAACCAAACATCTTGCAGAGGGCGAATGTCTGTGTGGCAGCGAATGCAGTTCCAAGGGACAGTGAAAACCAGGTAGAGCTTTCAGTGCTGGCATCTTTCGTGTGGACTCAGTCGCTGGACGTTTCGAATTTGGCAGCCGGGCTCTGCCAGAGTCACATAGGCATTGTTGCATCATAACCAACCAAAGCTTTTGCATAGCGTGAATGTCTGTGCGGCAGCGAATGCAGTTCCAAGGGACAGTGAAAACCAGGTAGAGCTTTCAGTGCTGGCAGCTTTCGTGTGGGCGCAATCGCTCGACGTTTCGAATTTGGCAGCCGGGTTCTGCGACAGTCACATAGGCATTGTTGCATCATAACCAACCAAGGCATTTGCAGAGCGCGAATGTCTGTGCGGCAGCGAATGCAGTTCCAAGGGACAGTGAAAACCAGGTAGAGCTTTCAGTGCTGGCAGCTTTCGTGTGGGCGCAATCGCTGGACGTTTCGAATTTGGCAGCCGGGCTCTGCGACACTCACATAGGCATTGTTGCATCATAACCAACCAAAGCTGTTGCAGAGCGCGAATGTCTGTGCGGCAGCGAATGCAGTTCCAAGGGACAGTGAAAACCAGGTAGAGCTTTCAGTGCTGGAAGCTTTCGTGTGGACGCAATCGCTGGACGTTTCGAATTTGGCAGCCGGGCTCTGCGACAGTCACATAGGCATTGTTGCATCATAACCAACCAAAGCTCTTGCAGAGCACGAATGTCTGTACGGCAGCGAATGCAGTTCCAAGGGACAGTGAAAACCAGGTAGAGCTTTCAGTGCTGGCAGCTTTTGTGTGGGCGCAATCTCTGGACGTTTCGAATTTGGCAGCCGGGCTCGGCCAGAGTCACATAGGCATTATTGCATCATAACCAACCAAAGCTCTTGCAGAGCGCAAATGTCTGTGCGGCAGCGAATGCAGTTCCAAGGGACAGTGAAAACCAGGCAGAGCTTTCAGTGCTGGCAGCTTTTGTGTGGGCGCAATCTCTGGACGTTTCGAATTTGGCAGCCGGGCTCGGCCAGAGTCACATAGGCATTGTTGCATCATAACCAACCAAAGCTTTTGCATAGCGTGAATGTCTGTGCGGCAGCGAATGCAGTTCCAAGGGACAGTGAAAACCAGGTAGACCTTTCAGTGCTGGCAGCTTTCGTCTGGGCGCAACCGCGGGACGTTTCGAATTTGGCAGCTGGGCTCGGCCAGAGTCACATAGGCATTGTTGCATCATAACTAACCAAGGCTTTTTCAGAGCGCGAATGTCTGTGCGGCAGCGAATGCAGTTCCAAGGGACAGTGAAAACCAGGTAGACCTTTCATGCTGGCAGCATTCGTGTGGGCGTAATCGCTGGACGTTTCGAATTTGGCAGCCGGGCTCTGCGACAGTCACATAAGCATTGTTGCATCATAACCAACCAAACATCTTGCAGAGGGCGAATGTCTGTGTGGCAGCGAATGCAGTTCCAAGGGACAGTGAAAACCAGGTAGAGCTTTCAGTGCTGGCAGCTTTCGTGTGGACGCAATCGCTGGACGTTTCGAATTTGGCAGCCGGTCTCTGCGACAGTCACATAGGCATTGTTGCATCATAACCAACCAAAGCTCTTGCAGAGCGCGAATGTCTGTGCGGCAGCGAATGCAGTTCCAAGGGACAGTGAAAACCAGGTAGAGCTTTCAGTGCTGGCAGCTTTCGTGTGGGCGCAATCGCTGGACGTTTTGAATTAGGCAGCCGGGCTCTGCCAGAGTCACGTAGGCATTGTTGCATCATAAACAATCAAAGCTCTTGCAGAGCGCGAATGTCTGTGCGGCAGCGAATGCAGTTCCAAGGGACAGTGAAAACCAGGTAGAGCTTTCAGTGCTGGCAGCTTTCGTGTGGGCGCAATCGCTGGACGTTTCGAATTTGGCAGCCGGGCTCTGCGACAGTCACATAGGCATTGTTGCGTCATAACCAACCAAAGCTATTGCAGAGCGCGAATGTCTGTGCGGCAGCGAATGCAGTTCCAAGGGACAGTGAAAACCAGGTAGAGCTTTCAGTGCTGGCAGCTTTCGTGTGGGCGCAATCGCTGGACGTTTCGAATTTGGCAGCTGGGCTCTGCCAGAGTCACATAGGCATTGTTGCATCATAACTAACCAAGGCTTTTGCAGAGCGCGAATGTCTGTGCGGCAGCGAATGCAGTTCCAAGGGACAGTGAAAACCAGGTAGACCTTTCATGCTGGCAGCATTCGTGTGGGCGTAATCGCTGGACGTTTCGAATTTGGCAGCCAGGCTCTGCGACAGTCACATAAGCATTGTTGCATCATACCCAACCAAACATCTTGCAGAGGGCGAATGTCTGTGTGGCAGCGAATGCAGTTCCAAGGGACAGTGAAAACCAGGTAGAGCTTTCAGTGCTGGCATCTTTCGTGTGGACTCAGTCGCTGGACGTTTCGAATTTGGCAGCCGGGCTCTGCCAGAGTCACATAGGCATTGTTGCATCATAACCAACCAAAGCTTTTGCATAGCGTGAATGTCTGTGCGGCAGCGAATGCAGTTCCAAGGGACAGTGAAAACCAGGTAGAGCTTTCAGTGCTGGCAGCTTTCGTGTGGGCGCAATCGCTCGACGTTTCGAATTTGGCAGCCGGGTTCTGCACAGTCACATAGGCATTGTTGCATCATAACCAACCAAGGCATTTGCAGAGCGCGAATGTCTGTGCGGCAGCGAATGCAGTTCCAAGGGACAGTGAAAACCAGGTAGAGCTTTCAGTGCTGGCAGCTTTCGTGTGGGCGCAATCGCTGGACGTTTCGAATTTGGCAGCCGGGCTCTGCGACAGTCACATAGGCATTGTTGCATCATAACCAACCAAAGCTGTTGCAGAGCGCGAATGTCTGTGCGGCAGCGAATGCAGTTCCAAGGGACAGTGAAAACCAGGTAGAGCTTTCAGTGCTGGAAGCTTTCGTGTGGACGCAATCGCTGGACGTTTCGAATTTGGCAGCCGGGCTCTGCGACAGTCACATAGGCATTGTTGCATCATAACCAACCAAAGCTCTTGCAGAGCACGAATGTCTGTACGGCAGCGAATGCAGTTCCAAGGGACAGTGAAAACCAGGTAGAGCTTTCAGTGCTGGCAGCTTTTGTGTGGGCGCAATCTCTGGACGTTTCGAATTTGGCAGCCGGGCTCGGCCAGAGTCACATAGGCATTATTGCATCATAACCAACCAAAGCTCTTGCAGAGCGCAAATGTCTGTGCGGCAGCGAATGCAGTTCCAAGGGACAGTGAAAACCAGGCAGAGCTTTCAGTGCTGGCAGCTTTTGTGTGGGCGCAATCTCTGGACGTTTCGAATTTGGCAGCCGGGCTCGGCCAGAGTCACATAGGCATTGTTGCATCATAACCAACCAAAGCTTTTGCATAGCGTGAATGTCTGTGCGGCAGCGAATGCAGTTCCAAGGGACAGTGAAAACCAGGTAGACCTTTCAGTGCTGGCAGCTTTCGTCTGGGCGCAACCGCGGGACGTTTCGAATTTGGCAGCTGGGCTCGGCCAGAGTCACATAGGCATTGTTGCATCATAACTAACCAAGGCTTTTTCAGAGCGCGAATGTCTGTGCGGCAGCGAATGCAGTTCCAAGGGACAGTGAAAACCAGGTAGACCTTTCATGCTGGCAGCATTCGTGTGGGCGTAATCGCTGGACGTTTCGAATTTGGCAGCCGGGCTCTGCGACAGTCACATAAGCATTGTTGCATCATAACCAACCAAACATCTTGCAGAGGGCGAATGTCTGTGTGGCAGCGAATGCAGTTCCAAGGGACAGTGAAAACCAGGTAGAGCTTTCAGTGCTGGCAGCTTTCGTGTGGACGCAATCGCTGGACGTTTCGAATTTGGCAGCCGGTCTCTGCGACAGTCACATAGGCATTGTTGCATCATAACCAACCAAAGCTCTTGCAGAGCGCGAATGTCTGTGCGGCAGCGAATGCAGTTCCAAGGGACAGTGAAAACCAGGTAGAGCTTTCAGTGCTGGCAGCTTTCGTGTGGGCGCAATCGCTGGACGTTTTGAATTAGGAAGCCGGGCTCTGCCAGAGTCACGTAGGCATTGTTGCATCATAAACAATCAAAGCTCTTGCAGAGCGCGAATGTCTGTGCGGCAGCGAATGCAGTTCCAAGGGACAGTGAAAACCAGGCAGAGCTTTCAGTGCTGGCAGCTTTTGTGTGGGCGCAATCTCTGGACGTTTCGAATTTGGCAGCCGGGCTCGGCCAGAGTCACATAGGCATTGTTGCATCATAACCAACCAAAGCTTTTGCATAGCGTGAATGTCTGTGCGGCAGCGAATGCAGTTCCAAGGGACAGTGAAAACCAGGTAGACCTTTCAGTGCTGGCAGCTTTCGTCTGGGCGCAACCGCGGGACGTTTCGAATTTGGCAGCTGGGCTCGGCCAGAGTCACATAGGCATTGTTGCATCATAACTAACCAAGGCTTTTTCAGAGCGCGAATGTCTGTGCGGCAGCGAATGCAGTTCCAAGGGACAGTGAAAACCAGGTAGACCTTTCATGCTGGCAGCATTCGTGTGGGCGTAATCGCTGGACGTTTCGAATTTGGCAGCCGGGCTCTGCGACAGTCACATAAGCATTGTTGCATCATAACCAACCAAACATCTTGCAGAGGGCGAATGTCTGTGTGGCAGCGAATGCAGTTCCAAGGGACAGTGAAAACCAGGTAGAGCTTTCAGTGCTGGCAGCTTTCGTGTGGACGCAATCGCTGGACGTTTCGAATTTGGCAGCCGGTCTCTGCGACAGTCACATAGGCATTGTTGCATCATAACCAACCAAAGCTCTTGCAGAGCGCGAATGTCTGTGCGGCAGCGAATGCAGTTCCAAGGGACAGTGAAAACCAGGTAGAGCTTTCAGTGCTGGCAGCTTTCGTGTGGGCGCAATCGCTGGACGTTTTGAATTAGGAAGCCGGGCTCTGCCAGAGTCACGTAGGCATTGTTGCATCATAAACAATCAAAGCTCTTGCAGAGCGCGAATGTCTGTGCGGCAGCGAATGCAGTTCCAAGGGACAGTGAAAACCAGGCAGAGCTTTCAGTGCTGGCAGCTTTTGTGTGGGCGCAATCTCTGGACGTTTCGAATTTGGCAGCCGGGCTCGGCCAGAGTCACATAGGCATTGTTGCATCATAACCAACCAAAGCTTTTGCATAGCGTGAATGTCTGTGCGGCAGCGAATGCAGTTCCAAGGGACAGTGAAAACCAGGTAGACCTTTCAGTGCTGGCAGCTTTCGTCTGGGCGCAACCGCGGGACGTTTCGAATTTGGCAGCTGGGCTCGGCCAGAGTCACATAGGCATTGTTGCATCATAACTAACCAAGGCTTTTTCAGAGCGCGAATGTCTGTGCGGCAGCGAATGCAGTTCCAAGGGACAGTGAAAACCAGGTAGACCTTTCATGCTGGCAGCATTCGTGTGGGCGTAATCGCTGGACGTTTCGAATTTGGCAGCCGGGCTCTGCGACAGTCACATAAGCATTGTTGCATCATAACCAACCAAACATCTTGCAGAGGGCGAATGTCTGTGTGGCAGCGAATGCAGTTCCAAGGGACAGTGAAAACCAGGTAGAGCTTTCAGTGCTGGCAGCTTTCGTGTGGACGCAATCGCTGGACGTTTCGAATTTGGCAGCCGGTCTCTGCGACAGTCACATAGGCATTGTTGCATCATAACCAACCAAAGCTCTTGCAGAGCGCGAATGTCTGTGTGGCAGCGAATGCAGTTCCAAGGGACAGTGAAAACCAGGTAGAGCTTTCAGTGCTGGCAGCTTTCGTGTGGGCGCAATCGCTGGACGTTTTGAATTAGGAAGCCGGGCTCTGCCAGAGTCACGTAGGCATTGTTGCATCATAAACAATCAAAGCTCTTGCAGAGCGCGAATGTCTGTGCGGCAGCGAATGCAGTTCCAAGGGACAGTGAAAACCAGGTAGAGCTTTCAGTGCTGGCAGCTTTCGTGTGGGCGCAATCGCTGGACGTTTCGAATTTGGCAGCCGGGCTCTGCGACAGTCACATAGGCATTGTTGCATCATAACCAACCAAAGCTATTGCAGAGCGCGAATGTCTGTGCGGCAGCGAATGCAGTTCCAAGGGACAGTGAAAACCAGGTAGAGCTTTCAGTGCTGGCAGCTTTCGTGTGGGCGCAATCGCGGGACGTTTCGAATTTGGCAGCTGGGCTCTGCCAGAGTCACGTAGGCATTGTTGCATCATAAACAACCAAAGCTTTTGCAGAGCGCGAATGTCTGTGCGGCAGCGAATGCAGTTCCAAGGGACAGTGAAAACCAGGTAGACCTTTCATGCTGGCAGCATTCGTGTGGGCGTAATCGCTGGACGTTTCGAATTTGGCAGCCAGGCTCTGCGACAGTCACATAAGCATTGTTGCATCATACCCAACCAAACATCTTGCAGAGGGCGAATGTCTGTGTGGCAGCGAATGCAGTTCCAAGGGACAGTGAAAACCAGGTAGAGCTTTCAGTGCTGGCATCTTTCGTGTGGACTCAGTCGCTGGACGTTTCGAATTTGGCAGCCGGGCTCTGCGACAGTCACATAGGCATTGTTGCATCATAACCAACCAAAGCTTTTGCATAGCGTGAATGTCTGTGCGGCAGCGAATGCAGTTGCAAGGGACAGTGAAAACCAGGTAGAGCTTTAAGTGCTGGCAGCTTTCGTGTGGGCGCAATCGCTCGACGTTTCGAATTTGGCAGCCGGGTTCTGCGACAGTCACATAGGCATTGTTGCATCATAACCAACCAAGGCATTTGCAGAGCGCGAATGTCTGTGCGGCAGCGAATGCAGTTCCAAGGGACAGTGAAAACCAGGTAGAGCTTTCAGTGCTGGCAGCTTTCGTGTGGGCGCAATCGCTGGACGTTTCGAATTTGGCAGCCGGGCTCTGCGACAGTCACATAGGCATTGTTGCATCATAACCAACCAAAGCTGTTGCAGAGCGCGAATGTCTGTGCGGCAGCGAATGCAGTTCCAAGGGACAGTGAAAACCAGGTAGAGCTTTCAGTGCTGGAAGCTTCCGTGTGGACGCAATCGCTGGACGTTTCGAATTTGGCAGCCGGTCTCTGCGACAGTCACATAGGCATTGTTGCATCATAACCAACCAAAGCTCTTGCAGAGCGCGAATGTCTGTGCGGCAGCGAATTCAGTTCCAAGGGACAGTGAAAACCAGGTAGAGCTTCCAGTGCTGGCAGCTTTCGTGTGGGCGCAATCGCTGGACGTTTTGAATTTGGCAGCCGGGCTCTGCCAGAGTCACGTAGGCATTGTTGCATCATAGACAATCAAAGCTCTTGCAGAGCGCGAATGTCTGTGCGGCAGCGAATGCAGTTCCAAGGGACAGTGAAAACCAGGTAGAGCTTTCAGTGCTGGCAGCTTTCGTGTGGGCGCAATCGCTGGACGTTTCGAATTTGGCAGCCGGGCTCTGCGACAGTCACATAGGCATTGTTGCATCATAACCAACCAAAGCTATTGCAGAGCGCGAATGTCTGTGCGGCAGCGAATGCAGTTCCAAGGGACAGTGAAAACCAGGTAGAGCTTTCAGTGCTGGCAGCTTTCGTGTGGGCGCAATCGCGGGACGTTTCGAATTTGGCAGCTGGGCTCTGCCAGAGTCACATAGGCATTGTTGCATCATAACTAACCAAGGCTTTTGCAGAGCGCGAATGTCTGTGCGGCAGCGAATGCAGTTCCAAGGGACAGTGAAAACCAGGTAGACCTTTCATGCTGGCAGCATTCGTGTGGGCGTAATCGCTGGACGTTTCGAATTTGGCAGCCAGGCTCTGCGACAGTCACATAAGCATTGTTGCATCATTCCCAACCAAACATCTTGCAGAGGGCGAATGTCTGTGTGGCAGCGAATGCAGTTCCAAGGGACAGTGAAAACCAGGTAGAGCTTTCAGTGCTGGCATCTTTCGTGTGGACTCAGTCGCTGGACGTTTCGAATTTGGCAGCCGGGCTCTGCGACAGTCACATAGGCATTGTTGCATCATAACCAACCAAAGCTTTTGCATAGCGTGAATGTCTGTGCGGCAGCGAATGCAGTTCCAAGGGACAGTGAAAACCAGGTAGAGCTTTCAGTGCTGGCAGCTTTCGTGTGGGCGCAATCGCTCGACGTTTCGAATTTGGCAGCCGGGTTCTGCTACAGTCACATAGGCATTGTTGCATCATAACCAACCAAGGCATTTGCAGAGCGCGAATGTCTGTGCGGCAGCGAATGCAGTTCCAAGGGACAGTGAAAACCAGGTAGAGCTTTCAGTGCTGGCAGCTTTCGTGTGGGCGCAATCGCTGGACGTTTCGAATTTGGCAGCCGGGCTCTGCGACAGTCACATAGGCATTGTTGCATCATAACCAACCAAAGCTGTTGCAGAGCGCGAATGTCTGTGCGGCAGCGAATGCAGTTCCAAGGGACAGTGAAAACCAGGTAGAGCTTTCAGTGCTGGAAGCTTCCGTGTGGACGCAATCGCTGGACGTTTCGAATTTGGCAGCCGGGCTCTGCGACAGTCACATAGGCATCGTTGCATCATAACCAACCAAAGCTCTTGCAGAGCACGAATGTCTGTACGGCAGCGAATGCAGTTCCAAGGGACAGTGAAAACCAGGTAGAGCTTTCAGTGCTGGCAGCTTTTGTGTGGGCGCAATCTCTGGACGTTTCGAATTTGGCAGCTGGGCTCGGCCAGAGTCACATAGGCATTGTTGCATCATAACCAACCAAAGGTGTTGCAGAGGGCAAATGTCTGTGCGGCAGCGAATGCAGTTCCAAGGGACAGTGAAAACCAGGCAGAGCTTTCAGTGCTGGCAGCTTTTGTGTGGGCGCAATCTCTGGACGTTTCGAATTTGGCAGCCGGGCTCGGCCAGAGTCACATAGGCATTGTTGCATCATAACCAACCAAAGGTCTTGCAGAGCGCAAATGTCTGTGCGGCAGCGAATGCAGTTCCAAGGGACAGTGAAAACGAGGTAGACCTTTCAGTGCTGGCAGCTTTCGTCTGGGCGCAATCGCGGGACGCTTCGAATTTGGCAGCTGGGCTCGGCCAGAGTCACATAGGCATTGTTGCATCATAACTAACCAAGGCTTTTTCAGAGCGCGAATGTCTGTGCGGCAGCGAATGCAGTTCCAAGGAACAGTGAAAACCAGGTAGACCTTTCATGCTGGCAGCATTCGTGTGGGCGTAATCGCTGGACGTTTCGAATTTGGCAGCCGGGCTCTGCGACAGTCACATAAGCATTGTTGCATCATAACCAACCAAACATCTTGCAGAGGGCGAATGTCTGTGTGGCAGCGAATGCAGTTCCAAGGGACAGTGAAAACCAGGTAGAGCTTTCAGTGCTGGCAGCTTTCGTGTGGACGCAATCGCTGGACGTTTCGAATTTGGCAGCCGGTCTCTGCGACAGTCACATAGGCATTGTTGCATCATAACCAACCAAAGCTCTTGCAGAGCGCGAATGTCTGTGCGGCAGCGAATGCAGTTCCAAGGGACAGTGAAAACCAGGTAGAGCTTTCAGTGCTGGCAGCTTTCGTGTGGGCGCAATCGCTGGACGTTTTGAATTTGGCAGCCGGGCTCTGCCAGAGTCACGTAGGCATTGTTGCATCATAACCAATCAAAGCTCTTGCAGAGCGCGAATGTCTGTGCGGCAGCGAATGCAGTTCCAAGGGACAGTGAAAACCAGGTAGACCTTTCATGCTGGCAGCATTCGTGTGGGCGTAATCGCTGGACGTTTCGAATTTGGCAGCCAGGCTCTGCGACAGTCACATAAGCATTGTTGCATCATACCCAACCAAACATCTTGCAGAGGGCGAATGTCTGTGCGGCAGCGAATGCAGTTCCAAGGGACAGTGAAAACCAGGTAGAGCTTTCAGTGCTGGCATCTTTCGTGTGGACTCAGTCGCTGGACGTTTCGAATTTGGCAGCCGGGCTCTGCGACAGTCACATAGGCATTGTTGCATCATAACCAACAAAAGCTTTTGCATAGCGTGAATGTCTGTGCGGCAGCGAATGCAGTTCCAAGGGACAGTGAAAACCAGGTAGAGCTTTCAGTGCTGGCAGCTTTCGTGTGGGCGCAATCGCTCGACGTTTCGAATTTGGCAGCTGGGTTCTGCGACAGTCACATAGGCATTGTTGCATCATAACCAACCAAGGCATTTGCAGAGCGCGAATGTCTGTGCGGCAGCGAATGCAGTTCCAAGGGACAGTGAAAACCAGGTAGAGCTTTCAGTGCTGGCAGCTTTCGTGTGGGCGCAATCGCTGGACGTTTCGAATTTGGCAGCCGGGCTCTGCGACAGTCACATAGGCATTGTTGCATCATAACCCACCAAAGCTGTTGCAGAGCGCGAATGTCTGTGCGGCAGCGAATGCAGTTCCAAGGGACAGTGAAAACCAGGTAGAGCTTTCAGTGCTGGCAGCTTTCGTGTGGGCGCAATCGCGGGACGTTTCGAATTTGGCAGCTGGGCTCTGCCAGAGTCACATAGGCATTGTTGCATCATAACTAACCAAGGCTTTTGCAGAGCGCGAATGTCTTTGCGGCAGCGAATGCAGTTCCAAGGGACAGTGAAAACCAGGTAGACCTTTCATGCTGGCAGCATTCGTGTGGGCGTAATCGGTGGACGTTTCGAATTTGACAGCCGGGCTCTGCGACAGTCACATAGGCATTGTTGCATCATAACCAACCAAAGCTGTTGCAGAGCACGAATGTCTGTGCGGCAGCGAATGCAGTTCCAAGGGACAGTGAAAACCAGGTAGAGCTTTCAGTGCTGGCAGCTTTCGTGTGGGCGCAATCGCTGGACGTTTCGAATTTGGCAGCCGGGCTCTTCGACAGTCACATAGGCATTGTTGCATCATAACCAACCAAGGCATTTGCAGAGCGCGAATGTCTGTGCGGCAGCGAATGCAGTTCCAAGGGACAGTGAAAACCAGGTAGAGCTTTCAGTGCTGGCAGCTTTCGTGTGGGCGCTATCGCTGGACGTTTCGAATTTGGCAGCCGGGCTCTGCCAGAGTCACATAGGCATTGTTGCATCATAGCCAACCAAGGCATTTGCAGAGTGCGAATGTCTGTGCGGCAGCGAATGCAGTTCCAAGGGACAGTGAAAACCAGGTAGAGCTTGCAGTGCTGGCACCTTTCGTGTGGGCGCTATCGCTGGACCTTTCGAATTTGGCAGCCGGACTCTGCCAGAGTCACATAGGAATTGTTGCATCATAACTAACCAAGGCTTTTGCAGAGAGCGAATGTCTGTGCGGCAGCGAATGCAGTTCCAAGGGACAGTGAAAACCAGGTAGACCTCTCAGTACTGGCAGCTTTCGTCTGGGCGCAATCGCGGGACGTTTCGAATTTGGCAGCTGGGCTCTGCCAGAGTCACGTAGGCATTGTTGCATCATAAACAACCAAGGCTTTTGCAGAGCGTGAATGTCTGTGCGGCAGCGAATGCAGTTCCAAGGGACAGTGAAAACCAGGTAGAGCTTTCAGTGCTGGCAGCTTTCGTGTGGACGCAATCGCTGGACGTTTCGAATTTGGCAGCCGGTCTCTGCGACAGTCACATAGGCATTGTTGCATCATAACCAACCAAAGCTCTTGCAGAGCGCGAATGTCTGTGCGGCAGCGAATGCAGTTCCAAGGGACAGTGAAAACCAGGTAGAGCTTTCAGTGCTGGCAGCTTTCGTGTGGGCGCAATCGCTGGACGTTTTGAATTTGGCAGCCGGGCTCTGCCAGAGTCACGTAGGCATTGTTGCATCATAAACAATCAAAGCTCTTGCAGAGCGCGAATGTCTGTGCGGCAGCGAATGCAGTTCCAAGGGACAGTGAAAACCAGGTAGAGCTTTCAGTGCTGGCAGCTTTCGTGTGGGCGCAATCGCTGGACGTTTCGAATTTGGCAGCCGGGCTCTGCGACAGTCACATAGGCATTGTTGCATCATAACCAACCAAAGCTATTGCAGAGCGCGAATGTCTGTGCGGCAGCGAATGCAGTTCCAAGGGACAGTGAAAACCTTGTAGACCTTTCATGCTGGCAGCATTCTTGTGGGCGTAATCGCTGGACGTTTCGAATTTGGCAGCCAGGCTCTGCGACAGTCACATAAGCATTGTTGCATCATAACCAACCAAACATCTTGCAGAGGGCGAATGTCTGTGTGGCAGCGAATGCAGTTCCAAGGGACAGTGAAAACCAGGTAGAGCTTTCAGTGCTGGCATCTTTCGTGTGGACTCAGTCGCTGGACGTTTCGAATTTGGCAGCCGGGCTCTGCGACAGTCACATAGGCATTGTTGCATCATAACCAACCAAAGCTCTTGCAGAGCACGAATGTCTGTACGGCAGCGAATGCAGTTCCAAGGGACAGTGAAAACCAGGTAGAGCTTTCAGTGCTGGCAGCTTTTGTGTGGGCGCAATCTCTGGACGTTTCGAATTTGGCAGCCGGGCTCGGCCAGAGTCACATAGGCATTGTTGCATCATAACCAACCAAAGGTCTTGCAGAGCGCAAATGTCTGTGCGGCAGCGAATGCAGTTCCAAGGGACAGTGAAAACCAGGCAGAGCTTTCAGTGCTGGCAGCTTTTGTGTGGGCGCAATCTCTGGACGTTTCGAATTTGGCAGCCGGGCTCGGCCAGAGTCACATAGGCATTGTTGCATCATAACCAACCAAAGCTTTTGCATAGCGTGAATGTCTGTGCGGCAGCGAATGCAGTTCCAAGGGACAGTGAAAACCATGTAGACCTTTCAGTGCTGGCAGCTTTCGTCTGGGCGCAATCGCGGGACGTTTCGAATTTGGCAGCTGGGCTCGGCCAGAGTCACATAGGCATTGTTGCCTCATAACTAACCAAGGCTTTTTCAGACCGCGAATGTCTGTGCGGCAGCGAATGCAGTTCCAAGGGACAGTGAAAACCAGGTAGAGCTTGCAGTGCTGGCACCTTTCGTGTGGGCGTAATCGCTGGACGTTTCGAATTTGGCAGCCGGGCTCTGCGACAGTCACATAAGCATTGTTGCATCATAACCAACCAAACATCTTGCAGAGGGCGAATGTCTGTGTGGCAGCGAATGCAGTTCCAAGGGACAGTGAAAACCAGGTAGAGCTTTCAGTGCTGGCAGCTTTCGTGCGGACGCAATCGCTGGACGTTTCGAATTTGGCAGCCGGTCTCTGCGACAGTCACATAGGCATTGTTGCATCATAACCAACCAAAGCTCTTGCAGAGCGCGAATGTCTGTGCTGCAGCGAATGCAGTTCCAAGGGACAGTGAAAACCAGGTAGAGCTTTCAGTGCTGGCAGCTTTCGTGTGGGCGCAATCGCTGGACGTTTTGAATTTGGCAGCCGGGCTCTGCCAGAGTCACGTAGGCATTGTTGCATCATAAACAATCAAAGCTCTTGCAGAGCGCGAATGTCTGTGCGGCAGCGAATGCAGTTCCAAGGGACAGTGAAAACCAGGTAGAGCTTTCAGTGCTAGCAGCTTTCGTGTGGGCGCAATCGCTGGACGTTTCGAATTTGGCAGCCGGGCTCTGCGACAGTCACATAGGCATTGTTGCATCATAACCAACCAAAGCTATTGCAGAGCGCGAATGTCTGTGCGGCAGCGAATGCAGTTCCAAGGGACAGTGAAAACCAGGTAGAGCTTTCAGTGCTGGCAGCTTTCGTGTGGGCGCAATCGCGGGACGTTTCGAATTTGGCAGCTGGGCTCTGCCAGAGTCACATAGGCATTGTTGCATCATAACTAACCAAGGCTTTTGCAGAGCGCGAATGTCTGTGCGGCAGCGAATGCAGTTCCAAGGGACAGTGAAAACCAGGTAGACCTTTCATGCTGGCAGCATTCGTGTGGGCGTAATCGCTGGACGTTTCGAATTTGGCAGCCGGGCTCTGCGACAGTCACATAAGCATTGTTGCATCATACCCAACCAAACATCTTGCAGAGGGCGAATGTCTGTGTGGCAGCGAATGCAGTTCCAAGGGACAGTGAAAACCAGGTAGAGCTTTCAGTGCTGGCATCTTTCGTGTGGACTCAGTCGCTGGACGTTTCGAATTTGGCAGCCGGGCTCTGCGACAGTCACATAGGAATTGTTGCATCATAACCAACCAAAGCTTTTGCATAGCGTGAATGTCTGTGCGGCAGCGAATGCAGTTCCAAGGGACAGTGAAAACCAGGTAGAGCTTTCAGTGCTGGCAGCTTTCGTGTGGGCGCAATCGCTCGACGTTTCGAATTTGGCAGCCGGGTTCTGCGACAGTCACATAGGCATTGTTGCATCATAACCAACCAAGGCATTTGCAGAGCGCGAATGTCTGTGCGGCAGCGAATGCAGTTCCAAGGGACAGTGAAAACCAGGTAGAGCTTTCAGTGCTGGCAGCTTTCGTGTGGGCGCAATCGCTGGACGTTTCGAATTTGGCAGCCGGGCTCTGCGACAGTCACATAGGCATTGTTGCATCATAACCAACCAAAGCTGTTGCAGAGCGCGAATGTCTGTGCGGCAGCGAATGCAGTTCCAAGGGACAGTGAAAACCAGGTAGAGCTTTCAGTGCTGGAAGCTTTCGTGTGGACGCAATCGCTGGACGTTTCGAATTTGGCAGCCGGGCTCTGCGACAGTCACATAGGCATTGTTGCATCATAACCAACCAAAGCTCTTGCAGAGCACGAATGTCTGTACGGCAGCGAATGCAGTTCCAAGGGACAGTGAAAACCAGGTAGAGCTTTCAGTGCTGGCAGCTTTTGTGTGGGCGCAATCTCTGGACGTTTCGAATTTGGCAGCCGGGCTCGGCCAGAGTCACATAGGCATTGTTGCATCATAACCAACCAAAGCTTTTGCATAGCGTGAATGTCTGTGCGGCAGCGAATTCAGTTCCAAGGGACAGTGAAAACCAGGTAGACCTTTCAGTGCTGGCAGCTTTCGTCTGGGCGCAACCGCGGGACGTTTCGAATTTGGCAGCTGGGCTCTGCCAGAGTCACATAGGCATTGTTGCATCATAACTAACCAAGGCTTTTGCAGAGCGCGAATGTCTGTGCGGCAGCGAATGCAGTTCCAAGGGACAGTGAAAACCAGGTAGACCTTTCATGCTGGCAGCATTCGTGTGGGCGTAATCGCTGGACGTTTCGAATTTGGCAGCCAGGCTCTGCGACAGTCACATAAGCATTGTTGCATCATACCCAACCAAACATCTTGCAGAGGGCGAATGTCTGTGTGGCAGCGAATGCAGTTCCAAGGGACAGTGAAAACCAGGTAGAGCTTTCAGTGCTGGCATCTTTCGTGTGGACTCAGTCGCTGGACGTTTCGAATTTGGCAGCCGGGCTCTGCGACAGTCACATAGGCATTTTTGCATCATACCCAACCAAAGCTTTTGCATAGCGTGAATGTCTGTGCGGCAGCGAATGCAGTTCCAAGGGACAGTGAAAACCAGGTAGAGCTTTCAGTGCTGGCAGCTTTCGTGTGGGCGCAATCGCTCGATGTTTCGAATTTGGCAGCCGGGTTCTGCGACAGTCACATAGGCATTGTTGCATCATAAACAACCAAAGCTGTTGCAGAGCGCGAATGTCTGTGAGGCAGCGAATGCAGTTCCAAGGGACAGTGAAAACCAGGTAGAGCTTTCAGTGCTGGAAGCTTCCGTGTGGACGCAATCGCTGGACGTTTCGAATTTGGCAGCCGGGCTCTGCGACAGTCACATAGGCATTGTTGCATCATAACCAACCAAAGCTCTTGCAGAGCACGAATGTCTGTACGGCAGCGAATGCAGTTCCAAGGGACAGTGAAAACCAGGTAGAGCTTTCAGTGCTGGCAGCTTTTGTGTGGGCGCAATCTCTGGACGTTTCGAATTTGGCAGCCGGGCTCGGCCAGAGTCACATAGGCATTGTTGCATCATAACCAACCAAAGCTCTTGCAGAGCGCAAATGTCTGTGCGGCAGCGAATGCAGTTCCAAGGGACAGTGAAAACCAGGCAGAGCTTTCAGTGCTGGCAGCTTTCGTGTGGGCGCAATCTCTGGACGTTTCGAATTTGGCAGCCGGGCTCGGCCAGAGTCACATAGGCATTGTTGCATCATAACCAACCAAAGCTTTTGCATAGCGTGAATGTCTGTGCGGCAGCGAATGCAGTTCCAAGGGACAGTGAAAACCAGGTAGACCTTTCAGTGCTGGCAGCTTTCGTCTGGGCGCAACCGCGGGACGTTTCGAATTTGGCAGCTGGGCTCTGCCAGAGTCACATAGGCATTGTTGCATCATAACTAACCAAGGCTTTTTCAGAGCGTGAATGTCTGTGCGGCAGCGAATGCAGTTCCAAGGGACAGTGAAAACCAGGTAGACCTTTCATGCTGGCAGCATTCGTGTGGGCGTAATCGCTGGACGTTTCGAATTTGGCAGCCGGGCTCTGCGACAGTCACATAAGCATTGTTGCATCATAACCAACCAAACATCTTGCAGAGGGCGAATGTCTGTGTGGCAGCGAATGCAGTTCCAAGGGACAGTGAAAACCAGGTAGAGCTTTCAGTGCTGGCAGCTTTCGTGTGGACGCAATCGCTGGACGTTTCGAATTTGGCAGCCGGTCTCTGCGACAGTCACATAGGCATTGTTGCATCATAACCAACCAAAGCTCTTGCAGAGCGCGAATGTCTGTGCGGCAGCGAATGAAGTTCCAAGGGACAGTGAAAACCAGGTAGAGCTTTCAGTGCTGGCAGCTTTCGTGTGGGCGCAATCGCTGGACGTTTCGAATTAGGCAGCCGGGCTCTGCCAGAGTCACGTAGGCATTGTTGCATCATAAACAATCAAAGCTCTTGCAGAGCGCGAATGTCTGTGCGGCAGCGAATGCAGTTCCAAGGGACAGTGAAAACCAGGTAGAGCTTTCAGTGCTGGCAGCTTTCGTGTGGGCGCAATCGCTGGACGTTTCGAATTTGGCAGCCGGGCTCTGCGACAGTCACATAGGCATTGTTGCATCATAACCAACCAAAGCTATTGCAGAGCGCGAATGTCTGTGCGGCAGCGAATGCAGTTCCAAGGGACAGTGAAAACCAGGTAGAGCTTTCAGTGCTGGCAGCTTTCGTGTGGGCGCAATCGCTGGACGTTTCGAATTTGGCAGCTGGGCTCTGCCAGAGTCACATAGGCATTGTTGCATCATAACTAACCAAGGCTTTTGCAGAGCGCGAATGTCTGTGCGGCAGCGAATGCAGTTCCAAGGGACAGTGAAAACCAGGTAGACCTTTCATGCTGGCAGCATTCGTGTGGGCGTAATCGCTGGACGTTTCGAATTTGGCAGCCAGGCTCTGCGACAGTCACATAAGCATTGTTGCATCATACCCAACCAAACATCTTGCAGAGGGCGAATGTCTGTGTGGCAGCGAATGCAGTTCCAAGGGACAGTGAAAACCAGGTAGAGCTTTCAGTGCTGGCATCTTTCGTGTGGACTCAGTCGCTGGACGTTTCGAATTTGGCAGCCGGGCTCTGCCAGAGTCACATAGGCATTGTTGCATCATAACCAACCAAAGCTTTTGCATAGCGTGAATGTCTGTGCGGCAGCGAATGCAGTTCCAAGGGACAGTGAAAACCAGGTAGAGCTTTCAGTGCTGGCAGCTTTCGTGTGGGCGCAATCGCTCGACGTTTCGAATTTGGCAGCCGGGTTCTGCGACAGTCACATAGGCATTGTTGCATCATAACCAACCAAGGCATTTGCAGAGCGCGAATGTCTGTGCGGCAGCGAATGCAGTTCCAAGGGACAGTGAAAACCAGGTAGAGCTTTCAGTGCTGGCAGCTTTCGTGTGGGCGCAATCGCTGGACGTTTCGAATTTGGCAGCCGGGCTCTGCGACACTCACATAGGCATTGTTGCATCATAACCAACCAAAGCTGTTGCAGAGCGCGAATGTCTGTGCGGCAGCGAATGCAGTTCCAAGGGACAGTGAAAACCAGGTAGAGCTTTAAGTGCTGGAAGCTTTCGTGTGGACGCAATCGCTGGACGTTTCGAATTTGGCAGCCGGGCTCTGCGACAGTCACATAGGCATTGTTGCATCATAACCAACCAAAGCTCTTGCAGAGCACGAATGTCTGTACGGCAGCGAATGCAGTTCCAAGGGACAGTGAAAACCAGGTAGAGCTTTCAGTGCTGGCAGCTTTTGTGTGGGCGCAATCTCTGGACGTTTCGAATTTGGCAGCCGGGCTCGGCCAGAGTCACATAGGCATTATTGCATCATAACCAACCAAAGCTCTTGCAGAGCGCAAATGTCTGTGCGGCAGCGAATGCAGTTCCAAGGGACAGTGAAAACCAGGCAGAGCTTTCAGTGCTGGCAGCTTTTGTGTGGGCGCAATCTCTGGACGTTTCGAATTTGGCAGCCGGGCTCGGCCAGAGTCACATAGGCATTGTTGCATCATAACCAACCAAAGCTTTTGCATAGCGTGAATGTCTGTGCGGCAGCGAATGCAGTTCCAAGGGACAGTGAAAACCAGGTAGACCTTTCAGTGCTGGCAGCTTTCGTCTGGGCGCAACCGCGGGACGTTTCGAATTTGGCAGCTGGGCTCGGCCAGAGTCACATAGGCATTGTTGCATCATAACTAACCAAGGCTTTTTCAGAGCGCGAATGTCTGTGCGGCAGCGAATGCAGTTCCAAGGGACAGTGAAAACCAGGTAGACCTTTCATGCTGGCAGCATTCGTGTGGGCGTAATCGCTGGACGTTTCGAATTTGGCAGCCGGGCTCTGCGACAGTCACATAAGCATTGTTGCATCATAACCAACCAAACATCTTGCAGAGGGCGAATGTCTGTGTGGCAGCGAATGCAGTTCCAAGGGACAGTGAAAACCAGGTAGAGCTTTCAGTGCTGGCAGCTTTCGTGTGGACGCAATCGCTGGACGTTTCGAATTTGGCAGCCGGTCTCTGCGACAGTCACATAGGCATTGTTGCATCATAACCAACCAAAGCTGTTGCAGAGCGCGAATGTCTGTGCGGCAGCGAATGCAGTTCCAAGGGACAGTGAAAACCAGGTAGAGCTTTCAGTGCTGGCAGCTTTCGTGTGGGCGCAATCGCTGGACGTTTTGAATTAGGCAGCCGGGCTCTGCCAGAGTCACGTAGGCATTGTTGCATCATAAACAATCAAAGCTCTTGCAGAGCGCGAATGTCTGTGCGGCAGCGAATGCAGTTCCAAGGGACAGTGAAAACCAGGTAGAGCTTTCAGTGCTGGCAGCTTTCGTGTGGGCGCAATCGCTGGACGTTTCGAATTTGGCAGCCGGGCTCTGCGACAGTCACATAGGCATTGTTGCATCATAACCAACCAAAGCTATTGCAGAGCGCGAATGTCTGTGCGGCAGCGAATGCAGTTCCAAGGGACAGTGAAAACCAGGTAGAGCTTTCAGTGCTGGCAGCTTTCGTGTGGGCGCAATCGCTGGACGTTTCGAATTTGGCAGCTGGGCTCTGCCAGAGTCACATAGGCATTGTTGCATCATAACTAACCAAGGCTTTTGCAGAGCGCGAATGTCTGTGCGGCAGCGAATGCAGTTCCAAGGGACAGTGAAAACCAGGTAGACCTTTCATGCTGGCAGCATTCGTGTGGGCGTAATCGCTGGACGTTTCGAATTTGGCAGCCAGGCTCTGCGACAGTCACATAAGCATTGTTGCATCATACCCAACCAAACATCTTGCAGAGGGCGAATGTCTGTGTGGCAGCGAATGCAGTTCCAAGGGACAGTGAAAACCAGGTAGAGCTTTCAGTGCTGGCATCTTTCGTGTGGACTCAGTCGCTGGACGTTTCGAATTTGGCAGCCGGGCTCTGCGACAGTCACATAGGCATTGTTGCATCATAACCAACCAAAGCTCTTGCAGAGCACGAATGTCTGTACGGCAGCGAATGCAGTTCCAAGGGACAGTGAAAACCAGGTAGAGCTTTCAGTGCTGGCAGCTTTTGTGTGGGCGCAATCTCTGGACGTTTCGAATTTGGCAGCCGGGCTCGGCCAGAGTCACATAGGCATTATTGCATCATAACCAACCAAAGCTCTTGCAGAGCGCAAATGTCTGTGCGGCAGCGAATGCAGTTCCAAGGGACAGTGAAAACCAGGCAGAGCTTTCAGTGCTGGCAGCTTTTGTGTGGGCGCAATCTCTGGACGTTTCGAATTTGGCAGCCGGGCTCGGCCAGAGTCACATAGGCATTGTTGCATCATAACCAACCAAAGCTTTTGCATAGCGTGAATGTCTGTGCGGCAGCGAATGCAGTTCCAAGGGACAGTGAAAACCAGGTAGACCTTTCAGTGCTGGCAGCTTTCGTCTGGGCGCAACCGCGGGACGTTTCGAATTTGGCAGCTGGGCTCGGCCAGAGTCACATAGGCATTGTTGCATCATAACTAACCAAGGCTTTTTCAGAGCGCGAATGTCTGTGCGGCAGCGAATGCAGTTCCAAGGGACAGTGAAAACCAGGTAGACCTTTCATGCTGGCAGCATTCGTGTGGGCGTAATCGCTGGACGTTTCGAATTTGGCAGCCGGGCTCTGCGACAGTCACATAAGAATTGTTGCATCATAACCAACCAAACATCTTGCAGAGGGCGAATGTCTGTGTGGCAGCGAATGCAGTTCCAAGGGACAGTGAAAACCAGGTAGAGCTTTCAGTGCTGGCAGCTTTCGTGTGGACGCAATCGCTGGACGTTTCGAATTTGGCAGCCGGTCTCTGCGACAGTCACATAGGCATTGTTGCATCATAACCAACCAAAGCTCTTGCAGAGCGCGAATGTCTGTGCGGCAGCGAATGCAGTTCCAAGGGACAGTGAAAACCAGGTAGAGCTTTCAGTGCTGGCAGCTTTCGTGTGGGCGCAATCGCTGGACGTTTTGAATTAGGCAGCCGGGCTCTGCCAGAGTCACGTAGGCATTGTTGCATCATAAACAATCAAAGCTCTTGCAGAGCGCGAATGTCTGTGCGGCAGCGAATGCAGTTCCAAGGGACAGTGAAAACCAGGTAGAGCTTTCAGTGCTGGCAGCTTTCGTGTGGGCGCAATCGCTGGACGTTTCGAATTTGGCAGCCGGGCTCTGCGACAGTCACATAGGCATTGTTGCATCATAACCAACCAAAGCTATTGCAGAGCGCGAATGTCTGTGCGGCAGCGAATGCAGTTCCAAGGGACAGTGAAAACCAGGTAGAGCTTTCAGTGCTGGCAGCTTTCGTGTGGGCGCAATCGCTGGACGTTTCGAATTTGGCAGCTGGGCTCTGCCAGAGTCACATAGGCATTGTTGCATCATAACTAACCAAGGCTTTTGCAGAGCGCGAATGTCTGTGCGGCAGCGAATGCAGTTCCAAGGGACAGTGAAAACCAGGTAGACCTTTCATGCTGGCAGCATTCGTGTGGGCGTAATCGCTGGACGTTTCGAATTTGGCAGCCAGGCTCTGCGACAGTCACATAAGCATTGTTGCATCATACCCAACCAAACATCTTGCAGAGGGCGAATGTCTGTGTGGCAGCGAATGCAGTTCCAAGGGACAGTGAAAACCAGGTAGAGCTTTCAGTGCTGGCATCTTTCGTGTGGACTCAGTCGCTGGACGTTTCGAATTTGGCAGCCGGGCTCTGCCAGAGTCACATAGGCATTGTTGCATCATAACCAACCAAAGCTTTTGCATAGCGTGAATGTCTGTGCGGCAGCGAATGCAGTTCCAAGGGACAGTGAAAACCAGGTAGAGCTTTCAGTGCTGGCAGCTTTCGTGTGGGCGCAATCGCTCGACGTTTCGAATTTGGCAGCCGGGTTCTGCGACAGTCACATAGGCATTGTTGCATCATAACCAACCAAGGCATTTGCAGAGCGCGAATGTCTGTGCGGCAGCGAATGCAGTTCCAAGGGACAGTGAAAACCAGGTAGAGCTTTCAGTGCTGGCAGCTTTCGTGTGGGCGCAATCGCTGGACGTTTCGAATTTGGCAGCCGGGCTCTGCGACAGTCACATAGGCATCGTTGCATCATAACCAACCAAAGCTGTTGCAGAGCGCGAATGTCTGTGCGGCAGCGAATGCAGTTCCAAGGGACAGTGAAAACCAGGTAGAGCTTTCAGTGCTGGAAGCTTTCGTGTGGACGCAATCGCTGGACGTTTCGAATTTGGCAGCCGGGCTCTGCGACAGTCACATAGGCATTGTTGCATCATAACCAACCAAAGCTCTTGCAGAGCACGAATGTCTGTACGGCAGCGAATGCAGTTCCAAGGGACAGTGAAAACCAGGTAGAGCTTTCAGTGCTGGCAGCTTTTGTGTGGGCGCAATCTCTGGACGTTTCGAATTTGGCAGCCGGGCTCGGCCAGAGTCACATAGGCATTATTGCATCATAACCAACCAAAGCTCTTGCAGAGCGCAAATGTCTGTGCGGCAGCGAATGCAGTTCCAAGGGACAGTGAAAACCAGGCAGAGCTTTCAGTGCTGGCAGCTTTTGTGTGGGCGCAATCTCTGGACGTTTCGAATTTGGCAGCCGGGCTCGGCCAGAGTCACATAGGCATTGTTGCATCATAACCAACCAAAGCTTTTGCATAGCGTGAATGTCTGTGCGGCAGCGAATGCAGTTCCAAGGGACAGTGAAAACCAGGTAGACCTTTCAGTGCTGGCAGCTTTCGTCTGGGCGCAACCGCGGGACGTTTCGAATTTGGCAGCTGGGCTCGGCCAGAGTCACATAGGCATTGTTGCATCATAACTAACCAAGGCTTTTTCAGAGCGCGAATGTCTGTGCGGCAGCGAATGCAGTTCCAAGGGACAGTGAAAACCAGGTAGACCTTTCATGCTGGCAGCATTCCTGTGGGCGTAATCGCTGGACGTTTCGAATTTGGCAGCCGGGCTCTGCGACAGTCACATAAGCATTGTTGCATCATAACCAACCAAACATCTTGCAGAGGGCGAATGTCTGTGTGGCAGCGAATGCAGTTCCAAGGGACAGTGAAAACCAGGTAGAGCTTTCAGTGCTGGCAGCTTTCGTGTGGACGCAATCGCTGGACGTTTCGAATTTGGCAGCCGGTCTCTGCGACAGTCACATAGGCATTGTTGCATCATAACCAACCAAAGCTCTTGCAGAGCGCGAATGTCTGTGCGGCAGCGAATGCAGTTCCAAGGGACAGTGAAAACCAGGTAGAGCTTTCAGTGCTGGCAGCTTTCGTGTGGGCGCAATCGCTGGACGTTTTGAATTAGGAAGCCGGGCTCTGCCAGAGTCACGTAGGCATTGTTGCATCATAAACAATCAAAGCTCTTGCAGAGCGCGAATGTCTGTGCGGCAGCGAATGCAGTTCCAAGGGACAGTGAAAACCAGGTAGAGCTTTCAGTGCTGGCAGCTTTCGTGTGGGCGCAATCGCTGGACGTTTCGAATTTGGCAGCCGGGCTCTGCGACAGTCACATAGGCATTGTTGCATCATAACCAACCAAAGCTATTGCAGAGCGCGAATGTCTGTGCGGCAGCGAATGCAGTTCCAAGGGACAGTGAAAACCAGGTAGAGCTTTCAGTGCTGGCAGCTTTCGTGTGGGCGCAATCGCGGGACGTTTCGAATTTGGCAGCTGGGCTCTGCCAGAGTCACGTAGGCATTGTTGCATCATAAACAACCAAAGCTTTTGCAGAGCGCGAATGTCTGTGCGGCAGCGAATGCAGTTCCAAGGGACAGTGAAAACCAGGTAGACCTTTCATGCTGGCAGCATTCGTGTGGGCGTAATCGCTGGACGTTTCGAATTTGGCAGCCAGGCTCTGCGACAGTCACATAAGCATTGTTGCATCATACCCAACCAAACATCTTGCAGAGGGCGAATGTCTGTGTGGCAGCGAATGCAGTTCCAAGGGACAGTGAAAACCAGGTAGAGCTTTCAGTGCTGGCATCTTTCGTGTGGACTCAGTCGCTGGACGTTTCGAATTTGGCAGCCGGGCTCTGCGACAGTCACATAGGCATTGTTGCATCATAACCAACCAAAGCTTTTGCATAGCGTGAATGTCTGTGCGGCAGCGAATGCAGTTCCAAGGGACAGTGAAAACCAGGTAGAGCTTTCAGTGCTGGCAGCTTTCGTGTGGGCGCAATCGCTCGACGTTTCGAATTTGGCAGCCGGGTTCTGCTACAGTCACATAGGCATTGTTGCATCATAACCAACCAAGGCATTTGCAGAGCGCGAATGTCTGTGCGGCAGCGAATGCAGTTCCAAGGGACAGTGAAAACCAGGTAGAGCTTTCAGTGCTGGCAGCTTTCGTGTGGGCGCAATCGCTGGACGTTTCGAATTTGGCAGCCGGGCTCTGCGACAGTCACATAGGCATTGTTGCATCATAACCAACCAAAGCTGTTGCAGAGCGCGAATGTCTGTGCGGCAGCGAATGCAGTTCCAAGGGACAGTGAAAACCAGGTAGAGCTTTCAGTGCTGGAAGCTTCCGTGTGGACGCAATCGCTGGACGTTTCGAATTTGGCAGCCGGGCTCTGCGACAGTCACATAGGCATCGTTGCATCATAACCAACCAAAGCTCTTGCAGAGCACGAATGTCTGTACGGCAGCGAATGCAGTTCCAAGGGACAGTGAAAACCAGGTAGAGCTTTCAGTGCTGGCAGCTTTTGTGTGGGCGCAATCTCTGGACGTTTCGAATTTGGCAGCTGGGCTCGGCCAGAGTCACATAGGCATTGTTGCATCATAACCAACCAAAGGTGTTGCAGAGGGCAAATGTCTGTGCGGCAGCGAATGCAGTTCCAAGGGACAGTGAAAACCAGGCAGAGCTTTCAGTGCTGGCAGCTTTTGTGTGGGCGCAATCTCTGGACGTTTCGAATTTGGCAGCCGGGCTCGGCCAGAGTCACATAGGCATTGTTGCATCATAACCAACCAAAGGTCTTGCAGAGCGCAAATGTCTGTGCGGCAGCGAATGCAGTTCCAAGGGACAGTGAAAACGAGGTAGACCTTTCAGTGCTGGCAGCTTTCGTCTGGGCGCAATCGCGGGACGTTTCGAATTTGGCAGCTGGGCTCGGCCAGAGTCACATAGGCATTGTTGCATCATAACTAACCAAGGCTTTTTCAGAGCGCGAATGTCTGTGCGGCAGCGAATGCAGTTCCAAGGAACAGTGAAAACCAGGTAGACCTTTCATGCTGGCAGCATTCGTGTGGGCGTAATCGCTGGACGTTTCGAATTTGGCAGCCGGGCTCTGCGACAGTCACATAAGCATTGTTGCATCATAACCAACCAAACATCTTGCAGAGGGCGAATGTCTGTGTGGCAGCGAATGCAGTTCCAAGGGACAGTGAAAACCAGGTAGAGCTTTCAGTGCTGGCAGCTTTCGTGTGGACGCAATCGCTGGACGTTTCGAATTTGGCAGCCGGTCTCTGCGACAGTCACATAGGCATTGTTGCATCATAACCAACCAAAGCTCTTGCAGAGCGCGAATGTCTGTGCGGCAGCGAATGCAGTTCCAAGGGACAGTGAAAACCAGGTAGAGCTTTCAGTGCTGGCAGCTTTCGTGTGGGCGCAATCGCTGGACGTTTTGAATTTGGCAGCCGGGCTCTGCCAGAGTCACGTAGGCATTGTTGCATCATAAACAATCAAAGCTCTTGCAGAGCGCGAATGTCTGTGCGGCAGCGAATGCAGTTCCAAGGGACAGTGAAAACCAGGTAGACCTTTCATGCTGGCAGCATTCGTGTGGGCGTAATCGCTGGACGTTTCGAATTTGGCAGCCAGGCTCTGCGACAGTCACATAAGCATTGTTGCATCATACCCAACCAAACATCTTGCAGAGGGCGAATGTCTGTGCGGCAGCGAATGCAGTTCCAAGGGACAGTGAAAACCAGGTAGAGCTTTCAGTGCTGGCATCTTTCGTGTGGACTCAGTCGCTGGACGTTTCGAATTTGGCAGCCGGGCTCTGCGACAGTCACATAGGCATTGTTGCATCATAACCAACAAAAGCTTTTGCATAGCGTGAATGTCTGTGCGGCAGCGAATGCAGTTCCAAGGGACAGTGAAAACCAGGTAGAGCTTTCAGTGCTGGCAGCTTTCGTCTGGGCGCAATCGCTCGACGTTTCGAATTTGGCAGCCGGGTTCTGCGACAGTCACATAGGCATTGTTGCATCATAACCAACCAAGGCATTTGCAGAGCGCGAATGTCTGTGCGGCAGCGAATGCAGTTCCAAGGGACAGTGAAAACCAGGTAGAGCTTTCAGTGCTGGCAGCTTTCGTGTGGGCGCAATCGCTGGACGTTTCGAATTTGGCAGCCGGGCTCTGCGACAGTCACATAGGCATTGTTGCATCATAACCCACCAAAGCTGTTGCAGAGCGCGAATGTCTGTGCGGCAGCGAATGCAGTTCCAAGGGACAGTGAAAACCAGGTAGAGCTTTCAGTGCTGGCAGCTTTCGTGTGGGCGCAATCGCGGGACGTTTCGAATTTGGCAGCTGGGCTCTGCCAGAGTCACATAGGCATTGTTGCATCATAACTAACCAAGGCTTTTGCAGAGCGCGAATGTCTTTGCGGCAGCGAATGCAGTTCCAAGGGACAGTGAAAACCAGGTAGACCTTTCATGCTGGCAGCATTCGTGTGGGCGTAATCGGTGGACGTTTCGAATTTGACAGCCGGGCTCTGCGACAGTCACATAGGCATTGTTGCATCATAACCAACCAAAGCTGTTGCAGAGCACGAATGTCTGTGCGGCAGCGAATGCAGTTCCAAGGGACAGTGAAAACCAGGTAGAGCTTTCAGTGCTGGCAGCTTTCGTGTGGGCGCAATCGCTGGACGTTTCGAATTTGGCAGCCGGGCTCTTCGACAGTCACATAGGCATTGTTGCATCATAACCAACCAAGGCATTTGCAGAGCGCGAATGTCTGTGCGGCAGCGAATGCAGTTCCAAGGGACAGTGAAAACCAGGTAGAGCTTTCAGTGCTGGCAGCTTTCGTGTGGGCGCTATCGCTGGACGTTTCGAATTTGGCAGCCGGGCTCTGCCAGAGTCACATAGGCATTGTTGCATCATAGCCAACCAAGGCATTTGCAGAGTGCGAATGTCTGTGCGGCAGCGAATGCAGTTCCAAGGGACAGTGAAAACCAGGTAGAGCTTGCAGTGCTGGCACCTTTCGTGTGGGCGCTATCGCTGGACGTTTCGAATTTGGCAGCCGGACTCTGCCAGAGTCACATAGGAATTGTTGCATCATAACTAACCAAGGCTTTTGCAGAGAGCGAATGTCTGTGCGGCAGCGAATGCAGTTCCAAGGGACAGTGAAAACCAGGTAGACCTCTCAGTACTGGCACCTTTCGTCTGGGCGCAATCGCGGGACGTTTCGAATTTGGCAGCTGGGCTCTGCCAGAGTCACGTAGGCATTGTTGCATCATAAACAACCAAGGCTTTTGCAGAGCGTGAATGTCTGTGCGGCAGCGAATGCAGTTCCAAGGGACAGTGAAAACCAGGTAGAGCTTTCAGTGCTGGCAGCTTTCGTGTGGACGCAATCGCTGGACGTTTCGAATTTGGCAGCCGGTCTCTGCGACAGTCACATAGGCATTGTTGCATCATAACCAACCAAAGCTCTTGCAGAGCGCGAATGTCTGTGCGGCAGCGAATGCAGTTCCAAGGGACAGTGAAAACCAGGTAGAGCTTGCAGTGCTGGCACCTTTCGTGTGGGCGCAATCGCTGGACGTTTTGAATTTGGCAGCCGGGCTCTGCCAGAGTCACGTAGGCATTGTTGCATCATAAACAATCAAAGCTCTTGCAGAGCGCGAATGTCTGTGCGGCAGCGAATGCAGTTCCAAGGGACAGTGAAAACCAGGTAGAGCTTTCAGTGCTGGCAGCTTTCGTGTGGGCGCAATCGCTGGACGTTTCGAATTTGGCAGCCGGGCTCTGCGACAGTCACATAGGCATTGTTGCATCATAACCAACCAAAGCTATTGCAGAGCGCGAATGTCTGTGCGGCAGCGAATGCAGTTCCAAGGGACAGTGAAAACCTTGTAGACCTTTCATGCTGGCAGCATTCTTGTGGGCGTAATCGCTGGACGTTTCGAATTTGGCAGCCAGGCTCTGCGACAGTCACATAAGCATTGTTGCATCATAACCAACCAAACATCTTGCAGAGGGCGAATGTCTGTGTGGCAGCGAATGCAGTTCCAAGGGACAGTGAAAACCAGGTAGAGCTTTCAGTGCTGGCATCTTTCGTGTGGACTCAGTCGCTGGACGTTTCGAATTTGGCAGCCGGGCTCTGCGACAGTCACATAGGCATTGTTGCATCATAACCAACCAAAGCTCTTGCAGAGCACGAATGTCTGTACGGCAGCGAATGCAGTTCCAAGGGACAGTGAAAACCAGGTAGAGCTTTCAGTGCTGGCAGCTTTTGTGTGGGCGCAATCTCTGGACGTTTCGAATTTGGCAGCCGGGCTCGGCCAGAGTCACATAGGCATTGTTGCATCATAACCAACCAAAGGTCTTGCAGAGCGCAAATGTCTGTGCGGCAGCGAATGCAGTTCCAAGGGACAGTGAAAACCAGGCAGAGCTTTCAGTGCTGGCAGCTTTTGTGTGGGCGCAATCTCTGGACGTTTCGAATTTGGCAGCCGGGCTCGGCCAGAGTCACATAGGCATTGTTGCATCATAACCAACCAAAGCTTTTGCATAGCGTGAATGTCTGTGCGGCAGCGAATGCAGTTCCAAGGGACAGTGAAAACCATGTAGACCTTTCAGTGCTGGCAGCTTTCGTCTGGGCGCAATCGCGGGACGTTTCGAATTTGGCAGCTGGGCTCGGCCAGAGTCACATAGGCATTGTTGCATCATAACTAACCAAGGCTTTTTCAGACCGCGAATGTCTGTGCGGCAGCGAATGCAGTTCCAAGGGACAGTGAAAACCAGGTAGACCTTTCATGCTGGCAGCATTCGTGTGGGCGTAATCGCTGGACGTTTCGAATTTGGCAGCCGGGCTCTGCGACAGTCACATAAGCATTGTTGCATCATAACCAACCAAACATCTTGCAGAGGGCGAATGTCTGTGTGGCAGCGAATGCAGTTCCAAGGGACAGTGAAAACCAGGTAGAGCTTTCAGTGCTGGCAGCTTTCGTGCGGACGCAATCGCTGGACGTTTCGAATTTGGCAGCCGGTCTCTGCGACAGTCACATAGGCATTGTTGCATCATAACCAACCAAAGCTCTTGCAGAGCGCGAATGTCTGTGCTGCAGCGAATGCAGTTCCAAGGGACAGTGAAAACCAGGTAGAGCTTTCAGTGCTGGCAGCTTTCGTGTGGGCGCAATCGCTGGACGTTTTGAATTTGGCAGCCGGGCTCTGCCAGAGTCACGTAGGCATTGTTGCATCATAAACAATCAAAGCTCTTGCAGAGCGCGAATGTCTGTGCGGCAGCGAATGCAGTTCCAAGGGACAGTGAAAACCAGGTAGAGCTTTCAGTGCTAGCAGCTTTCGTGTGGGCGCAATCGCTGGACGTTTCGAATTTGGCAGCCGGGCTCTGCGACAGTCACATAGGCATTGTTGCATCATAACCAACCAAAGCTATTGCAGAGCGCGAATGTCTGTGCGGCAGCGAATGCAGTTCCAAGGGACAGTGAAAACCAGGTAGAGCTTTCAGTGCTGGCAGCTTTCGTGTGGGCGCAATCGCGGGACGTTTCGAATTTGGCAGCTGGGCTCTGCCAGAGTCACATAGGCATTGTTGCATCATAACTAACCAAGGCTTTTGCAGAGCGCGAATGTCTGTGCGGCAGCGAATGCAGTTCCAAGGGACAGTGAAAACCAGGTAGACCTTTCATGCTGGCAGCATTCGTGTGGGCGTAATCGCTGGACGTTTCGAATTTGGCAGCCGGGCTCTGCGACAGTCACATAAGCATTGTTGCATCATACCCAACCAAACATCTTGCAGAGGGCGAATGTCTGTGTGGCAGCGAATGCAGTTCCAAGGGACAGTGAAAACCAGGTAGAGCTTTCAGTGCTGGCATCTTTCGTGTGGACTCAGTCGCTGGACGTTTCGAATTTGGCAGCCGGGCTCTGCGACAGTCACATAGGAATTGTTGCATCATAACCAACCAAAGCTTTTGCATAGCGTGAATGTCTGTGCGGCAGCGAATGCAGTTCCAAGGGACAGTGAAAACCAGGTAGAGCTTTCAGTGCTGGCAGCTTTCGTGTGGGCGCAATCGCTCGACGTTTCGAATTTGGCAGCCGGGTTCTGCGACAGTCACATAGGCATTGTTGCATCATAACCAACCAAGGCATTTGCAGAGCGCGAATGTCTGTGCGGCAGCGAATGCAGTTCCAAGGGACAGTGAAAACCAGGTAGAGCTTTCAGTGCTGGCAGCTTTCGTGTGGGCGCAATCGCTGGACGTTTCGAATTTGGCAGCCGGGCTCTGCGACAGTCACATAGGCATTGTTGCATCATAACCAACCAAAGCTGTTGCAGAGCGCGAATGTCTGTGCGGCAGCGAATGCAGTTCCAAGGGACAGTGAAAACCAGGTAGAGCTTTCAGTGCTGGAAGCTTTCGTGTGGACGCAATCGCTGGACGTTTCGAATTTGGCAGCCGGGCTCTGCGACAGTCACATAGGCATTGTTGCATCATAACCAACCAAAGCTCTTGCAGAGCACGAATGTCTGTACGGCAGCGAATGCAGTTCCAAGGGACAGTGAAAACCAGGTAGAGCTTTCAGTGCTGGCAGCTTTTGTGTGGGCGCAATCTCTGGACGTTTCGAATTTGACAGCCGGGCTCGGCCAGAGTCACATAGGCATTGTTGCATCATAACCAACCAAAGCTTTTGCATAGCGTGAATGTCTGTGCGGCAGCGAATTCAGTTCCAAGGGACAGTGAAAACCAGGTAGACCTTTCAGTGCTGGCAGCTTTCGTCTGGGCGCAACCGCGGGACGTTTCGAATTTGGCAGCTGGGCTCGGCCAGAGTCACATAGGCATTGTTGCATCATAACTAACCAAGGCTTTTTCAGAGCGCGAATGTCTGTGCGGCAGCGAATGCAGTTCCAAGGGACAGTGAAAACCAGGTAGACCTTTCATGCTGGCAGCATTCGTGTGGGCGTAATCGCTGGACGTTTCGAATTTGGCAGCCGGGCTCTGCGACAGTCACATAAGCATTGTTGCATCATAACCAACCAAACATCTTGCAGAGGGCGAATGTCTGTGTGGCAGCGAATGCAGTTCCAAGGGACAGTGAAAACCAGGTAGAGCTTTCAGTGCTGGCAGCTTTCGTGTGGACGCAATCGCTGGACGTTTCGAATTTGGCAGCCGGTCTCTGCGACAGTCACATAGGCATTGTTGCATCATAACCAACCAAAGCTCTTGCAGAGCGCGAATGTCTGTGCGGCAGCGAATGCAGTTCCAAGGGACAGTGAAAACCAGGTAGAGCTTTCAGTGCTGGCAGCTTTCGTGTGGGCGCAATCGCTGGACGTTTTGAATTAGGCAGCCGGGCTCTGCCAGAGTCACGTAGGCATTGTTGCATCATAAACAATCAAAGCTCTTGCAGAGCGCGAATGTCTGTGCGGCAGCGAATGCAGTTCCAAGGGACAGTGAAAACCAGGTAGAGCTTTCAGTGCTGGCAGCTTTCGTGTGGGCGCAATCGCTGGACGTTTCGAATTTGGCAGCCGGGCTCTGCGACAGTCACATAGGCATTGTTGCATCATAACCAACCAAAGCTATTGCAGAGCGCGAATGTCTGTGCGGCAGCGAATGCAGTTCCAAGGGACAGTGAAAACCTTGTAGACCTTTCATGCTGGCAGCATTCTTGTGGGCGTAATCGCTGGACGTTTCGAATTTGGCAGCCAGGCTCTGCGACAGTCACATAAGCATTGTTGCATCATAACCAACCAAACATCTTGCAGAGGGCGAATGTCTGTGTGGCAGCGAATGCAGTTCCAAGGGACAGTGAAAACCAGGTAGAGCTTTCAGTGCTGGCATCTTTCGTGTGGACTCAGTCGCTGGACGTTTCGAATTTGGCAGCCGGGCTCTGCGACAGTCACATAGGCATTGTTGCATCATAACCAACCAAAGCTCTTGCAGAGCACGAATGTCTGTACGGCAGCGAATGCAGTTCCAAGGGACAGTGAAAACCAGGTAGAGCTTTCAGTGCTGGCAGCTTTTGTGTGGGCGCAATCTCTGGACGTTTCGAATTTGGCAGCCGGGCTCGGCCAGAGTCACATAGGCATTGTTGCATCATAACCAACCAAAGGTCTTGCAGAGCGCAAATGTCTGTGCGGCAGCGAATGCAGTTCCAAGGGACAGTGAAAACCAGGCAGAGCTTTCAGTGCTGGCAGCTTTTGTGTGGGCGCAATCTCTGGACGTTTCGAATTTGGCAGCCGGGCTCGGCCAGAGTCACATAGGCATTGTTGCATCATAACCAACCAAAGCTTTTGCATAGCGTGAATGTCTGTGCGGCAGCGAATGCAGTTCCAAGGGACAGTGAAAACCATGTAGACCTTTCAGTGCTGGCAGCTTTCGTCTGGGCGCAATCGCGGGACGTTTCGAATTTGGCAGCTGGGCTCGGCCAGAGTCACATAGGCATTGTTGCATCATAACTAACCAAGGCTTTTTCAGACCGCGAATGTCTGTGCGGCAGCGAATGCAGTTCCAAGGGACAGTGAAAACCAGGTAGACCTTTCATGCTGGCAGCATTCGTGTGGGCGTAATCGCTGGACGTTTCGAATTTGGCAGCCGGGCTCTGCGACAGTCACATAAGCATTGTTGCATCATAACCAACCAAACATCTTGCAGAGGGCGAATGTCTGTGTGGCAGCGAATGCAGTTCCAAGGGACAGTGAAAACCAGGTAGACCTTTCAGTGCTGGCAGCTTTCGTGCGGACGCAATCGCTGGACGTTTCGAATTTGGCAGCCGGTCTCTGCGACAGTCACATAGGCATTGTTGCATCATAACCAACCAAAGCTCTTGCAGAGCGCGAATGTCTGTGCTGCAGCGAATGCAGTTCCAAGGGACAGTGAAAACCAGGTAGAGCTTTCAGTGCTGGCAGCTTTCGTGTGGGCGCAATCGCTGGACGTTTTGAATTTGGCAGCCGGGCTCTGCCAGAGTCACGTAGGCATTGTTGCATCATAAACAATCAAAGCTCTTGCAGAGCGCGAATGTCTGTGCGGCAGCGAATGCAGTTCCAAGGGACAGTGAAAACCAGGTAGAGCTTTCAGTGCTAGCAGCTTTCGTGTGGGCGCAATCGCTGGACGTTTCGAATTTGGCAGCCGGGCTCTGCGACAGTCACATAGGCATTGTTGCATCATAACCAACCAAAGCTATTGCAGAGCGCGAATGTCTGTGCGGCAGCGAATGCAGTTCCAAGGGACAGTGAAAACCAGGTAGAGCTTTCAGTGCTGGCAGCTTTCGTGTGGGCGCAATCGCGGGACGTTTCGAATTTGGCAGCTGGGCTCTGCCAGAGTCACATAGGCATTGTTGCATCATAACTAACCAAGGCTTTTGCAGAGCGCGAATGTCTGTGCGGCAGCGAATGCAGTTCCAAGGGACAGTGAAAACCAGGTAGACCTTTCATGCTGGCAGCATTCGTGTGGGCGTAATCGCTGGACGTTTCGAATTTGGCAGCCGGGCTCTGCGACAGTCACATAAGCATTGTTGCATCATACCCAACCAAACATCTTGCAGAGGGCGAATGTCTGTGTGGCAGCGAATGCAGTTCCAAGGGACAGTGAAAACCAGGTAGAGCTTTCAGTGCTGACATCTTTCGTGTGGACTCAGTCGCTGGACGTTTCGAATTTGGCAGCCGGGCTCTGCGACAGTCACATAGGAATTGTTGCATCATAACCAACCAAAGCTTTTGCATAGCGTGAATGTCTGTGCGGCAGCGAATGCAGTTCCAAGGGACAGTGAAAACCAGGTAGAGCTTTCAGTGCTGGCAGCTTTCGTGTGGGCGCAATCGCTCGACGTTTCGAATTTGGCAGCCGGGTTCTGCGACAGTCACATAGGCATTGTTGCATCATAACCAACCAAGGCATTTGCAGAGCGCGAATGTCTGTGCGGCAGCGAATGCAGTTCCAAGGGACAGTGAAAACCAGGTAGAGCTTTCAGTGCTGGCAGCTTTCGTGTGGGCGCAATCGCTGGACGTTTCGAATTTGGCAGCCGGGCTCTGCGACAGTCACATAGGCATTGTTGCATCATAACCAACCAAAGCTGTTGCAGAGCGCGAATGTCTGTGCGGCAGCGAATGCAGTTCCAAGGGACAGTGAAAACCAGGTAGAGCTTTCAGTGCTGGAAGCTTTCGTGTGGACGCAATCGCTGGACGTTTCGAATTTGGCAGCCGGGCTCTGCGACAGTCACATAGGCATTGTTGCATCATAACCAACCAAAGCTCTTGCAGAGCACGAATGTCTGTACGGCAGCGAATGCAGTTCCAAGGGACAGTGAAAACCAGGTAGAGCTTTCAGTGCTGGCAGCTTTTGTGTGGGCGCAATCTCTGGACGTTTCGAATTTGGCAGCCGGGCTCGGCCAGAGTCACATAGGCATTGTTGCATCATAACCAACCAAAGCTTTTGCATAGCGTGAATGTCTGTGCGGCAGCGAATTCAGTTCCAAGGGACAGTGAAAACCAGGTAGACCTTTCAGTGCTGGCAGCTTTCGTCTGGGCGCAACCGCGGGACGTTTCGAATTTGGCAGCTGGGCTCGGCCAGAGTCACATAGGCATTGTTGCATCATAACTAACCAAGGCTTTTTCAGAGCGCGAATGTCTGTGCGGCAGCGAATGCAGTTCCAAGGGACAGTGAAAACCAGGTAGACCTTTCATGCTGGCAGCATTCGTGTGGGCGTAATCGCTGGACGTTTCGAATTTGGCAGCCGGGCTCTGCGACAGTCACATAAGCATTGTTGCATCATAACCAACCAAACATCTTGCAGAGGGCGAATGTCTGTGTGGCAGCGAATGCAGTTCCAAGGGACAGTGAAAACCAGGTAGAGCTTTCAGTGCTGGCAGCTTTCGTGTGGACGCAATCGCTGGACGTTTCGAATTTGGCAGCCGGTCTCTGCGACAGTCACATAGGCATTGTTGCATCATAACCAACCAAAGCTCTTGCAGAGCGCGAATGTCTGTGCGGCAGCGAATGCAGTTCCAAGGGACAGTGAAAACCAGGTAGAGCTTTCAGTGCTGGCAGCTTTCGTGTGGGCGCAATCACTGGACGTTTTGAATTAGGCAGCCGGGCTCTGCCAGAGTCACGTAGGCATTGTTGCATCATAAACAATCAAAGCTCTTGCAGAGCGCGAATGTCTGTGCGGCAGCGAATGCAGTTCCAAGGGACAGTGAAAACCAGGTAGAGCTTTCAGTGCTGGCAGCTTTCGTGTGGGCGCAATCGCTGGACGTTTCGAATTTGGCAGCCGGGCTCTGCGACAGTCACATAGGCATTGTTGCATCATAACCAACCAAAGCTATTGCAGAGCGCGAATGTCTGTGCGGCAGCGAATGCAGTTCCAAGGGACAGTGAAAACCAGGTAGAGCTTTCAGTGCTGGCAGCTTTCGTGTGGGCGCAATCGCGGGACGTTTCGAATTTGGCAGCTGGGCTCTGCCAGAGTCACATAGGCATTGTTGCATCATAACTAACCAAGGCTTCTGACGAGCGCGAATGTCTGTGCGGCAGCGAATGCAGTTCCAAGGGACAGTGAAAACCAGGTAGACCTTTCATGCTGGCAGCATTCGTGTGGGCGTAATCGCTGGACGTTTCGAATTTGGCAGCCAGGCTCTGCGACAGTCACATAAGCATTGTTGCATCATACCCAACCAAACATCTTGCAGAGGGCGAATGTCTGTGTGGCAGCGAATGCAGTTCCAACGGACAGTGAAAACCAGGTAGAGCTTTCAGTGCTGGCATCTTTCGTGTGGACTCAGTCGCTGGACGTTTCGAATTTGGCAGCCGGGCTCTGCGACAGTCACATAGGCATTGTTGCATCATAACCAACCAAAGCTCTTGCAGAGCACGAATGTCTGTACGGCAGCGAATGCAGTTCCAAGGGACAGTGAAAACCAGGTAGAGCTTTCAGTGCTGGCAGCTTTTGTGTGGGCGCAATCTCTGGACGTTTCGAATTTGGCAGCCGGGCTCGGCCAGAGTCACATAGGCATTGTTGCATCATAACCAACCAAAGGTCTTGCAGAGCGCAAATGTCTGTGCGGCAGCGAATGCAGTTCCAAGGGACAGTGAAAACCAGGCAGAGCTTTCAGTGCTGGCAGCTTTTGTGTGGGCGCAATCTCTGGACGTTTCGAATTTGGCAGCCGGGCTCGGCCAGAGTCACATAGGCATTGTTGCATCATAACCAACCAAAGCTTTTGCATAGCGTGAATGTCTGTGCGGCAGCGAATGCAGTTCCAAGGGACAGTGAAAACCATGTAGACCTTTCAGTGCTGGCAGCTTTCGTCTGGGCGCAATCGCGGGACGTTTCGAATTTGGCAGCTGGGCTCGGCCAGAGTCACATAGGCATTGTTGCATCATAACTAACCAAGGCTTTTTCAGACCGCGAATGTCTGTGCGGCAGCGAATGCAGTTCCAAGGGACAGTGAAAACCAGGTAGACCTTTCATGCTGGCAGCATTCGTGTGGGCGTAATCGCTGGACGTTTCGAATTTGGCAGCCGGGCTCTGCGACAGTCACATAAGCATTGTTGCATCATAACCAACCAAACATCTTGCAGAGGGCGAATGTCTGTGTGGCAGCGAATGCAGTTCCAAGGGACAGTGAAAACCAGGTAGAGCTTTCAGTGCTGGCAGCTTTCGTGCGGACGCAATCGCTGGACGTTTCGAATTTGGCAGCCGGTCTCTGCGACAGTCACATAGGCATTGTTGCATCATAACCAACCAAAGCTCTTGCAGAGCGCGAATGTCTGTGCTGCAGCGAATGCAGTTCCAAGGGACAGTGAAAACCAGGTAGAGCTTTCAGTGCTGGCAGCTTTCGTGTGGGCGCAATCGCTGGACGTTTTGAATTTGGCAGCCGGGCTCTGCCAGAGTCACGTAGGCATTGTTGCATCATAAACAATCAAAGCTCTTGCAGAGCGCGAATGTCTGTGCGGCAGCGAATGCAGTTCCAAGGGACAGTGAAAACCAGGTAGAGCTTTCAGTGCTAGCAGCTTTCGTGTGGGCGCAATCGCTGGACGTTTCGAATTTGGCAGCCGGGCTCTGCGACAGTCACATAGGCATTGTTGCATCATAACCAACCAAAGCTATTGCAGAGCGCGAATGTCTGTGTGGCAGCGAATGCAGTTCCAAGGGACAGTGAAAACCAGGTAGAGCTTTCAGTGCTGGCAGCTTTCGTGTGGGCGCAATCGCGGGACGTTTCGAATTTGGCAGCTGGGCTCTGCCAGAGTCACATAGGCATTGTTGCATCATAACTAACCAAGGCTTTTGACGAGCGCGAATGTCTGTGCGGCAGCGAATGCAGTTCCAAGGGACAGTGAAAACCAGGTAGAGCTTTCAGTGCTGGCAGCTTTCGTGTGGGCGCAATCGCTCGACGTTTCGAATTTGGCAGCCGGGTTCTGCGACAGTCACATAGGCATTGTTGCATCATAACCAACCAAGGCATTTGCAGAGCGCGAATGTCTGTGCGGCAGCGAATGCAGTTCCAAGGGACAGTGAAAACCAGGTAGAGCTTTCAGTGCTGGCAGCTTTCGTGTGGGCGCAATCGCTGGACGTTTCGAATTTGGCAGCCGGGCTCTGCGACAGTCACATAGGCATTGTTGCATCATAACCAACCAAAGCTGTTGCAGAGCGCGAATGTCTGTGCGGCAGCGAATGCAGTTCCAAGGGACAGTGAAAACCAGGTAGAGCTTTCAGTGCTGGAAGCTTTCGTGTGGACGCAATCGCTGGACGTTTCGAATTTGGCAGCCGGGCTCTGCGACAGTCACATAGGCATTGTTGCATCATAACCAACCAAAGCTCTTGCAGAGCACGAATGTCTGTACGGCAGCGAATGCAGTTCCAAGGGACAGTGAAAACCAGGTAGAGCTTTCAGTGCTGGCAGCTTTTGTGTGGGCGCAATCTCTGGACGTTTCGAATTTGGCAGCCGGGCCTGGCCAGAGTCACATAGGCATTGTTGCATCATAACCAACCAAAGCTTTTGCATAGCGTGAATGTCTGTGCGGCAGCGAATTCAGTTCCAAGGGACAGTGAAAACCAGGTAGACCTTTCAGTGCTGGCAGCTTTCGTCTGGGCGCAACCGCGGGACGTTTCGAATTTGGCAGCTGGGCTCGGCCAGAGTCACATAGGCATTGTTGCATCATAACTAACCAAGGCTTTTTCAGAGCGCGAATGTCTGTGCGGCAGCGAATGCAGTTCCAAGGGACAGTGAAAACCAGGTAGACCTTTCATGCTGGCAGCATTCGTGTGGGCGTAATCGCTGGACGTTTCGAATTTGGCAGCCGGGCTCTGCGACAGTCACATAAGCATTGTTGCATCATAACCAACCAAACATCTTGCAGAGGGCGAATGTCTGTGTGGCAGCGAATGCAGTTCCAAGGGACAGTGAAAACCAGGTAGAGCTTTCAGTGCTGGCAGCTTTCGTGTGGACGCAATCGCTGGACGTTTCGAATTTGGCAGCCGGTCTCTGCGACAGTCACATAGGCATTGTTGCATCATAACCAACCAAAGCTCTTGCAGAGCGCGAATGTCTGTGCGGCAGCGAATGCAGTTCCAAGGGACAGTGAAAACCAGGTAGAGCTTTCAGTGCTGGCAGCTTTCGTGTGGGCGCAATCGCTGGACGTTTTGAATTAGGCAGCCGGGCTCTGCCAGAGTCACGTAGGCATTGTTGCATCATAAACAATCAAAGCTCTTGCAGAGCGCGAATGTCTGTGCGGCAGCGAATGCAGTTCCAAGGGACAGTGAAAACCAGGTAGAGCTTTCAGTGCTGGCAGCTTTCGTGTGGGCGCAATCGCTGGACGTTTCGAATTTGGCAGCCGGGCTCTGCGACAGTCACATAGGCATTGTTGCATCATAACCAACCAAAGCTATTGCAGAGCGCGAATGTCTGTGCGGCAGCGAATGCAGTTCCAAGGGACAGTGAAAACCAGGTAGAGCTTTCAGTGCTGGCCGCTTTCGTGTGGGCGCAATCGCGGGACGTTTCGAATTTGGCAGCTGGGCTCTGCCAGAGTCACATAGGCATTGTTGCATCATAACTAACCAAGGCTTTTTCAGAGCGTGAATGTCTGTGCGGCAGCGAATGCAGTTCCAAGGGACAGTGAAAACCAGGTAGACCTTTCATGCTGGCAGCATTCGTGTGGGCGTAATCGCTGGACGTTTCGAATTTGGCAGCCAGGCTCTGCGACAGTCACATAAGCATTGTTGCATCATACCCAACCAAACATCTTGCAGAGGGCGAATGTCTGTGTGGCAGCGAATGCAGTTCCAACGGACAGTGAAAACCAGGTAGAGCTTTCAGTGCTGGCATCTTTCGTGTGGACTCAGTCGCTGGACGTTTCGAATTTGGCAGCCGGGCTCTGCGACAGTCACATAGGCATTGTTGCATCATAACCAACCAAAGCTTTTGCATAGCGTGAATGTCTGTGCGGCAGCGAATGCAGTTCCAAGGGACAGTGAAAACCAGGTAGAGCTTTCAGTGCTGGCAGCTTTCGTGTGGGCGCAATCGCTCGACGTTTCGAATTTGGCAGCCGGGTTCTGCGACAGTCACATAGGCATTCTTGCATCATAACCAACCAAGGCATTTGCAGAGCGCGAATGTCTGTGCGGCAGCGAATGCAGTTCCAAGGGACAGTGAAAACCAGGTAGAGCTTTCAGTGCTGGCAGCTTTCGTGTGGGCGCAATCGCTGGACGTTTCGAATTTGGCAGCCGGGCTCTGCGACAGTCACATAGGCATTGTTGCATCATAACCAACCAAAGCTGTTGCAGAGCGCGAATGTCTGTGAGGCAGCGAATGCAGTTCCAAGGGACAGTGAAAACCAGGTAGAGCTTTCAGTGCTGGAAGCTTTCGTGTGGACGCAATCGCTGGACGTTTCGAATTTGGCAGCCGGGCTCTGCCAGAGTCACATAGGCATTGTTGCATCATAACCAACCAAAGCTCTTGCAGAGCACGAATGTCTGTGCGGCAGCGAATGCAGTTCCAAGGGACAGTGAAAACCAGGTAGAGCTTGCAGTGCTGGCAGCTTTTGTGTGGGCGCAATCTCTGGACGTTTCGAATTTGGCAGCCGGGCTCTACGACAGTCACATAGGCATTGTTGCATCATAACCAACCAAACATCTTGCAGAGGGCGAATGTCTGTGTGGCAGCGAATGCAGTTCCAAGGGACAGTGAAAACCAGGTAGAGCTTTCAGTGCTGGCAGCTTTCGTGTGGACGCAATCGCTGGACGTTTCGAATTTGGCAGCCGGTCTCTGCGACAGTCACATAGGCATTGTTGCATCATAACCAACCAAAGCTCTTGCAGAGCGCGAATGTCTGTGCGGCAGCGAATGCAGTTCCAAGGGACAGTGAAAACCAGGTAGAGCTTTCAGTGCTGGCAGCTTTCGTGTGGGCGCAATCGCTGGACGTTTTGAATTAGGCAGCCGGGCTCTGCCAGAGTCACGTAGGCATTGTTGCATCATAAACAATCAAAGCTCTTGCATAGCGTGAATGTCTGTGCGGCAGCGAATGCAGTTCCAAGGGACAGTGAAAACCAGGTAGAGCTTTCAGTGCTGGCAGCTTTCGTGTGGGCGCAATCGCTGGACGTTTCGAATTTGGCAGCCGGGCTCTGCGACAGTCACATAGGCATTGTTGCATCATAACCAACCAAAGCTATTGCAGAGCGCGAATGTCTGTGCGGCAGCGAATGCAGTTCCAAGGGACAGTGAAAACCAGGTAGAGCTTTCAGTGCTGGCAGCTTTCGTGTGGGCGCAATCGCGGGACGTTTCGAATTTGGCAGCTGGGCTCTGCCAGAGTCACATAGGCATTGTTGCATCATAACTAACCAAGGCTTTTGACGAGCGCGAATGTCTGTGCGGCAGCGAATGCAGTTCCAAGGGACAGTGAAAACCAGGTAGAGCTTTCATGCTGGCAGCATTCGTGTGGGCGTAATCGCTGGACGTTTCGAATTTGGCAGCCAGGCTCTGCGACAGTCACATAAGCATTGTTGCATCATACCCAACCAAACATCTTGCAGAGGGCGAATGTCTGTGTGGCAGCGAATGCAGTTCCAAGGGACAGTGAAAACCAGGTAGAGCTTTCAGTGCTGGCATCTTTCGTGTGGACTCAGTCGCTGGACGTTTCGAATTTGGCAGCCGGGCTCTGCGACAGTCACATAGGCATTGTTGCATCATACCCAACCAAAGCTTTTGCATAGCGTGAATGTCTGTGCGGCAGCGAATGCAGTTCCAAGGGACAGTGAAAACCAGGTAGAGCTTTCAGTGCTGGCAGCTTTCGTGTGGGCGCAATCGCTCGACGTTTCGAATTTGGCAGCCGGGTTCTGCGACAGTCACATAGGCATTGTTGCATCATAACCAACCAAGGCATTTGCAGAGCGCGAATGTCTGTGCGGCAGCGAATGCAGTTCCAAGGGACAGTGAAAACCAGGTAGAGCTTTCAGTGCTGGCAGCTTTCGTGTGGGCGCAATCGCTGGACGTTTCGAATTTGGCAGCCGGGCTCTGCGACAGTCACATAGGCATTGTTGCATCATAACCAACCAAAGCTGTTGCAGAGCGCGAATGTCTGTGAGGCAGCGAATGCAGTTCCAAGGGACAGTGAAAACCAGGTAGAGCTTTCAGTGCTGGAAGCTTTCGTGTGGACGCAATCGCTGGACGTTTCGAATTTGGCAGCCGGGCTCTGCGACAGTCACATAGGCATTGTTGCATCATAACCAACCAAAGCTCTTGCAGAGCACGAATGTCTGTGCGGCAGCGAATGCAGTTCCAAGGGACAGTGAAAACCAGGTAGAGCTTTCAGTGCTGGCAGCTTTTGTGTGGGCGCAATCTCTGGACGTTTCGAATTTGGCAGCCGGGCTCGGCCAGAGTCACATAGGCATTGTTGCATCATAACCAACCAAAGCTCTTGCAGAGCGCAAATGTCTGTGCGGCAGCGAATGCAGTTCCAAGGGACAGTGAAAACCAGGCAGAGCTTTCAGTGCTGGCAGCTTTTGTGTGGGCGCAATCTCTGGACGTTTCGAATTTGGCAGCCGGGCTCGGCCAGAGTCACATAGGCATTGTTGCATCATAACCAACCAAAGCTTTTGCATAGCGTGAATGTCTGTGCGGCAGCGAATGCAGTTCCAAGGGACAGTGAAAACCAGGTAGACCTTTCAGTGCTGGCAGCTTTCGTCTGGGCGCAACCGCGGGACGTTTCGAATTTGGCAGCTGGGCTCTGCCAGAGTCACATAGGCATTGTTGCATCATAACTAACCAAGGCTTTTTCAGAGCGTGAATGTCTGTGCGGCAGCGAATGCAGTTCCAAGGGACAGTGAAAACCAGGTAGACCTTTCATGCTGGCAGCATTCGTGTGGGCGTAATCGCTGGACGTTTCGAATTTGGCAGCCGGGCTCTGCGACAGTCACATAAGCATTGTTGCATCATAACCAACCAAACATCTTGCAGAGGGCGAATGTCTGTGTGGCAGCGAATGCAGTTCCAAGGGACAGTGAAAACCAGGTAGAGCTTTCAGTGCTGGCAGCTTTCGTGTGGACGCAATCGCTGGACGTTTCGAATTTGGCAGCCGGTCTCTGCGACAGTCACATAGGCATTGTTGCATCATAACCAACCAAAGCTCTTGCAGAGCGCGAATGTCTGTGCGGCAGCGAATGCAGTTCCAAGGGACAGTGAAAACCAGGTAGAGCTTTCAGTGCTGGCAGCTTTCGTGTGGGCGCAATCGCTGGACGTTTTGAATTAGGCAGCCGGGCTCTGCCAGAGTCACGTAGGCATTGTTGCATCATAAACAATCAAAGCTCTTGCAGAGCGCGAATGTCTGTGCGGCAGCGAATGCAGTTCCAAGGGACAGTGAAAACCAGGTAGAGCTTTCAGTGCTGGCAGCTTTCGTGTGGGCGCAATCGCTGGACGTTTCGAATTTGGCAGCCGGGCTCTGCGACAGTCACATAGGCATTGTTGCATCATAACCAACCAAAGCTATTGCAGAGCGCGAATGTCTGTGCGGCAGCGAATGCAGTTCCAAGGGACAGTGAAAACCAGGTAGAGCTTTCAGTGCTGGCAGCTTTCGTGTGGGCGCAATCGCTTGACGTTTCGAATTTGGCAGCTGGGCTCTGCCAGAGTCACATAGGCATTGTTGCATCATAACTAACCAAGGCTTTTGCAGAGCGCGAATGTCTGTGCGGCAGCGAATGCAGTTCCAAGGGACAGTGAAAACCAGGTAGACCTTTCATGCTGGCAGCATTCGTGTGGGCGTAATCGCTGGACGTTTCGAATTTGGCAGCCAGGCTCTGCGACAGTCACATAAGCATTGTTGCATCATACCCAACCAAACATCTTGCAGAGGGCGAATGTCTGTGTGGCAGCGAATGCAGTTCCAAGGGACAGTGAAAACCAGGTAGAGCTTTCAGTGCTGGCAGCTTTCGTGTGGGCGCAATCGCTGGACGTTTCGAATTTGGCAGCCGGGCTCTGCGACAGTCACATAGGCATTGTTGCATCATAACCAACCAAAGCTATTGCAGAGCGCGAATGTCTGTGCGGCAGCGAATGCAGTTCCAAGGGACAGTGAAAACCAGGTAGAGCTTTCAGTGCTGGCAACTTTCGTGTGGGCGCAATCGCGGGACGTTTCGAATTTGGCAGCTGGGCTCTGCCAGAGTCACATAGGCATTGTTGCATCATAACTAACCAAGGCTTTTGCAGAGCGCGAATGTCTGTGCGGCAGCGAATGCAGTTCCAAGGGACAGTGAAAACCAGGTAGACCTTTCATGCTGGCAGCATTCGTGTGGGCGTAATCGCTGGACGTTTCGAATTTGGCAGCCAGGCTCTGCGACAGTCACATAAGCATTGTTGCATCATACCCAACCAAACATCTTGCAGAGGGCGAATGTCTGTGCGGCAGCGAATTCAGTTCCAAGGGACAGTGAAAACCAGGTAGAGCTTTCAGTGCTGGCAGCTTTCGTGTGGGCGCAATCGCTGGACGTTTTGAATTTGGCAGCCGGGCTCTGCCAGAGTCACGTAGGCATTGTTGCATCATAGACAATCAAAGCTCTTGCAGAGCGCGAATGTCTGTGCGGCAGCGAATGCAGTTCCAAGGGACAGTGAAAACCAGGTAGAGCTTTCAGTGCTGGCAGCTTTCGTGTGGGCGCAATCGCTGGACGTTTCGAATTTGGCAGCCGGGCTCTGCGACAGTCACATAGGCATTGTTGCATCATAACCAACCAAAGCTATTGCAGAGCGCGAATGTCTGTGCGGCAGCGAATGCAGTTCCAAGGGACAGTGAAAACCAGGTAGAGCTTTCAGTGCTGGCAGCTTTCGTGTGGGCGCAATCGCGGGACGTTTCGAATTTGGCAGCTGGGCTCTGCCAGAGTCACATAGGCATTGTTGCATCATAACTAACCAAGGCTTTTGCAGAGCGCGAATGTCTGTGCGGCAGCGAATGCAGTTCCAAGGGACAGTGAAAACCAGGTAGACCTTTCATGCTGGCAGCATTCGTGTGGGCGTAATCGCTGGACGTTTCGAATTTGGCAGCCAGGCTCTGCGACAGTCACATAAGCATTGTTGCATCATTCCCAACCAAACATCTTGCAGAGGGCGAATGTCTGTGTGGCAGCGAATGCAGTTCCAAGGGACAGTGAAAACCAGGTAGAGCTTTCAGTGCTGGCATCTTTCGTGTGGACTCAGTCGCTGGACGTTTCGAATTTGGCAGCCGGGCTCTGCGACAGTCACATAGGCATTGTTGCATCATAACCAACCAAAGCTTTTGCATAGCGTGAATGTCTGTGCGGCAGCGAATGCAGTTCCAAGGGACAGTGAAAACCAGGTAGAGATTTCAGTGCTGGCAGCTTTCGTGTGGGCGCAATCGCTCGACGTTTCGAATTTGGCAGCCGGGTTCTGCTACAGAAACATAGGCATTGTTGCATCATAACCAACCAAGGCATTTGCAGAGCGCGAATGTCTGTGCGGCAGCGAATGCAGTTCCAAGGGACAGTGAAAACCAGGTAGAGCTTTCAGTGCTGGCAGCTTTCGTGTGGGCGCAATCGCTGGACGTTTCGAATTTGGCAGCCGGGCTCTGCGACAGTCACATAGGCATTGTTGCATCATAACCAACCAAAGCTGTTGCAGAGCGCGAATGTCTGTGCGGCAGCGAATGCAGTTCCAAGGGACAGTGAAAACCAGGTAGAGCTTTCAGTGCTGGAAGCTTCCGTGTGGACGCAATCGCTGGACGTTTCGAATTTGGCAGCCGGTCTCTGCGACAGTCACATAGGCATCGTTGCATCATAACCAACCAAAGCTCTTGCAGAGCACGAATGTCTGTACGGCAGCGAATGCAGTTCCAAGGGACAGTGAAAACCAGGTAGAGCTTTCAGTGCTGGCAGCTTTTGTGTGGGCGCAATCTCTGGACGTTTCGAATTTGGCAGCTGGGCTCGGCCAGAGTCACATAGGCATTGTTGCATCATAACCAACCAAAGGTGTTGCAGAGGGCAAATGTCTGTGCGGCAGCGAATGCAGTTCCAAGGGACAGTGAAAACCAGGCAGAGCTTTCAGTGCTGGCAGCTTTTGTGTGGGCGCAATCTCTGGACGTTTCGAATTTGGCAGCCGGGCTCGGCCAGAGTCACATAGGCATTGTTGCATCATAACCAACCAAAGGTCTTGCAGAGCGCAAATGTCTGTGCGGCAGCGAATGCAGTTCCAAGGGACAGTGAAAACGAGGTAGACCTTTCAGTGCTGGCAGCTTTCGTCTGGGCGCAATCGCGGGACGTTTCGAATTTGGCAGCTGGGCTCGGCCAGAGTCACATAGGCATTGTTGCATCATAACTAACCAAGGCTTTTTCAGAGCGCGAATGTCTGTGCGGCAGCGAATGCAGTTCCAAGGAACAGTGAAAACCAGGTAGACCTTTCATGCTGGCAGCATTCGTGTGGGCGTAATCGCTGGACGTTTCGAATTTGGCAGCCGGGCTCTGCGACAGTCACATAAGCATTGTTGCATCATAACCAACCAAACATCTTGCAGAGGGCGAATGTCTGTGTGGCAGCGAATGCAGTTCCAAGGGACAGTGAAAACCAGGTAGAGCTTTCAGTGCTGGCAGCTTTCGTGTGGACGCAATCGCTGGACGTTTCGAATTTGGCAGCCGGTCTCTGCGACAGTCACATAGGCATTGTTGCATCATAACCAACCAAAGCTCTTGCAGAGCGCGAATGTCTGTGCGGCAGCGAATGCAGTTCCAAGGGACAGTGAAAACCAGGTAGAGCTTTCAGTGCTGGCAGCTTTCGTGTGGGCGCAATCGCTGGACGTTTTGAATTTGGCAGCCGGGCTCTGCCAGAGTCACGTAGGCATTGTTGCATCATAAACAATCAAAGCTCTTGCAGAGCGCGAATGTCTGTGCGGCAGCGAATGCAGTTCCAAGGGACAGTGAAAACCAGGTAGACCTTTCATGCTGGCAGCATTCGTGTGGGCGTAATCGCTGGACGTTTCGAATTTGGCAGCCGGGCTCTGCGACAGTCACATAGGCATTGTTGCATCATAACCAACCAAAGCTATTGCAGAGCGCGAATGTCTGTGCGGCAGCGAATGCAGTTCCAAGGGACAGTGAAAACCAGGTAGAGCTTTCAGTGCTGGCAGCTTTCGTGTGGGCGCAATCGCTTGACGTTTCGAATTTGGCAGCTGGGCTCTGCCAGAGTCACATAGGCATTGTTGCATCATAACTAACCAAGGCTTTTGCAGAGCGCGAATGTCTGTGCGGCAGCGAATGCAGTTCCAAGGGACAGTGAAAACCAGGTAGACCTTTCATGCTGGCAGCATTCGTGTGGGCGTAATCGCTGGACGTTTCGAATTTGGCAGCCAGGCTCTGCGACAGTCACATAAGCATTGTTGCATCATACCCAACCAAACATCTTGCAGAGGGCGAATGTCTGTGTGGCAGCGAATGCAGTTCCAAGGGACAGTGAAAACCAGGTAGAGCTTTCAGTGCTGGCAGCTTTCGTGTGGGCGCAATCGCTGGACGTTTCGAATTTGGCAGCCGGGCTCTGCGACAGTCACATAGGCATTGTTGCATCATAACCAACCAAAGCTATTGCAGAGCGCGAATGTCTGTGCGGCAGCGAATGCAGTTCCAAGGGACAGTGAAAACCAGGTAGAGCTTTCAGTGCTGGCAGCTTTCGTGTGGGCGCAATCGCGGGACGTTTCGAATTTGGCAGCTGGGCTCTGCCAGAGTCACATAGGCATTGTTGCATCATAACTAACCAAGGCTTTTGCAGAGCGCGAATGTCTGTGCGGCAGCGAATGCAGTTCCAAGGGACAGTGAAAACCAGGTAGACCTTTCATGCTGGCAGCATTCGTGTGGGCGTAATCGCTGGACGTTTCGAATTTGGCAGCCAGGCTCTGCGACAGTCACATAAGCATTGTTGCATCATACCCAACCAAACATCTTGCAGAGGGCGAATGTCTGTGTGGCAGCGAATGCAGTTCCAAGGGACAGTGAAAACCAGGTAGAGCTTTCAGTGCTGGCATCTTTCGTGTGGACTCAGTCGCTGGACGTTTCGAATTTGGCAGCCGGGCTCTGCGACAGTCACATAGGCATTGTTGCATCATAACCAACCAAAGCTTTTGCATAGCGTGAATGTCTGTGCGGCAGCGAATGCAGTTGCAAGGGACAGTGAAAACCAGGTAGAGCTTTAAGTGCTGGCAGCTTTCGTGTGGGCGCAATCGCTCGACGTTTCGAATTTGGCAGCCGGGTTCTGCGACAGTCACATAGGCATTGTTGCATCATAACCAACCAAGGCATTTGCAGAGCGCGAATGTCTGTGCGGCAGCGAATGCAGTTCCAAGGGACAGTGAAAACCAGGTAGAGCTTTCAGTGCTGGCAGCTTTCGTGTGGGCGCAATCGCTGGACGTTTCGAATTTGGCAGCCGGGCTCTGCGACAGTCACATAGGCATTGTTGCATCATAACCAACCAAAGCTGTTGCAGAGCGCGAATGTCTGTGCGGCAGCGAATGCAGTTCCAAGGGACAGTGAAAACCAGGTAGAGCTTTCAGTGCTGGAAGCTTCCGTGTGGACGCAATCGCTGGACGTTTCGAATTTGGCAGCCGGTCTCTGCGACAGTCACATAGGCATTGTTGCATCATAACCAACCAAAGCTCTTGCAGAGCGCGAATGTCTGTGCGGCAGCGAATGCAGTTCCAAGGGACAGTGAAAACCAGGTAGAGCTTTCAGTGCTGGCAGCTTTCGTGTGGGCGCAATCGCTGGACGTTTTGAATTTGGCAGCCGGGCTCTGCCAGAGTCACGTAGGCATTGTTGCATCATAGACAATCAAAGCTCTTGCAGAGCGCGAATGTCTGTGCGGCAGCGAATGCAGTTCCAAGGGACAGTGAAAACCAGGTAGAGCTTTCAGTGCTGGCAGCTTTCGTGTGGGCGCAATCGCTGGACGTTTCGAATTTGGCAGCCGGGCTCTGCGACAGTCACATAGGCATTGTTGCATCATAACCAACCAAAGGTTTTGCAGAGCGCGAATGTCTGTGCGGCAGCGAATGCAGTTCCAAGGGACAGTGAAAACCAGGTAGAGCTTTCAGTGCTGGCAGCTTTCGTGTGGGCGCAATCGCGGGACGTTTCGAATTTGGCAGCTGGGCTCTGCCAGAGTCACATAGGCATTGTTGCATCATAACTAACCAAGGCTTTTGCAGAGCGCGAATGTCTGTGCGGCAGCGAATGCAGTTCCAAGGGACAGTGAAAACCAGGTAGACCTTTCATGCTGGCAGCATTCGTGTGGGCGTAATCGCTGGACGTTTCGAATTTGGCAGCCAGGCTCTGCGACAGTCACATAAGCATTGTTGCATCATTCCCAACCAAACATCTTGCAGAGGGCGAATGTCTGTGTGGCAGCGAATGCAGTTCCAAGGGACAGTGAAAACCAGGTAGAGCTTTCAGTGCTGGCATCTTTCGTGTGGACTCAGTCGCTGGACGTTTCGAATTTGGCAGCCGGGCTCTGCGACAGTCACATAGGCATTGTTGCATCATAACCAACCAAAGCTTTTGCATAGCGTGAATGTCTGTGCGGCAGCGAATGCAGTTCCAAGGGACAGTGAAAACCAGGTAGAGCTTTCAGTGCTGGCAGCTTTCGTGTGGGCGCAATCGCTCGACGTTTCGAATTTGGCAGCCGGGTTCTGCTACAGTCACATAGGCATTGTTGCATCATAACCAACCAAGGCATTTGCAGAGCGCGAATGTCTGTGCGGCAGCGAATGCAGTTCCAAGGGACAGTGAAAACCAGGTAGAGCTTTCAGTGCTGGCAGCTTTCGTGTGGGCGCAATCGCTGGACGTTTCGAATTTGGCAGCCGGGCTCTGCGACAGTCACATAGGCATTGTTGCATCATAACCAACCAAAGCTGTTGCAGAGCGCGAATGTCTGTGCGGCAGCGAATGCAGTTCCAAGGGACAGTGAAAACCAGGTAGAGCTTTCAGTGCTGGAAGCTTCCGTGTGGACGCAATCGCTGGACGTTTCGAATTTGGCAGCCGGGCTCTGCGACAGTCACATAGGCATCGTTGCATCATAACCAACCAAAGCTCTTGCAGAGCACGAATGTCTGTACGGCAGCGAATGCAGTTCCAAGGGACAGTGAAAACCAGGTAGAGCTTTCAGTGCTGGCAGCTTTTGTGTGGGCGCAATCTCTGGACGTTTCGAATTTGGCAGCTGGGCTCGGCCAGAGTCACATAGGCATTGTTGCATCATAACCAACCAAAGGTGTTGCAGAGGGCAAATGTCTGTGCGGCAGCGAATGCAGTTCCAAGGGACAGTGAAAACCAGGCAGAGCTTTCAGTGCTGGCAGCTTTTGTGTGGGCGCAATCTCTGGACGTTTCGAATTTGGCAGCCGGGCTCGGCCAGAGTCACATAGGCATTGTTGCATCATAAACAATCAAAGCTCTTGCAGAGCGCAAATGTCTGTGCGGCAGCGAATGCAGTTCCAAGGGACAGTGAAAACGAGGTAGACCTTTCAGTGCTGGCAGCTTTCGTCTGGGCGCAATCGCGGGACGTTTCGAATTTGGCAGCTGGGCTCGGCCAGAGTCACATAGGCATTGTTGCATCATAACTAACCAAGGCTTTTTCAGAGCGCGAATGTCTGTGCGGCAGCGAATGCAGTTCCAAGGAACAGTGAAAACCAGGTAGACCTTTCATGCTGGCAGCATTCGTGTGGGCGTAATCGCTGGACGTTTCGAATTTGGCAGCCGGGCTCTGCGACAGTCACATAAGCATTGTTGCATGATAACCAACCAAACATCTTGCAGAGGGCGAATGTCTGTGTGGCAGCGAATGCAGTTCCAAGGGACAGTGAAAACCAGGTAGAGCTTTCAGTGCTGGCAGCTTTCGTGTGGGCGCAATCGCTGGACGTTTTGAATTTGGCAGCCGGGCTCTGCCAGAGTCACGTAGGCATTGTTGCATCATAAACAATCAAAGCTCTTGCAGAGCGCGAATGTCTGTGCGGCAGCGAATGCAGTTCCAAGGGACAGTGAAAACCAGGTAGACCTTTCATGCTGGCAGCATTCGTGTGGGCGTAATCGCTGGACGTTTCGAATTTGGCAGCCGGGCTCTGCGACAGTCACATAGGCATTGTTGCATCATAACCAACCAAAGCTATTGCAGAGCGCGAATGTCTGTGCGGCAGCGAATGCAGTTCCAAGGGACAGTGAAAACCAGGTAGAGCTTTCAGTGCTGGCAGCTTTCGTGTGGGCGCAATCGCTTGACGTTTCGAATTTGGCAGCTGGGCTCTGCCAGAGTCACATAGGCATTGTTGCATCATAACTAACCAAGGCTTTTGCAGAGCGCGAATGTCTGTGCGGCAGCGAATGCAGTTCCAAGGGACAGTGAAAACCAGGTAGACCTTTCATGCTGGCAGCATTCGTGTGGGCGTAATCGCTGGACGTTTCGAATTTGGCAGCCAGGCTCTGCGACAGTCACATAAGCATTGTTGCATCATACCCAACCAAACATCTTGCAGAGGGCGAATGTCTGTGTGGCAGCGAATGCAGTTCCAAGGGACAGTGAAAACCAGGTAGAGCTTTCAGTGCTGGCAGCTTTCGTGTGGGCGCAATCGCTGGACGTTTCGAATTTGGCAGCCGGGCTCTGCGACAGTCACATAGGCATTGTTGCATCATAACCAACCAAAGCTATTGCAGAGCGCGAATGTCTGTGCGGCAGCGAATGCAGTTCCAAGGGACAGTGAAAACCAGGTAGAGCTTTCAGTGCTGGCAGCTTTCGTGTGGGCGCAATCGCGGGACGTTTCGAATTTGGCAGCTGGGCTCTGCCAGAGTCACATAGGCATTGTTGCATCATAACTAACCAAGGCTTTTGCAGAGCGCGAATGTCTGTGCGGCAGCGAATGCAGTTCCAAGGGACAGTGAAAACCAGGTAGACCTTTCATGCTGGCAGCATTCGTGTGGGCGTAATCGCTGGACGTTTCGAATTTGGCAGCCAGGCTCTGCGACAGTCACATAAGCATTGTTGCATCATACCCAACCAAACATCTTGCAGAGGGCGAATGTCTGTGTGGCAGCGAATGCAGTTCCAAGGGACAGTGAAAACCAGGTAGAGCTTTCAGTGCTGGCATCTTTCGTGTGGACTCAGTCGCTGGACGTTTCGAATTTGGCAGCCGGGCTCTGCGACAGTCACATAGGCATTGTTGCATCATAACCAACCAAAGCTTTTGCATAGCGTGAATGTCTGTGCGGCAGCGAATGCAGTTGCAAGGGACAGTGAAAACCAGGTAGAGCTTTAAGTGCTGGCAGCTTTCGTGTGGGCGCAATCGCTCGACGTTTCGAATTTGGCAGCCGGGTTCTGCGACAGTCACATAGGCATTGTTGCATCATAACCAACCAAGGCATTTGCAGAGCGCGAATGTCTGTGCGGCAGCGAATGCAGTTCCAAGGGACAGTGAAAACCAGGTAGAGCTTTCAGTGCTGGCAGCTTTCGTGTGGGCGCAATCGCTGGACGTTTCGAATTTGGCAGCCGGGCTCTGCGACAGTCACATAGGCATTGTTGCATCATAACCAACCAAAGCTGTTGCAGAGCGCGAATGTCTGTGCGGCAGCGAATGCAGTTCCAAGGGACAGTGAAAACCAGGTAGAGCTTTCAGTGCTGGAAGCTTCCGTGTGGACGCAATCGCTGGACGTTTCGAATTTGGCAGCCGGTCTCTGCGACAGTCACATAGGCATTGTTGCATCATAACCAACCAAAGCTCTTGCAGAGCGCGAATGTCTGTGCGGCAGCGAATGCAGTTCCAAGGGACAGTGAAAACCAGGTAGAGCTTTCAGTGCTGGCAGCTTTCGTGTGGGCGCAATCGCTGGACGTTTTGAATTTGGCAGCCGGGCTCTGCCAGAGTCACGTAGGCATTGTTGCATCATAGACAATCAAAGCTCTTGCAGAGCGCGAATGTCTGTGCGGCAGCGAATGCAGTTCCAAGGGACAGTGAAAACCAGGTAGAGCTTTCAGTGCTGGCAGCTTTCGTGTGGGCGCAATCGCTGGACGTTTCGAATTTGGCAGCCGGGCTCTGCGACAGTCACATAGGCATTGTTGCATCATAACCAACCAAAGGTTTTGCAGAGCGCGAATGTCTGTGCGGCAGCGAATGCAGTTCCAAGGGACAGTGAAAACCAGGTAGAGCTTTCAGTGCTGGCAGCTTTCGTGTGGGCGCAATCGCGGGACGTTTCGAATTTGGCAGCTGGGCTCTGCCAGAGTCACATAGGCATTGTTGCATCATAACTAACCAAGGCTTTTGCAGAGCGCGAATGTCTGTGCGGCAGCGAATGCAGTTCCAAGGGACAGTGAAAACCAGGTAGACCTTTCATGCTGGCAGCATTCGTGTGGGCGTAATCGCTGGACGTTTCGAATTTGGCAGCCAGGCTCTGCGACAGTCACATAAGCATTGTTGCATCATTCCCAACCAAACATCTTGCAGAGGGCGAATGTCTGTGTGGCAGCGAATGCAGTTCCAAGGGACAGTGAAAACCAGGTAGAGCTTTCAGTGCTGGCATCTTTCGTGTGGACTCAGTCGCTGGACGTTTCGAATTTGGCAGCCGGGCTCTGCGACAGTCACATAGGCATTGTTGCATCATAACCAACCAAAGCTTTTGCATAGCGTGAATGTCTGTGCGGCAGCGAATGCAGTTCCAAGGGACAGTGAAAACCAGGTAGAGCTTTCAGTGCTGGCAGCTTTCGTGTGGGCGCAATCGCTCGACGTTTCGAATTTGGCAGCCGGGTTCTGCTACAGTCACATAGGCATTGTTGCATCATAACCAACCAAGGCATTTGCAGAGCGCGAATGTCTGTGCGGCAGCGAATGCAGTTCCAAGGGACAGTGAAAACCAGGTAGAGCTTTCAGTGCTGGCAGCTTTCGTGTGGGCGCAATCGCTGGACGTTTCGAATTTGGCAGCCGGGCTCTGCGACAGTCACATAGGCATTGTTGCATCATAACCAACCAAAGCTGTTGCAGAGCGCGAATGTCTGTGCGGCAGCGAATGCAGTTCCAAGGGACAGTGAAAACCAGGTAGAGCTTTCAGTGCTGGAAGCTTCCGTGTGGACGCAATCGCTGGACGTTTCGAATTTGGCAGCCGGGCTCTGCGACAGTCACATAGGCATCGTTGCATCATAACCAACCAAAGCTCTTGCAGAGCACGAATGTCTGTACGGCAGCGAATGCAGTTCCAAGGGACAGTGAAAACCAGGTAGAGCTTTCAGTGCTGGCAGCTTTTGTGTGGGCGCAATCTCTGGACGTTTCGAATTTGGCAGCTGGGCTCGGCCAGAGTCACATAGGCATTGTTGCATCATAACCAACCAAAGGTGTTGCAGAGGGCAAATGTCTGTGCGGCAGCGAATGCAGTTCCAAGGGACAGTGAAAACCAGGCAGAGCTTTCAGTGCTGGCAGCTTTTGTGTGGGCGCAATCTCTGGACGTTTCGAATTTGGCAGCCGGGCTCGGCCAGAGTCACATAGGCATTGTTGCATCATAAACAATCAAAGCTCTTGCAGAGCGCAAATGTCTGTGCGGCAGCGAATGCAGTTCCAAGGGACAGTGAAAACGAGGTAGACCTTTCAGTGCTGGCAGCTTTCGTCTGGGCGCAATCGCGGGACGTTTCGAATTTGGCAGCTGGGCTCGGCCAGAGTCACATAGGCATTGTTGCATCATAACTAACCAAGGCTTTTTCAGAGCGCGAATGTCTGTGCGGCAGCGAATGCAGTTCCAAGGAACAGTGAAAACCAGGTAGACCTTTCATGCTGGCAGCATTCGTGTGGGCGTAATCGCTGGACGTTTCGAATTTGGCAGCCGGGCTCTGCGACAGTCACATAAGCATTGTTGCATGATAACCAACCAAACATCTTGCAGAGGGCGAATGTCTGTGTGGCAGCGAATGCAGTTCCAAGGGACAGTGAAAACCAGGTAGAGCTTTCAGTGCTGGCAGCTTTCGTGTGGACGCAATCGCTGGACGTTTCGAATTTGGCAGCCGGTCTCTGCGACAGTCACATAGGCATTGTTGCATCATAACCAACCAAAGCTCTTGCAGAGCGCGAATGTCTGTGCGGCAGCGAATGCAGTTCCAAGGGACAGTGAAAACCAGGTAGAGCTTTCAGTGCTGGCAGCTTTCGTGTGGGCGCAATCGCTGGACGTTTTGAATTTGGCAGCCGGGCTCTGCCAGAGTCACGTAGGCATTGTTGCATCATAAACAATCAAAGCTCTTGCAGAGCGCGAATGTCTGTGCGGCAGCGAATGCAGTTCCAAGGGACAGTGAAAACCAGGTAGACCTTTCATGCTGGCAGCATTCGTGTGGGCGTAATCGCTGGACGTTTCGAATTTGGCAGCCAGGCTCTGCGACAGTCACATAAGCATTGTTGCATCATACCCAACCAAACATCTTGCAGAGGGCGAATGTCTGTGCGGCAGCGAATGCAGTTCCAAGGGACAGTGAAAACCAGGTAGAGCTTTCAGTGCTGGCAGCTTTCGTGTGGGCGCAATCGCGGGACGTTTCGAATTTGGCAGCTGGGCTCTGCCAGAGTCACATAGGCATTGTTGCATCATAACTAACCAAGGCTTTTGCAGAGCGCGAATGTCTGTGCGGCAGCGAATGCAGTTCCAAGGGACAGTGAAAACCAGGTAGACCTTTCATGCTGGCAGCATTCGTGTGGGCGTAATCGCTGGACGTTTCGAATTTGGCAGCCAGGCTCTGCGACAGTCACATAAGCATTGTTGCATCATTCCCAACCAAACATCTTGCAGAGGGCGAATGTCTGTGTGGCAGCGAATGCAGTTCCAAGGGACAGTGAAAACCAGGTAGAGCTTTCAGTGCTGGCATCTTTCGTGTGGACTCAGTCGCTGGACGTTTCGAATTTGGCAGCCGGGCTCTGCGACAGTCACATAGGCATTGTTGCATCATAACCAACCAAAGCTTTTGCATAGCGTGAATGTCTGTGCGGCAGCGAATGCAGTTCCAAGGGACAGTGAAAACCAGGTAGAGCTTTCAGTGCTGGCAGCTTTCGTGTGGGCGCAATCGCTCGACGTTTCGAATTTGGCAGCCGGGTTCTGCTACAGTCACATAGGCATTGTTGCATCATAACCAACCAAGGCATTTGCAGAGCGCGAATGTCTGTGCGGCAGCGAATGCAGTTCCAAGGGACAGTGAAAACCAGGTAGAGCTTTCAGTGCTGGCAGCTTTCGTGTGGGCGCAATCGCTGGACGTTTCGAATTTGGCAGCCGGGCTCTGCGACAGTCACATAGGCATTGTTGCATCATAACCAACCAAAGCTGTTGCAGAGCGCGAATGTCTGTGCGGCAGCGAATGCAGTTCCAAGGGACAGTGAAAACCAGGTAGAGCTTTCAGTGCTGGAAGCTTCCGTGTGGACGCAATCGCTGGACGTTTCGAATTTGGCAGCCGGTCTCTGCGACAGTCACATAGGCATCGTTGCATCATAACCAACCAAAGCTCTTGCAGAGCACGAATGTCTGTACGGCAGCGAATGCAGTTCCAAGGGACAGTGAAAACCAGGTAGAGCTTTCAGTGCTGGCAGCTTTTGTGTGGGCGCAATCTCTGGACGTTTCGAATTTGGCAGCTGGGCTCGGCCAGAGTCACATAGGCATTGTTGCATCATAACCAACCAAAGGTGTTGCAGAGGGCAAATGTCTGTGCGGCAGCGAATGCAGTTCCAAGGGACAGTGAAAACCAGGCAGAGCTTTCAGTGCTGGCAGCTTTTGTGTGGGCGCAATCTCTGGACGTTTCGAATTTGGCAGCCGGGCTCGGCCAGAGTCACATAGGCATTGTTGCATCATAACCAACCAAAGGTCTTGCAGAGCGCAAATGTCTGTGCGGCAGCGAATGCAGTTCCAAGGGACAGTGAAAACGAGGTAGACCTTTCAGTGCTGGCAGCTTTCGTCTGGGCGCAATCGCGGGACGTTTCGAATTTGGCAGCTGGGCTCGGCCAGAGTCACATAGGCATTGTTGCATCATAACTAACCAAGGCTTTTTCAGAGCGCGAATGTCTGTGCGGCAGCGAATGCAGTTCCAAGGAACAGTGAAAACCAGGTAGACCTTTCATGCTGGCAGCATTCGTGTGGGCGTAATCGCTGGACGTTTCGAATTTGGCAGCCGGGCTCTGCGACAGTCACATAAGCATTGTTGCATCATAACCAACCAAACATCTTGCAGAGGGCGAATGTCTGTGTGGCAGCGAATGCAGTTCCAAGGGACAGTGAAAACCAGGTAGAGCTTTCAGTGCTGGCAGCTTTCGTGTGGACGCAATCGCTGGACGTTTCGAATTTGGCAGCCGGTCTCTGCGACAGTCACATAGGCATTGTTGCATCATAACCAACCAAAGCTCTTGCAGAGCGCGAATGTCTGTGCGGCAGCGAATGCAGTTCCAAGGGACAGTGAAAACCAGGTAGAGCTTTCAGTGCTGGCAGCTTTCGTGTGGGCGCAATCGCTGGACGTTTTGAATTTGGCAGCCGGGCTCTGCCAGAGTCACGTAGGCATTGTTGCATCATAAACAATCAAAGCTCTTGCAGAGCGCGAATGTCTGTGCGGCAGCGAATGCAGTTCCAAGGGACAGTGAAAACCAGGTAGACCTTTCATGCTGGCAGCATTCGTGTGGGCGTAATCGCTGGACGTTTCGAATTTGGCAGCCAGGCTCTGCGACAGTCACATAAGCATTGTTGCATCATACCCAACCAAACATCTTGCAGAGGGCGAATGTCTGTGCGGCAGCGAATGCAGTTCCAAGGGACAGTGAAAACCAGGTAGAGCTTTCAGTGCTGGCATCTTTCGTGTGGACTCAGTCGCTGGACGTTTCGAATTTGGCAGCCGGGCTCTGCGACAGTCACATAGGCATTGTTGCATCATAACCAACAAAAGCTTTTGCATAGCGTGAATGTCTGTGCGGCAGCGAATGCAGTTCCAAGGGACAGTGAAAACCAGGTAGAGCTTTCAGTGCTGGCAGCTTTCGTGTGGGCGCAATCGCTCGACGTTTCGAATTTGGCAGCCGGGTTCTGCGACAGTCACATAGGCATTGTTGCATCATAACCAACCAAGGCATTTGCAGAGCGCGAATGTCTGTGCGGCAGCGAATGCAGTTCTAAGGGACAGTGAAAACCAGGTAGAGCTTTCAGTGCTGGCAGCTTTCGTGTGGGCGCAATCGCTGGACGTTTCGAATTTGGCAGCCGGGCTCTGCGACAGTCACATAGGCATTGTTGCATCATAACCCACCAAAGCTGTTGCAGAGCGCGAATGTCTGTGCGGCAGCGAATGCAGTTCCAAGGGACAGTGAAAACCAGGTAGAGCTTTCAGTGCTGGCAGCTTTCGTGTGGGCGCAATCGCGGGACGTTTCGAATTTGGCAGCTGGGCTCTGCCAGAGTCACATAGGCATTGTTGCATCATAACTAACCAAGGCTTTTGCAGAGCGCGAATGTCTTTGCGGCAGCGAATGCAGTTCCAAGGGACAGTGAAAACCAGGTAGACCTTTCATGCTGGCAGCATTCGTGTGGGCGTAATCGGTGGACGTTTCGAATTTGACAGCCGGGCTCTGCGACAGTCACATAGGCATTGTTGCATCATAACCAACCAAACATCTTGCAGAGGGCGAATGTCTGTGTGGCAGCGAATGCAGTTCCAAGGGACAGTGAAAACCAGGTAGAGCTTTCAGTGCTGGCATCTTTCGTGTGGACTCAGTCGCTGGACGTTTCGAATTTGGCAGCCGGGCTCTGCGACAGTCACATAGGCATTGTTGCATCATAACCAACCAAAGCTTTTGCATAGCGTGAATGTCTGTGCGGCAGCGAATGCAGTTCCAAGGGACAGTGAAAACCAGGTAGAGCTTTCAGTGCTGGCAGCTTTCGTGTGGGCGCAATCGCTCGACGTTTCGAATTTGGCAGCCGGGTTCTGCTACAGTCACATAGGCATTGTTGCATCATAACCAACCAAGGCATTTGCAGAGCGCGAATGTCTGTGCGGCAGCGAATGCAGTTCCAAGGGACAGTGAAAACCAGGTAGAGCTTTCAGTGCTGGCAGCTTTCGTGTGGGCGCAATCGCTGGACGTTTCGAATTTGGCAGCCGGGCTCTGCGACAGTCACATAGGCATTGTTGCATCATAACCAACCAAAGCTGTTGCAGAGCGCGAATGTCTGTGCGGCAGCGAATGCAGTTCCAAGGGACAGTGAAAACCAGGTAGAGCTTTCAGTGCTGGAAGCTTCCGTGTGGACGCAATCGCTGGACGTTTCGAATTTGGCAGCCGGGCTCTGCGACAGTCACATAGGCATCGTTGCATCATAACCAACCAAAGCTCTTGCAGAGCACGAATGTCTGTACGGCAGCGAATGCAGTTCCAAGGGACAGTGAAAACCAGGTAGAGCTTTCAGTGCTGGCAGCTTTTGTGTGGGCGCAATCTCTGGACGTTTCGAATTTGGCAGCTGGGCTCGGCCAGAGTCACATAGGCATTGTTGCATCATAACCAACCAAAGGTGTTGCAGAGGGCAAATGTCTGTGCGGCAGCGAATGCAGTTCCAAGGGACAGTGAAAACCAGGCAGAGCTTTCAGTGCTGGCAGCTTTTGTGTGGGCGCAATCTCTGGACGTTTCGAATTTGGCAGCCGGGCTCGGCCAGAGTCACATAGGCATTGTTGCATCATAACCAACCAAAGGTCTTGCAGAGCGCAAATGTCTGTGCGGCAGCGAATGCAGTTCCAAGGGACAGTGAAAACGAGGTAGACCTTTCAGTGCTGGCAGCTTTCGTCTGGGCGCAATCGCGGGACGTTTCGAATTTGGCAGCTGGGCTCGGCCAGAGTCACATAGGCATTGTTGCATCATAACTAACCAAGGCTTTTTCAGAGCGCGAATGTCTGTGCGGCAGCGAATGCAGTTCCAAGGAACAGTGAAAACCAGGTAGACCTTTCATGCTGGCAGCATTCGTGTGGGCGTAATCGCTGGACGTTTCGAATTTGGCAGCCGGGCTCTGCGACAGTCACATAAGCATTGTTGCATCATAACCAACCAAACATCTTGCAGAGGGCGAATGTCTGTGTGGCAGCGAATGCAGTTCCAAGGGACAGTGAAAACCAGGTAGAGCTTTCAGTGCTGGCAGCTTTCGTGTGGACGCAATCGCTGGACGTTTCGAATTTGGCAGCCGGTCTCTGCGACAGTCACATAGGCATTGTTGCATCATAACCAACCAAAGCTCTTGCAGAGCGCGAATGTCTGTGCGGCAGCGAATGCAGTTCCAAGGGACAGTGAAAACCAGGTAGAGCTTTCAGTGCTGGCAGCTTTCGTGTGGGCGCAATCGCTGGACGTTTTGAATTTGGCAGCCGGGCTCTGCCAGAGTCACGTAGGCATTGATGCATCATAAACAATCAAAGCTCTTGCAGAGCGCGAATGTCTGTGCGGCAGCGAATGCAGTTCCAAGGGACAGTGAAAACCAGGTAGACCTTTCATGCTGGCAGCATTCGTGTGGGCGTAATCGCTGGACGTTTCGAATTTGGCAGCCAGGCTCTGCGACAGTCACATAAGCATTGTTGCATCATACCCAACCAAACATCTTGCAGAGGGCGAATGTCTGTGCGGCAGCGAATGCAGTTCCAAGGGACAGTGAAAACCAGGTAGAGCTTTCAGTGCTGGCAGCTTTCGTGTGGGCGCAATCGCGGGACGTTTCGAATTTGGCAGCTGGGCTCTGCCAGAGTCACATAGGCATTGTTGCATCATAACTAACCAAGGCTTTTGCAGAGCGCGAATGTCTGTGCGGCAGCGAATGCAGTTCCAAGGGACAGTGAAAACCAGGTAGACCTTTCATGCTGGCAGCATTCGTGTGGGCGTAATCGCTGGACGTTTCGAATTTGGCAGCCAGGCTCTGCGACAGTCACATAAGCATTGTTGCATCATTCCCAACCAAACATCTTGCAGAGGGCGAATGTCTGTGTGGCAGCGAATGCAGTTCCAAGGGACAGTGAAAACCAGGTAGAGCTTTCAGTGCTGGCATCTTTCGTGTGGACTCAGTCGCTGGACGTTTCGAATTTGGCAGCCGGGCTCTGCGACAGTCACATAGGCATTGTTGCATCATAACCAACCAAAGCTTTTGCATAGCGTGAATGTCTGTGCGGCAGCGAATGCAGTTCCAAGGGACAGTGAAAACCAGGTAGAGCTTTCAGTGCTGGCAGCTTTCGTGTGGGCGCAATCGCTCGACGTTTCGAATTTGGCAGCCGGGTTCTGCTACAGTCACATAGGCATTGTTGCATCATAACCAACCAAGGCATTTGCAGAGCGCGAATGTCTGTGCGGCAGCGAATGCAGTTCCAAGGGACAGTGAAAACCAGGTAGAGCTTTCAGTGCTGGCAGCTTTCGTGTGGGCGCAATCGCTGGACGTTTCGAATTTGGCAGCCGGGCTCTGCGACAGTCACATAGGCATTGTTGCATCATAACCCACCAAAGCTGTTGCAGAGCGCGAATGTCTGTGCGGCAGCGAATGCAGTTCCAAGGGACAGTGAAAACCAGGTAGAGCTTTCAGTGCTGGCAGCTTTCGTGTGGGCGCAATCGCGGGACGTTTCGAATTTGGCAGCTGGGCTCTGCCAGAGTCACATAGGCATTGTTGCATCATAACTAACCAAGGCTTTTGCAGAGCGCGAATGTCTTTGCGGCAGCGAATGCAGTTCCAAGGGACAGTGAAAACCAGGTAGACCTTTCATGCTGGCAGCATTCGTGTGGGCGTAATCGGTGGACGTTTCGAATTTGACAGCCGGGCTCTGCGACAGTCACATAGGCATTGTTGCATCATAACCAACCAAAGCTGTTGCAGAGCACGAATGTCTGTGCGGCAGCGAATGCAGTTCCAAGGGACAGTGAAAACCAGGTAGAGCTTTCAGTGCTGGCAGCTTTCGTGTGGGCGCAATCGCTGGACGTTTCGAATTTGGCAGCCGGGCTCTTCGACAGTCACATAGGCATTGTTGCATCATAACCAACCAAGGCATTTGCAGAGCGCGAATGTCTGTGCGGCAGCGAATGCAGTTCCAAGGGACAGTGAAAACCAGGTAGAGCTTTCAGTGCTGGCAGCTTTCGTGTGGGCGCAATCGCTGGACGTTTCGAATTTGGCAGCCGGGCTCTGCCAGAGTCACATAGGCATTGTTGCATCATAGCCAACCAAGGCATTTGCAGAGTGCGAATGTCTGTGCGGCAGCGAATGCAGTTCCAAGGGACAGTGAAAACCAGGTAGAGCTTGCAGTGCTGGCACCTTTCGTGTGGGCGCTATCGCTGGACGTTTCGAATTTGGCAGCCGGACTCTGCCAGAGTCACATAGGAATTGTTGCATCATAACTAACCAAGGCTTTTGCAGAGAGCGAATGTCTGTGCGGCAGCGAATGCAGTTCCAAGGGACAGTGAAAACCAGGTAGACCTCTCAGTACTGGCAGCTTTCGTCTGGGCGCAATCGCGGGACGTTTCGAATTTGGCAGCTGGGCTCTGCCAGAGTCACGTAGGCATTGTTGCATCATAAACAACCAAGGCTTTTGCAGAGCGTGAATGTCTGTGCGGCAGCGAATGCAGTTCCAAGGGACAGTGAAAACCAGGTAGAGCTTTCAGTGCTGGCAGCTTTCATGTGGACGCAATCGCTGGACGTTTCGAATTTGGCAGCCGGTCTCTGCGACAGTCACATAGGCATTGTTGCATCATAACCAACCAAAGCTCTTGCAGAGCGCGAATGTCTGTGCGGCAGCGAATGCAGTTCCAAGGGACAGTGAAAACCAGGTAGAGCTTTCAGTGCTGGCAGCTTTCGTGTGGGCGCAATCGCTGGACGTTTTGAATTTGGCAGCCGGGCTCTGCCAGAGTCACGTAGGCATTGTTGCATCATAAACAATCAAAGCTCTTGCAGAGCGCGAATGTCTGTGCGGCAGCGAATGCAGTTCCAAGGGACAGTGAAAACCAGGTAGAGCTTTCAGTGCTGGCAGCTTTCGTGTGGGCGCAATCGCTGGACGTTTCGAATTTGGCAGCCGGGCTCTGCGACAGTCACATAGGCATTGTTGCATCATAACCAACCAAAGCTATTGCAGAGCGCGAATGTCTGTGCGGCAGCGAATGCAGTTCCAAGGGACAGTGAAAACCTTGTAGACCTTTCATGCTGGCAGCATTCGTGTGGGCGTAATCGCTGGACGTTTCGAATTTGGCAGCCAGGCTCTGCGACAGTCACATAAGCATTGTTGCATCATAACCAACCAAACATCTTGCAGAGGGCGAATGTCTGTGTGGCAGCGAATGCAGTTCCAAGGGACAGTGAAAACCAGGTAGAGCTTTCAGTGCTGGCATCTTTCGTGTGGACTCAGTCGCTGGACGTTTCGAATTTGGCAGCCGGGCTCTGCGACAGTCACATAGGCATTGTTGCATCATACCCAACCAAAGCTTTTGCATAGCGTGAATGTCTGTGCGGCAGCGAATGCAGTTCCAAGGGACAGTGAAAACCAGGTAGAGCTTTCAGTGCTGGCAGCTTTCGTGTGGGCGCAATCGCTCGACGTTTCGAATTTGGCAGCCGGGTTCTGCGACAGTCACATAGGCATTGTTGCATCATAACCAACCAAGGCATTTGCAGAGCGCGAATGTCTGTGCGGCAGCGAATGCAGTTCCAAGGGACAGTGAAAACCAGGTAGAGCTTTCAGTGCTGGCAGCTTTTGTGTGGGCGCAATCTCTGGACGTTTCGAATTTGGCAGCCGGGCTCGGCCAGAGTCACATAGGCATTGTTGCATCATAACCAACCAAAGCTCTTGCAGAGCGCAAATGTCTGTGCGGCAGCGAATGCAGTTCCAAGGGACAGTGAAAACCAGGCAGAGCTTTCAGTGCTGGCAGCTTTTGTGTGGGCGCAATCTCTGGACGTTTCGAATTTGGCAGCCGGGCTCTGCCAGAGTCACATAGGCATTGTTGCATCATAACCAACCAAAGCTTTTGCATAGCGTGAATGTCTGTGCGGCAGCGAATGCAGTTCCAAGGGACAGTGAAAACCAGGTAGACCTTTCAGTGCTGGCAGCTTTCGTCTGGGCGCAACCGCGGGACGTTTCGAATTTGGCAGCTGGGCTCTGCCAGAGTCACATAGGCATTGTTGCATCATAACTAACCAAGGCTTTTTCAGAGCGTGAATGTCTGTGCGGCAGCGAATGCAGTTCCAAGGGACAGTGAAAACCAGGTAGACCTTTCATGCTGGCAGCATTCGTGTGGGCGTAATCGCTGGACGTTTCGAATTTGGCAGCCGGGCTCTGCGACAGTCACATAAGCATTGTTGCATCATAACCAACCAAACATCTTGCAGAGGGCGAATGTCTGTGTGGCAGCGAATGCAGTTCCAAGGGACAGTGAAAACCAGGTAGAGCTTTCAGTGCTGGCAGCTTTCGTGTGGACGCAATCGCTGGACGTTTCGAATTTGGCAGCCGGTCTCTGCGACAGTCACATAGGCATTGTTGCATCATAACCAACCAAAGCTCTTGCAGAGCGCGAATGTCTGTGCGGCAGCGAATGCAGTTCCAAGGGACAGTGAAAACCAGGTAGAGCTTTCAGTGCTGGCAGCTTTCGTGTGGGCGCAATCGCTGGACGTTTTGAATTAGGCACCCGGGCTCTGCCAGAGTCACGTAGGCATTGTTGCATCATAAACAATCAAAGCTCTTGCAGAGCGCGAATGTCTGTGCGGCAGCGAATGCAGTTCCAAGGGACAGTGAAAACCAGGTAGAGCTTTCAGTGCTGGCAGCTTTCGTGTGGGCGCAATCGCTGGACGTTTCGAATTTGGCAGCCGGGCTCTGCGACAGTCACATAGGCATTGTTGCATCATAACCAACCAAAGCTATTGCAGAGCGTGAATGTCTGTGCGGCAGCGAATGCAGTTCCAAGGGACAGTGAAAACCAGGTAGAGCTTTCAGTGCTGGCAGCTTTCGTGTGGGCGCAATCGCTTGACGTTTCGAATTTGGCAGCTGGGCTCTGCCAGAGTCACATAGGCATTGTTGCATCATAACTAACCAAGGCTTTTGCAGAGCGCGAATGTCTGTGCGGCAGCGAATGCAGTTCCAAGGGACAGTGAAAACCAGGTAGACCTTTCATGCTGGCAGCATTCGTGTGGGCGTAATCGCTGGACGTTTCGAATTTGGCAGCCAGGCTCTGCGACAGTCACATAAGCATTGTTGCATCATACCCAACCAAACATCTTGCAGAGGGCGAATGTCTGTGTGGCAGCGAATGCAGTTCCAAGGGACAGTGAAAACCAGGTAGAGCTTTCAGTGCTGGCAGCTTTCGTGTGGGCGCAATCGCTGGACGTTTCGAATTTGGCAGCCGGGCTCTGCGACAGTCACATAGGCATTGTTGCATCATAACCAACCAAAGCTATTGCAGAGCGCGAATGTCTGTGCGGCAGCGAATGCAGTTCCAAGGGACAGTGAAAACCAGGTAGAGCTTTCAGTGCTGGCAGCTTTCGTGTGGGCGCAATCGCGGGACGTTTCGAATTTGGCAGCTGGGCTCTGCCAGAGTCACATAGGCATTGTTGCATCATAACTAACCAAGGCTTTTGCAGAGCGCGAATGTCTGTGCGGCAGCGAATGCAGTTCCAAGGGACAGTGAAAACCAGGTAGACCTTTCATGCTGGCAGCATTCGTGTGGGCGTAATCGCTGGACGTTTCGAATTTGGCAGCCAGGCTCTGCGACAGTCACATAAGCATTGTTGCATCATACCCAACCAAACATCTTGCAGAGGGCGAATGTCTGTGTGGCAGCGAATGCAGTTCCAAGGGACAGTGAAAACCAGGTAGAGCTTTCAGTGCTGGCATCTTTCGTGTGGACTCAGTCGCTGGACGTTTCGAATTTGGCAGCCGGGCTCTGCGACAGTCACATAGGCATTGTTGCATCATAACCAACCAAAGCTTTTGCATAGCGTGAATGTCTGTGCGGCAGCGAATGCAGTTGCAAGGGACAGTGAAAACCAGGTAGAGCTTTAAGTGCTGGCAGCTTTCGTGTGGGCGCAATCGCTCGACGTTTCGAATTTGGCAGCCGGGTTCTGCGACAGTCACATAGGCATTGTTGCATCATAACCAACCAAGGCATTTGCAGAGCGCGAATGTCTGTGCGGCAGCGAATGCAGTTCCAAGGGACAGTGAAAACCAGGTAGAGCTTTCAGTGCTGGCAGCTTTCGTGTGGGCGCAATCGCTGGACGTTTCGAATTTGGCAGCCGGGCTCTGCGACAGTCACATAGGCATTGTTGCATCATAACCAACCAAAGCTGTTGCAGAGCGCGAATGTCTGTGCGGCAGCGAATGCAGTTCCAAGGGACAGTGAAAACCAGGTAGAGCTTTCAGTGCTGGAAGCTTCCGTGTGGACGCAATCGCTGGACGTTTCGAATTTGGCAGCCGGTCTCTGCGACAGTCACATAGGCATTGTTGCATCATAACCAACCAAAGCTCTTGCAGAGCGCGAATGTCTGTGCGGCAGCGAATTCAGTTCCAAGGGACAGTGAAAACCAGGTAGAGCTTTCAGTGCTGGCAGCTTTCGTGTGGGCGCAATCGCTGGACGTTTTGAATTTGGCAGCCGGGCTCTGCCAGAGTCACGTAGGCATTGTTGCATCATAGACAATCAAAGCTCTTGCAGAGCGCGAATGTCTGTGCGGCAGCGAATGCAGTTCCAAGGGACAGTGAAAACCAGGTAGAGCTTTCAGTGCTGGCAGCTTTCGTGTGGGCGCAATCGCTGGACGTTTCGAATTTGGCAGCCGGGCTCTGCGACAGTCACATAGGCATTGTTGCATCATAACCAACCAAAGCTATTGCAGAGCGCGAATGTCTGTGCGGCAGCGAATGCAGTTCCAAGGGACAGTGAAAACCAGGTAGAGCTTTCAGTGCTGGCAGCTTTCGTGTGGGCGCAATCGCGGGACGTTTCGAATTTGGCAGCTGGGCTCTGCCAGAGTCACATAGGCATTGTTGCATCATAACTAACCAAGGCTTTTGCAGAGCGCGAATGTCTGTGCGGCAGCGAATGCAGTTCCAAGGGACAGTGAAAACCAGGTAGACCTTTCATGCTGGCAGCATTCGTGTGGGCGTAATCGCTGGACGTTTCGAATTTGGCAGCCAGGCTCTGCGACAGTCACATAAGCATTGTTGCATCATTCCCAACCAAACATCTTGCAGAGGGCGAATGTCTGTGTGGCAGCGAATGCAGTTCCAAGGGACAGTGAAAACCAGGTAGAGCTTTCAGTGCTGGCATCTTTCGTGTGGACTCAGTCGCTGGACGTTTCGAATTTGGCAGCCGGGCTCTGCGACAGTCACATAGGCATTGTTGCATCATAACCAACCAAAGCTTTTGCATAGCGTGAATGTCTGTGCGGCAGCGAATGCAGTTCCAAGGGACAGTGAAAACCAGGTAGAGCTTTCAGTGCTGGCAGCTTTCGTGTGGGCGCAATCGCTCGACGTTTCGAATTTGGCAGCCGGGTTCTGCTACAGTCACATAGGCATTGTTGCATCATAACCAACCAAGGCATTTGCAGAGCGCGAATGTCTGTGCGGCAGCGAATGCAGTTCCAAGGGACAGTGAAAACCAGGTAGAGCTTTCAGTGCTGGCAGCTTTCGTGTGGGCGCAATCGCTGGACGTTTCGAATTTGGCAGCCGGGCTCTGCGACAGTCACATAGGCATTGTTGCATCATAACCAACCAAAGCTGTTGCAGAGCGCGAATGTCTGTGCGGCAGCGAATGCAGTTCCAAGGGACAGTGAAAACCAGGTAGAGCTTTCAGTGCTGGAAGCTTCCGTGTGGACGCAATCGCTGGACGTTTCGAATTTGGCAGCCGGGCTCTGCGACAGTCACATAGGCATCGTTGCATCATAACCAACCAAAGCTCTTGCAGAGCACGAATGTCTGTACGGCAGCGAATGCAGTTCCAAGGGACAGTGAAAACCAGGTAGAGCTTTCAGTGCTGGCAGCTTTTGTGTGGGCGCAATCTCTGGACGTTTCGAATTTGGCAGCTGGGCTCGGCCAGAGTCACATAGGCATTGTTGCATCATAACTAACCAAGGCTTTTTCAGAGCGCGAATGTCTGTGCGGCAGCGAATGCAGTTCCAAGGAACAGTGAAAACCAGGTAGACCTTTCATGCTGGCAGCATTCGTGTGGGCGTAATCGCTGGACGTTTCGAATTTGGCAGCCGGGCTCTGCGACAGTCACATAAGCATTGTTGCATCATAACCAACCAAACATCTTGCAGAGGGCGAATGTCTGTGTGGCAGCGAATGCAGTTCCAAGGGACAGTGAAAACCAGGTAGAGCTTTCAGTGCTGGCAGCTTTCGTGTGGACGCAATCGCTGGACGTTTCGAATTTGGCAGCCGGTCTCTGCGACAGTCACATAGGCATTGTTGCATCATAACCAACCAAAGCTCTTGCAGAGCGCGAATGTCTGTGCGGCAGCGAATGCAGTTCCAAGGGACAGTGAAAACCAGGTAGAGCTTTCAGTGCTGGCAGCTTTCGTGTGGGCGCAATCGCTGGACGTTTTGAATTTGGCAGCCGGGCTCTGCCAGAGTCACGTAGGCATTGTTGCATCATAAACAATCAAAGCTCTTGCAGAGCGCGAATGTCTGTGCGGCAGCGAATGCAGTTCCAAGGGACAGTGAAAACCAGGTAGACCTTTCATGCTGGCAGCATTCGTGTGGGCGTAATCGCTGGACGTTTCGAATTTGGCAGCCAGGCTCTGCGACAGTCACATAAGCATTGTTGCATCATACCCAACCAAACATCTTGCAGAGGGCGAATGTCTGTGCGGCAGCGAATGCAGTTCCAAGGGACAGTGAAAACCAGGTAGAGCTTTCAGTGCTGGCAGCTTTCGTGTGGGCGCAATCGCTGGACGTTTTGAATTAGGCAGCCGGGCTCTGCCAGAGTCACGTAGGCATTGTTGCATCATAAACAATCAAAGCTCTTGCAGAGCGCGAATGTCTGTGCGGCAGCGAATGCAGTTCCAAGGGACAGTGAAAACCAGGTAGAGCTTTCAGTGCTGGCAGCTTTCGTGTGGGCGCAATCGCTGGACGTTTCGAATTTGGCAGCCGGGCTCTGCGACAGTCACATAGGCATTGTTGCATCATAACCAACCAAAGCTATTGCAGAGCGCGAATGTCTGTGCGGCAGCGAATGCAGTTCCAAGGGACAGTGAAAACCAGGTAGAGCTTTCAGTGCTGGCAGCTTTCGTGTGGGCGCAATCGCTTGACGTTTCGAATTTGGCAGCTGGGCTCTGCCAGAGTCACATAGGCATTGTTGCATCATAACTAACCAAGGCTTTTGCAGAGCGCGAATGTCTGTGCGGCAGCGAATGCAGTTCCAAGGGACAGTGAAAACCAGGTAGACCTTTCATGCTGGCAGCATTCGTGTGGGCGTAATCGCTGGACGTTTCGAATTTGGCAGCCAGGCTCTGCGACAGTCACATAAGCATTGTTGCATCATACCCAACCAAACATCTTGCAGAGGGCGAATGTCTGTGTGGCAGCGAATGCAGTTCCAAGGGACAGTGAAAACCAGGTAGAGCTTTCAGTGCTGGCAGCTTTCGTGTGGGCGCAATCGCTGGACGTTTCGAATTTGGCAGCCGGGCTCTGCGACAGTCACATAGGCATTGTTGCATCATAACCAACCAAAGCTATTGCAGAGCGCGAATGTCTGTGCGGCAGCGAATGCAGTTCCAAGGGACAGTGAAAACCAGGTAGAGCTTTCAGTGCTGGCAGCTTTCGTGTGGGCGCAATCGCGGGACGTTTCGAATTTGGCAGCTGGGCTCTGCCAGAGTCACATAGGCATTGTTGCATCATAACTAACCAAGGCTTTTGCAGAGCGCGAATGTCTGTGCGGCAGCGAATGCAGTTCCAAGGGACAGTGAAAACCAGGTAGACCTTTCATGCTGGCAGCATTCGTGTGGGCGTAATCGCTGGACGTTTCGAATTTGGCAGCCAGGCTCTGCGACAGTCACATAAGCATTGTTGCATCATACCCAACCAAACATCTTGCAGAGGGCGAATGTCTGTGCGGCAGCGAATGCAGTTCCAAGGGACAGTGAAAACCAGGTAGAGCTTTCAGTGCTGGCAGCTTTCGTGTGGGCGCAATCGCTGGACGTTTCGAATTTGGCAGCCGGGCTCTGCGACAGTCACATAGGCATTGTTGCATCATAACCAACCAAAGCTGTTGCAGAGCGCGAATGTCTGTGCGGCAGCGAATGCAGTTCCAAGGGACAGTGAAAACCAGGTAGAGCTTTCAGTGCTGGAAGCTTCCGTGTGGACGCAATCGCTGGACGTTTCGAATTTGGCAGCCGGTCTCTGCGACAGTCACATAGGCATTGTTGCATCATAACCAACCAAAGCTCTTGCAGAGCGCGAATATCTGTGCGGCAGCGAATGCAGTTCCAAGGGACAGTGAAAACCAGGTAGAGCTTTCAGTGCTGGCAGCTTTCGTGTGGGCGCAATCGCTGGACGTTTTGAATTTGGCAGCCGGGCTCTGCCAGAGTCACGTAGGCATTGTTGCATCATAGACAATCAAAGCTCTTGCAGAGCGCGAATGTCTGTGCGGCAGCGAATGCAGTTCCAAGGGACAGTGAAAACCAGGTAGAGCTTTCAGTGCTGGCAGCTTTCGTGTGGGCGCAATCGCTGGACGTTTCGAATTTGGCAGCCGGGCTCTGCGACAGTCACATAGGCATTGTTGCATCATAACCAACCAAAGCTATTGCAGAGCGCGAATGTCTGTGCGGCAGCGAATGCAGTTCCAAGGGACAGTGAAAACCAGGTAGAGCTTTCAGTGCTGGCAGCTTTCGTGTGGGCGCAATCGCGGGACGTTTCGAATTTGGCAGCTGGGCTCTGCCAGAGTCACATAGGCATTGTTGCATCATAACTAACCAAGGCTTTTGACGAGCGCGAATGTCTGTGCGGCAGCGAATGCAGTTCCAAGGGACAGTGAAAACCAGGTAGAGCTTTCATGCTGGCAGCATTCGTGTGGGCGTAATCGCTGGACGTTTCGAATTTGGCAGCCAGGCTCTGCGACAGTCACATAAGCATTGTTGCATCATACCCAACCAAACATCTTGCAGAGGGCGAATGTCTGTGTGGCAGCGAATGCAGTTCCAAGGGACAGTGAAAACCAGGTAGAGCTTTCAGTGCTGGCATCTTTCGTGTGGACTCAGTCGCTGGACGTTTCGAATTTGGCAGCCGGGCTCTGCGACAGTCACATAGGCATTGTTGCATCATACCCAACCAAAGCTTTTGCATAGCGTGAATGTCTGTGCGGCAGCGAATGCAGTTCCAAGGGACAGTGAAAACCAGGTAGAGCTTTCAGTGCTGGCAGCTTTCGTGTGGGCGCAATCGCTCGACGTTTCGAATTTGGCAGCCGGGTTCTGCGACAGTCACATAGGCATTGTTGCATCATAACCAACCAAGGCATTTGCAGAGCGCGAATGTCTGTGCGGCAGCGAATGCAGTTCCAAGGGACAGTGAAAACCAGGTAGAGCTTTCAGTGCTGGCAGCTTTCGTGTGGGCGCAATCGCTGGACGTTTCGAATTTGGCAGCCGGGCTCTGCGACACTCACATAGGCATTGTTGCATCATAACCAACCAAAGATGTTGCAGAGCGCGAATGTCTGTGAGGCAGCGAATGCAGTTCCAAGGGACAGTGAAAACCAGGTAGAGCTTTCAGTGCTGGAAGCTTTCGTGTGGACGCAATCGCTGGACGTTTCGAATTTGGCAGCCGGGCTCTGCGACAGTCACATAGGCATTGTTGCATCATAACCAACCAAAGCTCTTGCAGAGCACGAATGTCTGTACGGCAGCGAATGCAGTTCCAAGGGACAGTGAAAACCAGGTAGAGCTTTCAGTGCTGGCAGCTTTTGTGTGGGCGCAATCTCTGGACGTTTCGAATTTGGCAGCCGGGCTCGGCCAGCGTCACATAGGCATTGTTGCATCATAACCAACCAAAGCTCTTGCAGAGCGCAAATGTCTGTGCGGCAGCGAATGCAGTTCCAAGGGACAGTGAAAACCAGGCAGAGCTTTCAGTGCTGGCAGCTTTTGTGTGGGCGCAATCTCTGGACGTTTCGAATTTGGCAGCCGGGCTCGGCCAGAGTCACATAGGCATTGTTGCATCATAACCAACCAAAGCTTTTGCATAGCGTGAATGTCTGTGCGGCAGCGAATTCAGTTCCAAGGGACAGTGAAAACCAGGTAGACCTTTCAGTGCTGGCAGCTTTCGTCTGGGCGCAACCGCGGGACGTTTCGAATTTGGCAGCTGGGCTCGGCCAGAGTCACATAGGCATTGTTGCATCATAACTAATCAAGGCTTTTTCAGAGCGCGAATGTCTGTGCGGCAGCGAATGCAGTTCCAAGGGACAGTGAAAACCAGGTAGACCTTTCATGCTGGCAGCATTCGTGTGGGCGTAATCGCTGGACGTTTCGAATTTGGCAGCCGGGCTCTGCGACAGTCACATAAGCATTGTTGCATCATAACCAACCAAACATCTTGCAGAGGGCGAATGTCTGTGTGGCAGCGAATGCAGTTCCAAGGGACAGTGAAAACCAGGTAGAGCTTTCAGTGCTGGCAGCTTTCGTGTGGACGCAATCGCTGGACGTTTCGAATTTGGCAGCCGGTCTCTGCGACAGTCACATAGGCATTGTTGCATCATAACCAACCAAAGCTCTTGCAGAGCGCGAATGTCTGTGCGGCAGCGAATGCAGTTCCAAGGGACAGTGAAAACCAGGTAGAGCTTTCAGTGCTGGCAGCTTTCGTGTGGGCGCAATCGCTGGACGTTTTGAATTAGGCAGCCGGGCTCTGCCAGAGTCACGTAGGCATTGTTGCATCATAAACAATCAAAGCTCTTGCAGAGCGCGAATGTCTGTGCGGCAGCGAATGCAGTTCCAAGGGACAGTGAAAACCAGGTAGAGCTTTCAGTGCTGGCAGATTTCGTGTGGGCGCAATCGCTGGACGTTTCGAATTTGGCAGCCGGGCTCTGCGACAGTCACATAGGCATTGTTGCATCATAACCAACCAAAGCTATTGCAGAGCGCGAATGTCTGTGCGGCAGCGAATGCAGTTCCAAGGGACAGTGAAAACCAGGTAGAGCTTTCAGTGCTGGCAGCTTTCGTGTGGGCGCAATCGCGGGACGTTTCGAATTTGGCAGCTGGGCTCTGCCAGAGTCACATAGGCATTGTTGCATCATAACTAACCAAGGCTTCTGACGAGCGCGAATGTCTGTGCGGCAGCGAATGCAGTTCCAAGGGACAGTGAAAACCAGGTAGACCTTTCATGCTGGCAGCATTCGTGTGGGCGTAATCGCTGGACGTTTCGAATTTGGCAGCCAGGCTCTGCGACAGTCACATAAGCATTGTTGCATCATACCCAACCAAACATCTTGCAGAGGGCGAATGTCTGTGTGGCAGCGAATGCAGTTCCAACGGACAGTGAAAACCAGGTAGAGCTTTCAGTGCTGGCATCTTTCGTGTGGACTCAGTCGCTGGACGTTTCGAATTTGGCAGCCGGGCTCTGCGACAGTCACATAGGCATTGTTGCATCATAACCAACCAAAGCTTTTGCATAGCGTGAATGTCTGTGCGGCAGCGAATGCAGTTCCAAGGGACAGTGAAAACCAGGTAGAGCTTTCAGTGCTGGCAGCTTTCATGTGGGCGCAATCGCTCGACGTTTCGAATTTGGCAGCCGGGTTCTGCGACAGTCACATAGGCATTGTTGCATCATAACCAACCAAGGCATTTGCAGAGCGCGAATGTCTGTGCGGCAGCGAATGCAGTTCCAAGGGACAGTGAAAACCAGGTAGAGCTTTCAGTGCTGGCAGCTTTCGTGTGGGCGCAATCGCTGGACGTTTCGAATTTGGCAGCCGGGCTCTGCGACAGTCACATAGGCATTGTTGCATCATAACCAACCAAAGCTGTTGCAGAGCGCGAATGTCTGTGAGGCAGCGAATGCAGTTCCAAGGGACAGTGAAAACCAGGTAGAGCTTTCAGTGCTGGAAGCTTTCGTGTGGACGCAATCGCTGGACGTTTCGAATTTGGCAGCCGGGCTCTGCGACAGTCACATAGGCATTGTTGCATCATAACCAACCAAAGCTCTTGCAGAGCACGAATGTCTGTGCGGCAGCGAATGCAGTTCCAAGGGACAGTGAAAACCAGGTAGAGCTTGCAGTGCTGGCAGCTTTTGTGTGGGCGCAATCTCTGGACGTTTCGAATTTGGCAGCCGGGCTCTACGACAGTCACATAGGCATTGTTGCATCATAACCAACCAAACATCTTGCAGAGGGCGAATGTCTGTGTGGCAGCGAATGCAGTTCCAAGGGACAGTGAAAACCAGGTAGAGCTTTCAGTGCTGGCAGCTTTCGTGTGGACGCAATCGCTGGACGTTTCGAATTTGGCAGCCGGTCTCTGCGACAGTCACATAGGCATTGTTGCATCATAACCAACCAAAGCTCTTGCAGAGCGCGAATGTCTGTGCGGCAGCGAATGCAGTTCCAAGGGACAGTGAAAACCAGGTAGAGCTTTCAGTGCTGGCAGCTTTCGTGTGGGCGCAATCGCTGGACGTTTTGAATTAGGCAGCCGGGCTCTGCCTGAGTCACGTAGGCATTGTTGCATCATAAACAATCAAAGCTCTTGCATAGCGTGAATGTCTGTGCGGCAGCGAATGCAGTTCCAAGGGACAGTGAAAACCAGGTAGAGCTTTCAGTGCTGGCAGCTTTCGTGTGGGCGCAATCGCTGGACGTTTCGAATTTGGCAGCCGGGCTCTGCGACAGTCACATAGGCATTGTTGCATCATAACCAACCAAAGCTATTGCAGAGCGCGAATGTCTGTGCGGCAGCGAATGCAGTTCCAAGGGACAGTGAAAACCAGGTAGAGCTTTCAGTGCTGGCAGCTTTCGTGTGGGCGCAATCGCGGGACGTTTCGAATTTGGCAGCTGGGCTCTGCCAGAGTCACATAGGCATTGTTGCATCATAACTAACCAAGGCTTTTGACGAGCGCGAATGTCTGTGCGGCAGCGAATTCAGTTCCAAGGGACAGTGAAAACCAGGTAGAGCTTTCATGCTGGCAGCATTCGTGTGGGCGTAATCGCTGGACGTTTCGAATTTGGCAGCCAGGCTCTGCGACAGTCACATAAGCATTGTTGCATCATACCCAACCAAACATCTTGCAGAGGGCGAATGTCTGTGTGGCAGCGAATGCAGTTCCAAGGGACAGTGAAAACCAGGTAGAGCTTTCAGTGCTGGCATCTTTCGTGTGGACTCAGTCGCTGGACGTTTCGAATTTGGCAGCCGGGCTCTGCGACAGTCACATAGGCATTGTTGCATCATACCCAACCAAAGCTTTTGCATAGCGTGAATGTCTGTGCGGCAGCGAATGCAGTTCCAAGGGACAGTGAAAACCAGGTAGAGCTTTCAGTGCTGGCAGCTTTCGTGTGGGCGCAATCGCTCGACGTTTCGAATTTGGCAGCCGGGTTCTGCGACAGTCACATAGGCATTGTTGCATCATAACCAACCAAGGCATTTGCAGAGCGCGAATGTCTGTGCGGCAGCGAATGCAGTTCCAAGGGACAGTGAAAATCAGGTAGAGCTTTCAGTGCTGGCAGCTTTCGTGTGGGCGCAATCGCTGGACGTTTCGAATTTGGCAGCCGGGCTCTGCGACAGTCACATAGGCATTGTTGCATCATAACCAACCAAAGCTGTTGCAGAGCGCGAATGTCTGTGAGGCAGCGAATGCAGTTCCAAGGGACAGTGAAAACCAGGTAGAGCTTTCAGTGCTGGAAGCTTTCGTGTGGACGCAATCGCTGGACGTTTCGAATTTGGCAGCCGGGCTCTGCGACAGTCACATAGGCATTGTTGCATCATAACCAACCAAAGCTCTTGCAGAGCACGAATGTCTGTACGGCAGCGAATGCAGTTCCAAGGGACAGTGAAAACCAGGTAGAGCTTTCAGTGCTGGCAGCTTTTGTGTGGGCGCAATCTCTGGACGTTTCGAATTTGGCAGCCGGGCTCGGCCAGAGTCACATAGGCATTGTTGCATCATAACCAACCAAAGCTCTTGCAGAGCGCAAATGTCTGTGCGGCAGCGAATGCAGTTCCAAGGGACAGTGAAAACCAGGCAGAGCTTTCAGTGCTGGCAGCTTTTGTGTGGGCGCAATCTCTGGACGTTTCGAATTTGGCAGCCGGGCTCGGCCAGAGTCACATAGGCATTGTTGCATCATAACCAACCAAAGCTTTTGCATAGCGTGAATGTCTGTGCGGCAGCGAATGCAGTTCCAAGGGACAGTGAAAACCAGGTAGACCTTTCAGTGCTGGCAGCTTTCGTCTGGGCGCAACCGCGGGACGTTTCGAATTTGGCAGCTGGGCTCTGCCAGAGTCACATAGGCATTGTTGCATCATAACTAACCAAGGTTTTTTCAGAGCGTGAATGTCTGTGCGGCAGCGAATGCAGTTCCAAGGGACAGTGAAAACCAGGTAGACCTTTCATGCTGGCAGCATTCGTGTGGGCGTAATCGCTGGACGTTTCGAATTTGGCAGCCGGGCTCTGCGACAGTCACATAAGCATTGTTGCATCATAACCAACCAAACATCTTGCAGAGGGCGAATGTCTGTGTGGCAGCGAATGCAGTTCCAAGGGACAGTGAAAACCAGGTAGAGCTTTCAGTGCTGGCAGCTTTCGTGTGGACGCAATCGCTGGACGTTTCGAATTTGGCAGCCGGTCTCTGCGACAGTCACATAGGCATTGTTGCATCATAACCAACCAAAGCTCTTGCAGAGCGCGAATGTCTGTGCGGCAGCGAATGCAGTTCCAAGGGACAGTGAAAACCAGGTAGAGCTTTCAGTGCTGGCAGCTTTCGTGTGGGCGCAATCGCTGGACGTTTTGAATTAGGCAGCCGGGCTCTGCCAGAGTCACGTAGGCATTGTTGCATCATAACCAACCAAAGCTGTTGCAGAGCGCGAATGTCTGTGCGGCAGCGAATGCAGTTCCAAGGGACAGTGAAAACCAGGTAGAGCTTTCAGTGCTGGCAGCTTTCGTGTGGGCGCAATCGCTGGACGTTTCGAATTTGGCAGCCGGGCTCTGCGACAGTCACATAGGCATTGTTGCATCATAACCAACCAAAGCTATTGCAGAGCGCGAATGTCTGTGCGGCAGCGAATGCAGTTCCAAGGGACAGTGAAAACCAGGTAGAGCTTTCAGTGCTGGCAGCTTTCGTGTGGGCGCAATCGCTTGACGTTTCGAATTTGGCAGCTGGGCTCTGCCAGAGTCACATAGGCATTGTTGCATCATAACTAACCAAGGCTTTTGCAGAGCGCGAATGTCTGTGCGGCAGCGAATGCAGTTCCAAGGGACAGTGAAAACCAGGTAGACCTTTCATGCTGGCAGCATTCGTGTGGGCGTAATCGCTGGACGTTTCGAATTTGGCAGCCAGGCTCTGCGACAGTCACATAAGCATTGTTGCATCATACCCAACCAAACATCTTGCAGAGGGCGAATGTCTGTGTGGCAGCGAATGCAGTTCCAAGGGACAGTGAAAACCAGGTAGAGCTTTCAGTGCTGGCAGCTTTCGTGTGGGCGCAATCGCTGGACGTTTCGAATTTGGCAGCCGGGCTCTGCGACAGTCACATAGGCATTGTTGCATCATAACCAACCAAAGCTATTGCAGAGCGCGAATGTCTGTGCGGCAGCGAATGCAGTTCCAAGGGACAGTGAAAACCAGGTAGAGCTTTCAGTGCTGGCAGCTTTCGTGTGGGCGCAATCGCGGGACGTTTCGAATTTGGCAGCTGGGCTCTGCCAGAGTCACATAGGCATTGTTGCATCATAACTAACCAAGGCTTTTGCAGAGCGCGAATGTCTGTGCGGCAGCGAATGCAGTTCCAAGGGACAGTGAAAACCAGGTAGACCTTTCATGCTGGCAGCATTCGTGTGGGCGTAATCGCTGGACGTTTCGAATTTGGCAGCCAGGCTCTGCGACAGTCACATAAGCATTGTTGCATCATACCCAACCAAACATCTTGCAGAGGGCGAATGTCTGTGTGGCAGCGAATGCAGTTCCAAGGGACAGTGAAAACCAGGTAGAGCTTTCAGTGCTGGCATCTTTCGTGTGGACTCAGTCGCTGGACGTTTCGAATTTGGCAGCCGGGCTCTGCGACAGTCACATAGGCATTGTTGCATCATAACCAACCAAAGCTTTTGCATAGCGTGAATGTCTGTGCGGCAGCGAATGCAGTTCCAAGGGACAGTGAAAACCAGGTAGAGCTTTCAGTGCTGGCAGCTTTCGTGTGGGCGCAATCGCTCGACGTTTCGAATTTGGCAGCCGGGTTCTGCTACAGTCACATAGGCATTGTTGCATCATAACCAACCAAGGCATTTGCAGAGCGCGAATGTCTGTGCGGCAGCGAATGCAGTTCCAAGGGACAGTGAAAACCAGGTAGAGCTTTCAGTGCTGGCAGCTTTCGTGTGGGCGCAATCGCTGGACGTTTCGAATTTGGCAGCCGGGCTCTGCGACAGTCACATAGGCATTGTTGCATCATAACCAACCAAAGCTGTTGCAGAGCGCGAATGTCTGTGCGGCAGCGAATGCAGTTCCAAGGGACAGTGAAAACCAGGTAGAGCTTTCAGTGCTGGAAGTTTCCGTGTGGACGCAATCGCTGGACGTTTCGAATTTGGCAGCCGGGCTCTGCGACAGTCACATAGGCATCGTTGCATCATAACCAACCAAAGCTCTTGCAGAGCACGAATGTCTGTACGGCAGCGAATGCAGTTCCAAGGGACAGTGAAAACCAGGTAGAGCTTTCAGTGCTGGCAGCTTTCGTGTGGGCGCAATCTCTGGACGTTTCGAATTTGGCAGCTGGGGTCGGCCAGAGTCACATAGGCATTGTTGCATCATAACCAACCAAAGGTCTTGCAGAGGGCAAATGTCTGTGCGGCAGCGAATGCAGTTCCAAGGGACAGTGAAAACCAGGCAGAGCTTTCAGTGCTGGCAGCTTTTGTGTGGGCGCAATCTCTGGACGTTTCGAATTTGGCAGCCGGGCTCGGCCAGAGTCACATAGGCATTGTTGCATCATAACCAACCAAAGCTTTTGCATAGCGTGAATGTCTGTGCGGCAGCGAATGCAGTTCCAAGGGACAGTGAAAACCAGGTAGACCTTTCAGTGCTGGCAGCTTTCGTGTGGGCGCAATCGCGGGACGTTTCGAATTTGGCAGCTGGGCTCGGCCAGAGTCACATAGGCATTGTTGCATCATAACTAACCAAGGCTTTTTCAGAGCGCGAATGTCTGTGCGGCAGCGAATGCAGTTCCAAGGGACAGTGAAAACCAGGTAGACCTTTCATGCTGGCAGCATTTGTGTGGGCGTAATCGCTGGACGTTTCGAATTTGGCAGCCGGGCTCTGCGACAGTCACATAAGCATTGTTGCATCATACCCAACCAAACATCTTGCAGAGGGCGAATGTCTGTGTGGCAGCGAATGCAGTTCCAAGGGACAGTGAAAACCAGGTAGAGCTTTCAGTGCTGGCATCTTTCGTGTGGACTCAGTCGCTGGACGTTTCGAATTTGGCAGCCGGGCTCTGCGACAGTCACATAGGCATTGTTGCATCATAACCAACCAAAGCTTTTGCATAGCGTGAATGTCTGTGCGGCAGCGAATGCAGTTCCAAGGGACAGTGAAAACCAGGTAGAGCTTTCAGTGCTGGCAGCTTTCGTGTGGGCGCAATCGCTCGACGTTTCGAATTTGGCAGCCGGGTTCTGCGACAGTCACATAGGCATTGTTGCATCATAACCAACCAAGGCATTTGCAGAGCGCGAATGTCTGTGCGGCAGCGAATGCAGTTCCAAGGGACAGTGAAAACCAGGTAGAGCTTTCAGTGCTGGCAGCTTTCGTGTGGGCGCAATCGCTGGACGTTTCGAATTTGGCAGCCGGGCTCTGCGACACTCACATAGGCATTGTTGCATCATAACCAACCAAAGCTGTTGCAGAGCGCGAATGTCTGTGCGGCAGCGAATGCAGTTCCAAGGGACAGTGAAAACCAGGTAGAGCTTTCAGTGCTGGAAGCTTTCGTGTGGACGCAATCGCTGGACGTTTCGAATTTGGCAGCCGGGCTCTGCGACAGTCACATAGGCATTGTTGCATCATAACCAACCAAAGCTCTTGCAGAGCACGAATGTCTGTACGGCAGCGAATGCAGTTCCAAGGGACAGTGAAAACCAGGTAGAGCTTTCAGTGCTGGCAGCTTTTGTGTGGGCGCAATCTCTGGACGTTTCGAATTTGGCAGCCGGGCTCGGCCAGAGTCACATAGGCATTATTGCATCATAACCAACCAAAGCTCTTGCAGAGCGCAAATGTCTGTGCGGCAGCGAATGCAGTTCCAAGGGACAGTGAAAACCAGGCAGAGCTTTCAGTGCTGGCAGCTTTTGTGTGGGCGCAATCTCTGGACGTTTCGAATTTGGCAGCCGGGCTCGGCCAGAGTCACATAGGCATTGTTGCATCATAACCAACCAAAGCTTTTGCATAGCGTGAATGTCTGTGCGGCAGCGAATGCAGTTCCAAGGGACAGTGAAAACCAGGTAGACCTTTCAGTGCTGGCAGCTTTCGTCTGGGCGCAACCGCGGGACGTTTCGAATTTGGCAGCTGGGCTCGGCCAGAGTCACATAGGCATTGTTGCATCATAACTAACCAAGGCTTTTTCAGAGCGCGAATGTCTGTGCGGCAGCGAATGCAGTTCCAAGGGACAGTGAAAACCAGGTAGACCTTTCATGCTGGCAGCATTCGTGTGGGCGTAATCGCTGGACGTTTCGAATTTGGCAGCCGGGCTCTGCGACAGTCACATAAGCATTGTTGCATCATAACCAACCAAACATCTTGCAGAGGGCGAATGTCTGTGTGGCAGCGAATGCAGTTCCAAGGGACAGTGAAAACCAGGTAGAGCTTTCAGTGCTGGCAGCTTTCGTGTGGACGCAATCGCTGGACGTTTCGAATTTGGCAGCCGGTCTCTGCGACAGTCACATAGGCATTGTTGCATCATAACCAACCAAAGCTCTTGCAGAGCGCGAATGTCTGTGCGGCAGCGAATGCAGTTCCAAGGGACAGTGAAAACCAGGTAGACCTTTCAGTGCTGGCAGCTTTCGTGTGGGCGCAATCGCTGGACGTTTTGAATTAGGCAGCCGGGCTCTGCCAGAGTCACGTAGGCATTGTTGCATCATAAACAATCAAAGCTCTTGCAGAGCGCGAATGTCTGTGCGGCAGCGAATGCAGTTCCAAGGGACAGTGAAAACCAGGTAGAGCTTTCAGTGCTGGCAGCTTTCGTGTGGGCGCAATCGCTGGACGTTTCGAATTTGGCAGCCGGGCTCTGCGACAGTCACATAGGCATTGTTGCATCATAACCAACCAAAGCTATTGCAGAGCGCGAATGTCTGTGCGGCAGCGAATGCAGTTCCAAGGGACAGTGAAAACCAGGTAGAGCTTTCAGTGCTGGCAGCTTTCGTGTGGGCGCAATCGCGGGACGTTTCGAATTTGGCAGCTGGGCTCTGCCAGAGTCACATAGGCATTGTTGCATCATAACTAACCAAGGCTTTTGCAGAGCGCGAATGTCTGTGCGGCAGCGAATGCAGTTCCAAGGGACAGTGAAAACCAGGTAGACCTTTCATGCTGGCAGCATTCGTGTGGGCGTAATCGCTGGACGTTTCGAATTTGGCAGCCAGGCTCTGCGACAGTCACATAAGCATTGTTGCATCATACCCAACCAAACATCTTGCAGAGGGCGAATGTCTGTGTGGCAGCGAATGCAGTTCCAAGGGACAGTGAAAACCAGGTAGAGCTTTCAGTGCTGGAAGCTTCCGTGTGGACGCAATCGCTGGACGTTTCGAATTTGGCAGCCGGTCTCTGCGACAGTCACATAGGCATTGTTGCATCATAACCAACCAAAGCTCTTGCAGAGCGCGAATGTCTGTGCGGCAGCGAATGCAGTTCCAAGGGACAGTGAAAACCAGGTAGAGCTTTCAGTGCTGGCAGCTTTCGTGTGGGCGCAATCGCTGGACGTTTTGAATTTGGCAGCCGGGCTCTGCCAGAGTCACGTAGGCATTGTTGCATCATAGACAATCAAAGCTCTTGCAGAGCGCGAATGTCTGTGCGGCAGCGAATGCAGTTCCAAGGGACAGTGAAAACCAGGTAGAGCTTTCAGTGCTGGCAGCTTTCGTGTGGGCGCAATCGCTGGACGTTTCGAATTTGGCAGCCGGGCTCTGCGACAGTCACATAGGCATTGTTGCATCATAACCAACCAAAGCTATTGCAGAGCGCGAATGTCTGTGCGGCAGCGAATGCAGTTCCAAGGGACAGTGAAAACCAGGTAGAGCTTTCAGTGCTGGCAGCTTTCGTGTGGGCGCAATCGCGGGACGTTTCGAATTTGGCAGCTGGGCTCTGCCAGAGTCACATAGGCATTGTTGCATCATAACTAACCAAGGCTTTTGCAGAGCGCGAATGTCTGTGCGGCAGCGAATGCAGTTCCAAGGGACAGTGAAAACCAGGTAGACCTTTCATGCTGGCAGCATTCGTGTGGGCGTAATCGCTGGACGTTTCGAATTTGGCAGCCAGGCTCTGCGACAGTCACATAAGCATTGTTGCATCATTCCCAACCAAACATCTTGCAGAGGGCGAATGTCTGTGTGGCAGCGAATGCAGTTCCAAGGGACAGTGAAAACCAGGTAGAGCTTTCAGTGCTGGCATCTTTCGTGTGGACTCAGTCGCTGGACGTTTCGAATTTGGCAGCCGGGCTCTGCGACAGTCACATAGGCATTGTTGCATCATAACCAACCAAAGCTTTTGCATAGCGTGAATGTCTGTGCGGCAGCGAATGCAGTTCCAAGGGACAGTGAAAACCAGGTAGAGCTTTCAGTGCTGGCAGCTTTCGTGTGGGCGCAATCGCTCGACGTTTCGAATTTGGCAGCCGGGTTCTGCTACAGTCACATAGGCATTGTTGCATCATAACCAACCAAGGCATTTGCAGAGCGCGAATGTCTGTGCGGCAGCGAATGCAGTTCCAAGGGACAGTGAAAACCAGGTAGAGCTTTCAGTGCTGGCAGCTTTCGTGTGGGCGCAATCGCTGGACGTTTCGAATTTGGCAGCCGGGCTCTGCGACAGTCACATAGGCATTGTTGCATCATAACCAACCAAAGCTGTTGCAGAGCGCGAATGTCTGTGCGGCAGCGAATGCAGTTCCAAGGGACAGTGAAAACCAGGTAGAGCTTTCAGTGCTGGAAGCTTCCGTGTGGACGCAATCGCTGGACGTTTCGAATTTGGCAGCCGGGCTCTGCGACAGTCACATAGGCATCGTTGCATCATAACCAACCAAAGCTCTTGCAGAGCACGAATGTCTGTACGGCAGCGAATGCAGTTCCAAGGGACAGTGAAAACCAGGTAGAGCTTTCAGTGCTGGCAGCTTTTGTGTGGGCGCTATCGCTGGACGTTTCGAATTTGGCAGCTGGGGTCGGCCAGAGTCACATAGGCATTGTTGCATCATAACCAACCAAAGGTCTTGCAGAGGGCAAATGTCTGTGCGGCAGCGAATGCAGTTCCAAGGGACAGTGAAAACCAGGCAGAGCTTTCAGTGCTGGCAGCTTTTGTGTGGGCGCAATCTCTGGACGTTTCGAATTTGGCAGCCGGGCTCGGCCAGAGTCACATAGGCATTGTTGCATCATAACCAACCAAAGCTTTTGCATAGCGTGAATGTCTGTGCGGCAGCGAATGCAGTTCCAAGGGACAGTGAAAACCAGGTAGACCTTTCAGTGCTGGCAGCTTTCGTGTGGGCGCAATCGCGGGACGTTTCGAATTTGGCAGCTGGGCTCGGCCAGAGTCACATAGGCATTGTTGCATCATAACTAACCAAGGCTTTTGCAGAGCGCGAATGTCTGTGCGGCAGCGAATGCAGTTCCAAGGGACAGTGAAAACCAGGTAGACCTTTCATGCTGGCAGCATTTGTGTGGGCGTAATCGCTGGACGTTTCGAATTTGGCAGCCGGGCTCTGCGACAGTCACATGAGCATTGTTGCATCATAACCAACCAAACATCTTGCAGAGGGCGAATGTCTGTGTGGCAGCGAATGCAGTTCCAAGGGACAGTGAAAACCAGGTAGAGCTTTCAGTGCTGGCAGCTTTCGTGTGGGCGCTATCGCTGGACGTTTCGAATTTGGCAGCCGGGCTCTGCCAGAGTCACATAGGAATTGTTGCATCATAAACAACCAAAGCTCTTGCAGAGCGCAAATGTCTGTGCGGCAGCGAATGCAGTTCCAAGGGACAGTGAAAACCAGGTAGAGCTTTCAGTGCTGGCAGCTTTCGTGTGGGCGCAATCGCGGGACGTTTCGAATTTGGCAGCCGGGTTCTGCGACAGTCACATAGGCATTGTTGCATCATAACCAACCAAGGCATTTGCAGAGCGCGAATGTCTGTGCGGCAGCGAATGCAGTTCCAAGGGACAGTGAAAACCAGGTAGAGCTTTCAGTGCTGGCAGCTTTCGTGTGGGCGCAATCCGGGACGTTTCGAATTTGGCAACCGGGTTCTGCGACAGTCACACAGGCATTGTTGCATCATAACCAACCAAACATCTTGCAGAGAGCGAATGTCTGTGTGGCAGCGAATGCAGTTCCAAGGGACAGTGAAAACCAGGTAGACCTTTCAGTGCTGGCAGCTTTCGTGTGGGCGCAATCGCTGGACGTTTCGAATTTGGCAGCCGGGCTCTGCGACAGTCACATAGGCATTGTTGCATCATAACCAACCAAAGCTCTTGCAGAGCACGAATATCTGTGCGGCAGCGAATGCAGTTCCAAGGGACAGTGAAAACCAGGTAGAGCTTTCAGTGCTGGCAGCTTTCGTGTGGGCGCAATCGCGGGACGTTTCGAATTTGGCAGCCGGGCTCTTCGACAGTCACATAGGCATTGTTGCATCATAACCAACCAAGGCATTTGCAGAGCGCAAATGTCTGTGCGGCAGCGAATGCAGTTCCAAGGGACAGTGAAAACCAGGTAGACCTTTCAGTGCTGTCAGCTTTCGTGTGGGCGCAATCCGGGACGTTTCGCATTTGGCAGCCGGGTTCTGCGACAGTCACATAGGCATTGTTGCATCATAACCAACCAAACATCTTGCAGAGAGCGAATGTCTGTGCGGCAGCGAATGCAGTTCCAAGGGACAGTGAAAACCAGGTAGAGCTTTCAGTGCTGGCAGCTTTCGTGTGGGCGCTATCGCTGGACGTTTCGAATTTGGCAGCTGGGCTCTGCCAGAGTCACATAGGCATTGTTGCATCATAACTAACCAAGGCTTTTGCAGAGCGCGAATGTCTGTGCGGCAGCGAATGCAGTTCCAAGGGACAGTGAAAACCAGGTAGACCTTTCATGCTGGCAGCATTCGTGTGGGCGTAATCGCTGGACGTTTCGAATTTGGCAGCCGGGCTCTGCGACAGTCACATAGGCATTGTTGCATCATAACCAACCAAACATCTTGCAGAGGACGAATGTCTGTGCGGCAGCGAATGCAGTTCCAAGGGACAGTGAAAACCAGGTAGAGCTTTCAGTGCTGGCATCTTTCGTGTGGACTCAATCGCTGGACGTTTCGAATTTGGCAGCCGGGCTCTGCGACAGTCACATAGGCATTGTTGCATCATAACCAACCAAAGCTCTTGCAGAGCGCAAATGTCTGTGTGGCAGCGAATGCATTTCCAAGGGACAGTGAAAACCAGGTAGAGCTTTCAGTGCTGGCAGCTTTCGTGTGGGCGCAATCGCTGGACGTTTCGAATTTGGCAGCCGGGCTCTGCGACAGTCACATAGGCATTGTTGCATCATAACCAACCAAGGCATTTGCAGAGCGCGAATGTCTGTGCTGCAGCGAATGCAGTTCCAAGGGACAGTGAAAACCAGGTAGACCTTTCAGTGCTGGCAGCTTTCGTCTGGGCGCAATCTCTGGACGTTTCGAATTTGGCAGCCGGGTTCTGCGACAGTCACATAGGCATTGTTGCATCATAGCCAACCAAGGCATTTGCAGAGCGCGAATGTCTGTGCGGCAGCGAATGCAGTTCCAAGGGACAGTGAAAACCAGGTAGAGCTTTCAGGCTGGCAGCTTTCGTGTGGGCGTAATCGCTGGACGTTTCGAATTTGGCAGCCGGGCTCTGCGACAGTCACATAGGCTTTCTTGCATCATAACCAACAAAATATCTTGCAGAGAGCGAATGTCTGTGCGGCAGCGAATGCAGTTCCAAGGGACAGTGAAAACCAGGTAGAGCTTTCAGTGCTGGCAGCTTTCGTGTGGGCGCAATCGCGGGACGTTTCGAATTCGGCAGCCGGGCTCTGCCAGAGTCACGTAGGCATTGTTGCATCATAAACAATCAAAGCTCTTGCAGAGCGCGAATGTCTGTGCGACAGCGAATGCAGTTCCAAGGGACAGTGAAAACCAGGTAGAGCTTTCAGTGCTGGAAGCTTTCGTGTGGGCGCAATCGCTGGACGTTTCGAATTTGGCAGCCGGGCTCTGCGACAGTCACATAGGCATTGTTGCATCATAACCAACCAAAGGTTTTGCAGAGCGCGAATGTCTGTGCGGCAGCAAATGCAGTTCCAAGGGACAGTGAAAACCAGGTAGAGCTTTTTTCGTGTGGGCGCAATCGCTGGACGTTTCGAATTTGGCAGCCGGGTTCTGCGACAGTCACATAGGCATTGTTGCATCATAACCAACCAAGGCATTTGCAGAGCGCGAATGTCTGTGCGGCAGCGAATGCAGTTCCAAGGGACAGTGAAAACCAGGTAGAGCTTTCAGTGCTGGCAGCTTTCGTGTGGGCGCAATCGCGGGACGTTTCGAATTTGGCAGCTGGGCTCTGCCAGAGTCACATAGGCATTGTTGCATCATAACTAACCAAAGCTTTTGCAGAGCGCGAATGTCTGTGCGGCAGCGAATGCAGTTCCAAGGGACAGTGAAAACCAGGTAGACCTTTCAGTGCTGGCAGCTTTCGTGTGGGCGCAATCGCTGGACGTTTCGAATTTGGCAGCCGGGCTCTTCGACAGTCACATAGGCATTGTTGCATCATAACCAACCAAGGCTCTTGCAGAGCGCAAATGTCTGTGCGGCAGCGAATGCAGTTCCAAGGGACAGTGAAAACCAGGTAGAGCTTTCAGTGCTGGCAGCTTTCGTGTGGGCGCAATCGCTGGACGTTTCGAATTTGGCAGCCGGGCTCGGCCAGAGTCACATAGGCATTGTTGCATCATAACCAACCAAAGCTCTTGCAGAGCGCGAATGTCTGTGCGGCAGCGAATGCAGTTCCAAGGGACAGTGAAAACCAGGTAGAGCTTTCAGTGCTGGCAGCTTTCGTGTGGGCGCAATCGCTGGACGTTTTGAATTTGGCAGCCGGGCTCTGCCAGAGTCACGTAGGCATTGTTGCATCATAAACAATCAAAGCTCTTGCAGAGCTCGAATGTCTGTGCGGCAGCGAATGCAGTTCCAAGGGACAGTGAAAACCAGGTAGAGCTTTCAGTGCTGGCAGCTTTCGTGTGGGCGCAATCGCTGGACGTTTCGAATTTGGCAGCCGGGCTCTGCGACAGTCACATAGGCATTGTTGCATCATAACCAACCAAAGGTTTTGCAGAGCGCGAATGTCTGTGCGGCAGCGAATGCAGTTCCAAGGGACAGTGAAAACCAGGTAGAGCTTTCAGTGCTGGCAGCTTTCGTGTGGGCGCAATCGCGGGACGTTTCGAATTTGGCAGCTGGGCTCTGCCAGAGTCACATAGGCATTGTTGCATCATAACTAACCAAGGCTTTTGCAGAGCGCGAATGTCTGTGCGGCAGCGAATGCAGTTCCAAGGGACAGTGAAAACCAGGTAGACCTTTCATGCTGGCAGCATTCGTGTGGGCGTAATCGGTGGACGTTTCGAATTTGGCAGCCAGGCTCTGCGACAGTCACATAAGCATTGTTGCATCATACCCAACCAAACATATTGCAGAGGGCGAATGTCTGTGTGGCAGCGAATTCAGTTCCAAGGGACAGTGAAAACCAGGTAGAGCTTTCAGTGCTGGCATCTTTCGTGTGGAGTCAGTCGCTGGACTTTTCGAATTTGGCAGCCGGGCTCTGCGACAGTCACATAGGCATTGTTGCATCATAACCAACCAAAGCTTTTGCATAGCGTGAATGTCTGTGCGGCAGCGAATGCAGTTCCAAGGGACAGTGAAAACCAGGTAGAGCTTTCAGTGCTGGCAGCTTTCGTGTGGGCGCAATCGCTCGACGTTTCGAATTTGGCAGCCGGGTTCTGCGACAGTCACATAGGCATTGTTGCATCATAACCAACCAAGGCATTTGCAGAGCGCGAATGTCTGTGCGGCAGCGAATGCAGTTCCAAGGGACAGTGAAAACCAGGTAGAGCTTGCAGTGCTGGCAGCTTTCGTGTGGGCGCTATCGCTGGACGTTTCGAATTTGGCAGCCGGACTCTGCCAGAGTCACATAGGAATTGTTGCATCATAACTAACCAAGGCTTTTGCAGAGAGCGAATGTCTGTGCGGCAGCGAATGCAGTTCCAAGGGACAGTGAAAACCAGGTAGAGCTTTCAGTGCTGGCAGCTTTCATGTGGGCGCAATCGCTGGACGTTTCGAATTTGGCAGCCGGGCTCTGCGACAGTCACATAGGCATTGTTGCATCATAAACAACCAAGGCTTTTGCAGAGCGCGAATGTCTGTGCGGCAGCGAATGCAGTTCCAAGGGACAGTGAAAACCAGGTAGACCTTTCAGTGCTGGCAGCTTTCGTGTGGACGCAATCGCTGGACGTTTCGAATTTGGCACCCGGGCTCTGCGACAGTCACATAGGCATTGTTGCATCATAACCAACCAAAGCTCTTGCAGAGCGCGAATGTTTGTGCGGCAGCGAATGCAGTTCCAAGGGACAGTGAAAACCAGGTAGAGCTTTCAGTGCTGGCAGCTTTCGTGTGGGCGCAATCGCTGGAAGTTTTGAATTTGGCAGCCGGGCTCTGCCAGAGTCACGTAGGCATTGTTGCATCATAAACAATCAAAGCTCTTGCAGAGCGCGAATGTCTGTGCGGCAGCGAATGCAGTTCCAAGGGACAGTGAAAACCAGGTAGAGCTTTCAGTGCTGGCAGATTTCGTGTGGGCGCAATCGCTGGACGTTTCGAATTTGGCAGCCGGGCTCTGCGACAGTCACATAGGCATTGTTGCATCATAACCAACCAAAGCTATTGCAGAGCGCGAATGTCTGTGCGGCAGCGAATGCAGTTCCAAGGGACAGTGAAAACCAGGTAGAGCTTTCAGTGCTGGCAGCTTTCGTGTGGGCGCAATCGCGGGACGTTTCGAATTTGGCAGCCGGGTTCTGCGACAGTCACATAGGCATTGTTGCATCATAACCAACCAAGGCATTTGCAGAGCGCGAATGTCTGTGCGGCAGCGAATGCAGTTCCAAGGGACAGTGAAAACCAGGTAGAACTTTCAGTGCTGGCAGCTTTCGTGTGGGCGCAATCGCTGGACGTTTCGAATTTGGCAGCCGGGCTCTGCGACAGTCACATAGGCATTGTTGCATCATAACCAACCAAAGCTGTTGCAGAGCACGAATGTCTGTGCGGCAGCGAATGCAGTTCCAAGGGACAGTGAAAACCAGGTAGAGCTTTCAGTGCTGGCAGCTTTCGTGTGGGCGCAATCGCTGGACGTTTCGAATTTGGCAGCCGGGCTCTTCGACAGTCACATAGGCATTTTTGCATCATAACCAACCAAGGCATTTGCAGAGCGCGAATGTCTGTGCGGCAGCGAATGCAGTTCCAAGGGACAGTGAAAACCAGGTAGAGCTTTCAGTGCTGGCAGCTTTCGTGTGGGCGCTATCGCTGGACGTTTCGAATTTGGCAGCCGGGCTCTGCCAGAGTCACATAGGCATTGTTGCATCATAGCCAACCAAGGCATTTGCAGAGCGCGAATGTCTGTGCGGCAGCGAATGCAGTTCCAAGGGACAGTGAAAACCAGGTAGAGCTTGCAGTGGTGGCACCTTTCGTGTGGGCGCTATCGCTGGACGTTTCGAATTTGGCAGCCGGACTCTGCCAGAGTCACATAGGAATTGTTGCATCATAACTAACCAAGGCTTTTGCAGAGAGCGAATGTCTGTGCGGCAGCGAATGCAGTTCCAAGGGACAGTGAAAACCAGGTAGAGCTTTCAGTGCTGGCAGCTTTCGTGTGGGCGCAATCGCTGGACGTTTCGAATTTGGCAGCCGGGCTCTGCGACAGTCACATAGGCATTGTTGCATCATAACCAACCAAAGGTTTTGCAGAGCGCGAATGTCTGTGCGGCAGCGAATGCAGTTCCAAGGGACAGTGAAAACCAGGTAGAGCTTGCAGTGCTGGCAGCTTTCGTGTGGGCGCAATCTCTGGACGTTTCGAATTTGGCTTCTGGGCTCTGCCAGAGTCACATAGGCATTGTTGCATCATAACTAACCAAGGCTTTTGCAGAGCGCGAATGTCTGTGCGGCAGCGAATGCAGTTCCAAGGGACAGTGAAAACCAGGTAGACCTCTCAGTACTGGCAGCTTTCGTCTGGGCGCAATCGCGGGACGTTTCGAATTTGGCAGCTGGGCTCTGCCAGAGTCACGTAGGCATTGTTGCATCATAAACAACCAAGGCTTTTGCAGAGCGCGAATGATGTGCGGCAGCGAATGCAGTTCCAAGGGACAGTGAAAACCAGGTAGACCTTTCAGTGCTGGCAGCTTTCGTGTGGACGCAATCGCTGGACGTTTCGAATTTGGCACCCGGGCTCTGCGACAGTCACATAGGCATTGTTGCATCATAACCAACCAAAGCTCTTGCAGAGCGCGAATGTTTGTGCGGCAGCGAATGCAGTTCCAAGGGACAGTGAAAACCAGGTAGAGCTTTCAGTGCTGGCAGCTTTCGTGTGGGCGCAATCGCTGGAAGTTTTGAATTTGGCAGCCGGGCTCTGCCAGAGTCACGTAGGCATTGTTGCATCATAAACAATCGAAGCTCTTGCAGAGCGCGAATGTCTGTGCGGCAGCGAATGCAGTTCCAAGGGACAGTGAAAACCAGGTAGAGCTTTCAGTGCTGGCAGATTTCGTGTGGGCGCAATCGCTGGACGTTTCGAATTTGGCAGCCGGGCTCTGCGACAGTCACATAGGCATTGTTGCATCATAACCAACCAAAGCTATTGCAGAGCGCGAATGTCTGTGCGGCAGCGAATGCAGTTCCAAGGGACAGTGAAAACCAGGTAGAGCTTTCAGTGCTGTCAGCTTTCGTGTGGGCGCAATCGCGGGACGTTTCGAATTTGGCAGCTGGGCTCTGCCAGAGTCACATAGGCATTGTTGCATCATAACTAACCAAGGCTTTTGCAGAGCGCGAATGTCTGTGCGGCAGCGAATGCAGTTCCAAGGGACAGTGAAAACCAGGTAGAGCTTTCAGTACTGGCAGCTTTCGTCTGGGCGCAATCGCGGGACGTTTCGAATTTGGCAGCTGGGCTCTGCCAGAGTCACATAGGCATTGTTGCATCATAAACAACCAAGGCTTTTGCAGAGCGCGAATGTCTGTGCGGCAGCGAATGCAGTTCCAAGGGACAGTGAAAACCAGGTAGACCTTTCAGTGCTGGCAGCTTTCGTGTGGACGCAATCGCTGGACGTTTCGAATTTGGCAGCCGGGTTCTGCAACAGTCACATAGGCATTGTTGCATGATAACCAACCAAAGCTCTTGCAGAGCGCGAATGTCTGTGCGGCAGCGAATGCAGTTCCAAGGGACAGTGAAAACCAGGTAGAGCTTTCAGTGCTGGCAGCTTTCGTGTGGGCGCAATCGCTGGACGTTTTGAATTTGGCGCCGGGCTCTGCCAGAGTCACGTAGGCATTGTTGCATCATAAACAATCAAAGCTCTTGCAGAGCGCGAATGTCTGTGCAGCAGCGAATGCAGTTCCAAGGGACAGTGAAAACCAGGTAGACCTTTCAGTGCTGGCAGCTTTCGTGTGGGCGCAATCGCTGGACGTTTCGAATTTGGCAGCCGGGCTCTTCGACAGTCACATAGGCATTGTTGCATCATAACCAACCAAAGCTCTTGCAGAGCGCAAATGTCTGTGCGGCAGCGAATGCAGTTCCAAGGGACAGTGAAAACCAGGTAGACCTTTCATGCTGGCAGCATTCGTGTGGGCGTAATCGCTGGACGTTTCGAATTTGGCAGCCGGGCTCTGCGACAGTCACATAAGCATTGCTGCATCATAACCAACCAAACATCTTGCAGAGGGCGAATGTGTGTGCGGCAGCGAATGCAGTTCCAAGGGACAGTGAAAACCAGGTAGAGCTTTCAGTGCTGGCAGCTTTCGTGTGGGCGCAATCGCTGGACGTTTTGAATTTGGCAGCCGGGCTCTGCCAGAGTCACGTAGGCATTGTTGCATCATAAACAATCAAAGCTCTTGCAGAGCGCGAATGTCTGTGCGGCAGCGAATGCAGTTCCAAGGGACAGTTAAAACCAGGTAGAGCTTTCAGTGCTGGCAGCTTTCGTGTGGGCGCAATCGCTGGACGTTTCGAATTTGGCAGCTGGGCTCTGTCAGAGTCACATAGGCATTGTTGCATCATAACTAACCAAGGCTTTTGCAGAGCGCGAATGTCTGTGCGGCAGCGAATGCAGTTCCAAGGGACAGTGAAAACCAGTTAGACCTTTCATGCTGGCAGCATTCGTGTGGGCGTAATCGCTGGACGTTTCGAATTTGGCAGCCGGGCTCTGCGACAGTCACATAGGCATTGTTGCATCATAACCAACCAAACATCTTGCAGAGGGCGAATGTCTGTGCGGCAGCGAATGCAGTTCCAAGGGACAGTGAAAACCAGGTAGAGCTTTCAGTGCTGGCATCTTTCGTGTGGACTCAATCGCTGGACGTTTCGAATTTGGCAGCCGGGCTCTGCGACAGTCACATAGGCATTGTTGCATCATAACCAACCAAAGCTCTTGCAGAGCGCAAATGTCTGTGTGGCAGCGAATGCATTTCCAAGGGACAGTGAAAACCAGGTAGAGCTTTCAGTGCTGGCAGCTTTCGTGTGGGCGCAATCGCTGGACGTTTCGAATTTGGCAGCCGGGCTCTGCGACAGTCACATAGGCATTGTTGCATCATAAACAACCAAGGCTTTTGCAGAGAGCGAATGTCTGCGGCAGCGAATGCAGTTCCAAGGGACAGTGAAAACCAGGTAGACCTTTCAGTGCTGGCAGCTTTCGTGTGGGCGCAATCTCTGGACGTTTCGAATTTGGCAGCCGGGCTCTGCCAGAGTCACATAGGCATTGTTGCATCATAGCCAACCAAGGCATTTGCAGAGCGCGAATGTCTGTGCGGCAGCGAATGCAGTTCCAAGGGACAGTGAAAACCAGGTAGAGCTTGCAGTGCTGGCAGCTTTCGTGTGGGCGCAATCGCTGGACGTTTCGAATTTGGCAGCCGGGCTCTGCCAGAGTCACATAGGAATTGTTGCATCATAAACAATCAAAGCTCTTGCAGAGCGCGAATGTCTGTGCGGCAGCGAATGCAGTTCCAAGGGACAGTGAAAACCAGGTAGACCTTTCAGTGCTGGCAGCTTTCGTGTGGGCGCAATCGCTGGACGTTTCAAATTTGGCAGCCGGGCTCTTCGACAGTCACATAGGCATTGTTGCATCATAACCAACCAAAGCTCTTGCAGAGCGCAAATGTCTGTGCGGCAGCGAATGCAGTTCCAAGGGACAGTGAAAACCAGGTAGAGCTTTCAGTGCTGGCAGCTTTCGTGTGGGCGCAATCGCTGGACGTTTCGAATTTGGCAGCCGGGCTCTGCGACAGTCACATAGGCATTGTTGCATCATAACCAACCAAAGGTTTTGCAGAGCGCGAATGTCTGTGCGGCAGCGAATGCAGTTCCAAGGGACAGTGAAAACCAGGTAGACCTTTCATGCTGGCAGCATTCGTGTGGGCGTAATCGCTGGACGTTTCGAATTTGGCAGCCGGGCTCTGCGACAGTCACATAAGCATTGTTGCATCATAACCAACCAAACATCTTGCAGAGGGCGAATGTCTGTGTGGCAGCGAATGCAGTTCCAAGGGACAGTGAAAACCAGGTAGAGCTTTCAGTGCTGGCAGCTTTCGTGTGGGCGCTATCGCTGGACGTTTCGAATTTGGCAGCCGGGCTCTGCCAGAGTCACATAGGCATTGTTGCATCATAGCCAACCAAGGCATTTGCAGAGCGCGAATGTCTGTGCGGCAGCGAATGCAGTTCCAAGGGACAGTGAAAACCAGGTAGAGCTTGCAGTGCTGGCACCTTTCGTGTGGGCGCTATCGCTGGACGTTTCGAATTTGGCAGCCGGACTCTGCCAGAGTCACATAGGAATTGTTGCACCATAACTAACCAAGGCTTTTGCAGAGAGCGAATGTCTGTGCGGCAGCGAATGCAGTTCCAAGGGACAGTGAAAACCAGGTAGAGCTTTCAGTGCTGGCAGCTTTCGTGTGGGCGCAATCGCTGGACGTTTCGAATTTGGCAGCCGGGCTCTGCGACAGTCACATTGGCATTGTTGCATCATAACCAACCAAAGGTTTTGCAGAGCGCGAATGTCTGTGCGGCAGCGAATGCAGTTCCAAGGGACAGTGAAAACCAGGTAGAGCTTGCAGTGCTGGCAGCTTTCGTGTGGGCGCAATCGCTGGACGTTTTGAATTTGGCAGCCGGGCTCTGCCAGAGTCACGTAGGCATTGTTGCATCATAAACAACCAAAGCTCTTGCAGAGCGCAAATGTCTGTGCGGCAGCGAATGCAGTTCCAAGGGACAGTGAAAACCAGGTAGAGCTTTCAGTGCTGGCAGCTTTCGTGTGGGCGCTATCGCTGGACGTTTTGAATTTGGCAGCCGGGCTCTGCCAGAGTCACATAGGAATTGTTGCATCATAAACAACCAAAGCTCTTGCAGAGCGCAAATGTCTGTGCGGCAGCGAATGCAGTTCCAAGGGACAGTGAAAACCAGGTAGAGCTTTCAGTGCTGGCAGCTTTCGTGTGGGCGCAATCGCGGGACGTTTCGAATTTGGCAGCCGGGCTCTGCGACAGTCACATAGGCATTGTTGCATCATAACCAACCAAGGCATTTGCAGAGCGCAAATGTCTGTGCGGCAGCGAATGCAGTTCCAAGGGACAGTGAAAACCAGGTAGAGCTTTCAGTGCTGGCAGCTTTCGTGTGGGCGCAATTGCGGGACGTTTCGAATTTGGCAGCTGGGCTCTGCCAGAGTCACATAGGCATTGTTGCATCATAACTAACCAAGGCTTTTGCAGAGCGCGAATGTCTGTGCGGCAGCGAATGCAGTTCCAAGGGACAGTGAAAACCAGGTAGACCTTTCATGCTGGCAGCATTCGTGTGGGCGTAATCGGTGGACGTTTCGAATTTGGCAGCCGGGCTCTGCGACAGTCACATAAGCATTGTTGCATCATACCCAACCAAACATATTGCAGAGGGCGAATGTCTGTGTGGCAGCGAATGCAGTTCCAAGGGACAGTGAAAACCAGGTAGAGCTTGCAGTGCTGGCACCTTTCGTGTGGGCGCTATCGCTGGACGTTTCGAATTTGGCAGCCGGGCTCTGCGACAGTCACATAGGCATTGTTGCATCATAACCAACCAAAGCTTTTGCATAGCGTGAATGTCTGTGCGGCAGCGAATGCAGTTCCAAGGGACAGTGAAAACCAGGTAGAGCTTTCAGTGCTGGCAGCTTTCGTGTGGGCGCAATCGCTCGACGTTTCGAATTTGGCAGCCGGGTTCTGCGACAGTCACATAGGCATTGTTGCATCATAACCAACCAAGGCATTTGCAGAGCGCGAATGTCTGTGCGGCAGCGAATGCAGTTCCAAGGGACAGTGAAAACCAGGTAGAGCTTTCAGTGCTGGCAGCTTTCGTGTGGGCGCAATCGCTGGACGTTTCGAATTTGGCAGCCGGGCTCTGCGACAGTCACATAGGCATTGTTGCATCATAACCAACCAAAGCTGTTGCAGAGCACGAATGTCTGTGCGGCAGCGAATGCAGTTCCAAGGGACAGTGAAAACCAGGTAGAGCTTTCAGTGCTGGCAGCTTTCGTGTGGGCGCAATCGCTGGACGTTTCGAATTTGGCAGCCGGTCTCTGCGACAGTCACATAGGCATTGTTGCATCATAACCAACCAAGGCATTTGCAGAGCGCGAATGTCTGTGCGGCAGCGAATGCAGTTCCAAGGGACAGTGAAAACCAGGTAGAGCTTTCAGTGCTGGCAGCTTTCGTGTGGGCGCTATCGCTGGACGTTTCGAATTTGGCAGCCGGGCTCTGCCAGAGTCACATAGGCATTGTTGCATCATAGCCAACCAAGGCATTTGCAGAGCGCGAATGTCTGTGCGGCAGCGAATGCAGTTCCAAGGGACAGTGAAAACCAGGTAGAGCTTGCAGTGCTGGCAGCTTTCGTGTGGGCGCTATCGCTGGACGTTTCGAATTTGGCAGCCGGACTCTGCCAGAGTCACATAGGCATTGTTGCATCATAACTAACCAAGGCTTTTGCAGAGAGCGAATGTCTGTGCGGCAGCGAATGCAGTTCCAAGGGACAGTGAAAACCAGGTAGAGCTTTCAGTGCTGGCAGCTTTCGTGTGGGCGCAATCGCTGGACGTTTCGAATTTGGCAGCCGGGCTCTGCGACAGTCACATAGGTATTGTTGCATCATAACCAACCAAAGGTTTTGCAGAGCGCGAATGTCTGTGCGGCAGCGAATGCAGTTCCAAGGGACAGTGAAAACCAGGTAGAGCTTGCAGTGCTGGCACCTTTCGTGTGGGCGCTATCGCTGGACGTTTCGAATTTGGCAGCTGGGCTCTGCCAGAGTCACATAGGCATTGTTGCATCATAACTAACCAAGGCTTTTGCAGAGCGCGAATGTCTGTGCGGCAGCGAATGCAGTTCCAAGGGACAGTGAAAACCAGGTAGACCTCTCAGTACTGGCAGCTTTCGTCTGGGCGCAATCGCGGGACGTTTCGAATTTGGCAGCTGGGCTCTGCCAGAGTCACGTAGGCATTGTTGCATCATAAACAACCAAGGCTTTTGCAGAGCGCGAATGTCTGTGCGGCAGCGAATGCAGTTCCAAGGGACAGTGAAAACCAGGTAGAGCTTTCAGTGCTGGCATCTTTCGTGTGGACTCAGTCGCTGGACGTTTCGAATTTGGCAGCCGGGCTCTGCGACAGTCACATAGGCATTGTTGCATCATAACCAACCAAAGCTTTTGCATAGCGTGAATGTCTGTGCGGCAGCGAATGCAGTTCCAAGGGACAGTGAAAACCAGGTAGAGCTTTCAGTGCTGGCAGCTTTCGTGTGGGCGCAATCGCTCGACGTTTCGAATTTGGCAGCCGGGTTCTGCGACAGTCACATAGGCATTGTTGCATCATAACCAACCAAGGCATTTGCAGAGCGCGAATGTCTGTGCGGCAGCGAATGCAGTTCCAAGGGACAGTGAAAACCAGGTAGAACTTTCAGTGCTGGCAGCTTTCGTGTGGGCGAAATCGCTGGACGTTTCGAATTTGGCAGCCGGGCTCTGCGACAGTCACATAGGCATTGTTGCATCATAACCAACCAAAGCTGTTGCAGAGCACGAATGTCTGTGCGGCAGCGAATGCAGTTCCAAGGGACAGTGAAAACCAGGTAGAGCTTTCAGTGCTGGCAGCTTTCGTGTGGGCGCAATCGCTGGACGTTTCGAATTTGGCAGCTGGGCTCTTCGACAGTCACATAGGCATTGTTGCATCATAACCAACCAAGGCATTTGCAGAGCGCGAATGTCTGTGCGGCAGCGAATGCAGTTCCAAGGGACAGTGAAAACCAGGTAGAGCTTGCAGTGCTGGCACCTTTCGTGTGGGCGCTATCGCTGGACGTTTCGAATTTGGCAGCCGGGCTCTGCGACAGTCACATAGGCATTGTTGCATCATAACCAACCAAAGCTTTTGCATAGCGTGAATGTCTGTGCGGCAGCGAATGCAGTTCCAAGGGACAGTGAAAACCAGGTAGAGCTTTCAGTGCTGGCAGCTTTCGTGTGGGCGCAATCGCTCGACGTTTCGAATTTGGCAGCCGGGTTCTGCGACAGTCACATAGGCATTGTTGCATCATAACCAACCAAGGCATTTGCAGAGCGCGAATGTCTGTGCGGCAGCGAATGCAGTTCCAAGGGACAGTGAAAACCAGGTAGAGCTTGCAGTGCTGGCACCTTTCGTGTGGGCGCTATCGCTGGACGTTTCGAATTTGGCAGCTGGGCTCTGCCAGAGTCACATAGGCATTGTTGCATCATAACTAACCAAGGCTTTTGCAGAGCGCGAATGTCTGTGCGGCAGCGAATGCAGTTCCAAGGGACAGTGAAAACCAGGTAGACCTCTCAGTACTGGCAGCTTTCGTGTGGGCGCAATCGCGGGACGTTTCGAATTTGGCAGCTGGGCTCTGCCAGAGTCACGTAGGCATTGTTGCATCATAAACAACCAAGGCTTTTGCAGAGCGCGAATGTCTGTGCGGCAGCGAATGCAGTTCCAAGGGACAGTGAAAACCAGGTAGAGCTTGCAGTGCTGGCAGCTTTCGTGTGGGCGCTATCGCTGGACGTTTCGAATTTGGCAGCCGGACTCTGCCAGAGTCACATAGGCATTGTTGCATCATAACTAACCAAGGCTTTTGCAGAGAGCGAATGTCTGTGCGGCAGCGAATGCAGTTCCAAGGGACAGTGAAAACCAGGTAGAGCTTTCAGTGCTGGCAGCTTTCGTGTGGGCGCAATCGCTGGACGTTTCGAATTTGGCAGCCGGGCTCTGCGACAGTCACATAGGTATTGTTGCATCATAACCAACCAAAGGTTTTGCAGAGCGCGAATGTCTGTGCGGCAGCGAATGCAGTTCCAAGGGACAGTGAAAACCAGGTAGAGCTTGCAGTGCTGGCACCTTTCGTGTGGGCGCTATCGCTGGACGTTTCGAATTTGGCAGCTGGGCTCTGCCAGAGTCACATAGGCATTGTTGCATCATAACTAACCAAGGCTTTTGCAGAGCGCGAATGTCTGTGCGGCAGCGAATGCAGTTCCAAGGGACAGTGAAAACCAGGTAGACCTCTCAGTACTGGCAGCTTTCGTCTGGGCGCAATCGCGGGACGTTTCGAATTTGGCAGCTGGGCTCTGCCAGAGTCACGTAGGCATTGTTGCATCATAAACAACCAAGGCTTTTGCAGAGCGCGAATGTCTGTGCGGCAGCGAATGCAGTTCCAAGGGACAGTGAAAACCAGGTAGAGCTTGCAGTGCTGGCAGCTTTCGTGTGGGCGCTATCGCTGGACGTTTCGAATTTGGCAGCCGGACTCTGCCAGAGTCACATAGGCATTGTTGCATCATAACTAACCAAGGCTTTTGCAGAGAGCGAATGTCTGTGCGGCAGCGAATGCAGTTCCAAGGGACAGTGAAAACCAGGTAGACCTTTCAGTGCTGGCAGCTTTCGTGTGGACGCAATCGCTGGACGTTTCGAATTTGGCACCCGGGCTCTGCGACAGTCACATAGGCATTGTTGCATCATAACCAACCAATGCTCTTGCAGAGCGCGAATGTTTGTGCGGCAGCGAATGCAGTTCCAAGGGACAGTGAAAACCAGGTAGAGCTTTCAGTGCTGGCAGCTTTCGTGTGGGCGCAATCGCTGGAAGTTTTGAATTTGGCAGCCGGGCTCTGCCAGAGTCACGTAGGCATTGTTGCATCATAAACAATCAAAGCTCTTGCAGAGCGCGAATGTCTGTGCGGCAGCGAATGCAGTTCCAAGGGACAGTGAAAACCAGGTAGAGCTTTCAGTGCTGGCAGATTTCGTGTGGGCGCAATCGCTGGACGTTTCGAATTTGGCAGCCGGGCTCTGCGACAGTCACATAGGCATTGTTGCATCATAACCAACCAAAGCTATTGCAGAGCGCGAATGTCTGTGCGGCAGCGAATGCAGTTCCAAGGGACAGTGAAAACCAGGTAGAGCTTTCAGTGCTGGCAGCTTTCGTGTGGGCGCAATCGCGGGACGTTTCGAATTTGGCAGCCGGGTTCTGCGACAGTCACATAGGCATTGTTGCATCATAACCAACCAAGGCATTTGCAGAGCGCGAATGTCTGTGCGGCAGCGAATGCAGTTCCAAGGGACAGTGAAAACCAGGTAGAACTTTCAGTGCTGGGAGCTTTCGTGTGGGCGCAATCGCTGGACGTTTCGAATTTGGCAGCCGGGCTCTGCGACAGTCACATAGGCATTGTTGCATCATAACCAACCAAAGCTGTTGCAGAGCACGAATGTCTGTGCGGCAGCGAATGCAGTTCCAAGGGACAGTGAAAACCAGGTAGAGCTTTCAGTGCTGGCAGCTTTCGTGTGGGCGCAATCGCTGGACGTTTCGAATTTGGCAGCCGGGCTCTTCGACAGTCACATAGGCATTGTTGCATCATAACCAACCAAGGCATTTGCAGAGCGCGAATGTCTGTGCGGCAGCGAATGCAGTTCCAAGGGACAGTGAAAACCAGGTAGAGCTTTCAGTGCTGGCAGCTTTCGTGTGGGCGCTATCGCTGGACGTTTCGAATTTGGCAGCCGGGCTCTGCCAGAGTCACATAGGCATTATTGCATCATAGCCAACCAAGGCATTTGCAGAGCGCGAATGTCTGTGCGGCAGCGAATGCAGTTCCAAGGGACAGTGAAAACCAGGTAGAGCTTGCAGTGCTGGCACCTTTCGTGTGGGCGCTATCGCTGGACGTTTCGAATTTGGCAGCCGGGCTCTGCCAGAGTCACATAGGAATTGTTGCATCATAACTAACCAAGGCTTTTGCAGAGAGCGAATGTCTGTGCGGCAGCGAATGCAGTTCCAAGGGACAGTGAAAACCAGGTAGAGCTTGCAGTGCTGGCAGCTTTCGTGTGGGCGCAATCGCTGGACGTTTCGAATTTGGCAGCCGGGCTCTGCGACAGTCACATAGGCATTGTTGCATCATAACCAACCAAAGGTTTTGCAGAGCGCGAATGTCTGTGCGGCAGCGAATGCAGTTCCAAGGGACAGTGAAAACCAGGTAGAGCTTGCAGTGCTGGCAGCTTTCGTGTGGGCGCAATCGCGGGACGTTTCGAATTTGGCAGCTGGGCTCTGCCAGAGTCACATAGGCATTGTTGCATCATAACTAACCAAGGCTTTTGCAGAGCGCGAATGTCTGTGCGGCAGCGAATGCAGTTCCAAGGGACAGTGAAAACCAGGTAGACCTCTCAGTACTGGCAGCTTTCGTCTGGGCGCAATCGCGGGACGTTTCGAATTTGGCAGCTGGGCTCTGCCAGAGTCACGTAGGCATTGTTGCATCATAAACAACCAAGGCTTTTGCAGAGCGCGAATGATGTGCGGCAGCGAATGCAGTTCCAAGGGACAGTGAAAACCAGGTAGAGCTTGCAGTGCTGGCAGCTTTCGTGTGGGCGCAATCGCTGGACGTTTCGAATTTGGCAGCCGGGCTCTGCCAGAGTCACATAGGAATTGTTGCATCATAAACAATCAAAGCTCTTGCAGAGCGCGAATGTCTGTGCGGCAGCGAATGCAGTTCCAAGGGACAGTGAAAACCAGGTAGACCTTTCAGTGCTGGCAGCTTTCGTGTGGGCGCAATCGCTGGACGTTTCAAATTTGGCAGCCGGGCTCTTCGACAGTCACATAGGCATTGTTGCATCATAACCAACCAAAGCTCTTGCAGAGCGCAAATGTCTGTGCGGCAGCGAATGCAGTTCCAAGGGACAGTGAAAACCAGGTAGAGCTTTCAGTGCTGGCAGCTTTCGTGTGGGCGCAATCGCTGGACGTTTCGAATTTGGCAGCCGGGCTCTGCGACAGTCACATAGGCATTGTTGCATCATAACCAACCAAAGGTTTTGCAGAGCGCGAATGTCTGTGCGGCAGCGAATGCAGTTCCAAGGGACAGTGAAAACCAGGTAGACCTTTCATGCTGGCAGCATTCGTGTGGGCGTAATCGCTGGACGTTTCGAATTTGGCAGCCGGGCTCTGCGACAGTCACATAAGCATTGTTGCATCATAACCAACCAAACATCTTGCAGAGGGCGAATGTCTGTGTGGCAGCGAATGCAGTTCCAAGGGACAGTGAAAACCAGGTAGAGCTTTCAGTGCTGGCAGCTTTCGTGTGGGCGCTATCGCTGGACGTTTCGAATTTGGCAGCCGGGCTCTGCCAGAGTCACATAGGCATTGTTGCATCATAGCCAACCAAGGCATTTGCAGAGCGCGAATGTCTGTGCGGCAGCGAATGCAGTTCCAAGGGACAGTGAAAACCAGGTAGAGCTTGCAGTGCTGGCACCTTTCGTGTGGGCGCTATCGCTGGACGTTTCGAATTTGGCAGCCGGACTCTGCCAGAGTCACATAGGAATTGTTGCATCATAACTAACCAAGGCTTTTGCAGAGAGCGAATGTCTGTGCGGCAGCGAATGCAGTTCCAAGGGACAGTGAAAACCAGGTAGAGCTTTCAGTGCTGGCAGCTTTCGTGTGGGCGCAATCGCTGGACGTTTCGAATTTGGCAGCCGGGCTCTGCGACAGTCACATAGGCATTGTTGCATCATAACCAACCAAAGGTTTTGCAGAGCGCGAATGTCTGTGCGGCAGCGAATGCAGTTCCAAGGGACAGTGAAAACCAGGTAGAGCTTGCAGTGCTGGCAGCTTTCGTGTGGGCGCAATCGCTGGACGTTTTGAATTTGGCAGCCGGGCTCTGCCAGAGTCACGTAGGCATTGTTGCATCATAAACAACCAAAGCTCTTGCAGAGCGCAAATGTCTGTGCGGCAGCGAATGCAGTTCCAAGGGACAGTGAAAACCAGGTAGAGCTTTCAGTGCTGGCAGCTTTCGTGTGGGCGCTATCGCTGGACGTTTTGAATTTGGCAGCCGGGCTCTGCCAGAGTCACATAGGAATTGTTGCATCATAAACAACCAAAGCTCTTGCAGAGCGCAAATGTCTGTGCGGCAGCGAATGCAGTTCCAAGGGACAGTGAAAACCAGGTAGAGCTTTCAGTGCTGGCAGCTTTCGTGTGGGCGCAATCGCGGGACGTTTCGAATTTGGCAGCCGGGCTCTTCGACAGTCACATAGGCATTGTTGCATCATAACCAACCAAGGCATTTGCAGAGCGCAAATGTCTGTGCGGCAGCGAATGCAGTTCCAAGGGACAGTGAAAACCAGGTAGAGCTTTCAGTGCTGGCAGCTTTCGTGTGGGCGCAATTGCGGGACGTTTCGAATTTGGCAGCTGGGCTCTGCCAGAGTCACATAGGCATTGTTGCATCATAACTAACCAAGGCTTTTGCAGAGCGCGAATGTCTGTGCGGCAGCGAATGCAGTTCCAAGGGACAGTGAAAACCAGGTAGACCTTTCATGCTGGCAGCATTCGTGTGGGCGTAATCGGTGGACGTTTCGAATTTGGCAGCCGGGCTCTGCGACAGTCACATAAGCATTGTTGCATCATACCCAACCAAACATATTGCAGAGGGCGAATGTCTGTGTGGCAGCGAATGCAGTTCCAAGGGACAGTGAAAACCAGGTAGAGCTTTCAGTGCTGGCATCTTTCGTGTGGACTCAGTCGCTGGACGTTTCGAATTTGGCAGCCGGGCTCTGCGACAGTCACATAGGCATTGTTGCATCATAACCAACCAAAGCTTTTGCATAGCGTGAATGTCTGTGCGGCAGCGAATGCAGTTCCAAGGGACAGTGAAAACCAGGTAGAGCTTTCAGTGCTGGCAGCTTTCGTGTGGGCGCAATCGCTCGACGTTTCGAATTTGGCAGCCGGGTTCTGCGACAGTCACATAGGCATTGTTGCATCATAACCAACCAAGGCATTTGCAGAGCGCGAATGTCTGTGCGGCAGCGAATGCAGTTCCAAGGGACAGTGAAAACCAGGTAGAGCTTTCAGTGCTGGCAGCTTTCGTGTGGGCGCAATCGCTGGACGTTTCGAATTTGGCAGCCGGGCTCTGCGACAGTCACATAGGCATTGTTGCATCATAACCAACCAAAGCTGTTGCAGAGCACGAATGTCTGTGCGGCAGCGAATGCAGTTCCAAGGGACAGTGAAAACCAGGTAGAGCTTTCAGTGCTGGCAGCTTTCGTGTGGGCGCAATCGCTGGACGTTTCGAATTTGGCAGCCGGGCTCTTCGACAGTCACATAGGCATTGTTGCATCATAACCAACCAAGGCATTTGCAGAGCGCGAATGTCTGTGCGGCAGCGAATGCAGTTCCAAGGGACAGTGAAAACCAGGTAGAGCTTTCAGTGCTGGCAGCTTTCGTGTGGGCGCTATCGCTGGACGTTTCGAATTTGGCAGCCGGGCTCTGCCAGAGTCACATAGGCATTGTTGCATCATAGCCAACCAAGGCATTTGCAGAGCGCGAATGTCTGTGCGGCAGCGAATGCAGTTCCAAGGGACAGTGAAAACCAGGTAGAGCTTGCAGTGCTGGCAGCTTTCGTGTGGGCGCTATCGCTGGACGTTTCGAATTTGGCAGCCGGACTCTGCCAGAGTCACATAGGAATTGTTGCATCATAACTAACCAAGGCTTTTGCAGAGAGCGAATGTCTGTGCGGCAGCGAATGCAGTTCCAAGGGACAGTGAAAACCAGGTAGAGCTTTCAGTGCTGGCAGCTTTCGTGTGGGCGCAATCGCTGGACGTTTCGAATTTGGCAGCCGGGCTCTGCGACAGTCACATAGGTATTGTTGCATCATAACCAACCAAAGGTTTTGCAGAGCGCGAATGTCTGTGCGGCAGCGAATGCAGTTCCAAGGGACAGTGAAAACCAGGTAGAGCTTGCAGTGCTGGCACCTTTCGTGTGGGCGCTATCGCTGGACGTTTCGAATTTGGCAGCTGGGCTCTGCCAGAGTCACATAGGCATTGTTGCATCATAACTAACCAAGGCTTTTGCAGAGCGCGAATGTCTGTGCGGCAGCGAATGCAGTTCCAAGGGACAGTGAAAACCAGGTAGACCTCTCAGTACTGGCAGCTTTCGTCTGGGCGCAATCGCGGGACGTTTCGAATTTGGCAGCTGGGCTCTGCCAGAGTCACGTAGGCATTGTTGCATCATAAACAACCAAGGCTTTTGCAGAGCGCGAATGTCTGTGCGGCAGCGAATGCAGTTCCAAGGGACAGTGAAAACCAGGTAGAGCTTTCAGTGCTGGCATCTTTCGTGTGGACTCAGTCGCTGGACGTTTCGAATTTGGCAGCCGTGCTCTGCGACAGTCACATAGGCATTGTTGCATCATAACCAACCAAAGCTTTTGCATAGCGTGAATGTCTGTGCGGCAGCGAATGCAGTTCCAAGGGACAGTGAAAACCAGGTAGAGCTTTCAGTGCTGGCAGCTTTCGTGTGGGCGCAATCGCTCGACGTTTCGAATTTGGCAGCCGGGTTCTGCGACAGTCACATAGGCATTGTTGCATCATAACCAACCAAGGCATTTGCAGAGCGCGAATGTCTGTGCGGCAGCGAATGCAGTTCCAAGGGACAGTGAAAACCAGGTAGAACTTTCAGTGCTGGCAGCTTTCGTGTGGGCGAAATCGCTGGACGTTTCGAATTTGGCAGCCGGGCTCTGCGACAGTCACATAGGCATTGTTGCATCATAACCAACCAAAGCTGTTGCAGAGCACGAATGTCTGTGCGGCAGCGAATGCAGTTCCAAGGGACAGTGAAAACCAGGTAGAGCTTTCAGTGCTGGCAGCTTTCGTGTGGGCGCAATCGCTGGACGTTTCGAATTTGGCAGCTGGGCTCTTCGACAGTCACATAGGCATTGTTGCATCATAACCAACCAAGGCATTTGCAGAGCGCGAATGTCTGTGCGGCAGCGAATGCAGTTCCAAGGGACAGTGAAAACCAGGTAGAGCTTTCAGTGCTGGCAGCTTTCGTGTGGGCGCTATCGCTGGACGTTTCGAATTTGGCAGCCGGGCTCTGCCAGAGTCACATAGGCATTGTTGCATCATAGCCAACCAAGGCATTTGCAGAGCGCGAATGTCTGTGCGGCAGCGAATGCAGTTCCAAGGGACAGTGAAAACCAGGTAGAGCTTGCAGTGCTGGCAGCTTTCGTGTGGGCGCTATCGCTGGACGTTTCGAATTTGGCAGCCGGACTCTGCCAGAGTCACATAGGAATTGTTGCATCATAACTAACCAAGGCTTTTGCAGAGAGCGAATGTCTGTGCGGCAGCGAATGCAGTTCCAAGGGACAGTGAAAACCAGGTAGAGCTTTCAGTGCTGGCAGCTTTCGTGTGGGCGCAATCGCTGGACGTTTCGAATTTGGCAGCCGGGCTCTGCGACAGTCACATAGGCATTGTTGCATCATAACCAACCAAAGGTTTTGCAGAGCGCGAATGTCTGTGCGGCAGCGAATGGAGTTCCAAGGGACAGTGAAAACCAGGTAGAGCTTGCAGTGCTGGCAGCTTTCGTGTGGGCGCAATCTCTGGACGTTTCGAATTTGGCAGCTGGGCTCTGCCAGAGTCACATAGGCATTGTTGCATCATAACTAACCAAGGCTTTTGCAGAGCGCGAATGTCTGTGCGGCAGCGAATGCAGTTCCAAGGGACAGTGAAAACCAGGTAGACCTCTCAGTACTGGCAGCTTTCGTCTGGGCGCAATCGCGGGACGTTTCGAATTTGGCAGCTGGGCTCTGCCAGAGTCACGTAGGCATTGTTGCATCATAAACAACCAAGGCTTTTGCAGAGCGCGAATGATGTGCGGCAGCGAATGCAGTTCCAAGGGACAGTGAAAACCAGGTAGACCTTTCAGTGCTGGCAGCTTTCGTGTGGACGCAATCGCTGGACGTTTCGAATTTGGCAGCCGGGCTCTGCGACAGTCACATAGGCATTGTTGCATCATAACCAACCAAAGCTCTTGCAGAGCGCGAATGTCTGTGCGGCAGCGAATGCAGTTCCAAGGGACAGTGAAAACCAGGTAGAGCTTTCAGTGCTGGCAGCTTTCGTGTGGGCGCAATCGCTGGAAGTTTTGAATTTGGCAGCCGGGCTCTGCCAGAGTCACGTAGGCATTGTTGCATCATAAACAATCAAAGCTCTTGCAGAGCGCGAATGTCTGTGCGGCAGCGAATGCAGTTCCAAGGGACAGTGAAAACCAGGTAGAACTTTCAGTGCTGGCAGCTTTCGTGTGGGCGCAATCGCTGGACGTTTCGAATTTGGCAGCCGGGCTCTGCGACAGTCACATAGGCATTGTTGCATCATAACCAACCAAAGCTCTTGCAGAGCGCGAATGTCTGTGCGGCAGCGAATGCAGTTCCAAGGGACAGTGAAAACCAGGTAGAGCTTTCAGTGCTGGCAGCTTTTGTGTGGGCGCAATCGCTGGACGTTTCGAATTTGGCAGCCGGGCTCTTCGACAGTCACATAGGCATTGTTGCATCATAACCAACCAAGGCATTTGCAGAGCGCGAATGTCTGTGCGGTAGCGAATGCAGTTCCAAGGGACAGTGAAAACCAGGTAGAGCTTTCAGTGCTGGCAGCTTTCGTGTGGGCGCTATCGCTGGAAGTTTTGAATTTGGCACCCGGGCTCTGCCAGAGTCACGTAGGCATTGTTGCATCATAAACAATCAAAGCTCTTGCAGAGCGCGAATGTCTGTGCGGCAGCGAATGCAGTTCCAAGGGACAGTGAAAACCAGGTAGAGCTTTCAGTGCTGGCAGATTTCGTGTGGGCGCAATCGCTGGACGTTTCGAATTTGGCAGCCGGGCTCTGAGACAGTCACATAGGCATTGTTGCATCATAACCAACCAAAGCTATTGCAGAGCGCGAATGTCTGTGCGGCAGCGAATGCAGTTCCAAGGGACAGTGAAAACCAGGTAGAGCTTTCAGTGCTGGCAGCTTTCGTGTGGGCGCAATCGCGGGACGTTTCGAATTTGGCAGCCGGGTTCTGCGACAGTCACATAGGCATTGTTGCATCATAACCAACCAAGGCATTTGCAGAGCGCGAATGTCTGTGCGGCAGCGAATGCAGTTCCAAGGGACAGTGAAAACCAGGTAGAACTTTCAGTGCTGGCAGCTTTCGTGTGGGCGCAATCGCTGGACGTTTCGAATTTGGCAGCCGGGCTCTGCGACAGTCACATAGGCATTGTTGCATCATAACCAACCAAAGCTGTTACAGAGCACGAATGTCTGTGCGGCAGCGAATGCAGTTCCAAGGGACAGTGAAAACCAGGTAGAGCTTTCAGTGCTGGCAGCTTTCGTGTGGGCGCTATCGCTGGACGTTTCGAATTTGGCAGCCGGGCTCTGCCAGAGTCACATAGGCATTGTTGCATCATAGCCAACCAAGGCATTTGCAGAGCGCGAATGTCTGTGTGGCAGCGAATGCAGTTCCAAGGGACAGTGAAAACCAGGTAGAGCTTGCAGTGCTGGCACCTTTCGTGTGGGCGCTATCGCTGGACGTTTCGAATTTGGCAGCCGGACTCTGCCAGAGTCACATAGGAATTGTTGCATCATAACTAACCAAGGCTTTTGCAGAGAGCGAATGTCTGTGCGGCAGCGAATGCAGTTCCAAGGGACAGTGAAAACCAGGTAGAGCTTTCAGTGCTGGCAGCTTTCGTGTGGGCGCAATCGCTGGACGTTTCGAATTTGGCAGCCGGGCTCTGCGACAGTCACATAGGCATTGTTGCATCATAACCAACCAAAGGTTTTGCAGAGCGCGAATGTCTGTGCGGCAGCGAATGCAGTTCCAAGGGACAGTGAAAACCAGGTAGAGCTTGCAGTGCTGGCAGCTTTCGTGTGGGCGCAATCTCTGGACGTTTCGAATTTGGCAGCTGGGCTCTGCCAGAGTCACATAGGCATTGTTGCATCATAACTAACCAAGGCTTTTGCAGAGCGCGAATGTCTGTGCGGCAGCGAATGCAGTTCCAAGGGACAGTGAAAACCAGGTAGACCTCTCAGTACTGGCAGCTTTCGTCTGGGCGCAATCGCGGGACGTTTCGAATTTGGCAGCTGGGCTCTGCCAGAGTCACGTAGGCATTGTTGCATCATAAACAACCAAGGCTTTTGCAGAGCGCGAATGATGTGCGGCAGCGAATGCAGTTCCAAGGGACAGTGAAAACCAGGTAGACCTTTCAGTGCTGGCAGCTTTCGTGTGGACGCAATCGCTGGACGTTTCGAATTTGGCACCCGGGCTCTGCGACAGTCACATAGGCATTGTTGCATCATAACCAACCAAAGCTCTTGCAGAGCGCGAATGTTTGTGCGGCAGCGAATGCAGTTCCAAGGGACAGTGAAAACCAGGTAGAGCTTTCAGTGCTGGCAGCTTTCGTGTGGGCGCAATCGCTGGAAGTTTTGAATTTGGCAGCCGGGCTCTGCCAGAGTCACGTAGGCATTGTTGCATCATAAACAATCAAAGCTCTTGCAGAGCGCGAATGTCTGTGCGGCAGCGAATGCAGTTCCAAGGGACAGTGAAAACCAGGTAGAACTTTCAGTGCTGGCAGCTTTCGTGTGGGCGTAATCGCTGGACGTTTCAAATTTGGCAGCCGGGCTCTGCGACAGTCACATAGGCATTGTTGCATCATAACCAACCAAAGCTCTTGCAGAGCGCGAATGTCTGTGCGGCAGCGAATGCAGTTCCAAGGGACAGTGAAAACCAGGTAGAGCTTTCAGTGCTGGCAGCTTTCGTGTGGGCGCAATCGCTGGACGTTTCGAATTTGGCAGCTGGGCTCTTCGACAGTCACATAGGCATTGTTGCATCATAACCAACCAAGGCATTTGCAGAGCGCGAATGTCTGTGCGGCAGCGAATGCAGTTCCAAGGGACAGTGAAAACCAGGTAGAGCTTTCAGTGCTGGCAGCTTTCGTGTGGGCGCTATCGCTGGACGTTTCGAATTTGGCAGCCGGGCTCTGCCAGAGTCACATAGGCATTGTTGCATCATAGCCAACCAAGGCATTTGCAGAGCGCGAATGTCTGTGCGGCAGCGAATGCAGTTCCAAGGGACAGTGAAAACCAGGTAGAGCTTGCAGTGCTGGCACCTTTCGTGTGGGCGCTATCGCTGGACGTTTCGAATTTGGCAGCCGGACTCTGCCAGAGTCACATAGGAATTGTTGCATCATAACTAACCAAGGCTTTTGCAGAGAGCGAATGTCTGTGCGGCAGCGAATGCAGTTCCAAGGGACAGTGAAAACCAGGTAGAGCTTTCAGTGCTGGCAGCTTTCGTGTGGGCGCAATCGCTGGACGTTTCGAATTTGGCAGCCGGGCTCTGCGACAGTCACATAGGCATTGTTGCATCATAACCAACCAAAGGTTTTGCAGAGCGCGAATGTCTGTGCGGCAGCGAATGCAGTTCCAAGGGACAGTGAAAACCAGGTAGAGCTTGCAGTGCTGGCAGCTTTCGTGTGGGCGCAATCTCTGGACGTTTCGAATTTGGCAGCTGGGCTCTGCCAGAGTCACATAGGCATTGTTGCATCATAACTAACCAAGGCTTTTGCAGAGCGCGAATGTCTGTGCGGCAGCGAATGCAGTTCCAAGGGACAGTGAAAACCAGGTAGACCTCTCAGTACTGGCAGCTTTCGTCTGGGCGCAATCGCGGGACGTTTCGAATTTGGCAGCTGGGCTCTGCCAGAGTCACGTAGGCATTGTTGCATCATAAACAACCAAGGCTTTTGCAGAGCGCGAATGATGTGCGGCAGCGAATGCAGTTCCAAGGGACAGTGAAAACCAGGTAGACCTTTCAGTGCTGGCAGCTTTCGTGTGGACGCAATCGCTGGACGTTTCGAATTTGGCACCCGGGCTCTGCGACAGTCACATAGGCATTGTTGCATCATAACCAACCAAAGCTCTTGCAGAGCGCGAATGTTTGTGCGGCAGCGAATGCAGTTCCAAGGGACAGTGAAAACCAGGTAGAGCTTTCAGTGCTGGCAGCTTTCGTGTGGGCGCAATCGCTGGAAGTTTTGAATTTGGCAGCCGGGCTCTGCCAGAGTCACGTAGGCATTGTTGCATCATAAACAATCAAAGCTCTTGCAGAGCGCGAATGTCTGTGCGGCAGCGAATGCAGTTCCAAGGGACAGTGAAAACCAGGTAGAACTTTCAGTGCTGGCAGCTTTCGTGTGGGCGTAATCGCTGGACGTTTCAAATTTGGCAGCCGGGCTCTGCGACAGTCACATAGGCATTGTTGCATCATAACCAACCAAAGCTCTTGCAGAGCGCGAATGTCTGTGCGGCAGCGAATGCAGTTCCAAGGGACAGTGAAAACCAGGTAGAGCTTTCAGTGCTGGCAGCTTTCGTGTGGGCGCAATCGCTGGACGTTTCGAATTTGGCAGCTGGGCTCTTCGACAGTCACATAGGCATTGTTGCATCATAACCAACCAAGGCATTTGCAGAGCGCGAATGTCTGTGCGGCAGCGAATGCAGTTCCAAGGGACAGTGAAAACCAGGTAGAGCTTTCAGTGCTGGCAGCTTTCGTGTGGGCGCTATCGCTGGACGTTTCGAATTTGGCAGCCGGGCTCTGCCAGAGTCACATAGGCATTGTTGCATCATAGCCAACCAAGGCATTTGCAGAGCGCGAATGTCTGTGCGGCAGCGAATGCAGTTCCAAGGGACAGTGAAAACCAGGTAGAGCTTGCAGTGCTGGCACCTTTCGTGTGGGCGCTATCGCTGGACGTTTCGAATTTGGCAGCCGGACTCTGCCAGAGTCACATAGGAATTGTTGCATCATAACTAACCAAGGCTTTTGCAGAGAGCGAATGTCTGTGCGGCAGCGAATGCAGTTCCAAGGGACAGTGAAAACCAGGTAGAGCTTTCAGTGCTGGCAGCTTTCGTGTGGGCGCAATCGCTGGACGTTTCGAATTTGGCAGCCGGGCTCTGCGACAGTCACATAGGCATTGTTGCATCATAACCAACCAAAGGTTTTGCAGAGCGCGAATGTCTGTGCGGCAGCGAATGCAGTTCCAAGGGACAGTGAAAACCAGGTAGAGCTTGCAGTGCTGGCAGCTTTCGTGTGGGCGCAATCTCTGGACGTTTCGAATTTGGCAGCTGGGCTCTGCCAGAGTCACATAGGCATTGTTGCATCATAACTAACCAAGGCTTTTGCAGAGCGCGAATGTCTGTGCGGCAGCGAATGCAGTTCCAAGGGACAGTGAAAACCAGGTAGACCTCTCAGTACTGGCAGCTTTCGTCTGGGCGCAATCGCGGGACGTTTCGAATTTGGCAGCTGGGCTCTGCCAGAGTCACGTAGGCATTGTTGCATCATAAACAACCAAGGCTTTTGCAGAGCGCGAATGATGTGCGGCAGCGAATGCAGTTCCAAGGGACAGTGAAAACCAGGTAGACCTTTCAGTGCTGGCAGCTTTCGTGTGGACGCAATCGCTGGACGTTTCGAATTTGGCACCCGGGCTCTGCGACAGTCACATAGGCATTGTTGCATCATAACCAACCAAGGCATTTGCAGAGCGCGAATGTCTGTGCGGCAGCGAATGCAGTTCCAAGGGACAGTGAAAACCAGGTAGAGCTTTCAGTGCTGGCAGCTTTCGTGTGGGCGCAATCGCGGGACGTTTCGAATTTGGCAGCTGGGCTCTGCCAGAGTCACATAGGCATTGTTGCATCATAACTAACCAAGGCTTTTTCAGAGCGCGAATGTCTGTGCGGCAGCGAATGCAGTTCCAAGGGACAGTGAAAACCAGGTAGAGCTTTCAGTACTGGCAGCTTTCGTGTGGGCGCAATCGCTGGACGTTTTGAATTTGGCAGCCGGGCTCTGCCAGAGTCACGTAGGCATTGTTGCATCATAAACAATCAAAGCTCTTGCAGAGCGCGAATGTCTGTGCGGCAGCGAATGCAGTTCCAAGGGACAGTGAAAACCAGGTAGACCTTTCAGTGCTGGCAGCTTTCGTGTGGGCGCAATCGCTGGACGTTTCGAATTTGGCAGCCGGGCTCTTCGACAGTCACATAGGCATTGTTGCATCATAACCAACCAAAGCTCTTGCAGAGCTCAAATGTCTGTGCGGCAGCGAATGCAGTTCCAAGGGACAGTGAAAACCAGGTAGAGCTTGCAGTGCTGGCAGCTTTCGTGTGGGCGCAATCGCTGGACGTTTCGAATTTGGCAGCCGGGCTCTTCGACAGTCACATAGGCATTGTTGCATCATAACCAACCAAAGCTCTTGCAGAGCTCAAATGTCTGTGCGGCAGCGAATGCAGTTCCAAGGGACAGTGAAAACCAGGTAGAGCTTTCAGTATTGGCAGCTTTCGTCTGGGCGCAATCTCTGGACGTTTCGAATTTGGCAGCCGGGCTCTGCCAGAGTCACATAGGAATTGTTGCATCATAGCCAACCAAGGCATTTGCAGAGCGCGAATGTCTGTGCGGCAGCGAATGCAGTTCCAAGGGACAGTGAAAACCAGGTAGAGCTTGCAGTGCTGGCAGCTTTCGTGTGGACGCAATCGCTGGACGTTTCGAATTTGGCAGCCGGGCTCTTCGACAGTCACATAGGCATTGTTGCATCATAACCAACCAAGGCTCTTGCAGAGCGCAAATGTCTGTGCGGCAGCGAATGCAGTTCCAAGGGACAGTGAAAACCAGGTAGAGCTTGCAGTGCTGGCAGCTTTCGTGTGGGCGCAATCGCTGGACGTTTCGAATTTGGCAGCCGGGCTCGGCCAGAGTCACATAGGCATTGTTGCATCATAACCAACCAAAGCTTTTGCATAGCGTGAATGTCTGTGCGGCAGCAAATGCAGTTCCAAGGGACAGTGAAAACCAGGTAGACCTTTCAGTGCTGGGAGCTTTCGTGTGGGCGCAATCTCTGGACGTTTCGAATTTGGCAGCCGGGCTCTGCGACAGTCACATAGGCATTGTTGCATCATAACTAACCAAGGCATTTGCAGAGCGCGAATGTCTGTGCGGCAGCGAATGCAGTTCCAAGGGACAGTGAAAACCAGGTAGAGCTTTCAGTGCTGGCAGCTTTCGTGTGGGCGCTATCGCTGGACGTTTCGAATTTGGCAGCCGGGCTCTGCCAGATTCACATAGGCATTGTTGCATCATAGCCAACCAAGGCATTTGCAGAGCGCGAATGTCTGTGCGGCAGCGAACGCAGTTCCAAGGGACAGTGAAAACCAGGTAGAGCTTGCAGTGCTGGCAGCTTTCGTGTGGGCGCAATCGCTGGACGTTTCGAATTTGGCAGCCGGGCTCTTCGACAGTCACATAGGCATTGTTGCATCATAACCAACCAAAGCTCTTGCAGAGCGCGAATGTCTGTGCGGCAGCGAATGCAGTTCCAAGGGACAGTGAAAACCAGGTAGAGCTTTCAGTGCTGGCAGCTTTCGTGTGGGCGCAATCGCTGGACGTTTTGAATTTGGCAGCCGGGCTCTGCCAGAGTCACATAGGCATTGTTGCATCATAACCAACCAAAGCTTTTGCATAGCGTGAATGTCTGTGCGGCAGCGAATGCAGTTCCAAGGGACAGTGAAAACCAGGTAGAGCTTTCAGTGCTGGGAGCTTTCGTGTGGGCGCAATCTCTGGACGTTTCGAATTTGGCAGCCGGGCTCTGCCAGATTCACATAGGCATTGTTGCATCATAGCCAACCAAGGCATTTGCAGAGCGCGAATGTCTGTGCGGCAGCGAACGCAGTTCCAAGGGACAGTGAAAACCAGGTAGACCTTGCAGTGCTGGCAGCTTTCGTGTGGGCGCTATCGCTGGACGTTTCGAATTTGGCAGCCGGACTCTGCGAGTGTCACATAGGCATTGTTGCATCATAACTAACCAAGGCTTTTGCAGAGCGCGAATGTCTGTGCGGCAGCGAATGCAGTTCCAAGGGACAGTGAAAACCAGGTAGACCTCTCAGTACTGGCAGCTTTCGTCTGGGCGCAATCGCGGGACTTTTCGAATTTGGCAGCTGGGCTCTGCCAGAGTCACGTAGGCATTGTTGCATCATAACTAACCAAGGCTTTTGCAGAGCGCGAATGTCTGTGCGGCAGCGAATGCAGTTCCAAGGGACAGTGAAAACCAGGTAGAGCTTTCAGTGCTGGCAGCTTTCGTGTGGACTCAGTCGCTGGACGTTTCGAATTTGGCAGCCGGGCTCTGCGACAGTCACATAGGCATTGTTGCATCATAACCAACCAAAGCTGTTGCAGAGCGCGAATGTCTGTGTGGCAGCGAATGCAGTTCCAAGGGACAGTGAAAACCAGGTAGAGCTTTCAGTGCTGGCAGCTTTCGTGTGGGCGCAATCGCTGGACGTTTCGAATTTGGCAGCCGGGCTCTTCGACAGTCACATAGGCATTGTTGCATCATAACCAACCAAAGGTCTTGCAGAGCGCAAATGTCTGTGCGGCAGCTAATGCAGTTCCAAGGGACAGTGAAAACCAGGTAGAGCTTTCAGTGCTGGCAGCTTTCGTGTGGGCGCAATCGCTGGACGTTTCGAATTTGGCAGCCGGGCTCGGCCAGAGTCACATAGGCATTGTTGCATCATAACCAACCAAAGCTTTTGCATAGCGTGAATGTCTGTGCGGCAGCGAATGCAGTTCCAAGGGACAGTGAAAACCAGGTAGAGCTTTCAGTGCTGGGAGCTTTCGTGTGGGCGCAATCTCTGGACGTTTCGAATTTGGCAGCCGGGCTCTGCGACAGTCACATAGGCATTGTTGCATCATAACCAACCAAAGCTCTTGCAGAGCGCGAATGTCTGTGCGGCAGCGAATGCAGTTCCAAGGGACAGTGAAAAGCAGGTAGAGCTTTCAGTGCTGGCAGCTTTCGTGTGGGCGCTATCGCTGGACGTTTCGAATTTGGCAGCCGGGCTCTGCCAGAGTCACATAGGCATTGTTGCATCATAGCCAACCAAGGCATTTGCAGAGAGCGAATGTCTGTGCGGCAGCGAATGCAGTTCCAAGGGACAGTGAAAACCAGGTAGAGCTTGCAGTGCTGGCAGCTTTCGTGTGGGCGCTATCGCTGGACGTTTCGAATTTGGCAGCCGGACTCTGCGAGTGTCACATAGGCATTGTTGCATCATAACCAACCAAAGCTATTGCAGAGCGCGAATGTCTGTGCGGCAGCGAATGCAGTTCCAAGGGACAGTGAAAACCTTGTAGACCTTTCATGCTGGCAGCATTCGTGTGGGCGTAATCGCTGGACGTTTCGAATTTGGCAGCCAGGCTCTGCGACAGTCACATAAGCATTGTTGCATCATAACCAACCAAACATCTTGCAGAGGGCGAATGTCTGTGTGGCAGCGAATGCAGTTCCAAGGGACAGTGAAAACCAGGTAGAGCTTTCAGTGCTGGCAGCTTTCGTGTGGACTCAGTCGCTGGACGTTTCGAATTTGGCAGCCGGGCTCTGCGACAGTCACATAGGCATTGTTGCATCATAACCAACCAAAGCTCTTGCAGAGCACGAATGTCTGTACGGCAGCGAATGCAGTTCCAAGGGACAGTGAAAACCAGGTAGAGCTTTCAGTGCTGGCAGCTTTTGTGTGGGCGCAATCTCTGGACGTTTCGAATTTGGCAGCCGGGCTCGGCCAGAGTCACATAGGCATTGTTGCATCATAACCAACCAAAGGTCTTGCAGAGCGCAAATGTCTGTGCGGCAGCGAATGCAGTTCCAAGGGACAGTGAAAACCAGGCAGAGCTTTCAGTGCTGGCAGCTTTTGTGTGGGCGCAATCTCTGGACGTTTCGAATTTGGCAGCCGGGCTCGGCCAGAGTCACATAGGCATTGTTGCATCATAACCAACCAAAGCTTTTGCATAGCGTGAATGTCTGTGCGGCAGCGAATGCAGTTCCAAGGGACAGTGAAAACCAGGTAGAGCTTTCAGTGCTGGGAGCTTTCGTGTGGGCGCAATCTCTGGACGTTTCGAATTTGGCAGCCGGGCTCTGCGACAGTCACATAGGCATTGTTGCATCATAACCAACCAAAGCTCTTGCAGAGCGCGAATGTCTGTGCGGCAGCGAATGCAGTTCCAAGGGACAGTGAAAAGCAGGTAGAGCTTTCAGTGCTGGCAGCTTTCGTGTGGGCGCTATCGCTGGACGTTTCGAATTTGGCAGCCGGGCTCTGCCAGAGTCACATAGGCATTGTTGCATCATAGCCAACCAAGGCATTTGCAGAGAGCGAATGTCTGTGCGGCAGCGAATGCAGTTCCAAGGGACAGTGAAAACCAGGTAGAGCTTGCAGTGCTGGCAGCTTTCGTGTGGGCGCTATCGCTGGACGTTTCGAATTTGGCAGCCGGACTCTGCGAGTGTCACATAGGCATTGTTGCATCATAACCAACCAAAGCTATTGCAGAGCGCGAATGTCTGTGCGGCAGCGAATGCAGTTCCAAGGGACAGTGAAAACCTTGTAGACCTTTCATGCTGGCAGCATTCGTGTGGGCGTAATCGCTGGACGTTTCGAATTTGGCAGCCAGGCTCTGCGACAGTCACATAAGCATTGTTGCATCATAACCAACCAAACATCTTGCAGAGGGCGAATGTCTGTGTGGCAGCGAATGCAGTTCCAAGGGACAGTGAAAACCAGGTAGAGCTTTCAGTGCTGGCATCTTTCGTGTGGACTCAGTCGCTGGACGTTTCGAATTTGGCAGCCGGGCTCTGCGACAGTCACATAGGCATTGTTGCATCATAACCAACCAAAGCTCTTGCAGAGCACGAATGTCTGTACGGCAGCGAATGCAGTTCCAAGGGACAGTGAAAACCAGGTAGAGCTTTCAGTGCTGGCAGCTTTTGTGTGGGCGCAATCTCTGGACGTTTCGAATTTGGCAGCCGGGCTCGGCCAGAGTCACATAGGCATTGTTGCATCATAACCAACCAAAGGTCTTGCAGAGCGCAAATGTCTGTGCGGCAGCGAATGCAGTTCCAAGGGACAGTGAAAACCAGGCAGAGCTTTCAGTGCTGGCAGCTTTTGTGTGGGCGCAATCTCTGGACGTTTCGAATTTGGCAGCCGGGCTCGGCCAGAGTCACATAGGCATTGTTGCATCATAACCAACCAAAGCTTTTGCATAGCGTGAATGTCTGTGCGGCAGCGAATGCAGTTCCAAGGGACAGTGAAAACCATGTAGACCTTTCAGTGCTGGCAGCTTTCGTCTGGGCGCAATCGCGGGACGTTTCGAATTTGGCAGCTGGGCTCGGCCAGAGTCACATAGGCATTGTTGCATCATAACTAACCAAGGCTTTTTCAGACCGCGAATGTCTGTGCGGCAGCGAATGCAGTTCCAAGGGACAGTGAAAACCAGGTAGACCTTTCATGCTGGCAGCATTCGTGTGGGCGTAATCGCTGGACGTTTCGAATTTGGCAGCCGGGCTCTGCGACAGTCACATAAGCATTGTTGCATCATAACCAACCAAACATCTTGCAGAGGGCGAATGTCTGTGTGGCAGCGAATGCAGTTCCAAGGGACAGTGAAAACCAGGTAGAGCTTTCAGTGCTGGCAGCTTTCGTGTGGACGCAATCGCTGGACGTTTCGAATTTGGCAGCCGGTCTCTGCGACAGTCACATAGGCATTGTTGCATCATAACCAACCAAAGCTCTTGCAGAGCGCGAATGTCTGTGCTGCAGCGAATGCAGTTCCAAGGGACAGTGAAAACCAGGTAGAGCTTTCAGTGCTGGCAGCTTTCGTGTGGGCGCAATCGCTGGACGTTTTGAATTTGGCAGCCGGGCTCTGCCAGAGTCACGTAGGCATTGTTGCATCATAAACAATCAAAGCTCTTGCAGAGCGCGAATGTCTGTGCGGCAGCGAATGCAGTTCCAAGGGACAGTGAAAACCAGGTAGAGCTTTCAGTGCTGTCAGCTTTCGTGTGGGCGCAATCGCGGGACGTTTCGTATTTGGCAGCCGGGCTCTGCGACAGTCACATAGGCATTGTTGCATCATAACCAACCAAAGCTATTGCAGAGCGCGAATGTCTGTGCGGCAGCGAATGCAGTTCCAAGGGACAGTGAAAACCAGGTAGAGCTTTCAGTGCTGGCAGCTTTCGTGTGGGCGCAATCGCGGGACGTTTCGAATTTGGCAGCTGGGCTCTGCCAGAGTCACATAGGCATTGTTGCATCATAACTAACCAAGGCTTTTGCAGAGCGCGAATGTCTGTGCGGCAGCGAATGCAGTTCCAAGGGACAGTGAAAACCAGGTAGACCTTTCATGCTGGCAGCATTCGTGTGGGCGTAATCGCTGGACGTTTCGAATTTGGCAGCCAGGCTCTGCGACAGTCACATAAGCATTGTTGCATCATACCCAACCAAACATCTTGCAGAGGGCGAATGTCTGTGTGGCAGCGAATGCAGTTCCAAGGGACAGTGAAAACCAGGTAGAGCTTTCAGTGCTGGCATCTTTCGTGTGGACTCAGTCGCTGGACGTTTCGAATTTGGCAGCCGGGCTCTGCGACAGTCACATAGGAATTGTTGCATCATAACCAACCAAAGCTTTTGCATAGCGTGAATGTCTGTGCGGCAGCGAATGCAGTTCCAAGGGACAGTGAAAACCAGGTAGAGCTTTCAGTGCTGGCAGCTTTCGTGTGGGCGCAATCGCTCGACGTTTCGAATTTGGCAGCCGGGTTCTGCGACAGTCACATAGGCATTGTTGCATCATAACCAACCAAGGCATTTGCAGAGCGCGAATGTCTGTGCGGCAGCGAATGCAGTTCCAAGGGACAGTGAAAACCAGGTAGAGCTTTCAGTGCTGGCAGCTTTCGTGTGGGCGCAATCGCTGGACGTTTCGAATTTGGCAGCCGGGCTCTGCGACAGTCACATAGGCATTGTTGCATCATAACCAACCAAAGCTGTTGCAGAGCGCGAATGTCTGTGCGGCAGCGAATGCAGTTCCAAGGGACAGTGAAAACCAGGTAGAGCTTTCAGTGCTGGCAGCTTTTGTGTGGGCGCAATCTCTGGACGTTTCGAATTTGGCAGCCGGGCTCGGCCAGAGTCACATAGGCATTGTTGCATCATCACCAACCAAAGCTCTTGCAGAGCGCAAATGTCTGTGCGGCAGCGAATGCAGTTCCAAGGGACAGTGAAAACCAGGCAGAGCTTTCAGTGCTGGCAGCTTTTGTGTGGGCGCAATCTCTGGACGTTTCGAATTTGTCAGCTGGGCTCGGCCAGAGTCACATAGGCATTGTTGCATCATAACCAACCAAAGCTTTTGCATAGCGTGAATGTCTGTGCGGCAGCGAATTCAGTTCCAAGGGACAGTGAAAACCAGGTAGACCTTTCAGTGCTGGCAGCTTTCGTCTGGGCGCAACCGCGGGACGTTTCGAATTTGGCAGCTGGGCTCGGCCAGAGTCACATAGGCATTGTTGCATCATAACTAACCAAGGCTTTTTCAGAGCGCGAATGTCTGTGCGGCAGCGAATGCAGTTCCAAGGGACAGTGAAAACCAGGTAGACCTTTCATGCTGGCAGCATTCGTGTGGGCGTAATCGCTGGACGTTTCGAATTTGGCAGCCGGGCTCTGCGACAGTCACATAAGCATTGTTGCATCATAACCAACCAAACATCTTGCAGAGGGCGAATGTCTGTGTGGCAGCGAATGCAGTTCCAAGGGACAGTGAAAACCAGGTAGAGCTTTCAGTGCTGGCAGCTTTCGTGTGGACGCAATCGCTGGACGTTTCGAATTTGGCAGCCGGTCTCTGCGACAGTCACATAGGCATTGTTGCATCATAACCAACCAAAGCTCTTGCAGAGCGCGAATGTCTGTGCGGCAGCGAATGCAGTTCCAAGGGACAGTGAAAATCAGGTAGAGCTTTCAGTGCTGGCAGCTTTCGTGTGGGCGCAATCGCTGGACGTTTTGAATTAGGCAGCCGGGCTCTGCCAGAGTCACGTAGGCATTGTTGCATCATAAACAATCAAAGCTCTTGCAGAGCGCGAATGTCTGTGCGGCAGCGAATGCAGTTCCAAGGGACAGTGAAAACCAGGTAGAGCTTTCAGTGCTGGCAGCTTTCGTGTGGGCGCAATCGCTGGACGTTTCGAATTTGGCAGCCGGGCTCTGCGACAGTCACATAGGCATTGTTGCATCATAACCAACCAAAGCTATTGCAGAGCGCGAATGTCTGTGCGGCAGCGAATGCAGTTCCAAGGGACAGTGAAAACCAGGTAGAGCTTTCAGTGCTGGCAGCTTTCGTGTGGGCGCAATCGCGGGACGTTTCGAATTTGGCAGCTGGGCTCTGCCAGAGTCACATAGGCATTGTTGCATCATAACTAACCAAGGCTTTTGACGAGCGCGAATGTCTGTGCGGCAGCGAATGCAGTTCCAAGGGACAGTGAAAACCAGGTAGACCTTTCATGCTGGCAGCATTCGTGTGGGCGTAATCGCTGGACGTTTCGAATTTGGCAGCCAGGCTCTGCGACAGTCACATAAGCATTGTTGCATCATACCCAACCAAACATCTTGCAGAGGGCGAATGTCTGTGTGGCAGCGAATGCAGTTCCAACGGACAGTGAAAACCAGGTAGAGCTTTCAGTGCTGGCATCTTTCGTGTGGACTCAGTCGCTGGACGTTTCGAATTTGGCAGCCGGGCTCTGCGACAGTCACATAGGCATTGTTGCATCATAACCAACCAAAGCTTTTGCATAGCGTGAATGTCTGTGCGGCAGCGAATGCAGTTCCAAGGGACAGTGAAAACCAGGTAGAGCTTTCAGTGCTGGCAGCTTTCGTGTGGGCGCAATCGCTCGACGTTTCGAATTTGGCAGCCGGGTTCTGCGACAGTCACATAGGCATTGTTGCATCATAACCAACCAAGGCATTTGCAGAGCGCGAATGTCTGTGCGGCAGCGAATGCAGTTCCAAGGGACAGTGAAAACCAGGTAGAGCTTTCAGTGCTGGCAGCTTTCGTGTGGGCGCAATCGCTGGACGTTTCGAATTTGGCAGCCGGGCTCTGCGACAGTCACATAGGCATTGTTGCATCATAACCAACCAAAGCTCTTGCAGAGCACGAATGTCTGTGCGGCAGCGAATGCAGTTCCAAGGGACAGTGAAAACCAGGTAGAGCTTGCAGTGCTGGCAGCTTTTGTGTGGGCGCAATCTCTGGACGTTTCGAATTTGGCAGCCGGGCTCTACGACAGTCACATAGGCATTGTTGCATCATAACCAACCAAACATCTTGCAGAGGGCGAATGTCTGTGTGGCAGCGAATGCAGTTCCAAGGGACAGTGAAAACCAGGTAGAGCTTTCAGTGCTGGCAGCTTTCGTGTGGACGCAATCGCTGGACGTTTCGAATTTGGCAGCCGGTCTCTGCGACAGTCACATAGGCATTGTTGCATCATAACCAACCAAAGCTCTTGCAGAGCGCGAATGTCTGTGCGGCAGCGAATGCAGTTCCAAGGGACAGTGAAAACCAGGTAGAGCTTTCAGTGCTGGCAGCTTTCGTGTGGGCGCAATCGCTGGACGTTTTGAATTAGGCAGCCGGGCTCTGCCAGAGTCACGTAGGCATTGTTGCATCATAAACAATCAAAGCTCTTGCATAGCGTGAATGTCTGTGCGGCAGCGAATGCAGTTCCAAGGGACAGTGAAAACCAGGTAGAGCTTTCAGTGCTGGCAGCTTTCGTGTGGGCGCAATCGCTGGACGTTTCGAATTTGGCAGCCGGGCTCTGCGACAGTCACATAGGCATTGTTGCATCATAACCAACCAAAGCTATTGCAGAGCGCGAATGTCTGTGCGGCAGCGAATGCAGTTCCAAGGGACAGTGAAAACCAGGTAGAGCTTTCAGTGCTGGCAGCTTTCGTGTGGGCGCAATCGCGGGACGTTTCGAATTTGGCAGCTGGGCTCTGCCAGAGTCACATAGGCATTGTTGCATCATAACTAACCAAGGCTTTTGACGAGCGCGAATGTCTGTGCGGCAGCGAATGCAGTTCCAAGGGACAGTGAAAACCAGGTAGAGCTTTCATGCTGGCAGCATTCGTGTGGGCGTAATCGCTGGACGTTTCGAATTTGGCAGCCAGGCTCTGCGACAGTCACATAAGCATTGTTGCATCATACCCAACCAAACATCTTGCAGAGGGCGAATGTCTGTGTGGCAGCGAATGCAGTTCCAAGGGACAGTGAAAACCAGGTAGAGCTTTCAGTGCTGGCATCTTTCGTGTGGACTCAGTCGCTGGACGTTTCGAATTTGGCAGCCGGGCTCTACGACAGTCACATAGGCATTGTTGCATCATACCCAACCAAAGCTTTTGCATAGCGTGAATGTCTGTGCGGCAGCGAATGCAGTTCCAAGGGACAGTGAAAACCAGGTAGAGCTTTCAGTGCTGGCAGCTTTCGTGTGGGCGCAATCGCTCGACGTTTCGAATTTGGCAGCCGGGTTCTGCGACAGTCACATAGGCATTGTTGCATCATAACCAACCAAGGCATTTGCAGAGCGCGAATGTCTGTGCGGCAGCGAATGCAGTTCCAAGGGACAGTGAAAACCAGGTAGAGCTTTCAGTGCTGGCAGCTTTCGTGTGGGCGCTATCGCTGGACGTTTCGAATTTGGCAGCCGGGCTCTGCCAGAGTCACATAGGCATTGTTGCATCATAGCCAACCAAGGCATTTGCAGAGCGCGAATGTCTGTGCGGCAGCGAATGCAGTTCCAAGGGACAGTGAAAACCAGGTAGAGCTTGCAGTGCTGGCACCTTTCGTGTGGGCGCTATCGCTGGACGTTTCGAATTTGGCAGCCGGACTCTGCCAGAGTCACATAGGAATTGTTGCATCATAACTAACCAAGGCTTTTGCAGAGAGCGAATGTCTGTGCGGCAGCGAATGCAGTTCCAAGGGACAGTGAAAACCAGGTAGAGCTTTCAGTGCTGGCAGCTTTCGTGTGGGCGCAATCGCTGGACGTTTCGAATTTGGCAGCCGGGCTCTGCGACAGTCACATAGGCATTGTTGCATCATAACCAACCAAAGGTTTTGCAGAGCGCGAATGTCTGTGCGGCAGCGAATGCAGTTCCAAGGGACAGTGAAAACCAGGTAGAGCTTGCAGTGCTGGCAGCTTTCGTGTGGGCGCAATCTCTGGACGTTTCGAATTTGGCAGCTGGGCTCTGCCAGAGTCACATAGGCATTGTTGCATCATAACTAACCAAGGCTTTTGCAGAGCGCGAATGTCTGTGCGGCAGCGAATGCAGTTCCAAGGGACAGTGAAAACCAGGTAGACCTCTCAGTACTGGCAGCTTTCGTCTGGGCGCAATCGCGGGACGTTTCGAATTTGGCAGCTGGGCTCTGCCAGAGTCACGTAGGCATTGTTGCATCATAAACAACCAAGGCTTTTGCAGAGCGCGAATGATGTGCGGCAGCGAATGCAGTTCCAAGGGACAGTGAAAACCAGGTAGACCTTTCAGTGCTGGCAGCTTTCGTGTGGACGCAATCGCTGGACGTTTCGAATTTGGCACCCGGGCTCTGCGACAGTCACATAGGCATTGTTGCATCATAACCAACCAAAGCTCTTGCAGAGCGCGAATGTTTGTGCGGCAGCGAATGCAGTTCCAAGGGACAGTGAAAACCAGGTAGAGCTTTCAGTGCTGGCAGCTTTCGTGTGGGCGCAATCGCTGGAAGTTTTGAATTTGGCAGCCGGGCTCTGCCAGAGTCACGTAGGCATTGTTGCATCATAAACAATCAAAGCTCTTGCAGAGCGCGAATGTCTGTGCGGCAGCGAATGCAGTTCCAAGGGACAGTGAAAACCAGGTAGAACTTTCAGTGCTGGCAGCTTTCGTGTGGGCGCAATCGCTGGACGTTTCGAATTTGGCAGCCGGGCTCTGCGACAGTCACATAGGCATTGTTGCATCATAACCAACCAAAGCTCTTGCAGAGCGCGAATGTCTGTGCGGCAGCGAATGCAGTTCCAAGGGACAGTGAAAACCAGGTAGAGCTTTCAGTGCTGGCAGCTTTCGTGTGGGCGCTACCGCTGGACGTTTCGAATTTGGCAGCCGGGCTCTTCGACAGTCACATAGGCATTGTTGCATCATAACCAACCAAGGCATTTGCAGAGCGCGAATGTCTGTGCGGCAGCGAATGCAGTTCCAAGGGACAGTGAAAACCAGGTAGAGCTTTCAGTGCTGGCAGCTTTCGTGTGGGCGCTATCGCTGGACGTTTCGAATTTGGCAGCCGGGCTCTGCCAGAGTCACATAGGCATTGTTGCATCATAGCCAACCAAGGCATTTGCAGAGCGCGAATGTCTGTGCGGCAGCGAATGCAGTTCCAAGGGACAGTGAAAACCAGGTAGAGCTTGCAGTGCTGGCACCTTTCGTGTGGGCGCTATCGCTGGACGTTTCGAATTTGGCAGCCGGACTCTGCCAGAGTCACATAGGAATTGTTGCATCATAACTAACCAAGGCTTTTGCAGAGAGCGAATGTCTGTGCGGCAGCGAATGCAGTTCCAAGGGACAGTGAAAACCAGGTAGAGCTTTCAGTGCTGGCAGCTTTCGTGTGGGCGCAATCGCTGGACGTTTCGAATTTGGCAGCCGGGCTCTGCGACAGTCACATAGGCATTGTTGCATCATAACCAACCAAAGGTTTTGCAGAGCGCGAATGTCTGTGCGGCAGCGAATGCAGTTCCAAGGGACAGTGAAAACCAGGTAGAGCTTGCAGTGCTGGCAGCTTTCGTGTGGGCGCAATCTCTGGAGGTTTCGAATTTGGCAGCTGGGCTCTGCCAGAGTCACATAGGCATTGTTGCATCATAACTAACCAAGGCTTTTGCAGAGCGCGAATGTCTGTGCGGCAGCGAATGCAGTTCCAAGGGACAGTGAAAACCAGGTAGACCTCTCAGTACTGGCAGCTTTCGTCTGGGCGCAATCGCGGGACGTTTCGAATTTGGCAGCTGGGCTCTGCCAGAGTCACGTAGGCATTGTTGCATCATAAACAACCAAGGCTTTTGCAGAGCGCGAATGATGTGCGGCAGCGAATGCAGTTCCAAGGGACAGTGAAAACCAGGTAGACCTTTCAGTGCTGGCAGCTTTCGTGTGGACGCAATCGCTGGACGTTTCGAATTTGGCACCCGGGCTCTGCGACAGTCACATAGGCATTGTTGCATCATAACCAACCAAGGCATTTGCAGAGCGCGAATGTCTGTGCGGCAGCGAATGCAGTTCCAAGGGACAGTGAAAACCAGGTAGAGCTTTCAGTGCTGGCAGCTTTCGTGTGGGCGCAATCGCGGGACGTTTCGAATTTGGCAGCTGGGCTCTGCCAGAGTCACATAGGCATTGTTGCATCATAACTAACCAAGGCTTTTGCAGAGCGCGAATGTCTGTGCGGCAGCGAATGCAGTTCCAAGGGACAGTGAAAACCAGGTAGAGCTTTCAGTACTGGCAGCTTTCGTGTGGGCGAAATCGCTGGACGTTTTGAATTTGGCAGCCGGGCTCTGCCAGAGTCACGTAGGCATTGTTGCATCATAAACAATCAAAGCTCTTGCAGAGCGCGAATGTCTGTGCGGCAGCGAATGCAGTTCCAAGGGACAGTGAAAACCAGGTAGACCTTTCAGTGCTGGCAGCTTTCGTGTGGGCGCAATCGCTGGACGTTTCGAATTTGGCAGCCGGGCTCTGCGACAGTCACATAGGCATTGTTGCATCATAACCAACCAAAGCTCTTGCAGAGCTCAAATGTCTGTGCGGCAGCGAATGCAGTTCCAAGGGACAGTGAAAACCAGGTAGAGCTTTCAGTGCTGGCAGCTTTCGTGTGGGCGCAATCGCTGGACGTTTCGAATTTGGCAGCCGGGCTCTGCGAGAGTCACATAGGCATTGTTGCATCATAACCAGCCAAAGGTTTTGCAGAGCGCGAATGTCTGTGCGGCAGCGAATGCAGTTCCAAGGGACAGTGAAAACCAGGTAGAGCTTTCAGTATTGGCAGCTTTCGTCTGGGCGCAATCTCTGGACGTTTCGAATTTGGCAGCCGGGCTCTGCCAGATTCACATAGGAATTGTTGCATCATAGCCAACCAAGGCATTTGCAGAGCGCGAATGTCTGTGCGGCAGCGAATGCAGTTCCAAGGGACAGTGAAAACCAGGTAGAGCTTGCAGTGCTGGCAGCTTTCGTGTGGACGCAATCGCTGGACGTTTCGAATTTGGCAGCCGGGCTCTTCGACAGTCACATAGGCATTGTTGCATCATAACCAACCAAGGCTCTTGCAGAGCGCAAATGTCTGTGCGGCAGCGAATGCAGTTCCAAGGGACAGTGAAAACCAGGTAGAGCTTGCAGTGCTGGCAGCTTTCGTGTGGGCGCAATCGCTGGACGTTTCGAATTTGGCAGCCGGGCTCGGCCAGAGTCACATAGGCATTGTTGCATCATAACCAACCAAAGCTTTTGCATAGCGTGAATGTCTGTGCGGCAGCAAATGCAGTTCCAAGGGACAGTGAAAACCAGGTAGACCTTTCAGTGCTGGGAGCTTTCGTGTGGGCGCAATCTCTGGACGTTTCGAATTTGGCAGCCGGGCTCTGCGACAGTCACATAGGCATTGTTGCATCATAACCAACCAAGGCATTTGCAGAGCGCGAATGTCTGTGCGGCAGCGAATGCAGTTCCAAGGGACAGTGAAAACCAGGTAGAGCTTTCAGTGCTGGCAGCTTTCGTGTGGGCGCTATCGCTGGACGTTTCGAATTTGGCAGCCGGGCTCTGCCAGATTCACATAGGCATTGTTGCATCATAGCCAACCAAGGCATTTGCAGAGCGCGAATGTCTGTGCGGCAGCGAACGCAGTTCCAAGGGACAGTGAAAACCAGGTAGAGCTTGCAGTGCTGGCAGCTTTCGTGTGGGCGCAATCGCTGGACGTTTCGAATTTGGCAGCCGGGCTCTTCGACAGTCACATAGGCATTGTTGCATCATAACCAACCAAAGCTCTTGCAGAGCGCGAATGTCTGTGCGGCAGCGAATGCAGTTCCAAGGGACAGTGAAAACCAGGTAGAGCTTTCAGTGCTGGCAGCTTTCGTGTGGGCGCAATCGCTGGACGTTGAGAATTTGGCAGCCGGGCTCGGCCAGAGTCACATAGGCATTGTTGCATCATAACCAACCAAAGCTTTTGCATAGCGTGAATGTCTGTGCGGCAGCGAATGCAGTTCCAAGGGACAGTGAAAACCAGGTAGAGCTTTCAGTGCTGGGAGCTTTCGTGTGGGCGCAATCTCTGGACGTTTCGAATTTGGCAGCCGGGCTCTGCCAGATTCACATAGGCATTGTTGCATCATAGCCAACCAAAGCATTTGCAGAGCGCGAATGTCTGTGCGGCAGCGAACGCAGTTCCAAGGGACAGTGAAAACCAGGTAGACCTTGCAGTGCTGGCAGCTTTCGTGTGGGCGCTATCGCTGGACGTTTCGAATTTGGCAGCCGGACTCTGCGAGTGTCACATAGGCATTGTTGCATCATAACTAACCAAGGCTTTTGCAGAGCGCGAATGTCTGTGCGGCAGCGAATGCAGTTCCAAGGGACAGTGAAAACCAGGTAGACCTCTCAGTACTGGCAGCTTTCGTGTGGGCGCAATCGCGGGACGTTTCGAATTTGGCAGCTGGGCTCTGCCAGAGTCACATAGGCATTGTTGCATCATAACTAACCAAGGCTTTTGCAGAGCGCGAATGTCTGTGCGGCAGCGAATGCAGTTCCAAGGGACAGTGAAAACCAGGTAGACCTTTCATGCTGGCAGCATTCGTGTGGGCGTAATCGCTGGACGTTTCGAATTTGGCAGCCAGGCTCTGCGACAGTCACATAAGCATTGTTGCATCATACCCAACCAAACATCTTGCAGAGGGCGAATGTCTGTGTGGCAGCGAATGCAGTTCCAAGGGACAGTGAAAACCAGGTAGAGCTTTCAGTGCTGGCAGCTTTCGTGTGGGCGCAATCGCTGGACGTTTCGAATTTGGCAGCCGGGCTCTGCGACAGTCACATAGGCATTGTTGCATCATAACCAACCAAAGCTGTTGCAGAGCGCGAATGTCTGTGCGGCAGCGAATGCAGTTCCAAGGGACAGTGAAAACCAGGTAGACCTTTCAGTGATGGCAGCTTTCGTGTGGACGCAATCGCTGGACGTTTCGAATTTGGCAGCCGGGCTCTGCGACAGTCACATAGGCATTGTTGCATCATAACCAACCAAAGCTCTTGCAGAGCACGAATGTCTGTACGGCAGCGAATGCAGTTCCAAGGGACAGTGAAAACCAGGTAGAGCTTTCAGTGCTGGCAGCTTTTGTGTGGGCGCAATCTCTGGACGTTTCGAATTTGGCAGCCGGGCTCGGCCAGAGTCACATAGGCATTGTTGCATCATCACCAACCAAAGCTCTTGCAGAGCGCAAATGTCTGTGCGGCAGCGAATGCAGTTCCAAGGGACAGTGAAAACCAGGCAGAGCTTTCAGTGCTGGCAGCTTTTGTGTGGGCGCAATCTCTGGACGTTTCGAATTTGGCAGCCGGGCTCGGCCAGAGTCACATAGGCATTGTTGCATCATAACCAACCAAAGCTTTTGCATAGCGTGAATGTCTGTGCGGCAGCGAATTCAGTTCCAAGGGACAGTGAAAACCAGGTAGACCTTTCAGTGCTGGCAGCTTTCGTCTGGGCGCAACAGCGGGACGTTTCGAATTTGGCAGCTGGGCTCGGCCAGAGTCACATAGGCATTGTTGCATCATAACTAACCAAGGCTTTTTCAGAGCGCGAATGTCTGTGCGGCAGCGAATGCAGTTCCAAGGGACAGTGAAAACCAGGTAGACCTTTCATGCTGGCAGCATTCGTGTGGGCGTAATCGCTGGACGTTTCGAATTTGGCAGCCGGGCTCTGCGACAGTCACATAAGCATTGTTGCATCATACCCAACCAAACATCTTGCAGAGGGCGAATGTCTGTGTGGCAGCGAATGCAGTTCCAAGGGACAGTGAAAACCAGGTAGAGCTTTCAGTGCTGGCAGCTTTCGTGTGGACGCAATCGCTGGACGTTTCGAATTTGGCAGCCGGTCTCTGCGACAGTCACATAGGCATTGTTGCATCATAACCAACCAAAGCTCTTGCAGAGCGCGAATGTCTGTGCGGCAGCGAATGCAGTTCCAAGGGACAGTGAAAACCAGGTAGAGCTTTCAGTGCTGGCAGCTTTCGTGTGGGCGCAATCGCTGGACGTTTTGAATTAGGCAGCCGGGCTCTGCCAGAGTCACGTAGGCATTGTTGCATCATAAACAATCAAAGCTCTTGCAGAGCGCGAATGTCTGTGCGGCAGCGAATGCAGTTCCAAGGGACAGTGAAAACCAGGTAGAGCTTTCAGTGCTGGCAGCTTTCGTGTGGGCGCAATCGCTGGACGTTTCGAATTTGGCAGCCGGGCTCTGCGACAGTCACATAGGCATTGTTGCATCATAACCAACCAAAGCTATTGCAGAGCGCGAATGTCTGTGCGGCAGCGAATGCAGTTCCAAGGGACAGTGAAAACCAGGTAGAGCTTTCAGTGCTGGCAGCTTTCGTGTGGGCGCAATCGCGGGACGTTTCGAATTTGGCAGCTGGGCTCTGCCAGAGTCACATAGGCATTGTTGCATCATAACTAACCAAGGCTTTTGACGAGCGCGAATGTCTGTGCGGCAGCGAATGCAGTTCCAAGGGACAGTGAAAACCAGGTAGACCTTTCATGCTGGCAGCATTCGTGTGGGCGTAATCGCTGGACGTTTCGAATTTGGCAGCCAGGCTCTGCGACAGTCACATAAGCATTGTTGCATCATACCCAACCAAACATCTTGCAGAGGGCGAATGTCTGTGTGGCAGCGAATGCAGTTCCAAGGGACAGTGAAAACCAGGTAGAGCTTTCAGTGCTGGCATCTTTCGTGTGGACTCAGTCGCTGGACGTTTCGAATTTGGCAGCCGGGCTCTGCGACAGTCACATAGGCATTGTTGCATCATAACCAACCAAAGCTTTTGCATAGCGTGAATGTCTGTGCGGCAGCGAATGCAGTTCCAAGGGACAGTGAAAACCAGGTAGAGCTTTCAGTGCTGGCAGCTTTCGTGTGGGCGCAATCGCTCGACGTTTCGAATTTGGCAGCCGGGTTCTGCGACAGTCACATAGGCATTGTTGCATCATAACCAACCAAGGCATTTGCAGAGCGCGAATGTCTGTGCGGCAGCGAATGCAGTTCCAAGGGACAGTGAAAACCAGGTAGAGCTTTCAGTGCTGGCAGCTTTCGTGTGGGCGCAATCGCTGGACGTTTCGAATTTGGCAGCCGGGCTCTGCGACAGTCACATAGGCATTGTTGCATCATAACCAACCAAAGCTGTTGCAGAGCGCGAATGTCTGTGAGGCAGCGAATGCAGTTCCAAGGGACAGTGAAAACCAGGTAGAGCTTTCAGTGCTGGAAGCTTTCGTGTGGACGCAATCGCTGGACGTTTCGAATTTGGCAGCCGGGCTCTGCGACAGTCACATAGGCATTGTTGCATCATAACCAACCAAAGCTCTTGCAGAGCACGAATGTCTGTGCGGCAGCGAATGCAGTTCCAAGGGACAGTGAAAACCAGGTAGAGCTTGCAGTGCTGGCAGCTTTTGTGTGGGCGCATTCTCTGGACGTTTCGAATTTGGCAGCCGGGCTCTACGACAGTCACATAGGCATTGTTGCATCATAACCAACCAAACATCTTGCAGAGGGCGAATGTCTGTGTGGCAGCGAATGCAGTTCCAAGGGACAGTGAAAACCAGGTAGAGCTTTCAGTGCTGGCATCTTTCGTGTGGACTCAGTCGCTGGACGTTTCGAATTTGGCAGCCGGGCTCTGCGACAGTCACATAGGCATTGTTGCATCATAACCAACCAAAGCTCTTGCAGAGCGCGAATGTCTGTGCGGCAGCGAATGCAGTTCCAAGGGACAGTGAAAACCAGGTAGAGCTTTCAGTGCTGGCAGCTTTCGTGTGGGCGCAATCGCTGGACGTTTCGAATTTGGCAGCCGGGCTCTGCGACACTCACATAGGCATTGTTGCATCATAACCAACCAAAGCTGTTGCAGAGCGCGAATGTCTGTGCGGCAGCGAATGCAGTTCCAAGGGACAGTGAAAACCAGGTAGAGCTTTCAGTGCTGGAAGCTTTCGTGTGGACGCAATCGCTGGACGTTTCGAATTTGGCAGCCGGGCTCTGCGACAGTCACATAGGCATTGTTGCATCATAACCAACCAAAGCTCTTGCAGAGCACGAATGTCTGTACGGCAGCGAATGCAGTTCCAAGGGACAGTGAAAACCAGGTAGAGCTTTCAGTGCTGGCAGCTTTTGTGTGGGCGCAATCTCTGGACGTTTCGAATTTGGCAGCCGGGCTCGGCCAGAGTCACATAGGCATTATTGCATCATAACCAACCAAAGCTCTTGCAGAGCGCAAATGTCTGTGCGGCAGCGAATGCAGTTCCAAGGGACAGTGAAAACCAGGCAGAGCTTTCAGTGCTGGCAGCTTTTGTGTGGGCGCAATCTCTGGACGTTTCGAATTTGGCAGCCGGGCTCGGCCAGAGTCACATAGGCATTGTTGCATCATAACCAACCAAAGCTTTTGCATAGCGTGAATGTCTGTGCGGCAGCGAATGCAGTTCCAAGGGACATTGAAAACCAGGTAGACCTTTCAGTGCTGGCAGCTTTCGTCTGGGCGCAACCGCGGGACGTTTCGAATTTGGCAGCTGGGCTCGGCCAGAGTCACATAGGCATTGTTGCATCATAACTAACCAAGGCTTTTTCAGAGCGCGAATGTCTGTGCGGCAGCGAATGCAGTTCCAAGGGACAGTGAAAACCAGGTAGACCTTTCATGCTGGCAGCATTCGTGTGGGCGTAATCGCTGGACGTTTCGAATTTGGCAGCCGGGCTCTGCGACAGTCACATAAGCATTGTTGCATCATAACCAACCAAACATCTTGCAGAGGGCGAATGTCTGTGTGGCAGCGAATGCAGTTCCAAGGGACAGTGAAAACCAGGTAGAGCTTTCAGTGCTGGCAGCTTTCGTGTGGGCGCAATCGCGGGACGTTTCGAATTTGGCAGCTGGGCTCTGCCAGAGTCACATAGGCATTGTTGCATCATAACTAACCAAGGCTTTTGACGAGCGCGAATGTCTGTGCGGCAGCGAATGCAGTTCCAAGGGACAGTGAAAACCAGGTAGACCTTTCATGCTGGCAGCATTCGTGTGGGCGTAATCGCTGGACGTTTCGAATTTGGCAGCCAGGCTCTGCGACAGTCACATAAGCATTGTTGCATCATACCCAACCAAACATCTTGCAGAGGGCGAATGTCTGTGTGGCAGCGAATGCAGTTCCAACGGACAGTGAAAACCAGGTAGAGCTTTCAGTGCTGGCATCTTTCGTGTGGACTCAGTCGCTGGACGTTTCGAATTTGGCAGCCGGGCTCTGCGACAGTCACATAGGCATTGTTGCATCATAACCAACCAAAGCTTTTGCATAGCGTGAATGTCTGTGCGGCAGCGAATGCAGTTCCAAGGGACAGTGAAAACCAGGTAGAGCTTTCAGTGCTGGCAGCTTTCGTGTGGGCGCAATCGCTCGACGTTTCGAATTTGGCAGCCGGGTTCTGCGACAGTCACATAGGCATTGTTGCATCATAACCAACCAAGGCATTTGCAGAGCGCGAATGTCTGTGCGGCAGCGAATGCAGTTCCAAGGGACAGTGAAAACCAGGTAGAGCTTTCAGTGCTGGCAGCTTTCGTGTGGGCGCAATCGCTGGACGTTTCGAATTTGGCAGCCGGGCTCTGCGACAGTCACATAGGCATTGTTGCATCATAACCAACCAAAGCTGTTGCAGAGCGCGAATGTCTGTGAGGCAGCGAATGCAGTTCCAAGGGACAGTGAAAACCAGGTAGAGCTTTCAGTGCAGGAAGCTTTCGTGTGGACGCAATCGCTGGACGTTTCGAATTTGGCAGCCGGGCTCTGCGACAGTCACATAGGCATTGTTGCATCATAACCAACCAAAGCTCTTGCAGAGCACGAATGTCTGTGCGGCAGCGAATGCAGTTCCAAGGGACAGTGAAAACCAGGTAGAGCTTGCAGTGCTGGCAGCTTTTGTGTGGGCGCAATCTCTGGACGTTTCGAATTTGGCAGCCGGGCTCTACGACAGTCACATAGGCATTGTTGCATCATAACCAACCAAACATCTTGCAGAGGGCGAATGTCTGTGTGGCAGCGAATGCAGTTCCAAGGGACAGTGAAAACCAGGTAGAGCTTTCAGTGCTGGCATCTTTCGTGTGGACTCAGTCGCTGGACGTTTCGAATTTGGCAGCCGGGCTCTGCGACAGTCACATAGGCATTGTTGCATCATAACCAACCAAAGCTCTTGCAGAGCGCGAATGTCTGTGCGGCAGCGAATGCAGTTCCAAGGGACAGTGAAAACCAGGTAGAGCTTTCAGTGCTGGCAGCTTTCGTGTGGGCGCAATCGCTCGACGTTTCGAATTTGGCAGCCGGGTTCTGCGACAGTCACATAGGCATTGTTGCATCATAACCAACCAAGGCATTTGCAGAGCGCGAATGTCTGTGCGGCAGCGAATGCAGTTCCAAGGGACAGTGAAAACCAGGTAGAGCTTTCAGTGCTGGCAGCTTTCGTGTGGGCGCAATCGCTGGACGTTTCGAATTTGGCAGCCGGGCTCTGCGACACTCACATAGGCATTGTTGCATCATAACCAACCAAAGCTGTTGCAGAGCGCGAATGTCTGTGCGGCAGCGAATGCAGTTCCAAGGGACAGTGAAAACCAGGTAGAGCTTTCAGTGCTGGAAGCTTTCGTGTGGACGCAATCGCTGGACGTTTCGAATTTGGCAGCCGGGCTCTGCGACAGTCACATAGGCATTGTTGCATCATAACCAACCAAAGCTCTTGCAGAGCACGAATATCTGTACGGCAGCGAATGCAGTTCCAAGGGACAGTGAAAACCAGGTAGAGCTTTCAGTGCTGGCAGCTTTTGTGTGGGCGCAATCTCTGGACGTTTCGAATTTGGCAGCCGGGCTCGGCCAGAGTCACATAGGCATTATTGCATCATAACCAACCAAAGCTCTTGCAGAGCGCAAATGTCTGTGCGGCAGCGAATGCAGTTCCAAGGGACAGTGAAAACCAGGCAGAGCTTTCAGTGCTGGCAGCTTTTGTGTGGGCGCAATCTCTGGACGTTTCGAATTTGGCAGCCGGGCTCGGCCAGAGTCACATAGGCATTGTTGCATCATAACCAACCAAAGCTTTTGCATAGCGTGAATGTCTGTGCGGCAGCGAATGCAGTTCCAAGGGACATTGAAAACCAGGTAGACCTTTCAGTGCTGGCAGCTTTCGTCTGGGCGCAACCGCGGGACGTTTCGAATTTGGCAGCTGGGCTCGGCCAGAGTCACATAGGCATTGTTGCATCATAACTAACCAAGGCTTTTTCAGAGCGCGAATGTCTGTGCGGCAGCGAATGCAGTTCCAAGGGACAGTGAAAACCAGGTAGACCTTTCATGCTGGCAGCATTCGTGTGGGCGTAATCGCTGGACGTTTCGAATTTGGCAGCCGGGCTCTGCGACAGTCACATAAGCATTGTTGCATCATAACCAACCAAACATCTTGCAGAGGGCGAATGTCTGTGTGGCAGCGAATGCAGTTCCAAGGGACAGTGAAAACCAGGTAGAGCTTTCAGTGCTGGCAGCTTTCGTGTGGGCGCAATCGCGGGACGTTTCGAATTTGGCAGCTGGGCTCTGCCAGAGTCACATAGGCATTGTTGCATCATAACTAACCAAGGCTTTTGACGAGCGCGAATGTCTGTGCGGCAGCGAATGCAGTTCCAAGGGACAGTGAAAACCAGGTAGACCTTTCATGCTGGCAGCATTCGTGTGGGCGTAATCGCTGGACGTTTCGAATTTGGCAGCCAGGCTCTGCGACAGTCACATAAGCATTGTTGCATCATACCCAACCAAACATCTTGCAGAGGGCGAATGTCTGTGTGGCAGCGAATGCAGTTCCAACGGACAGTGAAAACCAGGTAGAGCTTTCAGTGCTGGCATCTTTCGTGTGGACTCAGTCGCTGGACGTTTCGAATTTGGCAGCCGGGCTCTGCGACAGTCACATAGGCATTGTTGCATCATAACCAACCAAAGCTTTTGCATAGAGTGAATGTCTGTGCGGCAGCGAATGCAGTTCCAAGGGACAGTGAAAACCAGGTAGAGCTTTCAGTGCTGGCAGCTTTCGTGTGGGCGCAATCGCTCGACGTTTCGAATTTGGCAGCCGGGTTCTGCGACAGTCACATAGGCATTGTTGCATCATAACCAACCAAGGCATTTGCAGAGCGCGAATGTCTGTGCGGCAGCGAATGCAGTTCCAAGGGACAGTGAAAACCAGGTAGAGCTTTCAGTGCTGGCAGCTTTCGTGTGGGCGCAATCGCTGGACGTTTCGAATTTGGCAGCCGGGCTCTGCGACAGTCACATAGGCATTGTTGCATCATAACCAACCAAAGCTGTTGCAGAGCGCGAATGTCTGTGAGGCAGCGAATGCAGTTCCAAGGGACAGTGAAAACCAGGTAGAGCTTTCAGTGCTGGAAGCTTTCGTGTGGACGCAATCGCTGGACGTTTCGAATTTGGCAGCCGGGCTCTGCGACAGTCACATAGGCATTGTTGCATCATAACCAACCAAAGCTCTTGCAGAGCACGAATGTCTGTGCGGCAGCGAATGCAGTTCCAAGGGACAGTGAAAACCAGGTAGAGCTTGCAGTGCTGGCAGCTTTTGTGTGGGCGCAATCTCTGGACGTTTCGAATTTGGCAGCCGGGCTCTACGACAGTCACATAGGCATTGTTGCATCATAACCAACCAAACATCTTGCAGAGGGCGAATGTCTGTGTGGCAGCGAATGCAGTTCCAAGGGACAGTGAAAACCAGGTAGAGCTTTCAGTGCTGGCATCTTTCGTGTGGACTCAGTCGCTGGACGTTTCGAATTTGGCAGCCGGGCTCTGCGACAGTCACATAGGCATTGTTGCATCATAACCAACCAAAGCTCTTGCAGAGCGCGAATGTCTGTGCGGCAGCGAATGCAGTTCCAAGGGACAGTGAAAACCAGGTAGAGCTTTCAGTGCTGGCAGCTTTCGTGTGGGCGCAATCGCTCGACGTTTCGAATTTGGCAGCCGGGTTCTGCGACAGTCACATAGGCATTGTTGCATCATAACCAACCAAGGCATTTGCAGAGCGCGAATGTCTGTGCGGCAGCGAATGCAGTTCCAAGGGACAGTGAAAACCAGGTAGAGCTTTCAGTGCTGGCAGCTTTCGTGTGGGCGCAATCGCTGGACGTTTCGAATTTGGCAGCCGGGCTCTGCGACACTCACATAGGCATTGTTGCATCATAACCAACCAAAGCTGTTGCAGAGCGCGAATGTCTGTGCGGCAGCGAATGCAGTTCCAAGGGACAGTGAAAACCAGGTAGAGCTTTCAGTGCTGGCAGCTTTTGTGTGGGCGCAATCTCTGGACGTTTCGAATTTGGCAGCCGGGCTCGGCCAGAGTCACATAGGCATTATTGCATCATAACCAACCAAAGCTCTTGCAGAGCGCAAATGTCTGTGCGGCAGCGAATGCAGTTCCAAGGGACAGTGAAAACCAGGCAGAGCTTTCAGTGCTGGCAGCTTTTGTGTGGGCGCAATCTCTGGACGTTTCGAATTTGGCAGCCGGGCTCGGCCAGAGTCACATAGGCATTGTTGCATCATAACCAACCAAAGCTTTTGCATAGCGTGAATGTCTGTGCGGCAGCGAATGCAGTTCCAAGGGACATTGAAAACCAGGTAGACCTTTCAGTGCTGGCAGCTTTCGTCTGGGCGCAACCGCGGGACGTTTCGAATTTGGCAGCTGGGCTCGGCCAGAGTCACATAGGCATTGTTGCATCATAACTAACCAAGGCTTTTTCAGAGCGCGAATGTCTGTGCGGCAGCGAATGCAGTTCCAAGGGACAGTGAAAACCAGGTAGACCTTTCATGCTGGCAGCATTCGTGTGGGCGTAATCGCTGGACGTTTCGAATTTGGCAGCCGGGCTCTGCGACAGTCACATAAGCATTGTTGCATCATAACCAACCAAACATCTTGCAGAGGGCGAATGTCTGTGTGGCAGCGAATGCAGTTCCAAGGGACAGTGAAAACCAGGTAGAGCTTTCAGTGCTGGCAGCTTTCGTGTGGACGCAATCGCTGGACGTTTCGAATTTGGCAGCCGGTCTCTGCGACAGTCACATAGGCATTGTTGCATCATAACCAACCAAAGCTCTTGCAGAGCGCGAATGTCTGTGCGGCAGCGAATGCAGTTCCAAGGGACAGTGAAAACCAGGTAGACCTTTCAGTGCTGGCAGCTTTCGTGTGGGCGCAATCGCTGGACGTTTTGAATTAGGCAGCCGGGCTCTGCCAGAGTCACGTAGGCATTGTTGCATCATAAACAATCAAAGCTCTTGCAGAGCGCGAATGTCTGTGCGGCAGCGAATGCAGTTCCAAGGGACAGTGAAAACCAGGTAGAGCTTTCAGTGCTGGCAGCTTTCGTGTGGGCGCAATCGCTGGACGTTTCGAATTTGGCAGCCGGGCTCTGCGACAGTCACATAGGCATTGTTGCATCATAACCTACCAAAGCTATTGCAGAGCGCGAATGTCTGTGCGGCAGCGAATGCAGTTCCAAGGGACAGTGAAAACCAGGTAGAGCTTTCAGTGCTGGCAGCTTTCGTGTGGGCGCAATCGCGGGACGTTTCGAATTTGGCAGCTGGGCTCTGCCAGAGTCACATAGGCATTGTTGCATCATAACTAACCAAGGCTTTTGCAGAGCGCGAATGTCTGTGCGGCAGCGAATGCAGTTCCAAGGGACAGTGAAAACCAGGTAGACCTTTCATGCTGGCAGCATTCGTGTGGGCGTAATCGCTGGACGTTTCGAATTTGGCAGCCAGGCTCTGCGACAGTCACATAAGCATTGTTGCATCATACCCAACCAAACATCTTGCAGAGGGCGAATGTCTGTGTGGCAGCGAATGCAGTTCCAAGGGACAGTGAAAACCAGGTAGAGCTTTCAGTGCTGGCATCTTTCGTGTGGACTCAGTCGCTGGACGTTTCGAATTTGGCAGCCGGGCTCTGCGACAGTCACATAGGCATTGTTGCATCATAACCAACCAAAGCTTTTGCATAGCGTGAATGTCTGTGCGGCAGCGAATGCAGTTGCAAGGGACAGTGAAAACCAGGTAGAGCTTTAAGTGCTGGCAGCTTTCGTGTGGGCGCAATCGCTGGACGTTTCGAATTTGGCAGCCGGGTTCTGCGACAGTCACATAGGCATTGTTGCATCATAACCAACCAAGGCATTTGCAGAGCGCGAATGTCTGTGCGGCAGCGAATGCAGTTCCAAGGGACAGTGAAAACCAGGTAGAGCTTTCAGTGCTGGCAGCTTTCGTGTGGGCGCAATCGCTGGACGTTTCGAATTTGGCAGCCGGGCTCTGCGACAGTCACATAGGCATTGTTGCATCATAACCAACCAAAGCTGTTGCAGAGCGCGAATGTCTGTGCGGCAGCGAATGCAGTTCCAAGGGACAGTGAAAACCAGGTAGAGCTTTCAGTGCTGGAAGCTTCCGTGTGGACGCAATCGCTGGACGTTTCGAATTTGGCAGCCGGTCTCTGCGACAGTCACATAGGCATTGTTGCATCATAACCAACCAAAGCTCTTGCAGAGCGCGAATGTCTGTGCGGCAGCGAATGCAGTTCCAAGGGACAGTGAAAACCAGGTAGAGCTTTCAGTGCTGGCAGCTTTCGTGTGGGCGCAATCGCTGGACGTTTTGAATTTGGCAGCCGGGCTCTGCCAGAGTCACGTAGGCATTGTTGCATCATAGACAATCAAAGCTGTTGCAGAGCGCGAATGTCTGTGCGGCAGCGAATGCAGTTCCAAGGGACAGTGAAAACCAGGTAGAGCTTTCAGTGCTGGCAGCTTTCGTGTGGGCGCAATCGCGGGACGTTTCGAATTTGGCAGCTGGGCTCTGCCAGAGTCACATAGGCATTGTTGCATCATAACTAACCAAGGCTTTTGCAGAGCGCGAATGTCTGTGCGGCAGCGAATGCAGTTCCAAGGGACAGTGAAAACCAGGTAGACCTTTCATGCTGGCAGCATTCGTGTGGGCGTAATCGCTGGACGTTTCGAATTTGGCAGCCAGGCTCTGCGACAGTCACATAAGCATTGTTGCATCATTCCCAACCAAACATCTTGCAGAGGGCGAATGTCTGTGTGGCAGCGAATGCAGTTCCAAGGGACAGTGAAAACCAGGTAGAGCTTTCAGTGCTGGCATCTTTCGTGTGGACTCAGTCGCTGGACGTTTCGAATTTGGCAGCCGGGCTCTGCGACAGTCACATAGGCATTGTTGCATCATAACCAACCAAAGCTTTTGCATAGCGTGAATGTCTGTGCGGCAGCGAATGCAGTTCCAAGGGACAGTGAAAACCAGGTAGAGCTTTCAGTGCTGGCAGCTTTCGTGTGGGCGCAATCGCTCGACGTTTCGAATTTGGCAGCCGGGTTCTGCTACAGTCACATAGGCATTGTTGCATCATAACCAACCAAGGCATTTGCAGAGCGCGAATGTCTGTGCGGCAGCGAATGCAGTTCCAAGGGACAGTGAAAACCAAGTAGAGCTTTCAGTGCTGGCAGCTTTCGTGTGGGCGCAATCGCTGGACGTTTCGAATTTGGCAGCCGGGCTCTGCGACAGTCACATAGGCATTGTTGCATCATAACCAACCAAAGCTGTTGCAGAGCGCGAATGTCTGTGCGGCAGCGAATGCAGTTCCAAGGGACAGTGAAAACCAGGTAGAGCTTTCAGTGCTGGAAGCTTCCGTGTGGACGCAATCGCTGGACGTTTCGAATTTGGCAGCCGGGCTCTGCGACAGTCACATAGGCATCGTTGCATCATAACCAACCAAAGCTCTTGCAGAGCACGAATGTCTGTACGGCAGCGAATGCAGTTCCAAGGGACAGTGAAAACCAGGTAGAGCTTTCAGTGCTGGCAGCTTTTGTGTGGGCGCAATCTATGGACGTTTCGAATTTGGCAGCTGGGCTCGGCCAGAGTCACATAGGCATTGTTGCACCATAACCAACCAAAGGTCTTGCAGAGGGCAAATGTCTGTGCGGCAGCGAATGCAGTTCCAAGGGACAGTGAAAACCAGGCAGAGCTTTCAGTGCTGGCAGCTTTTGTGTGGGCGCAATCTCTGGACGTTTCGAATTTGGCAGCCGGGCTCGGCCAGAGTCACATAGGTATTGTTGCATCATAACCAACCAAAGCTTTTGCATAGCGTGAATGTCTGTGCGGCAGCGAATGCAGTTCCAAGGGACAGTGAAAACCAGGTAGACCTTTCAGTGCTGGCAGCTTTCGTCTGGGCGCAATCGCGGGACGTTTCGAATTTGACAGCTGGGCTCGGCCAGAGTCACATAGGCATTGTTGCATCATAACTAACCAAGGCTTTTTCAGAGCGCGAATGTCTGTGCGGCAGCGAATGCAGTTCCAAGGGACAGTGAAAACCAGGTAGACCTTTCATGCTGGCAGCATTTGTGTGGGCGTAATCGCTGGACGTTTCGAATTTGGCAGCCGGGCTCTGCGACAGTCACATGAGCATTGTTGCATCATAACCAACCAAACATCTTGCAGAGGGCGAATGTCTGTGTGGCAGCGAATGCAGTTCCAAGGGACAGTGAAAACCAGGTAGAGCTTTCAGTGCTGGCAGCTTTCGTGTGGGCGCTATCGCTGGACGTTTCGAATTTGGCAGCCGGGCTCTGCCAGAGTCACATAGGAATTGTTGCATCATAAACAACCAAAGCTCTTGCAGAGCGCAAATGTCTGTGCGGCAGCGAATGCAGTTCCAAGGGACAGTTAAAACCAGGTAGAGCTTTCAGTGCTGGCAGCTTTCGTGTGGGCGCTATCGCTGGACGTTTCGAATTTGGCAGCTGGGCTCTGCCAGAGTCACATAGGCATTGTTGCATCATAACTAACCAAGGCTTTTGCAGAGCGCGAATGTCTGTGCGGCAGCGAATGCAGTTCCAAGGGACAGTGAAAACCAGGTAGACCTTTCATGCTGGCAGCATTCGTGTGGGCGTAATCGCTGGACGTTTCGAATTTGGCAGCCGGGCTCTGCGACAGTCACATAGGCATTGTTGCATCATAACCAACCAAACATCTTGCAGAGGACGAATGTCTGTGCGGCAGCGAATGCAGTTCCAAGGGACAGTGAAAACCAGGTAGAGCTTTCAGTGCTGGCATCTTTCGTGTGGACTCAATCGCTGGACGTTTCGAATTTGGCAGCCGGGCTCTGCGACAGTCACATAGGCATTGTTGCATCATAACCAACCAAAGCTCTTGCAGAGCGCGAATGTCTGTGCGGCAGCGAATGCAGTTCCAAGGGACAGTGAAAACCAGGTAGACCTTTCAGTGCTGGCAGCTTTCTTCTGGGCGCAATCTCTGGAAGTTTCGAATTTGGCAGCCGGGCTCTGCCAGAGTCACATAGGCATTGTTGCATCATAGCCAACCAAGGCATTTGCAGAGCGCGAATGTCTGTGCGGCAGCGAATGCAGTTCCAAGGGACAGTGAAAACCAGGTAGAGCTTGCAGTGCTGGCAGCTTTCGTGTGGGCGCAATCGCTGGACGTTTCGAATTTGGCAGCCGGGCTCTGCCAGAGTCACATAGGAATTGTTGCATCATAACCAACCAAGGAATTTGCAGAGCGCGAATGTCTGTGTGGCAGCGAATGCAGTTCCAAGGGACAGTGAAAACCAGGTAGAGCTTGCAGTGCTGGCAGCTTTCGTGTGGGCGCTATCGCTGGACGTTTCGAATTTGGCAGCCGGACTCTGCGAGTGTCACATAGGCATTGTTGCATCATAACTAACCAAGGCTTTTGCAGAGCGCGAATGTCTGTGCGGCAGCGAATGCAGTTCCAAGGGACAGTGAAAACCAGGTAGACCTTTCAGGCTGGCAGCTTTCGTGTGGGCGTAATCGCTGGACGTTTCGAATTTGGCAGCCGGGCTCTGCGACAGTCACATAGGCTTTCTTGCATCATAACCAACAAAATATCTTGCAGAGAGCGAATGTCTGTGCGGCAGCGAATGCAGTTCCAAGGGACAGTAAAAACCAGGTAGAGCTTTCAGTGCTGGCAACTTTCGTGTGGGCGCAATCGCGGGACGTTTCGAATTCGGCAGCCGGGCTCTGCCAGAGTCACGTAGGCATTGTTGCATCATAAACAATCAAAGCTCTTGCAGAGCGCGAATGTCTGTGCGGCAGCGAATGCAGTTCCAAGGGACAGTGAAAAGCAGGTAGAGCTTTCAGTGCTGGAAGCTTTCGTGTGGGCGCAATCGCTGGACGTTTCGAATTTGGCAGCCGGGCTCTGCGACAGTCACATAGGCATTGTTGCATCATAACCAACCAAAGGTTTTGCAGAGCGCGAATGTCTGTGCGGCAGCAAATGCAGTTCCAAGGGACAGTGAAAACCAGGTAGAGCTTTTTTCGTGTGGGCGCAATCGCTGGACGTTTCGAATTTGGCAGCCGGGTTCTGCGACAGTCACATAGGCATTGTTGCATCATAACCAACCAAGGCATTTGCAGAGCGCGAATGTCTGTGCGGCAGCGAATGCAGTTCCAAGGGACAGTGAAAACCAGGTAGAGCTTTCAGTGCTGGCAGCTTTCGTGTGGGCGCAATCGCGGGACGTTTCGAATTTGGCAGCTGGGCTCTGCCAGAGTCACATAGGCATTGTTGCATCATAACTAACCAAAGCTTTTGCAGAGCGCGAATGTCTGTGCGGCAGCGAATGCAGTTCCAAGGGACAGTGAAAACCAGGTAGACCTTTCAGTGCTGGCAGCTTTCGTGTGGGCGCAATCGCTGGACATTTCGAATTTGGCAGCCGGGCTCTGCGACAGTCACATAGGCATTGTTGCATCATAACCAACCAAGGCATTTGCAGAGCGCAAATGTCTGTGCTGCAGCGAATGCAGTTCCAAGGGACAGTGAAAACCAGGTAGACCTTTCAGTGCTGGCAGCTTTCGTCTGGGCGCAATCTCTGGACGTTTCGAATTTGGCAGCCGGGCTCTGCCAGAGTCACATAGGCATTGTTGCATCATAGCCAACCAAGGCATTTGCAGAGCGCGAATGTCTGTGCAGCAGCGAATGCAGTTCCAAGGGACAGTGAAAACCAGGTAGAGCTTGCAGTGCTGGCAGCTTTCGTGTGGGCACAATCGCTGGACGTTTTGAATTTGGCAGCCGGGCTCTGCCAGAGTCACGTAGGCATTGTTGCATCATAAACAATCAAAGCTCTTGCAGAGCGCGAATGTCTGTGCGGCAGCGAATGCAGTTCCAAGGGACAGTGAAAACCAGGTAGAGCTTTCAGTGCTGGCAGCTTTCGTGTGGGCGCAATCGCTGGACGTTTCGAATTTGGCAGCCGGGCTCTGCGACAGTCACATAGGCATTGTTGCATCATAACCAACCAAAGGTTTTGCAGAGCGCGAATGTCTGTGCGGCAGCGAATGCAGTTCCAAGGGACAGTGAAAACCAGGTAGAGCTTTCAGTGCTGGCAGCTTTCGTGTGGGCGCAATCGCGGGACGTTTCGAATTTGGCAGCTGGGCTCTGCCAGAGTCACATAGGCATTGTTGCATCATAACTAACCAAGGCTTTTGCAGAGCGCGAATGTCTGTGCGGCAGCGAATGCAGTTCCAAGGGACAGTGAAAACCAGGTAGACCTTTCATGCTGGCAGCATTCGTGTGGGCGTAATCGGTGGACGTTTCGAATTTGGCAGCCAGGCTCTGCGACAGTCACATAAGCATTGTTGCATCATACCCAACCAAGGCATTTGCAGAGGGCGAATGTCTGTGTGGCAGCGAATGCAGTTCCAAGGGACAGTGAAAACCAGGTAGAGCTTTCAGTGCTGGCATCTTTCGTGTGGAGTCAGTCGCTGGACTTTTCGAATTTGGCAGCCGGGCTCTGCGACAGTCACATAGGCATTGTTGCATCATAACCAACCAAAGTTTTTGCATAGCGTGAATGTCTGTGCGGCAGCGAATGCAGTTCCAAGGGACAGTGAAAACCAGGTAGAGCTTTCAGTGCTGGCAGCTTTCGTGTGGGCGCAATCGCTCGACGTTTCGAATTTGGCAGCCGGGTTCTGCGACAGTCACATAGGCATTGTTGCATCATAACCAACCAAGGCATTTGCAGAGCGCGAATGTCTGTGCGGCAGCGAATGCAGTTCCAAGGGACAGTGAAAACCAGGTAGAGCTTGCAGTGCTGGCAGCTTTCCTGTGGGCGCTATCGCTGGACGTTTCGAATTTGGCAGCCGGACTCTGCCAGAGTCACATAGGAATTGTTGCATCATAACTAACCAAGGCTTTTGCAGAGAGCGAATGTCTGTGCGGCAGCGAATGCAGTTCCAAGGGACAGTGAAAACCAGGTAGAGCTTTCAGTGCTGGCAGCTTTCATGTGGGCGCAATCGCTGGACGTTTCGAATTTGGCAGCCGGGCTCTGCGACAGTCACATAGGCATTGTTGCATCATAACCAACCAAGGCTTTTGCAGAGCGCGAATGTCTGTGCGGCAGCGAATGCAGTTCCAAGGGACAGTGAAAACCAGGTAGACCTTTCAGTGCTGGCAGCTTTCGTGTGGACGCAATCGCTGGACGTTTCGAATTTGGCACCCGGGCTCTGCGACAGTCACATAGGCATTGTTGCATCATAACCAACCAAAGCTCTTGCAGAGCGCGAATGTTTGTGCGGCAGCGAATGCAGTTCCAAGGGACAGTGAAAACCAGGTAGAGCTTTCAGTGCTGGCAGCTTTCGTGTGGGCGCAATCGCTGGAAGTTTTGAATTTGGCAGCCGGGCTCTGCCAGAGTCCCGTAGGCATTGTTGCATCATAAACAATCAAAGCTCTTGCAGAGCGCGAATGTCTGTGCGGCAGCGAATGCAGTTCCAAGGGACAGTGAAAACCAGGTAGAGCTTTCAGTGCTGGCAGATTTCGTGTGGGCGCAATCGCTGGACGTTTCGAATTTGGCAGCCGGGCTCTGCGACAGTCACATAGGCATTGTTGCATCATAACCAACCAAAGCTATTGCAGAGCGCGAATGTCTGTGCGGCAGCGAATGCAGTTCCAAGGGACAGTGAAAACCAGGTAGAGCTTTCAGTGCTGGCAGCTTTCGTGTGGGCGCAATCGCGGGACGTTTCGAATTTGGCAGCCGGGTTCTGCGACAGTCACATAGGCATTGTTGCATCATAACCAACCAAGGCATTTGCAGAGCGCGAATGTCTGTGCGGCAGCGAATGCAGTTCCAAGGGACAGTGAAAACCAGGTAGAACTTTCAGTGCTGGAAGCTTTCGTGTGGGCGCAATCGCTGGACGTTTCGAATTTGGCAGCCGGGCTCTTCGACAGTCACATAGGCATTGTTGCATCATAACCAACCAAGGCTCTTGCAGAGCGCAAATGTCTGTGCGGCAGCGAATGCAGTTCCAAGGGACAGTGAAAACCAGGTAGAGCTTTCAGTGCTGGCAGCTTTCGTGTGGGCGTAATCGCTGGACGTTTCGAATTTGGCAGCCGGGCTCGGCCAGAGTCACATAGGCATTGTTGCATCATAACCAACCAAAGCTCTTGCAGAGCGCGAATGTCTGTGCGGCAGCGAATGCAGTTCCAAGGGACAGTGAAAACCAGGTAGAGCTTTCAGTGCTGGCAGCTTTCGTGTGGGCACAATCGCTGGACGTTTTGAATTTGGCAGCCGGGCTCTGCCAGAGTCACGTAGGCATTGTTGCATCATAAACAATCAAAGCTCTTGCAGAGCGCGAATGTCTGTGCGGCAGCGAATGCAGTTCCAAGGGACAGTGAAAACCAGGTAGAGCTTTCAGTGCTGGCAGCTTTCGTGTGGGCGCAATCGCTGGACGTTTCGAATTTGGCAGCCAGGCTCTGCGACAGTCACATAGGCATTGTTGCATCATAACCAACCAAAGGTTTTGCAGAGCGCGAATGTCTGTGCGGCAGCGAATGCAGTTCCAAGGGACAGTGAAAACCAGGTAGAGCTTTCAGTGCTGGCAGCTTTCGTGTGGGCGCAATCGCGGGACGTTTCGAATTTGGCAGCTGGGCTCTGCCAGAGTCACATAGGCATTGTTGCATCATAACTAACCAAGGCTTTTGCAGAGCGCGAATGTCTGTGCGGCAGCGAATGCAGTTCCAAGGGACAGTGAAAACCAGGTAGACCTTTCATGCTGGCAGCATTCGTGTGGGCGTAATCGGTGGACGTTTCGAATTTGGCAGCCAGGCTCTGCGACAGTCACATAAGCATTGTTGCATCATACCCAACCAAGGCATTTGCAGAGGGCGAATGTCTGTGTGGCAGCGAATGCAGTTCCAAGGGACAGTGAAAACCAGGTAGAGCTTTCAGTGCTGGCATCTTTCGTGTGGAGTCAGTCGCTGGACTTTTCGAATTTGGCAGCCGGGCTCTGCGACAGTCACATAGGCATTGTTGCATCATAACCAACCAAAGTTTTTGCATAGCGTGAATGTCTGTGCGGCAGCGAATGCAGTTCCAAGGGACAGTGAAAACCAGGTAGAGCTTTCAGTGCTGGCAGCTTTCGTGTGGGCGCAATCGCTCGACGTTTCGAATTTGGCAGCCGGGTTCTGCGACAGTCACATAGGCATTGTTGCATCATAACCAACCAAGGCATTTGCAGAGCGCGAATGTCTGTGCGGCAGCGAATGCAGTTCCAAGGGACAGTGAAAACCAGGTAGAGCTTGCAGTGCTGGCAGCTTTCGTGTGGGCGCTATCGCTGGACGTTTCGAATTTGGCAGCCGGACTCTGCCAGAGTCACATAGGAATTGTTGCATCATAACTAACCAAGGCTTTTGCAGAGAGCGAATGTCTGTGCGGCAGCGAATGCAGTTCCAAGGGACAGTGAAAACCAGGTAGAGCTTTCAGTGCTGGCAGCTTTCATGTGGGCGCAATCGCTGGACGTTTCGAATTTGGCAGCCGGGCTCTGCGACAGTCACATAGGCATTGTTGCATCATAACCAACCAAGGCTTTTGCAGAGCGTGAATGTCTGTGCGGCAGCGAATGCAGTTCCAAGGGACAGTGAAAATCAGGTAGACCTTTCAGTGCTGGCAGCTTTCGTGTGGACGCAATCGCTGGACGTTTCGAATTTGGCACCCGGGCTCTGCGACAGTCACATAGGCATTGTTGCATCATAACCAACCAAAGCTCTTGCAGAGCGCGAATGTTTGTGCGGCAGCGAATGCAGTTCCAAGGGACAGTGAAAACCAGGTAGAGCTTTCAGTGCTGGCAGCTTTCGTGTGGGCGCAATCGCTGGAAGTTTTGAATTTGGCAGCCGGGCTCTGCCAGAGTCCCGTAGGCATTGTTGCATCATAAACAATCAAAGCTCTTGCAGAGCGCGAATGTCTGTGCGGCAGCGAATGCAGTTCCAAGGGACAGTGAAAACCAGGTAGAGCTTTCAGTGCTGGCAGATTTCGTGTGGGCGCAATCGCTGGACGTTTCGAATTTGGCAGCCGGGCTCTGCGACAGTCACATAGGCATTGTTGCATCATAACCAACCAAAGCTATTGCAGAGCGCGAATGTCTGTGCGGCAGCGAATGCAGTTCCAAGGGACAGTGAAAACCAGGTAGAGCTTTCAGTGCTGGCAGCTTTCGTGTGGGCGCAATCGCGGGACGTTTCGAATTTGGCAGCCGGGTTCTGCGACAGTCACATAGGCATTGTTGCATCATAACCAACCAAGGCATTTGCAGAGCGCGAATGTCTGTGCGGCAGCGAATGCAGTTCCAAGGGACAGTGAAAACCAGGTAGAACTTTCAGTGCTGGCAGCTTTCGTGTGGGCGCAATCGCTGGACGTTTCGAATTTGGCAGCCGGGCTCTGCGACAGTCACATAGGCATTGTTGCATCATAACCAACCAAAGCTGTTGCAGAGCACGAATGTCTGTGCGGCAGCGAATGCAGTTCCAAGGGACAGTGAATACCAGGTAGAGCTTTCAGTGCTGGCAGCTTTCGTGTGGGCGCAATCGCTGGACGTTTCGAATTTGGCAGCCGGGCTCTTCGACAGTCACATAGGCATTGTTGCATCATAACCAACCAAGGCATTTGCAGAGCGCGAATGTCTGTGCGGCAGCGAATGCAGTTCCAAGGGACAGTGAAAACCAGGTAGAGCTTTCAGTGCTGGCAGCTTTCGTGTGGGCGCTATCGCTGGACGTTTCGAATTTGGCAGCCGGGCTCTGCCAGAGTCACATAGGCATTGTTGCATCATAGCCAACCAAGGCATTTGCAGAGCGCGAATGTCTGTGCGGCAGCGAATGCAGTTCCAAGGGACAGTGAAAACCAGGTAGAGCTTGCAGTGGTGGCACCTTTCGTGTGGGCGCTATCGCTGGACGTTTCGAATTTGGCAGCCGGACTCTGCCAGAGTCACATAGGAATTGTTGCATCATAACTAACCAAGGCTTTTGCAGAGAGCGAATGTCTGTGCGGCAGCGAATGCAGTTCCAAGGGACAGTGAAAACCAGGTAGAGCGTTCAGTGCTGGCAGCTTTCGTGTGGGCGCAATCGCTGGACGTTTCGAATTTGGCAGCCGGGCTCTGCGACAGTCACATAGGCATTGTTGCATCATAACCAACCAAAGGTTTTGCAGAGCGCGAATGTCTGTGCGGCAGCGAATGCAGTTCCAAGGGACAGTGAAAACCAGGTAGACCTTTCAGGCTGGCAGCTTTCGTGTGGGCGCAATCTCTGGACGTTTCGAATTTGGCAGCTGGGCTCTGCCAGAGTCACATAGGCATTGTTGCATCATAACTAACCAAGGCTTTTGCAGAGCGCGAATGTCTGTGCGGCAGCGAATGCAGTTCCAAGGGACAGTGAAAACCAGGTAGACCTCTCAGTACTGGCAGCTTTCGTCTGGGCGCAATCGCGGGACGTTTCGAATTTGGCAGCTGGGCTCTGCCAGAGTCACGTAGGCATTGTTGCATCATAAACAACCAAGGCTTTTGCAGAGCTCGAATGATGTGCGGCAGCGAATGCAGTTCCAAGGGACAGTGAAAACCAGGTAGACCTTTCAGTGCTGGCAGCTTTCGTGTGGACGCAATCGCTGGACGTTTCGAATTTGGCACCCGGGCTCTGCGACAGTCACATAGGCATTGTTGCATCATAACCAACCAAAGCTCTTGCAGAGCGCGAATGTTTGTGCGGCAGCGAATGCAGTTCCAAGGGACAGTGAAAACCAGGTAGAGCTTGCAGTGCTGGCAGCTTTCGTGTGGGCGCAATCGCTGGAAGTTTTGAATTTGGCAGCCGGGCTCTGCCAGAGTCACGTAGGCATTGTTGCATCATAAACAATCGAAGCTCTTGCAGAGCGCGAATGTCTGTGCGGCAGCGAATGCAGTTCCAAGGGACAGTGAAAACCAGGTAGAGCTTTCAGTGCTGGCAGATTTCGTGTGGGCGCAATCGCTGGACGTTTCGAATTTGGCAGCCGGGCTCTGCGACAGTCACATAGGCATTGTTGCATCATAACCAACCAAAGCTATTGCAGAGCGCGAATGTCTGTGCGGCAGCGAATGCAGTTCCAAGGGACAGTGAAAACCAGGTAGAGCTTTCAGTGCTGTCAGCTTTCGTGTGGGCGCAATCGCGGGACGTTTCGTATTTGGCAGCTGAGCTCTGCCAGAGTCACATAGGCATTGTTGCATCATAACTAACCAAGGCTTTTGCAGAGCGCGAATGTCTGTGCGGCAGCGAATGCAGTTCCAAGGGACAGTGAAAACCAGGTAGAGCTTTCAGTACTGGCAGCTTTCGTCTGGGCGCAATCGCGGGACGTTTCGAATTTGGCAGCTGGGCTCTGCCAGAGTCACATAGGCATTGTTGCATCATAAACAACCAAGGCTTTTGCAGAGCGCGAATGTCTGTGCGGCAGCGAATGCAGTTCCAAGGGACAGTGAAAACCAGGTAGACCTTTCAGTGCTGGCAGCTTTCGTGTGGACGCAATCGCTGGACATTTCGAATTTGGCAGCCGGGTTCTGCAACAGTCACATAGGCATTGTTGCATGATAACCAACCAAAGCTCTTGCAGAGCGCGAATGTCTGTGCGGCAGCGAATGCAGTTCCAAGGGACAGTGAAAACCAGGTAGAGCTTTCAGTGCTGGCAGCTTTCGTGTGGGCGCAATCGCTGGACGTTTTGAATTTGGCAGCCGGGCTCTGCCAGAGTCACGTAGGCATTGTTGCATCATAAACAATCAAAGCTCTTGCAGAGCGCGAATGTCTGTGCGGCAGCGAATGCAGTTCCAAGGGACAGTGAAAACCAGGTAGAGCTTTCAGTGCTGGCAGCTTTCGTGTGGGCGCAATCGCTGGACGTTTCGAATTTGGCAGCCGGGCTCTTCGACAGTCACATAGGCATTGTTGCATCATAACCAACCAAAGCTCTTGCAGAGCGCAAATGTCTGTGCGGCAGCGAATGCAGTTCCAAGGGACAGTGAAAACCAGGTAGACCTTTCATGCTGGCAGCATTCGTGTGGGCGTAATCGCTGGACGTTTCGAATTTGGCAGCCGGGCTCTGCGACAGTCACATAAGCATTGCTGCATCATAACCAACCAAACATCTTGCAGAGGGCGAATGTCTGTGTGGCAGCGAATGCAGTTCCAAGGGACAGTGAAAACCAGGTAGAGCTTTCAGTGCTGGCAGCTTTCGTGTGGGCGCTATCGCTGGACGTTTTGAATTTGGCAGCCGGGCTCTGCCAGAGTCACATAGGAATTGTTGCATCATAAACAACCAAAGCTCTTGCAGAGCGCAAATGTCTGTGCGGCAGCGAATGCAGTTCCAAGGGACAGTGAAAACCAGGTAGGGCTTTCAGTGCTGGCAGCTTTCGTGTGGGCGCAATCGCGGGACGTTTCGAATTTGGCAGCCGGGTTCTGCGACAGTCACATAGGCATTTTTGCATCATAACCAACCAAGGCATTTGCAGAGCGCGAATGTCTGTGCGGCAGCGAATGCAGTTCCAAGGGACAGTGAAAACCAGGTAGAGCTTTCAGTGCTGGCAGCTTTCGTGTGGGCGCAATCCGGGACGTTTCGAATTTGGCAACCGGGTTCTGCGACAGTCACACAGGCATTGTTGCATCATAACCAACCAAACATCTTGCAGAGAGCGAATGTCTGTGCGGCAGCGAATGCAGTTCCAAGGGACAGTGAAAACCAGGTAGACCTTTCAGTGCTGGCAGCTTTCGTGTGGGCGCAATCGCTGGACGTTTCGAATTTGGCAGCCGGGCTCTGCGACAGTCACATAGGCATTGTTGCATCATAACCAACCAAAGCTCTTGCAGAGCACGAATATCTGTGCGGCAGCGAATGCAGTTCCAAGGGACAGTGAAAACCAGGTAGAGCTTTCAGTGCTGGCAGCTTTCGTGTGGGCGCAATCGCGGGACGTTTCGAATTTGGCAGCCGGGCTCTTCGACAGTCACATAGGCATTGTTGCATCATAACCAACCAAGGCATTTGCAGAGCGCAAATGTCTGTGCGGCAGCGAATGCAGTTCCAAGGGACAGTGAAAACCAGGTAGACCTTTCAGTGCTGTCAGCTTTCGTGTGGGCGCAATCCGGGACGTTTCGCATTTGGCAGCCGGGTTCTGCGACAGTCACATAGGCATTGTTGCATCATAACCAACCAAACATCTTGCAGAGAGCGAATGTCTGTGCTGCAGCGAATGCAGTTCCAAGGGACAGTGAAAACCAGGTAGAGCTTTCAGTGCTGGCAGCTTTCGTGTGGGCGCAATCGCTGGACGTTTTGAATTTGGCAGCCGGGCTCTGCGACAGTCACATAGGCATTGTTGCATCATAACCAACCAAAGCTCTTGCAGAGCGCAAATGTCTGTGTGGCAGCGAATGCATTTCCAAGGGACAGTGAAAACCAGGTAGAGCTTTCAGTGCTGGCAGCTTTCGTGTGGGCGCAATCGCTGGACGTTTCGAATTTGGCAGCCGGGCTCTGCGACAGTCACATAGGCATTGTTGCATCATAACCAACCAAGGCATTTGCAGAGCGCGAATGTCTGTGCTGCAGCGAATGCAGTTCCAAGGGACAGTGAAAACCAGGTAGACCTTTCAGTGCTGGCAGCTTTCGTCTGGGCGCTATCTCTGGACGTTTCGAATTTGGCAGCCGGGCTCTGCCAGAGTCACAGAGGCATTGTTGCATCATAGCCAACCAAGGCATTTGCAGAGCGCGAATGTCTGTGCGGCAGTGAATGCAGTTCCAAGGGACAGTGAAAACCAGGTAGAGCTTGCAGTGCTGGCAGCTTTCGTGTGGGCGCAATCGCTGGACGTTTCGAATTTGGCAGCCGGGCTCTGCCAGAGTCACATAGGAATTGTTGCATCATAAACAATCAAAGCTCTTGCAGAGCGCGAATGTCTGTGCGGCAGCGAATGCAGTTCCAAGGGACAGTGAAAACCAGGTAGACCTTTCAGTGCTGGCAGCTTTCGTGTGGGCGCAATCGCTGGACGTTTCGAATTTGGCAGCCGGGCTCTTCGACAGTCACATAGGCATTGTTGCATCATAACCAACCAAAGCTCTTGCAGAGCGCAAATGTCTGTGCGGCAGCGAATGCAGTTCCAAGGGACAGTGAAAACCAGGTAGAGCTTTCAGTGCTGGCAGCTTTCGTGTGGGCGCAATCGCTGGACGTTTCGAATTTGGCAGCCGGGCTCTGCGACAGTCACATAGGCATTGTTGCATCATAACCAACCAAAGGTTTTGCAGAGCGCGAATGTCTGTGCGGCAGCGAATGCAGTTCCAAGGGACAGTGAAAACCAGGTAGACCTTTCATGCTGGCAGCATTCGTGTGGGCGTAATCGCTGGACGTTTCGAATTTGGCAGCCGGGCTCTGCGACAGTCACATAAGCATTGTTGCATCATAACCAACCAAACATCTTGCAGAGGGCGAATGTCTGTGTGGCAGCGAATGCAGTTCCAAGGGACAGTGAAAACCAGGTAGAGCTTTCAGTGCTGGCAGCTTTCGTGTGGGCGCTATCGCTGGACGTTTCGAATTTGGCAGCCGGGCTCTGCCAGAGTCACATAGGCATTGTTGCATCATAGCCAACCAAGGCATTTGCAGAGCGCGAATGTCTGTGCGGCAGCGAATGCAGTTCCAAGGGACAGTGAAAACCAGGTAGAGCTTGCAGTGCTGGCACCTTTCGTGTGGGCGCTATCGCTGGACGTTTCGAATTTGGCAGCCGGACTCTGCCAGAGTCACATAGGAATTGTTGCATCATAACTAACCAAGGCTTTTGCAGAGAGCGAATGTCTGTGCGGCAGCGAATGCAGTTCCAAGGGACAGTGAAAACCAGGTAGAGCTTTCAGTGCTGGCAGCTTTCGTGTGGGCGCAATCGCTGGACGTTTCGAATTTGGCAGCCGGGCTCTGCGACAGTCACATAGGCATTGTTGCATCATAACCAACCAAAGGTTTTGCAGAGCGCGAATGTTTGTGCGGCAGCGAATGCAGTTCCAAGGGACAGTGAAAACCAGGTAGAGCTTGCAGTGCTGGCAGCTTTCGTGTGGGCGCAATCGCTGGACGTTTTGAATTTGGCAGCCGGGCTCTGCCAGAGTCACGTAGGCATTGTTGCATCATAAACAACCAAAGCTCTTGCAGAGCGCGAATGTCTGTGCGGCAGCGAATGCAGTTCCAAGGGACAGTGAAAACCAGGTAGAGCTTTCAGTGCTGGCAGCTTTCGTGTGGGCGCTATCGCTGGACGTTTTGAATTTGGCAGCCGGGCTCTGCCAGAGTCACATAGGAATTGTTGCATCATAAACAACCAAAGCTCTTGCAGAGCGCAAATGTCTGTGCGGCAGCGAATGCAGTTCCAAGGGACAGTGAAAACCAGGTAGAGCTTTCAGTGCTGGCAGCTTTCGTGTGGGCGCAATTGCGGGACGTTTCGAATTTGGCAGCTGGGCTCTGCCAGAGTCACATAGGCATTGTTGCATCATAACTAACCAAGGCTTTTGCAGAGCGCGAATGTCTGTGCGGCAGCGTATGCAGTTCCAAGGGACAGTGAAAACCAGGTAGACCTTTCATGCTGGCAGCATTCGTGTGGGCGTAATCGGTGGACGTTTCGAATTTGGCAGCCGGGCTCTGCGACAGTCACATAAGCATTGTTGCATCATACCCAACCAAACATATTGCAGAGGGCGAATGTCTGTGTGGCAGCGAATGCAGTTCCAAGGGACAGTGAAAACCAGGTAGAGCTTTCAGTGCTGGCATCTTTCGTGTGGACTCAGTCGCTGGACGTTTCGAATTTGGCAGCCGGGCTCTGCGACAGTCACATAGGCATTGTTGCATCATAACCAACCAAAGCTTTTGCATAGCGTGAATGTCTGTGCGGCAGCGAATGCAGTTCCAAGGGACAGTGAAAACCAGGTAGAGCTTTCAGTGCTGGCAGCTTTCGTGTGGGCGCAATCGCTGGACGTTTCGAATTTGGCAGCCGGGTTCTGCGACAGTCACATAGGCATTGTTGCATCATAACCAACCAAGGCATTTGCAGAGCGCGAATGTCTGTGCGGCAGCGAATGCAGTTCCAAGGGACAGTGAAAACCAGGTAGAGCTTGCAGTGCTGGCAGCTTTCGTGTGGGCGCAATCGCTGGACGTTTCGAATTTGGCAGCCGGGCTCTGCGACAGTCACATAGGCATTGTTGCATCATAACCAACCAAAGCTTTTGCAGAGCGCGAAAGTCTGTGCGGCAGCGAATGCAGTTCCAAGGGACAGTGAAAACCAGGTAGAGCTTTCAGTGCTGGCAGCTTTCGTGTGGGCGCAATCGCTGGACGTTTCGAATTTGGCAGCCGGGCTCTTCGACAGTCACATAGGCATTGTTGCATCATAACCAACCAAGGCATTTGCAGAGCGCGAATGTCTGTGCGGCAGCGAATGCAGTTCCAAGGGACAGTGAAAACCAGGTAGAGCTTTCAGTGCTGGCAGCTTTCGTGTGGGCGCTATCGCTGGACGTTTCGAATTTGGCAGCCGGGCTCTGCCAGAGTCACATAGGCATTGTTGCATCATAGCCAACCAAGGCATTTGCAGAGCGCGAATGTCTGTGCGGCAGCGAATGCAGTTCCAAGGGACAGTGAAAACCAGGTAGAGCTTGCAGTGCTGGCAGCTTTCGTGTGGGCGCTATCGCTGGACGTTTCGAATTTGGCAGCCGGACTCTGCCAGAGTCACATAGGAATTGTTGCATCATAACTAACCAAGGCTTTTGCAGAGAGCGAATGTCTGTGCGGCAGCGAATGCAGTTCCAAGGGACAGTGAAAACCAGGTAGAGCTTTCAGTGCTGGCAGCTTTTGTGTGGGCGCAATCGCTGGACGTTTCGAATTTGGCAGCCGGGCTCTGCGACAGTCACATAGGTATTGTTGCATCATAACCAACCAAAGGTTTTGCAGAGCGCGAATGTCTGTGCGGCAGCGAATGCAGTTCCAAGGGACAGTGAAAACCAGGTAGAGCTTGCAGTGCTGGCAGCTTTCGTGTGGGCGCAATCGCTGGACGTTTCGAATTTGGCAGCCGGGCTCTGCGACAGTCACATAGGCATTGTTGCATCATAACCAACCAAAGCTATTGCAGAGCGCGAATGTCTGTGCGGCAGCGAATGCAGTTCCAAGGGACAGTGAAAACCAGGTAGAGCTTTCAGTGCTGGCAGCTTTCGTGTGGGCGCAATCGCGGGACGTTTCGAATTTGGCAGCCGGGTTCTGCGACAGTCACATAGGCATTGTTGCATCATAACCAACCAAGGCATTTGCAAAGCGCGAATGTCTGTGCGGCAGCGAATGCAGTTCCAAGGGACAGTGAAAACCAGGTAGAACTTTCAGTGCTGGCAGCTTTCGTGTGGGCGCAATCGCTGGACGTTTCGAATTTGGCAGCCGGGCTCTGCGACAGTCACATAGGCATTGTTGCATCATAACCAACCAAAGCTGTTGCAGAGCACGAATGTCTGTGCGGCAGCGAATGCAGTTCCAAGGGACAGTGAAAACCAGGTAGAGCTTTCAGTGCTGGCAGCTTTCGTGTGGGCGCAATCGCTGGACGTTTCGAATTTGGCAGCCGGGCTCTTCGACAGTCACATAGGCATTGTTGCATCATAACCAACCAAGGCATTTGCAGAGCGCGAATGTCTGTGCGGCAGCGAATGCAGTTCCAAGGGACAGTGAAAACCAGGTAGAGCTTTCAGTGCTGGCAGCTTTCGTGTGGGCGCTATCGCTGGACGTTTCGAATTTGGCAGCCGGGCTCTGCCAGAGTCACATAGGCATTGTTGCATCATAGCCAACCAAGGCATTTGCAGAGCGCGAATGTCTGTGCGGCAGCGAATGCAGTTCCAAGGGACAGTGAAAACCAGGTAGAGCTTGCAGTGCTGGCACCTTTCGTGTGGGCGCTATCGCTGGACGTTTCGAATTTGGCAGCTGGGCTCTGCCAGAGTCACATAGGCATTGTTGCATCATAACTAACCAAGGCTTTTGCAGAGCGCGAATGTCTGTGCGGCAGCGAATGCAGTTCCAAGGGACAGTGAAAACCAGGTAGAGCTTTCAGTACTGGCAGCTTTCGTCTGGGCGCAATCGCGGGACGTTTCGAATTTGGCAGCTGGGCTCTGCCAGAGTCACATAGGCATTGTTGCATCATAAACAACCAAGGCTTTTGCAGAGCGCGAATGTCTGTGCGGCAGCGAATGCAGTTCCAAGGGACAGTGAAAACCAGGTAGACCTTTCAGTGCTGGCAGCTTTCGTGTGGACGCAATCGCTGGACGTTTCGAATTTGGCAGCCGGGTTCTGCAACAGTCACATAGGCATTGTTGCATGATAACCAACCAAAGCTCTTGCAGAGCGCGAATGTCTGTGCGGCAGCGAATGCAGTTCCAAGGGACAGTGAAAACCAGGTAGAGCTTTCAGTGCTGGCAGCTTTCGTGTGGGCGCAATCGCTGGACGTTTTGAATTTGGCAGCCGGGCTCTGCCAGAGTCACGTAGGCATTGTTGCATCATAAACAATCAAAGCTCTTGCAGAGCGCGAATGTCTGTGCGGCAGCGAATGCAGTTCCAAGGGACAGTGAAAACCAGGTAGACCTTTCAGTGCTGGCAGCTTTCGTGTGGGCGCAATCGCTGGACGTTTCGAATTTGGCAGCCGGGCTCTTCGACAGTCACATAGGCATTGTTGCATCATAACCAACCAAAGCTCTTGCAGAGCGCAAATGTCTGTGCGGCAGCGAATGCAGTTCCAAGGGACAGTGAAAACCAGGTAGACCTTTCATGCTGGCAGCATTCGTGTGGGCGTAATCGCTGGACGTTTCGAATTTGGCAGCCGGGCTCTGCGACAGTCACATAAGCATTGCTGCATCATAACCAACCAAACATCTTGCAGAGGGCGAATGTCTGTGTGGCAGCGAATGCAGTTCCAAGGGACAGTGAAAACCAGGTAGAGCTTTCAGTGCTGGCAGCTTTCGTGTGGGCGCTATCGCTGGACGTTTTGAATTTGGCAGCCGGGCTCTGCCAGAGTCACATAGGAATTGTTGCATCATAAACAACCAAAGCTCTTGCAGAGCGCAAATGTCTGTGCGGCAGCGAATGCAGTTCCAAGGGACAGTGAAAACCAGGTAGGGCTTTCAGTGCTGGCAGCTTTCGTGTGGGCGCAATCGCGGGACGTTTCGAATTTGGCAGCCGGGTTCTGCGACAGTCACATAGGCATTGTTGCATCATAACCAACCAAGGCATTTGCAGAGCGCGAATGTCTGTGCGGCAGCGAATGCAGTTCCAAGGGACAGTGAAAACCAGGTAGAGCTTTCAGTGCTGGCAGCTTTCGTGTGGGCGCAATCCGGGACGTTTCGAATTTGGCAACCGGGTTCTGCGACAGTCACACAGGCATTGTTGCATCATAACCAACCAAACATCTTGCAGAGAGCGAATGTCTGTGCGGCAGCGAATGCAGTTCCAAGGGACAGTGAAAACCAGGTAGAGCTTTCAGTGCTGGCAGCTTTCGTGTGGGCGCAATCGCTGGACGTTTTGAATTTGGCAGCCGGGCTCTGCCAGAGTCACGTAGGCATTGTTGCATCATAAACAATCAAAGCTCTTGCAGAGCGCGAATGTCTGTGCGGCAGCGAATGCAGTTCCAAGGGACAGTTAAAACCAGGTAGAGCTTTCAGTGCTGGCAGCTTTCGTGTGGGCGCAATCGCTGGACGTTTCGAATTTGGCAGCTGGGCTCTGCCAGAGTCACATAGGCATTGTTGCATCATAACTAACCAAGGCTTTTGCAGAGCGCGAATGTCTGTGCGGCAGCGAATGCAGTTCCAAGGGACAGTTAAAACCAGGTAGAGCTTTCAGTCCTGGCAGCATTCGTGTGGGCGTAATCGCTGGACGTTTCGAATTTGGCAGCCGGGCTCTGCGACAGTCACATAGGCATTGTTGCATCATACCCAACCAAACATCTTGCAGAGGGCGAATGTCTGTGCGGCAGCGAATGCAGTTCCAAGGGACAGTGAAAACCAGGTAGAGCTTTCAGTGCTGGCATCTTTCGTGTGGACTCAATCGCTGGACGTTTCGAATTTGGCAGCCGGGCTCTGCGACAGTCACATAGGCATTGTTGCATCATAACCAACCAAAGCTCTTGCAGAGCGCAAATGTCTGTGTGGCAGCGAATGCATTTCCAAGGGACAGTGAAAACCAGGTAGAGCTTTCAGTGCTGGCAGCTTTCGTGTGGGCGCAATCGCTGGACGTTTCGAATTTGGCAGCCGGGCTCTGCGACAGTCACATAGGCATTGTTGCATCATAACCAACCAAGGCATTTGCAGAGCGCGAATGTCTGTGCTGCAGCGAATGCAGTTCCAAGGGACAGTGAAAACCAGGTAGACCTTTCAGTGCTGGCAGCTTTCGTCTGGGCGCTATCTCTGGACGTTTCGAATTTGGCAGCCGGGCTCTGCCAGAGTCACAGAGGCATTGTTGCATCATAGCCAACCAAGGCATTTGCAGAGCGCGAATGTCTGTGCGGCAGCGAATGCAGTTCCAAGGGACAGTGAAAACCAGGTAGAGCTTGCAGTGCTGGCAGCTTTCGTGTGGGCGCAATCGCTGGACGTTTCGAATTTGGCAGCCGGGCTCTGCCAGAGTCACATAGGAATTGTTGCATCATAAACAATCAAAGCTCTTGCAGAGCGCGAATGTCTGTGCGGCAGCGAATGCAGTTCCAAGGGACAGTGAAAACCAGGTAGACCTTTCAGTGCTGGCAGCTTTCGTGTGGGCGCAATCGCTGGACGTTTCGAATTTGGCAGCCGGGCTCTTCGACAGTCACATAGGCATTGTTGCATCATAACCAACCAAAGCTCTTGCAGAGCGCAAATGTCTGTGCGGCAGCGAATGCAGTTCCAAGGGACAGTGAAAACCAGGTAGAGCTTTCAGTGCTGGCAGCTTTCGTGTGGGCGCAATCGCTGGACGTTTCGAATTTGGCAGCCGGGCTCTGCGACAGTCACATAGGCATTGTTGCATCATAACCAACCAAAGGTTTTGCAGAGCGCGAATGTCTGTGCGGCAGCGAATGCAGTTCCAAGGGACAGTGAAAACCAGGTAGACCTTTCATGCTGGCAGCATTCGTGTGGGCGTAATCGCTGGACGTTTCGAATTTGGCAGCCGGGCTCTGCGACAGTCACATAAGCATTGTTGCATCATAACCAACCAAACATCTTGCAGAGGGCGAATGTCTGTGTGGCAGCGAATGCAGTTCCAAGGGACAGTGAAAACCAGGTAGAGCTTTCAGTGCTGGCAGCTTTCGTGTGGGCGCTATCGCTGGACGTTTCGAATTTGGCAGCCGGGCTCTGCCAGAGTCACATAGGCATTGTTGCATCATAGCCAACCAAGGCATTTGCAGAGCGCGAATGTCTGTGCGGCAGCGAATGCAGTTCCAAGGGACAGTGAAAACCAGGTAGAGCTTGCAGTGCTGGCACCTTTCGTGTGGGCGCTATCGCTGGACGTTTCGAATTTGGCAGCCGGACTCTGCCAGAGTCACATAGGAATTGTTGCATCATAACTAACCAAGGCTTTTGCAGAGAGCGAATGTCTGTGCGGCAGCGAATGCAGTTCCAAGGGACAGTGAAAACCAGGTAGAGCTTTCAGTGCTGGCAGCTTTCGTGTGGGCGCAATCGCTGGACGTTTCGAATTTGGCAGCCGGGCTCTGCGGCAGTCACATAGGCATTGTTGCATCATAACCAACCAAAGGTTTTGCAGAGCGCGAATGTCTGTGCGGCAGCGAATGCAGTTCCAAGGGACAGTGAAAACCAGGTAGAGCTTGCAGTGCTGGCAGCTTTCGTGTGGGCGCAATCGCTGGACGTTTTGAATTTGGCAGCCGGGCTCTGCCAGAGTCACGTAGGCATTGTTGCATCATAAACAACCAAAGCTCTTGCAGAGCGCAAATGTCTGTGCGGCAGCGAATGCAGTTCCAAGGGACAGTGAAAACCAGGTAGAGCTTTCAGTGCTGGCAGCTTTCGTGTGGGCGCTATCGCTGGACGTTTTGAATTTGGCAGCCGGGCTCTGCCAGAGTCACATAGGAATTGTTGCATCATAAACAACCAAAGCTCTTGCAGAGCGCAAATGTCTGTGCGGCAGCGAATGCAGTTCCAAGGGACAGTGAAAACCAGGTAGAGCTTTCAGTGCTGGCAGCTTTCGTGTGGGCGCAATCGCGGGACGTTTCGAATTTGGCAGCCGGGCTCTTCGACAGTCACATAGGCATTGTTGCATCATAACCAACCAAGGCATTTGCAGAGCGCAAATGTCTGTGCGGCAGCGAATGCAGTTCCAAGGGACAGTGAAAACCAGGTAGAGCTTTCAGTGCTGGCAGCTTTCGTGTGGGCGCAATTGCGGGACGTTTCGAATTTGGCAGCTGGGCTCTGCCAGAGTCACATAGGCATTGTTGCATCATAACTAACCAAGGCTTTTGCAGAGCGCGAATGTCTGTGCGGCAGCGAATGCAGTTCCAAGGGACAGTGAAAACCAGGTAGACCTTTCATGCTGGCAGCATTCGTGTGGGCGTAATCGGTGGACGTTTCGAATTTGGCAGCCGGGCTCTGCGACAGTCACATAAGCATTGTTGCATCATACCCAACCAAACATATTGCAGAGGGCGAATGTCTGTGTGGCAGCGAATGCAGTTCCAAGGGACAGTGAAAACCAGGTAGAGCTTTCAGTGCTGGCATCTTTCGTGTGGACTCAGTCGCTGGACGTTTCGAATTTGGCAGCCGGGCTCTGCGACAGTCACATAGGCATTGTTGCATCATAACCAACCAAAGCTTTTGCATAGCGTGAATGTCTGTGCGGCAGCGAATGCAGTTCCAAGGGACAGTGAAAACCAGGTAGAGCTTTCAGTGCTGGCAGCTTTCGTGTGGGCGCAATCGCTCGACGTTTCGAATTTGGCAGCCGGGTTCTGCGACAGTCACATAGGCATTGTTGCATCATAACCAACCAAGGCATTTGCAGAGCGCGAATGTCTGTGCGGCAGCGAATGCAGTTCCAAGGGACAGTGAAAACCAGGTAGAGCTTTCAGTGCTGGCAGCTTTCGTGTGGGCGCAATCGCTGGACGTTTCGAATTTGGCAGCTGGGCTCTGCGACAGTCACATAGGCATTGTTGCATCATAACCAACCAAAGCTGTTGCAGAGCACGAATGTCTGTGCGGCAGCGAATGCAGTTCCAAGGGACAGTGAAAACCAGGTAGAGCTTTCAGTGCTGGCAGCTTTCGTGTTGGCGCAATCGCTGGACGTTTCGAATTTGGCAGCCGGGCTCTGCGACAGTCACATAGGCATTGTTGCATCATAACCAACCAAGGCATTTGCAGAGCGCGAATGTCTGTGCGGCAGCGAATGCAGTTCCAAGGGACAGTGAAAACCAGGTAGAGCTTTCAGTGCTGGCAGCTTTCGTGTGGGCGCTATCGCTGGACGTTTCGAATTTGGCAGCCGGGCTCTGCCAGAGTCACATAGGCATTGTTGCATCATAGCCAACCAAGGCATTTGCAGAGCGCGAATGTCTGTGCGGCAGCGAATGCAGTTCCAAGGGACAGTGAAAACCAGGTAGAGCTTGCAGTGCTGGCAGCTTTCGTGTGGGCGCTATCGCTGGACGTTTCGAATTTGGCAGCCGGACTCTGCCAGAGTCACATAGGAATTGTTGCATCATAACTAACCAAGGCTTTTGCAGAGAGCGAATGTCTGTGCGGCAGCGAATGCAGTTCCAAGGGACAGTGAAAACCAGGTAGAGCTTTCAGTGCTGGCAGCTTTCGTGTGGGCGCAATCGCTGGACGTTTCGAATTTGGCAGCCGGGCTCTGCGACAGTCACATAGGATTTGTTGCATCATAACCAACCAAAGGTTTTGCAGAGCGCGAATGTCTGTGCGGCAGCGAATGCAGTTCCAAGGGACAGTGAAAACCAGGTAGAGCTTGCAGTGCTGGCAGCTTTCGTGTGGGCGCAATCTCTGGACGTTTCGAATTTGGCAGCTGGGCTCTGCCAGAGTCACATAGGCATTGTTGCATCATAACTAACCAAGGCTTTTGCAGAGCGCGAATGTCTGTGCGGCAGCGAATGCAGTTCCAAGGGACAGTGAAAACCAGGTAGACCTCTCAGTACTGGCAGCTTTCGTCTGGGCGCAATCGCGGGACGTTTCGAATTTGGCAGCTGGGCTCTGCCAGAGTCACGTAGGCATTGTTGCATCATAAACAACCAAGGCTTTTGCAGAGCGCGAATGTCTGTGCGGCAGCGAATGCAGTTCCAAGGGACAGTGAAAACCAGGTAGAGCTTTCAGTGCTGGCAGATTTCGTGTGGGCGCAATCGCTGGACGTTTCGAATTTGGCAGCCGGGCTCTGCGACAGTCACATAGGCATTGTTGCATCATAACCAACCAAAGCTATTGCAGAGCGCGAATGTCTGTGCGGCAGCGAATGCAGTTCCAAGGGACAGTGAAAACCAGGTAGAGCTTTCAGTGCTGGCAGCTTTCGTGTGGGCGCAATCGCGGGACGTTTCGAATTTGGCAGCCGGGTTCTGCGACAGTCACATAGGCATTGTTGCATCATAACCAACCAAGGCATTTGCAGAGCGCGAATGTCTGTGCGGCAGCGAATGCAGTTCCAAGGGACAGTGAAAACCAGGTAGAACTTTCAGTGCTGGCAGCTTTCGTGTGGGCGCAATCGCTGGACGTTTCGAATTTGGCAGCCGGGCTCTGCGACAGTCACATAGGCATTGTTGCATCATAACCAACCAAAGCTGTTGCAGAGCACGAATGTCTGTGCGGCAGCGAATGCAGTTCCAAGGGACAGTGAAAACCAGGTAGAGCTTTCAGTGCTGGCAGCTTTCGTGTGGGCGCAATCGCTGGACGTTTCGAATTTGGCAGCCGGGCTCTTCGACAGTCACATAGGCATTGTTGCATCATAACCAACCAAGGCATTTGCAGAGCGCGAATGTCTGTGCGGCAGCGAATGCAGTTCCAAGGGACAGTGAAAACCAGGTAGAGCTTTCAGTGCTGGCAGCTTTCGTGTGGGCGCTATCGCTGGACGTTTCGAATTTGGCAGCCGGGCTCTGCCAGAGTCACATAGGCATTGTTGCATCATAGCCAACCAAGGCATTTGCAGAGCGCGAATGTCTGTGCGGCAGCGAATGCAGTTCCAAGGGACAGTGAAAACCAGGTAGAGCTTGCAGTGCTGGCAGCTTTCGTGTGGGCGCTATCGCTGGACGTTTCGAATTTGGCAGCCGGACTCTGCCAGAGTCACATAGGAATTGTTGCATCATAACTAACCAAGGCTTTTGCAGAGAGCGAATGTCTGTGCGGCAGCGAATGCAGTTCCAAGGGACAGTGAAAACCAGGTAGAGCTTTCAGTGCTGGCAGCTTTCGTGTGGGCGCAATCGCTGGACGTTTCGAATTTGGCAGCCGGGCTCTGCGACAGTCACATAGGCATTGTTGCATCATAACCAACCAAAGGTTTTGCAGAGCGCGAATGTCTGTGTGGCAGCGAATGCAGTTCCAAGGGACAGTGAAAACCAGGTAGAGCTTGCAGTGCTGGCAGCTTTCGTGTGGGCGCAATCTCTGGACGTTTCGAATTTGGCAGCTGGGCTCTGCCAGAGTCACATAGGCATTGTTGCATCATAACTAACCAAGGCTTTTGCAGAGCGCGAATGTCTGTGCGGCAGCGAATGCAGTTCCAAGGGACAGTGAAAACCAGGTAGACCTCTCAGTACTGGCAGCTTTCGTCTGGGCGCAATCGCGGGACGTTTCGAATTTGGCAGCTGGGCTCTGCCAGAGTCACGTAGGCATTGTTGCATCATAAACAACCAAGGCTTTTGCAGAGCGCGAATGATGTGCGGCAGCGAATGCAGTTCCAAGGGACAGTGAAAACCAGGTAGACCTTTCAGTGCTGGCAGCTTTCGTGTGGACGCAATCGCTGGACGTTTCGAATTTGGCAACCCGGGCTCTGCGACAGTCACATAGGCATTGTTGCATCATAACCAACCAATGCTCTTGCAGAGCGCGAATGTTTGTGCGGCAGCGAATGCAGTTCCAAGGGACAGTGAAAACCAGGTAGAGCTTTCAGTGCTGGCAGCTTTCGTGTGGGCGCAATCGCTGGAAGTTTTGAATTTGGCAGCCGGGCTCTGCCAGAGTCACGTAGGCATTGTTGCATCATAAACAATCAAAGCTCTTGCAGAGCGCGAATGTCTGTGCGGCAGCGAATGCAGTTCCAAGGGACAGTGAAAACCAGGTAGAGCTTTCAGTGCTGGCAGATTTCGTGTGGGCGCAATCGCTGGACGTTTCGAATTTGGCAGCCGGGCTCTGCGACAGTCACATAGGCATTGTTGCATCATAACCAACCAAAGCTATTGCAGAGCGCGAATGTCTGTGCGGCAGCGAATGCAGTTCCAAGGGACAGTGAAAACCAGGTAGAGCTTTCAGTGCTGGCAGCTTTCGTGTGGGCGCAATCGCGGGACGTTTCGAATTTGGCAGCCGGGTTCTGCGACAGTCACATAGGCATTGTTGCATCATAACCAACCAAGGCATTTGCAGAGCGCGAATGTCTGTGCGGCAGCGAATGCAGTTCCAAGGGACAGTGAAAACCAGGTAGAACTTTCAGTGCTGGCAGCTTTCGTGTGGGCGCAATCGCTGGACGTTTCGAATTTGGCAGCCGGGCTCTGCGACAGTCACATAGGCATTGTTGCATCATAACCAACCAAAGCTGTTGCAGAGCACGAATGTCTGTGCGGCAGCGAATGCAGTTCCAAGGGACAGTGAAAACCAGGTAGAGCTTTCAGTGCTGGCAGCTTTCGTGTGGGCGCAATCGCTGGACGTTTCGAATTTGGCAGCCGGGCTCTTCGACAGTCACATAGGCATTGTTGCATCATAACCAACCAAGGCATTTGCAGAGCGCGAATGTCTGTGCGGCAGCGAATGCAGTTCCAAGGGACAGTGAAAACCAGGTAGAGCTTTCAGTGCTGGCAGCTTTCGTGTGGGCGCTATCGCTGGACGTTTCGAATTTGGCAGCCGGGCTCTGCCAGAGTCACATAGGCATTGTTGCATCATAGCCAACCAAGGCATTTGCAGAGCGCGAATGTCTGTGCGGCAGCGAATGCAGTTCCAAGGGACAGTGAAAACCAGGTAGAGCTTGCAGTGCTGGCACCTTTCGTGTGGGCGCTATCGCTGGACGTTTCGAATTTGGCAGCCGGACTCTGCCAGAGTCACATAGGAATTGTTGCATCATAACTAACCAAGGCTTTTGCAGAGAGCGAATGTCTGTGCGGCAGCGAATGCAGTTCCAAGGGACAGTGAAAACCAGGTAGAGCTTTCAGTGCTGGCAGCTTTCGTGTGGGCGCAATCGCTGGACGTTTCGAATTTGGCAGCCGGGCTCTGCGACAGTCACATAGGCATTGTTGCATCATAACCAACCAAAGGTTTTGCAGAGCGCGAATGTCTGTGCGGCAGCGAATGCAGTTCCAAGGGACAGTGAAAACCAGGTAGAGCTTGCAGTGCTGGCAGCTTTCGTGTGGGCGCAATCTCTGGACGTTTCGAATTTGGCAGCTGGGCTCTGCCAGAGTCACATAGGCATTGTTGCATCATAACTAACCAAGGCTTTTGCAGAGCGCGAATGTCTGTGCGGCAGCGAATGCAGTTCCAAGGGACAGTGAAAACCAGGTAGACCTCTCAGTACTGGCAGCTTTCGTCTGGGCGCAATCGCGGGACGTTTCGAATTTGGCAGCTGGGCTCTGCCAGAGTCACGTAGGCATTGTTGCATCATAAACAACCAAGGCTTTTGCAGAGCGCGAATGATGTGCGGCAGCGAATGCAGTTCCAAGGGACAGTGAAAACCAGGTAGACCTTTCAGTGCTGGCAGCTTTCGTGTGGACGCAATCGCTGGACGTTTCGAATTTGGCAGCCGGGCTCTGCGACAGTCACATAGGCATTGTTGCATCATAACCAACCAAAGCTCTTGCAGAGCGCGAATGTTTGTGCGGCAGCGAATGCAGTTCCAAGGGACAGTGAAAACCAGGTAGAGCTTTCAGTGCTGGCAGCTTTCGTGTGGGCGCAATCGCTGGAAGTTTTGAATTTGGCAGCCGGGCTCTGCCAGAGTCACGTAGGCATTGTTGCATCATAAACAATCAAAGCTCTTGCAGAGCGCGAATGTCTGTGCGGCAGCGAATGCAGTTCCAAGGGACAGTGAAAACCAGGTAGAACTTTCAGTGCTGGCAGCTTTCGTGTGGGCGCAATCGCTGGACGTTTCGAATTTGGCAGCCGGGCTCTGCGACAGTCACATAGGCATTGTTGCATCATAACCAACCAAAGCTCTTGCAGAGCGCGAATGTCTGTGCGGCAGCGAATGCAGTTCCAAGGGACAGTGAAAACCAGGTAGAGCTTTCAGTGCTGGCAGCTTTCGTGTGGGCGCAATCGCTGGACGTTTCGAATTTGGCAGCCGGGCTCTTCGACAGTCACATAGGCATTGTTGCATCATAACCAACCAAGGCATTTGCAGAGCGCGAATGTCTGTGCGGCAGCGAATGCAGTTCCAAGGGACAGTGAAAACCAGGTAGAGCTTTCAGTGCTGGCAGCTTTCGTGTGGGCGCTATCGCTGGAAGTTTTGAATTTGGCAGCCGGGCTCTGCCAGAGTCACGTAGGCATTGTTGCATCATAAACAATCAAAGCTCTTGCAGAGCGCGAATGTCTGTGCGGCAGCGAATGCAGTTCCAAGGGACAGTGAAAACCAGGTAGAGCTTTCAGTGCTGGCAGATTTCGTGTGGGCGCAATCGCTGGACGTTTCGAATTTGGCAGCCGGGCTCTGCGACAGTCACATAGGCATTGTTGCATCATAACCAACCAAAGCTATTGCAGAGCGCGAATGTCTGTGCGGCAGCGAATGCAGTTCCAAGGGACAGTGAAAACCAGGTAGAGCTTTCAGTGCTGGCAGCTTTCGTGTGGGCGCAATCGCGGGACGTTTCGAATTTGGCAGCCGGGTTCTGCGACAGTCACATAGGCATTGTTGCATCATAACCAACCAAGGCATTTGCAGAGCGCGAATGTCTGTGCGGCAGCGAATGCAGTTCCAAGGGACAGTGAAAACCAGGTAGAGCTTTCAGTGCTGGCAGCTTTCGTGTGGGCGCTATCGCTGGACGTTTCGAATTTGGCAGCCGGGCTCTGCCAGAGTCACATAGGCATTGTTGCATCATAGCCAACCAAGGCATTTGCAGAGCGCGAATGTCTGTGCGGCAGCGAATGCAGTTCCAAGGGACAGTGAAAACCAGGTAGAGCTTGCAGTGCTGGCACCTTTCGTGTGGGCGCTATCGCTGGACGTTTCGAATTTGGCAGCCGGACTCTGCCAGAGTCACATAGGAATTGTTGCATCATAACTAACCAAGGCTTTTGCAGAGAGCGAATGTCTGTGCGGCAGCGAATGCAGTTCCAAGGGACAGTGAAAACCAGGTAGAGCTTTCAGTGCTGGCAGCTTTCGTGTGGGCGCAATCGCTGGACGTTTCGAATTTGGCAGCCGGGCTCTGCGACAGTCACATGGGCATTGTTGCATCATAACCAACCAAAGGTTTTGCAGAGCGCGAATGTCTGTGCGGCAGCGAATGCAGTTCCAAGGGACAGTGAAAACCAGGTAGAGCTTGCAGTGCTGGCAGCTTTCGTGTGGGCGCAATCTCTGGACGTTTCGAATTTGGCAGCTGGGCTCTGCCAGAGTCACATAGGCATTGTTGCATCATAACTAACCAAGGCTTTTGCAGAGCGCGAATGTCTGTGCGGCAGCGAATGCAGTTCCAAGGGACAGTGAAAACCAGGTAGACCTCTCAGTACTGGCAGCTTTCGTGTGGGCGCAATCGCGGGACGTTTCGAATTTGGCAGCTGGGCTCTGCCAGAGTCACGTAGGCATTGTTGATCATAAACAACCAAGGCTTTTGCAGAGCGCGAATGATGTGCGGCAGCGAATGCAGTTCCAAGGGACAGTGAAAACCAGGTAGACCTTTCAGTGCTGGCAGCTTTCGTGTGGACGCAATCGCTGGACGTTTCGAATTTGGCACCCGGGCTCTGCGACAGTCACATAGGCATTGTTGCATCATAACCAACCAAAGCTCTTGCAGAGCGCGAATGTTTGTGCGGCAGCGAATGCAGTTCCAAGGGACAGTGAAAACCAGGTAGAGCTTTCAGTGCTGGCAGCTTTCGTGTGGGCGCAATCGCTGGAAGTTTTGAATTTGGCAGCCGGGCTCTGCCAGAGTCACGTAGGCATTGTTGCATCATAAACAATCAAAGATCTTGCAGAGCGCGAATGTCTGTGCGGCAGCGAATGCAGTTCCAAGGGACAGTGAAAACCAGGTAGAACTTTCAGTGCTGGCAGCTTTCGTGTGGGCGCAATCGCTGGACGTTTCGAATTTGGCAGCCGGGCTCTGCGACAGTCACATAGGCATTGTTGCATCATAACCAACCAAAGCTCTTGCAGAGCGCGAATGTCTGTGCGGCAGCGAATGCAGTTCCAAGGGACAGTGAAAACCAGGTAGAGCTTTCAGTGCTGGCAGCTTTCGTGTGGGCGCAATCGCTGGACGTTTCGAATTTGGCAGCCGGGCTCTTCGACAGTCACATAGGCATTGTTGCATCATAACCAACCAAGGCATTTGCAGAGCGCGAATGTCTGTGCGGCAGCGAATGCAGTTCCAAGGGACAGTGAAAACCAGGTAGAGCTTTCAGTGCTGGCAGCTTTCGTGTGGGCGCTATCGCTGGACGTTTCGAATTTGGCAGCCGGGCTCTGCCAGAGTCACATAGGCATTGTTGCATCATAGCCAACCAAGGCATTTGCAGAGCGCGAATGTCTGTGCGGCAGCGAATGCAGTTCCAAGGGACAGTGAAAACCAGGTAGAGCTTGCAGTGCTGGCACCTTTCGTGTGGGCGCTATCGCTGGACGTTTCGAATTTGGCAGCCGGACTCTGCCAGAGTCACATAGGAATTGTTGCATCATAACTAACCAAGGCTTTTGCAGAGAGCGAATGTCTGTGCGGCAGCGAATGCAGTTCCAAGGGACAGTGAAAACCAGGTAGAGCTTTCAGTGCTGGCAGCTTTCGTGTGGGCGCAATCGCTGGACGTTTCGAATTTGGCAGCCGGGCTCTGCGACAGTCACATAGGCATTGTTGCATCATAACCAACCAAAGGTTTTGCAGAGCGCGAATGTCTGTGCGGCAGCGAATGCAGTTCCAAGGGACAGTGAAAACCAGGTAGAACTTTCAGTGCTGGCAGCTTTCGTGTGGGCGCAATCGCTGGACGTTTCGAATTTGGCAGCCGGGCTCTGCGACAGTCACATAGGCATTGTTGCATCATAACCAACCAAAGCTGTTGCAGAGCACGAATGTCTGTGCGGCAGCGAATGCAGTTCCAAGGGACAGTGAAAACCAGGTAGAGCTTTCAGTGCTGGCAGCTTTCGTGTGGGCGCAATCGCTGGACGTTTCGAATTTGGCAGCCGGGCTCTTCGACAGTCACATAGGCATTGTTGCATCATAACCAACCAAGGCATTTGCAGAGCGCGAATGTCTGTGCGGCAGCGAATGCAGTTCCAAGGGACAGTGAAAACCAGGTAGAGCTTTCAGTGCTGGCAGCTTTCGTGTGGGCGCTATCGCTGGACGTTTCGAATTTGGCAGCCGGGCTCTGCCAGAGTCACATAGGCATTGTTGCATCATAGCCAACCAAGGCATTTGCAGAGCGCGAATGTCTGTGCGGCAGCGAATGCAGTTCCAAGGGACAGTGAAAACCAGGTAGAGCTTGCAGTGCTGGCACCTTTCGTGTGGGCGCTATCGCTGGACGTTTCGAATTTGGCAGCCGGACTCTGCCAGAGTCACATAGGAATTGTTGCATCATAACTAACCAAGGCTTTTGCAGAGAGCGAATGTCTGTGCGGCAGCGAATGCAGTTCCAAGGGACAGTGAAAACCAGGTAGAGCTTTCAGTGCTGGCAGCTTTCGTGTGGGCGCAATCGCTGGACGTTTCGAATTTGGCAGCCGGGCTCTGCGACAGTCACATAGGCATTGTTGCATCATAACCAACCAAAGGTTTTGCAGAGCGCGAATGTCTGTGCGGCAGCGAATGCAGTTCCAAGGGACAGTGAAAACCAGGTAGAGCTTGCAGTGCTGGCAGCTTTCGTGTGGGCGCAATCTCTGGACGTTTCGAATTTGGCAGCTGGGCTCTGCCAGAGTCACATAGGCATTGTTGCATCATAACTAACCAAGGCTTTTGCAGAGCGCGAATGTCTGTGCGGCAGCGAATGCAGTTCCAAGGGACAGTGAAAACCAGGTAGACCTCTCAGTACTGGCAGCTTTCGTCTGGGCGCAATCGCGGGACGTTTCGAATTTGGCAGCTGGGCTCTGCCAGAGTCACGTAGGCATTGTTGCATCATAAACAACCAAGGCTTTTGCAGAGCGCGAATGATGTGCGGCAGCGAATGCAGTTCCAAGGGACAGTGAAAACCAGGTAGACCTTTCAGTGCTGGCAGCTTTCGTGTGGACGCAATCGCTGGACGTTTCGAATTTGGCAGCCGGGCTCTGCGACAGTCACATAGGCATTGTTGCATCATAACCAACCAAAGCTCTTGCAGAGCGCGAATGTTTGTGCGGCAGCGAATGCAGTTCCAAGGGACAGTGAAAACCAGGTAGACCTTTCAGTGCTGGCAGATTTCGTGTGGACGCAATCGCTGGAAGTTTTGAATTTGGCAGCCGGGCTCTGCCAGAGTCACGTAGGCATTGTTGCATCATAAACAATCAAAGCTCTTGCAGAGCGCGAATGTCTGTGCGGCAGCGAATGCAGTTCCAAGGGACAGTGAAAACCAGGTAGAACTTTCAGTGCTGGCAGCTTTCGTGTGGGCGCAATCGCTGGACGTTTCGAATTTGGCAGCCGGGCTCTGCGACAGTCACATAGGCATTGTTGCATCATAACCAACCAAAGCTCTTGCAGAGCGCGAATGTCTGTGCGGCAGCGAATGCAGTTCCAAGGGACAGTGAAAACCAGGTAGAGCTTTCAGTGCTGGCAGCTTTTGTGTGGGCGCAATCGCTGGACGTTTCGAATTTGGCATCCGGGCTCTTCGACAGTCACATAGGCATTGTTGCATCATAACCAACCAAGGCATTTGCAGAGCGCGAATGTCTGTGCGGCAGCGAATGCAGTTCCAAGGGACAGTGAAAACCAGGTAGAGCTTTCAGTGCTGGCAGCTTTCGTGTGGGCGCTATCGCTGGAAGTTTTGAATTTGGCAGCCGGGCTCTGCCAGAGTCACGTAGGCATTGTTGCATGATAAACAATCAAAGCTCTTGCAGAGCGCGAATGTCTGTGCGGCAGCGAATGCAGTTCCAAGGGACAGTGAAAACCAGGTAGAGCTTTCAGTGCTGGCAGATTTCGTGTGGGCGCAATCGCTGGACGTTTCGAATTTGGCAGCCGGGCTCTGCGACAGTCACATAGGCATTGTTGCATCATAACCAACCAAAGCTATTGCAGAGCGCGAATGTCTGTGCGGCAGCGAATGCAGTTCCAAGGGACAGTGAAAACCAGGTAGAGCTTTCAGTGCTGGCAGCTTTCGTGTGGGCGCAATCGCGGGACGTTTCGAATTTGGCAGCCGGGTTCTGCGACAGTCACATAGGCATTGTTGCATCATAACCAACCAAGGCATTTGCAGAGCGCGAATGTCTGTGCGGCAGCGAATGCAGTTCCAAGGGACAGTGAAAACCAGGTAGAACTTTCAGTTCTGGCAGCTTTCGTGTGGGCGCAATCGCTGGACGTTTCGAATTTGGCAGCCGGGCTCTGCGACAGTCACATAGGCATTGTTGCATCATAACCAACCAAAGCTGTTGCAGAGCACGAATGTCTGTGCGGCAGCGAATGCAGTTCCAAGGGACAGTGAAAACCAGGTAGAGCTTTCAGTGCTGGCAGCTTTCGTGTGGGCGCTATCGCTGGACGTTTCGAATTTGGCAGCCGGGCTCTGCCAGAGTCACATAGGCATTGTTGCATCATAGCCAACCAAGGCATTTGCAGAGCGCGAATGTCTGTGCGGCAGCGAATGCAGTTCCAAGGGACAGTGAAAACCAGGTAGAGCTTTCAGTGCTGGCACCTTTCGTGTGGGCGCTATCGCTGGACGTTTCGAATTTGGCAGCCGGACTCTGCCAGAGTCACATAGGAATTGTTGCATCATAACTAACCAAGGCTTTTGCAGAGAGCGAATGTCTGTGCGGCAGCGAATGCAGTTCCAAGGGACAGTGAAAACCAGGTAGAGCTTTCAGTGCTGGCAGCTTTCGTGTGGGCGCAATCGCTGGACGTTTCGAATTTGGCAGCCGGGCTCTGCGACAGTCACATAGGCATTGTTGCATCATAACCAACCAAAGGTTTTGCAGAGCGCGAATGTCTGTGCGGCAGCGAATGCAGTTCCAAGGGACAGTGAAAACCAGGTAGAGCTTGCAGTGCTGGCAGCTTTCGTGTGGGCGCAATCTCTGGACGTTTCGAATTTGGCAGCTGGGCTCTGCCAGAGTCACATAGGCATTGTTGCATCATAACTAACCAAGGCTTTTGCAGAGCGCGAATGTCTGTGCGGCAGCGAATGCAGTTCCAAGGGACAGTGAAAACCAGGTAGACCTCTCAGTACTGGCAGCTTTCGTCTGGGCGCAATCGCGGGACGTTTCGAATTTGGCAGCTGGGCTCTGCCAGAGTCACGTAGGCATTGTTGCATCATAAACAACCAAGGCTTTTGCAGAGCGCGAATGATGTGCGGCAGCGAATGCAGTTCCAAGGGACAGTGAAAACCAGGTAGACCTTTCAGTGCTGGCAGCTTTCGTGTGGACGCAATCGCTGGACGTTTCGAATTTGGCAGCTGGGCTCTGCGACAGTCACATAGGCATTGTTGCATCATAACCAACCAAAGCTCTTGCAGAGCGCGAATGTTTGTGCGGCAGCGAATGCAGTTCCAAGGGACAGTGAAAACCAGGTAGAGCTTTCAGTGCTGGCAGCTTTCGTGTGGGCGCAATCGCTGGAAGTTTTGAATTTGGCAGCCGGGCTCTGCCAGAGTCACGTAGGCATTGTTGCATCATAAACAATCAAAGCTCTTGCAGAGCGCGAATGTCTGTGCGGCAGCGAATGCAGTTCCAAGGGACAGTGAAAACCAGGTAGAACTTTCAGTGCTGGCAGCTTTTGTGTGGGCGCAATCGCTGGACGTTTCGAATTTGGCAGCCGGGCTCTGCGACAGTCACATAGGCATTGTTGCATCATAACCAACCAAAGCTCTTGCAGAGCGCGAATGTCTGTGCGGCAGCGAATGCAGTTCCAAGGGACAGTGAAAACCAGGTAGAGCTTTCAGTGCTGGCAGCTTTCGTGTGGGCGCAATCGCTGGACGTTTCGAATTTGGCAGCCGGGCTCTTCGACAGTCACATAGGCATTGTTGCATCATAACCAACCAAGGCATTTGCAGAGCGCGAATGTCTGTGCGGCAGCGAATGCAGTTCCAAGGGACAGTGAAAACCAGGTAGAGCTTTCAGTGCTGGCAGCTTTCGTGTGGGCGCAATCGCGGGACGTTTCGTATTTGGCAGCTGGGCTCTGCCAGAGTCACATAGGCATTGTTGCATCATAACTAACCAAGGCTTTTGCAGAGCGCGAATGTCTGTGCGGCAGCGAATGCAGTTCCAAGGGACAGTGAAAACCAGGTAGAGCTTTCAGTACTGGCAGCTTTCGTCTGGGCGCAATCGCGGGACGTTTCGAATTTGGCAGCTGGGCTCTGCCAGAGTCACATAGGCATTGTTGCATCATAAACAACCAAGGCTTTTGCAGAGCGCGAATGTCTGTGCGGCAGCGAATGCAGTTCCAAGGGACAGTGAAAACCAGGTAGACCTTTCAGTGCTGGCAGCTTTCGTGTGGACGCAATCGCTGGACATTTCGAATTTGGCAGCCGGGTTCTGCAACAGTCACATAGGCATTGTTGCATGATAACCAACCAAAGCTCTTGCAGAGCGCGAATGTCTGTGCGGCAGCGAATGCAGTTCCAAGGGACAGTGAAAACCAGGTAGAGCTTTCAGTGCTGGCAGCTTTCGTGTGGGCGCAATCGCTGGACGTTTTGAATTTGGCAGCCGGGCTCTGCCAGAGTCACGTAGGCATTGTTGCATCATAAACAATCAAAGCTCTTGCAGAGCGCGAATGTCTGTGCGGCAGCGAATGCAGTTCCAAGGGACAGTGAAAACCAGGTAGAGCTTTCAGTGCTGGCAGCTTTCGTGTGGGCGCAATCGCTGGACGTTTCGAATTTGGCAGCCGGGCTCTTCGACAGTCACATAGGCATTGTTGCATCATAACCAACCAAAGCTCTTGCAGAGCGCAAATGTCTGTGCGGCAGCGAATGCAGTTCCAAGGGACAGTGAAAACCAGGTAGACCTTTCATGCTGGCAGCATTCGTGTGGGCGTAATCGCTGGACGTTTCGAATTTGGCAGCCGGGCTCTGCGACAGTCACATAAGCATTGCTGCATCATAACCAACCAAACATCTTGCAGAGGGCGAATGTCTGTGTGGCAGCGAATGCAGTTCCAAGGGACAGTGAAAACCAGGTAGAGCTTTCAGTGCTGGCAGCTTTCGTGTGGGCGCTATCGCTGGACGTTTTGAATTTGGCAGCCGGGCTCTGCCAGAGTCACATAGGAATTGTTGCATCATAAACAACCAAAGCTCTTGCAGAGCGCAAATGTCTGTGCGGCAGCGAATGCAGTTCCAAGGGACAGTGAAAACCAGGTAGGGCTTTCAGTGCTGGCAGCTTTCGTGTGGGCGCAATCGCGGGACGTTTCGAATTTGGCAGCCGGGTTCTGCGACAGTCACATAGGCATTTTTGCATCATAACCAACCAAGGCATTTGCAGAGCGCGAATGTCTGTGCGGCAGCGAATGCAGTTCCAAGGGACAGTGAAAACCAGGTAGAGCTTTCAGTGCTGGCAGCTTTCGTGTGGGCGCAATCCGGGACGTTTCGAATTTGGCAACCGGGTTCTGCGACAGTCACACAGGCATTGTTGCATCATAACCAACCAAACATCTTGCAGAGAGCGAATGTCTGTGCGGCAGCGAATGCAGTTCCAAGGGACAGTGAAAACCAGGTAGACCTTTCAGTGCTGGCAGCTTTCGTGTGGGCGCAATCGCTGGACGTTTCGAATTTGGCAGCCGGGCTCTGCGACAGTCACATAGGCATTGTTGCATCATAACCAACCAAAGCTCTTGCAGAGCACGAATATCTGTGCGGCAGCGAATGCAGTTCCAAGGGACAGTGAAAACCAGGTAGAGCTTTCAGTGCTGGCAGCTTTCGTGTGGGCGCAATCGCGGGACGTTTCGAATTTGGCAGCCGGGCTCTTCGACAGTCACATAGGCATTGTTGCATCATAACCAACCAAGGCATTTGCAGAGCGCAAATGTCTGTGCGGCAGCGAATGCAGTTCCAAGGGACAGTGAAAACCAGGTAGACCTTTCAGTGCTGTCAGCTTTCGTGTGGGCGCAATCCGGGACGTTTCGCATTTGGCAGCCGGGTTCTGCGACAGTCACATAGGCATTGTTGCATCATAACCAACCAAACATCTTGCAGAGAGCGAATGTCTGTGCTGCAGCGAATGCAGTTCCAAGGGACAGTGAAAACCAGGTAGAGCTTTCAGTGCTGGCAGCTTTCGTGTGGGCGCAATCGCTGGACGTTTTGAATTTGGCAGCCGGGCTCTGCGACAGTCACATAGGCATTGTTGCATCATAACCAACCAAAGCTCTTGCAGAGCGCAAATGTCTGTGTGGCAGCGAATGCATTTCCAAGGGACAGTGAAAACCAGGTAGAGCTTTCAGTGCTGGCAGCTTTCGTGTGGGCGCAATCGCTGGACGTTTCGAATTTGGCAGCCGGGCTCTGCGACAGTCACATAGGCATTGTTGCATCATAACCAACCAAGGCATTTGCAGAGCGCGAATGTCTGTGCTGCAGCGAATGCAGTTCCAAGGGACAGTGAAAACCAGGTAGAGCTTGCAGTGCTGGCAGCTTTCGTGTGGGCGCAATCGCTGGACGTTTTGAATTTGGCAGCCGGGCTCTGCCAGAGTCACGTAGGCATTGTTGCATCATAAACAACCAAAGCTCTTGCAGAGCGCGAATGTCTGTGCGGCAGCGAATGCAGTTCCAAGGGACAGTGAAAACCAGGTAGAGCTTTCAGTGCTGGCAGCTTTCGTGTGGGCGCTATCGCTGGACGTTTTGAATTTGGCAGCCGGGCTCTGCCAGAGTCACATAGGAATTGTTGCATCATAAACAACCAAAGCTCTTGCAGAGCGCAAATGTCTGTGCGGCAGCGAATGCAGTTCCAAGGGACAGTGAAAACCAGGTAGAGCTTTCAGTGCTGGCAGCTTTCGTGTGGGCGCAATTGCGGGACGTTTCGAATTTGGCAGCTGGGCTCTGCCAGAGTCACATAGGCATTGTTGCATCATAACTAACCAAGGCTTTTGCAGAGCGCGAATGTCTGTGCGGCAGCGTATGCAGTTCCAAGGGACAGTGAAAACCAGGTAGACCTTTCATGCTGGCAGCATTCGTGTGGGCGTAATCGGTGGACGTTTCGAATTTGGCAGCCGGGCTCTGCGACAGTCACATAAGCATTGTTGCATCATACCCAACCAAACATATTGCAGAGGGCGAATGTCTGTGTGGCAGCGAATGCAGTTCCAAGGGACAGTGAAAACCAGGTAGAGCTTTCAGTGCTGGCATCTTTCGTGTGGACTCAGTCGCTGGACGTTTCGAATTTGGCAGCCGGGCTCTGCGACAGTCACATAGGCATTGTTGCATCATAACCAACCAAAGCTTTTGCATAGCGTGAATGTCTGTGCGGCAGCGAATGCAGTTCCAAGGGACAGTGAAAACCAGGTAGAGCTTTCAGTGCTGGCAGCTTTCGTGTGGGCGCAATCGCTGGACGTTTCGAATTTGGCAGCCGGGTTCTGCGACAGTCACATAGGCATTGTTGCATCATAACCAACCAAGGCATTTGCAGAGCGCGAATGTCTGTGCGGCAGCGAATGCAGTTCCAAGGGACAGTGAAAACCAGGTAGAGCTTGCAGTGCTGGCAGCTTTCGTGTGGGCGCAATCGCTGGACGTTTCGAATTTGGCAGCCGGGCTCTGCGACAGTCACATAGGCATTGTTGCATCATAACCAACCAAAGCTTTTGCAGAGCGCGAAAGTCTGTGCGGCAGCGAATGCAGTTCCAAGGGACAGTGAAAACCAGGTAGAGCTTTCAGTGCTGGCAGCTTTCGTGTGGGCGCAATCGCTGGACGTTTCGAATTTGGCAGCCGGGCTCTTCGACAGTCACATAGGCATTGTTGCATCATAACCAACCAAGGCATTTGCAGAGCGCGAATGTCTGTGCGGCAGCGAATGCAGTTCCAAGGGACAGTGAAAACCAGGTAGAGCTTTCAGTGCTGGCAGCTTTCGTGTGGGCGCTATCGCTGGACGTTTCGAATTTGGCAGCCGGGCTCTGCCAGAGTCACATAGGCATTGTTGCATCATAGCCAACCAAGGCATTTGCAGAGCGCGAATGTCTGTGCGGCAGCGAATGCAGTTCCAAGGGACAGTGAAAACCAGGTAGAGCTTGCAGTGCTGGCAGCTTTCGTGTGGGCGCTATCGCTGGACGTTTCGAATTTGGCAGCCGGACTCTGCCAGAGTCACATAGGAATTGTTGCATCATAACTAACCAAGGCTTTTGCAGAGAGCGAATGTCTGTGCGGCAGCGAATGCAGTTCCAAGGGACAGTGAAAACCAGGTAGAGCTTTCAGTGCTGGCAGCTTTTGTGTGGGCGCAATCGCTGGACGTTTCGAATTTGGCAGCCGGGCTCTGCGACAGTCACATAGGTATTGTTGCATCATAACCAACCAAAGGTTTTGCAGAGCGCGAATGTCTGTGCGGCAGCGAATGCAGTTCCAAGGGACAGTGAAAACCAGGTAGAGCTTGCAGTGCTGGCAGCTTTCGTGTGGGCGCAATCGCTGGACGTTTCGAATTTGGCAGCCGGGCTCTGCGACAGTCACATAGGCATTGTTGCATCATAACCAACCAAAGCTATTGCAGAGCGCGAATGTCTATGCGGCAGCGAATGCAGTTCCAAGGGACAGTGAAAACCAGGTAGAGCTTTCAGTGCTGGCAGCTTTCGTGTGGGCGCAATCGCGGGACGTTTCGAATTTGGCAGCCGGGTTCTGCGACAGTCACATAGGCATTGTTGCATCATAACCAACCAAGGCATTTGCAAAGCGCGAATGTCTGTGCGGCAGCGAATGCAGTTCCAAGGGACAGTGAAAACCAGGTAGAACTTTCAGTGCTGGCAGCTTTCGTGTGGGCGCAATCGCTGGACGTTTCGAATTTGGCAGCCGGGCTCTGCGACAGTCACATAGGCATTGTTGCATCATAACCAACCAAAGCTGTTGCAGAGCACGAATGTCTGTGCGGCAGCGAATGCAGTTCCAAGGGACAGTGAAAACCAGGTAGAGCTTTCAGTGCTGGCAGCTTTCGTGTGGGCGCAATCGCTGGACGTTTCGAATTTGGCAGCCGGGCTCTTCGACAGTCACATAGGCATTGTTGCATCATAACCAACCAAGGCATTTGCAGAGCGCGAATGTCTGTGCGGCAGCGAATGCAGTTCCAAGGGACAGTGAAAACCAGGTAGAGCTTTCAGTGCTGGCAGCTTTCGTGTGGGCGCTATCGCTGGACGTTTCGAATTTGGCAGCCGGGCTCTGCCAGAGTCACATAGGCATTGTTGCATCATAGCCAACCAAGGCATTTGCAGAGCGCGAATGTCTGTGCGGCAGCGAATGCAGTTCCAAGGGACAGTGAAAACCAGGTAGAGCTTGCAGTGCTGGCACCTTTCGTGTGGGCGCTATCGCTGGACGTTTCGAATTTGGCAGCTGGGCTCTGCCAGAGTCACATAGGCATTGTTGCATCATAACTAACCAAGGCTTTTGCAGAGCGCGAATGTCTGTGCGGCAGCGAATGCAGTTCCAAGGGACAGTGAAAACCAGGTAGAGCTTTCAGTACTGGCAGCTTTCGTCTGGGCGCAATCGCGGGACGTTTCGAATTTGGCAGCTGGGCTCTGCCAGAGTCACATAGGCATTGTTGCATCATAAACAACCAAGGCTTTTGCAGAGCGCGAATGTCTGTGCGGCAGCGAATGCAGTTCCAAGGGACAGTGAAAACCAGGTAGACCTTTCAGTGCTGGCAGCTTTCGTGTGGACGCAATCGCTGGACGTTTCGAATTTGGCAGCCGGGTTCTGCAACAGTCACATAGGCATTGTTGCATGATAACCAACCAAAGCTCTTGCAGAGCGCGAATGTCTGTGCGGCAGCGAATGCAGTTCCAAGGGACAGTGAAAACCAGGTAGAGCTTTCAGTGCTGGCAGCTTTCGTGTGGGCGCAATCGCTGGACGTTTTGAATTTGGCAGCCGGGCTCTGCCAGAGTCACGTAGGCATTGTTGCATCATAAACAATCAAAGCTCTTGCAGAGCGCGAATGTCTGTGCGGCAGCGAATGCAGTTCCAAGGGACAGTGAAAACCAGGTAGACCTTTCAGTGCTGGCAGCTTTCGTGTGGGCGCAATCGCTGGACGTTTCGAATTTGGCAGCCGGGCTCTTCGACAGTCACATAGGCATTGTTGCATCATAACCAACCAAAGCTCTTGCAGAGCGCAAATGTCTGTGCGGCAGCGAATGCAGTTCCAAGGGACAGTGAAAACCAGGTAGACCTTTCATGCTGGCAGCATTCGTGTGGGCGTAATCGCTGGACGTTTCGAATTTGGCAGCCGGGCTCTGCGACAGTCACATAAGCATTGCTGCATCATAACCAACCAAACATCTTGCAGAGGGCGAATGTCTGTGTGGCAGCGAATGCAGTTCCAAGGGACAGTGAAAACCAGGTAGAGCTTTCAGTGCTGGCAGCTTTCGTGTGGGCGCTATCGCTGGACGTTTTGAATTTGGCAGCCGGGCTCTGCCAGAGTCACATAGGAATTGTTGCATCATAAACAACCAAAGCTCTTGCAGAGCGCAAATGTCTGTGCGGCAGCGAATGCAGTTCCAAGGGACAGTGAAAACCAGGTAGGGCTTTCAGTGCTGGCAGCTTTCGTGTGGGCGCAATCGCGGGACGTTTCGAATTTGGCAGCCGGGTTCTGCGACAGTCACATAGGCATTGTTGCATCATAACCAACCAAGGCATTTGCAGAGCGCGAATGTCTGTGCGGCAGCGAATGCAGTTCCAAGGGACAGTGAAAACCAGGTAGAGCTTTCAGTGCTGGCAGCTTTCGTGTGGGCGCAATCCGGGACGTTTCGAATTTGGCAACCGGGTTCTGCGACAGTCACACAGGCATTGTTGCATCATAACCAACCAAACATCTTGCAGAGAGCGAATGTCTGTGCGGCAGCGAATGCAGTTCCAAGGGACAGTGAAAACCAGGTAGAGCTTTCAGTGCTGGCAGCTTTCGTGTGGGCGCAATCGCTGGACGTTTTGAATTTGGCAGCCGGGCTCTGCCAGAGTCACGTAGGCATTGTTGCATCATAAACAATCAAAGCTCTTGCAGAGCGCGAATGTCTGTGCGGCAGCGAATGCAGTTCCAAGGGACAGTTAAAACCAGGTAGAGCTTTCAGTGCTGGCAGCTTTCGTGTGGGCGCAATCGCTGGACGTTTCGAATTTGGCAGCTGGGCTCTGCCAGAGTCACATAGGCATTGTTGCATCATAACTAACCAAGGCTTTTGCAGAGCGCGAATGTCTGTGCGGCAGCGAATGCAGTTCCAAGGGACAGTTAAAACCAGGTAGAGCTTTCAGTCCTGGCAGCATTCGTGTGGGCGTAATCGCTGGACGTTTCGAATTTGGCAGCCGGGCTCTGCGACAGTCACATAGGCATTGTTGCATCATACCCAACCAAACATCTTGCAGAGGGCGAATGTCTGTGCGGCAGCGAATGCAGTTCCAAGGGACAGTGAAAACCAGGTAGAGCTTTCAGTGCTGGCATCTTTCGTGTGGACTCAATCGCTGGACGTTTCGAATTTGGCAGCCGGGCTCTGCGACAGTCACATAGGCATTGTTGCATCATAACCAACCAAAGCTCTTGCAGAGCGCAAATGTCTGTGTGGCAGCGAATGCATTTCCAAGGGACAGTGAAAACCAGGTAGAGCTTTCAGTGCTGGCAGCTTTCGTGTGGGCGCAATCGCTGGACGTTTCGAATTTGGCAGCCGGGCTCTGCGACAGTCACATAGGCATTGTTGCATCATAACCAACCAAGGCATTTGCAGAGCGCGAATGTCTGTGCTGCAGCGAATGCAGTTCCAAGGGACAGTGAAAACCAGGTAGACCTTTCAGTGCTGGCAGCTTTCGTCTGGGCGCTATCTCTGGACGTTTCGAATTTGGCAGCCGGGCTCTGCCAGAGTCACAGAGGCATTGTTGCATCATAGCCAACCAAGGCATTTGCAGAGCGCGAATGTCTGTGCGGCAGCGAATGCAGTTCCAAGGGACAGTGAAAACCAGGTAGAGCTTGCAGTGCTGGCAGCTTTCGTGTGGGCGCAATCGCTGGACGTTTCGAATTTGGCAGCCGGGCTCTGCCAGAGTCACATAGGAATTGTTGCATCATAAACAATCAAAGCTCTTGCAGAGCGCGAATGTCTGTGCGGCAGCGAATGCAGTTCCAAGGGACAGTGAAAACCAGGTAGACCTTTCAGTGCTGGCAGCTTTCGTGTGGGCGCAATCGCTGGACGTTTCGAATTTGGCAGCCGGGCTCTTCGACAGTCACATAGGCATTGTTGCATCATAACCAACCAAAGCTCTTGCAGAGCGCAAATGTCTGTGCGGCAGCGAATGCAGTTCCAAGGGACAGTGAAAACCAGGTAGAGCTTTCAGTGCTGGCAGCTTTCGTGTGGGCGCAATCGCTGGACGTTTCGAATTTGGCAGCCGGGCTCTGCGACAGTCACATAGGCATTGTTGCATCATAACCAACCAAAGGTTTTGCAGAGCGCGAATGTCTGTGCGGCAGCGAATGCAGTTCCAAGGGACAGTGAAAACCAGGTAGACCTTTCATGCTGGCAGCATTCGTGTGGGCGTAATCGCTGGACGTTTCGAATTTGGCAGCCGGGCTCTGCGACAGTCACATAAGCATTGTTGCATCATAACCAACCAAACATCTTGCAGAGGGCGAATGTCTGTGTGGCAGCGAATGCAGTTCCAAGGGACAGTGAAAACCAGGTAGAGCTTTCAGTGCTGGCAGCTTTCGTGTGGGCGCTATCGCTGGACGTTTCGAATTTGGCAGCCGGGCTCTGCCAGAGTCACATAGGCATTGTTGCATCATAGCCAACCAAGGCATTTGCAGAGCGCGAATGTCTGTGCGGCAGCGAATGCAGTTCCAAGGGACAGTGAAAACCAGGTAGAGCTTGCAGTGCTGGCACCTTTCGTGTGGGCGCTATCGCTGGACGTTTCGAATTTGGCAGCCGGACTCTGCCAGAGTCACATAGGAATTGTTGCATCATAACTAACCAAGGCTTTTGCAGAGAGCGAATGTCTGTGCGGCAGCGAATGCAGTTCCAAGGGACAGTGAAAACCAGGTAGAGCTTTCAGTGCTGGCAGCTTTCGTGTGGGCGCAATCGCTGGACGTTTCGAATTTGGCAGCCGGGCTCTGCGGCAGTCACATAGGCATTGTTGCATCATAACCAACCAAAGGTTTTGCAGAGCGCGAATGTCTGTGCGGCAGCGAATGCAGTTCCAAGGGACAGTGAAAACCAGGTAGAGCTTGCAGTGCTGGCAGCTTTCGTGTGGGCGCAATCGCTGGACGTTTTGAATTTGGCAGCCGGGCTCTGCCAGAGTCACGTAGGCATTGTTGCATCATAAACAACCAAAGCTCTTGCAGAGCGCAAATGTCTGTGCGGCAGCGAATGCAGTTCCAAGGGACAGTGAAAACCAGGTAGAGCTTTCAGTGCTGGCAGCTTTCGTGTGGGCGCTATCGCTGGACGTTTTGAATTTGGCAGCCGGGCTCTGCCAGAGTCACATAGGAATTGTTGCATCATAAACAACCAAAGCTCTTGCAGAGCGCAAATGTCTGTGCGGCAGCGAATGCAGTTCCAAGGGACAGTGAAAACCAGGTAGAGCTTTCAGTGCTGGCAGCTTTCGTGTGGGCGCAATCGCGGGACGTTTCGAATTTGGCAGCCGGGCTCTTCGACAGTCACATAGGCATTGTTGCATCATAACCAACCAAGGCATTTGCAGAGCGCAAATGTCTGTGCGGCAGCGAATGCAGTTCCAAGGGACAGTGAAAACCAGGTAGAGCTTTCAGTGCTGGCAGCTTTCGTGTGGGCGCAATTGCGGGACGTTTCGAATTTGGCAGCTGGGCTCTGCCAGAGTCACATAGGCATTGTTGCATCATAACTAACCAAGGCTTTTGCAGAGCGCGAATGTCTGTGCGGCAGCGAATGCAGTTCCAAGGGACAGTGAAAACCAGGTAGACCTTTCATGCTGGCAGCATTCGTGTGGGCGTAATCGGTGGACGTTTCGAATTTGGCAGCCGGGCTCTGCGACAGTCACATAAGCATTGTTGCATCATACCCAACCAAACATATTGCAGAGGGCGAATGTCTGTGTGGCAGCGAATGCAGTTCCAAGGGACAGTGAAAACCAGGTAGAGCTTTCAGTGCTGGCATCTTTCGTGTGGACTCAGTCGCTGGACGTTTCGAATTTGGCAGCCGGGCTCTGCGACAGTCACATAGGCATTGTTGCATCATAACCAACCAAAGCTTTTGCATAGCGTGAATGTCTGTGCGGCAGCGAATGCAGTTCCAAGGGACAGTGAAAACCAGGTAGAGCTTTCAGTGCTGGCAGCTTTCGTGTGGGCGCAATCGCTCGACGTTTCGAATTTGGCAGCCGGGTTCTGCGACAGTCACATAGGCATTGTTGCATCATAACCAACCAAGGCATTTGCAGAGCGCGAATGTCTGTGCGGCAGCGAATGCAGTTCCAAGGGACAGTGAAAACCAGGTAGAGCTTTCAGTGCTGGCAGCTTTCGTGTGGGCGCAATCGCTGGACGTTTCGAATTTGGCAGCCGGGCTCTGCGACAGTCACATAGGCATTGTTGCATCATAACCAACCAAAGCTGTTGCAGAGCACGAATGTCTGTGCGGCAGCGAATGCAGTTCCAAGGGACAGTGAAAACCAGGTAGAGCTTTCAGTGCTGGCAGCTTTCGTGTTGGCGCAATCGCTGGACGTTTCGAATTTGGCAGCCGGGCTCTGCGACAGTCACATAGGCATTGTTGCATCATAACCAACCAAGGCATTTGCAGAGCGCGAATGTCTGTGCGGCAGCGAATGCAGTTCCAAGGGACAGTGAAAACCAGGTAGAGCTTTCAGTGCTGGCAGCTTTCGTGTGGGCGCTATCGCTGGACGTTTCGAATTTGGCAGCCGGGCTCTGCCAGAGTCACATAGGCATTGTTGCATCATAGCCAACCAAGGCATTTGCAGAGCGCGAATGTCTGTGCGGCAGCGAATGCAGTTCCAAGGGACAGTGAAAACCAGGTAGAGCTTGCAGTGCTGGCAGCTTTCGTGTGGGCGCTATCGCTGGACGTTTCGAATTTGGCAGCCGGACTCTGCCAGAGTCACATAGGAATTGTTGCATCATAACTAACCAAGGCTTTTGCAGAGAGCGAATGTCTGTGCGGCAGCGAATGCAGTTCCAAGGGACAGTGAAAACCAGGTAGAGCTTTCAGTGCTGGCAGCTTTCGTGTGGGCGCAATCGCTGGACGTTTCGAATTTGGCAGCCGGGCTCTGCGACAGTCACATAGGTATTGTTGCATCATAACCAACCAAAGGTTTTGCAGAGCGCGAATGTCTGTGCGGCAGCGAATGCAGTTCCAAGGGACAGTGAAAACCAGGTAGAGCTTGCAGTGCTGGCAGCTTTCGTGTGGGCGCAATCTCTGGACGTTTCGAATTTGGCAGCTGGGCTCTGCCAGAGTCACATAGGCATTGTTGCATCATAACTAACCAAGGCTTTTGCAGAGCGCGAATGTCTGTGCGGCAGCGAATGCAGTTCCAAGGGACAGTGAAAACCAGGTAGACCTCTCAGTACTGGCAGCTTTCGTCTGGGCGCAATCGCGGGACGTTTCGAATTTGGCAGCTGGGCTCTGCCAGAGTCACGTAGGCATTGTTGCATCATAAACAACCAAGGCTTTTGCAGAGCGCGAATGTCTGTGCGGCAGCGAATGCAGTTCCAAGGGACAGTGAAAACCAGGTAGAGCTTTCAGTGCTGGCATCTTTCGTGTGGACTCAGTCGCTGGACGTTTCGAATTTGGCAGCCGGGCTCTGCGACAGTCACATAGGCATTGTTGCATCATAACCAACCAAAGCTTTTGCATAGCGTGAATGTCTGTGCGGCAGCGAATGCAGTTCCAAGGGACAGTGAAAACCAGGTAGAGCTTTCAGTGCTGGCAGCTTTCGTGTGGGCGCAATCGCTCGACGTTTCGAATTTGGCAGCCGGGTTCTGCGACAGTCACATAGGCATTGTTGCATCATAACCAACCAAGGCATTTGCAGAGCGCGAATGTCTGTGCGGCAGCGAATGCAGTTCCAAGGGACAGTGAAAACCAGGCAGAGCTTTCAGTGCTGGCAGCTTTCGTGTGGGCAAAATCGCTGGACGTTTCGAATTTGGCAGCCGGGCTCTGCGACAGTCACATAGGCATTGTTGCATCATAACCAACCAAAGCTGTTGCAGAGCACGAATGTCTGTGCGGCAGCGAATGCAGTTCCAAGGGACAGTGAAAACCAGGTAGAGCTTTCAGTGCTGGCAGCTTTCGTGTGGGCGCAATCGCTGGACGTTTCGAATTTGGCAGCTGGGCTCTTCGACAGTCACATAGGCATTGTTGCATCATAACCAACCAAGGCATTTGCAGAGCGCGAATGTCTGTGCGGCAGCGAATGCAGTTCCAAGGGACAGTGAAAACCAGGTAGAGCTTTCAGTGCTGGCAGCTTTCGTGTGGGCGCTATCGCTGGACGTTTCGAATTTGGCAGCCGGGCTCTGCCAGAGTCACATAGGCATTGTTGCATCATAGCCAACCAAGGCATTTGCAGAGCGCGAATGTCTGTGCGGCAGCGAATGCAGTTCCAAGGGACAGTGAAAACCAGGTAGAGCTTGCAGTGCTGGCAGCTTTCGTGTGGGCGCTATCGCTGGACGTTTCGAATTTGGCAGCCGGACTCTGCCAGAGTCACATAGGAATTGTTGCATCATAACTAACCAAGGCTTTTGCAGAGAGCGAATGTCTGTGCGGCAGCGAATGCAGTTCCAAGGGACAGTGAAAACCAGGTAGAGCTTTCAGTGCTGGCAGCTTTTGTGTGGGCGCAATCGCTGGACGTTTCGAATTTGGCAGCCGGGCTCTGCGACAGTCACATAGGTATTGTTGCATCATAACCAACCAAAGGTTTTGCAGAGCGCGAATGTCTGTGCGGCAGCGAATGCAGTTCCAAGGGACAGTGAAAACCAGGTAGAGCTTGCAGTGCTGGCAGCTTTCGTGTGGGCGCAATCGCTGGACGTTTCGAATTTGGCAGCCGGGCTCTGCGACAGTCACATAGGCATTGTTGCATCATAACCAACCAAAGCTATTGCAGAGCGCGAATGTCTATGCGGCAGCGAATGCAGTTCCAAGGGACAGTGAAAACCAGGTAGAGCTTTCAGTGCTGGCAGCTTTCGTGTGGGCGCAATCGCGGGACGTTTCGAATTTGGCAGCCGGGTTCTGCGACAGTCACATAGGCATTGTTGCATCATAACCAACCAAGGCATTTGCAAAGCGCGAATGTCTGTGCGGCAGCGAATGCAGTTCCAAGGGACAGTGAAAACCAGGTAGAACTTTCAGTGCTGGCAGCTTTCGTGTGGGCGCAATCGCTGGACGTTTCGAATTTGGCAGCCGGGCTCTGCGACAGTCACATAGGCATTGTTGCATCATAACCAACCAAAGCTGTTGCAGAGCACGAATGTCTGTGCGGCAGCGAATGCAGTTCCAAGGGACAGTGAAAACCAGGTAGAGCTTTCAGTGCTGGCAGCTTTCGTGTGGGCGCAATCGCTGGACGTTTCGAATTTGGCAGCCGGGCTCTTCGACAGTCACATAGGCATTGTTGCATCATAACCAACCAAGGCATTTGCAGAGCGCGAATGTCTGTGCGGCAGCGAATGCAGTTCCAAGGGACAGTGAAAACCAGGTAGAGCTTTCAGTGCTGGCAGCTTTCGTGTGGGCGCTATCGCTGGACGTTTCGAATTTGGCAGCCGGGCTCTGCCAGAGTCACATAGGCATTGTTGCATCATAGCCAACCAAGGCATTTGCAGAGCGCGAATGTCTGTGCGGCAGCGAATGCAGTTCCAAGGGACAGTGAAAACCAGGTAGAGCTTGCAGTGCTGGCACCTTTCGTGTGGGCGCTATCGCTGGACGTTTCGAATTTGGCAGCTGGGCTCTGCCAGAGTCACATAGGCATTGTTGCATCATAACTAACCAAGGCTTTTGCAGAGCGCGAATGTCTGTGCGGCAGCGAATGCAGTTCCAAGGGACAGTGAAAACCAGGTAGAGCTTTCAGTACTGGCAGCTTTCGTCTGGGCGCAATCGCGGGACGTTTCGAATTTGGCAGCTGGGCTCTGCCAGAGTCACATAGGCATTGTTGCATCATAAACAACCAAGGCTTTTGCAGAGCGCGAATGTCTGTGCGGCAGCGAATGCAGTTCCAAGGGACAGTGAAAACCAGGTAGACCTTTCAGTGCTGGCAGCTTTCGTGTGGACGCAATCGCTGGACGTTTCGAATTTGGCAGCCGGGTTCTGCAACAGTCACATAGGCATTGTTGCATGATAACCAACCAAAGCTCTTGCAGAGCGCGAATGTCTGTGCGGCAGCGAATGCAGTTCCAAGGGACAGTGAAAACCAGGTAGAGCTTTCAGTGCTGGCAGCTTTCGTGTGGGCGCAATCGCTGGACGTTTTGAATTTGGCAGCCGGGCTCTGCCAGAGTCACGTAGGCATTGTTGCATCATAAACAATCAAAGCTCTTGCAGAGCGCGAATGTCTGTGCGGCAGCGAATGCAGTTCCAAGGGACAGTGAAAACCAGGTAGACCTTTCAGTGCTGGCAGCTTTCGTGTGGGCGCAATCGCTGGACGTTTCGAATTTGGCAGCCGGGCTCTTCGACAGTCACATAGGCATTGTTGCATCATAACCAACCAAAGCTCTTGCAGAGCGCAAATGTCTGTGCGGCAGCGAATGCAGTTCCAAGGGACAGTGAAAACCAGGTAGACCTTTCATGCTGGCAGCATTCGTGTGGGCGTAATCGCTGGACGTTTCGAATTTGGCAGCCGGGCTCTGCGACAGTCACATAAGCATTGCTGCATCATAACCAACCAAACATCTTGCAGAGGGCGAATGTCTGTGTGGCAGCGAATGCAGTTCCAAGGGACAGTGAAAACCAGGTAGAGCTTTCAGTGCTGGCAGCTTTCGTGTGGGCGCTATCGCTGGACGTTTTGAATTTGGCAGCCGGGCTCTGCCAGAGTCACATAGGAATTGTTGCATCATAAACAACCAAAGCTCTTGCAGAGCGCAAATGTCTGTGCGGCAGCGAATGCAGTTCCAAGGGACAGTGAAAACCAGGTAGGGCTTTCAGTGCTGGCAGCTTTCGTGTGGGCGCAATCGCGGGACGTTTCGAATTTGGCAGCCGGGTTCTGCGACAGTCACATAGGCATTGTTGCATCATAACCAACCAAGGCATTTGCAGAGCGCGAATGTCTGTGCGGCAGCGAATGCAGTTCCAAGGGACAGTGAAAACCAGGTAGAGCTTTCAGTGCTGGCAGCTTTCGTGTGGGCGCAATCCGGGACGTTTCGAATTTGGCAACCGGGTTCTGCGACAGTCACACAGGCATTGTTGCATCATAACCAACCAAACATCTTGCAGAGAGCGAATGTCTGTGCGGCAGCGAATGCAGTTCCAAGGGACAGTGAAAACCAGGTAGAGCTTTCAGTGCTGGCAGCTTTCGTGTGGGCGCAATCGCTGGACGTTTTGAATTTGGCAGCCGGGCTCTGCCAGAGTCACGTAGGCATTGTTGCATCATAAACAATCAAAGCTCTTGCAGAGCGCGAATGTCTGTGCGGCAGCGAATGCAGTTCCAAGGGACAGTTAAAACCAGGTAGAGCTTTCAGTGCTGGCAGCTTTCGTGTGGGCGCAATCGCTGGACGTTTCGAATTTGGCAGCTGGGCTCTGCCAGAGTCACATAGGCATTGTTGCATCATAACTAACCAAGGCTTTTGCAGAGCGCGAATGTCTGTGCGGCAGCGAATGCAGTTCCAAGGGACAGTTAAAACCAGGTAGAGCTTTCAGTCCTGGCAGCATTCGTGTGGGCGTAATCGCTGGACGTTTCGAATTTGGCAGCCGGGCTCTGCGACAGTCACATAGGCATTGTTGCATCATACCCAACCAAACATCTTGCAGAGGGCGAATGTCTGTGCGGCAGCGAATGCAGTTCCAAGGGACAGTGAAAACCAGGTAGAGCTTTCAGTGCTGGCATCTTTCGTGTGGACTCAATCGCTGGACGTTTCGAATTTGGCAGCCGGGCTCTGCGACAGTCACATAGGCATTGTTGCATCATAACCAACCAAAGCTCTTGCAGAGCGCAAATGTCTGTGTGGCAGCGAATGCATTTCCAAGGGACAGTGAAAACCAGGTAGAGCTTTCAGTGCTGGCAGCTTTCGTGTGGGCGCAATCGCTGGACGTTTCGAATTTGGCAGCCGGGCTCTGCGACAGTCACATAGGCATTGTTGCATCATAACCAACCAAGGCATTTGCAGAGCGCGAATGTCTGTGCTGCAGCGAATGCAGTTCCAAGGGACAGTGAAAACCAGGTAGACCTTTCAGTGCTGGCAGCTTTCGTCTGGGCGCTATCTCTGGACGTTTCGAATTTGGCAGCCGGGCTCTGCCAGAGTCACAGAGGCATTGTTGCATCATAGCCAACCAAGGCATTTGCAGAGCGCGAATGTCTGTGCGGCAGCGAATGCAGTTCCAAGGGACAGTGAAAACCAGGTAGAGCTTGCAGTGCTGGCAGCTTTCGTGTGGGCGCAATCGCTGGACGTTTCGAATTTGGCAGCCGGGCTCTGCCAGAGTCACATAGGAATTGTTGCATCATAAACAATCAAAGCTCTTGCAGAGCGCGAATGTCTGTGCGGCAGCGAATGCAGTTCCAAGGGACAGTGAAAACCAGGTAGACCTTTCAGTGCTGGCAGCTTTCGTGTGGGCGCAATCGCTGGACGTTTCGAATTTGGCAGCCGGGCTCTTCGACAGTCACATAGGCATTGTTGCATCATAACCAACCAAAGCTCTTGCAGAGCGCAAATGTCTGTGCGGCAGCGAATGCAGTTCCAAGGGACAGTGAAAACCAGGTAGAGCTTTCAGTGCTGGCAGCTTTCGTGTGGGCGCAATCGCTGGACGTTTCGAATTTGGCAGCCGGGCTCTGCGACAGTCACATAGGCATTGTTGCATCATAACCAACCAAAGGTTTTGCAGAGCGCGAATGTCTGTGCGGCAGCGAATGCAGTTCCAAGGGACAGTGAAAACCAGGTAGACCTTTCATGCTGGCAGCATTCGTGTGGGCGTAATCGCTGGACGTTTCGAATTTGGCAGCCGGGCTCTGCGACAGTCACATAAGCATTGTTGCATCATAACCAACCAAACATCTTGCAGAGGGCGAATGTCTGTGTGGCAGCGAATGCAGTTCCAAGGGACAGTGAAAACCAGGTAGAGCTTTCAGTGCTGGCAGCTTTCGTGTGGGCGCTATCGCTGGACGTTTCGAATTTGGCAGCCGGGCTCTGCCAGAGTCACATAGGCATTGTTGCATCATAGCCAACCAAGGCATTTGCAGAGCGCGAATGTCTGTGCGGCAGCGAATGCAGTTCCAAGGGACAGTGAAAACCAGGTAGAGCTTGCAGTGCTGGCACCTTTCGTGTGGGCGCTATCGCTGGACGTTTCGAATTTGGCAGCCGGACTCTGCCAGAGTCACATAGGAATTGTTGCATCATAACTAACCAAGGCTTTTGCAGAGAGCGAATGTCTGTGCGGCAGCGAATGCAGTTCCAAGGGACAGTGAAAACCAGGTAGAGCTTTCAGTGCTGGCAGCTTTCGTGTGGGCGCAATCGCTGGACGTTTCGAATTTGGCAGCCGGGCTCTGCGGCAGTCACATAGGCATTGTTGCATCATAACCAACCAAAGGTTTTGCAGAGCGCGAATGTCTGTGCGGCAGCGAATGCAGTTCCAAGGGACAGTGAAAACCAGGTAGAGCTTGCAGTGCTGGCAGCTTTCGTGTGGGCGCAATCGCTGGACGTTTTGAATTTGGCAGCCGGGCTCTGCCAGAGTCACGTAGGCATTGTTGCATCATAAACAACCAAAGCTCTTGCAGAGCGCAAATGTCTGTGCGGCAGCGAATGCAGTTCCAAGGGACAGTGAAAACCAGGTAGAGCTTTCAGTGCTGGCAGCTTTCGTGTGGGCGCTATCGCTGGACGTTTTGAATTTGGCAGCCGGGCTCTGCCAGAGTCACATAGGAATTGTTGCATCATAAACAACCAAAGCTCTTGCAGAGCGCAAATGTCTGTGCGGCAGCGAATGCAGTTCCAAGGGACAGTGAAAACCAGGTAGAGCTTTCAGTGCTGGCAGCTTTCGTGTGGGCGCAATCGCGGGACGTTTCGAATTTGGCAGCCGGGCTCTTCGACAGTCACATAGGCATTGTTGCATCATAACCAACCAAGGCATTTGCAGAGCGCAAATGTCTGTGCGGCAGCGAATGCAGTTCCAAGGGACAGTGAAAACCAGGTAGAGCTTTCAGTGCTGGCAGCTTTCGTGTGGGCGCAATTGCGGGACGTTTCGAATTTGGCAGCTGGGCTCTGCCAGAGTCACATAGGCATTGTTGCATCATAACTAACCAAGGCTTTTGCAGAGCGCGAATGTCTGTGCGGCAGCGAATGCAGTTCCAAGGGACAGTGAAAACCAGGTAGACCTTTCATGCTGGCAGCATTCGTGTGGGCGTAATCGGTGGACGTTTCGAATTTGGCAGCCGGGCTCTGCGACAGTCACATAAGCATTGTTGCATCATACCCAACCAAACATATTGCAGAGGGCGAATGTCTGTGTGGCAGCGAATGCAGTTCCAAGGGACAGTGAAAACCAGGTAGAGCTTTCAGTGCTGGCATCTTTCGTGTGGACTCAGTCGCTGGACGTTTCGAATTTGGCAGCCGGGCTCTGCGACAGTCACATAGGCATTGTTGCATCATAACCAACCAAAGCTTTTGCATAGCGTGAATGTCTGTGCGGCAGCGAATGCAGTTCCAAGGGACAGTGAAAACCAGGTAGAGCTTTCAGTGCTGGCAGCTTTCGTGTGGGCGCAATCGCTCGACGTTTCGAATTTGGCAGCCGGGTTCTGCGACAGTCACATAGGCATTGTTGCATCATAACCAACCAAGGCATTTGCAGAGCGCGAATGTCTGTGCGGCAGCGAATGCAGTTCCAAGGGACAGTGAAAACCAGGTAGAGCTTTCAGTGCTGGCAGCTTTCGTGTGGGCGCAATCGCTGGACGTTTCGAATTTGGCAGCCGGGCTCTGCGACAGTCACATAGGCATTGTTGCATCATAACCAACCAAAGCTGTTGCAGAGCACGAATGTCTGTGCGGCAGCGAATGCAGTTCCAAGGGACAGTGAAAACCAGGTAGAGCTTTCAGTGCTGGCAGCTTTCGTGTTGGCGCAATCGCTGGACGTTTCGAATTTGGCAGCCGGGCTCTGCGACAGTCACATAGGCATTGTTGCATCATAACCAACCAAGGCATTTGCAGAGCGCGAATGTCTGTGCGGCAGCGAATGCAGTTCCAAGGGACAGTGAAAACCAGGTAGAGCTTTCAGTGCTGGCAGCTTTCGTGTGGGCGCTATCGCTGGACGTTTCGAATTTGGCAGCCGGGCTCTGCCAGAGTCACATAGGCATTGTTGCATCATAGCCAACCAAGGCATTTGCAGAGCGCGAATGTCTGTGCGGCAGCGAATGCAGTTCCAAGGGACAGTGAAAACCAGGTAGAGCTTGCAGTGCTGGCAGCTTTCGTGTGGGCGCTATCGCTGGACGTTTCGAATTTGGCAGCCGGACTCTGCCAGAGTCACATAGGAATTGTTGCATCATAACTAACCAAGGCTTTTGCAGAGAGCGAATGTCTGTGCGGCAGCGAATGCAGTTCCAAGGGACAGTGAAAACCAGGTAGAGCTTTCAGTGCTGGCAGCTTTCGTGTGGGCGCAATCGCTGGACGTTTCGAATTTGGCAGCCGGGCTCTGCGACAGTCACATAGGTATTGTTGCATCATAACCAACCAAAGGTTTTGCAGAGCGCGAATGTCTGTGCGGCAGCGAATGCAGTTCCAAGGGACAGTGAAAACCAGGTAGAGCTTGCAGTGCTGGCAGCTTTTGTGTGGGCGCAATCTCTGGACGTTTCGAATTTGGCAGCTGGGCTCTGCCAGAGTCACATAGGCATTGTTGCATCATAACTAACCAAGGCTTTTGCAGAGCGCGAATGTCTGTGCGGCAGCGAATGCAGTTCCAAGGGACAGTGAAAACCAGGTAGACCTCTCAGTACTGGCAGCTTTCGTCTGGGCGCAATCGCGGGACGTTTCGAATTTGGCAGCTGGGCTCTGCCAGAGTCACGTAGGCATTGTTGCATCATAAACAACCAAGGCTTTTGCAGAGCGCGAATGTCTGTGCGGCAGCGAATGCAGTTCCAAGGGACAGTGAAAACCAGGTAGAGCTTTCAGTGCTGGCATCTTTCGTGTGGACTCAGTCGCTGGACGTTTCGAATTTGGCAGCCGGGCTCTGCGACAGTCACATAGGCATTGTTGCATCATAACCAACCAAAGCTTTTGCATAGCGTGAATGTCTGTGCGGCAGCGAATGCAGTTCCAAGGGACAGTGAAAACCAGGTAGAGCTTTCAGTGCTGGCAGCTTTCGTGTGGGCGCAATCGCTCGACGTTTCGAATTTGGCAGCCGGGTTCTGCGACAGTCACATAGGCATTGTTGCATCATAACCAACCAAGGCATTTGCAGAGCGCGAATGTCTGTGCGGCAGCGAATGCAGTTCCAAGGGACAGTGAAAACCAGGCAGAGCTTTCAGTGCTGGCAGCTTTCGTGTGGGCAAAATCGCTGGACGTTTCGAATTTGGCAGCCGGGCTCTGCGACAGTCACATAGGCATTGTTGCATCATAACCAACCAAAGCTGTTGCAGAGCACGAATGTCTGTGCGGCAGCGAATGCAGTTCCAAGGGACAGTGAAAACCAGGTAGAGCTTTCAGTGCTGGCAGCTTTCGTGTGGGCGCAATCGCTGGACGTTTCGAATTTGGCAGCTGGGCTCTTCGACAGTCACATAGGCATTGTTGCATCATAACCAACCAAGGCATTTGCAGAGCGCGAATGTCTGTGCGGCAGCGAATGCAGTTCCAAGGGACAGTGAAAACCAGGTAGAGCTTTCAGTGCTGGCAGCTTTCGTGTGGGCGCTATCGCTGGACGTTTCGAATTTGGCAGCCGGGCTCTGCCAGAGTCACATAGGCATTGTTGCATCATAGCCAACCAAGGCATTTGCAGAGCGCGAATGTCTGTGCGGCAGCGAATGCAGTTCCAAGGGACAGTGAAAACCAGGTAGAGCTTGCAGTGCTGGCAGCTTTCGTGTGGGCGCTATCGCTGGACGTTTCGAATTTGGCAGCCGGACTCTGCCAGAGTCACATAGGAATTGTTGCATCATAACTAACCAAGGCTTTTGCAGAGAGCGAATGTCTGTGCGGCAGCGAATGCAGTTCCAAGGGACAGTGAAAACCAGGTAGAGCTTTCAGTGCTGGCAGCTTTCGTGTGGGCGCAATCGCTGGACGTTTCGAATTTGGCAGCCGGGCTCTGCGACAGTCACATAGGCATTGTTGCATCATAACCAACCAAAGGTTTTGCAGAGCGCGAATGTCTGTGTGGCAGCGAATGCAGTTCCAAGGGACAGTGAAAACCAGGTAGAGCTTGCAGTGCTGGCAGCTTTCGTGTGGGCGCAATCTCTGGACGTTTCGAATTTGGCAGCTGGGCTCTGCCAGAGTCACATAGGCATTGTTGCATCATAACTAACCAAGGCTTTTGCAGAGCGCGAATGTCTGTGCGGCAGCGAATGCAGTTCCAAGGGACAGTGAAAACCAGGTAGACCTCTCAGTACTGGCAGCTTTCGTCTGGGCGCAATCGCGGGACGTTTCGAATTTGGCAGCTGGGCTCTGCCAGAGTCACGTAGGCATTGTTGCATCATAAACAACCAAGGCTTTTGCAGAGCGCGAATGATGTGCGGCAGCGAATGCAGTTCCAAGGGACAGTGAAAACCAGGTAGACCTTTCAGTGCTGGCAGCTTTCGTGTGGACGCAATCGCTGGACGTTTCGAATTTGGCAACCCGGGCTCTGCGACAGTCACATAGGCATTGTTGCATCATAACCAACCAATGCTCTTGCAGAGCGCGAATGTTTGTGCGGCAGCGAATGCAGTTCCAAGGGACAGTGAAAACCAGGTAGAGCTTTCAGTGCTGGCAGCTTTCGTGTGGGCGCAATCGCTGGAAGTTTTGAATTTGGCAGCCGGGCTCTGCCAGAGTCACGTAGGCATTGTTGCATCATAAACAATCAAAGCTCTTGCAGAGCGCGAATGTCTGTGCGGCAGCGAATGCAGTTCCAAGGGACAGTGAAAACCAGGTAGAGCTTTCAGTGCTGGCAGATTTCGTGTGGGCGCAATCGCTGGACGTTTCGAATTTGGCAGCCGGGCTCTGCGACAGTCACATAGGCATTGTTGCATCATAACCAACCAAAGCTATTGCAGAGCGCGAATGTCTGTGCGGCAGCGAATGCAGTTCCAAGGGACAGTGAAAACCAGGTAGAGCTTTCAGTGCTGGCAGCTTTCGTGTGGGCGCAATCGCGGGACGTTTCGAATTTGGCAGCCGGGTTCTGCGACAGTCACATAGGCATTGTTGCATCATAACCAACCAAGGCATTTGCAGAGCGCGAATGTCTGTGCGGCAGCGAATGCAGTTCCAAGGGACAGTGAAAACCAGGTAGAACTTTCAGTGCTGGCAGCTTTCGTGTGGGCGCAATCGCTGGACGTTTCGAATTTGGCAGCCGGGCTCTGCGACAGTCACATAGGCATTGTTGCATCATAACCAACCAAAGCTGTTGCAGAGCACGAATGTCTGTGCGGCAGCGAATGCAGTTCCAAGGGACAGTGAAAACCAGGTAGAGCTTTCAGTGCTGGCAGCTTTCGTGTGGGCGCAATCGCTGGACGTTTCGAATTTGGCAGCCGGGCTCTTCGACAGTCACATAGGCATTGTTGCATCATAACCAACCAAGGCATTTGCAGAGCGCGAATGTCTGTGCGGCAGCGAATGCAGTTCCAAGGGACAGTGAAAACCAGGTAGAGCTTTCAGTGCTGGCAGCTTTCGTGTGGGCGCTATCGCTGGACGTTTCGAATTTGGCAGCCGGGCTCTGCCAGAGTCACATAGGCATTGTTGCATCATAGCCAACCAAGGCATTTGCAGAGCGCGAATGTCTGTGCGGCAGCGAATGCAGTTCCAAGGGACAGTGAAAACCAGGTAGAGCTTGCAGTGCTGGCACCTTTCGTGTGGGCGCTATCGCTGGACGTTTCGAATTTGGCAGCCGGACTCTGCCAGAGTCACATAGGAATTGTTGCATCATAACTAACCAAGGCTTTTGCAGAGAGCGAATGTCTGTGCGGCAGCGAATGCAGTTCCAAGGGACAGTGAAAACCAGGTAGAGCTTTCAGTGCTGGCAGCTTTCGTGTGGGCGCAATCGCTGGACGTTTCGAATTTGGCAGCCGGGCTCTGCGACAGTCACATAGGCATTGTTGCATCATAACCAACCAAAGGTTTTGCAGAGCGCGAATGTCTGTGCGGCAGCGAATGCAGTTCCAAGGGACAGTGAAAACCAGGTAGAGCTTGCAGTGCTGGCAGCTTTCGTGTGGGCGCAATCTCTGGACGTTTCGAATTTGGCAGCTGGGCTCTGCCAGAGTCACATAGGCATTGTTGCATCATAACTAACCAAGGCTTTTGCAGAGCGCGAATGTCTGTGCGGCAGCGAATGCAGTTCCAAGGGACAGTGAAAACCAGGTAGACCTCTCAGTACTGGCAGCTTTCGTCTGGGCGCAATCGCGGGACGTTTCGAATTTGGCAGCTGGGCTCTGCCAGAGTCACGTAGGCATTGTTGCATCATAAACAACCAAGGCTTTTGCAGAGCGCGAATGATGTGCGGCAGCGAATGCAGTTCAAGGGACAGTGAAAACCAGGTAGACCTTTCAGTGCTGGCAGCTTTCGTGTGGACGCAATCGCTGGACGTTTCGAATTTGGCAGCCGGGCTCTGCGACAGTCACATAGGCATTGTTGCATCATAACCAACCAAAGCTCTTGCAGAGCGCGAATGTTTGTGCGGCAGCGAATGCAGTTCCAAGGGACAGTGAAAACCAGGTAGAGCTTTCAGTGCTGGCAGCTTTCGTGTGGGCGCAATCGCTGGAAGTTTTGAATTTGGCAGCCGGGCTCTGCCAGAGTCACGTAGGCATTGTTGCATCATAAACAATCAAAGCTCTTGCAGAGCGCGAATGTCTGTGCGGCAGCGAATGCAGTTCCAAGGGACAGTGAAAACCAGGTAGAACTTTCAGTGCTGGCAGCTTTCGTGTGGGCGCAATCGCTGGACGTTTCGAATTTGGCAGCCGGGCTCTGCGACAGTCACATAGGCATTGTTGCATCATAACCAACCAAAGCTCTTGCAGAGCGCGAATGTCTGTGCGGCAGCGAATGCAGTTCCAAGGGACAGTGAAAACCAGGTAGAGCTTTCAGTGCTGGCAGCTTTCGTGTGGGCGCAATCGCTGGACGTTTCGAATTTGGCAGCCGGGCTCTTCGACAGTCACATAGGCATTGTTGCATCATAACCAACCAAGGCATTTGCAGAGCGCGAATGTCTGTGCGGCAGCGAATGCAGTTCCAAGGGACAGTGAAAACCAGGTAGAGCTTTCAGTGCTGGCAGCTTTCGTGTGGGCGCTATCGCTGGAAGTTTTGAATTTGGCAGCCGGGCTCTGCCAGAGTCACGTAGGCATTGTTGCATCATAAACAATCAAAGCTCTTGCAGAGCGCGAATGTCTGTGCGGCAGCGAATGCAGTTCCAAGGGACAGTGAAAACCAGGTAGAGCTTTCAGTGCTGGCAGATTTCGTGTGGGCGCAATCGCTGGACGTTTCGAATTTGGCAGCCGGGCTCTGCGACAGTCACATAGGCATTGTTGCATCATAACCAACCAAAGCTATTGCAGAGCGCGAATGTCTGTGCGGCAGCGAATGCAGTTCCAAGGGACAGTGAAAACCAGGTAGAGCTTTCAGTGCTGGCAGCTTTCGTGTGGGCGCAATCGCGGGACGTTTCGAATTTGGCAGCCGGGTTCTGCGACAGTCACATAGGCATTGTTGCATCATAACCAACCAAGGCATTTGCAGAGCGCGAATGTCTGTGCGGCAGCGAATGCAGTTCCAAGGGACAGTGAAAACCAGGTAGAGCTTTCAGTGCTGGCAGCTTTCGTGTGGGCGCTATCGCTGGACGTTTCGAATTTGGCAGCCGGGCTCTGCCAGAGTCACATAGGCATTGTTGCATCATAGCCAACCAAGGCATTTGCAGAGCGCGAATGTCTGTGCGGCAGCGAATGCAGTTCCAAGGGACAGTGAAAACCAGGTAGAGCTTGCAGTGCTGGCACCTTTCGTGTGGGCGCTATCGCTGGACGTTTCGAATTTGGCAGCCGGACTCTGCCAGAGTCACATAGGAATTGTTGCATCATAACTAACCAAGGCTTTTGCAGAGAGCGAATGTCTGTGCGGCAGCGAATGCAGTTCCAAGGGACAGTGAAAACCAGGTAGAGCTTTCAGTGCTGGCAGCTTTCGTGTGGGCGCAATCGCTGGACGTTTCGAATTTGGCAGCCGGGCTCTGCGACAGTCACATGGGCATTGTTGCATCATAACCAACCAAAGGTTTTGCAGAGCGCGAATGTCTGTGCGGCAGCGAATGCAGTTCCAAGGGACAGTGAAAACCAGGTAGAGCTTGCAGTGCTGGCAGCTTTCGTGTGGGCGCAATCTCTGGACGTTTCGAATTTGGCAGCTGGGCTCTGCCAGAGTCACATAGGCATTGTTGCATCATAACTAACCAAGGCTTTTGCAGAGCGCGAATGTCTGTGCGGCAGCGAATGCAGTTCCAAGGGACAGTGAAAACCAGGTAGACCTCTCAGTACTGGCAGCTTTCGTGTGGGCGCAATCGCGGGACGTTTCGAATTTGGCAGCTGGGCTCTGCCAGAGTCACGTAGGCATTGTTGATCATAAACAACCAAGGCTTTTGCAGAGCGCGAATGATGTGCGGCAGCGAATGCAGTTCCAAGGGACAGTGAAAACCAGGTAGACCTTTCAGTGCTGGCAGCTTTCGTGTGGACGCAATCGCTGGACGTTTCGAATTTGGCACCCGGGCTCTGCGACAGTCACATAGGCATTGTTGCATCATAACCAACCAAAGCTCTTGCAGAGCGCGAATGTTTGTGCGGCAGCGAATGCAGTTCCAAGGGACAGTGAAAACCAGGTAGAGCTTTCAGTGCTGGCAGCTTTCGTGTGGGCGCAATCGCTGGAAGTTTTGAATTTGGCAGCCGGGCTCTGCCAGAGTCACGTAGGCATTGTTGCATCATAAACAATCAAAGATCTTGCAGAGCGCGAATGTCTGTGCGGCAGCGAATGCAGTTCCAAGGGACAGTGAAAACCAGGTAGAACTTTCAGTGCTGGCAGCTTTCGTGTGGGCGCAATCGCTGGACGTTTCGAATTTGGCAGCCGGGCTCTGCGACAGTCACATAGGCATTGTTGCATCATAACCAACCAAAGCTCTTGCAGAGCGCGAATGTCTGTGCGGCAGCGAATGCAGTTCCAAGGGACAGTGAAAACCAGGTAGAGCTTTCAGTGCTGGCAGCTTTCGTGTGGGCGCAATCGCTGGACGTTTCGAATTTGGCAGCCGGGCTCTTCGACAGTCACATAGGCATTGTTGCATCATAACCAACCAAGGCATTTGCAGAGCGCGAATGTCTGTGCGGCAGCGAATGCAGTTCCAAGGGACAGTGAAAACCAGGTAGAGCTTTCAGTGCTGGCAGCTTTCGTGTGGGCGCTATCGCTGGACGTTTCGAATTTGGCAGCCGGGCTCTGCCAGAGTCACATAGGCATTGTTGCATCATAGCCAACCAAGGCATTTGCAGAGCGCGAATGTCTGTGCGGCAGCGAATGCAGTTCCAAGGGACAGTGAAAACCAGGTAGAGCTTGCAGTGCTGGCACCTTTCGTGTGGGCGCTATCGCTGGACGTTTCGAATTTGGCAGCCGGACTCTGCCAGAGTCACATAGGAATTGTTGCATCATAACTAACCAAGGCTTTTGCAGAGAGCGAATGTCTGTGCGGCAGCGAATGCAGTTCCAAGGGACAGTGAAAACCAGGTAGAGCTTTCAGTGCTGGCAGCTTTCGTGTGGGCGCAATCGCTGGACGTTTCGAATTTGGCAGCCGGGCTCTGCGACAGTCACATAGGCATTGTTGCATCATAACCAACCAAAGGTTTTGCAGAGCGCGAATGTCTGTGCGGCAGCGAATGCAGTTCCAAGGGACAGTGAAAACCAGGTAGAACTTTCAGTGCTGGCAGCTTTCGTGTGGGCGCAATCGCTGGACGTTTCGAATTTGGCAGCCGGGCTCTGCGACAGTCACATAGGCATTGTTGCATCATAACCAACCAAAGCTGTTGCAGAGCACGAATGTCTGTGCGGCAGCGAATGCAGTTCCAAGGGACAGTGAAAACCAGGTAGAGCTTTCAGTGCTGGCAGCTTTCGTGTGGGCGCAATCGCTGGACGTTTCGAATTTGGCAGCCGGGCTCTTCGACAGTCACATAGGCATTGTTGCATCATAACCAACCAAGGCATTTGCAGAGCGCGAATGTCTGTGCGGCAGCGAATGCAGTTCCAAGGGACAGTGAAAACCAGGTAGAGCTTTCAGTGCTGGCAGCTTTCGTGTGGGCGCTATCGCTGGACGTTTCGAATTTGGCAGCCGGGCTCTGCCAGAGTCACATAGGCATTGTTGCATCATAGCCAACCAAGGCATTTGCAGAGCGCGAATGTCTGTGCGGCAGCGAATGCAGTTCCAAGGGACAGTGAAAACCAGGTAGAGCTTGCAGTGCTGGCACCTTTCGTGTGGGCGCTATCGCTGGACGTTTCGAATTTGGCAGCCGGACTCTGCCAGAGTCACATAGGAATTGTTGCATCATAACTAACCAAGGCTTTTGCAGAGCGCGAATGTCTGTGCGGCAGCGAATGCAGTTCCAAGGGACAGTGAAAACCAGGTAGAGCTTTCAGTGCTGGCAGCTTTCGTGTGGGCGCAATCGCTGGACGTTTCGAATTTGGCAGCCGGGCTCTGCGACAGTCACATAGGCATTGTTGCATCATAACCAACCAAAGGTTTTGCAGAGCGCGAATGTCTGTGCGGCAGCGAATGCAGTTCCAAGGGACAGTGAAAACCAGGTAGAGCTTGCAGTGCTGGCAGCTTTCGTGTGGGCGCAATCTCTGGACGTTTCGAATTTGGCAGCTGGGCTCTGCCAGAGTCACATAGGCATTGTTGCATCATAACTAACCAAGGCTTTTGCAGAGCGCGAATGTCTGTGCGGCAGCGAATGCAGTTCCAAGGGACAGTGAAAACCAGGTAGACCTCTCAGTACTGGCAGCTTTCGTCTGGGCGCAATCGCGGGACGTTTCGAATTTGGCAGCTGGGCTCTGCCAGAGTCACGTAGGCATTGTTGCATCATAAACAACCAAGGCTTTTGCAGAGCGCGAATGATGTGCGGCAGCGAATGCAGTTCCAAGGGACAGTGAAAACCAGGTAGACCTTTCAGTGCTGGCAGCTTTCGTGTGGACGCAATCGCTGGACGTTTCGAATTTGGCAGCCGGGCTCTGCGACAGTCACATAGGCATTGTTGCATCATAACCAACCAAAGCTCTTGCAGAGCGCGAATGTTTGTGCGGCAGCGAATGCAGTTCCAAGGGACAGTGAAAACCAGGTAGACCTTTCAGTGCTGGCAGCTTTCGTGTGGACGCAATCGCTGGAAGTTTTGAATTTGGCAGCCGGGCTCTGCCAGAGTCACGTAGGCATTGTTGCATCATAAACAATCAAAGCTCTTGCAGAGCGCGAATGTCTGTGCGGCAGCGAATGCAGTTCCAAGGGACAGTGAAAACCAGGTAGAACTTTCAGTGCTGGCAGCTTTCGTGTGGGCGCAATCGCTGGATGTTTCGAATTTGGCAGCCGGGCTCTGCGACAGTCACATAGGCATTGTTGCATCATAACCAACCAAAGCTCTTGCAGAGCGCGAATGTCTGTGCGGCAGCGAATGCAGTTCCAAGGGACAGTGAAAACCAGGTAGACCTTTCAGTGCTGGCAGCTTTTGTGTGGGCGCAATCGCTGGACGTTTCGAATTTGGCATCCGGGCTCTTCGACAGTCACATAGGCATTGTTGCATCATAACCAACCAAGGCATTTGCAGAGCGCGAATGTCTGTGCGGCAGCGAATGCAGTTCCAAGGGACAGTGAAAACCAGGTAGAGCTTTCAGTGCTGGCAGCTTTCGTGTGGGCGCTATCGCTGGAAGTTTTGAATTTGGCAGCCGGGCTCTGCCAGAGTCACGTAGGCATTGTTGCATCATAAACAATCAAAGCTCTTGCAGAGCGCGAATGTCTGTGCGGCAGCGAATGCAGTTCCAAGGGACAGTGAAAACCAGGTAGAGCTTTCAGTGCTGGCAGATTTCGTGTGGGCGCAATCGCTGGACGTTTCGAATTTGGCAGCCGGGCTCTGCGACAGTCACATAGGCATTGTTGCATCATAACCAACCAAAGCTATTGCAGAGCGCGAATGTCTGTGCGGCAGCGAATGCAGTTCCAAGGGACAGTGAAAACCAGGTAGAGCTTTCAGTGCTGGCAGCTTTCGTGTGGGCGCAATCGCGGGACGTTTCGAATTTGGCAGCCGGGTTCTGCGACAGTCACATAGGCATTGTTGCATCATAACCAACCAAGGCATTTGCAGAGCGCGAATGTCTGTGCGGCAGCGAATGCAGTTCCAAGGGACAGTGAAAACCAGGTAGAACTTTCAGTTCTGGCAGCTTTCGTGTGGGCGCAATCGCTGGACGTTTCGAATTTGGCAGCCGGGCTCTGCGACAGTCACATAGGCATTGTTGCATCATAACCAACCAAAGCTGTTGCAGAGCACGAATGTCTGTGCGGCAGCGAATGCAGTTCCAAGGGACAGTGAAAACCAGGTAGAGCTTTCAGTGCTGGCAGCTTTCGTGTTGGCGCAATCGCTGGACGTTTCGAATTTGGCAGCCGGGCTCTGCGACAGTCACATAGGCATTGTTGCATCATAACCAACCAAGGCATTTGCAGAGCGCGAATGTCTGTGCGGCAGCGAATGCAGTTCCAAGGGACAGTGAAAACCAGGTAGAGCTTTCAGTGCTGGCAGCTTTCGTGTGGGCGCTATCGCTGGACGTTTCGAATTTGGCAGCCGGGCTCTGCCAGAGTCACATAGGCATTGTTGCATCATAGCCAACCAAGGCATTTGCAGAGCGCGAATGTCTGTGCGGCAGCGAATGCAGTTCCAAGGGACAGTGAAAACCAGGTAGAGCTTGCAGTGCTGGCAGCTTTCGTGTGGGCGCAATCTCTGGACGTTTCGAATTTGGCAGCTGGGCTCTGCCAGAGTCACATAGGCATTGTTGCATCATAACTAACCAAGGCTTTTGCAGAGCGCGAATGTCTGTGCGGCAGCGAATGCAGTTCCAAGGGACAGTGAAAACCAGGTAGACCTCTCAGTACTGGCAGCTTTCGTCTGGGCGCAATCGCGGGACGTTTCGAATTTGGCAGCTGGGCTCTGCCAGAGTCACGTAGGCATTGTTGCATCATAAACAACCAAGGCTTTTGCAGAGCGCGAATGTCTGTGCGGCAGCGAATGCAGTTCCAAGGGACAGTGAAAACCAGGTAGAGCTTTCAGTGCTGGCATCTTTCGTGTGGACTCAGTCGCTGGACGTTTCGAATTTGGCAGCCGGGCTCTGCGACAGTCACATAGGCATTGTTGCATCATAACCAACCAAAGCTTTTGCATAGCGTGAATGTCTGTGCGGCAGCGAATGCAGTTCCAAGGGACAGTGAAAACCAGGTAGAGCTTTCAGTGCTGGCAGCTTTCGTGTGGGCGCAATCGCTCGACGTTTCGAATTTGGCAGCCGGGTTCTGCGACAGTCACATAGGCATTGTTGCATCATAACCAACCAAGGCATTTGCAGAGCGCGAATGTCTGTGCGGCAGCGAATGCAGTTCCAAGGGACAGTGAAAACCAGGCAGAGCTTTCAGTGCTGGCAGCTTTCGTGTGGGCAAAATCGCTGGACGTTTCGAATTTGGCAGCCGGGCTCTGCGACAGTCACATAGGCATTGTTGCATCATAACCAACCAAAGCTGTTGCAGAGCACGAATGTCTGTGCGGCAGCGAATGCAGTTCCAAGGGACAGTGAAAACCAGGTAGAGCTTTCAGTGCTGGCAGCTTTCGTGTGGGCGCAATCGCTGGACGTTTCGAATTTGGCAGCTGGGCTCTTCGACAGTCACATAGGCATTGTTGCATCATAACCAACCAAGGCATTTGCAGAGCGCGAATGTCTGTGCGGCAGCGAATGCAGTTCCAAGGGACAGTGAAAACCAGGTAGAGCTTTCAGTGCTGGCAGCTTTCGTGTGGGCGCTATCGCTGGACGTTTCGAATTTGGCAGCCGGGCTCTGCCAGAGTCACATAGGCATTGTTGCATCATAGCCAACCAAGGCATTTGCAGAGCGCGAATGTCTGTGCGGCAGCGAATGCAGTTCCAAGGGACAGTGAAAACCAGGTAGAGCTTGCAGTGCTGGCAGCTTTCGTGTGGGCGCTATCGCTGGACGTTTCGAATTTGGCAGCCGGACTCTGCCAGAGTCACATAGGAATTGTTGCATCATAACTAACCAAGGCTTTTGCAGAGAGCGAATGTCTGTGCGGCAGCGAATGCAGTTCCAAGGGACAGTGAAAACCAGGTAGAGCTTTCAGTGCTGGCAGCTTTCGTGTGGGCGCAATCGCTGGACGTTTCGAATTTGGCAGCCGGGCTCTGCGACAGTCACATAGGCATTGTTGCATCATAACCAACCAAAGGTTTTGCAGAGCGCGAATGTCTGTGTGGCAGCGAATGCAGTTCCAAGGGACAGTGAAAACCAGGTAGAGCTTGCAGTGCTGGCAGCTTTCGTGTGGGCGCAATCTCTGGACGTTTCGAATTTGGCAGCTGGGCTCTGCCAGAGTCACATAGGCATTGTTGCATCATAACTAACCAAGGCTTTTGCAGAGCGCGAATGTCTGTGCGGCAGCGAATGCAGTTCCAAGGGACAGTGAAAACCAGGTAGACCTCTCAGTACTGGCAGCTTTCGTCTGGGCGCAATCGCGGGACGTTTCGAATTTGGCAGCTGGGCTCTGCCAGAGTCACGTAGGCATTGTTGCATCATAAACAACCAAGGCTTTTGCAGAGCGCGAATGATGTGCGGCAGCGAATGCAGTTCCAAGGGACAGTGAAAACCAGGTAGACCTTTCAGTGCTGGCAGCTTTCGTGTGGACGCAATCGCTGGACGTTTCGAATTTGGCAACCCGGGCTCTGCGACAGTCACATAGGCATTGTTGCATCATAACCAACCAATGCTCTTGCAGAGCGCGAATGTTTGTGCGGCAGCGAATGCAGTTCCAAGGGACAGTGAAAACCAGGTAGAGCTTTCAGTGCTGGCAGCTTTCGTGTGGGCGCAATCGCTGGAAGTTTTGAATTTGGCAGCCGGGCTCTGCCAGAGTCACGTAGGCATTGTTGCATCATAAACAATCAAAGCTCTTGCAGAGCGCGAATGTCTGTGCGGCAGCGAATGCAGTTCCAAGGGACAGTGAAAACCAGGTAGAGCTTTCAGTGCTGGCAGCTTTCGTGTGGGCGCAATCGCGGGACGTTTCGAATTTGGCAGCCGGGTTCTGCGACAGTCACATAGGCATTGTTGCATCATAACCAACCAAGGCATTTGCAGAGCGCGAATGTCTGTGCGGCAGCGAATGCAGTTCCAAGGGACAGTGAAAACCAGGTAGAACTTTCAGTGCTGGCAGCTTTCGTGTGGGCGCAATCGCTGGACGTTTCGAATTTGGCAGCCGGGCTCTGCGACAGTCACATAGGCATTGTTGCATCATAACCAACCAAAGCTGTTGCAGAGCACGAATGTCTGTGCGGCAGCGAATGCAGTTCCAAGGGACAGTGAAAACCAGGTAGAGCTTTCAGTGCTGGCAGCTTTCGTGTGGGCGCAATCGCTGGACGTTTCGAATTTGGCAGCCGGGCTCTTCGACAGTCACATAGGCATTGTTGCATCATAACCAACCAAGGCATTTGCAGAGCGCGAATGTCTGTGCGGCAGCGAATGCAGTTCCAAGGGACAGTGAAAACCAGGTAGAGCTTTCAGTGCTGGCAGCTTTCGTGTGGGCGCTATCGCTGGACGTTTCGAATTTGGCAGCCGGGCTCTGCCAGAGTCACATAGGCATTGTTGCATCATAGCCAACCAAGGCATTTGCAGAGCGCGAATGTCTGTGCGGCAGCGAATGCAGTTCCAAGGGACAGTGAAAACCAGGTAGAGCTTGCAGTGCTGGCACCTTTCGTGTGGGCGCTATCGCTGGACGTTTCGAATTTGGCAGCCGGACTCTGCCAGAGTCACATAGGAATTGTTGCATCATAACTAACCAAGGCTTTTGCAGAGAGCGAATGTCTGTGCGGCAGCGAATGCAGTTCCAAGGGACAGTGAAAACCAGGTAGAGCTTTCAGTGCTGGCAGCTTTCGTGTGGGCGCAATCGCTGGACGTTTCGAATTTGGCAGCCGGGCTCTGCGACAGTCACATAGGCATTGTTGCATCATAACCAACCAAAGGTTTTGCAGAGCGCGAATGTCTGTGCGGCAGCGAATGCAGTTCCAAGGGACAGTGAAAACCAGGTAGAGCTTGCAGTGCTGGCAGCTTTCGTGTGGGCGCAATCTCTGGACGTTTCGAATTTGGCAGCTGGGCTCTGCCAGAGTCACATAGGCATTGTTGCATCATAACTAACCAAGGCTTTTGCAGAGCGCGAATGTCTGTGCGGCAGCGAATGCAGTTCCAAGGGACAGTGAAAACCAGGTAGACCTCTCAGTACTGGCAGCTTTCGTCTGGGCGCAATCGCGGGACGTTTCGAATTTGGCAGCTGGGCTCTGCCAGAGTCACGTAGGCATTGTTGCATCATAAACAACCAAGGCTTTTGCAGAGCGCGAATGATGTGCGGCAGCGAATGCAGTTCAAGGGACAGTGAAAACCAGGTAGACCTTTCAGTGCTGGCAGCTTTCGTGTGGACGCAATCGCTGGACGTTTCGAATTTGGCAGCCGGGCTCTGCGACAGTCACATAGGCATTGTTGCATCATAACCAACCAAAGCTCTTGCAGAGCGCGAATGTTTGTGCGGCAGCGAATGCAGTTCCAAGGGACAGTGAAAACCAGGTAGAGCTTTCAGTGCTGGCAGCTTTCGTGTGGGCGCAATCGCTGGAAGTTTTGAATTTGGCAGCCGGGCTCTGCCAGAGTCACGTAGGCATTGTTGCATCATAAACAATCAAAGCTCTTGCAGAGCGCGAATGTCTGTGCGGCAGCGAATGCAGTTCCAAGGGACAGTGAAAACCAGGTAGAACTTTCAGTGCTGGCAGCTTTCGTGTGGGCGCAATCGCTGGACGTTTCGAATTTGGCAGCCGGGCTCTGCGACAGTCACATAGGCATTGTTGCATCATAACCAACCAAAGCTCTTGCAGAGCGCGAATGTCTGTGCGGCAGCGAATGCAGTTCCAAGGGACAGTGAAAACCAGGTAGAGCTTTCAGTGCTGGCAGCTTTCGTGTGGGCGCAATCGCTGGACGTTTCGAATTTGGCAGCCGGGCTCTTCGACAGTCACATAGGCATTGTTGCATCATAACCAACCAAGGCATTTGCAGAGCGCGAATGTCTGTGCGGCAGCGAATGCAGTTCCAAGGGACAGTGAAAACCAGGTAGAGCTTTCAGTGCTGGCAGCTTTCGTGTGGGCGCTATCGCTGGAAGTTTTGAATTTGGCAGCCGGGCTCTGCCAGAGTCACGTAGGCATTGTTGCATCATAAACAATCAAAGCTCTTGCAGAGCGCGAATGTCTGTGCGGCAGCGAATGCAGTTCCAAGGGACAGTGAAAACCAGGTAGAGCTTTCAGTGCTGGCAGATTTCGTGTGGGCGCAATCGCTGGACGTTTCGAATTTGGCAGCCGGGCTCTGCGACAGTCACATAGGCATTGTTGCATCATAACCAACCAAAGCTATTGCAGAGCGCGAATGTCTGTGCGGCAGCGAATGCAGTTCCAAGGGACAGTGAAAACCAGGTAGAGCTTTCAGTGCTGGCAGCTTTCGTGTGGGCGCAATCGCGGGACGTTTCGAATTTGGCAGCCGGGTTCTGCGACAGTCACATAGGCATTGTTGCATCATAACCAACCAAGGCATTTGCAGAGCGCGAATGTCTGTGCGGCAGCGAATGCAGTTCCAAGGGACAGTGAAAACCAGGTAGAGCTTTCAGTGCTGGCAGCTTTCGTGTGGGCGCTATCGCTGGACGTTTCGAATTTGGCAGCCGGGCTCTGCCAGAGTCACATAGGCATTGTTGCATCATAGCCAACCAAGGCATTTGCAGAGCGCGAATGTCTGTGCGGCAGCGAATGCAGTTCCAAGGGACAGTGAAAACCAGGTAGAGCTTGCAGTGCTGGCACCTTTCGTGTGGGCGCTATCGCTGGACGTTTCGAATTTGGCAGCCGGACTCTGCCAGAGTCACATAGGAATTGTTGCATCATAACTAACCAAGGCTTTTGCAGAGAGCGAATGTCTGTGCGGCAGCGAATGCAGTTCCAAGGGACAGTGAAAACCAGGTAGAGCTTTCAGTGCTGGCAGCTTTCGTGTGGGCGCAATCGCTGGACGTTTCGAATTTGGCAGCCGGGCTCTGCGACAGTCACATGGGCATTGTTGCATCATAACCAACCAAAGGTTTTGCAGAGCGCGAATGTCTGTGCGGCAGCGAATGCAGTTCCAAGGGACAGTGAAAACCAGGTAGAGCTTGCAGTGCTGGCAGCTTTCGTGTGGGCGCAATCTCTGGACGTTTCGAATTTGGCAGCTGGGCTCTGCCAGAGTCACATAGGCATTGTTGCATCATAACTAACCAAGGCTTTTGCAGAGCGCGAATGTCTGTGCGGCAGCGAATGCAGTTCCAAGGGACAGTGAAAACCAGGTAGACCTCTCAGTACTGGCAGCTTTCGTGTGGGCGCAATCGCGGGACGTTTCGAATTTGGCAGCTGGGCTCTGCCAGAGTCACGTAGGCATTGTTGATCATAAACAACCAAGGCTTTTGCAGAGCGCGAATGATGTGCGGCAGCGAATGCAGTTCCAAGGGACAGTGAAAACCAGGTAGACCTTTCAGTGCTGGCAGCTTTCGTGTGGACGCAATCGCTGGACGTTTCGAATTTGGCACCCGGGCTCTGCGACAGTCACATAGGCATTGTTGCATCATAACCAACCAAAGCTCTTGCAGAGCGCGAATGTTTGTGCGGCAGCGAATGCAGTTCCAAGGGACAGTGAAAACCAGGTAGAGCTTTCAGTGCTGGCAGCTTTCGTGTGGGCGCAATCGCTGGAAGTTTTGAATTTGGCAGCCGGGCTCTGCCAGAGTCACGTAGGCATTGTTGCATCATAAACAATCAAAGATCTTGCAGAGCGTGAATGTCTGTGCGGCAGCGAATGCAGTTCCAAGGGACAGTGAAAACCAGGTAGAACTTTCAGTGCTGGCAGCTTTCGTGTGGGCGCAATCGCTGGACGTTTCGAATTTGGCAGCCGGGCTCTGCGACAGTCACATAGGCATTGTTGCATCATAACCAACCAAAGCTCTTGCAGAGCGCGAATGTCTGTGCGGCAGCGAATGCAGTTCCAAGGGACAGTGAAAACCAGGTAGAGCTTTCAGTGCTGGCAGCTTTCGTGTGGGCGCAATCGCTGGACGTTTCGAATTTGGCAGCCGGGCTCTTCGACAGTCACATAGGCATTGTTGCATCATAACCAACCAAGGCATTTGCAGAGCGCGAATGTCTGTGCGGCAGCGAATGCAGTTCCAAGGGACAGTGAAAACCAGGTAGAGCTTTCAGTGCTGGCAGCTTTCGTGTGGGCGCTATCGCTGGACGTTTCGAATTTGGCAGCCGGGCTCTGCCAGAGTCACATAGGCATTGTTGCATCATAGCCAACCAAGGCATTTGCAGAGCGCGAATGTCTGTGCGGCAGCGAATGCAGTTCCAAGGGACAGTGAAAACCAGGTAGAGCTTGCAGTGCTGGCACCTTTCGTGTGGGCGCTATCGCTGGACGTTTCGAATTTGGCAGCCGGACTCTGCCAGAGTCACATAGGAATTGTTGCATCATAACTAACCAAGGCTTTTGCAGAGAGCGAATGTCTGTGCGGCAGCGAATGCAGTTCCAAGGGACAGTGAAAACCAGGTAGAGCTTTCAGTGCTGGCAGCTTTCGTGTGGGCGCAATCGCTGGACGTTTCGAATTTGGCAGCCGGGCTCTGCGACAGTCACATAGGCATTGTTGCATCATAACCAACCAAAGGTTTTGCAGAGCGCGAATGTCTGTGCGGCAGCGAATGCAGTTCCAAGGGACAGTGAAAACCAGGTAGAACTTTCAGTGCTGGCAGCTTTCGTGTGGGCGCAATCGCTGGACGTTTCGAATTTGGCAGCCGGGCTCTGCGACAGTCACATAGGCATTGTTGCATCATAACCAACCAAAGCTGTTGCAGAGCACGAATGTCTGTGCGGCAGCGAATGCAGTTCCAAGGGACAGTGAAAACCAGGTAGAGCTTTCAGTGCTGGCAGCTTTCGTGTGGGCGCAATCGCTGGACGTTTCGAATTTGGCAGCCGGGCTCTTCGACAGTCACATAGGCATTGTTGCATCATAACCAACCAAGGCATTTGCAGAGCGCGAATGTCTGTGCGGCAGCGAATGCAGTTCCAAGGGACAGTGAAAACCAGGTAGAGCTTTCAGTGCTGGCAGCTTTCGTGTGGGCGCTATCGCTGGACGTTTCGAATTTGGCAGCCGGGCTCTGCCAGAGTCACATAGGCATTGTTGCATCATAGCCAACCAAGGCATTTGCAGAGCGCGAATGTCTGTGCGGCAGCGAATGCAGTTCCAAGGGACAGTGAAAACCAGGTAGAGCTTGCAGTGCTGGCACCTTTCGTGTGGGCGCTATCGCTGGACGTTTCGAATTTGGCAGCCGGACTCTGCCAGAGTCACATAGGAATTGTTGCATCATAACTAACCAAGGCTTTTGCAGAGCGCGAATGTCTGTGCGGCAGCGAATGCAGTTCCAAGGGACAGTGAAAACCAGGTAGAGCTTTCAGTGCTGGCAGCTTTCGTGTGGGCGCAATCGCTGGACGTTTCGAATTTGGCAGCCGGGCTCTGCGACAGTCACATAGGCATTGTTGCATCATAACCAACCAAAGGTTTTGCAGAGCGCGAATGTCTGTGCGGCAGCGAATGCAGTTCCAAGGGACAGTGAAAACCAGGTAGAGCTTGCAGTGCTGGCAGCTTTCGTGTGGGCGCAATCTCTGGACGTTTCGAATTTGGCAGCTGGGCTCTGCCAGAGTCACATAGGCATTGTTGCATCATAACTAACCAAGGCTTTTGCAGAGCGCGAATGTCTGTGCGGCAGCGAATGCAGTTCCAAGGGACAGTGAAAACCAGGTAGACCTCTCAGTACTGGCAGCTTTCGTCTGGGCGCAATCGCGGGACGTTTCGAATTTGGCAGCTGGGCTCTGCCAGAGTCACGTAGGCATTGTTGCATCATAAACAACCAAGGCTTTTGCAGAGCGCGAATGATGTGCGGCAGCGAATGCAGTTCCAAGGGACAGTGAAAACCAGGTAGACCTTTCAGTGCTGGCAGCTTTCGTGTGGACGCAATCGCTGGACGTTTCGAATTTGGCAGCCGGGCTCTGCGACAGTCACATAGGCATTGTTGCATCATAACCAACCAAAGCTCTTGCAGAGCGCGAATGTTTGTGCGGCAGCGAATGCAGTTCCAAGGGACAGTGAAAACCAGGTAGACCTTTCAGTGCTGGCAGCTTTCGTGTGGACGCAATCGCTGGAAGTTTTGAATTTGGCAGCCGGGCTCTGCCAGAGTCACGTAGGCATTGTTGCATCATAAACAATCAAAGCTCTTGCAGAGCGCGAATGTCTGTGCGGCAGCGAATGCAGTTCCAAGGGACAGTGAAAACCAGGTAGAACTTTCAGTGCTGGCAGCTTTCGTGTGGGCGCAATCGCTGGATGTTTCGAATTTGGCAGCCGGGCTCTGCGACAGTCACATAGGCATTGTTGCATCATAACCAACCAAAGCTCTTGCAGAGCGCGAATGTCTGTGCGGCAGCGAATGCAGTTCCAAGGGACAGTGAAAACCAGGTAGACCTTTCAGTGCTGGCAGCTTTTGTGTGGGCGCAATCGCTGGACGTTTCGAATTTGGCATCCGGGCTCTTCGACAGTCACATAGGCATTGTTGCATCATAACCAACCAAGGCATTTGCAGAGCGCGAATGTCTGTGCGGCAGCGAATGCAGTTCCAAGGGACAGTGAAAACCAGGTAGAGCTTTCAGTGCTGGCAGCTTTCGTGTGGGCGCTATCGCTGGAAGTTTTGAATTTGGCAGCCGGGCTCTGCCAGAGTCACGTAGGCATTGTTGCATCATAAACAATCAAAGCTCTTGCAGAGCGCGAATGTCTGTGCGGCAGCGAATGCAGTTCCAAGGGACAGTGAAAACCAGGTAGAGCTTTCAGTGCTGGCAGATTTCGTGTGGGCGCAATCGCTGGACGTTTCGAATTTGGCAGCCGGGCTCTGCGACAGTCACATAGGCATTGTTGCATCATAACCAACCAAAGCTATTGCAGAGCGCGAATGTCTGTGCGGCAGCGAATGCAGTTCCAAGGGACAGTGAAAACCAGGTAGAGCTTTCAGTGCTGGCAGCTTTCGTGTGGGCGCAATCGCGGGACGTTTCGAATTTGGCAGCCGGGTTCTGCGACAGTCACATAGGCATTGTTGCATCATAACCAACCAAGGCATTTGCAGAGCGCGAATGTCTGTGCGGCAGCGAATGCAGTTCCAAGGGACAGTGAAAACCAGGTAGAACTTTCAGTTCTGGCAGCTTTCGTGTGGGCGCAATCGCTGGACGTTTCGAATTTGGCAGCCGGGCTCTGCGACAGTCACATAGGCATTGTTGCATCATAACCAACCAAAGCTGTTGCAGAGCACGAATGTCTGTGCGGCAGCGAATGCAGTTCCAAGGGACAGTGAAAACCAGGTAGAGCTTTCAGTGCTGGCAGCTTTCGTGTGGGCGCTATCGCTGGACGTTTCGAATTTGGCAGCCGGGCTCTGCCAGAGTCACATAGGCATTGTTGCATCATAGCCAACCAAGGCATTTGCAGAGCGCGAATGTCTGTGCGGCAGCGAATGCAGTTCCAAGGGACAGTGAAAACCAGGTAGAGCTTTCAGTGCTGGTACCTTTCGTGTGGGCGCTATCGCTGGACGTTTCGAATTTGGCAGCCGGACTCTGCCAGAGTCACATAGGAATTGTTGCATCATAACTAACCAAGGCTTTTGCAGAGAGCGAATGTCTGTGCGGCAGCGAATGCAGTTCCAAGGGACAGTGAAAACCAGGTAGAGCTTTCAGTGCTGGCAGCTTTCGTGTGGGCGCAATCGCTGGACGTTTCGAATTTGGCAGCCGGGCTCTGCGACAGTCACATAGGCATTGTTGCATCATAACCAACCAAAGGTTTTGCAGAGCGCGAATGTCTGTGCGGCAGCGAATGCAGTTCCAAGGGACAGTGAAAACCAGGTAGAGCTTGCAGTGCTGGCAGCTTTCGTGTGGGCGCAATCTCTGGACGTTTCGAATTTGGCAGCTGGGCTCTGCCAGAGTCACATAGGCATTGTTGCATCATAACTAACCAAGGCTTTTGCAGAGCGCGAATGTCTGTGCGGCAGCGAATGCAGTTCCAAGGGACAGTGAAAACCAGGTAGACCTCTCAGTACTGGCAGCTTTCGTCTGGGCGCAATCGCGGGACGTTTCGAATTTGGCAGCTGGGCTCTGCCAGAGTCACGTAGGCATTGTTGCATCATAAACAACCAAGGCTTTTGCAGAGCGCGAATGATGTGCGGCAGCGAATGCAGTTCCAAGGGACAGTGAAAACCAGGTAGACCTTTCAGTGCTGGCAGCTTTCGTGTGGACGCAATCGCTGGACGTTTCGAATTTGGCAGCTGGGCTCTGCGACAGTCACATAGGCATTGTTGCATCATAACCAACCAAAGCTCTTGCAGAGCGCGAATGTTTGTGCGGCAGCGAATGCAGTTCCAAGGGACAGTGAAAACCAGGTAGAGCTTTCAGTGCTGGCAGCTTTCGTGTGGGCGCAATCGCTGGAAGTTTTGAATTTGGCAGCCGGGCTCTGCCAGAGTCACGTAGGCATTGTTGCATCATAAACAATCAAAGCTCTTGCAGAGCGCGAATGTCTGTGCGGCAGCGAATGCAGTTCCAAGGGACAGTGAAAACCAGGTAGAACTTTCAGTGCTGGCAGCTTTTGTGTGGGCGCAATCGCTGGACGTTTCGAATTTGGCAGCCGGGCTCTGCGACAGTCACATAGGCATTGTTGCATCATAACCAACCAAAGCTCTTGCAGAGCGCGAATGTCTGTGCGGCAGCGAATGCAGTTCCAAGGGACAGTGAAAACCAGGTAGAGCTTTCAGTGCTGGCAGCTTTCGTGTGGGCGCAATCGCTGGACGTTTCGAATTTGGCAGCCGGGCTCTTCGACAGTCACATAGGCATTGTTGCATCATAACCAACCAAGGCATTTGCAGAGCGCGAATGTCTGTGCGGCAGCGAATGCAGTTCCAAGGGACAGTGAAAACCAGGTAGAGCTTTCAGTGCTGGCAGCTTTCGTGTGGGCGCTATCGCTGGACGTTTCGAATTTGGCAGCCGGGCTCTGCCAGAGTCACATAGGCATTGTTGCATCATAGCCAACCAAGGCATTTGCAGAGCGCGAATGTCTGTGCGGCAGCGAATGCAGTTCCAAGGGACAGTGAAAACCAGGTAGAGCTTGCAGTGCTGGCACCTTTCGTGTGGGCGCTATCGCTGGACGTTTCGAATTTGGCAGCCGGACTCTGCCAGAGTCACATAGGAATTGTTGCATCATAACTAACCAAGGCTTTTGCAGAGAGCGAATGTCTGTGCGGCAGCGAATGCAGTTCCAAGGGACAGTGAAAACCAGGTAGAGCTTTCAGTGCTGGCAGCTTTCGTGTGGGCGCAATCGCTGGACGTTTCGAATTTGGCAGCCGGGCTCTGCGACAGTCACATAGGCATTGTTGCATCATAACCAACCAAAGGTTTTGCAGAGCGCGAATGTCTGTGCGGCAGCGAATGCAGTTCCAAGGGACAGTGAAAACCAGGTAGAGCTTGCAGTGCTGGCAGCTTTCGTGTGGGCGCAATCTCTGGACGTTTCGAATTTGGCAGCTGGGCTCTGCCAGAGTCACATAGGCATTGTTGCATCATAACTAACCAAGGCTTTTGCAGAGCGCGAATGTCTGTGCGGCAGCGAATGCAGTTCCAAGGGACAGTGAAAACCAGGTAGACCTCTCAGTACTGGCAGCTTTCGTCTGGGCGCAATCGCGGGACGTTTCGAATTTGGCAGCTGGGCTCTGCCAGAGTCACGTAGGCATTGTTGCATCATAAACAACCAAGGCTTTTGCAGAGCGCGAATGATGTGCGGCAGCGAATGCAGTTCCAAGGGACAGTGAAAACCAGGTAGACCTTTCAGTGCTGGCAGCTTTCGTGTGGACGCAATCGCTGGACGTTTCGAATTTGGCACCCGGGCTCTGCGACAGTCACATAGGCATTGTTGCATCATAACCAACCAAGGCATTTGCAGAGCGCGAATGTCTGTGCGGCAGCGAATGCAGTTCCAAGGGACAGTGAAAACCAGGTAGAGCTTTCAGTGCTGGCAGCTTTCGTGTGGGCGCAATCGCGGGACGTTTCGAATTTGGCAGCTGGGCTCTGCCAGAGTCACATAGGCATTGTTGCATCATAACTAACCAAGGCTTTTGCAGAGCGCGAATGTCTGTGCGGCAGCGAATGCAGTTCCAAGGGACAGTGAAAACCAGGTAGAGCTTTCAGTACTGGCAGCTTTCGTGTGGGCGCAATCGCTGGACGTTTTGAATTTGGCAGCCGGGCTCTGCCAGAGTCACGTAGGCATTGTTGCATCATAAACAATCAAAGCTCTTGCAGAGCGCGAATGTCTGTGCGGCAGCGAATGCAGTTCCAAGGGACAGTGAAAACCAGGTAGACCTTTCAGTGCTGGCACCTTTCGTGTGGGCGCAATCGCTGGACGTTTCGAATTTGGCAGCCGGGCTCTTCGACAGTCACATAGGCATTGTTGCATCATAACCAACCAAAGGTCTTGCAGAGCGCAAATGTCTGTGCGGCAGCGAATGCAGTTCCAAGGGACAGTGAAAACCAGGTAGAGCTTTCAGTGCTGGCAGCTTTCGTGTGGGCGCAATCGCTGGACGTTTCGAATTTGGCAGCCGGGCTCTGCGAGAGTCACATAGGCATTGTTGCATCATAACCAACCAAAGGTTTTGCAGAGCGCGAATGTCTGTGCGGCAGCGAATGCAGTTCCAAGGGACAGTGAAAACCAGGTAGAGCTTTCAGTATTGGCAGCTTTCGTCTGGGCGCAATCTCTGGACGTTTCGAATTTGGCAGCCGGGCTCTGCCAGAGTCACATAGGAATTGTTGCATCATAGCCAACCAAGGCATTTGCAGAGCGCGAATGTCTGTGCGGCAGCGAATGCAGTTCCAAGGGACAGTGAAAACCAGGTAGAGCTTGCAGTGCTGGCAGCTTTCGTGCGGACGCAATCGCTGGACGTTTCGAATTTGGCAGCCGGGCTCTTCGACAGTCACATAGGCATTGTTGCATCATAACCAACCAAGGCTCTTGCAGAGCGCAAATGTCTGTGCGGCAGCGAATGCAGTTCCAAGGGACAGTGAAAACCAGGTAGAGCTTGCAGTGCTGGCAGCTTTCGTGTGGGCGCAATCGCTGGACGTTTCGAATTTGGCAGCCGGGCTCGGCCAGAGTCACATAGGCATTGTTGCATCATAACCAACCAAAGCTTTTGCATAGCGTGAATGTCTGTGCGGCAGCAAATGCAGTTCCAAGGGACAGTGAAAACCAAGTAGACCTTTCAGTGCTGGGAGCTTTCGTGTGGGCGCAATCTCTGGACGTTTCGAATTTGGCAGCCGGGCTCTGCGACAGTCACATAGGCATTGTTGCATCATAACCAACCAAGGCATTTGCAGAGCGCGAATGTCTGTGCGGCAGCGAATGCAGTTCCAAGGGACAGTGAAAACCAGGTAGAGCTTTCAGTGCTGGCAGCTTTCGTGTGGGCGCTATCGCTGGACGTTTCGAATTTGGCAGCCGGGCTCTGCCAGATTCACATAGGCATTGTTGCATCATAGCCAACCAAGGCATTTGCAGAGCGCGAATGTCTGTGCGGCAGCGAACGCAGTTCCAAGGGACAGTGAAAACCAGGTAGAGCTTGCAGTGCTGGCAGCTTTCGTGTGGGCGCAATCGCTGGACGTTTCGAATTTGGCAGCCGGGCTCTTCGACAGTCACATAGGCATTGTTGCATCATAACCAACCAAAGCTCTTGCAGAGCGCGAATGTCTGTGCGGCAGCGAATGCAGTTCCAAGGGACAGTGAAAACCAGGTAGAGCTTTCAGTGCTGGCAGCTTTCGTGTGGGCGCAATCGCTGGACGTTGAGAATTTGGCAGCCGGGCTCGGCCAGAGTCACATAGGCATTGTTGCATCATAACCAACCAAAGCTTTTGCATAGCGTGAATGTCTGTGCGGCAGCGAATGCAGTTCCAAGGGACAGTGAAAACCAGGTAGAGCTTTCAGTGCTGGGAGCTTTCGTGTGGGCGCAATCTCTGGACGTTTCGAATTTGGCAGCCGGGCTCTGCGACAGTCACATAGGCATTGTTGCATCATAACCAACCAAAGCTCTTGCAGAGCGCAAATGTCTGTGTGGCAGCGAATGCATTTCCAAGGGACAGTGAAAACCAGGTAGAGCTTTCAGTGCTGGCAGCTTTCGTGTGGGCGCAATCGCTGGACGTTTCGAATTTGGCAGCCGGGCTCTGCGACAGTCACATAGGCATTGTTGCATCATAACCAACCAAGGCATTTGCAGAGCGCGAATGTCTGTGCTGCAGCGAATGCAGTTCCAAGGGACAGTGAAAACCAGGTAGAGCTTTCAGTGCTGGCAGCTTTCGTGTGGGCGCAATCGCTGGAAGTTTTGAATTTGGCAGCCGGGCTCTGCCAGAGTCACGTAGGCATTGTTGCATCATAAACAATCAAAGCTCTTGCAGAGCGCGAATGTCTGTGCGGCAGCGAATGCAGTTCCAAGGGACAGTGAAAACCAGGTAGAACTTTCAGTGCTGGCAGCTTTTGTGTGGGCGCAATCGCTGGACGTTTCGAATTTGGCAGCCGGGCTCTGCGACAGTCACATAGGCATTGTTGCATCATAACCAACCAAAGCTCTTGCAGAGCGCGAATGTCTGTGCGGCAGCGAATGCAGTTCCAAGGGACAGTGAAAACCAGGTAGAGCTTTCAGTGCTGGCAGCTTTCGTGTGGGCGCAATCGCTGGACGTTTCGAATTTGGCAGCCGGGCTCTTCGACAGTCACATAGGCATTGTTGCATCATAACCAACCAAGGCATTTGCAGAGCGCGAATGTCTGTGCGGCAGCGAATGCAGTTCCAAGGGACAGTGAAAACCAGGTAGAGCTTTCAGTGCTGGCAGCTTTCGTGTGGGCGCTATCGCTGGACGTTTCGAATTTGGCAGCCGGGCTCTGCCAGAGTCACATAGGCATTGTTGCATCATAGCCAACCAAGGCATTTGCAGAGCGCGAATGTCTGTGCGGCAGCGAATGCAGTTCCAAGGGACAGTGAAAACCAGGTAGAGCTTGCAGTGCTGGCACCTTTCGTGTGGGCGCTATCGCTGGACGTTTCGAATTTGGCAGCCGGACTCTGCCAGAGTCACATAGGAATTGTTGCATCATAACTAACCAAGGCTTTTGCAGAGAGCGAATGTCTGTGCGGCAGCGAATGCAGTTCCAAGGGACAGTGAAAACCAGGTAGAGCTTTCAGTGCTGGCAGCTTTCGTGTGGGCGCAATCGCTGGACGTTTCGAATTTGGCAGCCGGGCTCTGCGACAGTCACATAGGCATTGTTGCATCATAACCAACCAAAGGTTTTGCAGAGCGCGAATGTCTGTGCGGCAGCGAATGCAGTTCCAAGGGACAGTGAAAACCAGGTAGAGCTTGCAGTGCTGGCAGCTTTCGTGTGGGCGCAATCTCTGGACGTTTCGAATTTGGCAGCTGGGCTCTGCCAGAGTCACATAGGCATTGTTGCATCATAACTAACCAAGGCTTTTGCAGAGCGCGAATGTCTGTGCGGCAGCGAATGCAGTTCCAAGGGACAGTGAAAACCAGGTAGACCTCTCAGTACTGGCAGCTTTCGTCTGGGCGCAATCGCGGGACGTTTCGAATTTGGCAGCTGGGCTCTGCCAGAGTCACGTAGGCATTGTTGCATCATAAACAACCAAGGCTTTTGCAGAGCGCGAATGATGTGCGGCAGCGAATGCAGTTCCAAGGGACAGTGAAAACCAGGTAGACCTTTCAGTGCTGGCAGCTTTCGTGTGGACGCAATCGCTGGACGTTTCGAATTTGGCACCCGGGCTCTGCGACAGTCACATAGGCATTGTTGCATCATAACCAACCAAGGCATTTGCAGAGCGCGAATGTCTGTGCGGCAGCGAATGCAGTTCCAAGGGACAGTGAAAACCAGGTAGAGCTTTCAGTGCTGGCAGCTTTCGTGTGGGCGCAATCGCGGGACGTTTCGAATTTGGCAGCTGGGCTCTGCCAGAGTCACATAGGCATTGTTGCATCATAACTAACCAAGGCTTTTGCAGAGCGCGAATGTCTGTGCGGCAGCGAATGCAGTTCCAAGGGACAGTGAAAACCAGGTAGAGCTTTCAGTACTGGCAGCTTTCGTGTGGGCGCAATCGCTGGACGTTTTGAATTTGGCAGCCGGGCTCTGCCAGAGTCACGTAGGCATTGTTGCATCATAAACAATCAAAGCTCTTGCAGAGCGCGAATGTCTGTGCGGCAGCGAATGCAGTTCCAAGGGACAGTGAAAACCAGGTAGACCTTTCAGTGCTGGCACCTTTCGTGTGGGCGCAATCGCTGGACGTTTCGAATTTGGCAGCCGGGCTCTTCGACAGTCACATAGGCATTGTTGCATCATAACCAACCAAAGGTCTTGCAGAGCGCAAATGTCTGTGCGGCAGCGAATGCAGTTCCAAGGGACAGTGAAAACCAGGTAGAGCTTTCAGTGCTGGCAGCTTTCGTGTGGGCGCAATCGCTGGACGTTTCGAATTTGGCAGCCGGGCTCTGCGAGAGTCACATAGGCATTGTTGCATCATAACCAACCAAAGGTTTTGCAGAGCGCGAATGTCTGTGCGGCAGCGAATGCAGTTCCAAGGGACAGTGAAAACCAGGTAGAGCTTTCAGTATTGGCAGCTTTCGTCTGGGCGCAATCTCTGGACGTTTCGAATTTGGCAGCCGGGCTCTGCCAGAGTCACATAGGAATTGTTGCATCATAGCCAACCAAGGCATTTGCAGAGCGCGAATGTCTGTGCGGCAGCGAATGCAGTTCCAAGGGACAGTGAAAACCAGGTAGAGCTTGCAGTGCTGGCAGCTTTCGTGCGGACGCAATCGCTGGACGTTTCGAATTTGGCAGCCGGGCTCTTCGACAGTCACATAGGCATTGTTGCATCATAACCAACCAAGGCTCTTGCAGAGCGCAAATGTCTGTGCGGCAGCGAATGCAGTTCCAAGGGACAGTGAAAACCAGGTAGAGCTTGCAGTGCTGGCAGCTTTCGTGTGGGCGCAATCGCTGGACGTTTCGAATTTGGCAGCCGGGCTCGGCCAGAGTCACATAGGCATTGTTGCATCATAACCAACCAAAGCTTTTGCATAGCGTGAATGTCTGTGCGGCAGCAAATGCAGTTCCAAGGGACAGTGAAAACCAAGTAGACCTTTCAGTGCTGGGAGCTTTCGTGTGGGCGCAATCTCTGGACGTTTCGAATTTGGCAGCCGGGCTCTGCGACAGTCACATAGGCATTGTTGCATCATAACCAACCAAGGCATTTGCAGAGCGCGAATGTCTGTGCGGCAGCGAATGCAGTTCCAAGGGACAGTGAAAACCAGGTAGAGCTTTCAGTGCTGGCAGCTTTCGTGTGGGCGCTATCGCTGGACGTTTCGAATTTGGCAGCCGGGCTCTGCCAGATTCACATAGGCATTGTTGCATCATAGCCAACCAAGGCATTTGCAGAGCGCGAATGTCTGTGCGGCAGCGAACGCAGTTCCAAGGGACAGTGAAAACCAGGTAGAGCTTGCAGTGCTGGCAGCTTTCGTGTGGGCGCAATCGCTGGACGTTTCGAATTTGGCAGCCGGGCTCTTCGACAGTCACATAGGCATTGTTGCATCATAACCAACCAAAGCTCTTGCAGAGCGCGAATGTCTGTGCGGCAGCGAATGCAGTTCCAAGGGACAGTGAAAACCAGGTAGAGCTTTCAGTGCTGGCAGCTTTCGTGTGGGCGCAATCGCTGGACGTTGAGAATTTGGCAGCCGGGCTCGGCCAGAGTCACATAGGCATTGTTGCATCATAACCAACCAAAGCTTTTGCATAGCGTGAATGTCTGTGCGGCAGCGAATGCAGTTCCAAGGGACAGTGAAAACCAGGTAGAGCTTTCAGTGCTGGGAGCTTTCGTGTGGGCGCAATCTCTGGACGTTTCGAATTTGGCAGCCGGGCTCTGCGACAGTCACATAGGCATTGTTGCATCATAACCAACCAAAGCTCTTGCAGAGCGCAAATGTCTGTGTGGCAGCGAATGCATTTCCAAGGGACAGTGAAAACCAGGTAGAGCTTTCAGTGCTGGCAGCTTTCGTGTGGGCGCAATCGCTGGACGTTTCGAATTTGGCAGCCGGGCTCTGCGACAGTCACATAGGCATTGTTGCATCATAACCAACCAAGGCATTTGCAGAGCGCGAATGTCTGTGCTGCAGCGAATGCAGTTCCAAGGGACAGTGAAAACCAGGTAGACCTTTCAGTGCTGGCAGCTTTCGTCTGGGCGCTATCTCTGGACGTTTCGAATTTGGCAGCCGGGCTCTGCCAGAGTCACAGAGGCATTGTTGCATCATAGCCAACCAAGGCATTTGCAGAGCGCGAATGTCTGTGCGGCAGTGAATGCAGTTCCAAGGGACAGTGAAAACCAGGTAGAGCTTGCAGTGCTGGCAGCTTTCGTGTGGGCGCAATCGCTGGACGTTTCGAATTTGGCAGCCGGGCTCTGCCAGAGTCACATAGGAATTGTTGCATCATAAACAATCAAAGCTGTTGCAGAGCGCGAATGTCTGTGTGGCAGCGAATGCAGTTCCAAGGGACAGTGAAAACCAGGTAGACCTTTCAGTGCTGGCAGCTTTCGTGTGGGCGCAATCGCTGGACGTTTCGAATTTGGCAGCCGGGCTCTTCGACAGTCACATAGGCATTGTTGCATCATAACCAACCAAAGCTCTTGCAGAGCGCAAATGTCTGTGCGGCAGCGAATGCAGTTCCAAGGGACAGTGAAAACCAGGTAGAGCTTTCAGTGCTGGCAGCTTTCGTGTGGGCGCAATCGCTGGACGTTTCGAATTTGGCAGCCGGGCTCTGCGACAGTCACATAGGCATTGTTGCATCATAACCAACCAAAGCTTTTGCATAGCGTGAATGTCTGTGCGGCAGCGAATGCAGTTCCAAGGGACAGTGAAAACCAGGTAGAGCTTTCAGTGCTGGGAGCTTTCGTGTGGGCGCAATCTCTGGACGTTTCGAATTTGGCAGCCGGGCTCTGCGACAGTCACATAGGCATTGTTGCATCATAACCAACCAAAGCTCTTGCAGAGCGCGAATGTCTGTGCGGCAGCGAATGCAGTTCCAAGGGACAGTGAAAAGCAGGTAGAGCTTTCAGTGCTGGCAGCTTTCGTGTGGGCGCTATCGCTGGACGTTTCGAATTTGGCAGCCGGGCTCTGCCAGAGTCACATAGGCATTGTTGCATCATAGCCAACCAAGGCATTTGCAGAGAGCGAATGTCTGTGCGGCAGCGAATGCAGTTCCAAGGGACAGTGAAAACCAGGTAGAGCTTGCAGTGCTGGCAGCTTTCGTGTGGGCGCTATCGCTGGACGTTTCGAATTTGGCAGCCGGACTCTGCGAGTGTCACATAGGCATTGTTGCATCATAACTAACCAAGGCTTTTGCAGAGCGCGAATGTCTGTGCGGCAGCGAATGCAGTTCCAAGGGACAGTGAAAACCAGGTAGAGCTTTCAGTGCTGGCAGCTTTCGTGTGGGCGCAATCGCGGGACTTTTCGAATTTGGCAGCTGGGCTCTGCCAGAGTCACGTAGGCATTGTTGCATCATAAACAACCAAGGCTTTTGCAGAGCGCGAATGTCTGTGCGGCAGCGAATGCAGTTCCAAGGGACAGTGAAAACCAGGTAGACCTTTCAGTGCTGGCAGCTTTCGTGTGGACGCAATCGCTGGACGTTTCGAATTTGGCAGCCGGGCTCTGCGACAGTCACATAGGCATTGTTGCATCATAACCAACCAAAGGTTTTGCAGAGCGCGAATGTCTGTGCGGCAGCGAATGCAGTTCCAAGGGACAGTGAAAACCAGGTAGAGCTTTCAGTGCTGGCAGCTTTCGTGTGGGCGCTATCGCTGGACGTTTCGAATTTGGCAGCCGGGCTCTGCCAGATTCACATAGGCATTGTTGCATCATAGCCAACCAAGGCATTTGCAGAGCGCGAATGTCTGTGCGGCAGCGAACGCAGTTCCAAGGGACAGTGAAAACCAGGTAGACCTTGCAGTGCTGGCAGCTTTCGTGTGGGCGCTATCGCTGGACGTTTCGAATTTGGCAGCCGGACTCTGCGAGTGTCACATAGGCATTGTTGCATCATAACTAACCAAGGCTTTTGCAGAGCGCGAATGTCTGTGCGGCAGCGAATGCAGTTCCGAGGGACAGTGAAAACCAGGTAGACCTCTCAGTACTGGCAGCTTTCGTCTGGGCGCAATCGCGGGACTTTTCGAATTTGGCAGCTGGGCTCTGCCAGAGTCACGTAGGCATTGTTGCATCATAACCAACCAAGGCTTTTGCAGAGCGTGAATGTCTGTGCGGCAGCGAATGCAGTTCCAAGGGACAGTGAAAACCAGGTAGACCTTTCAGTGCTGGCAGCTTTCGTGTGGACGCAATCGCTGGACGTTTCGAATTTGGCAGCCGGGCTCTGCGACAGTCACATAGGCATTGTTGCATCATAACCAACCAAAGCTCTTGCAGAGCGCGAATGTCTGTGCGGCAGCGAATGCAGTTCCAAGGGACAGTGAAAACCAGGTAGAGCTTTCAGTGCTGGCATCTTTCGTGTGGACTCAGTCGCTGGACGTTTCGAATTTGGCAGCCGGGCTCTGCGACAGTCACATAGGCATTGTTGCATCATAACCAACCAAAGCTGTTGCAGAGCGCGAATGTCTGTGTGGCAGCGAATGCAGTTCCAAGGGACAGTGAAAACCAGGTAGACCTTTCAGTGCTGGCAGCTTTCGTGTGGGCGCAATCGCTGGACGTTTCGAATTTGGCAGCCGGGCTCTGCGACAGTCACATAGGCATTGTTGCATCATAACCAACCAAAGGTCTTGCAGAGCGCAAATGTCTGTGCGGCAGCGAATGCAGTTCCAAGGGACAGTGAAAACCAGGTAGAGCTTTCAGTGCTGGCAGCTTTCGTGTGGGCGCAATCGCTGGACGTTTCGAATTTGGCAGCCGGGCTCGGCCAGAGTCACATAGGCATTGTTGCATCATAACCAACCAAAGCTTTTGCATAGCGTGAATGTCTGTGCGGCAGCGAATGCAGTTCCAAGGGACAGTGAAAACCAGGTAGAGCTTTCAGTGCTGGGAGCTTTCGTGTGGGCGCAATCGCTGGACGTTTCGAATTTGGCAGCCGGGCTCTGCGACAGTCACATAGGCATTGTTGCATCATAACCAACCAAGGCATTTGCAGAGCGCGAATGTCTGTGCGGCAGCGAATGCAGTTCCAAGGGACAGTGAAAACCAGGTAGAGCTTTCAGTGCTGGCAGCTTTCGTGTGGGTGCAATCGCTGGACGTTTCGAATTTGGCAGCCGGGCTCTGCCAGAGTCACATAGGCATTGTTGCATCATAGCCAACCAAGGCATTTGCAGAGAGCGAATGTCTGTGCGGCAGCGAATGCAGTTCCAAGGGACAGTGAAAACCAGGTAGAGCTTGCAGTGCTGGCAGCTTTCGTGTGGGCGCTATCGCTGGACGTTTCGAATTTGGCAGCCGGACTCTGCGAGTGTCACATAGGCATTGTTGCATCATAACTAACCAAGGCTTTTGCAGAGCGCGAATGTCTGTGCGGCAGCGAATGCAGTTCCAAGGGACAGTGAAAACCAGGTAGACCTCTCAGTACTGGCAGCTTTCGTCTGGGCGCAATCGCGGGACTTTTCGAATTTGGCAGCTGGGCTCTGCCAGAGTCACGTAGGCATTGTTGCATCATAAACAACCAAGGCTTTTGCAGAGCGCGAATGTCTGTGCGGCAGCGAATGCAGTTCCAAGGGACAGTGAAAACCAGGTAGACCTTTCAGTGCTGGCAGCTTTCGTGTGGACGCAATCGCTGTACGTTTCTAATTTGGCAGCCGGGCTCTGCGACAGTCACATAGGCATTGTTGCATCATAACCAACCAAAGGTTTTGCAGAGCGCGAATGTCTGTGCGGCAGCGAATGCAGTTCCAAGGGACAGTGAAAACCAGGTAGAGCTTTCAGTGCTGGCAGCTTTCGTGTGGGCGCTATCGCTGGACGTTTCGAATTTGGCAGCCGGGCTCTGCCAGAGTCACATAGGCATTGTTGCATCATAGCCAACCAAGGCATTTGCAGAGCGCGAATGTCTGTGCGGCAGCGAACGCAGTTCCAAGGGACAGTGAAAACCAGGTAGACCTTGCAGTGCTGGCAGCTTTCGTGTGGGCGCTATCGCTGGACGTTTCGAATTTGGCAGCCGGGCTCTGCGACAGTCACATAGGCATTGTTGCATCATAAACAACCAAAGCTCTTGCAGAGCGCGAATGTCTGTGCGGCAGCGAATGCAGTTCCAAGGGACAGTGAAAACCAGGTAGAGCTTTCAGTGCTGGCAGCTTTCGTGTGGGCGCAATCGCTGGACGTTTCGAATTTGGCAGCCGGGCTCTGCGACAGTCACATAGGCATTGTTGCATCATAACCAACCAAAGGTTTTGCAGAGCGCGAATGTCTGTGCGGCAGCGAATGCAGTTCCAAGGGACAGTGAAAACCAGGTAGAGCTTTCAGTGCTGGCAGCTTTCGTGTTGGCGCAATCGCTGGACGTTTCGAATTTGGCAGCCGGGCTCTGCGACAGTCACATAGGCATTGTTGCATCATAACCAACCAAAGGTTTTGCAGAGCGCGAATGTCTGTGCGGCAGCGAATGCAGTTCCAAGGGACAGTGAAAACCAGGTAGAGCTTGCAGTGCTGGCAGCTTTCGTGTGGGCGCAATCTCTGGACGTTTCGAATTTGTCAACTGGGCTCTGCCAGAGTCACATAGGTATTGTTGCATCATAACTAACCAAGGCTTTTGCAGAGCGCGAATGTCTGTGCGGCAGCGAATGCAGTTCCAAGGGACAGTGAAAACCAGGTAGACCTTTCATGCTGGCAGCATTCGTGTGGGCGTAATCGCTGGACGTTTCGAATTTGGCAGCCGGGCTCTGCGAGTGTCACATAGGCATTGTTGCATCATAACTAACCAAGGCTTTTGCAGAGCGCGAATGTCTGTGCGGCAGCGAATGCAGTTCCAAGGGACAGTGAAAACCAGGTAGACCTCTCAGTACTGGCAGCTTTCGTCTGGGCGCAATGGCGGGACTTTTCGAATTTGGCAGCTGGGCTCTGCCAGAGTCACGTAGGCATTGTTGCATCATAAACAACCAAGGCTTTTGCAGAGCGCGAATGTCTGTGCGGCAGCGAATGCAGTTCCAAGGGACAGTGAAAACCAGGTAGACCTTTCAGTGCTGGCAGCTTTCGTGTGGACGCAATCGCTGGACGTTTCGAATTTGGCAGCCGGGCTCTGCGACAGTCACATAGGCATTGTTGCATCATAACCAACCAAAGGTTTTGCAGAGCGCGAATGTCTGTGCGGCAGCGAATGCAGTTCCAAGGGACAGTGAAAACCAGGTAGAGCTTTCAGTGCTGGCAGCTTTCGTGTGGGCGCTATCGCTGGACGTTTCGAATTTGGCAGCCGGGCTCTGCCAGATTCACATAGGCATTGTTGCATCATAGCCAACCAAGGCATTTGCAGAGCGCGAATGTCTGTGCGGCAGCGAACGCAGTTCCAAGGGACAGTGAAAACCAGGTAGACCTTGCAGTGCTGGCAGCTTTCGTGTGGGCGCTATCGCTGGACGTTTCGAATTTGGCAGCCGGGCTCTGCGACAGTCACATAGGCATTGTTGCATCATAACCAACCAAAGCTCTTGCAGAGCGCGAATGTCTATGCGGCAGCGAATGCAGTTCCAAGGGACAGTGAAAACCAGGTAGAGCTTTCAGTGCTGGCAGCTTTCGTGTGGGCGCAATCGCTCGACGTTTCGAATTTGGCAGCCGGGCTCTGCGACAGTCACATAGGCATTGTTGCATCATAACCAACCAAAGGTTTTGCAGAGCGCGAATGTCTGTGCGGCAGCGAATGCAGTTCCAAGGGACAGTGAAAACCAGGTAGAGCTTTCAGTGCTGGCAGCTTTCGTGTTGGCGCAATCGCTGGACGTTTCGAATTTGGCAGCCGGGCTCTGCGACAGTCACATAGGCATTGTTGCATCATAACCAACCAAAGGTTTTGCAGAGCGCGAATGTCTGTGCGGCAGCGAATGCAGTTCCAAGGGACAGTGAAAACCAGGTAGAGCTTGCAGTGCTGGCAGCTTTCGTGTGGGCGCAATCTCTGGACGTTTCGAATTTGTCAGCTGGGCTCTGCCAGAGTCACATAGGCATTGTTGCATCATAACTAACCAAGGCTTTTGCAGAGCGCGAATGTCTGTGCGGCAGCGAATGCAGTTACAAGGGACAGTGAAAACCAGGTAGACCTTTCATGCTGGCAGCATTCGTGTGGGCGTAATCGCTGGACGTTTCGAATTTGGCAGCCGGGCTCTGCGAGTGTCACATAGGCATTGTTGCATCATAACTAACCAAGGCTTTTGCAGAGCGCGAATGTCTGTGCGGCAGCGAATGCAGTTCCAAGGGACAGTGAAAACCAGGTAGAGCTTTCAGTGCTGGCATCTTTCGTGTGGACTCAGTCGCTGGACGTTTCGAATTTGGCAGCCGGGCTCTGCGACAGTCACATAGGCAATGTTGCATCATAACCAACCAAAGCTGTTGCAGAGCGCGAATGTCTGTGTGGCAGCGAATGCAGTTCCAAGGGACAGTGAAAACCAGGTAGACCTTTCAGTGCTGGCAGCTTTCGTGTGGGCGCAATCGCTGGACGTTTCGAATTTGGCAGCCGGGCTCTTCGACAGTCACATAGGCATTGTTGCATCATAACCAACCAAAGGTCTTGCAGAGCGCAAATGTCTGTGCGGCAGCGAATGCAGTTCCAAGGGACAGTGAAAACCAGGTAGAGCTTTCAGTGCTGGCAGCTTTCGTGTGGGCGCAATCGCTGGACGTTTCGAATTTGGCAGCCGGGCTCGGCCAGAGTCACATAGGCATTGTTGCATCAAAACCAACCAAAGCTTTTGCATAGCGTGAATGTCTGTGCGGCAGCGAATGCAGTTCCAAGGGACAGTGAAAACCAGGTAGAGCTTTCAGTGCTGGGAGCATTCGTGTGGGCGCAATCTCTGGACGTTTCGAATTTGGCAGCCGGGCTCTGCGACAGTCACGTAGGCATTCTTGCATCATAACCAACCAAAGGTTTTGCAGAGCGCAAATGTCTGTGCGGCAGCGAATGCAGTTCCAAGGGACAGTGAAAACCAGGTAGAGCTTGCAGTGCTGGCAGCTTTCGTGTGGGCGCAATCTCTGGACGTTTCGAATTTGGCAGCTGGGCTCTGCCAGAGTCACATAGGCATTGTTGCATCATAACTAACCAAGGCTTTTGCAGAGCGCGAATGTCTGTGCGGCAGCGAATGCAGTTCCAAGGGACAGTGAAAACCAGGTAGAGCTTTCAGTGCTGGCAGCTTTCGTGTGGGCGTAATCGCTGGATGTTTCGAATTTGGCAGCCGGACTCTGCGAGTGTCACATAGGCATTGTTGCATCATAACTAACCAAGGCTTTTGCAGAGCGCGAATGTCTGTGCGGCAGCGAATGCAGTTCCAAGGGACAGTGAAAACCAGGTAGACCTCTCAGTACTGGCAGCTTTCGTCTGGGCGCAATCGCGGGACGTTTCGAATTTGGCAGCTGGGCTCTGCCAGAGTCACGTAGGCATTGTTGTATCATAAACAACCAAGGCTTTTGCAGAGCGCGAATGTCTGTGCGGCAGCGAATGCAGTTCCAAGGGACAGTGAAAACCAGGTAGACCTTTCATGCTGGCAGCTTTCGTGTGGGCGTAATCGCTGGACGTTTCTAATTTGGCAGCCGGGCTCTGCCAGAGTCACATAGGTATTGTTGCATCATAACCAACCAAGGCATTTGCAGAGCGCGAATGTCTGTGCGGCAGCGAATGCAGTTCCAAGGGACAGTGAAAACCAGGTAGAGCTTTCAGTGCTGGCAGCTTTCGTGTGGGCGCTATCGCTGGACGTTTCGAATTTGGCAGCCGGGCTCTGCCAGAGTCACATAGGCATTGTTGCATCATAGCCAACCAAGGCATTTGCAGAGCGCGAATGTCTGTGCGGCAGAGAACGCAGTTCCAAGGGACAGTGAAAACCAGGTAGACCTTGCAGTGCTGGCAGCTTTCGTGTGGGCGCTATCGCTGGACGTTTCGAATTTGGCAGCCGGACTCTGCGACAGTCACATAGGCATTGTTGCATCATAACTAACCAAGGCTTTTGCAGAGCGCGAATGTCTGTGCGGCAGCGAATGCAGTTCCAAGGGACAGTGAAAACCAGGTAGACCTCTCAGTACTGGCAGCTTTCGTCTGGGCGCAATCGCGGGACTTTTCGAATTTGGCAGCTGGGCTCTGCCAGAGTCACGTAGGCATTGTTGCATCATAAACAACCAAGGCTTTTGCAGAGCGCGAATGTCTGTGCGGCAGCGAATGCAGTTCCAAGGGACAGTGAAAACCAGGTAGACCTTTCAGTGCTGGCAGCTTTCGTGTGGACGTAATCGCTGGACGTTTCGAATTTGGCAGCCGGGCTCTGCGACAGTCACATAGGCATTGTTGCATCATAACCAACCAAAGCTTTTGCATAGCGTGAATGTCTGTGCGGCAGCGAATGCAGTTCCAAGGGACAGTGAAAACCAGGTAGAGCTTTCAGTGCTGGGAGCTTTCGTGTGGGCGCAATCTCTGGACGTTTCGAATTTGGCAGCCGGGCTCTGCGACAGTCACATAGGCATTGTTGCATCATAGCCAACCAAGGCATTTGCAGAGAGCGAATGTCTGTGCGGCAGCGAATGCACTTCCAAGGGACAGTGAAAACCAGGTAGACCTCTCAGTACTGGCAGCTTTCGTCTGGGCGCAATCGCGGGACGTTTCGAATTTGGCAGCTGGGCTCTGCCAGAGTCACGTAGGCATTGTTGCATCATAAACAACCAAGGCTTTTGCAGAGCGCGAATGTCTGTGCGGCAGCGAATGCAGTTCCAAGGGACAGTGAAAACCAGGTAGACCTTTCAGTGCTGGCAGCTTTCGTGTGGACGCAATCGCTGGACGTTTCGAATTTGGCAGCCGGGCTCTGCGACAGTCACATAGGCATTGTTGCATCATAACCAACCAAAGGTTTTGCAGAGCGCGAATGTCTGTGCGGCAGCGAATGCAGTTCCAAGGGACAGTGAAAACCAGGTAGAGCTTTCAGTGCTGGCAGCTTTCGTGTGGGCGCTATCGCTGGACGTTTCGAATTTGGCAGCCGGGCTCTGCCAGATTCACATAGGCATTGTTGCATCATAGCCAACCAAGGCATTTGCAGAGCGCGAATGTCTGTGCGGCAGCGAACGCAGTTCCAAGGGACAGTGAAAACCAGGTAGACCTTGCAGTGCTGGCAGCTTTCGTCTGGGCGCAATCGCGGGACTTTTCGAATTTGGCAGCTGGGCTCTGCCAGAGTCACGTAGGCATTGTTGCATCATAAACAACCAAGGCTTTTGCAGAGCGCGAATGTCTGTGCGGCAGCGAATGCAGTTCCAAGGGACAGTGAAAACCAGGTAGACCTTTCAGTGCTGGCAGCTTTCGTGTGGACGCAATCGCTGGACGTTTCGAATTTGGCAGCCGGGCTCTGCGACAGTCACATAGGCATTGTTGCATCATAACCAACCAAAGCTCTTGCAGAGCGCGAATGTCTGTGCGGCAGCGAATGCAGTTCCAAGGGACAGTGAAAACCAGGTAGAGCTTTCAGTGCTGGCAGCTTTCGTGTGGGCGCAATCGCTGGACGTTTTGAATTTGGCAGCCGGGCTCTGCCAGAGTCACGTAGGCATTGTTGCATCATAAACAATCAAAGCTCTTGCAGAGCGCGAATGTCTGTGCGGCAGCGAATGCAGTTCCAAGGGACAGTGAAAACCAGGTAGAGCTTTCAGTGCTGGCAGCTTTCGTGTGGGCGCAATCGCTGGACGTTTCGAATTTGGCAGCCGGGCTCTGCGACAGTCACATAGGCATTGTTGCATCATAACCAACCAAAGGTTTTGCAGAGCGCGAATGTCTGTGCGGCAGCGAATGCAGTTCCAAGGGACAGTGAAAACCAGGTAGAGCTTGCAGTGCTGGCAGCTTTCGTGTGGGCGCAATCTCTGGACGTTTCGAATTTGTCAGCTGGGCTCTGCCAGAGTCACATAGGCATTGTTGCATCATAACTAACCAAGGCTTTTGCAGAGCGCGAATGTCTGTGCGGCAGCGAATGCAGTTCCAAGGGACAGTGAAAACCAGGTAGACCTTTCATGCTGGCAGCATTCGTGTGGGCGTAATCGCTGGACGTTTCGAATTTGGCAGCCGGGCTCTGCGAGTGTCACATAGGCATTGTTGCATCATAACTAACCAAGGCTTTTGCAGAGCGCGAATGTCTGTGCGGCAGCGAATGCAGTTCCAAGGGACAGTGAAAACCAGGTAGAGCTTTCAGTGCTGGCATCTTTCGTGTGGACTCAGTCGCTGGACGTTTCGAATTTGGCAGCCGGGCTCTGCGACAGTCACATAGGCATTGTTGCATCATAACCAACCAAAGCTGTTGCAGAGCGCGAATGTCTGTGTGGCAGCGAATGCAGTTCCAAGGGACAGTGAAAACCAGGTAGACCTTTCAGTGCTGGCAGCTTTCGTGTGGGCGCAATCGCTGGACGTTTCGAATTTGGCAGCCGGGCTCTTCGACAGTCACATAGGCATTGTTGCATCATAACCAACCAAAGGTCTTGCAGAGCGCAAATGTCTGTGCGGCAGCGAATGCAGTTCCAAGGGACAGTGAAAACCAGGTAGACCTTTCAGTGCTGGCAGCTTTCGTGTGGGCGCAATCGCTGGACGTTTCGAATTTGGCAGCCGGGCTCGGCCAGAGTCACATAGGCATTGTTGCATCATAGCCAACCAAGGCATTTGCAGAGAGCGAATGTCTGTGCGGCAGCGAATGCAGTTCCAAGGGACAGTGAAAACCAGGTAGAGCTTTCAGTGCTGGCAGCTTTCGTGTGGGCGCTATCGCTGGACGTTTCGAATTTGGCAGCCGGACTCTGCGATTGTCACATAGGCATTGTTGCATCATAACCAACCAAGGCATTTGCAGAGCGCGAATGTCTGTGCGGCAGCGAATGCAGTTCCAAGGGACAGTGAAAACCAGGTAGAGCTTTCAGTGCTGCCAGCTTTCGTCTGGGCGCAATCGCGGGACGTTTCGAATTTGGCAGCTGGGCTCTGCCAGAGTCACGTAGGCATTGTTGCATCATAACCAACCAAGGCTTTTGCAGAGCGCGAATGTCTGTGCGGCAGCGAATGCAGTTCCAAGGGACAGTGAAAACCAGGTAGACCTTTCAGTGCTGGCAGCTTTCGTGTGGACGCAATCGCTGGACGTTTCGAATTTGGCAGCCGGGCTCTGCGACAGTCACATAGGCATTGTTGCATCATAACCAACCAAAGGTTTTGCAGAGCGCAAATGTCTGTGCGGCAGCGAATGCAGTTCCAAGGGACAGTGAAAACCAGGTAGAGCTTGCAGTGCTGGCAGCTTTCGTGTGGGCGCAATCTCTGGACGTTTCGAATTTGGCAGCTGGGCTCTGCCAGAGTCACATAGGCATTGTTGCATCATAACTAACCAAGGCTTTTGCAGAGCGCGAATGTCTGTGCGGCAGCGAATGCAGTTCCAAGGGACAGTGAAAACCAGGTAGACCTTTCATGCTGGCAGCATTCGTGTGGGCGTAATCGCTGGATGTTTCGAATTTGGCAGCCGGACTCTGCGAGTGTCACATAGGCATTGTTGCATCATAACTAACCAAGGCTTTTGCAGAGCGCGAATGTCTGTGCGGCAGCGAATGCAGTTCCAAGGGACAGTGAAAACCAGGTAGACCTCTCAGTACTGGCAGCTTTCGTCTGGGCGCAATCGCGGGACGTTTCGAATTTGGCAGCTGGGCTCTGCCAGAGTCACGTAGGCATTGTTGTATCATAAACAACCAAGGCTTTTGCAGAGCGCGAATGTCTGTGCGGCAGCGAATGCAGTTCCAAGGGACAGTGAAAACCAGGTAGACCTTTCATGCTGGCAGCTTTCGTGTGGGCGTAATCGCTGGACGTTTCTAATTTGGCAGCCGGGCTCTGCCAGAGTCACATAGGTATTGTTGCATCATAACCAACCAAGGCATTTGCAGAGCGCGAATGTCTGTGCGGCAGCGAATGCAGTTCCAAGGGACAGTGAAAACCAGCTAGAGCTTTCAGTGCTGGCAGCTTTCGTGTGGGCGCTATCGCTGGACGTTTCGAATTTGGCAGCCGGGCTCTTCGACAGTCACATAGGCATTGTTGCATCATAACCAACCAAAGCTGTTGCAGAGCGCGAATGTCTGTGTGGCAGCGAATGCAGTTCCAAGGGACAGTGAAAACCAGGTAGACCTTTCAGTGCTGGCAGCTTTCGTGTGGGCGCAATCGCTGGACGTTTCGAATTTGGCAGCCGGGCTCTTCGACAGTCACATAGGCATTGTTGCATCATAACCAACCAAAGGTCTTGCAGAGCGCAAATGTCTGTGCGGCAGCGAATGCAGTTCCAAGGGACAGTGAAAACCAGGTAGAGCTTTCAGTGCTGGCAGCTTTCGTGTGGGCGCAATCGCTGGACGTTTCGAATTTGGCAGCCGGGCTCGGCCAGAGTCACATAGGCATTGTTGCATCATAACCAACCAAAGCTTTTGCATAGCGTGAATGTCTGTGCGGCAGCGAATGCAGTTCCAAGGGACAGTGAAAACCAGGTAGAGCTTGCAGTGCTGGCAGCTTTCGTGTGGGCGCAATCTCTGGACGTTTCGAATTTGGCAGCTGGGCTCTGCCAGAGTCACATAGGCATTGTTGCATCATAACTAACCAAGGCTTTTGCAGAGCGCGAATGTCTGTGCGGCAGCGAATGCAGTTCCAAGGGACAGTGAAAACCAGGTAGACCTTTCATGCTGGCAGCATTCGTGTGGGCGTAATCGCTGGATGTTTCGAATTTGGCAGCCGGACTCTGCGAGTGTCACATAGGCATTGTTGCATCATAACTAACCAAGGCTTTTGCAGAGCGCGAATGTCTGTGCGGCAGCGAATGCAGTTCCAAGGGACAGTGAAAACCAGGTAGACCTCTCAGTACTGGCAGCTTTCGTCTGGGCGCAATCGCGGGACGTTTCGAATTTGGCAGCTGGGCTCTGCCAGAGTCACGTAGGCATTGTTGTATCATAAACAACCAAGGCTTTTGCAGAGCGCGAATGTCTGTGCGGCAGCGAATGCAGTTCCAAGGGACAGTGAAAACCAGGTAGACCTTTCATGCTGGCAGCTTTCGTGTGGGCGTAATCGCTGGACGTTTCTAATTTGGCAGCCGGGCTCTGCCAGAGTCACATAGGTATTGTTGCATCATAACCAACCAAGGCATTTGCAGAGCGCGAATGTCTGTGCGGCAGCGAATGCAGTTCCAAGGGACAGTGAAAACCAGGTAGAGCTTTCAGTGCTGGCAGCTTTCGTGTGGGCGCTATCGCTGGACGTTTCGAATTTGGCAGCCGGGCTCTTCGACAGTCACATAGGCATTGTTGCATCATAACCAACCAAAGCTGTTGCAGAGCGCGAATGTCTGTGTGGCAGCGAATGCAGTTCCAAGGGACAGTGAAAACCAGGTAGAGCTTTCAGTGCTGGCAGCTTTCGTGTGGGCGCAATCGCTGGACGTTTCGAATTTGGCAGCCGGGCTCTTCGACAGTCACATAGGCATTGTTGCATCATAACCAACCAAAGGTCTTGCAGAGCGCAAATGTCTGTGCGGCAGCGAATGCAGTTCCAAGGGACAGTGAAAACCAGGTAGAGCTTTCAGTGCTGGCAGCTTTCGTGTGGGCGCAATCGCTGGACGTTTCGAATTTGGCAGCCGGGCTCGGCCAGAGTCACATAGGCATTGTTGCATCATAACCAACCAAAGCTTTTGCATAGCGTGAATGTCTGTGCGGCAGCGAATGCAGTTCCAAGGGACAGTGAAAACCAGGTAGAGCTTTCAGTGCTGGGAGCTTTCGTGTGGGCGCAATCTCTGGACGTTTCGAATTTGGCAGCCGGGCTCTGCGACAGTCACATAGGCATTGTTGCATCATAACCAACCAAGGCATTTGCAGAGCGCGAATGTCTGTGCGGCAGCGAATGCAGTTCCAAGGGACAGTGAAAACCAGGTAGAGCTTTCAGTGCTGGCAGCTTTCGTGTGGGCGCTATCGCTGGACGTTTCGAATTTGGCAGCCGGGCTCTGCCAGAGTCACATAGGCATTGTTGCATCATAGCCAACCAAGGCATTTGCAGAGAGCGAATGTCTGTGCGGCAGCGAATGCAGTTCCAAGGGACAGTGAAAACCAGGTAGAGCTTGCAGTGCTGGCAGCTTTCGTGTGGGCGCTATCGCTGGACGTTTCGAATTTGGCAGCTGGGCTCTGCCAGAGTCACGTAGGCATTGTTGCATCATAAACAACCAAGGCTTTTGCAGAGCGCGAATGTCTGTGCGGCAGCGAATGCAGTTCCAAGGGACAGTGAAAACCAGGTAGACCTTTCAGTGCTGGCAGCTTTCGTGTGGACGCAATCGCTGGACGTTTCGAATTTGGCAGCCGGGCTCTGCGACAGTCACATAGGCATTGTTGCATCATAACCAACCAAAGGTTTTGCAGAGCGCGAATGTCTGTGCGGCAGCGAATGCAGTTCCAAGGGACAGTGAAAACCAGGTAGAGCTTTCAGTGCTGGCAGCTTTCGTGTGGGCGCTATCGCTGGACGTTTCGAATTTGGCAGCCGGGCTCTGCCAGATTCACATAGGCATTGTTGCATCATAGCCAACCAAGGCATTTGCAGAGCGCGAATGTCTGTGCGGCAGCGAACGCAGTTCCAAGGGACAGTGAAAACCAGGTAGACCTTGCAGTGCTGGCAGCTTTCGTGTGGGCGCTATCGCTGGACGTTTCGAATTTGGCAGCCGGACTCTGCGAGTGTCACATAGGCATTGTTGCATCATAACTAACCAAGGCTTTTGCAGAGCGCGAATGTCTGTGCGGCAGCGAATGCAGTTCCAAGGGACAGTGAAAACCAGGTAGACCTCTCAGTACTGGCAGCTTTCGTCTGGGCGCAATCGCGGGACTTTTCGAATTTGGCAGCTGGGCTCTGCCAGAGTCACGTAGGCATTGTTGCATCATAAACAACCAAGGCTTTTGCAGAGCGCGAATGTCTGTGCGGCAGCGAATGCAGTTCCAAGGGACAGTGAAAACCACGTAGACCTTTCAGTGCTGGCAGCTTTCGTGTGGACGCAATCGCTGGACGTTTCGAATTTGGCAGCCGGGCTCTGCGACAGTCACATAGGCATTGTCTCATCATAACCAACCAAAGCTCTTGCAGAGCGCGAATGTCTGTGCGGCAGCGAATGCAGTTCCAAGGGACAGTGAAAACCAGGTAGACCTTTCAGTGCTGGCAGCTTTCGTGTGGGCGCAATCGCTGGACGTTTTGAATTTGGCAGCCGGGCTCTGCCAGAGTCACGTAGGCATTGTTGCATCATAAACAATCAAAGCTCTTGCAGAGCGCGAATGTCTGTGCGGCAGCGAATGCAGTTCCAAGGGACAGTGAAAACCAGGTAGAGCTTTCAGTGCTGGCAGCTTTCGTGTGGGCGCAATCGCTGGACGTTTCGAATTTGGCAGCCGGGCTCTGCGACAGTCACATAGGCATTGTTGCATCATAACCAACCAAAGGTTTTGCAGAGCGCGAATGTCTGTGTGGCAGCGAATGCAGTTCCAAGGGACAGTGAAAACCAGGTAGAGCTTGCAGTGCTGGCAGCTTTCGTGTGGGCGCAATCTCTGGACGTTTCGAATTTGTCAGCTGGGCTCTGCCAGAGTCACATAGGCATTGTTGCATCATAACTAACCAAGGCTTTTGCAGAGCGCGAATGTCTGTGCGGCAGCGAATGCAGTTCCAAGGGACAGTGAAAACCAGGTAGACCTTTCATGCTGGCAGCATTCGTGTGGGCGTAATCGCTGGACGTTTCGAATTTGGCAGCCGGGCTCTGCGAGTGTCACATAGGCATTGTTGCATCATAACTAACCAAGGCTTTTGCAGAGCGCGAATGTCTGTGCGGCAGCGAATGCAGTTCCAAGGGACAGTGAAAACCAGGTAGAGCTTTCAGTGCTGGCATCTTTCGTGTGGACTCAGTCGCTGGACGTTTCGAATTTGGCAGCCGGGCTCTGCGACAGTCACATAGGCATTGTTGCATCATAACCAACCAAAGCTGTTGCAGAGCGCGAATGTCTGTGTGGCAGCGAATGCAGTTCCAAGGGACAGTGAAAACCAGGTAGACCTTTCAGTGCTGGCAGCTTTCGTGTGGGCGCAATCGCTGGACGTTTCGAATTTGGCAGCCGGTCTCTTCGACAGTCACATAGGCATTGTTGCATCATAACCAACCAAAGGTCTTGCAGAGCGCAAATGTCTGTGCGGCAGCGAATGCAGTTCCAAGGGACAGTGAAAACCAGGTAGAGCTTTCAGTGCTGGCAGCTTTCGTGTGGGCGCAATCGCTGGACGTTTCGAATTTGGCAGCCGGGCTCGGCCAGAGTCACATAGGCATTGTTGCATCATAACCAACCAAAGCTTTTGCATAGCGTGAATGTCTGTGCGGCAGCGAATGCAGTTCCAAGGGACAGTGAAAACCAGGTAGAGCTTTCAGTGCTGGGAGCTTTCGTGTGGGCGCAATCTCTGGACGTTTCGAATTTGGCAGCCGGGCTCTGCGACAGTCACATAGGCATTGTTGCATCATAACCAACCAAGGCATTTGCAGAGCGCGAATGTCTGTGCGGCAGCGAATGCAGTTCCAAGGGACAGTGAAAACCAGGTAGAGCTTTCAGTGCTGGCAGCTTTCGTGTGGGCGCTATCGCTGGACGTTTCGAATTTGGCAGCCGGGCTCTGCCAGAGTCACATAGGCATTGTTGCATCATAGCCAACCAAGGCATTTGCAGAGAGCGAATGTCTGTGCGGCAGCGAATGCAGTTCCAAGGGACAGTGAAAACCAGGTAGAGCTTTCAGTGCTGGCAGCTTTCGTGTGGGCGCTATCGCTGGACGTTTCGAATTTGGCAGCCGGGCTCTGCGATTGTCACATAGGCATTGTTGCATCATAACCAACCAAGGCTTTTGCAGAGCGCGAATGTCTGTGCGGCAGCGAATGCAGTTCCAAGGGACAGTGAAAACCAGGTAGACCTCTCAGTACTGGCAGCTTTCGTCTGGGCGCAATCGCGGGACGTTTCGAATTTGGCAGCTGGGCTCTGCCAGAGTCACGTAGGCATTGTTGCATCATAACCAACCAAGGCTTTTGCAGAGCGCGAATGTCTGTGCGGCAGCGAATGCAGTTCCAAGGGACAGTGAAAACCAGGTAGAGCTTTCAGTGCTGGCAGCTTTCGTGTGGGCGCTATCGCTGGACGTTTCGAATTTGGCAGCCGGGCTCTGCGACAGTCACATAGGCATTGTTGCATCATAACCAACCAAAGCTGTTGCAGAGCGCGAATGTCTATGTGGCAGCGAATGCAGTTCCAAGGGACAGTGAAAACCAGGTAGACCTTTCAGTGCTGGCAGCTTTCGTGTGGGCGCAATCGCTGGACGTTTCGAATTTGGCAGCCGGGCTCTTCGACAGTCACATAGGCATTGTTGCATCATAACCAACCAAAGGTCTTGCAGAGCGCAAATGTCTGTGCGGCAGCGAATGCAGTTCCAAGGGACAGTGAAAACCAGGTAGAGCTTTCAGTGCTGGCAGCTTTCGTGTGGGCGCAATCGCTGGACGTTTCGAATTTGGCAGCCGGGCTCGGCCAGAGTCACATAGGCATTGTTGCATCATAACCAACCAAGGCATTTGCAGAGCGCGAATGTCTGTGCGGCAGCGAATGCAGTTCCAAGGGACAGTGAAAACCAGGTAGAGCTTTCAGTGCTGGCAGCTTTCGTGTGGGCGCTATCGCTGGACGTTTCGAATTTGGCAGCCGGGCTCTGCCAGAGTCACATAGGCATTGTTGCATCATAGCCAACCAAGGCATTTGCAGAGAGCGAATGTCTGTGCGGCAGCGAATGCAGTTCCAAGGGACAGTGAAAACCAGGTAGAGCTTGCAGTGCTGGCAGCTTTCGTGTGGGCGCTATCGCTGGACGTTTCGAATTTGGCAGCCGGACTCTGCGAGTGTCACATAGGCATTGTTGCATCATAACTAACCAAGGCTTTGGCAGAGAGCGAATGTCTGTGCGGCAGCGAATGCAGTTCCAAGGGACAGTGAAAACCAGGTAGACCTCTCAGTACTGGCAGCTTTCGTCTGGGCGCAATCGCGGGACGTTTTGAATTTGGCAGCTGGGCTCTGCCAGAGTCACGTAGGCATTGTTGCATCATAACCAACCAAGGCTTTTGCAGAGCGCGAATGTCTGTGCGGCAGCGAATGCAGTTCCAAGGGACAGTGAAAACCAGGTAGACCTTTCAGTGCTGGCAGCTTTCGTGTGGGCGCAATCGCTGGACGTTTCGAATTTGGCAGCCGGGCTCTGCGACAGTCACATAGGCATTGTTGCATCATAACCAACCAAAGGTTTTGCAGAGCGCGAATGTCTGTGCGGCAGCGAATGCAGTTCCAAGGGACAGTGAAAACCAGGTAGAGCTTTCAGTGCTGGCAGCTTTCGTGTGGGCGCTATCGCTGGACGTTTCGAATTTGGCAGCCGGGCTCTGCCAGAGTCACATAGGCATTGTTGCATCATAGCCAACCAAGGCATTTGCAGAGAGCGAATGTCTGTGCGGCAGCGAATGCAGTTCCAAGGGACAGTGAAAACCAGGTAGAGCTTTCAGTGCTGGCAGCTTTCGTGTGGGCGCTATCGCTGGACGTTTCGAATTTGGCAGCCGGGCTCTGCGATTGTCACATAGGCATTGTTGCATCATAACCAACCAAGGCTTTTGCAGAGCGCGAATGTCTGTGCGGCAGCGAATGCAGTTCCAAGGGACAGTGAAAACCAGGTAGACCTCTCAGTACTGGCAGCTTTCGTCTGGGCGCAATCGCGGGACGTTTCGAATTTGGCAGCTGGGCTCTGCCAGAGTCACGTAGGCATTGTTGCATCATAACCAACCAAGGCTTTTGCAGAGCGCGAATGTCTGTGCGGCAGCGAATGCAGTTCCAAGGGACAGTGAAAACCAGGTAGAGCTTTCAGTGCTGGCAGCTTTCGTGTGGGCGCTATCGCTGGACGTTTCGAATTTGGCAGCCGGGCTCTGCGACAGTCACATAGGCATTGTTGCATCATAACCAACCAAAGCTGTTGCAGAGCGCGAATGTCTGTGTGGCAGCGAATGCAGTTCCAAGGGACAGTGAAAACCAGGTAGACCTTTCAGTGCTGGCAGCTTTCGTGTGGGCGCAATCGCTGGACGTTTCGAATTTGGCAGCCGGGCTCTTCGACAGTCACATAGGCATTGTTGCATCATAACCAACCAAAGGTCTTGCAGAGCGCAAATGTCTGTGCGGCAGCGAATGCAGTTCCAAGGGACAGTGAAAACCAGGTAGAGCTTTCAGTGCTGGCAGCTTTCGTGTGGGCGCAATCGCTGGACGTTTCGAATTTGGCAGCCGGGCTCGGCCAGAGTCACATAGGCATTGTTGCATCATAACCAACCAAAGCTTTTGCATAGCGTGAATGTCTGTGCGGCAGCGAATGCAGTTCCAAGGGACAGTGAAAACCAGGTAGAGCTTTCAGTGCTGGGAGCTTTCGTGTGGGCGCAATCTCTGGACGTTTCGAATTTGGCAGCCGGGCTCTGCGACAGTCACATAGGCATTGTTGCATCATAACCAACCAAGGCATTTGCAGAGCGCGAATGTCTGTGCGGCAGCGAATGCAGTTCCAAGGGACAGTGAAAACCAGGTAGAGCTTTCAGTGCTGGCAGCTTTCGTGTGGGCGCTATCGCTGGACGTTTCGAATTTGGCAGCCGGGCTCTGCCAGAGTCACATAGGCATTGTTGCATCATAGCCAACCAAGGCATTTGCAGAGCGCGAATGTCTGTGCGGCAGCGAATGCAGTTCCAAGGGACAGTGAAAACCAGGTAGACCTTGCAGTGCTGGCAGCTTTCGTGTGGGCGCTATCGCTGGACGTTTCGAATTTGGCAGCCGGACTCTGCGAGTGTCACATAGGCATTGTTGCATCATAACTAACCAAGGCTTTTGCAGAGCGCGAATGTCTGTGCGGCAGCGAATGCAGTTCCAAGGGACAGTGAAAACCAGGTAGACCTCTCAGTACTGGCAGCTTTCGTCTGGGCGCAATCGCGGGACGTTTCGAATTTGGCAGCGGGGCTCTGCCAGAGTCACGTAGGCATTGTTGCATCATAACCAACCAAGGCTTTTGCAGAGCGCGAATGTCTGTGCGGCAGCGAATGCAGTTCCAAGGGACAGTGAAAACCAGGTAGAGCTTTCAGTGCTGGCAGCTTTCGTGTGGGCGCAATCGCTGGACGTTTCGAATTTGGCAGCCGGGCTCTTCGACAGTCACATAGGCATTGTTGCATCATAACCAACCAAAGGTCTTGCAGAGCGCAAATGTCTGTGCGGCAGCGAATGCAGTTCCAAGGGACAGTGAAAACCAGGTAGAGCTTTCAGTGCTGGCAGCTTTCGTGTGGGCGCAATCGCTGGACGTTTCGAATTTGGCAGCCGGGCTCGGCCAGAGTCACATAGGCATTGTTGCATCATAACCAACCAAAGCTTTTGCATAGCGTGAATGTCTGTGCGGCAGCGAATGCAGTTCCAAGGGACAGTGAAAACCAGGTAGAGCTTTCAGTGCTGGGAGCTTTCGTGTGGGCGCAATCTCTGGACGTTTCGAATTTGGCAGCCGGGCTCTGCGACAGTCACATAGGCATTGTTGCATCATAACCAACCAAGGCATTTGCAGAGCGCGAATGTCTGTGCGGCAGCGAATGCAGTTCCAAGGGACAGTGAAAACCAGGTAGAGCTTTCAGTGCTGGCAGCTCTCGTGTGGGCGCTATCGCTGGACGTTTCGAATTTGGCAGCCGGGCTCTGCCAGAGTCACATAGGCATTGTTGCATCATAGCCAACCAAGGCATTTGCAGAGAGCGAATGTCTGTGCGGCAGCGAATGCAGTTCCAAGGGACAGTGAAAACCAGGTAGAGCTTGCAGTGCTGGCAGCTTTCGTGTGGGCGCTATCGCTGGACGTTTCGAATTTGGCAGCCGGACTCTGCGAGTGTCACATAGGCATTGTTGCATCATAACTAACCAAGGCTTTTGCAGAGCGCGAATGTCTGTGCGGCAGCGAATGCAGTTCCAAGGGACAGTGAAAACCAGGTAGACCTCTCAGTACTGGCAGCTTTCGTCTGGGCGCAATCGCGGGACGTTTCGAATTTGGCAGCTGGGCTCTGCCAGAGTCACGTAGGCATTGTTGCATCATAAACAACCAAGGCTTTTGCAGAGAGCGAATGTCTGTGCGGCAGCGAATGCAGTTCCAAGGGACAGTGAAAACCAGGTAGACCTTTCAGTGCTGGCAGCTTTCGTGTGGACGCAATCGCTGGACGTTTCGAATTTGGCAGCCGGGCTCTGCGACAGTCACATAGGCATTGTTGCATCATAACCAACCAAAGGTTTTGCAGAGCGCGAATGTCTGTGCTGCAGAGAATGCAGTTCCAAGGGACAGTGAAAACCAGGTAGAGCTTTCAGTGCTGGCAGCTTTCGTGTGGGCGCTATCGCTGGACGTTTCGAATTTGGCAGCCGGGCTCTGCCAGATTCACATAGGCATTGTTGCATCATAGCCAACCAAGGCATTTGCAGAGCGCGAATGTCTGTGCGGCAGCGAACGCAGTTCCAAGGGACAGTGAAAACCAGGTAGACCTTGCAGTGCTGGTAGCTTTCGTGTGGGCGCTATCGCTGGACGTTTCGAATTTGGCAGCCGGACTCTGCGAGTGTCACATAGGCATTGTTGCATCATAACTAACCAAGGCTTTTGCAGAGCGCGAATGTCTGTGCGGCAGCGAATGCAGTTCCAAGGGACAGTGAAAACCAGGTAGACCTCTCAGTACTGGCAGCTTTCGTCTGGGCGCAATCGCGGGACGTTTCGAATTTGGCAGCTGGGCTCTGCCAGAGTCACGTAGGCATTGTTGCATCATAAACAACCAAGGCTTTTGCAGAGCGCGAATGTCTGTGCGGCAGCGAATGCAGTTCCAAGGGACAGTGAAAACCAGGTAGACCTTTCAGTGCTGGCAGCTTTCGTGTGGACGCAATCGCTGGACGTTTCGAATTTGGCAGCCGGGCTCTGCGACAGTCACATAGGCATTGTTGCATCATAACCAACCAAAGGTCTTGCAGAGCGCAAATGTCTGTGCGGCAGCGAATGCAGTTCCAAGGGACAGTGAAAACCAGGTAGAGCTTTCAGTGCTGGCAGCTTTCGTGTGGGCGCAATCGCGGGACGTTTCGAATTTGGCAGCTGGGCTCTGCCAGAGTCACGTAGGCATTGTTGCATCATAACCAACCAAGGCTTTTGCAGAGCGCGAATGTCTGTGCGGCAGCGAATGCAGTTCCAAGGGACAGTGAAAACCAGGTAGAGCTTTCAGTGCTGGCAGCTTTCGTGTGGGCGCTATCGCTGGACGTTTCGAATTTGGCAGCCGGGCTCTGCGACAGTCACATAGGCATTGTTGCATCATAACCAACCAAAGCTGTTGCAGAGCGCGAATGTCTGTGTGGCAGCGAATGCAGTTCCAAGGGACAGTGAAAACCAGGTAGACCTTTCAGTGCTGGCAGCTTTCGTGTGGGCGCAATCGCTGGACGTTTCGAATTTGGCAGCCGGGCTCTTCGACAGTCACATAGGCATTGTTGCATCATAACCAACCAAAGGTCTTGCAGAGCGCAAATGTCTGTGCGGCAGCGAATGCAGTTCCAAGGGACAGTGAAAACCAGGTAGAGCTTTCAGTGCTGGCAGCTTTCGTGTGGGCGCAATCGCTGGACGTTTCGAATTTGGCAGCCGGGCTCGGCCAGAGTCACATAGGCATTGTTGCATCATAACCAACCAAAGCTTTTGCATAGCGTGAATGTCTGTGCGGCAGCGAATGCAGTTCCAAGGGACAGTGAAAACCAGGTAGAGCTTTCAGTGCTGGCAGCTTTCGTGTGGACGCAATCTCTGGACGTTTCGAATTTGGCAGCCGGGCTCTGCGACAGTCACATAGGCATTGTTGCATCATAACCAACCAAGGCATTTGCAGAGCGCGAATGTCTGTGCGGCAGCGAATGCAGTTCCAAGGGACAGTGAAAACCAGGTAGAGCTTTCAGTGCTGGCAGCTTTCGTGTGGGCGCTATCGCTGGACGTTTCGAATTTGGCAGCCGGGCTCTTCGACAGTCACATAGGCATTGTTGCATCATAACCAACCAAAGGTCTTGCAGAGCGCAAATGTCTGTGCGGCAGCGAATGCAGTTCCAAGGGACAGTGAAAACCAGGTAGAGCTTTCAGTGCTGGCAGCTTTCGTGTGGGCGCAATCGCTGGACGTTTCGAATTTGGCAGCCGGGCTCGGCCAGAGTCACATAGGCATTGTTGCATCATAACCAACCAAAGCTTTTGCATAGCGTGAATGTCTGTGCGGCAGCGAATGCAGTTCCAAGGGACAGTGAAAACCAGGTAGAGCTTTCAGTGCTGGGAGCTTTCGTGTGGGCGCAATCTCTGGACGTTTCGAATTTGGCAGCCGGGCTCTGCGACAGTCACATAGGCATTGTTGCATCATAACCAACCAAGGCATTTGCAGAGCGCGAATGTCTGTGCGGCAGCGAATGCAGTTCCAAGGGACAGTGAAAACCAGGTAGAGCTTTCAGTGCTGGCAGCTTTCGTGTGGGCGCTATCGCTGGACGTTTCGAATTTGGCAGCCGGGCTCTGCCAGAGTCACATAGGCATTGTTGCATCATAGCCAACCAAGGCATTTGCAGAGCGCGAATGTCTGTGCGGCAGCGAATGCAGTTCCAAGGGACAGTGAAAACCAGGTAGACCTTGCAGTGCTGGCAGCTTTCGTGTGGGCGCTATCGCTGGACGTTTCGAATTTGGCAGCCGGACTCTGCGAGTGTCACATAGGCATTGTTGCATCATAACTAACCAAGGCTTTTGCAGAGCGCGAATGTCTGTGCGGCAGCGAATGCAGTTCCAAGGGACAGTGAAAACCAGGTAGACCTCTCAGTACTGGCAGCTTTCGTCTGGGCGCAATCGCGGGACGTTTCGAATTTGGCAGCGGGGCTCTGCCAGAGTCACGTAGGCATTGTTGCATCATAACCAACCAAGGCTTTTGCAGAGCGCGAATGTCTGTGCGGCAGCGAATGCAGTTCCAAGGGACAGTGAAAACCAGGTAGAGCTTTCAGTGCTGGCAGCTTTCGTGTGGGCGCAATCGCTGGACGTTTCGAATTTGGCAGCCGGGCTCTTCGACAGTCACATAGGCATTGTTGCATCATAACCAACCAAAGGTCTTGCAGAGCGCAAATGTCTGTGCGGCAGCGAATGCAGTTCCAAGGGACAGTGAAAACCAGGTAGAGCTTTCAGTGCTGGCAGCTTTCGTGTGGGCGCAATCGCTGGACGTTTCGAATTTGGCAGCCGGGCTCGGCCAGAGTCACATAGGCATTGTTGCATCATAACCAACCAAAGCTTTTGCATAGCGTGAATGTCTGTGCGGCAGCGAATGAAGTTCCAAGGGACAGTGAAAACCAGGTAGAGCTTTCAGTGCTGGGAGCTTTCGTGTGGGCGCAATCTCTGGACGTTTCGAATTTGGCAGCCGGGCTCTGCGACAGTCACATAGGCATTGTTGCATCATAACCAACCAAGGCATTTGCAGAGCGCGAATGTCTGTGCGGCAGCGAATGCAGTTCCAAGGGACAGTGAAAACCAGGTAGAGCTTTCAGTGCTGGCAGCTCTCGTGTGGGCGCTATCGCTGGACGTTTCGAATTTGGCAGCCGGGCTCTGCCAGAGTCACATAGGCATTGTTGCATCATAGCCAACCAAGGCATTTGCAGAGAGCGAATGTCTGTGCGGCAGCGAATGCAGTTCCAAGGGACAGTGAAAACCAGGTAGAGCTTGCAGTGCTGGCAGCTTTCGTGTGGGCGCTATCGCTGGACGTTTCGAATTTGGCAGCCGGACTCTGCGAGTGTCACATAGGCATTGTTGCATCATAACTAACCAAGGCTTTTGCAGAGCGCGAATGTCTGTGCGGCAGCGAATGCAGTTCCAAGGGACAGTGAAAACCAGGTAGACCTCTCAGTACTGGCAGCTTTCGTCTGGGCGCAATCGCGGGACGTTTCGAATTTGGCAGCTGGGCTCTGCCAGAGTCACGTAGGCATTGTTGCATCATAAACAACCAAGGCTTTTGCAGAGAGCGAATGTCTGTGCGGCAGCGAATGCAGTTCCAAGGGACAGTGAAAACCAGGTAGACCTTTCAGTGCTGGCAGCTTTCGTGTGGACGCAATCGCTGGACGTTTCGAATTTGGCAGCCGGGCTCTGCGACAGTCACATAGGCATTGTTGCATCATAACCAACCAAAGGTTTTGCAGAGCGCGAATGTCTGTGCTGCAGAGAATGCAGTTCCAAGGGACAGTGAAAACCAGGTAGAGCTTTCAGTGCTGGCAGCTTTCGTGTGGGCGCTATCGCTGGACGTTTCGAATTTGGCAGCCGGGCTCTGCCAGATTCACATAGGCATTGTTGCATCATAGCCAACCAAGGCATTTGCAGAGCGCGAATGTCTGTGCGGCAGCGAACGCAGTTCCAAGGGACAGTGAAAACCAGGTAGACCTTGCAGTGCTGGTAGCTTTCGTGTGGGCGCTATCGCTGGACGTTTCGAATTTGGCAGCCGGACTCTGCGAGTGTCACATAGGCATTGTTGCATCATAACTAACCAAGGCTTTTGCAGAGCGCGAATGTCTGTGCGGCAGCGAATGCAGTTCCAAGGGACAGTGAAAACCAGGTAGACCTCTCAGTACTGGCAGCTTTCGTCTGGGCGCAATCGCGGGACTTTTCGAATTTGGCAGCTGGGCTCTGCCAGAGTCACGTAGGCATTGTTGCATCATAAACAACCAAGGCTTTTGCAGAGCGCGAATGTCTGTGCGGCAGCGAATGCAGTTCCAAGGGACAGTGAAAACCAGGTAGACCTTTCAGTGCTGGCAGCTTTCGTGTGGACGCAATCGCTGGACGTTTCGAATTTGGCAGCCGGGCTCTGCGACAGTCACATAGGCATTGTTGCATCATAACCAACCAAAGGTCTTGCAGAGCGCAAATGTCTGTGCGGCAGCGAATGCAGTTCCAAGGGACAGTGAAAACCAGGTAGAGCTTTCAGTGCTGGCAGCTTTCGTGTGGGCGCAATCGCGGGACGTTTCGAATTTGGCAGCTGGGCTCTGCCAGAGTCACGTAGGCATTGTTGCATCATAACCAACCAAGGCTTTTGCAGAGCGCGAATGTCTGTGCGGCAGCGAATGCAGTTCCAAGGGACAGTGAAAACCAGGTAGAGCTTTCAGTGCTGGCAGCTTTCGTGTGGGCGCTATCGCTGGACGTTTCGAATTTGGCAGCCGGGCTCTGCGACAGTCACATAGGCATTGTTGCATCATAACCAACCAAAGCTGTTGCAGAGCGCGAATGTCTGTGTGGCAGCGAATGCAGTTCCAAGGGACAGTGAAAACCAGGTAGACCTTTCAGTGCTGGCAGCTTTCGTGTGGGCGCAATCGCTGGACGTTTCGAATTTGGCAGCCGGGCTCTTCGACAGTCACATAGGCATTGTTGCATCATAACCAACCAAAGGTCTTGCAGAGCGCAAATGTCTGTGCGGCAGCGAATGCAGTTCCAAGGGACAGTGAAAACCAGGTAGAGCTTTCAGTGCTGGCAGCTTTCGTGTGGGCGCAATCGCTGGACGTTTCGAATTTGGCAGCCGGGCTCGGCCAGAGTCACATAGGCATTGTTGCATCATAACCAACCAAAGCTTTTGCATAGCGTGAATGTCTGTGCGGCAGCGAATGCAGTTCCAAGGGACAGTGAAAACCAGGTAGAGCTTTCAGTGCTGGCAGCTTTCGTGTGGGCGCAATCTCTGGACGTTTCGAATTTGGCAGCCGGGTTCTGCGACAGTCACATAGGCATTGTTGCATCATAGCCAACCAAGGCATTTGCAGAGAGCGAATGTCTGTGCGGCAGCGAATGCAGTTCCAAGGGACAGTGAAAACCAGGTAGAGCTTGCAGTGCTGGCAGCTTTCGTGTGGGCGCTATCGCTGGACGTTTCGAATTTGGCAGCCGGACTCTGCGAGTGTCACATAGGCATTGTTGCATCATAACTAACCAAGGCTTTTGCAGAGCGCGAATGTCTGTGCGGCAGCGAATGCAGTTCCAAGGGACAGTGAAAACCAGGTAGACCTCTCAGTACTGGCAGCTTTCGTCTGGGCGCAATCGCGGGACGTTTCGAATTTGGCAGCTGGGCTCTGCCAGAGTCACGTAGGCATTGTTGCATCATAACCAACCAAGGCTTTTGCAGAGCGCGAATGTCTGTGCGGCAGCGAATGCAGTTCCAAGGGACAGTGAAAACCAGGTAGAGCTTTCAGTGCTGGCAGCTTTCGTGTGGGCGCAATCGCTGGACGTTTCGAATTTGGCAGCCGGGCTCTGCGACAGTCACATAGGCATTGTTGCATCATAACCAACCAAAGGTTTTGCAGAGCGCGAATGTCTGTGCGGCAGCGAATGCAGTTCCAAGGGACAGTGAAAACCAGGTAGAGCTTTCAGTGCTGGCAGCTTTCGTGTGGGCGCTATCGCTGGACGTTTCGAATTTGGCAGCCGGGCTCTGCCAGAGTCACATAGGCATTGTTGCATCATAGCCAACCAAGGCATTTGCAGAGAGCGAATGTCTGTGCGGCAGCGAATGCAGTTCCAAGGGACAGTGAAAACCAGGTAGAGCTTTCAGTGCTGGCAGCTTTCGTGTGGGCGCTATCGCTGGACGTTTCGAATTTGGCAGCCGGGCTCTGCGACAGTCACATAGGCATTGTTGCATCATAACCAACCAAGGCTTTTGCAGAGCGCGAATGTCTGTGCGGCAGCGAATGCAGTTCCAAGGGACAGTGAAAACCAGGTAGACCTCTCAGTACTGGCAGCTTTCGTCTGGGCGCAATCGCGGGACGTTTCGAATTTGGCAGCTGGGCTCTGCCAGAGTCACGTAGGCATTGTTGCATCATAACCAACCAAGGCTTTTGCAGAGCGCGAATGTCTGTGCGGCAGCGAATGCAGTTCCAAGGGACAGTGAAAACCAGGTAGAGCTTTCAGTGCTGGCAGCTTTCGTGTGGGCGCTATCGCTGGACGTTTCGAATTTGGCAGCCGGGCTCTGCGACAGTCACATAGGCATTGTTGCATCATAACCAACCAAAGCTGTTGCAGAGCGCGAATGTCTGTGTGGCAGCGAATGCAGTTCCAAGGGACAGTGAAAACCAGGTAGAGCTTTCAGTGCTGGCAGCTTTCGTGTGGGCGCAATCGCTGGACGTTTCGAATTTGGCAGCCGGGCTCTTCGACAGTCACATAGGCATTGTTGCATCATAACCAACCAAAGGTCTTGCAGAGCGCAAATGTCTGTGCGGCAGCGAATGCAGTTCCAAGGGACAGTGAAAACCAGGTAGAGCTTGCAGTGCTGGCAGCTTTCGTGTGGGCGCAATCGCTGGACGTTTCGAATTTGGCAGCCGGGCTCGGCCAGAGTCACATAGGCATTGTTGCATCATAACCAACCAAAGCTTTTGCATAGCGTGAATGTCTGTGCGGCAGCGAATGCAGTTCCAAGGGACAGTGAAAACCAGGTAGAGCTTTCAGTGCTGGGAGCTTTCGTGTGGGCGCAATCTCTGGACGTTTCGAATTTGGCAGCCGGGCCCTGCGACAGTCACATAGGCATTGTTGCATCATAACCAACCAAGGCATTTGCAGAGCGCGAATGTCTGTGCGGCAGCGAATGCAGTTCCAAGGGACAGTGAAAACCAGGTAGAGCTTTCAGTGCTGGCAGCTTTCGTGTGGGCGCTATCGCTGGACGTTTCGAATTTGGCAGCCGGGCTCTGCCAGAGTCACATAGGCATTGTTGCATCATAGCCAACCAAGGCATTTGCAGAGAGCGAATGTCTGTGCGGCAGCGAATGCAGTTCCAAGGGACAGTGAAAACCAGGTAGAGCTTGCAGTGCTGGCAGCTTTCGTGTGGGCGCTATCGCTGGACGTTTCGAATTTGGCAGCCGGACTCTGCGAGTGTCACATAGGCATTGTTGCATCATAACTAACCAAGGCTTTTGCAGAGCGCGAATGTCTGTGCGGCAGCGAATGCAGTTCCAAGGGACAGTGAAAACCAGGTAGACCTCTCAGTACTGGCAGCTTTCGTGTGGGCGCAATCGCGGGACGTTTCGAATTTGGCAGCTGGGCTCTGCCAGAGTCACGTAGGCATTGTTGCATCATAAACAACCAAGGCTTTTGCAGAGAGCGAATGTCTGTGCGGCAGCGAATGCAGTTCCAAGGGACAGTGAAAACCAGGTAGACCTTTCAGTGCTGGCAGCTTTCGTGTGGACGCAATCGCTGGACGTTTCGAATTTGGCAGCCGGGCTCTGCGACAGTCACATAGGCATTGTTGCATCATAACCAACCAAAGCTCTTGCAGAGCGCGAATGTCTGTGCGGCAGCGAATGCAGTTCCAAGGGACAGTGAAAACCAGGTAGAGCTTTCAGTGCTGGCAGCTTTCGTGTGGGCGCAATCGCTGGACGTTTCGAATTTGGCAGCCGGGCTCTGCCAGAGTCACGTAGGCATTGTTGCATCATAAACAATCAAAGCTCTTGCAGAGCGCGAATGTCTGTGCGGCAGCGAATGCAGTTCCAAGGGACAGTGAAAACCAGGTAGAGCTTTCAGTGCTGGCAGCTTTCGTGTGGGCGCAATCGCTGGACGTTTCGAATTTGGCAGCCGGGCTCTGCGACAGTCACATAGGCATTGTTGCATCATAACCAACCAAAGGTTTTGCAGAGCGCGAATGTCTGTGCGGCAGCGAATGCAGTTCCAAGGGACAGTGAAAACCAGGTAGAGCTTGCAGTGCTGGCAGCTTTCGTGTGGGCGCAATCTCTGGACGTTTCGAATTTGTCAGCTGGGCTCTGCCAGAGTCACGTAGGCATTGTTGCATCATAACTAACCAAGGCTTTTGCAGAGCGCGAATGTCTGTGCGGCAGCGAATGCAGTTCCAAGGGACAGTGAAAACCAGGTAGACCTTTCATGCTGGCAGCATTCGTGTGGGCGTAATCGCTGGACGTTTCGAATTTGGCAGCCGGGCTCTGCGAGTGTCACATAGGCATTGTTGCATCATAACTAACCAAGGCTTTTGCAGAGCGCGAATGTCTGTGCGGCAGCGAATGCAGTTCCAAGGGACAGTGAAAACCAGGTAGGGCTTTCAGTGCTGGCATCTTTCGTGTGGACTCAGTCGCTGGACGTTTCGAATTTGGCAGCCGGGCTCTGCGACAGTCACATAGGCATTGTTGCATCATAACCAACCAAAGCTGTTGCAGAGCGCGAATGTCTGTGTGGCAGCGAATGCAGTTCCAAGGGACAGTGAAAACCAGGTAGACCTTTCAGTGCTGGCAGCTTTCGTGTGGGCGCAATCGCTGGACGTTTCGAATTTGGCAGCCGGGCTCTTCGACAGTCACATAGGCATTGTTGCATCATAACCAACCAAAGGTCTTGCAGAGCGCAAATGTCTGTGCGGCAGCGAATGCAGTTCCAAGGGACAGTGAAAACCAGGTAGAGCTTTCAGTGCTGGCAGCTTTCGTGTGGGCGCAATCGCTGGACGTTGAGAATTTGGCAGCCGGGCTCGGCCAGAGTCACATAGGCATTGTTGCATCATAACCAACCAAAGCTTTTGCATAGCGTGAATGTCTGTGCGGCAGCGAATGCAGTTCCAAGGGACAGTGAAAACCAGGTAGAGCTTTCAGTGCTGGGAGCTTTCGTGTGGGCGCAATCTCTGGACGTTTCGAATTTGGCAGCCGGGCTCTGCGACAGTCACATAGACATTGTTGCATCATAGCCAACCAAGGCATTTGCAGAGAGCGAATGTCTGTGCGGCAGCGAATGCAGTTCCAAGGGACAGTGAAAACCAGGTAGAGCTTTCAGTGCTGGCAGCTTTCGTGTGGGCGCTATCGCTGGACGTTTCGAATTTGGCAGCCGGGCTCTGCGATTGTCACATAGGCATTGTTGCATCATAACCAACCAAGGCTTTTGCAGAACGCGAATGTCTGTGCGGCAGCGAATGCAGTTCCAAGGGACAGTGAAAACCAGGTAGACCTCTCAGTACTGGCAGCTTTCGTCTGGGCGCAATCGCGGGACGTTTCGAATTTGGCAGCTGGGCTCTGCCAGAGTCACGTAGGCATTGTTGCATCATAACCAACCAAGGCTTTTGCAGAGCGCGAATGTCTGTGCGGCAGCGAATGCAGTTCCAAGGGACAGTGAAAACCAGGTAGACCTTTCAGTGCTGGCAGCTTTCATGTGGACGCAATCGCTGGACGTTTCGAATTTGGCAGCCGGGCTCTGCCAGAGTCACGTAGGCATTGTTGCATCATAACCAACCAAAGCTATTGCAGAGCGCGAATGTCTGTGCGGCAGCGAATGCAGTTCCAAGGGACAGTGAAAACCAGGTAGAGCTTTCAGTGCTGGCAGCTTTCGTGTGGGCGCAATCGCGGGACGTTTCGAATTTGGCAGCTGGGCTCTGCCAGAGTCACATAGGCATTGTTGCATCATAACTAACCAAGGCTTTTGCAGAGCACGAATGTCTGTGCGGCAGCGAATGCAGTTCCAAGGGACAGTGAAAACCAGGTAGACCTTTCATGCTGGCAGCATTCGTGTGGGCGTAATCGCTGGACTTTTCGAATTTGGCAGCCGGGCTCTGCGACAGTCACATAAGCATTGTTGCATCATACCCAACCAAACATCTTGCAGAGGGCGAATGTCTGTGCGGCAGCGAATGCAGTTCCAAGGGACAGTGAAAACCAGGTAGAGCTTTCAGTGCTGGCATCTTTCGTGTGGACTCAGTCGCTGGACGTTTCGAATTTGGCAGCCGGGCTCTGCGACAGTCACATAGGCATTGTTGCATCATAACCAACCAAAGCTCTTGCAGAGCGCAAATGTCTGTGTGGCAGCGAATGCAGTTCCAAGGGACAGTGAAAACCAGGTAGAGCTTTCAGTGCTGGCAGCTTTCGTGTGGGCGCAATCGCGGGACGTTTCGAATTTGGCAGCCGGGCTCTGCGACAGTCACATAGGCATTGTTGCATCATAACCAACCAAAGCTGTTGCAGAGCACGAATGTCTGTGCGGCAGCGAATGCAGTTCCAAGGGACAGTGAAAACCAGGTAGAGCTTTCAGTGCTGGCAGCTTTCGTGTGGGCGCAATCGCTGGACGTTTTGAATTTGGCAGCCGGGCTCTGCCAGAGTCGTAGGCATTGTTGCATCATAAACAATCAAAGCTCTTGCGGAGCGCGAATGTCTGTGCGGCAGCGAATGCAGTTCCAAGGGACAGTGAAAACCAGGTAGACCTTTCAGTGCTGGCAGCTTTCGTGTGGGCGCAATCGCTGGACGTTTCGAATTTGGCAGCCGGGCTCTTCGACAGTCACATAGGCATTGTTGCATCATAACCAACCAAAGCTCTTGCAGAGCGCAAATGTCTGTGCGGCAGCGAATGCAGTTCCAAGGGACAGTGAAAACCAGGTAGAGCTTTCAGTGCTGGCATCTTTCGTGTGGGCGCAAACGCTGGACGTTTCGAATTTGGCAGCCGGGCTCAGCCAGTGTCACATAGGCATTGTTGCATCATAAACAACCAAAGCTTTTGCATAGCGTGAATGTCTGTGCGGCAGCGAATGCAGTTCCAAGGGACAGTGAAAACCAGGTAGACCTTTCAGTGCTGGGAGCTTTCGTGTGGGCGCAATCTCTGGACGTTTCGAATTTGGCAGCCGGGCTCTGCGACAGTCACATAGGCATTGTTGCATCATAACCAACCAAGGCATTTGCAGAGCGCGAATGTCTGTGCGGCAGCGAATGCAGTTCCAAGGGACAGTGAAAACCAGGTAGAGCTTGCAGTGCTGGCAGCTTTCGTGTGGGCGCTATCGCTGGACGTTTCGAATTTGGCAGCCGGGCTCTGCCAGAGTCACATAGGCATTGTTGCATCATAGCCAACCAAGGCATTTGCAGACCGCGAATGTCTGTGCGGCAGCGAATGCAGTTCCAAGGGACAGTGAAAACCAGGTAGAGCTTGCAGTGCTGGCAGCTTTCGTGTGGGCGCTATCGCTGGACGTTTCGAATTTGGCAGCTGGACTCTGCCAGAGTCACGTAGGCATTGTTGCATCATAAACAACCAAGGCTTTTGCAGAGCGCGAATGTCTGTGCGGCAGCGAATGCAGTTCCAAGGGACAGTGAAAACCAGGTAGAGCTTTCAGTGCTGGCAGCTTTCGTGTGGGCGCAATCGCTGGACGTTTCGAATTTGGCAGCCGGGCTCTGCGACAGTCACATAAGCATTGTTGCATCATAACCAACCAAAGCTCTTGCAGAGCGCGAATGTCTGTGCGGCAGCGAATGCAGTTCCAAGGGACAGTGAAAACCAGGTAGAGCTTTCAGTGCTGGCAGCTTTCGTGTGGGCGCAATCGCTGGACGTTTCGAATTTGGCAGCCGGGCTCTGCGACAGTCACATAGGCATTGTTGCATCATAACCAACCAAAGGTTTTGCAGAGCGCGAATGTCTGTGTGGCAGCGAATGCAGTTCCAAGGGACAGTGAAAACCAGGTAGAGCTTGCAGTGCTGGCAGCTTTCGTGTGGGCGCAATCTCTGGACGTTTCGAATTTGGCAGCTGGGCTCTGCCAGAGTCACATACGCATTGTTGCATCATAACTAACCAAGGCTTTTGCAGAGCGCGAATGTCTGTGCGGCAGCGAATGCAGTTCCAAGGGACAGTGAAAACCAGGTAGACCTCTCAGTACTGGCAGCTTTCGTCTGGGCGCAATCGCGGGACGTTTCGAATTTGGCAGCTGGGCTCTGCCAGAGTCACGTAGGCATTGTTGCATCATAACCAACCAAAGCTCTTGCAGAGCGCGAATGTCTGTGCGGCAGCGAATGCAGTTCCAAGGGACAGTGAAAACCAGGTAGAACTTTCAGTGCTGGCAGCTTTCGTGTGGGCGCAATCTCTGGACGTTTTGAATTTGGCAGCCGGGCTCTGCCAGAGTCACGTACGCATTGTTGCATCATAAACAATCAAAGCTCTTGCAGAGCGCGAATGTCTGTGCGGCAGCGAATGCAGTTCCAAGGGACAGTGAAAACCAGGTAGACCTTTCAGTGCTGGCAGCTTTCGTGTGGACGCAATCGCTGGACGTTTCGAATTTGGCAGCCGGGCTCTGCGACAGTCACATAGGCATTGTTGCATCATAACCAACAAAAGCTATTGCAGAGCGCGAATGTCTGTGCGGCAGCGAATGCAGTTCCAAGGGACAGTGAAAACCAGGTAGAGCTTTCAGTGCTGGCAGCTTTCGTGTGGGCGCAATCGCGGGACGTTTCGAATTTGGCAGCTGGGCTCTGCCAGAGTCACGTAGGCATTGTTGCATCATAAACAACCAAAGCTTTTGCAGAGCGCGAATGTCTGTGCGGCAGCGAATGCAGTTCCAAGGGACAGTGAAAACCAGGTAGACCTTTCATGCTGGCAGCATTCGTGTGGGCGTAATCGCTGGACGTTTCGAATTTGGCAGCCGGGCTCTGCGACAGTCACATAAGCATTGTTGCATCATACCCAACCAAACATCTTGCAGAGGGCGAATGTCTGTGTGGCAGCGAATGCAGTTCCAAGGGACAGTGAAAACCAGGTAGAGCTTTCAGTGCTGGCATCTTTCGTGTGGACTCACTCGCTGGACGTTTCGAATTTGGCAGCCGGGCTCTGCGAGTGTCACATAGGCATTGTTGCATCATAACCAACCAAAGCTGTTGCAGAGCACGAATGTCTGTGCGGCAGCGAATGCAGTTCCAAGGGACAGTGAAAACCAGGTAGACCTTTCAGTGCTGGGAGCTTTCGTGTGGGCGCAATCTCTGGACGTTTCGAATTTGGCAGCCGGGCTCTGCGACAGTCACATAGGCATTGTTGCATCATAGCCAACCAAGGCATTTGCAGAGCGCGAATGTCTGTGCGGCAGCGAATGCAGTTCCAAGGGACAGTGAAAACCAGGTAGAGCTTGCAGTGCTGGCAGCTTTCGTGTGGGCGCTATCGCTGGACGTTTCGAATTTGGCAGCCGGACTCTGCGAGTGTCACATAGGCATTGTTGCATCATAACTAACCAAGGCTTTTGCAGAGCGCGAATGTCTGTGCGGCAGCGAATGCAGTTCCAAGGGACAGTGAAAACCAGGTAGACCTCTCAGTACTGGCAGCTTTCGTCTGGGCGCAATCACGGGACGTTTCGAATTTGGCAGCTGGGATCTGCCAGAGTCACGTAGGCATTGTTGCATCATAAACAACCAAGGCTTTTGCAGAGCGCGAATGTCTGTGCGGCAGCGAATGCAGTTCCAAGGGACAGTGAAAACCAGGTAGACCTTTCAGTGCTGGCAGCTTTCGTGTGGGCGTAATCGCTGGACGTTTCGAATTTGGCAGCCGGGCTCTGCGACAGTCACATAGGCATTGTTGCATCATAACCAACCAAAGCTCTTGCAGAGCGCGAATGTCTGTGCGGCAGCGAATGCAGTTCCAAGGGACAGTGAAAACCAGGTAGAGCTTTCAGTGCTGGCAGCTTTCGTGTGGGCGCAATCGCTGGACGTTTTGAATTTGGCAGCTGGGCTCTGCCAGAGTCACGTAGGCATTGTTGCATCATAAACAATCAAAGCTCTTGCAGAGCGCGAATGTCTGTGCGGCAGCGAATTCAGTTCCAAGGGACAGTGAAAACCAGGTAGAGCTTTCAGTGCTGGCAGCTTTCGTGTGGGCGCAATCGCTGGACGTTTCGAATTTGGCAGCTGGGCTCTGCCAGAGTCACATAGGCATTGTTGCATCATAAACAACCAAGGCTTTTGCAGAGCGCGAATGTCTGTGCGGCAGCGAATGCAGTTCCAAGGGACAGTGAAAACCAGGTAGACCTTTCATGCTGGCAGCATTCGTGTGGGCGTAATCGCTGGACGTTTTGAATTTGGCAGCCGGGCTCTGCGACAGTCACATAAGCATTGTTGCATCATACCCAACCAAACATCTTGCAGAGGGCGAATGTCTGTGCGGCAGCGAATGCAGTTCCAAGGGACAGTGAAAACCAGGTAGAGCTTTCAGTGCTGGCATCTTTCGTGTGGACTCAATCGCTGGACGTTTCGAATTTGGCAGCCGGGCTCTGCGACAGTCACATAGGCATTGTTGCATCATAACCAACCAAAGCTCTTGCAGAGCGCAAATGTCTGTGTGGCAGCGAATGCAGTTCCAAGGGACAGTGAAAACCAGGTAGAGCTTTCAGTGCTGGCAGCTTTCGTGTGGGCGCAATCGCTGGACGTTTCAAATTTGGCAGCCGGGCTCTGCGACAGTCACATAGGCATTGTTGCATCATAACCAACCAAGGCATTTGCAGAGCGCGAATGTCTGTGCTGCAGCGAATGCAGTTCCAAGGGACAGTGAAAACCAGGTAGACCTTTCAGTGCTGGCAGCTTTCGTCTGGGCGCAATCTCTGGACGTTTCGAATTTGGCAGCCGGGCTGTGCCAGAGTCACATAGGCATTGTTGCATCATAGCCAACCAAGGCATTTGCAGAGCGCGAATGTCTGTGCGGCAGCGAATGCAGTTCCAAGGGACAGTGAAAACCAGGTAGAGCTTGCAGTGCTGGCAGCTTTCGTGTGGGCGCAATCTCTGGACGTTTCGAATTTGGCAGCCGGGCTCTGCCAGAGTCACATAGGAATTGTTGCATCATAACCAACCAAGGAATTTGCAGAGCGCGAATGTCTGTGTGGCAGCGAATGCAGTTCCAAGGGACAGTGAAAACCAGGTAGAGCTTGCAGTGCTGGCAGCTTTCGTGTGGGCGCTATCGCTGGACGTTTCGAATTTGGCAGCCGGACTCTGCGAGTGTCACATAGGCATTGTTGCATCATAACTAACCAAGGCTTTTGCAGAGCGCGAATGTCTGTGCGGCAGCGAATGCAGTTCCAAGGGACAGTGAAAACCAGGTAGACCTTTCAGTGCTGGCAGCTTTCGTGTGGGCGTAATCGCTGGACGTTTCAAATTTGGCAGCCGGGCTCTGCGACAGACACATAGGCATTCTTGCATCATAACCAACAAAATATCTTGCAGAGAGCGAATGTCTGTGCGGCAGCGAATGCAGTTCCAAGGGACAGTGAAAACCAGGTAGAGCTTTCAGTGCTGGCAGCTTTCGTGTGGGCGCAATCGCTGGACGTTGAGAATTTGGCAGCCGGGCTCTGCCAGAGTCACATAGGCATTGTTGCATCATAAACAATCAAAGCTCTTGCAGAGCGCGAATTTCTGTGCGGCAGCGAATGCAGTTCCAAGGGACAGTTAAAACCAGGTAGAGCTTTCAGTGCTGGCAGCTTTCGTGTGGGCGCAATCGCTGGACGTTTCGAATTTGGCAGCCGGGCTCTGCGACAGTCACATAGGCATTGTTGCATCATAACCAACCAAAGGTTTTGCAGAGCGCGAATGTCTCTGCGGCAGCGAATGCAGTTCCAAGGGACAGTGAAAACCAGGTAGAGCTTTTTTCGTGTGGGCGCAATCGCTGGACGTTTCGAATTTGGCAGCCGGGTTCTGCGACAGTCACATAGGCATTGTTGCATCATAACCAACCAAGGCATTTGCAGAGCGCGAATGTCTGTGCGGCAGCGAATGCAGTTCCAAGGGACAGTGAAAACCAGGTAGACCTTTCAGTGCTGGCAGCTTTCGTGTGGGCGCAATCGCTGGACGTTTCGAATTTGGCAGCCGGGCTCGGCCAGAGTCACATAGGCATTGTTGCATCATAACCAACCAAAGCTTTTGCATAGCGTGAATGTCTGTGCGGCAGCGAATGCAGTTCCAAGGGACAGTGAAAACCAGGTAGACCTTTCAGTGCTGGGAGCTTTCGTGTGGGCGCAATCGCTGGACGTTTCGAATTTGGCAGCCGGGCTCTGCGACAGTCACATAGGCATTGTTGCATCATAACCAACCAAAGCTCTTGCAGAGCGCGAATGTCTGTGCGGCAGCGAATGCAGTTCCAAGGGACAGTGAAAACCAGGTAGAGCTTTCAGTGCTGGCAGCTTTCGTGTGGGCGCAATCGCTGGACGTTTTGAATTTGGTAGCCGGGCTCTGCCAGAGTCACGTAGGCATTGTTGCATCATAAACAATCAAAGCTCTTGCAGAGCGCGAATGTCTGTGCGGCAGCGAATGCAGTTCCAAGGGACAGTGAAAACCAGGTAGAGCTTTCAGTGCTGGCAGCTTTCGTGTGGGCGCAATCGCTGGACGTTGAGAATTTGGCAGGCGGGCTCTGCGACAGTCACATAGGCATTGTTGCATCATAACCAACCAAGGCATTTGCAGAGCGCGAATGTCTGTGCTGCAGCGAATGCAGTTCCAAGGGACAGTGAAAACCAGGTAGACCTTTCAGTGCTGGCAGCTTTCGTCTGGGCGCAATCTCTGGACGTTTCGAATTTGGCAGCCGGGCTCTGCCAGAGTCACATAGGCATTGTTGCATCATAGCCAACCAAGGCATTTGCAGAGCGCGAATGTCTGTGCGGCAGCGAATGCAGTTCCAAGGGACAGTGAAAACCAGGTAGAGCTTGCAGTGCTGGCAGCTTTCGTGTGGGCGCAATCGCTGGACGTTTCGAATTTGGCAGCCGGGCTCTGCCAGAGTCACATAGGAATTGTTGCATCATAACCAACCAAGGAATTTGCAGAGCGCGAATGTCTGTGTGGCAGCGAATGCAGTTCCAAGGGACAGTGAAAACCAGGTAGAGCTTGCAGTGCTGGCAGCTTTCGTGTGGGCGCTATCGCTGGACGTTTCGAATTTGGCAGCCGGACTCTGCGAGTGTCACATAGGCATTGTTGCATCATAACCAACCAAAGCTGTTGCAGAGCGCGAATGTCTGTGTGGCAGCGAATGCAGTTCCAAGGGACAGTGAAAACCAGGTAGACCTTTCAGTGCTGGCAGCTTTCGTGTGGACGCAATCGCTGGACGTTTCGAATTTGGCAGCCGGGCTCTGCGATTGTCACATAGGCATTGTTGCGTCATAACCAACCAAGGCTTTTGCAGAGCGCGAATGTCTGTGCGGCAGCGAATGCAGTTCCAAGGGACAGTGAAAACCAGGTAGACCTCTCAGTACTGGCAGCTTTCGTCTGGGCGCAATCGCGGGACGTTTCGAATTTGGCAGCTGGGCTCTGCCAGAGTCACGTAGGCATTGTTGTATCATAAACAACCAAGGCTTTTGCAGAGCGCGAATGTCTGTGCGGCAGCGAATGCAGTTCCAAGGGACAGTGAAAACCAGGTAGACCTTTCATGCTGGCAGCTTTCGTGTGGGCGTAATCGCTGGACGTTTCTAATTTGGCAGCCGGGCTCTGCCAGAGTCACATAGGTATTGTTGCATCATAACCAACCAAGGCATTTGCAGAGCGCGAATGTCTGTGCGGCAGCGAATGCAGTTCCAAGGGACAGTGAAAACCAGGTAGAGCTTTCAGTGCTGGCAGCTTTCGTGTGGGCGCTATCGCTGGACGTTTCGAATTTGGCAGCCGGGCTCTGCCAGAGTCACATAGGCATTGTTGCATCATAGCCAACCAAGGCTTTTGCAGAGCGCGAATGTCTGTGCGGCAGCGAATGCAGTTCCAAGGGACAGTGAAAACCAGGTAGACCTTTCATGCTGGCAGCTTTCGTCTGGGCGCAATCGCGGGACGTTTCGAATTTGGCAGCTGGGCTCTGCCAGAGTCACATAGGCATTGTTGCATCATAACCAACCAAAGCTCTTGCAGAGCGCGAATGTCTGTGCGGCAGCGAATGCAGTTCCAAGGGACAGTGAAAACCAGGTAGAGCTTTCAGTGCTGGCAGCTTTCGTGTGGGCGCAATCGCTGGACGTTTTGAATTTGGCAGCCGGGCTCTGCCAGAGTCACGTAGGCATTGTTGCATCATAAACAATCAAAGCTCTTGCAGAGCGCGAATGTCTGTGCGGCAGCGAATGCAGTTCCAAGGGACAGTGAAAACCAGGTAGAGCTTTCAGTGCTGGCAGCTTTCGTGTGGGCGCAATCGCTGGACGTTTCGAATTTGGCAGCCGGGCTCTGCGACAGTCACATAGGCATTGTTGCATCATAACCAACCAAAGGTTTTGCAGAGCGCGAATGTCTGTGCGGCAGCAAATGCAGTTCCAAGGGACAGTGAAAACCAGGTAGAGCTTGCAGTGCTGGCAGCTTTCGTGTGGGCGCAATCTCTGGACGTTTCGAATTTGGCAGCTGGGCTCTGCCAGAGTCACATAGGCATTGTTGCATCATAAGTAACCAAGGCTTTTGCAGAGCGCGAATGTCTGTGCGGCAGCGAATGCAGTTCCAAGGGACAGTGAAAACCAGGTAGACCTTTCATGCTGGCAGCATTCGTGTGGGCGTAATCGCTGGATGTTTCGAATTTGGCAGCCGGACTCTGCGAGTGTCACATAGGCATTGTTGCATCATAACTAACCAAGGCTTTTGCAGAGCGCGAATGTCTGTGCGGCAGCGAATGCAGTTCCAAGGGACAGTGAAAACCAGGTAGACCTTTCAGTGCTGGCAGCTTTCGTGTGGACGCAATCGCTGGACGTTTCGAATTTGGCAGCCGGGTTCTGCGACAGTCACATAGGCATTGTTGCATCATAACCAACCAAAGCTCTTGCAGAGCGCGAATGTCTGTGCGGCAGCGAATGCAGTTCCAAGGGACAGTGAAAACCAGGTAGAGCTTTCAGTGCTGGCATCTTTCGTGTGGACTCTGTCACTGGACGTTTCGAATTTGGCAGCCGGGCTCTGCGACAGTCACATAGGCATTGTTGCATCATAACCAACCAAAGCTGTTGCAGAGCACGAATGTCTGTGCGGCAGCGAATGCAGTTCCAAGGGACAGTGAAAACCAGGTAGAGCTTTCAGTGCTGGCAGCTTTCGTGTGGGCGCTATCGCTGGACGTTTCGAATTTGGCAGCCGGGCTCTGCCAGAGGCACATAGGCATTGTTGCATCATAGCCAACCAAGGCATTTGCAGAGCGCGAATGTCTGTGCGGAAGCGAATGCAGTTCCAAGGGACAGTGAAAACCAGGTAGAGCTTGCAGTGCTGGCAGCTTTCGTGTGGGCGCTATCGCTGGACGTTTCGAATTTGGCAGCCGGACTCTGCGAGTGTCACATAGGCATTGTTGCATCATAACTAACCAAGGCTTTTGCAGAGCGCGAATGTCTGTGCGGCAGCGAATGCAGTTCCAAGGGACAGTGAAAACCAGGTAGACCTCTCAGTACTGGCAGCTTTCGCCTGGGCGCAATCGCGGGACGTTTCGAATTTGGCAGCTGGGCTCTGCCAGAGTCACGTAGGCATTGTTGCATCATAAACAACCAAGGCTTTTGCAGAGCGCGAATGTCTGTGCGGCAGCGAATGCAGTTCCAAGGGACAGTGAAAACCAGGTAGACCTTTCAGTGCTGGCAGCTTTCGTGTGGGCGCAATCGCTGGACGTTTCGAATTTGGCAGCCGGGCTCTGCCAGAGTCACGTAGGCATTGTTGCAACATAAACAATCAAATCTCTTGCAGAGCGCGAATGTCTGTGCGGCAGCGAATGCAGTTCCAAGGGACAGTGAAAACCAGGTAGAGCTTTCAGTGCTGGCAGCTTTCGTGTGGACGCAATCGCTGGACGTTTCGAATTTGGCAGCCGGGCTCTGCGACAGTCACATAGGCATTGTTGCATCATAACCAACCAAAGCTATTGCAGAGCGCGAATGTCTGTGCGGCAGCGAATGCAGTTCCAAGGGACAGTGAAAACCAGGTAGAGCTTTCAGTGCTGGCAGCTTTCGTGTGGGCGCAATCGCGGGACGTTTCGAATTTGGCAGCTGGGCTCTGCCAGAGTCACATAGGCATTGTTGCATCATAACTAACCAAGGCTTTTGCAGAGCACGAATGTCTGTGCGGCAGCGAATGCAGTTCCAAGGGACAGTGAAAACCAGGTAGACCTTTCATGCTGGCAGCATTCGTGTGGGCGTAATCGCTGGACTTTTCGAATTTGGCAGCCGGGCTCTGCGACAGTCACATAAGCATTGTTGCATCATACCCAACCAAACATCTTGCAGAGGGCGAATGTCTGTGCGGCAGCGAATGCAGTTCCAAGGGACAGTGAAAACCAGGTAGAGCTTTCAGTGCTGGCATCTTTCGTGTGGACTCAATCGCTGGACGTTTCGAATTTGGCAGCCGGGCTCTGCGACAGTCACATAGGCATTGTTGCATCATAACCAACCAAAGCTCTTGCAGAGCGCAAATGTCTGTGTGGCAGCGAATGCAGTTCCAAGGGACAGTGAAAACCAGGTAGAGCTTTCAGTGCTGGCAGCTTTCGTGTGGGCGCAATCGCGGGACGTTTCGAATTTGGCAGCCGGGCTCTGCGACAGTCACATAGGCATTGTTGCATCATAACCAACCAAGGCATTTGCAGAGCGCGAATGTCTGTGCGGCAGCGAATGCAGTTCCAAGGGACAGTGAAAACCAGGTAGACCTTTCAGTGCTGGCAGCTTTCGTGTGGGCGCAATCGCTGGACGTTTCGAATTTGGCAGCCGGGCTCTGCCAGAGTCACGTAGGCATTGTTGCAACATAAACAATCAAATCTCTTGCAGAGCGCGAATGTCTGTGCGGCAGCGAATGCAGTTCCAAGGGACAGTGAAAACCAGGTAGAGCTTTCAGTGCTGGCAGCTTTCGTGTGGACGCAATCGCTGGACGTTTCGAATTTGGCAGCCGGGCTCTGCGACAGTCACATAGGCATTGTTGCATCATAACCAACCAAAGCTATTGCAGAGCGCGAATGTCTGTGCGGCAGCGAATGCAGTTCCAAGGGACAGTGAAAACCAGGTAGAGCTTTCAGTGCTGGCAGCTTTCGTGTGGGCGCAATCGCGGGACGTTTCGAATTTGGCAGCTGGGCTCTGCCAGAGTCACATAGGCATTGTTGCATCATAACTAACCAAGGCTTTTGCAGAGCACGAATGTCTGTGCGGCAGCGAATGCAGTTCCAAGGGACAGTGAAAACCAGGTAGACCTTTCATGCTGGCAGCATTCGTGTGGGCGTAATCGCTGGACTTTTCGAATTTGGCAGCCGGGCTCTGCGACAGTCACATAAGCATTGTTGCATCATACCCAACCAAACATCTTGCAGAGGGCGAATGTCTGTGCGGCAGCGAATGCAGTTCCAAGGGACAGTGAAAACCAGGTAAAGCTTTCAGTGCTGGCATCTTTCGTGTGGACTCAATCGCTGGACGTTTCGAATTTGGCAGCCGGGCTCTGCGACAGTCACATAGGCATTGTTGCATCATAACCAACCAAAGCTCTTGCAGAGCGCAAATGTCTGTGTGGCAGCGAATGCAGTTCCAAGGGACAGTGAAAACCAGGTAGAGCTTTCAGTGCTGGCAGCTTTCGTGTGGGCGCAATCGCGGGACGTTTCGAATTTGGCAGCCGGGCTCTGCGACAGTCACATAGGCATTGTTGCATCATAACCAACCAAGGCATTTGCAGAGCGCGAATGTCTGTGCGGCAGCGAATGCAGTTCCAAGGGACAGTGAAAACCAGGTAGAGCTTTCAGTGCTGGCAGCTTTCGTGTGGGCGCAATCGCTGGACGTTTTGAATTTGGCAGCCGGGCTCTGCCAGAGTCACGTAGGCATTGTTGCATCATAAACAATCAAAGCTCTTGCGGAGCGCGAATGTCTGTGCGGCAGCGAATGCAGTTCCAAGGGACAGTGAAAACCAGGTAGACCTTTCAGTGCTGGCAGCTTTCGTGTGGGCGCAATCGCTGGACGTTTCGAATTTGGCAGCCGGGCTCTTCGAAAGTCACATAGGCATTGTTGCATCATAACCAACCAAAGCTCTTGCAGAGCGCAAATGTCTGTGCGGCAGCGAATGCAGTTCCAAGGGACAGTGAAAACCAGGTAGAGCTTTCAGTGCTGGCATCTTTCGTGTGGGCGCAAACGCTGGACGTTTCGAATTTGGCAGCCGGGCTCAGCCAGAGTCACATAGGCATTGTTGCATCATAACCAACCAAAGCTTTTGCATAGCGTGAATGTCTGTGCGGCAGCGAATGCAGTTCCAAGGGACAGTGAAAACCAGGTAGAGCTTTCAGTGCTGGGAGCTTTCGTGTGGGCGCAATCTCTGGACGTTTCGAATTTGGCAGCCGGGCTCTGCGACAGTCACATAGACATTGTTGCATCATAACCAACCAAGGCATTTGCAGAGCGCGAATGTCTGTGCGGCAGCGAATGCAGTTCCAAGGGACAGTGAAAACCAGGTAGAGCTTGCAGTGCTGGCAGCTTTCGTGTGGGCGCTATCGCTGGACGTTTCGAATTTGGCAGCCGGGCTCCGCCAGAGTCACATAGGCATTGTTGCATCATAGCCAACCAAGGCATTTGCAGACCGCGAATGTCTGTGCGGCAGCGAATGCAGTTCCAAGGGACAGTGAAAACCAGGTAGAGCTTGCAGTGCTGGCAGCTTTCGTGTGGGCGCTATCGCTGGACGTTTCGAATTTGGCAGCTGGACTCTGCCAGAGTCACGTAGGCATTGTTGCATCATAAACAACCAAGGCTTTTGCAGAGCGCGAATGTCTGTGCGGCAGCGAATGCAGTTCCAAGGGACAGTGAAAACCAGGTAGACCTTTCAGTGCTGGCAGCTTTCGTGTGGACGCAATCGCTGGACGTTTCGAATTTGGCACCCGGGCTCTGCGACAGTCACATAAGCATTGTTGCATCATAACCAACCAAAGCTCTTGCAGAGCGCGAATGTCTGTGCGGCAGCGAATGCAGTTCCAAGGGACAGTGAAAACCAGGTAGAGCTTTCAGTGCTGGCAGCTTTCGTGTGGGCGCAATCGCTGGACGTTTCGAATTTGGCAGCCGGGCTCTGCGACAGTCACATAGGCATTGTTGCATCATAACCAACCAAAGGTTTTGCAGAGCGCGAATGTCTGTGTGGCAGCGAATGCAGTTCCAAGGGACAGTGAAAACCAGGTAGAGCTTGCAGTGCTGGCAGCTTTCGTGTGGGCGCAATCTCTGGACGTTTCGAATTTGGCAGCTGGGCTCTGCCAGAGTCACATAGGCATTGTTGCATCATAACTAACCAAGGCTTTTGCAGAGCGCGAATGTCTGTGCGGCAGCGAATGCAGTTCCAAGGGACAGTGAAAACCAGGTAGACCTTTCATGCTGGCAGCATTCGTGTGGGCGTAATCGCTGGACGTTTCGAATTTGGCAGCCGGACTCTGCGAGTGTCACGTAGGCATTGTTGCATCATAACTAACCAAAGGTTTTGCAGAGCGCGAATGTCTGTGCGGCAGCGAATGCAGTTCCAAGGGACAGTGAAAACCAGGTAGACCTCTCAGTACTGGCAGCTTTCGTCTGGGCGCAATCGCGGGACGTTTCGAATTTGGCAGCTGGGCTCTGCCAGAGTCACGTAGGCATTGTTGCATCATAAACAACCAAGGCTTTTGCAGAGCGCGAATGTCTGTGAGGCAGCGAATGCAGTTCCAAGGGACAGTGAAAACCAGGTAGAGCTTTCAGTGCTGGCAGCTTTCGTGTGGACGCAATCGCTGGACGTTTCGAATTTGGCAGCCGGGTTCTGCGACAGTCACATAGGCATTGTTGCATCATAACCAACCAAAGCTCTTGCAGAGCGCGAATGTCTGTGCGGCAGCGAATGCAGTTCCAAGGGACAGTGAAAACCAGGTAGAACTTTCAGTGCTGGCAGCTTTCGTGTGGGCGCAATCTCTGGACGTTTTGAATTTGGCAGCCGGGCTCTGCCAGAGTCACGTACGCATTGTTGCATCATAAACAATCAAAGCTCTTGCAGAGCGCGAATGTCTGTGCGGCAGCGAATGCAGTTCCAAGGGACAGTGAAAACCAGGTAGACCTTTCAGTGCTGGCAGCTTTCGTGTGGACGCAATCGCTGGACGTTTCGAATTTGGCAGCCGGGCTCTGCGACAGTCACATAGGCATTGTTGCATCATAACCAACAAAAGCTATTGCAGAGCGCGAATGTCTGTGCGGCAGCGAATGCAGTTCCAAGGGACAGTGAAAACCAGGTAGAGCTTTCAGTGCTGGCAGCTTTCGTGTGGGCGCAATCGCGGGACGTTTCGAATTTGGCAGCTGGGCTCTGCCAGAGTCACGTAGGCATTGTTGCATCATAAACAACCAAAGCTTTTGCAGAGCGCGAATGTCTGTGCGGCAGCGAATGCAGTTCCAAGGGACAGTGAAAACCAGGTAGACCTTTCATGCTGGCAGCATTCGTGTGGGCGTAATCGCTGGACGTTTTGAATTTGGCAGCCGGGCTCTGCGACAGTCACATAAGCATTGTTGCATCATACCCAACCAAACATCTTGCAGAGGGCGAATGTCTGTGTGGCAGCGAATGCAGTTCCAAGGGACAGTGAAAACCAGGTAGAGCTTTCAGTGCTGGCATCTTTCGTGTGGACTCACTCGCTGGACGTTTCGAATTTGGCAGCCGGGCTCTGCGAGTGTCACATAGGCATTGTTGCATCATAACCAACCAAAGCTGTTGCAGAGCACGAATGTCTGTGCGGCAGCGAATGCAGTTCCAAGGGACAGTGAAAACCAGGTAGACCTTTCAGTGCTGGGAGCTTTCGTGTGGGCGCAATCTCTGGACGTTTCGAATTTGGCAGCCGGGCTCTGCGACAGTCACATAGGCATTGTTGCATCATAGCCAACCAAGGCATTTGCAGAGCGCGAATGTCTGTGCGGCAGCGAATGCAGTTCCAAGGGACAGTGAAAACCAGGTAGAGCTTGCAGTGCTGGCAGCTTTCGTGTGGGCGCTATCGCTGGACGTTTCGAATTTGGCAGCCGGACTCTGCGAGTGTCACATAGGCATTGTTGCATCATAACTAACCAAGGCTTTTGCAGAGCGCGAATGTCTGTGCGGCAGCGAATGCAGTTCCAAGGGACAGTGAAAACCAGGTAGACCTCTCAGTACTGGCAGCTTTCGTCTGGGCGCAATCACGGGACGTTTCGAATTTGGCAGCTGGGATCTGCCAGAGTCACGTAGGCATTGTTGCATCATAAACAACCAAGGCTTTTGCAGAGCGCGAATGTCTGTGCGGCAGCGAATGCAGTTCCAAGGGACAGTGAAAACCAGGTAGACCTTTCAGTGCTGGCAGCTTTCGTGTGGACGCAATCGCTGGACGTTTCGAATTTGGCAGCCGGGCTCTGCGACAGTCACATAGGCATTGTTGCATCATAACCAACCAAAGCTCTTGCAGAGCGCGAATGTCTGTGCGGCAGCGAATGCAGTTCCAAGGGACAGTGAAAACCAGGTAGAGCTTTCAGTGCTGGCAGCTTTCGTGTGGGCGCAATCGCTGGACGTTTCGAATTTGGCAGCCGGGCTCTGCCAGAGTCACGTAGGCATTGTTGCATCATAAACAATCAAAGCTCTTGCAGAGCGCGAATGTCTGTGCGGCAGCGAATTCAGTTCCAAGGGACAGTGAAAACCAGGTAGAGCTTTCAGTGCTGGCAGCTTTCGTGTGGGCGCAATCGCTGGACGTTTCGAATTTGGCAGCTGGGCTCTGCCAGAGTCACATAGGCATTGTTGCATCATAAACAACCAAGGCTTTTGCAGAGCGCGAATGTCTGTGCGGCAGCGAATGCAGTTCCAAGGGACAGTGAAAACCAGGTAGACCTTTCATGCTGGCAGCATTCGTGTGGGCGTAATCGCTGGACGTTTTGAATTTGGCAGCCGGGCTCTGCGACAGTCACATAAGCATTGTTGCATCATACCCAACCAAACATCTTGCAGAGGGCGAATGTCTGTGCGGCGGCGAATGTCTGTGCGGCCGCGAATGCAGTTCCAAGGGACAGTGAAAACCAGGTAGAGCTTTCAGTGCTGGCATCTTTCGTGTGGACTCAATCGCTGGACGTTTCGAATTTGGCAGCCGGGCTCTGCGACAGTCACATAGGCATTGTTGCATCATAACCAACCAAAGCTCTTGCAGAGCGCAAATGTCTGTGTGGCAGCGAATGCAGTTCCAAGGGACAGTGAAAACCAGGTAGAGCTTTCAGTGCTGGCAGCTTTCGTGTGGGCGCAATCGCTGGACGTTTCAAATTTGGCAGCCGGGCTCTGCGACAGTCACATAGGCATTGTTGCATCATAACCAACCAAGGCATTTGCAGAGCGCGAATGTCTGTGCTGCAGCGAATGCAGTTCCAAGGGACAGTGAAAACCAGGTAGACCTTTCAGTGCTGGCAGCTTTCGTGTGGACGCAATCTCTGGACGTTTCGAATTTGGCAGCCGGGCTGTGCCAGAGTCACATAGGCATTGTTGCATCATAGCCAACCAAGGCATTTGCAGAGCGCGAATGTCTGTGCGGCAGCGAATGCAGTTCCAAGGGACAGTGAAAACCAGGTAGAGCTTGCAGTGCTGGCAGCTTTCGTGTGGGCGCAATCTCTGGACGTTTCGAATTTGGCAGCCGGGCTCTGCCAGAGTCACATAGGAATTGTTGCATCATAACCAACCAAGGAATTTGCAGAGCGCGAATGTCTGTGTGGCAGCGAATGCAGTTCCAAGGGACAGTGAAAACCAGGTAGAGCTTGCAGTGCTGGCAGCTTTCGTGTGGGCGCTATCGCTGGACGTTTCGAATTTGGCAGCCGGACTCTGCGAGTGTCACATAGGCATTGTTGCATCATAACTAACCAAGGCTTTTGCAGAGCGCGAATGTCTGTGCGGCAGCGAATGCAGTTCCAAGGGACAGTGAAAACCAGGTAGACCTTTCAGTGCTGGCAGCTTTCGTGTGGGCGTAATCGCTGGACGTTTCGAATTTGGCAGCCGGGCTCTGCGACAGTCACATAGGCATTCTTGCATCATAACCAACAAAATATCTTGCAGAGAGCGAATGTCTGTGCGGCAGCGAATGCAGTTCCAAGGGACAGTGAAAACCAGGTAGAGCTTTCAGTGCTGGCAGCTTTCGTGTGGGCGCAATCGCTGGACGTTGAGAATTTGGCAGCCGGGCTCTGCCAGAGTCACATAGGCATTGTTGCATCATAAACAATCAAAGCTCTTGCAGAGCGCGAATTTCTGTGCGGCAGCGAATGCAGTTCCAAGGGACAGTTAAAACCAGGTAGAGCTTTCAGTGCTGGCAGCTTTCGTGTGGGCGCAATCGCTGGACGTTTCGAATTTGGCAGCCGGGCTCTGCGACAGTCACATAGGCATTGTTGCATCATAACCAACCAAAGGTTTTGCAGAGCGCGAATGTCTCTGCGGCAGCGAATGCAGTTCCAAGGGACAGTGAAAACCAGGTAGAGCTTTTTTCGTGTGGGCGCAATCGCTGGACGTTTCGAATTTGGCAGCCGGGTTCTGCGACAGTCACATAGGCATTGTTGCATCATAACCAACCAAGGCATTTGCAGAGCGCGAATGTCTGTGCGGCAGCGAATGCAGTTCCAAGGGACAGTGAAAACCAGGTAGACCTTTCAGTGCTGGCAGCTTTCGTGTGGGCGCAATCGCGGGACGTTTCGAATTTGGCAGCTGGGCTCTGCCAGAGTCACATAGGCATTGTTACATCATAACTAACCAAGGCTTTTGCAGAGCGCGAATGTCTGTGCGGCAGCGAATGCAGTTCCAAGGGACAGTGAAAACCAGGTAGAGCTTTCAGTGCTGGCAGCTTTCGTGTGGGCGCAATCGCTGGACGTTTCGAATTTGGCAGCCGGGCTCTTCGACAGTCACATAGGCATTGTTGCATCATAACCAACCAAGGCTCTTGCAGAGCGCAAATGTCTGTGCGGCAGCGAATGCAGTTCCAAGGGACAGTGAAAACCAGGTAGAGCTTTCAGTGCTGGCAGCTTTCGTGTGGGCGCAATCGCTGGACGTTTCGAATTTGGCAGCCGGGCTCGGCCAGAGTCACATAGGCATTGTTGCATCATAACCAACCAAAGCTTTTGCATAGCGTGAATGTCTGTGCGGCAGCGAATGCAGTTCCAAGGGACAGTGAAAACCAGGTAGACCTTTCAGTGCTGGGAGCTTTCGTGTGGGCGCAATCTCTGGACGTTTCGAATTTGGCAGCCGGGCTCTGCGACAGTCACATAGGCATTGTTGCATCATAACCAACCAAAGCTCTTGCAGAGCGCGAATGTCTGTGCGGCAGCGAATGCAGTTCCAAGGGACAGTGAAAACCAGGTAGAGCTTTCAGTGCTGGCAGCTTTCGTGTGGGCGCAATCGCTGGACGTTTTGAATTTGGTAGCCGGGCTCTGCCAGAGTCACGTAGGCATTGTTGCATCATAAACAATCAAAGCTCTTGCAGAGCGCGAATGTCTGTGCGGCAGCGAATGCAGTTCCAAGGGACAGTGAAAACCAGGTAGAGCTTTCAGTGCTGGCAGCTTTCGTGTGGGCGCAATCGCTGGACGTTTCGAATTTGGCAGCCGGGCTCTGCGACAGTCACATAGGCATTGTTGCATCATAACCAACCAAGGCATTTGCAGAGCGCGAATGTCTGTGCTGCAGCGAATGCAGTTCCAAGGGACAGTGAAAACCAGGTAGACCTTTCAGTGCTGGCAGCTTTCGTCTGGGCGCAATCTCTGGACGTTTCGAATTTGGCAGCCGGGCTCTGCCAGAGTCACATAGGCATTGTTGCATCATAGCCAACCAAGGCATTTGCAGAGCGCGAATGTCTGTGCGGCAGCGAATGCAGTTCCAAGGGACAGTGAAAACCAGGTAGAGCTTGCAGTGCTGGCAGCTTTCGTGTGGGCGCAATCGCTGGACGTTTCGAATTTGGCAGCCGGGCTCTGCCAGAGTCACATAGGAATTGTTGCATCATAACCAACCAAGGAATTTGCAGAGCGCGAATGTCTGTGTGGCAGCGAATGCAGTTCCAAGGGACAGTGAAAACCAGGTAGAGCTTGCAGTGCTGGCAGCTTTCGTGTGGGCGCTATCGCTGGACGTTTCGAATTTGGCAGCCGGACTCTGCGAGTGTCACATAGGCATTGTTGCATCATAACTAACCAAGGCTTTTGCAGAGCGCGAATGTCTGTGCAGCAGCGAATGCAGTTCCAAGGGACAGTGAAAACCAGGTAGAGCTTTCAGGCTGGCAGCTTTCGTGTGGGCGTAATCGCTGGACGTTTCGAATTTGGCAGCCGGGCTCTGCGACAGTCACATAGGCATTCTTGCATCATAACCAACAAAATATCTTGCAGAGAGCGAATGTCTGTGCGGCAGCGAATGCAGTTCCAAGGGACAGTGAAAACCAGGTAGAGCTTTCAGTGCTGGCAGCTTTCGTGTGGGCGCAATCGCGGGACGTTTCGAATTCGGCAGCCGGGCTCTGCCAGAGTCACGTAGGCATTGTTGCATCATAAACAATCAAAGCTCTTGCAGAGCGCGAATGTCTGTGCGGCAGCGAATGCAGTTCCAAGGGACAGTGAAAACCAGGTAGAGCTTTCAGTGCTGGCAGCTTTCGTGTGGGCGCAATTGCTGGACGTTTCGAATTTGGCAGCCGGGCTCTGCGACAGTCACATAGGCATTGTTGCATCATAACCAACCAAGGCATTTGCAGAGCGCGAATGTCTGTGCGGCAGCGAATGCAGTTCCAAGGGACAGTGAAAACCAGGTAGAGCTTTCAGTGCTGGCAGCTTTCGTGTGGGCGCTATCGCTGGACGTTTCGAATTTGGCAGCCGGGCTCTGCCAGATTCACATAGGCATTGTTGCATCATAGCCAACCAAGGCATTTGCAGAGCGCGAATGTCTGTGCGGCAGCGAACGCAGTTCCAAGGGACAGTGAAAACCAGGTAGACCTTGCAGTGCTGGCAGCTTTCGTGTGGGCGCAATCGCGGGACGTTTCGAATTTGGCAGCTGGGCTCTGCCAGAGTCACGTAGGCATTGTTGCATCATAAACAACCAAGGCTTTTGCAGAGCGCGAATGTCTGTGCGGCAGCGAATGCAGTTCCAAGGGACAGTGAAAACCAGGTAGACCTTTCAGTGCTGGCAGCTTTCGTGTGGACGCAATCGCTGGACGTTTCGAATTTGGCAGCCGGGCTCTGCGACAGTCACATAGGCATTGTTGCATCATAACCAACCAAAGCTCTTGCAGAGCGCGAATGTCTGTGCGGCAGCGAATGCAGTTCCAAGGGACAGTGAAAACCAGGTAGAGCTTTCAGTGCTGGCAGCTTTCGTGTGGGCGCAATCGCTGGACGTTTTGAATTTGGCAGCCGGGCTCTGCCAGAGTCACGTAGGCATTGTTGCATCATAAACAATCAAAGCTCTTGCAGAGCGCGAATGTCTGTGCGGCAGCGAATGCAGTTCCAAGGGACAGTGAAAACCAGGTAGAGCTTGCAGTGCTGGCAGCTTTCGTGTGGGCGCAATCGCTGGACGTTTCGAATTTGGCAGCCGGGCTCTGCCAGAGTCACATAGGCATTGTTGCATCATAACCAACCAAAGGTTTTGCAGAGCGCGAATGTCTGTGCGGCAGCGAATGCAGTTCCAAGGGACAGTGAAAACCAGGTAGAGCTTGCAGTGCTGGCAGCTTTCGTGTGGGCGCAATCTCTGGACGTTTCGAATTTGTCAGCTGGGCTCTGCCAGAGTCACATAGGCATTGTTGCATCATAACTAACCAAGGCTTTTGCAGAGCGCGAATGTCTGTGCGGCAGCGAATGCAGTTCCAAGGGACAGTGAAAACCAGGTAGACCTTTCATGCTGGCAGCATTCGTGTGGGCGTAATCGCTGGACGTTTCGAATTTGGCAGCCGGGCTCTGCGAGTGTCACATAGGCATTGTTGCATCACAACTAACCAAGGCTTTTGCAGAGCGCGAATGTCTGTGCGGCAGCGAATGCAGTTCCAAGGGACAGTGAAAACCAGGTAGAGCTTTCAGTGCTGGCATCTTTCGTGTGGACTCAGTCGCTGGACGTTTCGAATTTGGCAGCCGGGAACTGCGACAGTCACATAGGCATTGTTGCATCATAACCAACCAAGGCAGTTGCATAGCGCGAATGTCTGTGCGGCAGCGAATGCAGTTCCAAGGGACAGTGAAAACCAGGTAGAGCTTTCAGTGCTGGCAGCTTTCGTGTGGGCGCTATCGCTGGACGTTTCGAATTTGGCAGCCGGGCTCTGCCAGAGTCACATAGGCATTGTTGCATCATAGCCAACCAAGGCATTTGCAGAGAGCGAATGTCTGTGCGGCAGCGAATGCAGTTCCAAGGGACAGTGAAAACCAGGTAGAGCTTGCAGTGCTGGCAGCTTTCGTGTGGGCGCTATCGCTGGAAGTTTCGAATTTGGCAGCCGGACTCTGCGAGTGTCACATAGGCATTGTTGCATCATAACTAACCAAGGGTTTTGCAGAGCGCGAATGTCTGTGCGGCAGCGAATGCAGTTCCAAGGGACAGTGAAAACCAGGTAGACCTCTCAGTACTGGCAGCTTTCGTCTGGGCGCAATCGCGGGACGTTTCGAATTTGGCAGCTGGGCTCTGCCAGAGTCACGTAGGCATTGTTGCATCATAAACAACCAAGGCTTTTGCAGAGCGCGAATGTCTGTGCGGCAGCGAATGCAGTTCCAAGGGACAGTGAAAACCAGGTAGACCTTTCAGTGCTGGCAGCTTTCGTGTGGACGCAATCGCTGGACGTTTCGAATTTGGCAGCCGGGCTCTGCGACAGTCACATAGGCATTGTTGCATCATAACCAACCAAAGGTTTTGCAGAGCGCAAATGTCTGTGCGGCAGCGAATGCAGTTCCAAGGGACAGTGAAAACCAGGTAGAGCTTGCAGTGCTGGCAGCTTTCGTGTGGGCGCAATCTCTGGACGTTTCGAATTTGGCAGCTGGGCTCTGCCAGAGTCACATAGGCATTGTTGCATCATAACTAACCAAGGCTTTTGCAGAGCGCGAATGTCTGTGCGGCAGCGAATGCAGTTCCAAGGGACAGTGAAAACCAGGTAGACCTTTCATGCTGGCAGCATTCGTGTGGGCGTAATTGCTGGATGTTTCGAATTTGGCAGCCGGACTCTGCGAGTGTCACATAGGCATTGTTGCATCATAACTAACCAAGGCTTTTGCAGAGCGCGAATGTCTGTGCGGCAGCGAATGCAGTTCCAAGGGACAGTGAAAACCAGGTAGACCTTTCATGCTGGCAGCATTCGTGTGGGCGTAATCGCTGGACGTTTCGAATTTGGCAGCCGGGCTCTGCGAGTGTCACATAGGCATTGTTGCATCACAACTAACCAAGGCTTTTGCAGAGCGCGAATGTCTGTGCGGCAGCGAATGCAGTTCCAAGGGACAGTGAAAACCAGGTAGAGCTTTCAGTGCTGGCATCTTTCGTGTGGACTCAGTCGCTGGACGTTTCGAATTTGGCAGCCGGGAACTGCGACAGTCACATAGGCATTGTTGCATCATAACCAACCAAGGCAGTTGCATAGCGCGAATGTCTGTGCGGCAGCGAATGCAGTTCCAAGGGACAGTGAAAACCAGGTAGAGCTTTCAGTGCTGGCAGCTTTCGTGTGGGCGCTATCGCTGGACGTTTCGAATTTGGCAGCCGGGCTCTGCCAGAGTCACATAGGCATTGTTGCATCATAGCCAACCAAGGCATTTGCAGAGAGCGAATGTCTGTGCGGCAGCGAATGCAGTTCCAAGGGACAGTGAAAACCAGGTAGAGCTTGCAGTGCTGGCAGCTTTCGTGTGGGCGCTATCGCTGGAAGTTTCGAATTTGGCAGCCGGACTCTGCGAGTGTCACATAGGCATTGTTGCATCATAACTAACCAAGGGTTTTGCAGAGCGCGAATGTCTGTGCGGCAGCGAATGCAGTTCCAAGGGACAGTGAAAACCAGGTAGACCTCTCAGTACTGGCAGCTTTCGTCTGGGCGCAATCGCGGGACGTTTCGAATTTGGCAGCTGGGCTCTGCCAGAGTCACGTAGGCATTGTTGCATCATAAACAACCAAGGCTTTTGCAGAGCGCGAATGTCTGTGCGGCAGCGAATGCAGTTCCAAGGGACAGTGAAAACCAGGTAGACCTTTCAGTGCTGGCAGCTTTCGTGTGGACGCAATCGCTGGACGTTTCGAATTTGGCAGCCGGGCTCTGCGACAGTCACATAGGCATTGTTGCATCATAACCAACCAAAGGTTTTGCAGAGCGCAAATGTCTGTGCGGCAGCGAATGCAGTTCCAAGGGACAGTGAAAACCAGGTAGAGCTTGCAGTGCTGGCAGCTTTCGTGTGGGCGCAATCTCTGGACGTTTCGAATTTGGCAGCTGGGCTCTGCCAGAGTCACATAGGCATTGTTGCATCATAACTAACCAAGGCTTTTGCAGAGCGCGAATGTCTGTGCGGCAGCGAATGCAGTTCCAAGGGACAGTGAAAACCAGGTAGACCTTTCATGCTGGCAGCATTCGTGTGGGCGTAATTGCTGGATGTTTCGAATTTGGCAGCCGGACTCTGCGAGTGTCACATAGGCATTGTTGCATCATAACTAACCAAGGCTTTTGCAGAGCGCGAATGTCTGTGCGGCAGCGAATGCAGTTCCAAGGGACAGTGAAAACCAGGTAGACCTCTCAGTACTGGCAGCTTTCGTGTGGGCGCAATCGTGGGACGTTTCGAATTTGGCAGCTGGGCTCTGCCAGAGTCACGTAGGCATTGTTGCATCATAAACAACCAAGGCTTTTGCAGAGCGCGAATGTCTGTGCGGCAGCGAATGCAGTTCCAAGGGACAGTGAAAACCAGGTAGACCTTTCATGCTGGCAGCTTTCGTGTGGGCGTAATCGCTGGACGTTTCGAATTTGGCAGCCGGGCTCGGCCAGAGTCACATAGGTATTGTTGCATCATAACCAACCAAGGCATTTGCAGAGCGCGAATGTCTGTGCGGCAGCGAATGCAGTTCCAAGGGACAGTGAAAACCAGGTAGAGCTTTCAGTGCTGGCAGCTTTCGTGTGGGCGCAATCGCTGGACGTTTCGAATTTGGCAGCCGGGCTCTGCCAGAGTCACATAGGCATTGTTGCATCATAGCCAACCAAGGCATTTGCAGAGAGCGAATGTCTGTGCGGCAGCGAATGCAGTTCCAAGGGACAGTGAAAACCAGGTAGAGCTTTCAGTGCTGGCAGCTTTCGTGTGGGCGCTATCGCTGGACGTTTCGAATTTGGCAGCCGGGCTCTGCGACAGTCACATAGGCATTGTTGCATCATAACCAACCAAAGCTCTTGCAGAGCGCGAATGTCTGTGCGGCAGCGAATGCAGTTCCAAGGGACAGTGAAAACCAGGTAGAGCTTTCAGTGCTGGCAGCTTTCGTGTGGGCGCAATCGCTGGACGTTTTGAATTTGGCAGCCGGGCTCTGCCAGAGTCACGTAGGCATTGTTGCATCATAAACAATCAAAGCTCTTGCAGAGCGCGCATGTCTGTGCGGCAGCGAATGCAGTTCCAAGGGACAGTGAAAACCAGGTAGACCTTTCATGCTGGCAGCATTCGTGTGGGCGTAATCGCTGGACGTTTCGAATTTGGCAGCCGGGCTCTGCGAGTGTCACATAGGCATTGTTGCATCATAACTAACCAAGGCTTTTGCAGAGCGCGAATGTCTGTGCGGCAGCGAATGCAGTTCCAAGGGACAGTGAAAACCAGGTAGAGCTTTCAGTGCTGGCATCTTTCGTGTGGACTCAGTCGCTGGACGTTTCGAATTTGGCAGCCGGGCTCTGCGACAGTCACATAGGCATTGTTGCATCATAACCAACCAAAGCTGTTGCAGAGCGCGAATGTCTGTGCGGCAGCGAATGCAGTTCCAAGGGACAGTGAAAACCAGGTAGAGCTTTCAGTGGTGGCAGCTTTCGTGTGGGCGCAATCGCTGGACGTTTCGAATTTGGCAGCCGGGCTCGGCCAGAGTCACATAGGAATTGTTGCATCATAACCAACCAAAGCTTTTGCATAGCGTGAATGTCTGTGCGGCAGCGAATGCAGTTCCAAGGGACAGTGAAAACCAGGTAGACCTTTCAGTGCTGGGAGCTTTCGTGTGGGCGCAATCTTTGGACGTTTCGAATTTGGCAGCCGGGCTCTGCGACAGTCACATAGGCATTGTTGCATCATAACCAACCAAGGCATTTGCAGAGCGCGAATGTCTGTGCGGCAGCGAATGGAGTTCCAAGGGACAGTGAAAACCAGGTAGAGCTTTCAGTGCTGGCAGCTTTCGTGTGGGCGCTATCGCTGGACGTTTCGAATTTGGCAGCCGGGCTCTGCCAGAGTCACATAGGCATTGTTGCATCATAGCCAACCAAGGCATTTGCAGAGATCGAATGTCTGTGCGGCAGCGAATGCAGTTCCAAGGGACAGTGAAAACCAGGTAGAGCTTGCAGTGCTGGCAGCTTTCGTGTGGGCGCTCTCGCTGGAAGTTTCGAATTTGGCAGCCGGACTCTGCGAGTGTCACATAGGCATTGTTGCATAATAACTAACCAAGGCTTTTGCAGAGCGCGAATGTCTGTGCGGCAGCGAATGCAGTTCCAAGGGACAGTGAAAACCAGGTAGACCTCTCAGTACTGGTAGCTTTCGTCTGGGCGCAATCGTGGGACGTTTCGAATTTGGCAGCTGGGCTCTGCCAGAGTCACGTAGGCATTGCTGCATCATAAACAACCAAGGCTTTTGCAGAGCGCGAATGTCTGTGCGGCAGCGAATGCAGTTCCAAGGGACAGTGAAAACCAGGTAGACCTTTCATGCTGGCAGCTTTCGTGTGGGCGTAATCGCTGGACGTTTCGAATTTGGCAGCCGGGCTCTGCCAGAGTCACATAGGTATTGTTGCATCATAACCAACCAAGGCATTTGCAGAGCGCGAATGTCTGTGCGGCAGCGAATGCAGTTCCAAGGGACAGTGAAAACCAGGTAGAGCTTTCAGTGCTGGCAGCTTTCGTGTGGGCGCAATCGCTGGACGTTTCGAATTTGGCAGCCGGGCTCTGCCAGAGTCACATAGGCATTGTTGCATCATAGCCAACCAAGGCATTTGCAGAGAGCGAATGTCTGTGCGGCAGCGAATGCAGTTCCAAGGGACAGTGAAAACCAGGTAGAGCTTTCAGTGCTGGCAGCTTTCGTGTGGGCGCTATCGCTGGACGTTTCGAATTTGGCAGCCGGGCTCTGCGACAGTCACATAGGCATGGTTGCATCATAACTAACCAAGGCTTCTGCAGAGCGCGAATGTCTGTGCGGCAGCGAATGCAGTTCCAAGGGACAGTGAAAACCAGGTAGACCTTTCATGCTGGCAGCTTTCGTCTGGGCGCAATCGCGGGACGTTTCGAATTTGGCAGCTGGGCTCTGCCAGAGTCACGTAGGCATTGTTGCATCATAAACAACCAAGGCTTTTGCAGAGCGCGAATGTCTGTGCGGCAGCGAATGCAGTTCCAAGGGACAGTGAAAACCAGGTAGACCTTTCAGTGCTGGCAGCTTTCGTGTGGACGCAATCGCTGGACGTTTCGAATTTGGCAGCCAGGCTCTGCGACAGTCACATAGGCATTGTTGCATCATAACCAACCAAAGCTCTTGCAGAGCGCGAATGTCTGTGCGGCAGCGAATGCAGTTCCAAGGGACAGTGAAAACCAGGTAGAGCTTTCAGTGCTGGCAGCTTTCGTGTGGGCGCAATCGCTGGACGTTTTGAATTTGGCAGCCGGACTCTGCGACAGTCACATAGGCATTGTTGCATCATAAACAATCAAAGCTCTTGCAGAGCGCGAATGTCTGTGCGGCAGCGAATGCAGTTCCAAGGGACAGTGAAAACCAGGTAGACCTTTCATGCTGGCAGCATTCGTGTGGGCGTAATCGCTGGACGTTTCGAATTTGGCAGCCGGGCTCTGCGAGTGTCACATAGGCATTGTTGCATCATAACTAACCAAGGCTTTTGCAGAGCGCGAATGTCTGTGCGGCAGCGAATGCAGTTCCAAGGGACAGTGAAAACCAGGTAGAGCTTTCAGTGCTGGCATCTTTCGTGTGGACTCAGTCGCTGGACGTTTCGAATTTGGCAGCTGGGCTCTGCGACAGTCACATAGGCATTGTTGCATCATAACCAACCAAAGCTGTTGCAGAGCGCGAATGTCTGTGCGGCAGCGAATGCAGTTCCAAGGGACAGTGAAAACCAGGTAGAGCTTTCAGTGGTGGCAGCTTTCGTGTGGGCGCAATCGCTGGACGTTTCGAATTTGGCAGCCGGGCTCGGCCAGAGTCACATAGGAATTGTTGCATCATAACCAACCAAAGCTTTTGCATAGCGTGAATGTCTGTGCGGCAGCGAATGCAGTTCCAAGGGACAGTGAAAACCAGGTAGACCTTTCAGTGCTGGCAGTATTCGTGTGGGCGCAATCGCTGGACGTTTCGAATTTGGCAGCCGGGCTCTTCGACAGTCACATAGGCATTGTTGCATCATAACCAACCAAAGCTCTTGCAGAGCGCAAATGTCTGTGCGGCAGCGAATGCAGTTCCAAGGGACAGTGAAAACCAGGTAGACCTTTCAGTGCTGGCAGCTTTCGTGTGGACGCAATCGCTGGACGTTTCGAATTTGGCAGCCGGGCTCTGCGACAGTCACATAGGCATTGTTGCATCATAACCAACCAAAGCTCTTGCAGAGCGCGAATGTCTGTGCGGCAGCGAATGCAGTTCCAAGGGACAGTGAAAACCAGGTAGAGCTTTCAGTGCTGGCAGCTTTCGTGTGGGCGCAATCGCTGGACGTTTTGAATTTGGCAGCCGGGCTCTGCCAGAGTCACGTAGGCATTGTTGCATCATAAACAATCAAAGCTCTTGCAGAGCGCGAATGTCTGTGCGGCAGCGAATGCAGTTCCAAGGGACAGTGAAAACCAGGTAGAGCTTTCAGTGCTGGCAGCTTTCGTGTGGGCGCAATCGCTGGACGTTTCGAATTTGGCAGCCGGGCTCTGCGACAGTCACATAGGCATTGTTGCATCATAACCAACCAAAGCTTTTGCAGAGCGCGAATGTCTGTGCGGCAGCAAATGCAGTTCCAAGGGACAGTGAAAACCAGGTAGAGCTTGCAGTGCTGGCAGCTTTCGTGTGGGCGCAATCTCTGGACGTTTCGAATTTGGCAGCTGGGCTCTGCCAGAGTCACATAGGCATTGTTGCATCATAAGTAACCAAGGCTTTTGCAGAGCGCGAATGTCTGTGCGGCAGCGAATGCAGTTCCAAGGGACAGTGAAAACCAGGTAGACCTTTCAGTGCTGGCAGCTTTCGTGTGGGCGCAATCGCGGGACATTTCGAATTTGGCAGCCGGGCTCTGCCAGAGTCACATAGGCATTGTTGCATCATAACCAACCAAGGCATTTGCAGAGCGCGAATGTCTGTGCGGCAGCGAATGCAGTTCCAAGGGACAGTGAAAACCAGGTAGAGCTTTCAGTGCTGGCAGCTTTCGTGTGGGCGCAATCGCTGGACGTTTTGAATTTGGCAGCCGGGCTCTGCCAGAGTCACGTAGGCATTGTTGCATCATAAACAATCAAAGCTCTTGCAGAGCGCGAATGTCTGTGCGGCAGCGAATGCAGTTCCAAGGGACAGTGAAAACCAGGTAGACCTTTCAGTGCTGGCAGCTTTCGTGTGGGCGCAATCGCTGGACGTTTCGAATTTGGCAGCCGGGCTCTTCGACAGTCACATAGGCATTGTTGCATCATAACCAACCAAAGCTCTTGCAGAGCGCAAATGTCTGTGCGGCAGCGAATGCAGTTCCAAGGGACAGTGAAAACCAGGTAGAGCTTTCAGTGCTGGCATCTTTCGTGTGGGCGCAATCGCTGGACGTTTCGAATTTGGCAGCCGGTCTCAGCCAGAGTCACATAGGCATTGTTGCATCATAACCAACCAAAGCTTTTGCATAGCGTGAATGTCTGTGCGGCAGCGAATGCAGTTCCAAGGGACAGTGAAAACCAGGTAGACCTTTCAGTGCTGGGAGCTTTCGTGTGGGCGCAATCTCTGGACGTTTCGAATTTGGCAGCCGGGCTCTGCGACAGTCACATAGGCATTGTTGCATCATAACCAACCAAGGCATTTGCAGAGCGCGAATGTCTGTGCGGCAGCGAATGCAGTTCCAAGGGACAGTGAAAACCAGGTAGAGCTTTCAGTGCTGGCAGCTTTCGTGTGGGCGCAATCGCTGGACGTTTTGAATTTGGCAGCCGGGCTCTGCCAGAGTCACGTAGGCATTGTTGCATCATAAACAATCAAAGCTCTTGCAGAGCGCGAATGTCTGTGCGGCAGCGAATGCAGTTCCAAGGGACAGTGAAAACCAGGTAGAGCTTTCAGTGCTGGCAGCTTTCGTGTGGGCGCAATCGCTGGACGTTTCGAATTTGGCAGCCGGGCTCTGCGACAGTCACATAGGCATTGTTGCATCATAACCAACCAAAGGTTTTGCAGAGCGCGAATGTCTGTGCGGCAGCGAATGCAGTTCCAAGGGACAGTGAAAACCAGGTAGAGCTTGCAGTGCTGGCAGCTTTCGTGTGGGCGGAATCTCTGGACGTTTCGAATTTGGCAGCTGGGCTCTGCCAGAGTCACATAGGCATTGTTGCATCATAACTAACCAAGGCTTTTGCAGAGCGCGAATGTCTGTGCGGCAGCGAATGCAGTTCCAAGGGACAGTGAAAACCAGGTAGACCTTTCATGCTGGCAGCATTCGTGTGGGCGTAATCGCTGGACGTTTCGAATTTGGCAGCCGGACTCTGCGAGTGTCACATAGGCATTGTTGCATCATAACTAACCAAGGCTTTTGCAGAGCGCGAATGTCTGTGCGGCAGCGAATGCAGTTCCAAGGGACAGTGAAAACCAGGTAGAACTTTCAGTGCTGGCAGCTTTCGTGTGGGCGCAATCTCTGGACGTTTCGAATTCGGCAGCCGGGCTCTGCCAGAGTCACGTAGGCATTGTTGCATCATAAACAATCAAAGCTCTTGCAGAGCGCGAATGTCTGTGCGGCAGCGAATGCAGTTCCAAGGGACAGTGAAAACCAGGTAGAGCTTTCAGTGCTGGCAGCTTTCGTGTGGGCGCAATCGCTGGACGTTTCGAATTTGGCAGCCGGGCTCTGTGACAGTCACATAGGCATTGTTGCATCATAACCAACCAAGGCATTTGCAGAGCGCGAATGTCTGTGCGGCAGTGAATGCAGTTCCAAGGGGCAGTGAAAACCAGGTAGAGCTTTTTTCGTGTGGGCGCAATCGCTGGACGTTTCGAATTTGGCAGCCGGGTTCTGTGACAGTCACATAGGCATTGTTGCATCATAACCAACCAAGGCATTTGCAGAGCGCGAATGTCTGTGCGGCAGCGAATGCAGTTCCAAGGGACAGTGAAAACCAGGTAGAGCTTTCAGTGCTGGCAGCTTTCGTGTGGGCGCAATCGCGGGACGTTTCGAATTTGGCAGCTGGGCTCTGCCAGAGTCACATAGGCATTGTTGCATCATAACTAACCAAGGCTTTTGCAGAGCGCGAATGTCTGTGCGGCAGCGAATGCAGTTCCAAGGGACAGTGAAAACCAGGTAGAGCTTTCAGTGCTGGCAGCTTTCGTGTGGGCGCAATCGCTGAACGTTTCGAATTTGGCAGCCGGGCTCCTCGACAGTCACATAGGCATTGTTGCATCATATCCAACCAAGGCTCTTGCAGAGCGCAAATGTCTGTGCGGCAGCGAATGCAGTTCCAAGGGACAGTGAAAACCAGGTAGACCTTTCAGTGCTGGCAGCTTTCGTGTGGGCGCAATCGCTGGACGTTTCGAATTTGGCAGCCGGGCACGGCCAGAGTCACATAGGCATTGTTGCATCATAACCAACCAAAGCTTTTGCATAGCGTGAATGTCTGTGCGGCAGCGAATGCAGTTCCAAGGGACAGTGAAAACCAGGTAGACCTTTCAGTGCTGGGAGCTTTCGTGTGGGCGCAATCTCTGGACGTTTCGAATTTGGCAGCCGGGCTCTGCGACAGTCACATAGGCATTGTTGCATCATAACCAACCAAAGCTCTTGCAGAGCGCGAATGTCTGTGCGGCAGCGAATGCAGTTCCAAGGGACAGTGAAAACCAGGTAGAGCTTTCAGTGCTGGCAGCTTTCGTGTGGGCGCAATCGCTGGACGTTTTGAATTTGGCAGCCGGGCTCTGCCAGAGTCACGTAGGCATTGTTGCATCATAAACAATCAAAGCTCTTGCAGAGCGCGAATGTCTGTGCGGCAGCGAATGCAGTTCCAAGGGACAGTGAAAACCAGGTAGAGCTTTCAGTGCTGGCAGCTTTCGTGTGGGTGCAATCGCTGGACGTTTCGAATTTGGCAGCCGGGCTCTGCGACAGTCACATAGGCATTGTTGCATCATAACCAACCAAGGCATTTGCAGAGCGCGAATGTCTGTGCTGCAGCGAATGCAGTTCCAAGGGACAGTGAAAACCAGGTAGACCTTTCAGTGCTGGCAGCTTTCGTCTGGGCGCAATCTCTGGACGTTTCGAATTTGGCAGCCGGGCTCTGCGACAGTCACATAGGCATTGTTGCATCATAACCAACCAAAGGTTTTGCAGAGAGCGAATGTCTGTGCTGCAGCAAATGCAGTTCCAAGGGACAGTGAAAACCAGGTAGAGCTTGCAGTGCTGGCAGCTTTCGTGTGGGCGCAATCTCTGGACGTTTCGAATTTGGCAGCTGGACTCTGCCAGAGTCACATAGGCATTGTTGCATCATAACTAACCAAGGCTTTTGCAGAGCGCGAATGTCTGTGCGGCAGCGAATGCAGTTCCAAGGGACAGTGAAAACCAGGTAGACCTTTCATGCTGGCAGCATTCGTGTGGGCGTAATCGCTGGATGTTTCGAATTTGGCAGCCGGACTCTGCGAGTGTCACATAGGCATTGTTGCATCATAACTAACCAAGGCTTTTGCAGAGCGCGAATGTCTGTGCGGCAGCGAATGCAGTTCCAAGGGACAGTGAAAACCAGGTAGAGCTTTCAGTGCTGGCAGCTTTCGTGTGGACGCAATTGCTGGACGTTTCGAATTTGGCAGCCGGGTTCTGCGACAGTCACATAGGCATTGTTGCATCATAACCAACCAAAGCTCTTGCAGAGCGCGAATGTCTGTGCGGCAGCGAATGCAGTTCCAAGGGACAGTGAAAACCAGGTAGAGCTTTCAGTGCTGGCATCTTTCGTGTGGACTCAGTCACTGGACGTTTCGAATTTGGCAGCCGGGCTCTGCGACAGTCACATAGGCATTGTTGCATCATAACCAACCAAAGCTGTTGCAGAGCACGAATGTCTGTGCGGCAGCGAATGCAGTTCCAAGGGACAGTGAAAACCAGGTAGAGCTTTCAGTGCTGGCAGCTTTCGTGTGGGCGCTATCGCTGGACGTTTCGAATTTGGCAGCCGGGCTCTGCCAGAGTCACATAGGCATTGTTGCATCATAACCAACCAAAGCTCTTGCAGAGCGCGAATGTCTGTGCGGAAGCGAATGCAGTTCCAAGGGACAGTGAAAACCAGGTAGAGCTTGCAGTGCTGGCAGCTTTCGTGTGGGCGCTATCGCTGGACGTTTCGAATTTGGCAGCCGGACTCTGCGAGTGTCACATAGGCATTGTTGCATCATAACTAACCAAGGCTTTTGCAGAGCGCGAATGTCTGTGCGGCAGCGAATGCAGTTCCAAGGGACAGTGAAAACCAGGTAGACCTCTCAGTACTGGCAGCTTTCGTCTGGGCGCAATCGCGGGACGTTTCGAATTTGGCAGCTGGGCTCTGCCAGAGTCACGTAGGCATTGTTGCATCATAAACAACCAAGGCTTTTGCAGAGCGCGAATGTCTGTGCGGCAGCGAATGCAGTTCCAAGGGACAGTGAAAACCAGGTAGACCTTTCAGTGCTGGCAGCTTTCATGTGGACGCAATCGCTGGACGTTTCGAATTTGGCAGCCGGGCTCTGCCAGAGTCACGTAGGCATTGTTGCAACATAAACAATCAAATCTCTTGCAGAGCGCGAATGTCTGTGCGGCAGCGAATGCAGTTCCAAGGGACAGTGAAAACCAGGTAGAGCTTTCAGTGCTGGCAGCTTTCGTGTGGACGCAATCGCTGGACGTTTCGAATTTGGCAGCCGGGCTCTGCGACAGTCACATAGGCATTGTTGCATCATAACCAACCAAAGCTATTGCAGAGCGCGAATGTCTGTGCGGCAGCGAATGCAGTTCCAAGGGACAGTGAAAACCAGGTAGAGCTTTCAGTGCTGGCAGCTTTCGTGTGGGCGCAATCGCGGGACGTTTCGAATTTGGCAGCTGGGCTCTGCCAGAGTCACATAGGCATTGTTGCATCATAACTAACCAAGGCTTTTGCAGAGCGCGAATGTCTGTGCGGCAGCGAATGCAGTTCCAAGGGACAGTGAAAACCAGGTAGACCTTTCATGCTGGCAGCATTCGTGTGGGCGTAATCGCTGGACGTTTCGAATTTGGCAGCCGGGCTCTGCGACAGTCACATAAGCATTGTTGCATCATACCCAACCAAACATCTTGCAGAGGGCGAATGTCTGTGCGGCAGCGAATGCAGTTCCAAGGGACAGTGAAAACCAGGTAGAGCTTTCAGTGCTGGCATCTTTCGTGTGGACTCAATCGCTGGACGTTTCGAATTTGGCAGCCGGGCTCTGCGACAGTCACATAGGCATTGTTGCATCATAACCAACCAAAGCTCTTGCAGAGCGCAAATGTCTGTGTGGCAGCGAATGCAGTTCCAAGGGACAGTGAAAACCAGGTAGAGCTTTCAGTGCTGGGAGCTTTCGTGTGGGCGCAATCGCGGGACGTTTCGAATTTGGCAGCCGGGCTCTGCGACAGTCACATAGGCATTGTTGCATCATAACCAACCAAGGCATTTGCAGAGCGCGAATGTCTGTGCGGCAGCGAATGCAGTTCCAAGGGACAGTGAAAACCAGGTAGAGCTTTCAGTGCTGGCAGCTTTCGTGTGGGCGCAATCGCTGGACGTTTTGAATTTGGCAGCCGGGCTCTGCCAGAGTCACGTAGGCATTGTTGCATCATAAACAATCAAAGCTCTTGCAGAGCGCGAATGTCTGTGCGGCAGCGAATGCAGTTCCAAGGGACAGTGAAAACCAGGTAGACCTTTCAGTGCTGGCAGTATTCGTGTGGGCGCAATCGCTGGACGTTTCGAATTTGGCAGCCGGGCTCTTCGACAGTCACATAGGCATTGTTGCATCATAACCAACCAAAGCTCTTGCAGAGCGCAAATGTCTGTGCGGCAGCGAATGCAGTTCCAAGGGACAGTGAAAACCAGGTAGAGCTTTCAGTGCTGGCATCTTTCGTGTGGGCGCAATCGCTGGACGTTTCGAATTTGGCAGCTGGGCTCTGCCAGAGTCACGTAGGCATTGTTGCATCATAACCAACCAAGGCTTTTGCAGAGCGCGAATGTCTGTGCGGCAGCGAATGCAGTTCCAAAGGACAGTGAAAACCAGGTAGACCTTTCAGTGCTGGCAGCTTTCGTGTGGACGCAATCGCTGGACGTTTCGAATTTGGCACCCGGGCTCTGCGACAGTCACATAAGCATTGTTGCATCATAACCAACCAAAGCTCTTGCAGAGCGCGAATGTCTGTGCGGCAGCGAATGCAGTTCCAAGGGACAGTGAAAACCAGGTAGAGCTTTCAGTGCTGGCAGCTTTCGTGTGGGCGCAATCGCTGGACGTTTTGAATTTGGCAGCCGGGCTCTGCCAGAGTCACGTAGGCATTGTTGCATCATAAACAATCAAAGCTCTTGCAGAGCGCGAATGTCTGTGCGGCAGCGAATGCAGTTCCAAGGGACAGTGAAAACCAGGTAGAGCTTTCAGTGCTGGCAGCTTTCGTGTGGGCGCAATCGCTGGACGTTTCGAATTTGGCAGCCGGGCTCTGCGACAGTCACATAGGCATTGTTGCATCATAACCAACCAAAGGTTTTGCAGAGCGCGAATGTCTGTGCGGCAGCGAATGCAGTTCCAAGGGACAGTGAAAACCAGGTAGAGCTTTCAGTGCTGGCAGCTTTCGTGTGGGCGCAATCTCTGGAAGTTTCGAATTTGGCAGCTGGGCTCTGCCAGAGTCACATAGGCATTGTTGCATCATAACTAACCAAGGCTTTTGCAGAGCGCGAATGTCTGTGCGGCAGCGAATGCAGTTCCAAGGGACAGTGAAAACCAGGTAGAACTTTCAGTGCTGGCAGCTTTCGTGTGGGCGCAATCTCTGGACGTTTTGAATTTGGCAGCCGGGCTCTGCCAGAGTCACGTAGGCATTGTTGCATCATAAACAATCAAAGCTCTTGCAGAGCGCGAATGTCTGTGCGGCAGCGAATGCAGTTCCAAGGGACAGTGAAAACCAGGTAGAGCTTTCAGTGCTGGCAGCTTTCGTGTGGGCGCTATCGCTGGACGTTTCGAATTTGGCAGCCGGACTCTGCGAGTGTCACATAGGCATTGTTGCATCATAACTAACCAAGGCTTTTGCAGAGCGCGAATGTCTGTGCGGCAGCGAATGCAGTTCCAAGGGACAGTGAAAAACAGGTAGACCTCTCAGTACTGGCAGCTTTCGTCTGGGCGCAATCACGGGACGTTTCGAATTTGGCAGCTGGGATCTGCCAGAGTCACGTAGGCATTGTTGCATCATAAACAACCAAGGCTTTTGCAGAGCGCGAATGTCTGTGCGGCAGCGAATGCAGTTCCAAGGGACAGTGAAAACCAGGTAGACCTTTCAGTGCTGGCAGCTTTCGTGTGGACGCAATCGCTGGACGTTTCGAATTTGGCAGCCGGGCTCTGCGACAGTCACATAGGCATTGTTGCATCATAACCAACCAAAGCTCTTGCAGAGCGCGAATGTCTATGCGGCAGCGAATGCAGTTCCAAGGGACAGTGAAAACCAGGCAGAGCTTTCAGTGCTGGCAGCTTTCGTGTGGGCGCAATCGCTGGACGTTTTGAATTCGGCAGCCGGGCTCTGCCAGAGTCACGTAGGGATTGTTGCATCATAAACAATCAAAGCTCTTGCAGAGCGCGAATGTCTGTGCGGCAGCGAATGCAGTTCCAAGGGACAGTGAAAACCAGGTAGAGCTTTCAGTGCTGGCAGCTTTCGTGTGGGCGCAATCGCTGGACGTTTCGAATTTGGCAGCCGGGCTCTGCGACAGTCACATAGGCATTGTTGCATCATAACCAACCAAAGGTTTTGCAGAGCGCGAATGTCTGTGCGGCAGTGAATGCAGTTCCAAGGGACAGTGAAAACCAGGTAGAGCTTTTTTCGTGTGGGCGCAATCGCTGGACGTTTCGATTTTGGCAGCCGGGTTCTGTGACAGTCACATAGGCATTGTTGCATCATAACCAACCAAGGCCTTTGCAGAGCGCGAATGTCTGTGCGGCAGCGAATGCAGTTCCAAGGGACAGTGAAAACCAGGTAGAGCTTTCAGTGCTGGCAGCTTTTGTGTGGGCGCAATCTCTGGACGTTTCGAATTTGGCAGCTGGGCTCTGCCAGAGTCACATAGGCATTGTTGCATCATAACTAACCAAGGCTTTTGCAGAGCACGAATGTCTGTGCGGCAGCGAATGCAGTTCCAAGGGACAGTGAAAACCAGGTAGAGCTTTCAGTGCTGGCAGCTTTCGTGTGGGCGCAATCGCTGGACGTTTCGAATTTGGCAGCCGGGCTCTTCGACAGTCACTTAGGCATTGTTGCATCATAACCAACCAAGGCTCTTGCAGAGCGCAAATGTCTGTGCGGCAGCGAATGCAGTTCCAAGGGACAGTGAAAACCAGGTAGAGCTTTCAGTGCTGGCAGCTTTCGTGTGGGCGCAATCGCTGGACGTTTCGAATTTGGCAGCCGGGCTCGGCCAGAGTCACATAGGCATTGTTGCATCATAACCAACCAAAGCTTTTGCATAGCGTGAATGTCTGTGCGGCAGCGAATGCAGTTCCAAGGGACAGTGAAAACCAGGTAGACCTTTCAGTGCTGGGAGCTTTCGTGTGGGCGCAATCTCTGGACATTTCGAATTTGGCAGCCGGGCTCTGCGACAGTCACATAGGCATTGTTGCATCATAACCAACCAAAGCTCTTGCAGAGCGCGAATGTCTGTGCGGCAGCGAATGCAGTTCCAAGGGACAGTGAAAACCAGGTAGAGCTTTCAGTGCTGGCAGCTTTCGTGTGGGCGCAATCGCTGGACGTTTTGAATTTGGCAGCCGGGCTCTGCCAGAGTCACGTAGGCATTGTTGCATCATAAACAATCAAAGCTCTTGCAGAGCGCGAATGTCTGTGCGGCAGCGAATGCAGTTCCAAGGGACAGTGAAAACCAGGTAGAGCTTTCAGTGCTGGCAGCTTTCGTGTGGGCGCAATCGCTGGACGTTTCGAATTTGGCAGCCGGGCTCTGCGACAGTCACATAGGCATTGTTGCATCATAACCAACCAAGGCATTTGCAGAGCGCGAATGTCTGTGCTGCAGCGAATGCAGTTCCAAGGGACAGTGAAAACCAGGTAGACCTTTCAGTGCTGGCAGCTTTCGTCTGGGCGCAATCTCTGGACGTTTCGAATTTGGCAGCCGGGCTCTGCGACAGTCACATAGGCATTGTTGCATCATAACCAACCAAAGGTTTTGCAGAGCGCGAATGTCTGTGCTGCAGCAAATGCAGTTCCAAGGGACAGTGAAAACCAGGTAGAGCTTGCAGTGCTGGCAGCTTTCGTGTGGGCGCAATCTCTGGACGTTTCGAATTTGGCAGCTGGGCTCTGCCAGAGTCACATAGGCATTGTTGCATCATAACTAACCAAGGCTTTTGCAGAGCGCGAATGTCTGTGCGGCAGCGAATGCAGTTCCAAGGGACAGTGAAAACCAGGTAGACCTTTCATGCTGGCAGCATTCGTGTGGGCGTAATCGCTGGATGTTTCGAATTTGGCAGCCGGACTCTGCGAGTGTCACATAGGCATTGTTGCATCATAACTAACCAAGGCTTTTGCAGAGCGCGAATGTCTGTGCGGCAGCGAATGCAGTTCCAAGGGACAGTGAAAACCAGGTAGACCTTTCAGTGCTGGCAGCTTTCGTGTGGACGCAATCGCTGGACGTTTCGAATTTGGCAGCCGGGTTCTGCGACAGTCACATAGGCATTGTTGCATCATAACCAACCAAAGCTCTTGCAGAGCGCGAATGTCTGTGCGGCAGCGAATGCAGTTCCAAGGGACAGTGAAAACCAGGTAGAGCTTTCAGTGCTGGCATCTTTCGTGTGGACTCAGTCACTGGACGTTTCGAATTTGGCAGCCGGGCTCTGCGACAGTCACATAGGCATTGTTGCATCATAACCAACCAAAGCTGTTGCAGAGCACGAATGTCTGTGCGGCAGCGAATGCAGTTCCAAGGGACAGTGAAAACCAGGTAGAGCTTTCAGTGCTGGCAGCTTTCGTGTGGGCGCTATCGCTGGACGTTTCGAATTTGGCAGCCGGGCTCTGCCAGAGTCACATAGGCATTGTTGCATCATAGCCAACCAAGGCATTTGCAGAGCGCGAATGTCTGTGCGGAAGCGAATGCAGTTCCAAGGGACAGTGAAAACCAGGTAGAGCTTGCAGTGCTGGCAGCTTTCGTGTGGGCGCTATCGCTGGACGTTTCGAATTTGGCAGCCGGACTCTGCGAGTGTCACATAGGCATTGTTGCATCATAACTAACCAAGGCTTTTGCAGAGCGCGAATGTCTGTGCGGCAGCGAATGCAGTTCCAAGGGACAGTGAAAACCAGGTAGACCTCTCAGTACTGGCAGCTTTCGTCTGGGCGCAATCGCGGGACGTTTCGAATTTGGCAGCTGGGCTCTGCCAGAGTCACGTAGGCATTGTTGCATCATAAACAACCAAGGCTTTTGCAGAGCGCGAATGTCTGTGCGGCAGCGAATGCAGTTCCAAGGGACAGTGAAAACCAGGTAGACCTTTCAGTGCTGGCAGCTTTCATGTGGACGCAATCGCTGGACGTTTCGAATTTGGCAGCCGGGCTCTGCCAGAGTCACGTAGGCATTGTTGCAACATAAACAATCAAATCTCTTGCAGAGCGCGAATGTCTGTGCGGCAGCGAATGCAGTTCCAAGGGACAGTGAAAACCAGGTAGAGCTTTCAGTGCTGGCAGCTTTCGTGTGGGCGCAATCGCTGGACGTTTCGAATTTGGCAGCCGGGCTCTGCGACAGTCACATAGGCATTGTTGCATCATAACCAACCAAAGCTATTGCAGAGCGCGAATGTCTGTGCGGCAGCGAATGCAGTTCCAAGGGACAGTGAAAACCAGGTAGAGCTTTCAGTGCTGGCAGCTTTCGTGTGGGCGCAATCGCGGGACGTTTCGAATTTGGCAGCTGGGCTCTGCCAGAGTCACATAGGCATTGTTGCATCATAACTAACCAAGGCTTTTGCAGAGCGCGAATGTCTGTGCGGCAGCGAATGCAGTTCCAAGGGACAGTGAAAACCAGGTAGACCTTTCATGCTGGCAGCATTCGTGTGGGCGTAATCGCTGGACGTTTCGAATTTGGCAGCCGGGCTCTGCGACAGTCACATAAGCATTGTTGCATCATACCCAACCAAATATCTTGCAGAGGGCGAATGTCTGTGCGGCAGCGAATGCAGTTCCAAGGGACAGTGAAAACCAGGTAGAGCTTTCAGTGCTGGCATCTTTCGTGTGGACTCAATCGCTGGACGTTTCGAATTTGGCAGCCGGGCTCTGCGACAGTCACATAGGCATTGTTGCATCATAACCAACCAAAGCTCTTGCAGAGCGCAAATGTCTGTGTGGCAGCGAATGCAGTTCCAAGGGACAGTGAAAACCAGGTAGAGCTTTCAGTGCTGGCAGCTTTCGTGTGGGCGCAATCGCGGGACGTTTCGAATTTGGCAGCCGGGCTCTGCGACAGTCACATAGGCATTGTTGCATCATAACCAACCAAGGTATTTGCAGAGCGCGAATGTCTGTGCGGCAGCGAATGCAGTTCCAAGGGACAGTGAAAACCAGGTAGAGCTTTCAGTGCTGGCAGCTTTCGTGTGGGCGCAATCGCTGGACGTTTTGAATTTGGCAGCCGGGCTCTGCCAGAGTCACGTAGGCATTGTTGCATCATAAACAATCAAAGCTCTTGCAGAGCGCGAATGTCTGTGCGGCAGCGAATGCAGTTCCAAGGGACAGTGAAAACCAGGTAGACCTTTCAGTGCTGGCAGTATTCGTGTGGGCGCAATCGCTGGACGTTTCGAATTTGGCAGCCGGGCTCTTCGACAGTCACATAGGCATTGTTGCATCATAACCAACCAAAGCTCTTGCAGAGCGCAAATGTCTGTGCGGCAGCGAATGCAGTTCCAAGGGACAGTGAAAACCAGGTAGAGCTTTCAGTGCTGGCAGCTTTCGTGTGGGCGCAATCGCTGGACGTTTCGAATTTGGCAGCTGGGCTCTGCCAGAGTCACGTAGGCATTGTTGCATCATAACCAACCAAGGCTTTTGCAGAGCGCAAATGTCTGTGAGGCAGCGAATGCAGTTCCAAGGGACAGTGAAAACCAGGTAGACCTTTCATGCTGGCAGCATTCGTGTGGGCGTAATCGCTGGACGTTTCGAATTTGGCAGCCGGGCTCTGCGACAGTCACATAGGCATTGTTGCATCATAACTAACCAAGGCTTTTGCAGAGCGCGAATGTCTGTGCGGCAGCGAATGCAGTTCCAAGGGACAGTGAAAACCAGGTAGACCTCTCAGTACTGGCAGCTTTCGTCTGGGCGCAATCGCGGGACGTTTCGAATTTGGCAGCTGGGCTCTGCCAGAGTCACGTAGGCATTGTTGCATCATAAACAACCAAGGCTTTTGCAGAGCGCGAATGTCTGTGCTGCAGCAAATGCAGTTCCAAGGGACAGTGAAAACCAGGTAGAGCTTGCAGTGCTGGCAGCTTTCGTGTGGGCGCAATCTCTGGACGTTTCGAATTTGGCAGCTGGGCTCTGCCAGAGTCACATAGGCATTGTTGCATCATAACTAACCAAGGCTTTTGCAGAGCGCGAATGTCTGTGCGGCAGCGAATGCAGTTCCAAGGGACAGTGAAAACCAGGTAGACCTTTCATGCTGGCAGCATTCGTGTGGGCGTAATCGCTGGATGTTTCGAATTTGGCAGCCGGACTCTGCGAGTGTCACATAGGCATTGTTGCATCATAACTAACCAAGGCTTTTGCAGAGCGCGAATGTCTGTGCGGCAGCGAATGCAGTTCCAAGGGACAGTGAAAACCAGGTATAGCTTTCAGTGCTGGCAGCTTTCGTGTGGACGCAATCGCTGGACGTTTCGAATTTGGCAGCAGGGTTCTGCGACAGTCACATAGGCATTGTTGCATCATAACCAACCAAAGCTGTTGCAGAGCGCGAATGTCTGTGCGGCAGCGAATGCAGTTCCAAGGGACAGTGAAAACCAGGTAGAGCTTGCAGTGCTGGCAGCTTTCGTGTGGGCGCTATCGCTGGACGTTTCGAATTTGGCAGCCGGGCTCTGCCAGAGTCACATAGGCATTGTTGCATCATAGCCAACCAAGGCATTTGCAGAGCGCGAATGTCTGTGCGGAAGCGAATGCAGTTCCAAGGGACAGTGAAAACCAGGTAGAGCTTGCAGTGCTGGCAGCTTTCGTGTGGGCGCTATCGCTGGACGTTTCGAATTTGGCAGCCGGACTCTGCGAGTGTCACATAGGCATTGTTGCATCATAACTAACCAAGGCTTTTGCAGAGCGCGAATGTCTGTGCGGCAGCGAATGCAGTTCCAAGGGACAGTGAAAACCAGGTAGACCTCTCAGTACTGGCAGCTTTCGTCTGGGCGCAATCGCGGGACGTTTCGAATTTGGCAGCTGGGCTCTGCCAGAGTCACGTAGGCATTGTTGCATCATAAACAACCAAGGCTTTTGCAGAGCGCGAATGTCTGTGCGGCAGCGAATGCAGTTCCAAGGGACAGTGAAAACCAGGTAGACCTTTCAGTGCTGGCAGCTTTCATGTGGACGCAATCGCTGGACGTTTCGAATTTGGCAGCCGGGCTCTGCCAGAGTCACGTAGGCATTGTTGCAACATAAACAATCAAATCTCTTGCAGAGCGCGAATGTCTGTGCGGCAGCGAATGCAGTTCCAAGGGACAGTGAAAACCAGGTAGAGCTTTCAGTGCTGGCAGCTTTCGTGTGGGCGCAATCGCTGGACGTTTCGAATTTGGCAGCCGGGCTCTGCGACAGTCACATAGGCATTGTTGCATCATAACCAACCAAAGCTATTGCAGAGCGCGAATGTCTGTGCGGCAGCGAATGCAGTTCCAAGGGACAGTGAAAACCAGGTAGAGCTTTCAGTGCTGGCAGCTTTCGTGTGGGCGCAATCGCGGGACGTTTCGAATTTGGCAGCTGGGCTCTGCCAGAGTCACATAGGCATTGTTGCATCATAACTAACCAAGGCTTTTGCAGAGCGCGAATGTCTGTGCGGCAGCGAATGCAGTTCCAAGGGACAGTGAAAACCAGGTAGACCTTTCATGCTGGCAGCATTCGTGTGGGCGTAATCGCTGGACGTTTCGAATTTGGCAGCCGGGCTCTGCGACAGTCACATAAGCATTGTTGCATCATACCCAACCAAATATCTTGCAGAGGGCGAATGTCTGTGCGGCAGCGAATGCAGTTCCAAGGGACAGTGAAAACCAGGTAGAGCTTTCAGTGCTGGCATCTTTCGTGTGGACTCAATCGCTGGACGTTTCGAATTTGGCAGCCGGGCTCTGCGACAGTCACATAGGCATTGTTGCATCATAACCAACCAAAGCTCTTGCAGAGCGCAAATGTCTGTGTGGCAGCGAATGCAGTTCCAAGGGACAGTGAAAACCAGGTAGAGCTTTCAGTGCTGGCAGCTTTCGTGTGGGCGCAATCGCGGGACGTTTCGAATTTGGCAGCCGGGCTCTGCGACAGTCACATAGGCATTGTTGCATCATAACCAACCAAGGTATTTGCAGAGCGCGAATGTCTGTGCGGCAGCGAATGCAGTTCCAAGGGACAGTGAAAACCAGGTAGAGCTTTCAGTGCTGGCAGCTTTCGTGTGGGCGCAATCGCTGGACGTTTTGAATTTGGCAGCCGGGCTCTGCCAGAGTCACGTAGGCATTGTTGCATCATAAACAATCAAAGCTCTTGCAGAGCGCGAATGTCTGTGCGGCAGCGAATGCAGTTCCAAGGGACAGTGAAAACCAGGTAGACCTTTCAGTGCTGGCAGTATTCGTGTGGGCGCAATCGCTGGACGTTTCGAATTTGGCAGCCGGGCTCTTCGACAGTCACATAGGCATTGTTGCATCATAACCAACCAAAGCTCTTGCAGAGCGCAAATGTCTGTGCGGCAGCGAATGCAGTTCCAAGGGACAGTGAAAACCAGGTAGAGCTTTCAGTGCTGGCATCTTTCGTGTGGGCGCAATCGCTGGACGTTTCGAATTTGGCAGCTGGGCTCTGCCAGAGTCACGTAGGCATTGTTGCATCATAACCAACCAAGGCTTTTGCAGAGCGCAAATGTCTGTGAGGCAGCGAATGCAGTTCCAAGGGACAGTGAAAACCAGGTAGACCTTTCATGCTGGCAGCATTCGTGTGGGCGTAATCGCTGGACGTTTCGAATTTGGCAGCCGGGCTCTGCGAGTGTCACATAGGCATTGTTGCATCATAACTAACCAAGGCTTTTGCAGAGCGCGAATGTCTGTGCGGCAGCGAATGCAGTTCCAAGGGACAGTGAAAACCAGGTAGACCTCTCAGTACTGGCAGCTTTCGTCTGGGCGCAATCGCGGGACGTTTCGAATTTGGCAGCTGGGCTCTGCCAGAGTCACGTAGGCATTGTTGCATCATAAACAACCAAGGCTTTTGCAGAGCGCGAATGTCTGTGCTGCAGCAAATGCAGTTCCAAGGGACAGTGAAAACCAGGTAGAGCTTGCAGTGCTGGCAGCTTTCGTGTGGGCGCAATCTCTGGACGTTTCGAATTTGGCAGCTGGGCTCTGCCAGAGTCACATAGGCATTGTTGCATCATAACTAACCAAGGCTTTTGCAGAGCGCGAATGTCTGTGCGGCAGCGAATGCAGTTCCAAGGGACAGTGAAAACCAGGTAGACCTTTCATGCTGGCAGCATTCGTGTGGGCGTAATCGCTGGATGTTTCGAATTTGGCAGCCGGACTCTGCGAGTGTCACATAGGCATTGTTGCATCATAACTAACCAAGGCTTTTGCAGAGCGCGAATGTCTGTGCGGCAGCGAATGCAGTTCCAAGGGACAGTGAAAACCAGGTATAGCTTTCAGTGCTGGCAGCTTTCGTATGGACGCAATCGCTGGACGTTTCGAATTTGGCAGCCGGGTTCTGCGACAGTCACATAGGCATTGTTGCATCATAACCAACCAAAGCTCTTGCAGAGCGCGAATGTCTGTGCGGCAGCGAATGCAGTTCCAAGGGACAGTGAAAACCAGGTAGAGCTTTCAGTGCTGGCATCTTTCGTGTGGACTCAGTCACTGGACGTTTCGAATTTGGCAGCCGGGCTCTGCGACAGTCACATAGGCATTGTTGCATCATAACCAACCAAAGCTGTTGCAGAGCACGAATGTCTGTGCGGCAGCGAATGCAGTTCCAAGGGACAGTGAAAACCAGGTAGAGTTTTCAGTGCTGGCAGCTTTCGTGTGGGCGCTATCGCTGGACGTTTCGAATTTGGCAGCCGGGCTCTGCCAGAGTCACATAGGCATTGTTGCATCATAGCCAACCAAGGCATTTGCAGAGCGCGAATGTCTGTGCGGAAGCGAATGCAGTTCCAAGGGACAGTGAAAACCAGGTAGAGCTTGCAGTGCTGGCAGCTTTCGTGTGGGCGCTATCGCTGGACGTTTCGAATTTGGCAGCCGGACTCTGCGAGTGTCACATAGGCATTGTTGCATCATAACCAACCAAGGCTTTTGCAGAGCGCGAATGTCTGTGCGGCAGCGAATGCAGTTCCAAGGGACAGTGAAAACCAGGTAGACCTCTCAGTACTGGCAGCTTTCGTCTGGGCGCAATCGCGGGACGTTTCGAATTTGGCAGCTGGGCTCTGCCAGAGTCACGTAGGCATTGTTGCATCATAAACAACCAAGGCTTTTGCAGAGCGCGAATGTCTGTGCGGCAGCGAATGCAGTTCCAAGGGACAGTGAAAACCAGGTAGACCTTTCAGTGCTGGCAGCTTTCATGTGGACGCAATCGCTGGACGTTTCGAATTTGGCAGCCGGGCTCTGCCAGAGTCACGTAGGCATTGTTGCAACATAAACAATCATATCTCTTGCAGAGCGCGAATATCTGTGCGGCAGCGAATGCAGTTCCAAGGGACAGTGAAAACCAGGTAGAGCTTTCAGTGCTGGCAGCTTTCGTGTGGGCGCAATCGCTGGACGTTTCGAATTTGGCAGCCGGGCTCTGCGACAGTCACATAGGCATTGTTGCATCATAACCAACCAAAGCTATTGCAGAGCGCGAATGTCTGTGCGGCAGCGAATGCAGTTCCAAGGGACAGTGAAAACCAGGTAGAGCTTTCAGTGCTGGCAGCTTTCGTGTGGGCGCAATCGCGGGACGTTTCGAATTTGGCAGCTGGGCTCTGCCAGAGTCACATAGGCATTGTTGCATCATAACTAACCAAGGCTTTTGCAGAGCGCGAATGTCTGTGCGGCAGCGAATGCAGTTCCAAGGGACAGTGAAAACCAGGTAGACCTTTCATGCTGGCAGCATTCGTGTGGGCGTAATCGCTGGACGTTTCGAATTTGGCAGCCGGGCTCTGCGACAGTCACATAAGCATTGTTGCATCATACCCAACCAAATATCTTGCAGAGGGCGAATGTCTGTGCGGCAGCGAATGCAGTTCCAAGGGACAGTGAAAACCAGGTAGAGCTTTCAGTGCTGGCATCTTTCGTGTGGACTCAATCGCTGGACGTTTCGAATTTGGCAGCCGGGCTCTGCGACAGTCACATAGGCATTGTTGCATCATAACCAACCAAAGCTCTTGCAGAGCGCAAATGTCTGTGTGGCAGCGAATGCAGTTCCAAGGGACAGTGAAAACCAGGTAGAGCTTTCAGTGCTGGCAGCTTTCGTGTGGGCGCAATCGCGGGACGTTTCGAATTTGGCAGCCGGGCTCTGCGACAGTCACATAGGCATTGTTGCATCATAACCAACCAAGGTATTTGCAGAGCGCGAATGTCTGTGCGGCAGCGAATGCAGTTCCAAGGGACAGTGAAAACCAGGTAGAGCTTTCAGTGCTGGCAGCTTTCGTGTGGGCGCAATCGCTGGACGTTTTGAATTTGGCAGCCGGGCTCTGCCAGAGTCACGTAGGCATTGTTGCATCATAAACAATCAAAGCTCTTGCAGAGCGCGAATGTCTGTGCGGCAGCGAATGCAGTTCCAAGGGACAGTGAAAACCAGGTAGACCTTTCAGTGCTGGCAGTATTCGTGTGGGCGCAATCGCTGGACGTTTCGAATTTGGCAGCCGGGCTCTTCGACAGTCACATAGGCATTGTTGCATCATAACCAACCAAAGCTCTTGCAGAGCGCAAATGTCTGTGCGGCAGCGAATGCAGTTCCAAGGGACAGTGAAAACCAGGTAGAGCTTTCAGTGCTGGCATCTTTCGTGTGGGCGCAATCGCTGGACGTTTCGAATTTGGCAGCTGGGCTCTGCCAGAGTCACGTAGGCATTGTTGCATCATAACCAACCAAGGCTTTTGCAGAGCGCAAATGTCTGTGAGGCAGCGAATGCAGTTCCAAGGGACAGTGAAAACCAGGTAGACCTTTCATGCTGGCAGCATTCGTGTGGGCGTAATCGCTGGACGTTTCGAATTTGGCAGCCGGGCTCTGCGAGTGTCACATAGGCATTGTTGCATCAGAACTAACCAAGGCTTTTGCAGAGCGCGAATGTCTGTGCGGCAGCGAATGCAGTTCCAAGGGACAGTGAAAACCAGGTAGACCTCTCAGTACTGGCAGCTTTCGTCTGGGCGCAATCGCGGGACGTTTCGAATTTGGCAGCTGGGCTCTGCCAGAGTCACGTAGGCATTGTTGCATCATAAACAACCAAGGCTTTTGCAGAGCGCGAATGTCTGTGAGGCAGCGAATGCAGTTCCAAGGGACAGTGAAAACCAGGTAGACCTTTCAGTGCTGGCATCTTTCGTGTGGACGCAATCGCTGGACGTTTCGAATTTGGCAGACGGGCTCTGCGACAGTCACATAGGCATTGTTGCATCATAACCAACCAAAGCTCTTGCAGAGCGCGAATGTCTGTGCGGCAGCGAATGCAGTTCCAAGGGACAGTGAAAACCAGGTAGAGCTTTCAGTGCTGGCAGCTTTCGTGTGGGCGCAATCGCTGGACGTTTCGAATTTGGCAGCCGGGCTCTGCGACAGTCACATAGGCATTGTTGCATCATAACCAACCAAATGTTTTGCAGAGCGCGAATGTCTGTGCGGCAGCGAATGCAGTTCCAAGGGACAGTGAAAACCAGGTAGAGCTTGCAGTGCTGGCAGCTTTCGTGTGGGCGCAATCTCTGGACGTTTCGAATTTGGCAGCTGGGGTCTGCCAGAGTCACATAGGCATTGTTGCATCATAACTAACCAAGGCTTTTGCAGAGCGCGAATGTCTGTGCGGCAGCGAATGCAGTTCCAATGGACAGTGAAAACCAGGTAGACCTTTCATGCTGGCAGCATTCGTGTGGGCGTAATCGCTGGACGTTTCGAATTTGGCAGCCGGGCTCTGCGAGTGTCACATAGGCATTGTTGCATCATAACTAACCAAGGCTTTTGCAGAGCGCGAATGTCTGTGCGGCAGCGAATGCAGTTCCAAGGGACAGTGAAAACCAGGTAGACCTCTCAGTACTGGCAGCTTTCGTCTGGGCGCAATCGCGGGACGTTTCGAATTTGGCAGCTGGGCTCTGCCAGAGTCACGTAGGCATTGTTGCATCATAAACAACCAAGGCTTTTGCAGAGCGCGAATGTCTGTGAGGCAGCGAATGCAGTTCCAAGGGACAGTGAAAACCAGGTAGACCTTTCAGTGCTGGCAGCTTTCGTGTGGATGCAATCGCTGGACGTTTCGAATTTGGCAGACGGGCTCTGCGACAGTCACATAGGCATTGTTGCATCATAACCAACCAAAGCTCTTGCAGAGCGCGAATGTCTGTGCGGCAGCGAATGCAGTTCCAAGGGACAGTGAAAACCAGGTAGAGCTTTCAGTGCTGGCAGCTTTCGTGTGGGCGCAATCGCTGGACGTTTCGAATTTGGCAGCCAGGCTCTGCGACAGTCACATAGGCATTGTTGCATCATAACCAACCAAATGTTTTGCAGAGCGCGAATGTCTGTGCGGCAGCGAATGCAGTTCCAAGGGACAGTGAAAACCAGGTAGAGCTTGCAGTGCTGGCAGCTTTCGTGTGGGCGCAATCTCTGGACGTTTCGAATTTGGCAGCTGGGGTCTGCCAGAGTCACATAGGCATTGTTGCATCATAACTAACCAAGGCTTTTGCAGAGCGCGAATGTCTGTGCGGCAGCGAATGCAGTTCCAATGGACAGTGAAAACCAGGTAGACCTTTCATGCTGGCAGCATTCGTGTGGGCGTAATCGCTGGACGTTTCGAATTTGGCAGCCGGGCTCTGCGAGTGTCACATAGGCATTGTTGCATCATAACTAACCAAGGCTTTTGCAGAGCGCGAATGTCTGTGCGGCAGCGAATGCAGTTCCAAGGGACAGTGAAAACCAGGTAGACCTCTCAGTACTGGCAGCTTTCGTCTGGGCGCAATCGCGGGACGTTTCGAATTTGGCAGCTGGGCTCTGCCAGAGTCACGTAGGCATTGTTGCATCATAAACAACCAAGGCTTTTGCAGAGCGCGAATGTCTGTGAGGCAGCGAATGCAGTTCCAAGGGACAGTGAAAACCAGGTAGAGCTTTCAGTGCTGGCAGCTTTCGTGTGGACGCAATCGCTGGACGTTTCGAATTTGGCAGCCGGGTTCTGCGACAGTCACATAGGCATTGTTGCATCATAACCAACCAAAGCTCTTGCAGAGCGCGAATGTCTGTGCGGCAGCGAATGCAGTTCCAAGGGACAGTGAAAACCAGGTAGAACTTTCAGTGCTGGCAGCTTTCGTGTGGGCGCAATCTCTGGACGTTTTGAATTTGGCAGCCGGGCTCTGCCAGAGTCACGTAGGCATTGTTGCATCATAAACAATCAAAGCTCTTGCAGAGCGCGAATGTCTGTGCGGCAGCGAATGCAGTTCCAAGGGACAGTGAAAACCAGGTAGAGCTTTCAGTGCTGGCAGCTTTCGTGTGGGCGCTATCGCTGGACGTTTCGAATTTGGCAGCCGGACTCTGCGAGTGTCACATAGGCATTGTTGCATCATAACTAACCAAGGCTTTTGCAGAGCGCGAATGTCTGTGTGGCAGCGAATGCAGTTCCAAGGGACAGTGAAAAACAGGTAGACCTCTCAGTACTGTCAGCTTTCGTCTGGGCGCAATCACGGGACGTTTCGAATTTGGCAGCTGGGATCTGCCAGAGTCACGTAGGCATTGTTGCATCATAAACAACCAAGGCTTTTGCAGAGCGCGAATGTCTGTGCGGCAGCGAATGCAGTTCCAAGGGACAGTGAAAACCAGGTAGACCTTTCAGTGCTGGCAGCTTTCGTGTGGACGCAATCGCTGGACGTTTCGAATTTGGCAGCCGGGCTCTGCGACAGTCACATAGGCATTGTTGCATCATAACCAACCAAAGCTCTTGCAGAGCGCGAATGTCTGTGCGGCAGCGAATGCAGTTCCAAGGGACAGTGAAAACCAGGCAGAGCTTTCAGTGCTGGCAGCTTTCGTGTGGGCGCAATCGCTGGACGTTTTGAATTTGGCAGCCGGGCTCTGCCAGAGTCACGTAGGGATTGCTGCATCATAAACAATCAAAGCTCTTGCAGAGCGCGAATGTCTGTGCGGCAGCGAATGCAGTTCCAAGGGACAGTGAAAACCAGGTAGAGCTTTCAGTGCTGGCAGCTTTCGTGTGGGCGCAATCGCTGGACGTTTCGAATTTGGCAGCTGGGCTCTGCCAGAGTCACATAGGCATTGTTGCATCATAACTAACCAAGGCTTTTGCAGAGCGCGAATGTCTGTGCGGCAGCGAATGCAGTTCCAAGGGACAGTGAAAACCAGGTAGACCTTTCATGCTGGCAGCATTCGTGTGGGCGTAATCGCTGGACGTTTCGAATTTGGCAGCCGGGCTCTGCGACAGTCACATAAGCATTGTTGCATCATACCCAACCAAACATCTTGCAGAGGGCGAATGTCTGTGTGGCAGCGAATGCAGTTCCAAGGGACAGTGAAAACCAGGTAGACCTTTCAGTGCTGGCAGCTTTCGTGTGGACACAATCGCTGGACGTTTCGAATTTGGCAGCCGGGCTCTGCGACAGTCACATAGGCATTGTTGCATCATAACCAACCAAAGCTCTTGCAGAGCGCAAATGTCTGTGTGGCAGCAAATGCAGTTCCAAGGGACAGTGAAAACCAGGTAGAGCTTTCAGTGCTGGCAGCTTTCGTGTGGGCGCAATCGCTGGACGTTTCGAATTTGGCAGCCGGGCTCTGCGACAGTCACATAGGCATTGTTGCATCATAACCAACCAAGGCATTTGCAGAGCGCGAATGTCTGTGCGGCAGCGAATGCAGTTCCAAGGGACAGTGAAAACCAGGTAGACCTTTCAGTGCTGGCAGCTTTCGTCTGGGCGCAATCTCTGGACGTTTCGAATTTGGCAGCCGGGCTCTGCCAGAGTCACATAGGCATTGTTGCATCATAGCCAACCAAGGCATTTGCAGAGCGCGAATGTCTGTGCGGCAGCGAATGCAGTTCCAAGGGACAGTGAAAACCAGGTAGAGCTTGCAGTGCTGGCAGCTTTAGTGTGGGCGCAATCGCTGGACGTTTCGAATTTGGCAGCCGGGCTCTGCCAGAGTCACATAGGAATTGTTGCATCATAACCAACCAAGGAATTTGCAGAGCGCGAATGTCTGTGTGGCAGCGAATGCAGTTCCAAGGGACAGTGAAAACCAGGTAGAGCTTGCAGTGCTGGCAGCTTTCGTGTGGGCGCTATCGCTGGACGTTTCGAATTTGGCAGCCGGACTCTGCGAGTGTCACATAGGCATTGTTGCATCATAACTAACCAAGGCATTTGCAGAGCGCGAATGTCTGTGCGGCAGCGAATGCAGTTCCAAGGGACAGTGAAAACCAGGTAGACCTTTCAGTGCTGGCAGCTTTCGTGTGGGCGTAATCGCTGGACGTTTCGAATTTGGCAGCCGGGCTCTGCGACAGTCACATAGGCATTCTTGCATCATAACCAACAAAATATCTTGCAGAGAGCGAATGTCTGTGCGGCAGCGAATGCAGTTCCAAGGGACAGTGAAAACCAGGTAGAGCTTTCAGTGCTGGCAGCTTTCGTGTGGGCGCAATCGCGGGACGTTTCGAATTCGGCAGCCGGGCTCTGCCAGAGTCACGTAGGCATTGTTGCATCATAAACAATCAAAGCTCTTGCAGAGCGCGAATGTCTGTGCGGCAGCGAATGCAGTTCCAAGGGACAGTGAAAACCAGGTAGACCTTTCAGTGCTGGCAGTATTCGTGTGGGCGCAATCGCTGGACGTTTCGAATTTGGCAGCCGGGCTCTTCGACAGTCACATAGGCATTGTTGCATCATAACCAACCAAAGCTCTTGCAGAGCGCGAATGTCTGTGCGGCAGCGAATGCAGTTCCAAGGGACAGTGAAAACCAGGTAGACCTTTCAGTGCTGGCAGTATTCGTGTGGGCGCAATCGCTGGACGTTTCGAATTTGGCAGCCGGGCTCTTCGACAGTCACATAGGCATTGTTGCATCATAACCAACCAAAGCTCTTGCAGAGCGCAAATGTCTGTGCGGCAGCGAATGCAGTTCCAAGGGACAGTGAAAACCAGGTAGAGCTTTCAGTGCTGGCATCTTTCGTGTGGGCGCAATCGCTGGACGTTTCGAATTTGGCAGCTGGGCTCTGCCAGAGTCACGTAGGCATTGTTGCATCATAACCAACCAAGGCTTTTGCAGAGCGCAAATGTCTGTGAGGCAGCGAATGCAGTTCCAAGGGACAGTGAAAACCAGGTAGACCTTTCATGCTGGCAGCATTCGTGTGGGCGTAATCGCTGGACGTTTCGAATTTGGCAGCCGGGCTCTGCGAGTGTCACATAGGCATTGTTGCATCATAACTAACCAAGGCTTTTGCAGAGCGCGAATGTCTGTGCGGCAGCGAATGCAGTTCCAAGGGACAGTGAAAACCAGGTAGACCTCTCAGTACTGGCAGCTTTCGTCTGGGCGCAATCGCGGGACGTTTCGAATTTGGCAGCTGGGCTCTGCCAGAGTCACGTAGGCATTGTTGCATCATAAACAACCAAGGCTTTTGCAGAGCGCGAATGTCTGTGCTGCAGCAAATGCAGTTCCAAGGGACAGTGAAAACCAGGTAGAGCTTGCAGTGCTGGCAGCTTTCGTGTGGGCGCAATCTCTGGACGTTTCGAATTTGGCAGCTGGGCTCTGCCAGAGTCACATAGGCATTGTTGCATCATAACTAACCAAGGCTTTTGCAGAGCGCGAATGTCTGTGCGGCAGCGAATGCAGTTCCAAGGGACAGTGAAAACCAGGTAGACCTTTCATGCTGGCAGCATTCGTGTGGGCGTAATCGCTGGATGTTTCGAATTTGGCAGCCGGACTCTGCGAGTGTCACATAGGCATTGTTGCATCATAACTAACCAAGGCTTTTGCAGAGCGCGAATGTCTGTGCGGCAGCGAATGCAGTTCCAAGGGACAGTGAAAACCAGGTATAGCTTTCAGTGCTGGCAGCTTTCGTATGGACGCAATCGCTGGACGTTTCGAATTTGGCAGCCGGGTTCTGCGACAGTCACATAGGCATTGTTGCATCATAACCAACCAAAGCTCTTGCAGAGCGCGAATGTCTGTGCGGCAGCGAATGCAGTTCCAAGGGACAGTGAAAACCAGGTAGAGCTTTCAGTGCTGGCATCTTTCGTGTGGACTCAGTCACTGGACGTTTCGAATTTGGCAGCCGGGCTCTGCGACAGTCACATAGGCATTGTTGCATCATAACCAACCAAAGCTGTTGCAGAGCACGAATGTCTGTGCGGCAGCGAATGCAGTTCCAAGGGACAGTGAAAACCAGGTAGAGTTTTCAGTGCTGGCAGCTTTCGTGTGGGCGCTATCGCTGGACGTTTCGAATTTGGCAGCCGGGCTCTGCCAGAGTCACATAGGCATTGTTGCATCATAGCCAACCAAGGCATTTGCAGAGCGCGAATGTCTGTGCGGAAGCGAATGCAGTTCCAAGGGACAGTGAAAACCAGGTAGAGCTTGCAGTGCTGGCAGCTTTCGTGTGGGCGCTATCGCTGGACGTTTCGAATTTGGCAGCCGGACTCTGCGAGTGTCACATAGGCATTGTTGCATCATAACCAACCAAGGCTTTTGCAGAGCGCGAATGTCTGTGCGGCAGCGAATGCAGTTCCAAGGGACAGTGAAAACCAGGTAGACCTCTCAGTACTGGCAGCTTTCGTCTGGGCGCAATCGCGGGACGTTTCGAATTTGGCAGCTGGGCTCTGCCAGAGTCACGTAGGCATTGTTGCATCATAAACAACCAAGGCTTTTGCAGAGCGCGAATGTCTGTGCGGCAGCGAATGCAGTTCCAAGGGACAGTGAAAACCAGGTAGACCTTTCAGTGCTGGCAGCTTTCATGTGGACGCAATCGCTGGACGTTTCGAATTTGGCAGCCGGGCTCTGCCAGAGTCACGTAGGCATTGTTGCAACATAAACAATCATATCTCTTGCAGAGCGCGAATGTCTGTGCGGCAGCGAATGCAGTTCCAAGGGACAGTGAAAACCAGGTAGAGCTTTCAGTGCTGGCAGCTTTCGTGTGGGCGCAATCGCTGGACGTTTCGAATTTGGCAGCCGGGCTCTGCGACAGTCACATAGGCATTGTTGCATCATAACCAACCAAAGCTATTGCAGAGCGCGAATGTCTGTGCGGCAGCGAATGCAGTTCCAAGGGACAGTGAAAACCAGGTAGAGCTTTCAGTGCTGGCAGCTTTCGTGTGGGCGCAATCGCGGGACGTTTCGAATTTGGCAGCTGGGCTCTGCCAGAGTCACATAGGCATTGTTGCATCATAACTAACCAAGGCTTTTGCAGAGCGCGAATGTCTGTGCGGCAGCGAATGCAGTTCCAAGGGACAGTGAAAACCAGGTAGACCTTTCATGCTGGCAGCATTCGTGTGGGCGTAATCGCTGGACGTTTCGAATTTGGCAGCCGGGCTCTGCGACAGTCACATAAGCATTGTTGCATCATACCCAACCAAATATCTTGCAGAGGGCGAATGTCTGTGCGGCAGCGAATGCAGTTCCAAGGGACAGTGAAAACCAGGTAGAGCTTTCAGTGCTGGCATCTTTCGTGTGGACTCAATCGCTGGACGTTTCGAATTTGGCAGCCGGGCTCTGCGACAGTCACATAGGCATTGTTGCATCATAACCAACCAAAGCTCTTGCAGAGCGCAAATGTCTGTGTGGCAGCGAATGCAGTTCCAAGGGACAGTGAAAACCAGGTAGAGCTTTCAGTGCTGGCAGCTTTCGTGTGGGCGCAATCGCGGGACGTTTCGAATTTGGCAGCCGGGCTCTGCGACAGTCACATAGGCATTGTTGCATCATAACCAACCAAGGTATTTGCAGAGCGCGAATGTCTGTGCGGCAGCGAATGCAGTTCCAAGGGACAGTGAAAACCAGGTAGAGCTTTCAGTGCTGGCAGCTTTCGTGTGGGCGCAATCGCTGGACGTTTTGAATTTGGCAGCCGGGCTCTGCCAGAGTCACGTAGGCATTGTTGCATCATAAACAATCAAAGCTCTTGCAGAGCGCGAATGTCTGTGCGGCAGCGAATGCAGTTCCAAGGGACAGTGAAAACCAGGTAGACCTTTCAGTGCTGGCAGTATTCGTGTGGGCGCAATCGCTGGACGTTTCGAATTTGGCAGCCGGGCTCTTCGACAGTCACATAGGCATTGTTGCATCATAACCAACCAAAGCTCTTGCAGAGCGCAAATGTCTGTGCGGCAGCGAATGCAGTTCCAAGGGACAGTGAAAACCAGGTAGAGCTTTCAGTGCTGGCATCTTTCGTGTGGGCGCAATCGCTGGACGTTTCGAATTTGGCAGCTGGGCTCTGCCAGAGTCACGTAGGCATTGTTGCATCATAACCAACCAAGGCTTTTGCAGAGCGCAAATGTCTGTGAGGCAGCGAATGCAGTTCCAAGGGACAGTGAAAACCAGGTAGACCTTTCATGCTGGCAGCATTCGTGTGGGCGTAATCGCTGGACGTTTCGAATTTGGCAGCCGGGCTCTGCGAGTGTCACATAGGCATTGTTGCATCAGAACTAACCAAGGCTTTTGCAGAGCGCGAATGTCTGTGCGGCAGCGAATGCAGTTCCAAGGGACAGTGAAAACCAGGTAGACCTCTCAGTACTGGCAGCTTTCGTCTGGGCGCAATCGCGGGACGTTTCGAATTTGGCAGCTGGGCTCTGCCAGAGTCACGTAGGCATTGTTGCATCATAAACAACCAAGGCTTTTGCAGAGCGCGAATGTCTGTGAGGCAGCGAATGCAGTTCCAAGGGACAGTGAAAACCAGGTAGACCTTTCAGTGCTGGCATCTTTCGTGTGGACGCAATCGCTGGACGTTTCGAATTTGGCAGACGGGCTCTGCGACAGTCACATAGGCATTGTTGCATCATAACCAACCAAAGCTCTTGCAGAGCGCGAATGTCTGTGCGGCAGCGAATGCAGTTCCAAGGGACAGTGAAAACCAGGTAGAGCTTTCAGTGCTGGCAGCTTTCGTGTGGGCGCAATCGCTGGACGTTTCGAATTTGGCAGCCGGGCTCTGCGACAGTCACATAGGCATTGTTGCATCATAACCAACCAAATGTTTTGCAGAGCGCGAATGTCTGTGCGGCAGCGAATGCAGTTCCAAGGGACAGTGAAAACCAGGTAGAGCTTGCAGTGCTGGCAGCTTTCGTGTGGGCGCAATCTCTGGACGTTTCGAATTTGGCAGCTGGGGTCTGCCAGAGTCACATAGGCATTGTTGCATCATAACTAACCAAGGCTTTTGCAGAGCGCGAATGTCTGTGCGGCAGCGAATGCAGTTCCAATGGACAGTGAAAACCAGGTAGACCTTTCATGCTGGCAGCATTCGTGTGGGCGTAATCGCTGGACGTTTCGAATTTGGCAGCCGGGCTCTGCGAGTGTCACATAGGCATTGTTGCATCATAACTAACCAAGGCTTTTGCAGAGCGCGAATGTCTGTGCGGCAGCGAATGCAGTTCCAAGGGACAGTGAAAACCAGGTAGACCTCTCAGTACTGGCAGCTTTCGTCTGGGCGCAATCGCGGGACGTTTCGAATTTGGCAGCTGGGCTCTGCCAGAGTCACGTAGGCATTGTTGCATCATAAACAACCAAGGCTTTTGCAGAGCGCGAATGTCTGTGAGGCAGCGAATGCAGTTCCAAGGGACAGTGAAAACCAGGTAGACCTTTCAGTGCTGGCAGCTTTCGTGTGGATGCAATCGCTGGACGTTTCGAATTTGGCAGACGGGCTCTGCGACAGTCACATAGGCATTGTTGCATCATAACCAACCAAAGCTCTTGCAGAGCGCGAATGTCTGTGCGGCAGCGAATGCAGTTCCAAGGGACAGTGAAAACCAGGTAGAGCTTTCAGTGCTGGCAGCTTTCGTGTGGGCGCAATCGCTGGACGTTTCGAATTTGGCAGCCAGGCTCTGCGACAGTCACATAGGCATTGTTGCATCATAACCAACCAAATGTTTTGCAGAGCGCGAATGTCTGTGCGGCAGCGAATGCAGTTCCAAGGGACAGTGAAAACCAGGTAGAGCTTGCAGTGCTGGCAGCTTTCGTGTGGGCGCAATCTCTGGACGTTTCGAATTTGGCAGCTGGGGTCTGCCAGAGTCACATAGGCATTGTTGCATCATAACTAACCAAGGCTTTTGCAGAGCGCGAATGTCTGTGCGGCAGCGAATGCAGTTCCAATGGACAGTGAAAACCAGGTAGACCTTTCATGCTGGCAGCATTCGTGTGGGCGTAATCGCTGGACGTTTCGAATTTGGCAGCCGGGCTCTGCGAGTGTCACATAGGCATTGTTGCATCATAACTAACCAAGGCTTTTGCAGAGCGCGAATGTCTGTGCGGCAGCGAATGCAGTTCCAAGGGACAGTGAAAACCAGGTAGACCTCTCAGTACTGGCAGCTTTCGTCTGGGCGCAATCGCGGGACGTTTCGAATTTGGCAGCTGGGCTCTGCCAGAGTCACGTAGGCATTGTTGCATCATAAACAACCAAGGCTTTTGCAGAGCGCGAATGTCTGTGAGGCAGCGAATGCAGTTCCAAGGGACAGTGAAAACCAGGTAGAGCTTTCAGTGCTGGCAGCTTTCGTGTGGACGCAATCGCTGGACGTTTCGAATTTGGCAGCCGGGTTCTGCGACAGTCACATAGGCATTGTTGCATCATAACCAACCAAAGCTCTTGCAGAGCGCGAATGTCTGTGCGGCAGCGAATGCAGTTCCAAGGGACAGTGAAAACCAGGTAGAACTTTCAGTGCTGGCAGCTTTCGTGTGGGCGCAATCTCTGGACGTTTTGAATTTGGCAGCCGGGCTCTGCCAGAGTCACGTAGGCATTGTTGCATCATAAACAATCAAAGCTCTTGCAGAGCGCGAATGTCTGTGCGGCAGCGAATGCAGTTCCAAGGGACAGTGAAAACCAGGTAGAGCTTTCAGTGCTGGCAGCTTTCGTGTGGGCGCTATCGCTGGACGTTTCGAATTTGGCAGCCGGACTCTGCGAGTGTCACATAGGCATTGTTGCATCATAACTAACCAAGGCTTTTGCAGAGCGCGAATGTCTGTGTGGCAGCGAATGCAGTTCCAAGGGACAGTGAAAAACAGGTAGACCTCTCAGTACTGTCAGCTTTCGTCTGGGCGCAATCACGGGACGTTTCGAATTTGGCAGCTGGGATCTGCCAGAGTCACGTAGGCATTGTTGCATCATAAACAACCAAGGCTTTTGCAGAGCGCGAATGTCTGTGCGGCAGCGAATGCAGTTCCAAGGGACAGTGAAAACCAGGTAGACCTTTCAGTGCTGGCAGCTTTCGTGTGGACGCAATCGCTGGACGTTTCGAATTTGGCAGCCGGGCTCTGCGACAGTCACATAGGCATTGTTGCATCATAACCAACCAAAGCTCTTGCAGAGCGCGAATGTCTGTGCGGCAGCGAATGCAGTTCCAAGGGACAGTGAAAACCAGGCAGAGCTTTCAGTGCTGGCAGCTTTCGTGTGGGCGCAATCGCTGGACGTTTTGAATTTGGCAGCCGGGCTCTGCCAGAGTCACGTAGGGATTGCTGCATCATAAACAATCAAAGCTCTTGCAGAGCGCGAATGTCTGTGCGGCAGCGAATGCAGTTCCAAGGGACAGTGAAAACCAGGTAGAGCTTTCAGTGCTGGCAGCTTTCGTGTGGGCGCAATCGCTGGACGTTTCGAATTTGGCAGCTGGGCTCTGCCAGAGTCACATAGGCATTGTTGCATCATAACTAACCAAGGCTTTTGCAGAGCGCGAATGTCTGTGCGGCAGCGAATGCAGTTCCAAGGGACAGTGAAAACCAGGTAGACCTTTCATGCTGGCAGCATTCGTGTGGGCGTAATCGCTGGACGTTTCGAATTTGGCAGCCGGGCTCTGCGACAGTCACATAAGCATTGTTGCATCATACCCAACCAAACATCTTGCAGAGGGCGAATGTCTGTGTGGCAGCGAATGCAGTTCCAAGGGACAGTGAAAACCAGGTAGACCTTTCAGTGCTGGCAGCTTTCGTGTGGACACAATCGCTGGACGTTTCGAATTTGGCAGCCGGGCTCTGCGACAGTCACATAGGCATTGTTGCATCATAACCAACCAAAGCTCTTGCAGAGCGCAAATGTCTGTGTGGCAGCAAATGCAGTTCCAAGGGACAGTGAAAACCAGGTAGAGCTTTCAGTGCTGGCAGCTTTCGTGTGGGCGCAATCGCTGGACGTTTCGAATTTGGCAGCCGGGCTCTGCGACAGTCACATAGGCATTGTTGCATCATAACCAACCAAGGCATTTGCAGAGCGCGAATGTCTGTGCGGCAGCGAATGCAGTTCCAAGGGACAGTGAAAACCAGGTAGACCTTTCAGTGCTGGCAGCTTTCGTCTGGGCGCAATCTCTGGACGTTTCGAATTTGGCAGCCGGGCTCTGCCAGAGTCACATAGGCATTGTTGCATCATAGCCAACCAAGGCATTTGCAGAGCGCGAATGTCTGTGCGGCAGCGAATGCAGTTCCAAGGGACAGTGAAAACCAGGTAGAGCTTGCAGTGCTGGCAGCTTTAGTGTGGGCGCAATCGCTGGACGTTTCGAATTTGGCAGCCGGGCTCTGCCAGAGTCACATAGGAATTGTTGCATCATAACCAACCAAGGAATTTGCAGAGCGCGAATGTCTGTGTGGCAGCGAATGCAGTTCCAAGGGACAGTGAAAACCAGGTAGAGCTTGCAGTGCTGGCAGCTTTCGTGTGGGCGCTATCGCTGGACGTTTCGAATTTGGCAGCCGGACTCTGCGAGTGTCACATAGGCATTGTTGCATCATAACTAACCAAGGCATTTGCAGAGCGCGAATGTCTGTGCGGCAGCGAATGCAGTTCCAAGGGACAGTGAAAACCAGGTAGACCTTTCAGTGCTGGCAGCTTTCGTGTGGGCGTAATCGCTGGACGTTTCGAATTTGGCAGCCGGGCTCTGCGACAGTCACATAGGCATTCTTGCATCATAACCAACAAAATATCTTGCAGAGAGCGAATGTCTGTGCGGCAGCGAATGCAGTTCCAAGGGACAGTGAAAACCAGGTAGAGCTTTCAGTGCTGGCAGCTTTCGTGTGGGCGCAATCGCGGGACGTTTCGAATTCGGCAGCCGGGCTCTGCCAGAGTCACGTAGGCATTGTTGCATCATAAACAATCAAAGCTCTTGCAGAGCGCGAATGTCTGTGCGGCAGCGAATGCAGTTCCAAGGGACAGTGAAAACCAGGTAGAGCTTTCAGTGCTGGCAGCTTTCGTGTGGGCGCAATCGCTGGACGTTTCGAATTTGGCAGCCGGGCTCTGCGACAGTCACATAGGCATTATTGCATCATAACCAACCAAAGGTTTTGCAGAGCGCGAATGTCTGTGCGGCAGTGAATGCAGTTCCAAGGGACAGTGAAAACCAGGTAGAGCTTTTTTCGTGTGGGCGCAATCGCTGGACGTTTCGAATTTGGCAGCCGGGTTCTGTGACAGTCACATAGGCATTGTTGCATCATAACCAACCAAGGCATTTGCAGAGCGCGAATGTCTGTGCGGCAGCGAATGCAGTTCCAAGGGACAGTGAAAACCAGGTAGAGCTTTCAGTGCTGGCAGCTTTCGTGTGGGCGCAATCGCTGGACGTTTCGAATTTGGCAGCTGGGCTCTGCCAGAGTCACATAGGCATTGTTGCATCATAACTAACCAAGGCTTTTGCAGAGCGCGAATGTCTGTGCGGCAGCGAATGCAGTTCCAAGGGACAGTGAAAACCAGGTAGAGCTTTCAGTGCTGGCAGCTTTCGTGTGGGCGCAATCGCTGGACGTTTCGAATTTGGCAGCCGGGCTCTTCGACAGTCACATAGGCATTGTTGCATCATAACCAACCAAGGCTCTTGCAGAGCGCAAATGTCTGTGCGGCAGCGAATGCAGTTCCAAGGGACAGTGAAAACCAGGTAGAGCTTTCAGTGCTGGCAGCTTTCGTGTGGGCGCAATCGCTGGACGTTTCGAATTTGGCAGCCGGGCTCGGCCAGAGTCACATAGGCATTGTTGCATCATAACCAACCAAAGCTTTTGCATAGCGTGAATGTCTGTGCGGCAGCGAATGCAGTTCCAAGGGACAGTGAAAACCAGGTAGACCTTTCAGTGCTGGGAGCTTTCGTGTGGGCGCAATCTCTGGACGTTTCGAATTTGGCAGCCGGGCTCTGCGACAGTCACATAGGCATTGTTGCATCATAACCAACCAAAGCTCTTGCAGAGCGCGAATGTCTGTGCGGCAGCGAATGCAGTTCCAAGGGACAGTGAAAACCAGGTAGAGCTTTCAGTGCTGGCAGCTTTCGTGTGGGCGCAATCGCTGGACGTTTTGAATTTGGCAGCCGGGCTCTGCCAGAGTCACGTAGGCATTGTTGCATCATAAACAATCAAAGCTCTTGCAGAGCGCGAATGTCTGTTCGGCAGCGAATGCAGTTCCAAGGGACAGTGAAAACCAGGTGGAGCTTTCAGTGCTGGCAGCTTTCGTGTGGGCGCAATCGCTGGACGTTTCGAATTTGGCAGCCGGGCTCTGCGACAGTCACATAGGCATTGTTGCATCATAACCAACCAAGGCATTTGCAGAGCGCGAATGTCTGTGCTGCAGCGAATGCAGTTCCAAGGGACAGTGAAAACCAGGTAGACCTTTCAGTGCTGGCAGCTTTCGTCTGGGCGCAATCTCTGGACGTTTCGAATTTGGCAGCCGGGCTGTGCCAGAGTCACATAGGCATTGTTGCATCATAGCCAACCAAGGCATTTTCAGAGCGCGAATGTCTGTGCGGCAGCGAATGCAGTTCCAAGGGACAGTGAAAACCAGGTAGAGCTTTCAGTGCTGGCAGCTTTCTTGTGGGCGCAATCGCGGGACGTTTCGAATTCGGCAGCCGGGCTCTGCCAGAGTCACGTAGGCATTGTTGCATCATAAACAATCAAAGCTCTTGCAGAGCGCGAATGTCTGTGCGGCAGCGAATGCAGTTCCAAGGGACAGTGAAAACCAGGTAGAGCTTTCAGTGCTGGCAGCTTTCGTGTGGGCGCAATCGCTGGACGTTTCGAATTTGGCAGCCGGGCTCTGCGACAGTCACATAGGCATTGTTGCATCATAACCAACCAAAGGTTTTGCAGAGCGCGAATGTCTGTGCGGCAGTGAATGCAGTTCCAAGGGACAGTGAAAACCAGGTAGAGCTTTTTTCGTGTGGGCGCAATCGCTGGACGTTTCGAATTTGGCAGCCGGGCTCTTCGACAGTCACATAGGCATTGTTGCATCATAACCAACCAAGGCTCTTGCAGAGCGCAAATGTCTGTGCGGCAGCGAATGCAGTTCCAAGGGACAGTGAAAACCAGGTAGAGCTTTCAGTGCTGGCAGCTTTCGTGTGGGCGCAATCGCTGGACGTTTCGAATTTGGCAGCCGGGCTCGGCCAGAGTCACATAGGCATTGTTGCATCATAACCAACCAAAGCTTTTGCATAGCGTGAATGTCTGTGCGGCAGCGAATGCAGTTCCAAGGGACAGTGAAAACCAGGTAGACCTTTCAGTGCTGGGAGCTTTCGTGTGGGCGCAATCTCTGGACGTTTCGAATTTGGCATCCGGGCTCTGCGACAGTCACATAGGCATTGTTGCATCATAACCAACCAAAGCTCTTGCAGAGCGCGAATGTCTGTGCGGCAGCGAATGCAGTTCCAAGGGACAGTGAAAACCAGGTAGAGCTTTCAGTGCTGGCAACTTTCGTGTGGGCGCAATCGCTGGACGTTTTGAATTTGGCAGCCGGGCTCTGCCAGAGTCACGTAGGCATTGTTGCATCATAAACAATCAAAGCTCTTGCAGAGCGCGAATGTCTGTGCGGCAGCGAATGCAGTTCCAAGGGACAGTGAAAACCAGGTGGAGCTTTCAGTGCTGGCAGCTTTCGTGTGGGCGCAATCGCTGGACGTTTCGAATTTGGCAGCCGGGCTCTGCGACAGTCACATAGGCATTGTTGCATCATAACCAACCAAGGCATTTGCAGAGCGCGAATGTCTGTGCTGCAGCGAATGCAGTTCCAAGGGACAGTGAAAACCAGGTAGACCTTTCAGTGCTGGCAGCTTTCGTCTGGGCGCAATCTCTGGACGTTTCGAATTTGGCAGCCGGGCTCTGCCAGAGTCACATAGGCATTGTTGCATCATAGCCAACCAAGGCATTTGCAGAGCGCGAATGTCTGTGCGGCAGCGAATGCAGTTCCAAGAGACAGTGAAAACCAGGTAGAGCTTGCAGTGCTGGCAGCTTTCGTGTGGGCGCAATCGCTGGACGTTTCGAATTTGGCAGCCGGGCTCTGCCAGAGTCACATAGGAATTGTTGCATCATAACCAACCAAGGAATTTGCAGAGCGCGAATGTCTGTGTGGCAGCGAATGCAGTTCCAAGGGACAGTGAAAACCAGGTAGAGCTTGCAGTGCTGGCAGCTTTCGTGTGGGCGCTATCGCTGGACGTTTCGAATTTGGCAGCCGGACTCTGCGAGTGTCACATAGGCATTGTTGCATCATAACTAACCAAGTCTTTTGCAGAGCGCGAATGTCTGTGCGGCAGCGAATGCAGTTCCAAGGGACAGTGAAAACCAGGTAGACCTTTCAGGCTGGCAGCTTTCGTGTGGGCGTAATCGCTGGACGTTTCGAATTTGGCAGCCGGGCTCTGCGACAGTCACATAGGCATTCTTGCATCATAACCAACAAAATATCTTGCAGAGAGCGAATGTCTTTGCGGCAGCGAATGCAGTTCCAAGGGACAGTGAAAACCAGGTAGAGCTTTCAGTGCTGGCAGCTTTCGTGTGGGCGCAATCGCGGGACGTTTCGAATTTGGCAGCTGGGCTCTGCCAGAGTCACATAGGCATTGTTGCATCATAACTAACCAAGGCTTTTGCAGAGCGCGAATGTCTGTGCGGCAGCGAATGCAGTTCCAAGGGACAGTGAAAACCAGGTAGACCTTTCATGCTGGCAGCATTCGTGTGGGCGTAATCGGTGGACGTTTCGAATTTGACAGCCGGGCTCTGCGACAGTCACATAAGCATTGTTGCATCGTACCCAACCAAACATCTTGCAGAGGGCGAATGTCTGTGTGGCAGCGAATGCAGTTCCAAGGGACAGTGAAAACCAGGTAGAGCTTTCAGTGCTGGCATCTTTCGTGTGGACTCAGTCGCTGGACGTTTCGAATTTGGCAGCCGGGCTCTGCGACAGTCACATAGGCATTGTTGCATCATAACCAACCAAAGCTTTTGCATAGCGTGAATGTCTGTGCGGCAGCGAATGCATTTCCAAGGGACAGTGAAAACCAGGTAGAGCTTTCAGTGCTGGCAGCTTTCGTGTGGGCGCAATCGCTCGACGTTTCGAATTTGGCAGCCGGGTTCTGCGACAGTCACATAGGCATTGTTGCATCATATCCAACCAAGGCATTTGCAGAGCGCGAATGTCTGTGCGGCAGCGAATGCAGTTCCAAGGGACAGTGAAAACCAGGTAGAGCTTTCAGTGCTGGCAGCTTTCGTGTGGGCGCAATCGCTGGACGTTTCGAATTTGGCAGCCGGGCTCTTCGACAGTCACATAGGCATTGTTGCATCATAACCAACCAAGGCATTTGCAGAGCGCGAATGTCTGTGCGGCAGCGAATGCAGTTCCAAGGGACAGTGAAAACCAGGTAGAGCTTTCAGTGCTGGCAGCTTTCGTGTGGGCGCTATCGCTGGACGTTTCGAATTTGGCAGCCGGGCTCTGCCAGAGTCACATAGGCATTGTTGCATCATAGCCAACCAAGGCATTTGCAGAGCGCGAATGTCTGTGCGGCAGCGAATGCAGTTCCAAGGGACAGTGAAAACCAGGTAGAGCTTTCAGTGCTGGCAGCTTTCGTGTGGACGCAATCGCTGGACGTTTCGAATTTGGCAGCCGGTCTCTGCGACAGTCACATAGGCATTGTTGCATCATAACCAACCAAAGCTCTTGCAGAGCGCGAATGTCTGTGCGGCAGCGAATGCAGTTCCAAGGGACAGTGAAAACCAGGTAGAGCTTTCAGTGCTGGCAGCTTTCGTGTGGGCGCAATCGCTGGACGTTTTGAATTTGGCAGCCGGGCTCTGCCAGAGTTACGTAGGCATTGTTGCATCATAAACAATCAAAGCTCTTGCAGAGCGCGAATGTCTGTGCGGCAGCGAATGCAGTTCCAAGGGACAGTGAAAACCAGGTAGAGCTTTCAGTGCTGGCAGCTTTCGTGTGGGCGCAATCGCTGGACGTTTCGAATTTGGCAGCCGGGCTCTGCGACAGTCACATAGGCATTGTTGCATCATAACCAACCAAAGGTTTTGCAGAGCGCGAAAGTCTGTGCGGCAGCGAATGCAGTTCCAAGGGACAGTGAAAACCAGGTAGACCTTTCAGTGCTGGCAGCTTTCGTGTGGGCGCAATCGCGGGACGTTTCGAATTTGGCAGCTGGGCTCTGCCAGAGTCACATAGGCATTGTTGCATCATAACTAACCAAGGCTTTTGCAGAGCGCGAATGTCTGTGCGGCAGCGAATGCAGTTCCAAGGGACAGTGAAAACCAGGTAGAGCTTTCAGTGCTGGCAGCTTTCGTGTGGGCGCAATCGCTGGACGTTTCGAATTTGGCAGCCGGGCTCTTCGACAGTCACATAGGCATTGTTGCATCATAACCAACCAAGGCTCTTGCAGAGCGCAAATGCCTGTGCGGCAGCGAATGCAGTTCCAAGGGACAGTGAAAACCAGTTAGACCTTTCAGTGCTGGCAGCTTTCGTGTGGGCGGAATCGCTGGACGTTTCGAATTTGGCAGCCGGGCTCGGCCAGAGTCACATAGGCATTGTTGCATCATAACCAACCAAAGCTCTTGCAGAGCACGAATGTCTGTGCGGCAGCGAATGCAGTTCCAAGGGACAGTGAAAACCAGGTAGAGCTTTCAGTGCTGGCAGCTTTCGTGTGGGCGCAATCGCTGGACGTTTTGAATTTGGCAGCCGGGCTCTGCCAGAGTCAGGTAGGCATTGTTGCATCATAAACAATCAAAGCTCTTGCAGAGCGCGAATGTCTGTGCGGCAGCGAATGCAGTTCCAAGGGACAGTGAAAACCAGGTAGAGCTTTCAGTGCTGGCAGCTTTCGTGTGGGTGCAATCGCTGGACGTTTCGAATTTGGCAGCCGGGCTCTGCGACAGTCACATAGGCATTGTTGCATCATAACCAACCAAAGGTTTTGCAGAGCGCGAATGTCTGTGCGGCAGCGAATGCAGTTCCAAGGGACAGTGAAAACCAGGTAGAGCTTTCAGTGCTGGCAGCTTTCGTGTGGGCGCAATCGCGGGACGTTTCGAATTTGGCAGCTGGGCTCTGCCAGAGTCACATAGGCATTGTTGCATCATAACTAACCAAGGCTTTTGCAGAGCGCGAATGTCTGTGCGGCAGCGAATGCAGTTCCAAGGGACAGTGAAAACCAGGTAGACCTTTCATGCTGGCAGCATTCGTGTGGGCGTAATCGGTGGACGTTTCGAATTTGGCAGCCGGGCTCTGCGACAGTCACATAAGCATTGTTGCATCATACCCAACCAAACATATTGCAGAGTGCGAATGTCTGTGTGGCAGCGAATGCAGTTCCAAGGGACAGTGAAAACCAGGTAGAGCTTTCAGTGCTGGCATCTTTCGTGTGGACTCAGTCGCTGGACGTTTCGAATTTGGCAGCCGGGCTCTGCGACAGTCACATAGGCATTGTTGCATCATAACCAACCAAAGCTTTTGCATAGCGTGAATGTCTGTGCGGCAGCGAATGCAGTTCCAAGGGACAGTGAAAACCAGGTAGAGCTTTCAGTGCTGGCAGCTTTCGTGTGGGCGCAATCGCTCGACGTTTCGAATTTGGCAGCCGGGTTCTGCGACAGTCACATAGGAATTGTTGCATCATAACCAACCAAGGCATTTGCAGAGCGCGAATGTCTGTGCGGCAGCGAATGCAGTTCCAAGGGACAGTGAAAACCAGGTAGAACTTTCAGTGCTGGCAGCTTTCGTGTGGGCGCAATCGCTGGACGTTTCGAATTTGGCAGCCGGGCTCTGCGACAGTCACATAGGCATTGTTGCATCATAACCAACCAAAGCTGTTGCAGAGCACGAATGTCTGTGCGGCAGCGAATGCAGTTCCAAGGGACAGTGAAAACCAGGTAGACCTTTCAGTGCTGGCAGCTTTCGTGTGGGCGCAATCGCTGGACGTTTCGAATTTGGCAGCCGGGCTCTGCCAGAGTCACATAGGAATTGTTGCATCATAACCAACCAAGGAATTTGCAGAGCGCGAATGTCTGTGTGGCAGCGAATGCAGTTCCAAGGGACAGTGAAAACCAGGTAGAGCTTGCAGTGCTGGCAGCTTTCGTGTGGGCGCTATCGCTGGACGTTTCGAATTTGGCAGCCGGACTCTGCGAGTGTCACATAGGCATTGTTGCATCATAACTAACCAAGTCTTTTGCAGAGCGCGAATGTCTGTGCGGCAGCGAATGCAGTTCCAAGGGACAGTGAAAACCAGGTAGACCTTTCAGGCTGGCAGCTTTCGTGTGGGCGTAATCGCTGGACGTTTCGAATTTGGCAGCCGGGCTCTGCGACAGTCACATAGGCATTCTTGCATCATAACCAACAAAATATCTTGCAGAGAGCGAATGTCTGTGCGGCAGCGAATGCAGTTCCAAGGGACAGTGAAAACCAGGTAGAGCTTTCAGTGCTGGCAGCTTTCGTGTGGGCGCAATCGCGGGACGTTTCGAATTTGGCAGCTGGGCTCTGCCAGAGTCACATAGGCATTGTTGCATCATAACTAACCAAGGCTTTTGCAGAGCGCGAATGTCTGTGCGGCAGCGAATGCAGTTCCAAGGGACAGTGAAAACCAGGTAGACCTTTCATGCTGGCAGCATTCGTGTGGGCGTAATCGGTGGACGTTTCGAATTTGACAGCCGGGCTCTGCGACAGTCACATAAGCATTGTTGCATCGTACCCAACCAAACATCTTGCAGAGGGCGAATGTCTGTGTGGCAGCGAATGCAGTTCCAAGGGACAGTGAAAACCAGGTAGAGCTTTCAGTGCTGGCATCTTTCGTGTGGACTCAGTCGCTGGACGTTTCGAATTTGGCAGCCGGGCTCTGCGACAGTCACATAGGCATTGTTGCATCATAACCAACCAAAGCTTTTGCATAGCGTGAATGTCTGTGCGGCAGCGAATGCAGTTCCAAGGGACAGTGAAAACCAGGTAGAGCTTTCAGTGCTGGCAGCTTTCGTGTGGGCGCAATCGCTCGACGTTTCGAATTTGGCAGCCGGGTTCTGCGACAGTCACATAGGCATTGTTGCATCATATCCAACCAAGGCATTTGCAGAGCGCGAATGTCTGTGCGGCAGCGAATGCAGTTCCAAGGGACAGTGAAAACCAGGTAGAGCTTTCAGTGCTGGCAGCTTTCGTGTGGGCGCAATCGCTGGACGTTTCGAATTTGGCAGCCGGGCTCTTCGACAGTCACATAGGCATTGTTGCATCATAACCAACCAAGGCATTTGCAGAGCGCGAATGTCTGTGCGGCAGCGAATGCAGTTCCAAGGGACAGTGAAAACCAGGTAGAGCTTTCAGTGCTGGCAGCTTTCGTGTGGGCGCTATCGCTGGACGTTTCGAATTTGGCAGCCGGGCTCTGCCAGAGTCACATAGGCATTGTTGCATCATAGCCAACCAAGGCATTTGCAGAGCGCGAATGTCTGTGCGGCAGCGAATGCAGTTCCAAGGGACAGTGAAAACCAGGTAGAGCTTTCAGTGCTGGCAGCTTTCGTGTGGGCGCAATCGCTGGACGTTTCGAATTTGGCAGCCGGTCTCTGCGACAGTCACATAGGCATTGTTGCATCATAACCAACCAAAGCTCTTGCAGAGCGCGAATGTCTGTGCGGCAGCGAATGCAGTTCCAAGGGACAGTGAAAACCAGGTAGAGCTTTCAGTGCTGGCAGCTTTCGTGTGGGCTCAATCGCTGGACGTTTTGAATTTGGCAGCCGGGCTCTGCCAGAGTTACGTAGGCATTGTTGCATCATAAACAATCAAAGCTCTTGCAGAGCGCGAATGTCTGTGCGGCAGCGAATGCAGTTCCAAGGGACAGTGAAAACCAGGTAGAGCTTTCAGTGCTGGCAGCTTTCGTGTGGGCGCAATCGCTGGACGTTTCGAATTTGGCAGCCGGGCTCTGCGACAGTCACATAGGCATTGTTGCATCATAACCAACCAAAGCTATTGCAGAGCGCGAATGTCTGTGCGGCAGCGAATGCAGTTCCAAGGGACAGTGAAAACCAGGTAGACCTTTCATGCTGGCAGCATTCGTGTGGGCGTAATCGCTGGACGTTTCGAATTCGGCAGCCAGGCTCTGCGACAGTCACATAAGCATTGTTGCATCATACCCAACCAAACATCTTGCAGAGGGCGAATGTCTGTGTGGCAGCGAATGCAGTTCCAAGGGACAGTGAAAACCAGGTAGAGCTTTCAGTGCTGGCATCTTTCGTGTGGACTCAGTCGCTGGACGTTTCGAATTTGGCAGCCGGGCTCTGCGACAGTCACATAGGCATTGTTGCATCATAACCAACCAAAGCTTATGCATAGCGTGAATGTCTGTGCGGCAGCGAATGCAGTTCCAAGGGACAGTGAAAACCAGGTAGAGCTTTCAGTGCTGGCAGCTTTCGTGTGGGCGCAATCGCGGGACGTTTCGAATTTGGCAGCTGGGCTCTGCCAGAGTCACATAGGCATTGTTGCATCATAACTAACCAAGGCTTTTGCAGAGCGCGAATGTCTGTGCGGCAGCGAATGCAGTTCCAAGGGACAGTGAAAACCAGGTAGAGCTTTCAGTGCTGGCAGCTTTCGTGTGGGCGCAATCGCTGGACGTTTCGAATTTGGCAGCCGGGCTCTTCGACAGTCACATAGGCATTTTTGCATCATAACCAACCAAGGCTCTTGCAGAGCGCAAATGTCTGTGCGGCAGCGAATGCAGTTCCAAGGGACAGTGAAAACCAGGTAGAGCTTTCAGTGCTGGCAGCTTTCGTGTGGGCGCAATCGCTGGACGTTTCGAATTTGGCAGCTGGGCTCGGCCAGAGTCACATAGGCATTGTTGCATCATAACCAACCAAAGCTTTTGCATAGCGTGAATGTCTGTGCGGCAGCGAATGCAGTTCCAAGGGACAGTGAAAACCAGGTAGACCTTTCAGTGCTGGGAGCTTTCGTGTGGGCGCAATCTCTGGACGTTTCGAATTTGGCAGCCGGGCTCTGCGACAGTCACATAGGCATTGTTGCATCATAACCAACCAAAGCTCTTGCAGAGCGCGAATGTCTGTGCGGCAGCGAATGCAGTTCCAAGGGACAGTGAAAACCAGGTAGAGCTTTCAGTGCTGGCAGCTTTCGTGTGGGCGCAATCGCTGGACGTTTTGAATTAGGCAGCCGGGCTCTGCCAGAGTCACGTAGGCATTGTTGCATCATAACCAACCAAAGCTTTTGCATAGCGTGAATGTCTGTGCGGCAGCGAATGCAGTTCCAAGGGACAGTGAAAACCAGGTAGACCTTTCAGTGCTGGCAGCTTTCGTGTGGGCGCAATCTCTGGACGTTTCGAATTTGGCAGCTGGGCTCGGCCAGAGTCACATAGGCATTGTTGCATCATAACCAACCAAAGGTCTTGCAGAGCGCAAATGTCTGTGCGGCAGCGAATGCAGTTCCAAGGGACAGTGAAAACCAGGCAGAGCTTTCAGTGCTGGCAGCTTTTGTGTGGGCGCAATCTCTGGACGTTTCGAATTTGGCAGCCGGGCTCGGCCACAGTCACATAGGCATTGTTGCATCATAACCAACCAAAGCTTTTGCATAGCGTGAATGTCTGTGCGGCAGCGAATGCAGTTCCAAGGGACAGTGAAAACCAGGTAGACCTTTCAGTGCTGGCAGCTTTCGTGTGGGCGCAATCGCGGGACGTTTCGAATTTGGCAGCTGGGCTCGGCCAGAGTCACATAGGCATTGTTGCATCATAACTAACCAAGGCTTTTTCAGAGCGCGAATGTCTGTGCGGCAGCGAATGCAGTTCCAAGGGACAGTGAAAACCAGGTAGAGCTTTCATGCTGGCAGCATTCGTGTGGGCGTAATCGCTGGACGTTTCGAATTTGGCAACCGGGCTCTGCCAGAGTCACATAGGCATTGTTGCATCATAACCAACCAAACATCTTGCAGAGGGCGAATGTCTGTGTGGCAGCGAATGCAGTTCCAAGGGACAGTGAAAACCAGGTAGAGCTTTCAGTGCTGGCAGCTTTCGTGTGGGCGCTATCGCTGGACGTTTCGAATTTGGCAGCCGGGCTCTGCCAGAGTCACATAGGAATTGTTGCATCATAAACAACCAAAGCTCTTGCAGAGCGCGAATGTCTGTGCGGCAGCGAATGCAGTTCCAAGGGACAGTGAAAACCAGGTAGACCTTTCAGTGCTGGCAGCTTTCGTGTGGGCGCAATCGCGGGACGTTTCGAATTTGGCAGCCGGGTTCTGCGACAGTCACATAGGCATTGTTGCATCATAACCAACCAAGGCATTTGCAGAGCGCGAATGTCTGTGCGGCAGCGAATGCAGTTCCAAGGGACAGTGAAAACCAGGTAGAGCTTTCAGTGCTGGCAGCTTTCGTGTGGGCGCAATCCGGGACGTTTCGAATTTGGCAACCGGGTTCTGCGACAGTCACACAGGCATTGTTGCATCATAACCAACCAAACATCTTGCAGAGAGCGAATGTCTGTGCGGCAGCGAATGCAGTTCCAAGGGACAGTGAAAACCAGGTAGACCTTTCAGTGCTGGCAGCTTTCGTGTGGGCGCAATCGCTGGACGTTTCGAATTTGGCAGCCGGGCTCTGCGACAGTCACATAGGCATTGTTGCATCATAACCAACCAAAGCTCTTGCAGAGCACGAATATCTGTGCGGCAGCGAATGCAGTTCCAAGGGACAGTGAAAACCAGGTAGAGCTTTCAGTGCTGGCAGCTTTCGTGTGGGCGCAATCGCTGGACGTTTCGAATTTGGCAGCCGGGCTCTTCGACAGTCACATAGGCATTGTTGCATCATAACCAACCAAGGCATTTGCAGAGCGCAAATGTCTGTGCGGCAGCGAATGCAGTTCCAAGGGACAGTGAAAACCAGGTAGACCTTTCAGTGCTGTCAGCTTTCGTGTGGGCGCAATCCGGGACGTTTCGCATTTGGCAGCCGGGTTCTGCGACAGTCACATAGGCATTGTTGCATCATAACCAACGAAACATCTTGCAGAGAGCGAATGTCTGTGCGGCAGCGAATGCAGTTCCAAGGGACAGTGAAAACCAGGTAGAGCTTTCAGTGCTGGCAGCTTTCGTGTGGGCGCAATCGCTGGACGTTTTGAATTTGGCAGCCGGGCTCTGCCAGAGTCACGTAGGCATTGTTGCATCATAAACAATCAAAGCTCTTGCAGAGCGCGAATGTCTGTGCGGCAGCGAATGCAGTTCCAAGGGACAGTGAAAACCAGGTAGAGCTTTCAGTGCTGGCAGCTTTCGTGTGGGCGCAATCGCTGGACGTTTCGAATTTGGCAGCTGGGCTCTGCCAGAGTCACATAGGCATTGTTGCATCATAACTAACCAAGGCTTTTGCAGAGCGCGAATGTCTGTGCGGCAGCGAATGCAGTTCCAAGGGACAGTGAAAACCAGGTAGACCTTTCATGCTGGCAGCATTCGTGTGGGCGTAATCGCTGGACGTTTCGAATTTGGCAGCCGGGCTCTGCGACAGTCACATAGGCATTGTTGCATCATAACCAACCAAACATCTTGCAGAGGGCGAATGTCTGTGCGGCAGCGAATGCAGTTCCAAGGGACAGTGAAAACCAGGTAGACCTTTCAGTGCTGGCAACTTTCGTGTGGGCGCAATCGCTCGACGTTTCGAATTTGGCAGCCGGGCTCTGCGACAGTCACATAGGCATTGTTGCATCATAACCAACCAAAGCTCTTGCAGAGCGCAAATGTCTGTGTGGCAGCGAATGCATTTCCAAGGGACAGTGAAAACCAGGTAGAGCTTTCAGTGCTGGCAGCTTTCGTGTGGGCGCAATCGCTGGACGTTTCGAATTTGGCAGCTGGGCTCTGCAACAGTCACATAGGCATTGTTGCATCATAAACAACCAAGGCATTTGCAGAGCGCGAATGTCTGTGCTGCAGCGAATGCAGTTCCAAGGGACAGTGAAAACCAGGTAGACCTTTCAGTGCTGGCAGCTTTCGTCTGGGCGCAATCTCTGGACGTTTCGAATTTGGCAGCCGGGCTCTGCCAGAGTCACATAGGCATTGTTGCATCATAGCCAACCAAGGCATTTGCAGAGCGCGAATGTCTGTGCGGCAGCGAATGCAGTTCCAAGGGACAGTGAAAACCAGGTAGAGCTTGCAGTGCTGGCAGCTTTCGTGTGGGCGCAATCGCTGGACGTTTCGAATTTGGCAGCCGGGCTCTGCGAGTGTCACATAGGCATTGTTGCATCATAACTAACCAAGGCTTTTGCAGAGCGCGAATGTCTGTGCGGCAGCGAATGCAGTTCCAAGGGACAGTGAAAACCAGGTAGACCTTTCAGGCTGGCAGCTTTCGTGTGGGCGTAATCGCTGGACGTTTCGAATTTGGCAGCCGGGCTCTGCGACAGTCACATAGGCATTCTTGCATCATAACCAACAAAATATCTTGCAGAGAGCGAATGTCTGTGCGGCAGCGAATGCAGTTCCAAGGGACAGTGAAAACCAGGTAGAGCTTTCAGTGCTGGCAGCTTTCGTGTGGGCGCAATCGCGGGACGTTTCGAATTCGGCAGCCGGGCTCTGCCAGAGTCACGTAGGCATTGTTGCATCATAAACAATCAAAGTTCTTGCAGAGCGCGAATGTCTGTGCGGCAGCGAATGCAGTTCCAAGGGACAGTGAAAACCAGGTAGAGCTTTCAGTGCTGGAAGCTTTCGTGTGGGCGCAATCGCTGGACGTTTCGAATTTGGCAGCCGGGCTCTGCGACAGTCACATAGGCATTGTTGCATCATAACCAACCAAAGGTTTTGCAGAGCGCGAAAGTCTGTGCGGCAGCGAATGCAGTTCCAAGGGACAGTGAAAACCAGGTAGACCTTTCAGTGCTGGCAGCTTTCGTGTGGGCGCAATCGCGGGACGTTTCGAATTTGGCAGCTGGGCTCTGCCAGAGTCACATAGGCATTGTTGCATCATAACTAACCAAGGCTTTTGCAGAGCGCGAATGTCTGTGCGGCAGCGAATGCAGTTCCAAGGGACAGTGAAAACCAGGTAGAGCTTTCAGTGCTGGCAGCTTTCGTGTGGGCGCAATCGCTGGACGTTTCGAATTTGGCAGCCGGGCTCTTCGACAGTCACATAGGCATTGTTGCATCATAACCAACCAAGGCTCTTGCAGAGCGCAAATGCCTGTGCGGCAGCGAATGCAGTTCCAAGGGACAGTGAAAACCAGTTAGACCTTTCAGTGCTGGCAGCTTTCGTGTGGGCGGAATCGCTGGACGTTTCGAATTTGGCAGCCGGGCTCGGCCAGAGTCACATAGGCATTGTTGCATCATAACCAACCAAAGCTCTTGCAGAGCACGAATGTCTGTGCGGCAGCGAATGCAGTTCCAAGGGACAGTGAAAACCAGGTAGAGCTTTCAGTGCTGGCAGCTTTCGTGTGGGCGCAATCGCTGGACGTTTTGAATTTGGCAGCCGGGCTCTGCCAGAGTCAGGTAGGCATTGTTGCATCATAAACAATCAAAGCTCTTGCAGAGCGCGAATGTCTGTGCGGCAGCGAATGCAGTTCCAAGGGACAGTGAAAACCAGGTAGAGCTTTCAGTGCTGGCAGCTTTCGTGTGGGTGCAATCGCTGGACGTTTCGAATTTGGCAGCCGGGCTCTGCGACAGTCACATAGGCATTGTTGCATCATAACCAACCAAAGGTTTTGCAGAGCGCGAATGTCTGTGCGGCAGCGAATGCAGTTCCAAGGGACAGTGAAAACCAGGTAGAGCTTTCAGTGCTGGCAGCTTTCGTGTGGGCGCAATCGCGGGACGTTTCGAATTTGGCAGCTGGGCTCTGCCAGAGTCACATAGGCATTGTTGCATCATAACTAACCAAGGCTTTTGCAGAGCGCGAATGTCTGTGCGGCAGCGAATGCAGTTCCAAGGGACAGTGAAAACCAGGTAGACCTTTCATGCTGGCAGCATTCGTGTGGGCGTAATCGGTGGACGTTTCGAATTTGGCAGCCGGGCTCTGCGACAGTCACATAAGCATTGTTGCATCATACCCAACCAAACATATTGCAGAGTGCGAATGTCTGTGCGGCAGCGAATGCAGTTCCAAGGGACAGTGAAAACCAGGTAGAGCTTTCAGTGCTGGCATCTTTCGTGTGGACTCAGTCGCTGGACGTTTCGAATTTGGCAGCCGGGCTCTGCGACAGTCACATAGGCATTGTTGCATCATAACCAACCAAAGCTTTTGCATAGCGTGAATGTCTGTGCGGCAGCGAATGCAGTTCCAAGGGACAGTGAAAACCAGGTAGAGCTTTCAGTGCTGGCAGCTTTCGTGTGGGCGCAATCGCTCGACGTTTCGAATTTGGCAGCCGGGTTCTGCGACAGTCACATAGGAATTGTTGCATCATAACCAACCAAGGCATTTGCAGAGCGCGAATGTCTGTGCGGCAGCGAATGCAGTTCCAAGGGACAGTGAAAACCAGGTAGAACTTTCAGTGCTGGCAGCTTTCGTGTGGGCGCAATCGCTGGACGTTTCGAATTTGGCAGCCGGGCTCTGCGACAGTCACATAGGCATTGTTGCATCATAACCAACCAAAGCTGTTGCAGAGCACGAATGTCTGTGCGGCAGCGAATGCAGTTCCAAGGGACAGTGAAAACCAGGTAGACCTTTCAGTGCTGGCAGCTTTCGTGTGGGCGCAATCGCTGGACGTTTCGAATTTGGCAGCCGGGCTCTTCGACAGTCACATAGGCATTGTTGCATCATAACCAACCAAGGCTCTTGCAGAGCGCAAATGTCTGTGCGGCAGCGAATGCAGTTCCAAGGGACAGTGAAAACCAGGTAGAGCTTTCAGTGCTGGCAGCTTTCGTGTGGGCGCAATCGCTGGACGTTTTGCATTTGGCAGCCGGGCTCTGCCAGAGTCACGTAGGCATTGTTGCATCATAAACAATCAAAGCTCTTGCAGAGCGCGAATGTCTGTGCGGCAGCGAATGCAGTTCCAAGGGACAGTGAAAACCAGGTAGAGCTTTCAGTGCTGGCAGCTTTCGTGTGGGCGCAATCGCTGGACGTTTCGAATTTGGCAGCCGGGCTCTGCGACAGTCACATAGGCATTGTTGCATCATAACCAACCAAAGGTTTTGCAGAGCGCGAATGTCTGTGCGGCAGCGAATGCAGTTCCAAGGGACAGTGAAAACCAGGTAGAGCTTTCAGTGCTGGCAGCTTTCGTGTGGGCGCAATCGCGGGACGTTTCGAATTTGGCAGCTGGGCTCTGCCAGAGTCACATAGGCATTGTTGCATCATAACTAACCAAGGCTTTTGCAGAGCGCGAATGTCTGTGCGGCAGCGAATGCAGTTCCAAGGGACAGTGAAAACCAGGTAGACCTTTCATGCTGGCAGCATTCGTGTGGGCGTAATCGCTGGACGTTTCGAATTTGGCAGCCAGGCTCTGCGACAGTCACATAAGCATTGTTGCATCATACCCAACCAAACATCTTGCAGAGGGCGAATGTCTGTGTGGCAGCGAATGCAGTTCCAAGGGACAGTGAAAACCAGGTAGAGCTTTCAGTGCTGGCATCTTTCGTGTGGACTCAGTCGCTGGACGTTTCGAATTTGGCAGCCGGGCTCTGCGACAGTCACATAGGCATTGTTGCATCATAACCAACCAAAGCTTTTGCATAGCATGAATGTCTGTGCGGCAGCGAATGCAGTTCCAAGGGACAGTGAAAACCAGGTAGAGCTTTCAGTGCTGGCAGCTTTCGTGTGGGCGCAATCGCTCGACGTTTCGAATTTGGCAGCCGGGTTCTGCGACAGTCACATAGGCATTGTTGCATCATAACCAACCAAGGCATTTGCAGAGCGCGAATGTCTGTGCGGCAGCGAATGCAGTTCCAAGGGACAGTGAAAACCAGGTAGAGCTTTCAGTGCTGGCAGCTTTCGTGTGGGCGCAATCGCTGGACGTTTCGAATTTGGCAGCCGGGCTCTGCGACAGTCACATAGGCATTGTTGCATCATAACCAACCAAAGCTGTTGCAGAGCGCGAATGTCTGTGCGGCAGCGAATGCAGTTCCAAGGGACAGTGAAAACCAGGTAGACCTTTCATGCTGGCAGCATTCGTGTGGGCGTAATCGCTGGACGTTTCGAATTTGGCAGCCGGGCTCTGCGACAGTCACATAAGCATTGTTGCATCATAACCAACCAAACATCTTGCAGAGGGCGAATGTCTGTGTGGCAGAGAATGCAGTTCCAAGGGACAGTGAAAACCAGGTAGAGCTTTCAGTGCTGGCAGCTTTCATGTGGACTCAATCTCTGGACGTTTCGAATTTGGCAGCCGGGCTCGGCCAGAGTCACATAGGCATTGTTGCATCATAACCAACCAAGGCATTTGCAGAGCGCGAATGTCTGTGTGGCAGCGAATGCAGTTCCAAGGGACAGTGAAAACCAGGTAGAGCTTTCAGTGCTGGCAGCTTTCGTGTGGGCGCTATCGCTGGACGTTTCGAATTTGGCAGCCGGGCTCTGCCAGAGTCACATAGGAATTGTTGCATCATAAACAACCAAAGCTCTTGCAGAGCGCAAATGTCTGTGCGGCAGCGAATGCAGTTCCAAGGGACAGTGAAAACCAGGTAGACCTTTCAGTGCTGGCAGCTTTCGTGTGGGCGCAATCGCTGGACGTTTCGAATTTGGCAGCCGGACTCTGCGAGTGTCACATAGGCATTGTTGCATCATAACTAACCAAGGCTTTTGCAGAGCGCGAATGTCTGTGCGGCAGCGAATGCAGTTCCAAGGGACAGTGAAAACCAGGTAGACCTTTCAGTACTGGCAGCTTTCGTCTGGGCGCAATCGCGGGACGTTTCGAATTTGGCAGCCGGGCTCGGCCAGAGTCACATAGGCATTGTTGCATCATACCCAACCAAGGCTTTTGCAGAGCGCGAATGTCTGTGCGGCAGCGAATGCAGTTCCAAGGGACAGTGAAAACCAGGTAGAGCTTTCAGTGCTGGCAGCTTTCGTGTGGGCGCAATCGCTCGACGTTTCGAATTTGGCAGCCGGGTTCTGCGACAGTCACATAGGCATTGTTGCATCATAACCAACCAAGGCATTTGCAGAGCGCAAATGTCTGTGCGGCAGCGAATGCAGTTCCAAGGGACAGTGAAAACCAGGTAGAGCTTTCAGTGCTGGCAGCTTTCGTGTGGGCGCAATCGCTGGACGTTTCGAATTTGGCAGCCGGGCTCTGCGACAGTCACATAGGCATTGTTGCATCATAACCAACCAAAGCTGTTGCAGAGCGCGAATGTCTGTGCGGCAGCGAATGCAGTTCCAAGGGACAGTGAAAACCAGGTAGAGCTTTCATGCTGGCAGCATTCGTGTGGGCGTAATCGCTGGACGTTTCGAATTTGGCAGCCGGGCTCTGCGACAGTCACATAAGCATTGTTGCATCATAACCAACCAAACATCTTGCAGAGGGCGAATGTCTGTGTGGCAGCGAATGCAGTTCCAAGGGACAGTGAAAACCAGGTAGAGCTTTCAGTGCTGGCAGCTTTCGTGTGGACTCAATCTCTGGAATTTTCGAATTTGGCAGCCGGGCTCGGCCAGAGTCACATAGGCATTGTTGCATCATAACCAACCAAGGCATTTGCAGAGCGCGAATGTCTGTGTGGCAGCGAATGCAGTTCCAAGGGACAGTGAAAACCAGGTAGAGCTTTCAGTGCTGGCAGCTTTCGTGTGGGCGCTATCGCTGGACGTTTCGAATTTGGCAGCCGGGCTCTGCCAGAGTCACATAGGAATTGTTGCATCATAACCAACCAAAGGTTTTGCAGAGCGCAAATGTCTGTGCGGCAGCGAATGCAGTTCCAAGGGACAGTGAAAACCAGGTAGACCTTTCAGTGCTGGCAGCTTTCGTGTGGCCGCAATCGCTGGACGTTTCGAATTTGGCAGCCGGACTCTGCGAGTGTCACATAGGCATTGTTGCATCATAACTAACCAAGGCTTTTGCAGAGCGCGAATGTCTGTGCGGCAGCGAATGCAGTTCCAAGGGACAGTGAAAACCAGGTAGACCTTGCAGTACTGGCAGCTTTCGTCTGGGCGCAATCGCGGGACGTTTCGAATTTGGCAGCCGGGCTCGGCCAGAGTCACATAGGCATTGTTGCATCATAACCAACCAAGGCTTTTGCAGAGCGCGAATGTCTGTGCGGCAGCGAATGCAGTTCCAAGGGACAGTGAAAACCAGTTAGACCTTTCAGTGCTGGCAGCTTTCGTGTGGGCGCAATCCGGGACGTTTCGAATTTGGCAACCGGGTTCTGCGACAGTCACATAGGCATTGTTGCATCATAACCAACCAAACATCTTGCAGAGAGCGAATGTCTGTGCGGCAGCGAATGCAGTTCCAAGGGACAGTGAAAACCAGGTAGACCTTTCAGTGCTGGCAGCTTTCGTGTGGGCGCAATCGCTGGACGTTTCGAATTTGGCAGCCGGGCTCTGCGACAGTCACATAGGCATTGTTGCATCATAACCAACCAAAGCTCTTGCAGAGCACGAATGTCTGTGCGGCAGCGAATGCAGTTCCAAGGGACAGTGAAAACCAGGTAGAGCTTTCAGTGCTGGCAGCTTTCGTGTGGGCTCAATCGCTGGACGTTTCGAATTTGGCAGCCGGGCTCTGCCAGAGTCACATAGGCATTGTTGCATCATAACCAACCAAGGCATTTGCAGAGCGCGAATGTCTGTGCGGCAGCGAATGCAGTTCCAAGGGACAGTGAAAACCAGGTAGAGCTTGCAGTGCTGGCAGCTTTCGTGTGGGCGCTATCGCTGGACGTTTCGAATTTGGCAGCCGGACTCTGCGAGTGTCACATAGGCATTGTTGCATCATAAACAACCAAGGCTTTTGCAGAGCGCGAATGTATGTGCGGCAGCGAATGCAGTTCCAAGGGACAGTGAAAACCAGGTAGACCTTTCAGGCTGGCAGCTTTCGTGTGGGCGTAATCGCTGGACGTTTCAAATTTGGCAGCCGGGCTCTGCGACAGTCACATAGGCATTGTTGCATCATAACCAACCAAACATCTTGCAGAGAGCGAATGTCTGTGCGGCAGCGAATGCAGTTCCAAGGGACAGTGAAAACCAGGTAGAGCTTTCAGTGCTGGCAGCTTTGGTGTGGGCGCAATCGCTGGACGTTTCGAATTTGGCAGCCGGGTTCTGCGACAGTCACATAGGTATTGTTGCATCATAACCAACCAAGGCATTTGCAGAGCGCGAATATCTGTGCGGCAGCGAATGCAGTTCCAAGGGACAGTGAAAACCAGGTAGACCTTTCAGTGCTGGCAGCTTTCGTGTGGGCGCTATCGCTGGACGTTTCGAATTTGGCAGCCGGGCTCTGCCAGAGTCACATAGGAATTGTTGCATCATAACCAACCAAGGAATTTGCAGAGCGCGAATGTCTGTGCGGCAGCGAATGCAGTTCCAAGGGACAGTGAAAACCAGGTAGAGATTGCAGTGCTGGCAGCTTTCGTGTGGGCGCAGTCGCGAGACGTTTCGAATTTGGCAGCCGGACTCTGCGAGTGTCACATAGGCATTGTTGCATCAAAACTAACCAAGGCTTTTGCAGAGCGCGAATGTCTGTGCGGCAGCGAATGCAGTTCCAAGGGACAGTGAAAACCAGGTAGACCTTTCAATACTGGCAGCTTTCGTCTGTGCGCAATCGCGGGACGTTTCGAATTTGGCAGCCGGGCTCGGCCAGAGTCACATAGGCATTGTTGCATCATAAACAACCAAAGCTCTTGCAGAGCGCGAATGTCTGTGCGGCAGCGAATGCAGTTCCAAGGGACAGTGAAAACCAGGTAGACCTTTCAGTACTGGCAGCTTTCGTCTGGGCGCAATCGCGGGACGTTTCGAATTTGGCAGCCGGGCTCGGCCAGAGTCACATAGGCATTGTTGCATCATACCCAACCAAGGCTTTTGCAGAGCGCGAATGTCTGTGCGGCAGCGAATGCAGTTCCAAGGGACAGTGAAAACCAGGTAGAGCTTTCAGTGCTGGCAGCTTTCGTGTGGGCGCAATCGCTGGACGTTTCGAATTTGGCAGCCGGGTTCTGCGACAGTCACATAGGCATTGTTGCATCATAACCAACCAAGGCATTTGCAGAGCGCGAATGTCTGTGCGGCAGCGAATGCAGTTCCAAGGGACAGTGAAAACCAGGTAGAGCTTTCAGTGCTGGCAGCTTTCGTGTGGGCGCAATCGCTGGACGTTTCGAATTTGGCAGCCAGGCTCTGCGACAGTCACATAGGCATTGTTGCATCATAACCAACCAAAGCTGTTGCAGAGCGCGAATGTCTGTGCGGCAGCGAATGCAGTTCCAAGGGACAGTGAAAACCAGGTAGACCTTTCAGTGCTGTCAGCTTTCGTGTGGGCGTAATCGCTGGACGTTTCGAATTTGGCAGCCGGGCTCTGCGACAGTCACATAAGCATTGTTGCATCATAACCAACCAAACATCTTGCAGAGGGCGAATGTCTGTGTGGCAGCGAATGCAGTTCCAAGGGACAGTGAAAACCAGGTAGAGCTTTCAGTGCTGGCAGCTTTCGTGTGGACTCAATCTCTGGACTTTTCGAATTTGGCAGCCGGGCTCGGCCAGAGTCACATAGGCATTGTTGCATCATAACCAACCAAGGCATTTGCAGAGCGCGAATGTCTGTGTGGCAGCGAATGCAGTTCCAAGGGACAGTGAAAACCAGGTAGAGCTTTCAGTGCTGGCAGCTTTCGTGTGGGCGCTATCGCTGGACGTTTCGAATTTGGCAGCCGGGCTCTGCCAGAGTCACATAGGAATTGTTGCATCATAAACAACCAAAGCTCTTGCAGAGCGCAAATGTCTGTGCGGCAGCGAATGCAGTTCCAAGGGACAGTGAAAACCAGGTAGACCTTTCAGTGCTGGCAGCTTTCGTGTGGGTGCAATCGCTGGACGTTTCGAATTTGGCAGCCGGACTCTGCGAGTGTCACATAGGCATTGTTGCATCATAACTAACCAAGGCTTTTGCAGAGCGCGAATGTCTGTGCGGCAGCGAATGCAGTTCCAAGGGACAGTGAAAACCAGGTAGACCTTTCAGTACTGGCAGCTTTCGTCTGGGCGCAATCGCGGGACGTTTCGAATTTGGCAGCCGGGCTCTGCCAGAGTCACATAGGCATTGTTGCATCATAACCAACCAAGGCTTTTGCAGAGCGCGAATGTCTGTGCGGCAGCGAATGCAGTTCCAAGGGACAGTGAAAACCAGGTAGAGCTGTCAGTGCTGGCAGCTTTCGTGTGGGCGCAATCGCGGGACGTTTCGAATTTGGCAGCCGGGCTCGGCCAGAGTCACATAGGCATTGTTGCATCATAACCAACCAAGGCTTTTGCAGAGCGCGAATGTCTGTGCGGCAGCGAATGCAGTTCCAAGGGACAGTGAAAACCAGGTAGAGCTTGCAGTGCTGGCAGCTTTCGTGTGGGCGCAATCCGGGACGTTTCGAATTTGGCAACCGGGTTCTGCGACAGTCACATAGGCATTGTTGCATCATAACCAACCAAACATCTTGCAGAGAGCGAATGTCTGTGCGGCAGCGAATGCAGTTCCAAGGGACAGTGAAAACCAGGTAGAGCTTTCAGTGCTGGCAGCTTTCGTGTGGGCGCAATCGCTGGACGTTTCGAATTTGGCAGCCGGGCTCTGCGACAGTCACATAGGCATTGTTGCATCATAACCAACCAAAGCTCTTGCAGAGCACGAATGTCTGTGCGGCAGCGAATGCAGTTCCAAGGGACAGTGAAAACCAGGTAGAGCTTTCAGTGCTGGCAGCTTTCGTGTGGGCGCAATCGCTGGACGTTTCGAATTTGGCAGCCGGGCTCTGCCAGAGTCACATAGGCATTGTTGCATCATAACCAACCAAGGCATTTGCAGAGCGCGAATGTCTGTGCGGCAGCGAATGCAGTTCCAAGGGACAGTGAAAACCAGGTAGAGCTTGCAGTGCTGGCAGCTTTCGTGTGGGCGCTATCGCTGGACGTTTCGAATTTGGCAGCCGGACTCTGCGAGTGTCACATAGGCATTGTTGCATCATAAACAACCAAGGCTTTTGCAGAGCGCGAATGTCTGTGCGGCAGCGAATGCAGTTCCAAGGGACAGTGAAAACCAGGTAGACCTTTCAGGCTGGCAGCTTTCGTGTGGGCGTAATCGCTGGACGTTTCAAATTTGGCAGCCGGGCTCTGCGACAGTCACATAGGCATTGTTGCATCATAACCAACCAAACATCTTGCAGAGAGCGAATGTCTGTGCGGCAGCGAATGCAGTTCCAAGGGACAGTGAAAACCAGGTAGAGCTTTCAGTGCTGGCAGCTTTGGTGTGGGCGCAATCGCTGGACGTTTCGAATTTGGCAGCCGGGTTCTGCGACAGTCACATAGGTATTGTTGCATCATAACCAACCAAGGCATTTGCAGAGCGCGAATATCTGTGCGGCAGCGAATGCAGTTCCAAGGGACAGTGAAAACCAGGTAGACCTTTCAGTGCTGGCAGCTTTCGTGTGGGCGCTATCGCTGGACGTTTCGAATTTGGCAGCCGGGCTCTGCCAGAGTCACATAGGAATTGTTGCATCATAACCAACCAAGGAATTTGCAGAGCGCGAATGTCTGTGCGGCAGCGAATGCAGTTCCAAGGGACAGTGAAAACCAGGTAGAGCTTGCAGTGCTGGCAGCTTTCGTGTGGGCGCAGTCGCGAGACGTTTCGAATTTGGCAGCCGGACTCTGCGAGTGTCACATAGGCATTGTTGCATCAAAACTAACCAAGGCTTTTGCAGAGCGCGAATGTCTGTGCGGCAGCGAATGCAGTTCCAAGGGACAGTGAAAACCAGGTAGAGCTTGCAGTACTGGCAGCTTTCGTCTGTGCGCAATCGCGGGACGTTTCGAATTTGGCAGCCGGGCTCGGCCAGAGTCACATAGGCATTGTTGCATCATAAACAACCAAAGCTCTTGCAGAGCGCGAATGTCTGTGCGGCAGCGAATGCAGTTCCAAGGGACAGTGAAAACCAGGTAGACCTTTCAGGCTGGCAGCTTTCGTGTGGGCGTAATCGCTGGACGTTTCGAATTTGGCAGCCGGGCTCTGCGACAGTCACATAGGCATTGTTGCATCATAACCAACCAAAGGTTTTGCAGAGCGCGAATGTCTGTGCGGCAGCGAATGCAGTTCCAAGGGACAGTGAAAACCAGGTAGACCTTTCAGTGCTGGCAGCTTTCGTGTGGGCGCAATCGCTGGACGTTTCGAATTTGGCAGCCGGGCTCTGCGACAGTCACATAGGCATTGTTGCATCATAACCAACCAAAGGTTTTGCAGAGCGCGAATGTCTGTGCGGCAGCGAATGCAGTTCCAAGGGACAGTGAAAACCAGGTATAGCTTTCAGTGCTGGCAGCTTTCGTGTGGGCGCAATCGCGGGACGTTTCGAATTTGGCAGCTGGGCTCTGCCAGAGTCACATAGGCATTGTTGCATCATAACTAACCAAGGCTTTTGCAGAGCGCGAATGTTTGTGCGGCAGCGAATGCAGTTCCAAGGGACAGTGAAAACCAGGTAGACGTTTCATGCTGGCAGCATTCGTGTGGGCGTAATCGCTGGACGTTTCGAATTTGGCAGCCGGGCTCTGCGACAGTCACATAAGCATTGTTGCATCATAGCCAACCAAGGCATTTGCAGAGATCGAATGTCTGTGCGGCAGCGAATGCAGTTCCAAGGGACAGTGAAAACCAGGTAGAGCTTTCAGTGCTGGCAGCTTTCGTGTGGACTCAATCTCTGGACGTTTCGAATTTGGCAGCTGGGCTCTGCGACAGTCACATAGGCATTGTTGCATCATAACCAAACAAAGCTCTTGCAGAGCGCGAATGTCTGTGCGGCAGCGAATGCAGTTCCAAGGGACAGTGAAAACCAGGTAGAGCTTTCAGTGCTGGCAGCTTTCGTGTGGGCGCAATCGCTGGACGTTTCGAATTTGGCAGCCGGGCTCTGCGACAGTCACATAGGCATTGTTGCATCATAACCAACCAAAGCTCTTGCAGAGCACGAATGTCTGTGCGGCAGCGAATGCAGTTCCAAGGGACAGTGAAAACCAGGTAGAGCTTGCAGTGCTGGCAGCTTTCGTGTGGGCGCTATCGCTGGACGTTTCGACTTTGGCAGCCGGGCTCTGCCAGAGTCACATAGGCATTGTTGCATCATAACCAACCAAGGAATTTGCAGAGCGCGAATGTCTGTGCGGCAGCGAATGCAGTTCCAAGGGACAGTGAAAACCAGGTAGAGCTTGCAGTGCTGGCAGCTTTCGTGTGGGCGCTATCGCTGGACGTTTCGAATTTGGCAGCCGGACTCTGCGAGTGTCACATAGGCATTGTTGCATCATAAACAACCAAGGCATTTGCAGAGCGCGAATGTCTGCGGCAGCGAATGCAGTTCCAAGGGACAGTGAAAACCAGGTAGACCTTTCAGGCTGGCAGCTTTCGTGTGGGCGTAATCGCTGGACGTTTCAAATTTGGCAGCCGGGCTCTGCGACAGTCACATAGGCATTGTTGCATCATAACCAACCAAACATCTTGCAGAGAGCGAATGTCTGTGCGGCAGCGAATTCAGTTCCAAGGGACAGTGAAAACCAGGTAGAGCTTTCAGTGCTGGCAGCTTTCATGTGGACGCAATCGCTGGACGTTTCGAATTTGGCAGCCGGGCTCTGCGACAGTCACATAGGCATTGTTGCATCATAACCAACCAAAGCTCTTGCAGAGCGCGAATGTCTGTGCGGCAGCGAATGCAGTTCCAAGGGACAGTGAAAACCAGGTAGAGCTTTCAGTGCTGGCAGCTTTCGTGTGGGCGCAATCGCTGGACGTTTCGAATTTGGCAGCCGGGCTCTGCGACAGTCAAATAGGCATTGTTGCATCATAACTAACCAAGGCTTTTGCAGAGCGCGAATGTCTGTGCGGCAGCGAATGCAGTTCCAAGGGACAGTGAAAACCAGGTAGAGCTTTCAGTGCTGGCAGCTTTCGTGTGGGCGCAATCGCTGGACGTTTCGAATTTGGCAGCCGGGCTCTGCGACAGTCACATAGGCATTGTTGCATCATAACTAACCAAGGCTTTTGCAGAGCGCGAATGTCTGTGCGGCAGCGAATGCAGTTCCAAGGGACAGTGAAAACCAGGTAGACCTTTCAGTACTGGCAGCTTTCGTCTGGGCGCAATCTCTGGACGTTTCGAATTTGGCAGCCGGGGTCGGCCAGAGTCACATAGGCATTGTTGCATCATAAACAACCAAGGCTTTTGCAGAGCGCGAATGTCTGTGCGGCAGCGAATGCAGTTCCAAGGGACAGTGAAAACCAGGTAGAGCTTTCAGTGCTGGCAGCTTTCGTGTGGGCGCAATCTCTGGACGTTTCGAATTTGGCAGCCGGGTTCTGCGACAGTCACATAGGCATTGTTGCATCATAACCAACCAAGGCATTTGCAGAGCGCAAATGTCTGTGCGGCAGCGAATGCAGTTCCAAGGGACAGTGAAAACCAGGTAGACCTTTCAGTGCTGACAGCTTTCGTGTGGGCGCAATCCGGGACGTTTCGAATTTGGCAGCCGGGTTCTGCGACAGTCACATAGGCATTGTTGCATCATAACCAACCAAACATCTTGTAGAGAGCGAATGTCTGTGCGGCAGCGAATGCAGTTCCAAGGGACAGTGAAAACCAGGTAGACCTCTCAGTGCTGGCAGCTTTCGTGTGGGCGCAATCGCTGGACGTTTCTAATTTGGCATCCGGGCTCTGCGACAGTCACATAGGCATTGTTGCATCATAACCAACCAAAGCTCTTGCAGAGCACGAATGTCTGTGCGGCAGCGAATGCAGTTCCAAGGGACAGTGAAAACCAGGTAGACCTTTCAGTGCTGGCAGCTTTCGTGTGGGCGCAATCGCTGGACGTTTCGAATTTGGCAGCCGGGCTCTGCGACAGTCACATAGGCATTGTTGCATCATAACCAACCAAAGGTCTTGCAGAGAGCGAATGTCTGTGTGGCAGCGAATGCAGTTCCAAGGGACAGTGAAAACCAGGTAGAGCTTTCAGTGCTGGCATCTTTCGTCTGGGCGCAATCGCTGGACGTTTCGAATTTGGCAGCCGGGCTCTGCGACAGTCACATAGGCATTGTTGCATCATAACCAACCAAGGCATTTGCAGAGCGCGAATGTCTGTGCTGCAGCGAATGCAGTTCCAAGGGACAGTGAAAACCAGGTAGAGCTTTCATGCTGGCAGCTTTCGTGTGGGCGCAATCGCTGGACGTTTCGAATTTGGCAGCCGGGCTCTGCCAGAGTCACATAGGCATTGTTGCATCATAGCCAACGAAGGCATTTGCAGAGCGCGAATGTCTGTGCGGCAGCGAATGCAGTTCCAAGGGACAGTGAAAACCAGGTAGAGCTTGCAGTGCTGGCAGCTTTCGTGTGGGCGCTATCGCTGGATGTTTCGAGTTTGGCAGCCGGGCTCTGCCAGAGTCACATAGGAATTGTTGCATCATAACCAACCAAGGAATTTGCAGAGCGCGAATGTCTGTGCGGCAGCGAATGCAGTTCCAAGGGACAGTGAAAACCAGGTAGAGCTTGCAGTGCTGGCAGCTTTCGTGTGGGCGCTATCGCTGGACGTTTCGAATTTGGCAGCCGGACTCTGCGAGTGTCACATAGGCATTGTTGCATCATAACTAACTAAGGGTTTTGCAGAGCGCGAATGTCTGTGCGGCAGCGAATGCAGTTCCAAGGGACAGTGAAAACCAGGTATAGCTTTCAGTGCTGGCAGCTTTCGTGTGGGCGCAATCGCTGGACGTTTTGAATTTGGCAGCCGGGCTCGGCCAGAGTCACATAGGCATTGTTGCATCATAACCAACCAAGGCATTTGCAGAGCGCGAATGTCTGTGCGGCAGCGAATGCAGTTCCAAGGGACAGTGAAAACCAGGTAGACCTTTCAGGCTGGCAGCTTTCGTGTGGGCGTAATCGCTGGACGTTTCAAATTTGGCAGCCGGGCTCTGCGACAGTCACATAGGCATTGTTGCATCATAACCAACCAAACATCTTGCAGAGAGCGAATGTCTGTGCGGCAGCGAATGCAGTTCCAAGGGACAGTGAAAACCAGGTAGAGCTTTCAGTGCTGGCAGCTTTCATGTGGACGCAATCGCTGGACGTTTTGAATTTGGCAGCCGGGCTCTGCGACAGTCACATAGGCATTGTTGCATCATAACCAACGAAAGCTCTTGCAGAGCGCGAATGTCTGTGCAGCAGCGAATGCAGTTCCAAGGGACAGTGAAAACCAGGTAGAGCTTTCAGTGCTGGCAGCTTTCGTGTGGGCGCAATCGCTGGACGTTTCGAATTTGGCAGCCGGGCTCTGCGACAGTCACATAGGCATTGTTGCATCATAACTAACCAAGGCTTTTGCAGAGCGCGAATGTCTGTGCGGCAGCAAATGCAGTTCCAAGGGACAGTGAAAACCAGGTAGAGCTTTCAGTGCTGGCAGCTTTCGTGTGGGCGCAATCGCTGGACGTTTCGAATTTGGCAGCCGGGCTCTGCGACAGTCACATAGGCATTGTTGCATCATAACCAACCAAACATCTTGCAGAGAGCGAATGTCTGTGCTGCAGCGAATGCAGTTCCAAGGGACAGTGAAAACCAGGTAGAGCTTTCAGTGCTGGCAGCTTTCGTGTGGGCGCAATCCGGGACGTTTCGAATTTGGCAGCCGGGTTCTGCGACAGTCACATAGGCATTGTTGCATCATAACCAACCAAACATCTTGCAGAGAGCGAATGTCTGTGCGGCAGCGAATGCAGTTCCAAGGGACAGTGAAAACCAGGTAGAGCTTTCAGTGCTGGCAGCTTTCGTGTGGGCGCAATCGCTGGACGTTTCGAATTTGGCAGCCGGGCTCTGCGACAGTCACATAGGCATTGTTGCATCATAACCAACCAAAGCTCTTGCAGAGCGCGAATGTCTGTGCGGCAGCGAATGCAGTTCCAAGGGACAGTGAAAACCAGGTAGACCTTTCAGTGCTGGCAGCTTTCGTGTGGGCGCAATCGCTGGACGTTTCGAATTTGGAAGCCGGGCTCGGCCAGAATCACATAGGCATTGTTGCATCATAACCAACCAAAGCTATTGCAGAGCGCGAATGTCTGTGCGGCAGCGAATGCAGTTCCAAGGGACAGTGAAAACCAGGTAGAGCTTGCAGTGCTGGCAGCTTTCGTCTGGGCGCAATCGCGGGACGTTTCGAATTTGGCAGCCGGGCTCTGCGACAGTCACATAGGCATTGTTGCATCATAACCAACCAAGGCATTTGCAGAGCGCGAATGTCTGTGCGGCAGCGAATGCAGTTCCAAGGGACAGTGAAAACCAGGTAGAGCTTGCAGTGCTGGCAGCTTTCGTGTGGGCGCTATCGCTGGACGTTTCGAGTTTGGCAGCCGGGCTCTGCCAGAGTCACATAGGAATTGTTGCATCATAACCAACCAAGGAATTTGCAGAGCGCGAATGTCTGTGCGGCAGCGAATGCAGTTCCAAGGGACAGTGAAAACCAGGTAGAGCTTGCAGTGCTGGCAGCTTTCGTGTGGGCGCAGTCGCGAGACGTTTCGAATTTGGCAGCCGGACTCTGCGAGTGTCACATAGGCATTGTTGCATCAAAACTAACCAAGGCTTTTGCAGAGCGCGAATGTCTGTGCGGCAGCGAATGCAGTTCCAAGGGACAGTGAAAACCAGGTAGAGCTTGCAGTACTGGCAGCTTTCGTCTGTGCGCAATCGCGGGACGTTTCGAATTTGGCAGCCGGGCTCGGCCAGAGTCACATAGGCATTGTTGCATCATAAACAACCAAAGCTCTTGCAGAGCGCGAATGTCTGTGCGGCAGCGAATGCAGTTCCAAGGGACAGTGAAAACCAGGTAGACCTTTCAGGCTGGCAGCTTTCGTGTGGGCGTAATCGCTGGACGTTTCGAATTTGGCAGCCGGGCTCTGCGACAGTCACATAGGCATTGTTGCATCATAACCAACCAAAGGTTTTGCAGAGCGCGAATGTCTGTGCGGCAGCGAATGCAGTTCCAAGGGACAGTGAAAACCAGGTAGACCTTTCAGGGTGGCAGCTTTCGTGTGGACGCAATCGCTGGACGTTTCGAATTTGGCAGCCGGGCTCTGCGACAGTCACATAGGCATTGTTGCATCATAACCAACCAAAGGTTTTGCAGAGCGCGAATGTCTGTGCGGCAGCGAATGCAGTTCCAAGGGACAGTGAAAACCAGGTAGAGCTTTCAGTGCTGGCAGCTTTCGTGTGGGCGCAATCGCGGGACGTTTCGAATTTGGCAGCCGGGCTCTGCCAGAGTCACGTAGGCATTGTTGCATCATAAACAATCAAAGCTCTTGCAGAGCGCGAATGTCTGTGCGGCAGCGAATGCAGTTCCAAGGGACAGTGAAAACCAGGTAGAGCTTTCAGTGCTGGCAGCTTTCGTGTGGGCGCAATCGCTGGACGTTTCGAATTTGGCAGCCGGGCTCTGCGACAGTCACATAGGCATTGTTGCATCATAACCAACCAAAGGTTTTGCAGAGCGCGAATGTCTGTGCGGCAGCGAATGCAGTTCCAAGGGACAGTGAAAACCAGGTAGAGCTTTCAGTGCTGGCAGCTTTCGTGTGGGCGCAATCGCGGGACGTTTCGAATTTGGCAGCTGGGCTCTGCCAGAGTCACATAGGCATTGTTGCATCATAACTAACCAAGGCTTTTGCAGAGCGCGAATGTTTGTGCGGCAGCGAATGCAGTTCCAAGGGACAGTGAAAACCAGGTAGACGTTTCATGCTGGCAGCATTCGTGTGGGCGTAATCGCTGGACGTTTCGAATTTGGCAGCCGGGCTCTGCGACAGTCACATAAGCATTGTTGCATCATACCCAACCAAACATCTTGCAGAGGGCGAATGTCTGTGCGGCAGCGAATGCAGTTCCAAGGGACAGTGAAAACCAGGTAGAGCTTTCAGTGCTGGCAGCTTTCGTGTGGACTCAATCTCTGGACGTTTCGAATTTGGCAGCTGGGCTCTGCGACAGTCACATAGGCATTGTTGCATCATAACCAACCAAAGCTCTTGCAGAGCGCGAATGTCTGTGCGGCAGCGAATGCAGTTCCAAGGGACAGTGAAAACCAGGTAGAGCTTTCAGTGCTGGCAGCTTTCGTGTGGGCGCAATCGCTGGACGTTTCGAATTTGGCAGCCGGGCTCTGCGACAGTCACATAGGCATTGTTGCATCATAACCAACCAAAGCTCTTGCAGAGCACGAATGTCTGTGCGGCAGCGAATGCAGTTCCAAGGTACAGTGAAAACCAGGTAGAGCTTGCAGTGCTGGCAGCTTTCGTGTGGGCGCTATCGCTGGACGTTTCGACTTTGGCAGCCGGGCTCTGCCAGAGTCACATAGGCATTGTTGCATCATAACCAACCAAGGAATTTGCAGAGCGCGAATGTCTGTGCGGCAGCGAATGCAGTTCCAAGGGACAGTGAAAACCAGGTAGAGCTTGCAGTGCTGGCAGCTTTCGTGTGGGCGCTATCGCTGGACGTTTCGAATTTGGCAGCCGGACTCTGCGAGTGTCACATAGGCATTGTTGCATCATAAACAACCAAGGCATTTGCAGAGCGCGAATGTCTGTGCGGCAGCGAATGCAGTTCCAAGGGACAGTGAAAACCAGGTAGACCTTTCAGGTTGGCAGCTTTCGTGTGGGCGTAATCGCTGGACGTTTCAAATTTGGCAGCCGGGCTCTGCGACAGTCACATAGGCATTGTTGCATCATAACCAACCAAACATCTTGCAGAGAGCGAATGTCTGTGCGGCAGCGAATTCAGTTCCAAGGGACAGTGAAAACCAGGTAGAGCTTTCAGTGCTGGCAGCTTTCATGTGGACGCAATCGCTGGACGTTTCGACTTTGGCAGCCGGGCTCTGCGACAGTCACATAGGCATTGTTGCATCATAACCAACCAAAGCTCTTGCAGAGCGCGAATGTCTGTGCGGCAGCGAATGCAGTTCCAAGGGACAGTGAAAACCAGGTAGAGCTTTCAGTGCTGGCAGCTTTCGTGTGGGCGCAATCGCTGGACGTTTCGAATTTGGCAGCCGGGCTCTGCGACAGTCACATAGGCATTGTTGCATCATAACTAACCAAGGCTTTTGCAGAGCGCGAATGTCTGTGCGGCAGCGAATGCAGTTCCAAGGGACAGTGAAAACCAGGTAGACCTTTCAGTACTGGCAGCTTTCGTCTGGGCGCAATCTCTGGACGTTTCGAATTTGGCAGCCGGGCTCGGCCAGAGTCACATAGGCATTGTTGCATCATAAACAACCAAGGCTTTTGCAGAGCGCGAATGTCTGTGCGGCAGCGAATGCAGTTCCAAGGGACAGTGAAAACCAGGTAGAGCTTTCAGTGCTGGCAGCTTTCGTGTGGGCGCAATCTCTGGACGTTTCGAATTTGGCAGCCGGGTTCTGCGACAGTCACATAGGCATTGTTGCATCATAACCAACCAAGGCATTTGCAGAGCGCAAATGTCTGTGCGGCAGCGAATGCAGTTCCAAGGGACAGTGAAAACCAGGTAGACCTTTCAGTGCTGACAGCTTTCGTGTGGGCGCAATCCGGGACGTTTCGAATTTGGCAGCCGGGTTCTGCGACAGTCACATAGGCATTGTTGCATCATAACCAACCAAAGCTCTTGCAGAGCACGAATGTCTGTGCGGCAGCGAATGCAGTTCCAAGGTACAGTGAAAACCAGGTAGAGCTTGCAGTGCTGGCAGCTTTCGTGTGGGCGCTATCGCTGGACGTTTCGACTTTGGCAGCCGGGCTCTGCCAGAGTCACATAGGCATTGTTGCATCATAACCAACCAAGGAATTTGCAGAGCGCGAATGTCTGTGCGGCAGCGAATGCAGTTCCAAGGGACAGTGAAAACCAGGTAGAGCTTGCAGTGCTGGCAGCTTTCGTGTGGGCGCTATCGCTGGACGTTTCGAATTTGGCAGCCGGACTCTGCGAGTGTCACATAGGCATTGTTGCATCATAAACAACCAAGGCATTTGCAGAGCGCGAATGTCTGTGCGGCAGCGAATGCAGTTCCAAGGGACAGTGAAAACCAGGTAGACCTTTCAGGTTGGCAGCTTTCGTGTGGGCGTAATCGCTGGACGTTTCAAATTTGGCAGCCGGGCTCTGCGACAGTCACATAGGCATTGTTGCATCATAACCAACCAAACATCTTGCAGAGAGCGAATGTCTGTGCGGCAGCGAATTCAGTTCCAAGGGACAGTGAAAACCAGGTAGAGCTTTCAGTGCTGGCAGCTTTCATGTGGACGCAATCGCTGGACGTTTCGAATTTGGCAGCCGGGCTCTGCGACAGTCACATAGGCATTGTTGCATCATAACCAACCAAAGCTCTTGCAGAGCGCGAATGTCTGTGCGGCAGCGAATGCAGTTCCAAGGGACAGTGAAAACCAGGTAGAGCTTTCAGTGCTGGCAGCTTTCGTGTGGGCGCAATCGCTGGACGTTTCGAATTTGGCAGCCGGGCTCTGCGACAGTCACATAGGCATTGTTGCATCATAACTAACCAAGGCTTTTGCAGAGCGCGAATGTCTGTGCGGCAGCGAATGCAGTTCCAAGGGACAGTGAAAACCAGGTAGACCTTTCAGTACTGGCAGCTTTCGTCTGGGCGCAATCTCTGGACGTTTCGAATTTGGCAGCCGGGCTCGGCCAGAGTCACATAGGCATTGTTGCATCATAAACAACCAAGGCTTTTGCAGAGCGCGAATGTCTGTGCGGCAGCGAATGCAGTTCCAAGGGACAGTGAAAACCAGGTAGAGCTTTCAGTGCTGGCAGCTTTCGTGTGGGCGCAATCTCTGGACGTTTCGAATTTGGCAGCCGGGTTCTGCGACAGTCACATAGGCATTGTTGCATCATAACCAACCAAGGCATTTGCAGAGCGCAAATGTCTGTGCGGCAGCGAATGCAGTTCCAAGGGACAGTGAAAACCAGGTAGACCTTTCAGTGCTGACAGCTTTCGTGTGGGCGCAATCCGGGACGTTTCGAATTTGGCAGCCGGGTTCTGCGACAGTCACATAGGCATTGTTGCATCATAACCAACCAAACATCTTGCAGAGAGCGAATGTCTGTGCGGCAGCGAATGCAGTTCCAAGGGACAGTGAAAACCAGGTAGAGCTTTCAGTGCTGGCAGCTTTCGTGTGGGCGCAATCGCTGGACGTTTCTAATTTGGCATCCGGGCTCTGCGACAGTCACATAGGCATTGTTGCATCATAACCAACCAAAGCTCTTGCAGAGCACGAATGTCTGTGCGGCAGCGAATGCAGTTCCAAGGGACAGTGAAAACCAGGTAGACCTTTCAGTGCTGGCAGCTTTCGTGTGGGCGCAATCGCTGGACGTTTCGAATTTGGCAGCCGGGCTCTTCGACAGTCACATAGGCATTGTTGCACCATAACCAACCAAAGGTCTTGCAGAGAGCGAATGTCTGTGTGGCAGCGAATGCAGTTCCAAGGGACAGTGAAAACCAGGTAGAGCTTTCAGTGCTGGCATCTTTCGTCTGGGCGCAATCGCGGGACGTTTCGAATTTGGCAGCCGGGCTCTGCGACAGTCACATAGGCATTGTTGCATCATAACCAACCAAGGCATTTGCAGAGCGCGAATGTCTGTGCGGCAGCGAATGCAGTTCCAAGGGACAGTGAAAACCAGGTAGAGCTTTCATGCTGGCAGCTTTCGTGTGGGCGCAATCGCTGGACGTTTCGAATTTGGCAGCCGGGCTCTGCCAGAGTCACATAGGCATTGTTGCATCATAGCCAACGAAGGCATTTGCAGAGCGCGAATGTCTGTGCGGCAGCGAATGCAGTTCCAAGGGACAGTGAAAACCAGGTAGAGCTTGCAGTGCTGGCAGCTTTCGTGTGGGCGCTATCGCTGGATGTTTCGAGTTTGGCAGCCGGGCTCTGCCAGAGTAACATAGGAATTGTTGCATCATAACCAACCAAGGAATTTGCAGAGCGCGAATGTCTGTGCGGCAGCGAATGCAGTTCCAAGGGACAGTGAAAACCAGGTAGAGCTTGCAGTGCTGGCAGCTTTCGTGTGGGCGCTATCGCTGGACGTTTCGAATTTGGCAGCCGGACTCTGCGAGTGTCACATAGGCATTGTTGCATCATAACTAACTAAGGGTTTTGCAGAGCGCGAATGTCTGTGCGGCAGCGAATGCAGTTCCAAGGGACAGTGAAAACCAGGTATAGCTTTCAGTGCTGGCAGCTTTCGTGTGGGCGCAATCGCTGGACGTTTTGAATTTGGCAGCCGGGCTCGGCCAGAGTCACATAGGCATTGTTGCATCATAACCAACCAAAGCTTTTGCATAGCGTGAATGTCTGTGCGGCAGCGAATGCAGTTCCAAGGGACAGTGAAAACCAGGTAGACCTTTCAGTGCTGGCAGCTTTCGTGTGGGCGCAATCGCTGGACGTTTCGAATTTGGCAGCCGGGTTCTGCGACAATCACATAGGCATTGTTGCATCATAACCAACCAAGGCATTTGCAGAGCGCAAATGTCTGTGCGGCAGCGAATGCAGTTCCAAGGGACAGTGAAAACCAGGTAGACCTTTCAGTGCTGTCAGCTTTCGTGTGGGCGCAATCCGGGACGTTTCGAATTTGGCAGCCGGATTCTGCGACAGTCACATAGGCATTGTTGCATCATAACCAACCAAACATCTTGCAGAGAGCGAATGTCTGTGCGGCAGCGAATGCAGTTCCAAGGGACAGTGAAAACCAGGTAGAGCTTTCAGTGCTGGCAGCTTTCGTGTGGGCGCAATCGCTGGACGTTTCGAATTTGGCAGCCGGGCTCTGCGACAGTCACATAGGCATTGTTGCATCATAACCAACCAAAGCTCTTGCAGAGCACGAATGTCTGTGCGGCAGCGAATGCAGTTCCAAGGGACAGTGAAAACCAGGTAGAGCTTGCAGTGCTGGCAGCTTTCGTCTGGGCGCTATCGCTGGACGTTTCGACTTTGGCAGCCGGGCTCTGCCAGAGTCACATAGGCATTGTTGCATCATAACCAACCAAGGAATTTGCAGAGCGCGAATGTCTGTGCGGCAGCGAATGCAGTTCCAAGGGACAGTGAAAACCAGGTAGAGCTTGCAGTGCTGGCAGCTTTCGTGTGGGCGCTATCGCTGGACGTTTCGAATTTGGCAGCCGGACTCTGCGAGTGTCACATAGGCATTGTTGCATCATAACCAACCAAGGCATTTGCAGAGCGCGAATGTCTGTGCGGCAGCGAATGCAGTTCCAAGGGACAGTGAAAACCAGGTAGACCTTTCAGGCTGGCAGCTTTCATGTGGGCGTAATCGCTGGACGTTTCAAATTTGGCAGCCGGGCTCTGCGACAGTCACATAGGCATTGTTGCATCATAACCAACCAAACATCTTGCAGAGAGCGAATGTCTGTGCGGCAGCGAATGCAGTTCCAAGGGACAGTGAAAACCAGGTAGAGCTTTCAGTGCTGGCAGCTTTCATGTGGACGCAATCGCTGGACGTTTTGAATTTGGCAGCCGGGCTCTGCGACAGTCACATAGGCATTGTTGCATCATAACCAACGAAAGCTCTTGCAGAGCGCGAATGTCTGTGCAGCAGCGAATGCAGTTCCAAGGGACAGTGAAAACCAGGTAGAGCTTTCAGTGCTGGCAGCTTTCGTGTGGGCGCAATCGCTGGACGTTTCGAATTTGGCAGCCGGGCTCTGCGACAGTCACATAGGCATTGTTGCATCATAACTAACCAAGGCTTTTGCAGAGCGCGAATGTCTGTGCGGCAGCGAATGCAGTTCCAAGGGACAGTGAAAACCAGGTAGAGCTTTCAGTGCTGGCAGCTTTCGTGTGGGCGCAATCGCTGGACGTTTCGAATTTGGCAGCCGGGCTCTGCGACAGTCACATAGGCATTGTTGCATCATAACCAACCAAACATCTTGCAGAGAGCGAATGTCTGTGCTGCAGCGAATGCAGTTCCAAGGGACAGTGAAAACCAGGTAGAGCTTTCAGTGCTGGCAGCTTTCGTGTGGGCGCAATCCGGGACGTTTCGAATTTGGCAGCCGGGTTCTGCGACAGTCACATAGGCATTGTTGCATCATAACCAACCAAACATCTTGCAGAGAGCGAATGTCTGTGCGGCAGCGAATGCAGTTCCAAGGGACAGTGAAAACCAGGTAGAGCTTTCAGTGCTGGCAGCTTTCGTGTGGGCGCAATCGCTGGACGTTTCGAATTTGGCAGCCGGGCTCTGCGACAGTCACATAGGCATTGTTGCATCATAACCAACCAAAGCTCTTGCAGAGCGCGAATGTCTGTGCGGCAGCGAATGCAGTTCCAAGGGACAGTGAAAACCAGGTATAGCTTTCAGTGCTGGCAGCTTTCGTGTGGGCGCAATCGCTGGACGTTTCGAATTTGGAAGCCGGGCTCGGCCAGAATCACATAGGCATTGTTGCATCATAACCAACCAAACATCTTGCAGAGAGCGAATGTCTGTGCGGCAGCGAATGCAGTTCCAAGGGACAGTGAAAACCAGGTAGAGCTTGCAGTGCTGGCAGCTTTCGTCTGGGCGCAATCGCGGGACGTTTCGAATTTGGCAGCCGGGCTCTGCGACAGTCACATAGGCATTGTTGCATCATAACCAACCAAGGCATTTGCAGAGCGCGAATGTCTGTGCGGCAGCGAATGCAGTTCCAAGGGACAGTGAAAACCAGGTAGAGCTTGCAGTGCTGGCAGCTTTCGTGTGGGCGCTATCGCTGGACGTTTCGAGTTTGGCAGCCGGGCTCTGCCAGAGTCACATAGGAATTGTTGCATCATAACCAACCAAGGAATTTGCAGAGCGCGAATGTCTGTGCGGCAGCGAATGCAGTTCCAAGGGACAGTGAAAACCAGGTAGAGCTTGCAGTGCTGGCAGCTTTCGTGTGGGCGCTATCGCTGGACGTTTCGAATTTGGCAGCCGGACTCTGCGAGTGTCACATAGGCATTGTTGCATCATAACTAACTAAGGCTTTTGCAGAGCGCGAATGTCTGTGCGGCAGCGAATGCAGTTCCAAGGGACAGTGAAAACCAGGTATAGCTTTCAGTGCTGGCAGCTTTCGTGTGGGCGCAATCGCTGGACGTTTCGAATTTGGCAGCCGGGCTCTGCGACAGTCACATAGGCATTGTTGCATCATAACCAACCAAACATCTTGCAGAGAGCGAATGTCTGTGCGGCAGCGAATGCAGTTCCAAGGGACAGTGAAAACCAGGTAGAGCTTTCAGTGCTGACAGCTTTCGTGTGGGCGCAATCGCTGGACGTTTCGAATTTGGCAGCCGGGCTCTGCGACAGTCACATAGGCATTGTTGCATCATAACCAACCAAAGCTCTTGCAGAGCACGAATGTCTGTGCGGCAGCGAATGCAGTTCCAAGGGACAGTGAAAACCAGGTAGAGCTTTCAGTGCTGGCAGCTTTCGTGTGGGCGCAATCGCTGGACGTTTCGAATTTGGCAGCCGGGCTCTGCGACAGTCACATAGGCATTGTTGCATCATAACCAACCAAGGCATTTGCAGAGCGCAAATGTCTGTGCGGCAGCGAATGCAGTTCCAAGGGACAGTGAAAACCAGGTAGACCTTTCAGTGCTGTCAGCTTTCGTGTGGGCGCAATCCGGGACGTTTCGAATTTGGCAGCCGGATTCTGCGACAGTCACATAGGCATTGTTGCATCATAACCAACCAAACATCTTGCAGAGAGCGAATGTCTGTGCGGCAGCGAATGCAGTTCCAAGGGACAGTGAAAACCAGGTAGAGCTTTCAGTGCTGGCAGCTTTCGTGTGGGCGCAATCGCTGGACGTTTCGAATTTGGCAGCCGGGCTCTGCGACAGTCACATAGGCATTGTTGCATCATAACCAACCAAAGCTCTTGCAGAGCACGAATGTCTGTGCGGCAGCGAATGCAGTTCCAAGGGACAGTGAAAACCAGGTAGAGCTTGCAGTGCTGGCAGCTTTCGTCTGGGCGCTATCGCTGGACGTTTCGAGTTTGGCAGCCGGGCTCTGCCAGAGTCACATAGGAATTGTTGCATCATAACCAACCAAGGAATTTGCAGAGCGCGAATGTCTGTGCGGCAGCGAATGCAGTTCCAAGGGACAGTGAAAACCAGGTAGAGCTTGCAGTGCTGGCAGCTTTCGTGTGGGCGCTATCGCTGGACGTTTCGAATTTGGCAGCCGGACTCTGCGAGTGTCACATAGGCATTGTTGCATCATAACTAACTAAGGCTTTTGCAGAGCGCGAATGTCTGTGCGGCAGCGAATGCAGTTCCAAGGGACAGTGAAAACCAGGTATAGCTTTCAGTGCTGGCAGCTTTCGTGTGGGCGCAATCGCTGGACGTTTCGAATTTGGCAGCCGGGCTCTGCGACAGTCACATAGGCATTGTTGCATCATAACCAACCAAACATCTTGCAGAGAGCGAATGTCTGTGCGGCAGCGAATGCAGTTCCAAGGGACAGTGAAAACCAGGTAGAGCTTTCAGTGCTGACAGCTTTCGTGTGGGCGCAATCGCTGGACGTTTCGAATTTGGCAGCCGGGCTCTGCGACAGTCACATAGGCATTGTTGCATCATAACCAACCAAAGCTCTTGCAGAGCACGAATGTCTGTGCGGCAGCGAATGCAGTTCCAAGGGACAGTGAAAACCAGGTAGAGCTTTCAGTGCTGGCAGCTTTCGTGTGGGCGCAATCGCTGGACGTTTCGAATTTGGCAGCCGGGCTCTGCGACAGTCACATAGGCATTGTTGCATCATAACCAACCAAGGCATTTGCAGAGCGCGAATGTCTGTGGGGCAGCGAATGCAGTTCCAAGGCACAGTGAAAACCAGGTAGAGCTTTCAGTGCTGGAAGCTTTCGTGTGGACGCAATCGCTGGACGTTTCGAATTTGGCAGCCGGGCTCTGCGACAGTCACATAGGCATTGTTGCATCATAACCAACCAAAGCTCTTGCAGAGCACGAATATCTGTGCGGCAGCGAATGCAGTTCCAAGGGACAGTGAAAACCAGGTAGAGCTTTCAGTGCTGGCAGCTTTCGTGTGGGCGCAATCGCTGGACGTTTCGAATTTGGCAGCCGGACTCTGCGACAGTCACATAGGCATTGTTGCATCATAACCAACCAAGGCATTTGCAGAGCGCGAATGTCTGTGCGGCAGCGAATGCAGTTCCAAGGGACAGTGAAAACCAGGTAGACCTTTCAGGCTGGCAGCTTTCGTGTGGGCGTAATCGCTGGACGTTTCAAATTTGGCAGCCGGGCTCTGCGACAGTCACATAGGCATTGTTGCATCATAACCAACCAAACATCTTGCAGAGAGCGAATGTCTGTGCGGCAGCGAATTCAGTTCCAAGGGACAGTGAAAACCAGGTAGAGCTTTCAGTGCTGGCAGCTTTCATGTGGACGCAATCGCTGGACGTTTCGAATTTGGCAGCCGGGCTCTGCGACAGTCACATAGGCATTGTGGCATCATAACCAACCAAAGCTCTTGCAGAGCGCGAATGTCTGTGCGGCAGCGAATGCAGTTCCAAGGGACAGTGAAAACCAGGTAGAGCTTTCAGTGCTGGCAGCTTTCGTGTGGGCGCAATCGCTGGACGTTTCGAATTTGGCAGCCGGGCTCTGCGACAGTCACATAGGCATTGTTGCATCATAACTAACCAAGGCTTTTGCAGAGCGCGAATGTCTGTGCGGCAGCGAATGCAGTTCCAAGGGACAGTGAAAACCAGGTAGACCTTTCAGTACTGGCAGCTTTCGTCTGGGCGCAATCTCTGGACGTTTCGAATTTGGCAGCCGGGCTCGGCCAGAGTCACATAGGCATTGTTGCATCATAAACAACCAAGGCTTTTGCAGAGCGCGAATGTCTGTGCGGCAGCGAATGCAGTTCCAAGGGACAGTGAAAACCAGGTAGACCTTTCAGTGCTGGCAGCTTTCGTGTGGGCGCAATCTCTGGACGTTTCGAATTTGGCAGCCGGGTTCTGCGACAGTCACATAGGCATTGTTGCATCATAACCAACCAAGGCATTTGCAGAGCGCAAATGTCTGTGCGGCAGCGAATGCAGTTCCAAGGGACAGTGAAAACCAGGTAGACCTTTCAGTGCTGACAGCTTTCGTGTGGGCGCAATCCGGGACGTTTCGAATTTGGCAGCCGGGTTCTGCGACAGTCACATAGGCATTGTTGCATCATAACCAACCAAACATCTTGCAGAGAGCGAATGTCTGTGCGGCAGCGAATGCAGTTCCAAGGGACAGTGAAAACCAGGTAGAGCTTTCAGTGCTGGCAGCTTTCGTGTGGGCGCAATCGCTGGACGTTTCGAATTTGGCAGCCGGGCTCTGCGACAGTCACATAGGCATTGTTGCATCATAACCAACCAAAGCTCTTGCAGAGCACGAATGTCTGTGCGGCAGCGAATGCAGTTCCAAGGGACAGTGAAAACCAGGTAGAGCTTTCAGTGCTGGCAGCTTTCGTGTGGGCGCAATCGCTGGACGTTTCGAATTTGGCAGCCGGGCTCTGCGACAGTCACATAGGCATTGTTGCATCATAACCAACCAAAGCTCTTGCAGAGCACGAATGTCTGTGCGGCAGCGAATGCAGTTCCAAGGGACAGTGAAAACCAGGTAGAGCTTGCAGTGCTGGCAGCTTTCGTGTGGGCGCTATCGCTGGACGTTTCGACTTTGGCAGCCGGGCTCTGCGACAGTCACATAGGCATTGTTGCATCATAACTAACCAAGGCTTTTGCAGAGCGCGAATGTCTGTGCGGCAGCGAATGCAGTTCCAAGGGACAGTGAAAACCAGGTAGAGCTTTCAGTGCTGGCAGCTTTCGTGTGGGCGCAATCGCTGGACGTTTCGAATTTGGCAGCCGGGCTCTGCGACAGTCACATAGGCATTGTTGCATCATAACCAACCAAACATCTTGCAGAGAGCGAATGTCTGTGCTGCAGCGAATGCAGTTCCAAGGGACAGTGAAAACCAGGTAGAGCTTTCAGTGCTGGCAGCTTTCGTGTGGGCGCAATCCGGGACGTTTCGAATTTGGCAGCCGGGTTCTGCGACAGTCACATAGGCATTGTTGCATCATAACCAACCAAACATCTTGCAGAGAGCGAATGTCTGTGCGGCAGCGAATGCAGTTCCAAGGGACAGTGAAAACCAGGTAGAGCTTTCAGTGCTGGCAGCTTTCGTGTGGGCGCAATCGCTGGACGTTTCGAATTTGGCAGCCGGGCTCTGCGACAGTCACATAGGCATTGTTGCATCATAACCAACCAAAGCTCTTGCAGAGCGCGAATGTCTGTGCGGCAGCGAATGCAGTTCCAAGGGACAGTGAAAACCAGGTATAGCTTTCAGTGCTGGCAGCTTTCGTGTGGGCGCAATCGCTGGACGTTTCGAATTTGGAAGCCGGGCTCGGCCAGAATCACATAGGCATTGTTGCATCATAACCAACCAAACATCTTGCAGAGAGCGAATGTCTGTGCGGCAGCGAATGCAGTTCCAAGGGACAGTGAAAACCAGGTAGAGCTTGCAGTGCTGGCAGCTTTCGTCTGGGCGCAATCGCGGGACGTTTCGAATTTGGCAGCCGGGCTCTGCGACAGTCACATAGGCATTGTTGCATCATAACCAACCAAGGCATTTGCAGAGCGCGAATGTCTGTGCGGCAGCGAATGCAGTTCCAAGGGACAGTGAAAACCAGGTAGAGCTTGCAGTGCTGGCAGCTTTCGTGTGGGCGCTATCGCTGGACGTTTCGAGTTTGGCAGCCGGGCTCTGCCAGAGTCACATAGGAATTGTTGCATCATAACCAACCAAGGAATTTGCAGAGCGCGAATGTCTGTGCGGCAGCGAATGCAGTTCCAAGGGACAGTGAAAACCAGGTAGAGCTTGCAGTGCTGGCAGCTTTCGTGTGGGCGCTATCGCTGGACGTTTCGAATTTGGCAGCCGGACTCTGCGAGTGTCACATAGGCATTGTTGCATCATAACTAACTAAGGCTTTTGCAGAGCGCGAATGTCTGTGCGGCAGCGAATGCAGTTCCAAGGGACAGTGAAAACCAGGTATAGCTTTCAGTGCTGGCAGCTTTCGTGTGGGCGCAATCGCTGGACGTTTCGAATTTGGCAGCCGGGCTCTGCGACAGTCACATAGGCATTGTTGCATCATAACCAACCAAACATCTTGCAGAGAGCGAATGTCTGTGCGGCAGCGAATGCAGTTCCAAGGGACAGTGAAAACCAGGTAGAGCTTTCAGTGCTGACAGCTTTCGTGTGGGCGCAATCGCTGGACGTTTCGAATTTGGCAGCCGGGCTCTGCGACAGTCACATAGGCATTGTTGCATCATAACCAACCAAAGCTCTTGCAGAGCACGAATGTCTGTGCGGCAGCGAATGCAGTTCCAAGGGACAGTGAAAACCAGGTAGAGCTTTCAGTGCTGGCAGCTTTCGTGTGGGCGCAATCGCTGGACGTTTCGAATTTGGCAGCCGGGCTCTGCGACAGTCACATAGGCATTGTTGCATCATAACCAACCAAGGCATTTGCAGAGCGCGAATGTCTGTGGGGCAGCGAATGCAGTTCCAAGGCACAGTGAAAACCAGGTAGAGCTTTCAGTGCTGGAAGCTTTCGTGTGGACGCAATCGCTGGACGTTTCGAATTTGGCAGCCGGGCTCTGCGACAGTCACATAGGCATTGTTGCATCATAACCAACCAAAGCTCTTGCAGAGCACGAATATCTGTGCGGCAGCGAATGCAGTTCCAAGGGACAGTGAAAACCAGGTAGAGCTTTCAGTGCTGGCAGCTTTCGTGTGGGCGCAATCGCTGGACGTTTCGAATTTGGCAGCCGGACTCTGCGACAGTCACATAGGCATTGTTGCATCATAACCAACCAAGGCATTTGCAGAGCGCGAATGTCTGTGCGGCAGCGAATGCAGTTCCAAGGGACAGTGAAAACCAGGTAGACCTTTCAGGCTGGCAGCTTTCGTGTGGGCGTAATCGCTGGACGTTTCAAATTTGGCAGCCGGGCTCTGCGACAGTCACATAGGCATTGTTGCATCATAACCAACCAAACATCTTGCAGAGAGCGAATGTCTGTGCGGCAGCGAATTCAGTTCCAAGGGACAGTGAAAACCAGGTAGAGCTTTCAGTGCTGGCAGCTTTCATGTGGACGCAATCGCTGGACGTTTCGAATTTGGCAGCCGGGCTCTGCGACAGTCACATAGGCATTGTGGCATCATAACCAACCAAAGCTCTTGCAGAGCGCGAATGTCTGTGCGGCAGCGAATGCAGTTCCAAGGGACAGTGAAAACCAGGTAGAGCTTTCAGTGCTGGCAGCTTTCGTGTGGGCGCAATCGCTGGACGTTTCGAATTTGGCAGCCGGGCTCTGCGACAGTCACATAGGCATTGTTGCATCATAACTAACCAAGGCTTTTGCAGAGCGCGAATGTCTGTGCGGCAGCGAATGCAGTTCCAAGGGACAGTGAAAACCAGGTAGACCTTTCAGTACTGGCAGCTTTCGTCTGGGCGCAATCTCTGGACGTTTCGAATTTGGCAGCCGGGCTCGGCCAGAGTCACATAGGCATTGTTGCATCATAAACAACCAAGGCTTTTGCAGAGCGCGAATGTCTGTGCGGCAGCGAATGCAGTTCCAAGGGACAGTGAAAACCAGGTAGACCTTTCAGTGCTGGCAGCTTTCGTGTGGGCGCAATCTCTGGACGTTTCGAATTTGGCAGCCGGGTTCTGCGACAGTCACATAGGCATTGTTGCATCATAACCAACCAAGGCATTTGCAGAGCGCAAATGTCTGTGCGGCAGCGAATGCAGTTCCAAGGGACAGTGAAAACCAGGTAGACCTTTCAGTGCTGACAGCTTTCGTGTGGGCGCAATCCGGGACGTTTCGAATTTGGCAGCCGGGTTCTGCGACAGTCACATAGGCATTGTTGCATCATAACCAACCAAACATCTTGCAGAGAGCGAATGTCTGTGCGGCAGCGAATGCAGTTCCAAGGGACAGTGAAAACCAGGTAGAGCTTTCAGTGCTGGCAGCTTTCGTGTGGGCGCAATCGCTGGACGTTTCGAATTTGGCAGCCGGGCTCTGCGACAGTCACATAGGCATTGTTGCATCATAACCAACCAAAGCTCTTGCAGAGCACGAATGTCTGTGCGGCAGCGAATGCAGTTCCAAGGGACAGTGAAAACCAGGTAGAGCTTTCAGTGCTGGCAGCTTTCGTGTGGGCGCAATCGCTGGACGTTTCGAATTTGGCAGCCGGGCTCTTCGACAGTCACATAGGCATTGTTGCATCATAACCAACGAAAGGTCTTGCAGAGAGCGAATGTCTGTGCGGCAGCGAATGCAGTTCCAAGGGACAGTGAAAACCAGGTAGAGCTTGCAGTGCTGGCAGCTTTCGTCTGGGCGCAATCGCGGGACGTTTCGAATTTGGCAGCCGGGCTCTGCGACAGTCACATAGGCATTGTTGCATCATAACCAACCAAGGCATTTGCAGAGCGCAAATGTCAGTGCGGCAGCGAATGCAGTTCCAAGGGACAGTGAAAACCAGGTAGAGCTTTCATGCTGGCAGCTTTCGTGTGGGCGCAATCGCTGGACGTTTCGAATTTGGCAGCCGGGCTCTGCCAGAGTCACATAGGCATTGTTGCATCATAGCCAACGAAGGCATTTGCAGAGCGCGAATGTCTGTGCGGCAGCGAATGCAGTTCCAAGGGACAGTGAAAACCAGGTAGAGCTTGCAGTGCTGGCAGCTTTCGTGTGGGCGCAATCGCTGGATGTTTCGAGTTTGGCAGCCGGGCTCTGCCAGAGTCACATAGGAATTGTTGCATCATAACCAACCAAGGAATTTGCAGAGCGCGAATGTCTGTGCGGCAGCGAATGCAGTTCCAAGGGACAGTGAAAACCAGGTAGAGCTTGCAGTGCTGGCAGCTTTCGTGTGGGCGCTATCGCTGGACGTTTCGAATTTGGCAGCCGGACTCTGCGAGTGTCACATAGGCATTGTTGCATCATAACTAACTAAGGCTTTTGCAGAGCGCGAATGTCTGTGCGGCAGCGAATGCAGTTCCAAGGGACAGTGAAAACCAGGTATAGCTTTCAGTGCTGGCAGCTTTCGTGTGGGCGCAATCGCTGGACGTTTTAAATTTGGCAGCCGGGCTCGGCCAGAGTCACATAGGCATTGTTGCATCATAACCAACCAAAGCTTTTGCATAGCGTGAATGTCTGTGCGGCAGCGAATGCAGTTCCAAGGGACAGTGAAAACCAGGTAGACCTTTCATGCTGGCAGCTTTCGTGTGGGCGCAATCGCTGGACGTTTCGAATTTGGCAGCCGGGTTCTGCGACAATCACATAGGCATTGTTGCATCATAACCAACCAAGGCATTTGCAGAGCGCAAATGTCTGTGCGGCAGCGAATGCAGTTCCAGGGGACAGTGAAAACCAGGTAGACCTTTCAGTGCTGTCAGCTTTCGTGTGGGCGCAATCCGGGACGTTTCGAATTTGGCAGCCGGATTCTGCGACAGTCACATAGGCATTGTTGCATCATAACCAACCAAACATCTTGCAGAGAGCGAATGTCTGTGCGGCAGCGAATGCAGTTCCAAGGGACAGTGAAAACCAGGTAGAGCTTTCAGTGCTGGCAGCTTTCGTGTGGGCGCAATCGCTGGACGTTTCGAATTTGGCAGCCGGGCTCTGCGACAGTCACATAGGCATTGTTGCATCATAACCAACCAAAGCTCTTGCAGAGCACGAATGTCTGTGCGGCAGCGAATGCAGTTCCAAGGGACAGTGAAAACCAGGTAGAGCTTTCAGTGCTGGCAGCTTTCGTGTGGGCGCAATCGCTGGACGTTTCGAATTTGGCAGCCGGGCTCTTCGACAGTCACATAGGCATTGTTGCATCATAACCAACGAAAGGTCTTGCAGAGAGCGAATGTCTGTGCGGCAGCGAATGCAGTTCCAAGGGACAGTGAAAACCAGGTAGAGCTTGCAGTGCTGGCAGCTTTCGTCTGGGCGCAATCGCGGGACGTTTCGAATTTGGCAGCCGGGCTCTGCGACAGTCACATAGGCATTGTTGCATCATAACCAACCAAGGCATTTGCAGAGCGCAAATGTCAGTGCGGCAGCGAATGCAGTTCCAAGGGACAGTGAAAACCAGGTAGAGCTTTCATGCTGGCAGCTTTCGTGTGGGCGCAATCGCTGGACGTTTCGAATTTGGCAGCCGGGCTCTGCCAGAGTCACATAGGCATTGTTGCATCATAGCCAACGAAGGCATTTGCAGAGCGCGAATGTCTGTGCGGCAGCGAATGCAGTTCCAAGGGACAGTGAAAACCAGGTAGAGCTTGCAGTGCTGGCAGCTTTCGTGTGGGCGCAATCGCTGGACGTTTCGAGTTTGGCAGCCGGGCTCTGCCAGAGTCACATAGGAATTGTTGCATCATAACCAACCAAGGAATTTGCAGAGCGCGAATGTCTGTGCGGCAGCGAATGCAGTTCCAAGGGACAGTGAAAACCAGGTAGAGCTTGCAGTGCTGGCAGCTTTCGTGTGGGCGCTATCGCTGGACGTTTCGAATTTGGCAGCCGGACTCTGCGAGTGTCACATAGGCATTGTTGCATCATAACTAACTAAGGCTTTTGCAGAGCGCGAATGTCTGTGCGGCAGCGAATGCAGTTCCAAGGGACAGTGAAAACCAGGTAGAGCTTGCAGTGCTGGCAGCTTTCGTGTGGGCGCAATCGCTGGACGTTTTGAATTTGGCAGCCGGGCTCGGCCAGAGTCACATAGGCATTGTTGCATCATAACCAACCAAAGCTTTTGCATAGCGTGAATGTCTGTGCGGCAGCGAATGCAGTTCCAAGGGACAGTGAAAACCAGGTAGACCTTTCATGCTGGCAGCTTTCGTGTGGGCGCAATCGCTGGACGTTTCGAATTTGGCAGCCGGGTTCTGCGACAATCACATAGGCATTGTTGCATCATAACCAACCAAGGCATTTGCAGAGCGCAAATGTCTGTGCGGCAGCGAATGCAGTTCCAGGGGACAGTGAAAACCAGGTAGACCTTTCAGTGCTGTCAGCTTTCGTGTGGGCGCAATCCGGGACGTTTCGAATTTGGCAGCCGGATTCTGCGACAGTCACATAGGCATTGTTGCATCATAACCAACCAAACATCTTGCAGAGAGCGAATGTCTGTGCGGCAGCGAATGCAGTTCCAAGGGACAGTGAAAACCAGGTAGAGCTTTCAGTGCTGGCAGCTTTCGTGTGGGCGCAATCGCTGGACGTTTCGAATTTGGCAGCCGGGCTCTGCGACAGTCACATAGGCATTGTTGCATCATAACCAACCAAAGCTCTTGCAGAGCACGAATGTCTGTGCGGCAGCGAATGCAGTTCCAAGGGACAGTGAAAACCAGGTAGAGCTTGCAGTGCTGGCAGCTTTCGTGTGGGCGCTATCGCTGGACGTTTCGACTTTGGCAGCCGGGCTCTGCCAGAGTCACATAGGCATTGTTGCATCATAACCAACCAAGGAATTTGCAGAGCGCGAATGTCTGTGCGGCAGCGAATGCAGTTCCAAGGGACAGTGAAAACCAGGTAGAGCTTGCAGTGCTGGCAGCTTTCGTGTGGGCGCTATAGCTGGACGTTTCGAATTTGGCAGCCGGACTCTGCGAGTGTCACATAGGCATTGTTGCATCATAAACAACCAAGGCATTTGCAGAGCGCGAATGTCTGTGCGGCAGCGAATGCAGTTCCAAGGGACAGTGAAAACCAGGTAGACCTTTCAGGCTGGCAGCTTTCGTGTGGGCGTAATCGCTGGACGTTTCAAATTTGGCAGCCGGGCTCTGCGACAGTCACATAGGCATTGTTGCATCATAACCAACCAAACATCTTGCAGAGAGCGAATGTCTGTGCTGCAGCGAATGCAGTTCCAATGGACAGTGAAAACCAGGTAGACCTTTCAGTGCTGACAGCTTTCGTGTGGGCGCAATCCGGGACGTTTCGAATTTGGCAGCCGGGTTCTGCGACAGTCACATAGGCATTGTTGCATCATAACCAACCAAGGCATTTGCAGAGCGCAAATGTCAGTGCGGCAGCGAATGCAGTTCCAAGGGACAGTGAAAACCAGGTAGAGCTTTCAGTGCTGGCAGCTTTCGTGTGGGCGCAATCGCTGGACGTTTCGAATTTGGCAGCCGGGCTCTGCGACAGTCACATAGGCATTGTTGCATCATAACCAACCAAAGCTCTTGCAGAGCACGAATGTCTGTGCGGCAGCGAATGCAGTTCCAAGGGACAGTGAAAACCAGGTAGACCTTTCAGTGCTGGCAGCTTTCGTGTGGGCGCAATCGCTGGACGTTTCGAATTTGGCAGCCGGGCTCTTCGACAGTCACATAGGCATTGTTGCATCATAACCAACGAAAGGTCTTGCAGAGAGCGAATGTCTGTGCGGCAGCGAATGCAGTTCCAAGGGACAGTGAAAACCAGGTAGAGCTTGCAGTGCTGGCAGCTTTCGTCTGGGCGCAATCGCGGGACGTTTCGAATTTGGCAGCCGGGCTCTGCGACAGTCACATAGGCATTGTTGCATCATAACCAACCAAGGCATTTGCAGAGCGCAAATGTCAGTGCGGCAGCGAATGCAGTTCCAAGGGACAGTGAAAACCAGGTAGAGCTTTCATGCTGGCAGCTTTCGTGTGGGCGCAATCGCTGGACGTTTCGAATTTGGCAGCCGGGCTCTGCCAGAGTCACATAGGCATTGTTGCATCATAGCCAACCAAGGCATTTGCAGAGCGCGAATGTCTGTGCGGCAGCGAATGCAGTTCCAAGGGACAGTGAAAACCAGGTAGAGCTTGCAGTGCTGGCAGCTTTCGTGTGGGCGCAATCGCTGGATGTTTCGAGTTTGGCAGCCGGGGTCTGCCAGAGTCACATAGGAATTGTTGCATCATAACCAACCAAGGAATTTGCAGAGCGCGAATGTCTGTGCGGCAGCGAATGCAGTTCCAAGGGACAGTGAAAACCAGGTAGAGCTTGCAGTGCTGGCAGCTTTCGTGTGGGCGCTATCGCTGGACGTTTCGAATTTGGCAGCCGGACTCTGCGAGTGTCACATAGCCATTGTTGCATCATAACTAACTAAGGCTTTTGCAGAGCGCGAATGTCTGTGCGGCAGCGAATGCAGTTCCAAGGGACAGTGAAAACCAGGTATAGCTTTCAGTGCTGGCAGCTTTCGTGTGGGCGCAATCGCTGGACGTTTTGAATTTGGCAGCCGGGCTCGGCCAGAGTCACATAGGCATTGTTGCATCATAACCAACCAAAGCTTTTGCATAGCGTGAATGTCTGTGCGGCAGCGAATGCAGTTCCAAGGGACAGTGAAAACCAGGTAGACCTTTCATGCTGGCAGCTTTCGTGTGGGCGCAATCGCTGGACGTTTCGAATTTGGCAGCCGGGATCTGCGACAATCACATAGGCATTGTTGCATCATAACCAACCAAGGCATTTGCAGAGCGCAAATGTCTGTGCGGCAGCGAATGCAGTTCCAAGGGACAGTGAAAACCAGGTAGACCTTTCAGTGCTGTCAGCTTTCGTGTGGGCGCAATCCGGGACGTTTCGAATTTGGCAGCCGGATTCTGCGACAGTCACATAGGCATTGTTGCATCATAACCAACCAAACATCTTGCAGAGAGCGAATGTCTGTGCGGCAGCGAATGCAGTTCCAAGGGACAGTGAAAACCAGGTAGAGCTTTCAGTGCTGGCAGCTTTCGTGTGGGCGCAATCGCTGGACGTTTCGAATTTGGCAGCCGGGCTCTGCGACAGTCACATAGGCATTGTTGCATCATAACCAACCAAAGCTCTTGCAGAGCACGAATGTCTGTGCGGCAGCGAATGCAGTTCCAAGGGACAGTGAAAACCAGGTAGAGCTTGCAGTGCTGGCAGCTTTCGTGTGGGCGCTATCGCTGGACGTTTCGACTTTGGCAGCCGGGCTCTGCCAGAGTCACATAGGCATTGTTGCATCATAACCAACCAAGGAATTTGCAGAGCGCGAATGTCTGTGCGGCAGCGAATGCAGTTCCAAGGGACAGTGAAAACCAGGTAGAGCTTGCAGTGCTGGCAGCTTTCGTGTGGGCGCTATCGCTGGACGTTTCGAATTTGGCAGCCGGACTCTGCGAGTGTCACATAGGCATTGTTGCATCATAAACAACCAAGGCATTTGCAGAGCGCGAATGTCTGTGCGGCAGCGAATGCAGTTCCAAGGGACAGTGAAAACCAGGTAGACCTTTCAGGCTGGCAGCTTTCGTGTGGGCGTAATCGCTGGACGTTTCAAATTTGGCAGCCGGGCTCTGCGACAGTCACATAGGCATTGTTGCATCATAACCAACCAAACATCTTGCAGAGAGCGAATGTCTGTGCGGCAGCGAATGCAGTTCCAAGGGACAGTGAAAACCAGGTAGAGCTTTCAGTGCTGGCAGCTTTCATGTGGACGCAATCGCTGGACGTTTTGAATTTGGCAGCCGGGCTCTGCGACAGTCACATAGGCATTGTTGCATCATAACCAACCAAACATCTTGCAGAGAGCGAATGTCTGTGCGGCAGCGAATGCAGTTCCAAGGGACAGTGAAAACCAGGTAGAGCTTGCAGTGCTGGCAGCTTTCGTGTGGGCGCAATCGCTGGACGTTTCGAATTTGGCAGCCGGGCTCTGCGACAGTCACATAGGCATTGTTGCATCATAACCAACCAAACATCTTGCAGAGAGCGAATGTCTGTGCTGCAGCGAATGCAGTTCCAATGGACAGTGAAAACCAGGTAGAGCTTTCAGTGCTGGCAGCTTTCGTGTGGGCGCAATCGCTGGACGTTTCGAATTTGGCAGCCGGACTCTGCGAGTGTCACATAGGCATTGTTGCATCATAACTAACCAAGGCTTTTGCAGAGCGCGAATGTCTGTGCGGCAGCGAATGCAGTTCCAAGGGACAGTGAAAACCAGGTAGACCTTTCAGTACTGGCAGCTTTCGTCTGGGCGCAATCTCTGGACGTTTCGAATTTGGCAGCCGGGCTCGGCCAGAGTCACATAGGCATTGTTGCATCATAAACAACCAAGGCTTTTGCAGAGCGCGAATGTCTGTGCGGCAGCGAATGCAGTTCCAAGGGACAGTGAAAACCAGGTAGAGCTTTCAGTGCTGGCAGCTTTCGTGTGGGCGCAATCTCTGGACGTTTCGAATTTGGCAGCCGGGTTCTGCGACAGTCACATAGGAATTGTTGCATCATAACCAACCAAGGCATTTCCAGAGCGCAAATGTCTGTGCGGCAGCGAATGCAGTTCCAAGGGACAGTGAAAACCAGGTAGACCTTTCAGTGCTGACAGCTTTCGTGTGGGCGCAATCCGGGACGTTTCGAATTTGGCAGCCGGGTTCTGCGACAGTCACATAGGCATTGTTGCATCATAACCAACCAAACATCTTGCAGAGAGCGAATGTCTGTGCGGCAGCGAATGCAGTTCCAAGGGACAGTGAAAACCAGGTAGAGCTTGCAGTGCTGCCAGCTTTCGTGTGGGCGCAATCGCTGGACGTTTCGAATTTGGCAGCCGGGCTCTGCGAGTGTCACATAGGCATTGTTGCATCATAACCAACCAAACATCTTGCAGAGAGCGAATGTCTGTGCGGCAGCGAATGCAGTTCCAAGGGACAGTGAAAACCAGGTAGAGCTTTCAGTGCTGGCAGCTTTCATGTGGACGCAATCGCTGGACGTTTCGAATTTGGCAGCCGGGCTCTGCGACAGTCACATAGGCATTGTTGCATCATAACCAACCAAAGCTCTTGCAGAGCGCGAATGTCTGTGCGGCAGCGAATGCAGTTCCAAGGGACAGTGAAAACCAGGTAGAGCTTTCAGTGCTGGCAGCTTTCGTGTGGGCGCAATCGCTGGACGTTTCGAATTTGGCAGCTGGGCTCTGCCAGAGTCACATAGGCATTGTTGCATCATAACTAACCAAGGCTTTTGCAGAGCGCGAATGTCTGTGCGGCAGCGAATGCAGTTCCAAGGGACAGTGAAAACCAGGTAGAGCTTTCAGTGCTGGCAGCTTTCGTGTGGACTCAATCGCTGGACGTTTCGAATTTGGCAGCCGGGCTCTGCGACAGTCACATAGGCATTGTTGCATCATAACCAACCAAACATCTTGCAGAGCGCGAATGTCTGTGCGGCAGCGAATGCAGTTCCAAGGGACAGTGAAAACCAGGTAGAGCTTTCAGTGCTGGCAGCTTTCGTGTGGGCGCAATCGCTGGACGTTTCGAATTTGGCAGCCGGACTCTGCGAGTGTCACATAGGCATTGTTGCATCATAACTAACCAAGGCTTTTGCAGAGCGCGAATGTCTGTGCGGCAGCGAATGCAGTTCCAAGGGACAGTGAAAACCAGGTAGAGCTTTCAGTGCTGGCAGCTTTCGTGTGAGCGCAATCGCTGGACGTTTCGAATTTGGCAGCCGGGTTCTGCGACAGTCACATAGGCATTGTTGCATCATAACCAACCAAGGCATTTGCAGAGCGCAAATGTCTGTGCGGCAGCGAATGCAGTTCCAAGGGACAGTGAAAACCAGGTAGACCTTTCAGTGCTGACAGCTTTCGTGTGGGCGCAATGCGGGACGTTTCGAATTTGGCAGCCGGGTTCTGCGACAGTCACATAGGCATTGTTGCATCATAACCAAACAAACATCTTGCAGAGAGCGAATGTCTGTGCGGCAGCGAATGCAGTTCCAAGGGACAGTGAAAACCAGGTATAGCTTTCAGTGCTGGCAGCTTTCGTGTGGGCGCAATCGCTGGACGTTTCGAATTTGGCAGCCGGGCTGTGCGACAGTCACATAGGCATTGTTGCATCATAGCCAACCAAGGCATTTGCAGAGCGCGAATGTCTGTGCGGCAGCGAATGCAGTTCCAAGGGACAGTGAAAACCAGGTAGAGCTTTCAGTGCTGGCAGCTTTCGTGTGGGCGCAATCGCTGGACGTTTCGAATTTACCAGCCGGGCTCTTCGACAGTCACATAGGCATTGTTGCATCATAACCAACCAAAGCTCTTGCAGAGCACGAATGTCTGTGCGGCAGCGAATGCAGTTCCAAGGGACAGTGAAAACCAGGTAGAGCTTTCAGTGCTGGCAGCTTTCGTGTGGGCGCAATCGCTGGACGTTTCGAATTTGGCAGCCGGGCTCTGCGAGTGTCACATAGGCATTGTTGCATCATAACCAACCAAAGGTTTTGCAGAGCGCGAATGTCTGTGCGGCAGCGAATGCAGTTCCAAGGGACAGTGAAAACCAGGTAGGGCTTTCAGTGCTGGCAGCTTTCGTGTGGGCGCAATCGCGGGACGTTTCGAATTTGGCAGCTGGGCTCTGCCAGAGTCACATAGGCATTGTTGCATCATAACTAACCAAGGCTTTTGCAGAGCGCGAATGTTTGTGCGGCAGCGAATGCAGTTCCAAGGGACAGTGAAAACCAGGTAGATCTTTCATGCTGGCAGCATTCATGTGGGCGTAATCGCTGGACGTTTCGAATTTGGCAGCCGGGCTCTTTGACAGTCACATAGGCATTGTTGCATCATAACCAACCAAACATCTTGCAGAGGGCGAATGTCTGTGCGGCAGCGAATGCAGTTCCAAGGGACAGTGAAAACCAGGTAGAGCTTTCAGTGCTGGCAGCTTTCGTGTGGGCGCAATCGCTGGACGTTTCGAATTTGGCAGCCAGGCTCTGCGACAGTCACATAGGCATTGTTGCATCATAACCAACCAAAGGTCTTGCAGAGCGCGAATGTCTGTGCGGCAGCGAATGCAGTTCCAAGGGACAGTGAAAACCAGGTAGAGCTTGCAGTGCTGGCAGCTTTCGTGTGGGCGCAATCGCTGGACGTTTCGAATTTGGCAGCCGGGCTCTTCGACAGTCACATAGGCATTGTTGCATCATAACCAACCAAGGCATTTGCAGAGCGCGAACGTCTGTGCGGCAGCGAATGCAGTTCCAAGGGACAGTGAAAACCAGGTAGAGCTTTCAGTGCTGGAAGCTTTCGTGTGGACGCAATCGCTGGACGTTTCGAATTTGGCAGCCGGGCTCTGCGACAGTCACATAGGCATTGTTGCATCATAACCAACCAAAGCTCTTGCAGAGCACGAATATCTGTGCGGCAGCGAATGCAGTTCCAAGGGACAGTGAAAACCAGGTAGAGCTTTCAGTGCTGGCAGCTTTCGTCTGGGCGCAATCTCTGGACGTTTCGAATTTGGCAGCCGGGCTCGGCCAGAATCACATAGGCATTGTTGCATCATAACCAACCAAACATCTTGCAGAGAGCGAATGTCTGTGCGGCAGCGAATGCAGTTCCAAGGGACAGTGAAAACCAGGTAGAGCTTTCAGTGCTGGCAGCTTTCGTCTGGGCGGAATCGCGGGACGTTTCGAATTTGGCAGCCGGGCTCTGCGACAGTCACATAGGCATTGTTGCATCATAACCAACCAAGGCATTTGCAGAGCGCGAACGTCTGTGCGGCAGCGAATGCAGTTCCAAGGGACAGTGAAAACCAGGTAGAGCTTTCATGCTGGCAGCTTTCGTGTGGGCGCAATCGCTGGACGTTTCGAATTTGGCAGCCGGGCTCTGCCAGAGTCACATAGGCATTGTTGCATCATAGCCAACCAAGGCATTTGCAGAGCGCGAATGTCTGTGCGGCAGCGAATGCAGTTCCAAGGGACAGTGAAAACCAGGTAGAGCTTGCAGTGCTGGCAGCTTTCGTCTGGGCGCAATCGCGGGACGTTTCGAATTTGGCAGCCGGGCTCTGCGACAGTCACATAGGCATTGTTGCATCATAACCAACCAAGGCTTTTGCAGAGCGCGAATGTCTGTGCGGCAGCGAATGCAGTTCCAAGGGACAGTGAAAACCAGGTAGAGCTTTCATGCTGGCAGCTTTCGTGTGGGCGCAATCGCTGGACGTTTCGAATTTGGCAGCCGGGCTCTGCCACAGTCACATAGGCATTGTTGCATCATAGCCAACCAAGGCATTTGCAGAGCGCGAATGTCTGTGCGGCAGCGAATGCAGTTCCAAGGGACAGTGAAAACCAGGTAGAGCTTTCAGTGCTGGCAGCTTTCGTGTGGGCGCTATCGCTGGACGTTTCGAATTTGGCAGCCGGGCTCTGCCAGAGTCACATAGGCATTGTTGCATCATAACCAACCAAGGAATTTGCAGAGCGCGAATGTCTGTGCGGCAGCGAATGCAGTTCCAAGGGACAGTGAAAACCAGGTAGAGCTTGCAGTGCTGGCAGCTTTCGTGTGGGCGCTATCGCTGGACGTTTCGAATTTGGCAGCCGGACTCTGCGAGTGTCACATAGGCATTGTTGCATCATAACTAACTAAGGCTTTTGCAGAGCGCGAATGTCTGTGCGGCAGCGAATGCAGTTCCAAGGGACAGTGAAAACCAGGTATAGCTTTCAGTGCTGGCAGCTTTCGTGTGGGCGCAATCGCTGGACGTTTCGAATTTGGCAGCCGGGCTCGGCCAGAGTCACATAGGCATTGTTGCATCATAACCAACCAAAGCTTTTGCATAGCGTGAATGTCTGTGCGGCAGCGAATGCAGTTCCAAGGGACAGTGAAAACCAGGTAGAGCTTTCAGTGCTGGCAGCTTTCGTGTGGGCGCAATCGCTGGACGTTTCGAATTTGGCAGCCGGGCTCTGCGACAGTCACATAGGCATTGTTGCATCATAACCAACCAAGGCATTTGCAGAGCGCGAATGTCTGTGCGGCAGCGAATGCAGTTCCAAGGGACAGTGAAAACCAGGTAGACCTTTCAGTGCTGGCAGCTTTCGTGTGGGCGCTATCGCTGGACGTTTCGAATTTGGCAGCCGGGCTCTGCCACAGTCACATAGGAATTGTTGCATCATAACCAAACAAGGAATTTGCAGAGCGCGAATGTCTGTGCGGCAGCGAATGCAGTTCCAAGGGACAGTGAAAACCAGGTAGAGCTTGCAGTGCTGGCAGCTTTCGTGTGGGCGCTATCGCTGGACGTTTCGAATTTGGCAGCCGGACTCTGCGAGTGTCACATAGGCATTGTTGCATCATAACTAACCAAGGCTTTTGCAGAGCGCGAATGTCTGTGCGGCAGCGAATGCAGTTCCAAGGGACAGTGAAAACCAGGTAGACCTTTCAGTACTGGCAGCTTTCGTCTGGGCGCAATCGCGGGACGTTTCGAATTTGGCAGCTGGGCTCTGCCAGATTCACGTAGGCATTGTTGCATCATAAACAACCAAGGCTTTTGCAGAGCGCGAATGTCTGTGCGGCAGCGAATGCAGTTCCAAGGGACAGTGAAAACCAGGTAGACCTTTCAGGCTGGCAGCTTTCGTGTGGGCGTAATCGCTGGACGTTTCGAATTTGGCAGCCGGGCTCTGCGACAGTCACATAGGCATTGTTGCATCATAACCAACCAAACATCTTGCAGAGAGCGAATGTCTGTGCGGCAGCGAATGCAGTTCCAAGGGACAGTGAAAACCAGGTAGAGCTTTCAGTGCTGGCAGCTTTCGTGTGGACGCAATCGCTGGACGTTTCGAATTTGGCAGCCGGGCTCTGCGACAGTCACATAGGCATTGTTGCATCATAACCAACCAAAGCTCTTGCAGAGCGCGAATGTCTGTGCGGCAGCGAATGCAGTTCCAAGGGACAGTGAAAACCAGGTAGAGCTTTCAGTGCTGGCAGCTTTCGTGTGGGCGCAATCGCGGGACGTTTCGAATTTGGCAGCCGGGCTCTGCCAGAGTCACGTAGGCATTGTTGCATCATAAACAATCAAAGCTCTTGCAGAGCGCGAATGTCTGTGCGGCAGCGAATGCAGTTCCAAGGGACAGTGAAAACCAGGTAGAGCTTTCAGTGCTGGCAGCTTTCGTGTGGGCGCAATCGCTGGACGTTTCGAATTTGGCAGCCGGGCTCTGCGAGTGTCACATAGGCATTGTTGCATCATAACCAACCAAAGGTTTTGCAGAGCGCGAATGTCTGTGCGGCAGCGAATGCAGTTCCAAGGGACAGTGAAAACCAGGTAGAGCTTTCAGTGCTGGCAGCTTTCGTGTGGGCGCAATCGCGGGACGTTTCGAATTTGGCAGCTGGGCTCTGCCAGAGTCACATAGGCATTGTTGCATCATAACTAACCAAGGCTTTTGCAGAGCGCGAATGTTTGTGCGGCAGCGAATGCAGTTCCAAGGGACAGTGAAAACCAGGTAGATCTTTCATGCTGGCAGCATTCGTGTGGGCGTAATCGCTGGACGTTTCGAATTTGGCAGCCGGGCTCTGCCAGAGTCACATAGGCATTGTTGCATCATAGCCAACCAAGGCATTTGCAGAGCGCGAATGTCTGTGCGGCAGCGAATGCAGTTCCAAGGGACAGTGAAAACCAGGTAGAGCTTTCAGTGCTGGCAGCTTTCGTGTGGGCGCAATCGCTGGACGTTTCGAATTTGGCAGCCGGGCTCTGCGACAGTCACATAGGCATTGTTGCATCATAACCAACCAAACATCTTGCAGAGCGCGAATGTCTGTGCGGCAGCGAATGCAGTTCCAAGGGACAGTGAAAACCAGGTAGAGCTTTCAGTGCTGGCAGCTTTCGTGTGGGCGCAATCGCTGGACGTTTCGAATTTGGCAGCCGGGCTCTGCGACAGTCACATAGGCATTGTTGCATCATAACCAACCAAGGCATTTGCAGAGCGCGAATGTCTGTGCGGCAGCGAATGCAGTTCCAAGGGACAGTGAAAACCAGGTAGAGCTTGCAGTGCTGGCAGCTTTCGTGTGGGCGCAATCGCTGGACGTTGAGAATTTGGCAGCCGGGCTCTGCGAGTGTCACATAGGCATTGTTGCATCATAACTAACCAAGGCTTTTGCAGAGCGCGAATGTCTGTGCGGCAGCGAATGCAGTTCCAAGGGACAGTGAAAACCAGGTAGACCTTTCAGGCTGGCAGCTTTCGTGTGGGCGTAATCGCTGGACGTTTCGAATTTGGCAGCCGGGCTCTGCGACAGTCACATAGGCATTGTTGCATCATAACCAACCAAGGCATTTGCAGAGCGCGAATGTCTGTGCGGCAGCGAATGCAGTTCCAAGGGACAGTGAAAACCAGGTAGAGCTTTCATGCTGGCAGCTTTCGTGTGGGCGCAATCGCTGGACGTTTCGAATTTGGCAGCCGGGCTCTGCCAGAGTCACATAGGCATTGTTGCATCATAGCCAACCAAGGCATTTGCAGAGCGCGAATGTCTGTGCGGCAGCGAATGCAGTTCCAAGGGACAGTGAAAACCAGGTAGAGCTTGCAGTGCTGGCAGCTTTCGTGTGGGCGCTATCGCTGGACGTTTCGAGTTTGGCAGCCGGGCTCTGCCAGAGTCACATAGGAATTGTTGCATCATAACCAACCAAGGAATTTGCAGAGCGCGAATGTCTGTGCGGCAGCGAATGCAGTTCCAAGGGACAGTGAAAACCAGGTAGAGCTTGCAGTGCTGGCAGCTTTCGTGTGGGCGCTATCGCTGGACGTTTCGAATTTGGCAGCCGGGCTCTGCGAGTGTCACATAGGCATTGTTGCATCATAACTCACTAAGGCTTTTGCAGAGCGCGAATGTCTGTGCGGCAGCGAATGCAGTTCCAAGGGACAGTGAAAACCAGGTATAGCTTTCAGTGCTGGCAGCTTTCGTGTGGGCGCAATCGCTGGACGTTTCGAATTTGGCAGCCGGGCTCGGCCAGAGTCACATAGGCATTGTTGCATCATAGCCAACCAAGGCATTTGCAGAGCGCGAATGTCTGTGCGGCAGCGAATGCAGTTCCAAGGGACAGTGAAAACCAGGTAGAGCTTGCAGTGCTGGCAGCTTTCGTATGGGCGCAATCGCTGGACGTTTCGAATTTGGCAGCCGGGCTCTGCGACAGTCACATAGGCATTGTTGCATCATAACCAACCAAACATCTTGCAGAGAGCGAATGTCTGTGCGGCAGCGAATGCAGTTCCAAGGGACAGTGAAAACCAGGTAGAGCTTTCAGTGCTGGCAGCTTTCATGTGGACGCAATCGCTGGACGTTTCGAATTTGGCAGCCGGGCTCTGCGACAGTCACATAGGCATTGTTGCATCATAACCAACCAAAGCTCTTGCAGAGCGCGAATGTCTGTGCGGCAGCGAATGCAGTTCCAAGGGACAGTGAAAACCAGGTAGAGCTTTCAGTGCTGGCAGCTTTCGTGTGGGCGCAATCGCTGGACGTTTCGAATTTGGCAGCTGGGCTCTGCGACAGTCACATAGGCATTGCTGCATCATAACTAACCAAGGCTTTTGCAGAGCGCGAATGTCTGTGCGGCAGCGAATGCAGTTCCAAGGGACAGTGAAAACCAGGTAGAGCTTTCAGTGCTGGCAGCTTTCGTGTGGACTCAATCGCTGGACGTTTCGAATTTGGCAGCCGGGTTCTGCGACAATCACATAGGCATTGTTGCATCATAACCAACCAAACATCTTGCAGAGCGCGAATGTCTGTGCGGCAGCGAATGCAGTTCCAAGGGACAGTGAAAACCAGGTAGAGCTTTCAGTGCTGGCAGCTTTCGTGTGGGCGCAATCGCTGGACGTTTCGAATTTGGCAGCCGGACTCTGCGAGTGTCACATAGGCATTGTTGCATCATAACTAACCAAGGCTTTTGCAGAGCGCGAATGTCTGTGCGGCAGCGAATGCAGTTCCAAGGGACAGTGAAAACCAGGTAGAGCTTTCAGTGCTGGCAGCTTTCGTGTGAGCGCAATCGCTGGACGTTTCGAATTTGGCAGCCGGGTTCTGCGACAGTCACATAGGCATTGTTGCATCATAACCAACCAAGGCATTTGCAGAGCGCAAATGTCTGTGCGGCAGCGAATGCAGTTCCAAGGGACAGTGAAAACCAGGTAGAGCTTTCAGTGCTGGCAGCTTTCGTGTGGGCGCAATCGCGGGACGTTTCGAATTTGGCAGCTGGGCTCTGCCAGAGACACATAGGCATTGTTGCATCATAACTAACCAAGGCTTTTGCAGAGCGCGAATGTTTGTGCGGCAGCGAATGCAGTTCCAAGGGACAGTGAAAACCAGGTAGATCTTTCATGCTGGCAGCTTTCATGTGGGCGTAATCGCTGGACGTTTCGAATTTGGCAGCCGGGCTCTTTGACAGTCACATAGGCATTGTTGCATCATAACCAACCAAACATCTTGCAGAGGGCGAATGTCTGTGCGGCAGCGAATGCAGTTCCAAGGGACAGTGAAAACCAGGTAGAGCTTGCAGTGCTGGCAGCTTTCGTGTGGGCGCAATCGCTGGACGTTTCGAATTTGGCAGCCGGGCTCTGCGACAGTCACATAGGCATTGTTGCATCATAACTAACCAAAGGTCTTGCAGAGCGCGAATGTCTGTGCGGCAGCGAATGCAGTTCCAAGGGACAGTGAAAACCAGGTAGAGCTTTCAGTGCTGGCAGCTTTCGTGTGGGCGCAATCGCTGGACGTTTCGAATTTGGCAGCCGGGCTCTGCGACAGTCACATAGGCATTGTTGCATCATAAGCAACCAAGGCATTTGCAGAGCGCGAATGTCTGTGCGGCAGCGAATGCAGTTCCAAGGGACAGTGAAAACCAGGTAGAGCTTGCAGTGCTGGCAGCTTTCGTGTGGGCGCAATCGCTGGACGTTTCGAATTTGGCAGCCGGGCTCTTCGACAGTCACATAGGCATTGTTGCATCATAACCAACCAAGGCATTTGCAGAGCGCGAATGTCTGTGCGGCAGCGAATGCAGTTCCAAGGGACAGTGAAAACCAGGTAGAGCTTTCAGTGCTGGAAGCTTTCGTGTGGACGCAATCGCTGGACGTTTCGAATTTGGCAGCCGGGCTCTGCGACAGTCACATAGGCATTGTTGCATCATAACCAACGAAAGCTCTTGCAGAGCACGAATATCTGTGCGGCAGCGAATGCAGTTCCAAGGGACAGTGAAAACCAGGTAGAGCTTTCAGTGCTGGCAGCTTTCGTGTGGGCGCAATCGCTGGACGTTTCGAATTTGGCAGCCGGGCTCTTCGACAGTCACATACGCATTGTTGCATCATAACCAACCAAAGGTCTTGCAGAGCGCCAATGTCTGTGCGGCAGCGAATGCAGTTCCAAGGGACAGTGAAAACCAGGTAGAGCTTTCATGCTGGCAGCTTTCGTGTGGGCGCAATCGCTGGACGTTTCGAATTTGGCAGCCGGGCTCTGCCAGAGTCACATAGGCATTGTTGCATCATAGCCAACGAAGGCATTTGCAGAGCGCGAATGTCTGTGCGGCAGCGAATGCAGTTCCAAGGGACAGTGAAAACCAGGTAGAGCTTGCAGTGCTGGCAGCTTTCGTGTGGGCGCAATCGCTGGATGTTTCGAGTTTGGCAGCCGGGCTCTGCCAGAGTCACATAGGAATTGTTGCATCATAACCAACCAAGGAATTTGCAGAGCGCGAATGTCTGTGCGGCAGCGAATGCAGTTCCAAGGGACAGTGAAAACCAGGTAGAGCTTGCAGTGCTGGCAGCTTTCGTGTGGGCGCTATCGCTGGACGTTTCGAATTTGGCAGCCGGACTCTGCGAGTGTCACATAGGCATTGTTGCATCATAACTAACTAAGGCTTTTGCAGAGCGCGAATGTCTGTGCGGCAGCGAATGCAGTTCCAAGGGACAGTGAAAACCAGGTATAGCTTTCAGTGCTGGCAGCTTTCGTGTGGGCGCAATCGCTGGACGTTTTGAATTTGGCAGCCGGGCTCGGCCAGAGTCACATAGGCATTGTTGCATCATAACCAACCAAAGCTTTTGCATAGCGTGAATGTCTGTGCGGCAGCGAATGCAGTTCCAAGGGACAGTGAAAACCAGGTAGACCTTTCATGCTGGCAGCTTTCGTGTGGGCGCAATCGCTGGACGTTTCGAATTTGGCAGCCGGGTTCTGCGACAATCACATAGGCATTGTTGCATCATAACCAACCAAGGCATTTGCAGAGCGCAAATGTCTGTGCGGCAGCGAATGCAGTTCCAGGGGACAGTGAAAACCAGGTAGACCTTTCAGTGCTGTCAGCTTTCGTGTGGGCGCAATCCGGGACGTTTCGAATTTGGCAGCCGGATTCTGCGACAGTCACATAGGCATTGTTGCATCATAACCAACCAAACATCTTGCAGAGAGCGAATGTCTGTGCGGCAGCGAATGCAGTTCCAAGGGACAGTGAAAACCAGGTAGAGCTTTCAGTGCTGGCAGCTTTCGTGTGGGCGCAATCGCTGGACGTTTCGAATTTGGCAGCCGGGCTCTGCGACAGTCACATAGGCATTGTTGCATCATAACCAACCAAAGCTCTTGCAGAGCACGAATGTCTGTGCGGCAGCGAATGCAGTTCCAAGGGACAGTGAAAACCAGGTAGAGCTTGCAGTGCTGGCAGCTTTCGTGTGGGCGCTATCGCTGGACGTTTCGACTTTGGCAGCCGGGCTCTGCCAGAGTCACATAGGCATTGTTGCATCATAACCAACCAAGGAATTTGCAGAGCGCGAATGTCTGTGCGGCAGCGAATGCAGTTCCAAGGGACAGTGAAAACCAGGTAGAGCTTTCAGTGCTGGCAGCTTTCGTGTGGGCGCAATCGCGGGACGTTTCGAATTTGGCAGCCGGGCTCTGCCAGAGTCACGTAGGCATTGTTGCATCATAAACAATCAAAGCTCTTGCAGAGCGCGAATGTCTGTGCGGCAGCGAATGCAGTTCCAAGGGACAGTGAAAACCAGGTAGAGCTTTCAGTGCTGGCAGCTTTCGTGTGGGCGCAATCGCTGGACGTTTCGAATTTGGCAGCCGGGCTCTGCGAGTGTCACATAGGCATTGTTGCATCATAACCAACCAAAGGTTTTGCAGAGCGCGAATGTCTGTGCGGCAGCGAATGCAGTTCCAAGGGACAGTGAAAACCAGGTAGAGCTTTCAGTGCTGGCAGCTTTCGTGTGGGCGCAATCGCGGGACGTTTCGAATTTGGCAGCTGGGCTCTGCCAGAGTCACATAGGCATTGTTGCATCATAACTAACCAAGGCTTTTGCAGAGCGCGAATGTTTGTGCGGCAGCGAATGCAGTTCCAAGGGACAGTGAAAACCAGGTAGATCTTTCATGCTGGCAGCATTCGTGTGGGCGTAATCGCTGGACGTTTCGAATTTGGCAGCCGGGCTCTGCCAGAGTCACATAGGCATTGTTGCATCATAGCCAACCAAGGCATTTGCAGAGCGCGAATGTCTGTGCGGCAGCGAATGCAGTTCCAAGGGACAGTGAAAACCAGGTAGAGCTTTCAGTGCTGGCAGCTTTCGTGTGGGCGCAATCGCTGGACGTTTCGAATTTGGCAGCCGGGCTCTGCGACAGTCACATAGGCATTGTTGCATCATAACCAACCAAACATCTTGCAGAGCGCGAATGTCTGTGCGGCAGCGAATGCAGTTCCAAGGGACAGTGAAAACCAGGTAGAGCTTTCAGTGCTGGCAGCTTTCGTGTGGGCGCAATCGCTGGACGTTTCGAATTTGGCAGCCGGGCTCTGCGACAGTCACATAGGCATTGTTGCATCATAACCAACCAAGGCATTTGCAGAGCGCGAATGTCTGTGCGGCAGCGAATGCAGTTCCAAGGGACAGTGAAAACCAGGTAGAGCTTGCAGTGCTGGCAGCTTTCGTGTGGGCGCAATCGCTGGACGTTTTGAATTTGGCAGCCGGGCTCTGCGACAGTCACATAGGCATTGTTGCATCATAACCAACCAAGGAATTTGCAGAGCGCGAATGTCTTTGCGGCAGCGAATGCAGTTCCAAGGGACAGTGAAAACCAGGTAGACCTTTCAGTGCTGGCAGCTTTCGTGTGGGCGCAATCGCTGGACGTTGAGAATTTGGCAGCCGGGCTCTGCGAGTGTCACATAGGCATTGTTGCATCATAACTAACCAAGGCTTTTGCAGAGCGCGAATGTCTGTGCGGCAGCGAATGCAGTTCCAAGGGACAGTGAAAACCAGGTAGACCTTTCAGGCTGGCAGCTTTCGTGTGGGCGTAATCGCTGGACGTTTCGAATTTGGCAGCCGGGCTCTGCGACAGTCACATAGGCATTGTTGCATCATAACCAACCAAGGCATTTGCAGAGCGCGAATGTCTGTGCGGCAGCGAATGCAGTTCCAAGGGACAGTGAAAACCAGGTAGAGCTTTCATGCTGGCAGCTTTCGTGTGGGCGCAATCGCTGGACGTTTCGAATTTGGCAGCCGGGCTCTGCCAGAGTCACATAGGCATTGTTGCATCATAGCCAACCAAGGCATTTGCAGAGCGCGAATGTCTGTGCGGCAGCGAATGCAGTTCCAAGGGACAGTGAAAACCAGGTAGAGCTTGCAGTGCTGGCAGCTTTCGTGTGGGCGCTATCGCTGGACGTTTCGAGTTTGGCAGCCGGGCTCTGCCAGAGTCACATAGGAATTGTTGCATCATAACCAACCAAGGAATTTGCAGAGCGCGAATGTCTGTGCGGCAGCGAATGCAGTTCCAAGGGACAGTGAAAACCAGGTAGAGCTTGCAGTGCTGGCAGCTTTCGTGTGGGCGCTATCGCTGGACGTTTCGAATTTGGCAGCCGGGCTCTGCGAGTGTCACATAGGCATTGTTGCATCATAACTCACTAAGGCTTTTGCAGAGCGCGAATGTCTGTGCGGCAGCGAATGCAGTTCCAAGGGACAGTGAAAACCAGGTATAGCTTTCAGTGCTGGCAGCTTTCGTGTGGGCGCAATCGCTGGACGTTTCGAATTTGGCAGCCGGGCTCGGCCAGAGTCACATAGGCATTGTTGCATCATAGCCAACCAAGGCATTTGCAGAGCGCGAATGTCTGTGCGGCAGCGAATGCAGTTCCAAGGGACAGTGAAAACCAGGTAGAGCTTGCAGTGCTGGCAGCTTTCGTATGGGCGCAATCGCTGGACGTTTCGAATTTGGCAGCCGGGCTCTGCGACAGTCACATAGGCATTGTTGCATCATAACCAACCAAACATCTTGCAGAGAGCGAATGTCTGTGCGGCAGCGAATGCAGTTCCAAGGGACAGTGAAAACCAGGTAGAGCTTTCAGTGCTGGCAGCTTTCATGTGGACGCAATCGCTGGACGTTTCGAATTTGGCAGCCGGGCTCTGCGACAGTCACATAGGCATTGTTGCATCATAACCAACCAAAGCTCTTGCAGAGCGCGAATGTCTGTGCGGCAGCGAATGCAGTTCCAAGGGACAGTGAAAACCAGGTAGAGCTTTCAGTGCTGGCAGCTTTCGTGTGGGCGCAATCGCTGGACGTTTCGAATTTGGCAGCTGGGCTCTGCGACAGTCACATAGGCATTGCTGCATCATAACTAACCAAGGCTTTTGCAGAGCGCGAATGTCTGTGCGGCAGCGAATGCAGTTCCAAGGGACAGTGAAAACCAGGTAGAGCTTTCAGTGCTGGCAGCTTTCGTGTGGACTCAATCGCTGGACGTTTCGAATTTGGCAGCCGGGTTCTGCGACAATCACATAGGCATTGTTGCATCATAACCAACCAAACATCTTGCAGAGCGCGAATGTCTGTGCGGCAGCGAATGCAGTTCCAAGGGACAGTGAAAACCAGGTAGAGCTTTCAGTGCTGGCAGCTTTCGTGTGGGCGCAATCGCTGGACGTTTCGAATTTGGCAGCCGGACTCTGCGAGTGTCACATAGGCATTGTTGCATCATAACTAACCAAGGCTTTTGCAGAGCGCGAATGTCTGTGCGGCAGCGAATGCAGTTCCAAGGGACAGTGAAAACCAGGTAGAGCTTTCAGTGCTGGCAGCTTTCGTGTGAGCGCAATCGCTGGACGTTTCGAATTTGGCAGCCGGGTTCTGCGACAGTCACATAGGCATTGTTGCATCATAACCAACCAAGGCATTTGCAGAGCGCAAATGTCTGTGCGGCAGCGAATGCAGTTCCAAGGGACAGTGAAAACCAGGTAGAGCTTTCAGTGCTGGCAGCTTTCGTGTGGGCGCAATCGCGGGACGTTTCGAATTTGGCAGCTGGGCTCTGCCAGAGACACATAGGCATTGTTGCATCATAACTAACCAAGGCTTTTGCAGAGCGCGAATGTTTGTGCGGCAGCGAATGCAGTTCCAAGGGACAGTGAAAACCAGGTAGATCTTTCATGCTGGCAGCATTCATGTGGGCGTAATCGCTGGACGTTTCGAATTTGGCAGCCGGGCTCTTTGACAGTCACATAGGCATTGTTGCATCATAACCAACCAAACATCTTGCAGAGGGCGAATGTCTGTGCGGCAGCGAATGCAGTTCCAAGGGACAGTGAAAACCAGGTAGAGCTTGCAGTGCTGGCAGCTTTCGTGTGGGCGCAATCGCTGGACGTTTCGAATTTGGCAGCCGGGCTCTGCGACAGTCACATAGGCATTGTTGCATCATAACTAACCAAAGGTCTTGCAGAGCGCGAATGTCTGTGCGGCAGCGAATGCAGTTCCAAGGGACAGTGAAAACCAGGTAGAGCTTTCAGTGCTGGCAGCTTTCGTGTGGGCGCAATCGCTGGACGTTTCGAATTTGGCAGCCGGGCTCTGCGACAGTCACATAGGCATTGTTGCATCATAAGCAACCAAGGCATTTGCAGAGCGCGAATGTCTGTGCGGCAGCGAATGCAGTTCCAAGGGACAGTGAAAACCAGGTAGAGCTTGCAGTGCTGGCAGCTTTCGTGTGGGCGCAATCGCTGGACGTTTCGAATTTGGCAGCCGGGCTCTTCGACAGTCACATAGGCATTGTTGCATCATAACCAACCAAGGCATTTGCAGAGCGCGAATGTCTGTGCGGCAGCGAATGCAGTTCCAAGGGACAGTGAAAACCAGGTAGAGCTTTCAGTGCTGGAAGCTTTCGTGTGGACGCAATCGCTGGACGTTTCGAATTTGGCAGCCGGGCTCTGCGACAGTCACATAGGCATTGTTGCATCATAACCAACGAAAGCTCTTGCAGAGCACGAATATCTGTGCGGCAGCGAATGCAGTTCCAAGGGACAGTGAAAACCAGGTAGAGCTTTCAGTGCTGGCAGCTTTCGTGTGGGCGCAATCGCTGGACGTTTCGAATTTGGCAGCCGGGCTCTTCGACAGTCACATACGCATTGTTGCATCATAACCAACCAAAGGTCTTGCAGAGCGCCAATGTCTGTGCGGCAGCGAATGCAGTTCCAAGGGACAGTGAAAACCAGGTAGAGCTTTCATGCTGGCAGCTTTCGTGTGGGCGCAATCGCTGGACGTTTCGAATTTGGCAGCCGGGCTCTGCCAGAGTCACATAGGCATTGTTGCATCATAGCCAACGAAGGCATTTGCAGAGCGCGAATGTCTGTGCGGCAGCGAATGCAGTTCCAAGGGACAGTGAAAACCAGGTAGAGCTTGCAGTGCTGGCAGCTTTCGTGTGGGCGCAATCGCTGGATGTTTCGAGTTTGGCAGCCGGGCTCTGCCAGAGTCACATAGGAATTGTTGCATCATAACCAACCAAGGAATTTGCAGAGCGCGAATGTCTGTGCGGCAGCGAATGCAGTTCCAAGGGACAGTGAAAACCAGGTAGAGCTTGCAGTGCTGGCAGCTTTCGTGTGGGCGCTATCGCTGGACGTTTCGAATTTGGCAGCCGGACTCTGCGAGTGTCACATAGGCATTGTTGCATCATAACTAACTAAGGCTTTTGCAGAGCGCGAATGTCTGTGCGGCAGCGAATGCAGTTCCAAGGGACAGTGAAAACCAGGTATAGCTTTCAGTGCTGGCAGCTTTCGTGTGGGCGCAATCGCTGGACGTTTTGAATTTGGCAGCCGGGCTCGGCCAGAGTCACATAGGCATTGTTGCATCATAACCAACCAAAGCTTTTGCATAGCGTGAATGTCTGTGCGGCAGCGAATGCAGTTCCAAGGGACAGTGAAAACCAGGTAGACCTTTCATGCTGGCAGCTTTCGTGTGGGCGCAATCGCTGGACGTTTCGAATTTGGCAGCCGGGTTCTGCGACAATCACATAGGCATTGTTGCATCATAACCAACCAAGGCATTTGCAGAGCGCAAATGTCTGTGCGGCAGCGAATGCAGTTCCAGGGGACAGTGAAAACCAGGTAGACCTTTCAGTGCTGTCAGCTTTCGTGTGGGCGCAATCCGGGACGTTTCGAATTTGGCAGCCGGATTCTGCGACAGTCACATAGGCATTGTTGCATCATAACCAACCAAACATCTTGCAGAGAGCGAATGTCTGTGCGGCAGCGAATGCAGTTCCAAGGGACAGTGAAAACCAGGTAGAGCTTTCAGTGCTGGCAGCTTTCGTGTGGGCGCAATCGCTGGACGTTTCGAATTTGGCAGCCGGGCTCTGCGACAGTCACATAGGCATTGTTGCATCATAACCAACCAAAGCTCTTGCAGAGCACGAATGTCTGTGCGGCAGCGAATGCAGTTCCAAGGGACAGTGAAAACCAGGTAGAGCTTGCAGTGCTGGCAGCTTTCGTGTGGGCGCTATCGCTGGACGTTTCGACTTTGGCAGCCGGGCTCTGCCAGAGTCACATAGGCATTGTTGCATCATAACCAACCAAGGAATTTGCAGAGCGCGAATGTCTGTGCGGCAGCGAATGCAGTTCCAAGGGACAGTGAAAACCAGGTAGAGCTTGCAGTGCTGGCAGCTTTCGTGTGGGCGCTATCGCTGGACGTTTCGAATTTGGCAGCCGGACTCTGCGAGTGTCACATAGGCATTGTTGCATCATAAACAACCAAGGCATTTGCAGAGCGCGAATGTCTGTGCGGCAGCGAATGCAGTTCCAAGGGACAGTGAAAACCAGGTAGAGCTTTCAGGCTGGCAGCTTTCGTGTGGGCGTAATCGCTGGACGTTTCAAATTTGGCAGCCGGGCTCTGCGACAGTCACATAGGCATTGTTGCATCATAACCAACCAAACATCTTGCAGAGAGCGAATGTCTGTGCTGCAGCGAATGCAGTTCCAATGGACAGTGAAAACCAGGTAGACCTTTCAGTGCTGACAGCTTTCGTGTGGGCGCAATCCGGGACGTTTCGAATTTGGCAGCCGGGTTCTGCGACAGTCACATAGGCATTGTTGCATCATAACCAACGAAACATCTTGCAGAGAGCGAATGTCTGTGCGGCAGCGAATGCAGTTCCAAGGGACAGTGAAAACCAGGTAGAGCTTTCAGTGCTGGCAGCTTTCGTGTGGGCGCAATCGCTGGACGTTTCGAATTTGGCAGCCGGGCTCTGCGACAGTCACATAGGCATTGTTGCATCATAACCAACCAAAGCTCTTGCAGAGCACGAATGTCTGTGCGGCAGCGAATGCAGTTCCAAGGGACAGTGAAAACCAGGTAGACCTTTCAGTGCTGGCAGCTTTCGTGTGGGCGCAATCGCTGGACGTTTCGAATTTGGCAGCCGGGCTCTTCGACAGTCACATAGGCATTGTTGCATCATAACCAACGAAAGGTCTTGCAGAGAGCGAATGTCTGTGCGGCAGCGAATGCAGTTCCAAGGGACAGTGAAAACCAGGTAGAGCTTGCAGTGCTGGCAGCTTTCGTCTGGGCGCAATCGCGGGACGTTTCGAATTTGGCAGCCGGGCTCTGCGACAGTCACATAGGCATTGTTGCATCATAACCAACCAAGGCATTTGCAGAGCGCAAATGTCAGTGCGGCAGCGAATGCAGTTCCAAGGGACAGTGAAAACCAGGTAGAGCTTTCATGCTGGCAGCTTTCGTGTGGGCGCAATCGCTGGACGTTTCGAATTTGGCAGCCGGGCTCTGCCAGAGTCACATAGGCATTGTTGCATCATAGCCAACGAAGGCATTTGCAGAGCGCGAATGTCTGTGCGGCAGCGAATGCAGTTCCAAGGGACAGTGAAAACCAGGTAGAGCTTGCAGTGCTGGCAGCTTTCGTGTGGGCGCAATCGCTGGATGTTTCGAGTTTGGCAGCCGGGCTCTGCCAGAGTCACATAGGAATTGTTGCATCATAACCAACCAAGGAATTTGCAGAGCGCGAATGTCTGTGCGGCAGCGAATGCAGTTCCAAGGGACAGTGAAAACCAGGTAGAGCTTGCAGTGCTGGCAGCTTTCGTGTGGGCGCTATCGCTGGACGTTTCGAATTTGGCAGCCGGACTCTGCGAGTGTCACATAGGCATTGTTGCATCATAACTAACTAAGGCTTTTGCAGAGCGCGAATGTCTGTGCGGCAGCGAATGCAGTTCCAAGGGACAGTGAAAACCAGGTATAGCTTTCAGTGCTGGCAGCTTTCGTGTGGGCGCAATCGCTGGACGTTTTGAATTTGGCAGCCGGGCTCGGCCAGAGTCACATAGGCATTGTTGCATCATAACCAACCAAAGCTTTTGCATAGCGTGAATGTCTGTGCGGCAGCGAATGCAGTTCCAAGGGACAGTGAAAACCAGGTAGACCTTTCATGCTGGCAGCTTTCGTGTGGGCGCAATCGCTGGACGTTTCGAATTTGGCAGCCGGGTTCTGCGACAATCACATAGGCATTGTTGCATCATAACCAACCAAGGCATTTGCAGAGCGCAAATGTCTGTGCGGCAGCGAATGCAGTTCCAGGGGACAGTGAAAACCAGGTAGACCTTTCAGTGCTGTCAGCTTTCGTGTGGGCGCAATCCGGGACGTTTCGAATTTGGCAGCCGGATTCTGCGACAGTCACATAGGCATTGTTGCATCATAACCAACCAAACATCTTGCAGAGAGCGAATGTCTGTGCGGCAGCGAATGCAGTTCCAAGGGACAGTGAAAACCAGGTAGAGCTTTCAGTGCTGGCAGCTTTCGTGTGGGCGCAATCGCTGGACGTTTCGAATTTGGCAGCCGGGCTCTGCGACAGTCACATAGGCATTGTTGCATCATAACCAACCAAAGCTCTTGCAGAGCACGAATGTCTGTGCGGCAGCGAATGCAGTTCCAAGGGACAGTGAAAACCAGGTAGAGCTTGCAGTGCTGGCAGCTTTCGTGTGGGCGCTATCGCTGGACGTTTCGACTTTGGCAGCCGGGCTCTGCCAGAGTCACATAGGCATTGTTGCATCATAACCAACCAAGGAATTTGCAGAGCGCGAATGTCTGTGCGGCAGCGAATGCAGTTCCAAGGGACAGTGAAAACCAGGTAGAGCTTGCAGTGCTGGCAGCTTTCGTGTGGGCGCTATCGCTGGACGTTTCGAATTTGGCAGCCGGACTCTGCGAGTGTCACATAGGCATTGTTGCATCATAAACAACCAAGGCATTTGCAGAGCGCGAATGTCTGTGCGGCAGCGAATGCAGTTCCAAGGGACAGTGAAAACCAGGTAGAGCTTTCAGGCTGGCAGCTTTCGTGTGGGCGTAATCGCTGGACGTTTCAAATTTGGCAGCCGGGCTCTGCGACAGTCACATAGGCATTGTTGCATCATAACCAACCAAACATCTTGCAGAGAGCGAATGTCTGTGCTGCAGCGAATGCAGTTCCAATGGACAGTGAAAACCAGGTAGACCTTTCAGTGCTGACAGCTTTCGTGTGGGCGCAATCCGGGACGTTTCGAATTTGGCAGCCGGGTTCTGCGACAGTCACATAGGCATTGTTGCATCATAACCAACGAAACATCTTGCAGAGAGCGAATGTCTGTGCGGCAGCGAATGCAGTTCCAAGGGACAGTGAAAACCAGGTAGAGCTTTCAGTGCTGGCAGCTTTCGTGTGGGCGCAATCGCTGGACGTTTCGAATTTGGCAGCCGGGCTCTGCGACAGTCACATAGGCATTGTTGCATCATAACCAACCAAAGCTCTTGCAGAGCACGAATGTCTGTGCGGCAGCGAATGCAGTTCCAAGGGACAGTGAAAACCAGGTAGACCTTTCAGTGCTGGCAGCTTTCGTGTGGGCGCAATCGCTGGACGTTTCGAATTTGGCAGCCGGGCTCTTCGACAGTCACATAGGCATTGTTGCATCATAACCAACGAAAGGTCTTGCAGAGAGCGAATGTCTGTGCGGCAGCGAATGCAGTTCCAAGGGACAGTGAAAACCAGGTAGAGCTTGCAGTGCTGGCAGCTTTCGTCTGGGCGCAATCGCGGGACGTTTCGAATTTGGCAGCCGGGCTCTGCGACAGTCACATAGGCATTGTTGCATCATAACCAACCAAGGCATTTGCAGAGCGCAAATGTCAGTGCGGCAGCGAATGCAGTTCCAAGGGACAGTGAAAACCAGGTAGAGCTTTCATGCTGGCAGCTTTCGTGTGGGCGCAATCGCTGGACGTTTCGAATTTGGCAGCCGGGCTCTGCCAGAGTCACATAGGCATTGTTGCATCATAGCCAACGAAGGCATTTGCAGAGCGCGAATGTCTGTGCGGCAGCGAATGCAGTTCCAAGGGACAGTGAAAACCAGGTAGAGCTTGCAGTGCTGGCAGCTTTCGTGTGGGCGCAATCGCTGGATGTTTCGAGTTTGGCAGCCGGGCTCTGCCAGAGTCACATAGGAATTGTTGCATCATAACCAACCAAGGAATTTGCAGAGCGCGAATGTCTGTGCGGCAGCGAATGCAGTTCCAAGGGACAGTGAAAACCAGGTAGAGCTTGCAGTGCTGGCAGCTTTCGTGTGGGCGCTATCGCTGGACGTTTCGAATTTGGCAGCCGGACTCTGCGAGTGTCACATAGGCATTGTTGCATCATAACTAACTAAGGCTTTTGCAGAGCGCGAATGTCTGTGCGGCAGCGAATGCAGTTCCAAGGGACAGTGAAAACCAGGTATAGCTTTCAGTGCTGGCAGCTTTCGTGTGGGCGCAATCGCTGGACGTTTTGAATTTGGCAGCCGGGCTCGGCCAGAGTCACATAGGCATTGTTGCATCATAACCAACCAAAGCTTTTGCATAGCGTGAATGTCTGTGCGGCAGCGAATGCAGTTCCAAGGGACAGTGAAAACCAGGTAGACCTTTCATGCTGGCAGCTTTCGTGTGGGCGCAATCGCTGGACGTTTCGAATTTGGCAGCCGGGTTCTGCGACAATCACATAGGCATTGTTGCATCATAACCAACCAAGGCATTTGCAGAGCGCAAATGTCTGTGCGGCAGCGAATGCAGTTCCAAGGGACAGTGAAAACCAGGTAGACCTTTCAGTGCTGTCAGCTTTCGTGTGGGCGCAATCCGGGACGTTTCGAATTTGGCAGCCGGATTCTGCGACAGTCACATAGGCATTGTTGCATCATAACCAACCAAACATCTTGCAGAGAGCGAATGTCTGTGCGGCAGCGAATGCAGTTCCAAGGGACAGTGAAAACCAGGTAGAGCTTTCAGTGCTGGCAGCTTTCGTGTGGGCGCAATCGCTGGACGTTTCGAATTTGGCAGCCGGGCTCTGCGACAGTCACATAGGCATTGTTGCATCATAACCAACCAAAGCTCTTGCAGAGCACGAATGTCTGTGCGGCAGCGAATGCAGTTCCAAGGGACAGTGAAAACCAGGTAGAGCTTGCAGTGCTGGCAGCTTTCGTGTGGGCGCTATCGCTGGACGTTTCGAATTTGGCAGCCGGGCTCTGCCAGAGTCACATAGGCATTGTTGCATCATAACCAACCAAGGAATTTGCAGAGCGCGAATGTCTGTGCGGCAGCGAATGCAGTTCCAAGGGACAGTGAAAACCAGGTAGAGCTTGCAGTGCTGGCAGCTTTCGTGTGGGCGCTATCGCTGGACGTTTCGAATTTGGCAGCCGGACTCTGCGAGTGTCACATAGGCATTGTTGCATCATAAACAACCAAGGCATTTGCAGAGCGCGAATGTCTGTGCGGCAGCGAATGCAGTTCCAAGGGACAGTGAAAACCAGGTAGACCTTTCAGGCTGGCAGCTTTCGTGTGGGCGTAATCGCTGGACGTTTCAAATTTGGCAGCCGGGCTCTGCGACAGTCACATAGGCATTGTTGCATCATAACCAACCAAACATCTTGCAGAGAGCGAATGTCTGTGCGGCAGCGAATGCAGTTCCAAGGGACAGTGAAAACCAGGTAGAGCTTTCAGTGCTGGCAGCTTTCATGTGGACGCAATCGCTGGACGTTTTGAATTTGGCAGCCGGGCTCTGCGACAGTCACATAGGCATTGTTGCATCATAACCAACCAAACATCTTGCAGAGAGCGAATGTCTGTGCGGCAGCGAATGCAGTTCCAAGGGACAGTGAAAACCAGGTAGAGCTTGCAGTGCTGGCAGCTTTCGTGTGGGCGCAATCCGGGACGTTTCGAATTTGGCAGCCGGGTTCTGCGACAGTCACATAGGCATTGTTGCATCATAACCAACCAAACATCTTGCAGAGAGCGAATGTCTGTGCGGCAGCGAATGCAGTTCCAAGGGACAGTGAAAACCAGGTAGAGCTTTCAGTGCTGGCAGCTTTCGTGTGGGCGCAATCGCTGGACGTTTCGAATTTGGCAGCCGGGCTCTGCGACAGTCACATAGGCATTGTTGCATCATAACCAACCAAGGCATTTGCAGAGCGCGAATGTCTGTGGGGCAGCGAATGCAGTTCCAAGGGACAGTGAAAACCAGGTAGAGCTTTCAGTGCTGGAAGCTTTCGTGTGGACGCAATCGCTGGACGTTTCGAATTTGGCAGCCGGGCTCTGCGACAGTCACATAGGCATTGTTGCATCATAACCAACCAAAGCTCTTGCAGAGCACGAATATCTGTGCGGCAGCGAATGCAGTTCCAAGGGACAGTGAAAACCAGGTAGAGCTTTCAGTGCTGGCAGCTTTCGTGTGGGCGCAATCGCTGGACGTTTCGAATTTGGCAGCCGGGCTCTTCGACAGTCACATACGCATTGTTGCATCATAACCAACCAAAGGTCTTGCAGAACGCAAATGTCTGTGCGACAGCGAATGCAGTTCCAAGGGACAGTGAAAACCAGGTAGAGCTTTCAGTGCTGGCAGCTTTCGTGTGGGCGCAATCTCTGGACGTTTCGAATTTGGCAGCCGGGATCGGCCAGAATCACATAGGCATTGTTGCATCATAACCAACCAAACATCTTGCAGAGAGCGAATGTCTGTGCGGCAGCGAATGCAGTTCCAAGGGACAGTGAAAACCAGGTAGAGCTTGCAGTGCTGCCAGCTTTCGTGTGGGCGCAATCGCTGGACGTTTCGAATTTGGCAGCCGGGCTCGGCCAGAGTCACATAGGCATTGTTGCATCATAGCCAACCAAGGCATTTGCAGAGCGCGAATGTCTGTGCGGCAGCGAATGCAGTTCCAAGGGACAGTGAAAACCAGGTAGAGCTTGCAGTGCTGGCAGCTTTCGTATGGGCGCAATCGCTGGACGTTTCGAATTTGGCAGCCGGGCTCTGCGAGTGTCACATAGGCATTGTTGCATCATAACCAACCAAACATCTTGCAGAGAGCGAATGTCTGTGCGGCAGCGAATGCAGTTCCAAGGGACAGTGAAAACCAGGTAGAGCTTTCAGTGCTGGCAGCTTTCATGTGGACGCAATCGCTGGACGTTTCGAATTTGGCAGCCGGGCTCTGCGACAGTCACATAGGCATTGTTGCATCATAACCAACCAAAGCTCTTGCAGAGCGCGAATGTCTGTGCGGCAGCGAATGCAGTTCCAAGGGACAGTGAAAACCAGGTAGAGCTTTCAGTGCTGGCAGCTTTCGTGTGGGCGCAATCGCTGGACGTTTCGAATTTGGCAGCTGGGCTCTGCCAGAGTCACGTAGGCATTGTTGCATCATAACTAACCAAGGCTTTTGCAGAGCGCGAATGTCTGTGCGGCAGCGAATGCAGTTCCAAGGGACAGTGAAAACCAGGTAGAGCTTTCAGTGCTGGCAGCTTTCGTGTGGACTCAATCGCTGGACGTTTCGAATTTGGCAGCCGGGCTCTGCGACAGTCACATAGGCATTGTTGCATCATAACCAACCAAACATCTTGCAGAGCGCGAATGTCTGTGCGGCAGCGAATGCAGTTCCAAGGGACAGTGAAAACCAGGTAGAGCTTTCAGTGCTGGCAGCTTTCGTGTGGGCGCAATCGCTGGACGTTTCGAATTTGGCAGCCGGGTTCTGCGACAGTCACATAGGCATTGTTGCATCATAACCAACCAAGGCATTTGCAGAGCGCAAATGTCTGTGCGGCAGCGAATGCAGTTCCAAGGGACAGTGAAAACCAGGTAGACCTTTCAGTGCTGACAGCTTTCGTGTGGGCGCAATGCGGGACGTTTCGAATTTGGCAGCCGGGTTCTGCGACAGTCACATAGGCATTGTTGCATCATAACCAACCAAACATCTTGCAGAGAGCGAATGTCTGTGCGGCAGCGAATGCAGTTCCAAGGGACAGTGAAAACCAGGTAGAGCTTTCAGTGCTGGCAGCTTTCGTGTGGGCGCAATCGCTGGACGTTTCGAATTTGGCAGCCGGGCTGTGCGACAGTCACATAGGCATTGTTGCATCATAGCCAACCAAGGCATTTGCAGAGCGCGAATGTCTGTGCGGCAGCGAATGCAGTTCCAAGGGACAGTGAAAACCAGGTAGAGCTTTCAGTGCTGGCAGCTTTCGTGTGGGCGCAATCGCTGGACGTTTCGAATTTGCCAGCCGGGCTCTTCGACAGTCACATAGGCATTGTTGCATCATAACCAACCAAAGCTCTTGCAGAGCACGAATGTCTGTGCGGCAGCGAATGCAGTTCCAAGGGACAGTGAAAACCAGGTAGAGCTTTCAGTGCTGGCAGCTTTCGTGTGGGCGCAATCGCTGGACGTTTCGAATTTGGCAGCCGGGCTCTGCGAGTGTCACATAGGCATTGTTGCATCATAACCAACCAAAGGTTTTGCAGAGCGCGAATGTCTGTGCGGCAGCGAATGCAGTTCCAAGGGACAGTGAAAACCAGGTAGGGCTTTCAGTGCTGGCAGCTTTCGTGTGGGCGCAATCGCGGGACGTTTCGAATTTGGCAGCTGGGCTCTGCCAGAGTCACATAGGCATTGTTGCATCATAACTAACCAAGGCTTTTGCAGAGCGCGAATGTTTGTGCGGCAGCGAATGCAGTTCCAAGGGACAGTGAAAACCAGGTAGATCTTTCATGCTGGCAGCATTCATGTGGGCGTAATCGCTGGACGTTTCGAATTTGGCAGCCGGGCTCTTTGACAGTCACATAGGCATTGTTGCATCATAACCAACCAAACATCTTGCAGAGGGCGAATGTCTGTGCGGCAGCGAATGCAGTTCCAAGGGACAGTGAAAACCAGGTAGAGCTTTCAGTGCTGGCAGCTTTCGTGTGGGCGCAATCGCTGGACGTTTCGAATTTGGCAGCCAGGCTCTGCGACAGTCACATAGGCATTGTTGCATCATAACCAACCAAAGGTCTTGCAGAGCGCGAACGTCTGTGCGGCAGCGAATGCAGTTCCAAGGGACAGTGAAAACCAGGTAGAGCTTTCAGTGCTGGAAGCTTTCGTGTGGACGCAATCGCTGGACGTTTCGAATTTGGCAGCCGGGCTCTGCGACAGTCACATAGGCATTGTTGCATCATAACCAACCAAAGCTCTTGCAGAGCACGAATATCTGTGCGGCAGCGAATGCAGTTCCAAGGGACAGTGAAAACCAGGTAGAGCTTTCAGTGCTGGCAGCTTTCGTGTGGGCGCAATCGCTGGACGTTTCGAATTTGGCAGCCGGGCTCTTCGACAGTCACATACGCATTGTTGCATCATAACCAACCAAAGGTCTTGCAGAGCGCCAATGTCTGTGCGGCAGCGAATGCAGTTCCAAGGGACAGTGAAAACCAGGTAGAGCTTTCAGTGCTGGCAGCTTTCGTGTGGGCGCAATCTCTGGACGTTTCGAATTTGGCAGCCGGGCTCGGCCAGAATCACATAGGCATTGTTGCATCATAACCAACCAAACATCTTGCAGAGAGCGAATGTCTGTGCGGCAGCGAATGCAGTTCCAAGGGACAGTGAAAACCAGGTAGAGCTTTCAGTGCTGGCAGCTTTCGTCTGGGCGGAATCGCGGGACGTTTCGAATTTGGCAGCCGGGCTCTGCGACAGTCACATAGCCATTGTTGCATCATAACCAACCAAGGCATTTGCAGAGCGCGAACGTCTGTGCGGCAGCGAATGCAGTTCCAAGGGACAGTGAAAACCAGGTAGAGCTTTCATGCTGGCAGCTTTCGTGTGGGCGCAATCGCTGGACGTTTCGAATTTGGCAGCCGGGCTCTGCCAGAGTCACATAGGCATTGTTGCATCATAGCCAACCAAGGCATTTGCAGAGCGCGAATGTCTGTGCGGCAGCGAATGCAGTTCCAAGGGACAGTGAAAACCAGGTAGAGCTTGCAGTGCTGGCAGCTTTCGTCTGGGCGCAATCGCGGGACGTTTCGAATTTGGCAGCCGGGCTCTGCGACAGTCACATAGGCATTGTTGCATCATAACCAACCAAGGCTTTTGCAGAGCGCGAATGTCTGTGCGGCAGCGAATGCAGTTCCAAGGGACAGTGAAAACCAGGTAGAGCTTTCATGCTGGCAGCTTTCGTGTGGGCGCAATCGCTGGACGTTTCGAATTTGGCAGCCGGGCTCTGCCAGAGTCACATAGGCATTGTTGCATCATAGCCAACCAAGGCATTTGCAGAGCGCGAATGTCTGTGCGGCAGCGAATGCAGTTCCAAGGGACAGTGAAAACCAGGTAGAGCTTTCAGTGCTGGCAGCTTTCGTGTGGGCGCTATCGCTGGACGTTTCGAATTTGGCAGCTGGGCTCTGCCAGAGTCACATAGGCATTGTTGCATCATAACCAACCAAGGAATTTGCAGAGCGCGAATGTCTGTGCGGCAGCGAATGCAGTTCCAAGGGACAGTGAAAACCAGGTAGAGCTTGCAGTGCTGGCAGCTTTCGTGTGGGCGCTATCGCTGGACGTTTCGAATTTGGCAGCCGGACTCTGCGAGTGTCACATAGGCATTGTTGCATCATAACTAACTAAGGCTTTTGCAGAGCGCGAATGTCTGTGCGGCAGCGAATGCAGTTCCAAGGGACAGTGAAAACCAGGTATAGCTTTCAGTGCTGGCAGCTTTCGTGTGGGCGCAATCGCTGGACGTTTCGAATTTGGCAGCCGGGCTCGGCCAGAGTCACATAGGCATTGTTGCATCATAACCAACCAAAGCTTTTGCATAGCGTGAATGTCTGTGCGGCAGCGAATGCAGTTCCAAGGGACAGTGAAAACCAGGTAGAGCTTTCAGTGCTGGCAGCTTTCGTGTGGGCGCAATCGCTGGACGTTTCGAATTTGGCAGCCGGGCTCTGCGACAGTCACATAGGCATTGTTGCATCATAACCAACCAAGGCATTTGCAGAGCGCGAATGTCTGTGCGGCAGCGAATGCAGTTCCAAGGGACAGTGAAAACCAGGTAGACCTTTCAGTGCTGGCAGCTTTCGTGTGGGCGCTATCGCTGGACGTTTCGAATTTGGCAGCCGGGCTCTGCCACAGTCACATAGGAATTGTTGCATCATAACCAAACAAGGAATTTGCAGAGCGCGAATGTCTGTGCGGCAGCGAATGCAGTTCCAAGGGACAGTGAAAACCAGGTAGAGCTTGCAGTGCTGGCAGCTTTCGTGTGGGCGCTATCGCTGGACGTTTCGAATTTGGCAGCCGGACTCTGCGAGTGTCACATAGGCATTGTTGCATCATAACTAACCAAGGCTTTTGCAGAGCGCGAATGTCTGTGCGGCAGCGAATGCAGTTCCAAGGGACAGTGAAAACCAGGTAGAGCTTTCAGTACTGGCAGCTTTCGTCTGGGCGCAATCGCGGGACGTTTCGAATTTGGCAGCTGGGCTCTGCCAGATTCACGTAGGCATTGTTGCATCATAAACAACCAAGGCTTTTGCAGAGCGCGAATGTCTGTGCGGCAGCGAATGCAGTTCCAAGGGACAGTGAAAACCAGGTAGACCTTTCAGGCTGGCAGCTTTCGTGTGGGCGTAATCGCTGGACGTTTCGAATTTGGCAGCCGGGCTCTGCGACAGTCACATAGGCATTGTTGCATCATAACCAACCAAACATCTTGCAGAGAGCGAATGTCTGTGCGGCAGCGAATGCAGTTCCAAGGGACAGTGAAAACCAGGTAGAGCTTTCAGTGCTGGCAGCTTTCGTGTGGACGCAATCGCTGGACGTTTCGAATTTGGCAGCCGGGCTCTGCGACAGTCACATAGGCATTGTTGCATCATAACCAACCAAAGCTCTTGCAGAGCGCGAATGTCTGTGCGGCAGCGAATGCAGTTCCAAGGGACAGTGAAAACCAGGTAGAGCTTTCAGTGCTGGCAGCTTTCGTGTGGGCGCAATCGCGGGACGTTTCGAATTTGGCAGCCGGGCTCTGCCAGAGTCACGTAGGCATTGTTGCATCATAAACAATCAAAGCTCTTGCAGAGCGCGAATGTCTGTGCGGCAGCGAATGCAGTTCCAAGGGACAGTGAAAACCAGGTAGAGCTTTCAGTGCTGGCAGCTTTCGTGTGGGCGCAATCGCTGGACGTTTCGAATTTGGCAGCCGGGCTCTGCGAGTGTCACATAGGCATTGTTGCATCATAACCAACCAAAGGTTTTGCAGAGCGCGAATGTCTGTGCGGCAGCGAATGCAGTTCCAAGGGACAGTGAAAACCAGGTAGAGCTTTCAGTGCTGGCAGCTTTCGTGTGGGCGCAATCGCGGGACGTTTCGAATTTGGCAGCTGGGCTCTGCCAGAGTCACATAGGCATTGTTGCATCATAACTAACCAAGGCTTTTGCAGAGCGCGAATGTTTGTGCGGCAGCGAATGCAGTTCCAAGGGACAGTGAAAACCAGGTAGATCTTTCATGCTGGCAGCATTCGTGTGGGCGTAATCGCTGGACGTTTCGAATTTGGCAGCCGGGCTCTGCCAGAGTCACATAGGCATTGTTGCATCATAGCCAACCAAGGCATTTGCAGAGCGCGAATGTCTGTGCGGCAGCGAATGCAGTTCCAAGGGACAGTGAAAACCAGGTAGAGCTTTCAGTGCTGGCAGCTTTCGTGTGGGCGCAATCGCTGGACGTTTCGAATTTGGCAGCCGGGCTCTGCGACAGTCACATAGGCATTGTTGCATCATAACCAACCAAACATCTTGCAGAGCGCGAATGTCTGTGCGGCAGCGAATGCAGTTCCAAGGGACAGTGAAAACCAGGTAGAGCTTTCAGTGCTGGCAGCTTTCGTGTGGGCGCAATCGCTGGACGTTTCGAATTTGGCAGCCGGGCTCTGCGACAGTCACATAGGCATTGTTGCATCATAACCAACCAAGGCATTTGCAGAGCGCGAATGTCTGTGCGGCAGCGAATGCAGTTCCAAGGGACAGTGAAAACCAGGTAGAGCTTGCAGTGCTGGCAGCTTTCGTGTGGGCGCAATCGCTGGACGTTTTGAATTTGGCAGCCGGGCTCTGCGACAGTCACATAGGCATTGTTGCATCATAACCAACCAAGGAATTTGCAGAGCGCGAATGTCTTTGCGGCAGCGAATGCAGTTCCAAGGGACAGTGAAAACCAGGTAGACCTTTCAGTGCTGGCAGCTTTCGTGTGGGCGCAATCGCTGGACGTTGAGAATTTGGCAGCCGGGCTCTGCGAGTGTCACATAGGCATTGTTGCATCATAACTAACCAAGGCTTTTGCAGAGCGCGAATGTCTGTGCGGCAGCGAATGCAGTTCCAAGGGACAGTGAAAACCAGGTAGACCTTTCAGGCTGGCAGCTTTCGTGTGGGCGCAATCGCTGGACGTTTCGAATTTGGCAGCCGGGCTCTGCGACAGTCACATAGGCATTGTTGCATCATAGCCAACCAAGGCATTTGCAGAGCGCGAATGTCTGTGCGGCAGCGAATGCAGTTCCAAGGGACAGTGAATACCAGGTAGAGCTTGCAGTGCTGGCAGCTTTCGTGTGGGCGCTATCGCTGGACGTTTCGAGTTTGGCAGCCGGGCTCTGCCAGAGTCACATAGGAATTGTTGCATCATAACCAACCAAGGAATTTGCAGAGCGCGAATGTCTGTGCGGCAGCGAATGCAGTTCCAAGGGACAGTGAAAACCAGGTAGAGCTTGCAGTACTGGCAGCTTTCGTGTGGGCGCTATCGCTGGACGTTTCGAATTTGGCAGCTGGGCTCTGCGAGTGTCACATAGGCATTGTTGCATCATAACTCACTAAGGCTTTTGCAGAGCGCGAATGTCTGTGCGGCAGCGAATGCAGTTCCAAGGGACAGTGAAAACCAGGTATAGATTTCAGTGCTGGCAGCTTTCGTGTGGGCGCAATCGCTGGACGTTTCGAATTTGGCAGCCGGGCTCTGCGACAGTCACATAGGCATTGTTGCATCATAACCAACCAAACATCTTGCAGAGAGCGAATGTCTGTGCGGCAGCGAATGCAGTTCCAAGGGACAGTGAAAACCAGGTAGAGCTTTCAGTGCTGGCAGCTTTCATGTGGACGCAATCGCTGGACGTTTCGAATTTGGCAGCCGGGCTCTGCGACAGTCACATAGGCATTGTTGCATCATAACCAACCAAAGCTCTTGCAGAGCGCGAATGTCTGTGCGGCAGCGAATGCAGTTCCAAGGGACAGTGAAAACCAGGTAGAGCTTTCAGTGCTGGCAGCTTTCGTGTGGGCGCAATCGCTGGACGTTTCGAATTTGGCAGCTGGGCTCTGCGACAGTCACATAGGCATTGTTGCATCATAACTAACCAAGGCTTTTGCAGAGCGCGAATGTCTGTGCGGCAGCGAATGCAGTTCCAAGGGACAGTGAAAACCAGGTAGAGCTTTCAGTGCTGGCAGCTTTCGTGTGGACTCAATCGCTGGACGTTTCGAATTTGGCAGCCGGGTTCTGCGACAATCACATAGGCATTGTTGCATCATAACCAACCAAACATCTTGCAGAGCGCGAATGTCTGTGCGGCAGCGAATGCAGTTCCAAGGGACAGTGAAAACCAGGTAGACCTTTCAGTGCTGGCAGCTTTCGTGTGGGCGCAATCGCTGGACGTTTCGAATTTGGCAGCCGGACTCTGCGAGTGTCACATAGGCATTGTTGCATCATAACTAACCAAGGCTTTTGCAGAGCGCGAATGTCTGTGCGGCAGCGAATGCAGTTCCAAGGGACAGTGAAAACCAGGTAGAGCTTTCAGTGCTGGCAGCTTTCGTGTGAGCGCAATCGCTGGACGTTTCGAATTTGGCAGCCGGGTTCTGCGACAGTCACATAGGCATTGTTGCATCATAACCAACCAAGGCATTTGCAGAGCGCAAATGTCTGTGCGGCAGCGAATGCAGTTCCAAGGGACAGTGAAAACCAGGTAGAGCTTTCAGTGCTGGCAGCTTTCGTGTGGGCGCAATCGCGGGACGTTTCGAATTTGGCAGCTGGGCTCTGCCAGAGTCACATAGGCATTGTTGCATCATAACTAACCAAGGCTTTTGCAGAGCGCGAATGTTTGTGCGGCAGCGAATGCAGTTCCAAGGGACAGTGAAAACCAGGTAGATCTTTCATGCTGGCAGCATTCATGTGGGCGTAATCGCTGGACGTTTCGAATTTGGCAGCCGGGCTCTTTGACAGTCACATAGGCATTGTTGCATCATAACCAACCAAACATCTTGCAGAGGGCGAATGTCTGTGCGGCAGCGAATGCAGTTCCAAGGGACAGTGAAAACCAGGTAGAGCTTGCAGTGCTGGCAGCTTTCGTGTGGGCGCAATCGCTCGACGTTTCGAATTTGGCAGCCGGGCTCTGCGACAGTCACATAGGCATTGTTGCATCATAACTAACCAAAGGTCTTGCAGAGCGCGAATGTCTGTGCGGCAGCGAATGCAGTTCCAAGGGACAGTGAAAACCAGGTAGAGCTTTCAGTGCTGGCAGCTTTCGTGTGGGCGCAATCGCTGGACGTTTCGAATTTGGCAGCCAGGCTCTGCGACAGTCACATAGGCATTGTTGCATCATAAGCAACCAAGGCATTTGCAGAGCGCGAATGTCTGTGCGGCAGCGAATGCAGTTCCAAGGGACAGTGAAAACCAGGTAGAGCTTGCAGTGCTGGCAGCTTTCGTGTGGGCGCAATCGCTGGACGTTTCGAATTTGGCAGCCGGGCTCTTCGACAGTCACATAGGCATTGTTGCATCATAACCAACCAAGGCATTTGCAGAGCGCGAATGTCTGTGCGGCAGCGAATGCAGTTCCAAGGGACAGTGAAAACCAGGTAGAGCTTTCAGTGCTGGAAGCTTTCGTGTGGACGCAATCGCTGGACGTTTCGAATTTGGCAGCCGGGCTCTGCGACAGTCACATAGGCATTGTTGCATCATAACCAACGAAAGCTCTTGCAGAGCACGAATATCTGTGCGGCAGCGAATGCAGTTCCAAGGGACAGTGAAAACCAGGTAGAGCTTTCAGTGCTGGCAGCTTTCGTGTGGGCGCAATCGCTGGACGTTTCGAATTTGGCAGCCGGGCTCTTCGACAGTCACATACGCATTGTTGCATCATAACCAACCAAAGGTCTTGCAGAGCGCCAATGTCTGTGCGGCAGCGAATGCAGTTCCAAGGGACAGTGAAAACCAGGTAGAGCTTTCAGTGCTGGCAGCTTTCGTGTGGGCGCAATCGCTGGACGTTTCGAATTTGGCAGCCGGGCTCTGCGACAGTCACATAGGCATTGTTGCATCATAACCAACCAAACATCTTGCAGAGAGCGAATGTCTGTGCGGCAGCGAATGCAGTTCCAAGGGACAGTGAAAACCAGGTAGAGCTTGCAGTGCTGGCAGCTTTCGTGTCGACGCAATCGCTGGACGTTTCGAATTTGGCAGCCGGGCTCTGCGACAGTCACATAGGCATTGTTGCATCATAACCAACCAAAGCTCTTGCAGAGCGCGAATGTCTGTGCGGCAGCGAATGCAGTTCCAAGGGACAGTGAAAACCAGGTAGACCTTTCAGTGCTGGCAGATTTCGTGTGGGCGCAATCGCGGGACGTTTCGAATTTGGCAGCCGGGCTCTGCCAGAGTCACGTAGGCATTGTTGCATCATAAACAATCAAAGCTCTTGCAGAGCGCGAATGTCTGTGTGGCAGCGAATGCAGTTCCAAGGGACAGTGAAAACCAGGTAGAGCTTTCAGTGCTGGCAGCTTTCGTGTGGGCGCAATCGCTGGACGTTTCGAATTTGGCAGCCGGGCTCTGCGAGTGTCACATAGGCATTGTTGCATCATAACCAACCAAAGGTTTTGCAGAGCGCGAATGTCTGTGCGGCAGCGAATGCAGTTCCAAGGGACAGTGAAAACCAGGTAGAGCTTTCAGTGCTGGCAGCTTTCGTGTGGGCGCAATCGCGGGACGTTTCGAATTTGGCAGCCGGGCTCTGCCAGAGTCACATAGGCATTGTTGCATCATAACTAACCAAGGCTTTTGCAGAGCGCGAATGTTTGTGCGGCAGCGAATGCAGTTCCAAGGGACAGTGAAAACCAGGTAGATCTTTCATGCTGGCAGCATTCGTGTGGGCGTAATCGCTGGACGTTTCGAATTTGGCAGCCGGGCTCTGCCAGAGTCACATAGGCATTGTTGCATCATAGCCAACCAAGGCATTTGCAGAGCGCGAATGTCTGTGCGGCAGCAAATGCAGTTCCAAGGGACAGTGAAAAACAGGTAGAGCTTTCAGTGCTGGCAGCGTTCGTGTGGGCGCAATCGCTGGACGTTTCGAATTTGGCAGCCGGGCTCTGCGACAGTCACATAGGCATTGTTGCATCATAACCAACCAAACATCTTGCAGAGCGCGAATGTCTGTGCGGCAGCGAATGCAGTTCCAAGGGACAGTGAAAACCAGGTAGAGCTTTCAGTGCTGGCAGCTTTCGTGTGGGCGCAATCGCTGGACGTTTCGAATTTGGCAGCCGGGCTCTGCGACAGTCACATAGGCATTGTTGCATCATAACCAACCAAGGCATTTGCAGAGCGCGAACGTCTGTGCGGCAGCGAATGCAGTTCCAAGGGACAGTGAAAACCAGGTAGAGCTTGCAGTGCTGGCAGCTTTCGTGTGGGCGCAATCGCTGGACGTTTTGAATTTGGCAGCCGGGCTCTGCGACAGTCACATAGGCATTGTTGCATCATAACCAACCAAGGAATTTGCAGAGCGCGAATGTCTGTGCGGCAGCGAATGCAGTTCCAAGGGACAGTGAAAACCAGGTAGAGCTTTCAGTGCTGGCAGCTTTCGTGTGGGCGCAATCGCTGGACGTTTCGAATTTGGCAGCCGGGCTCTTCGACAGTCACATACGCATTGTTGCATCATAACCAACCAAAGGTCTTGCAGAGCGCGAATGTCTGTGCGGCAGCGAATGCAGTTCCAAGGGACAGTGAAAACCAGGTAGAGCTTTCAGTGCTGGCAGCTTTCGTGTGGGCGCAATCGCTGGACGTTTCGAATTTGGCAGCCGGGCTCTGCGACAGTCACATACGCATTGTTGCATCATAACCAACCAAAGCTCTTGCAGAGCACGAATATCTGTGCGGCAGCGAATGCAGTTCCAAGGGACAGTGAAAACCAGGTAGAGCTTTCAGTGCTGGCAGCTTTCGTGTGGGCGCAATCGCTGGACGTTTCGAATTTGGCAGCCGGGCTCTTCGACAGTCACATACGCATTGTTGCATCATAACCAACCAAAGGTCTTGCAGAGCGCAAATGTCTGTGCGGCAGCGAATGCAGTTCCAAGGGACAGTGAAAACCAGGTAGAGCTTTCAGTGCTGGCAGCTTTCGTGTGGGTGCAATCTCTGGACGTTTCGAATTTGGCAGCCGGGCTCGGCCAGAATCACATAGGCATTGTTGCATCATAACCAACCAAACATCTTGCAGAGAGCGAATGTCTGTGCGGCAGCGAATGCAGTTCCAAGGGACAGTGAAAACCAGGTAGAGCTTGCAGTGCTGGCAGCTTTCGTGTGGGCGCAATCGCTGGACGTTTCGAATTTGGCAGCCGGGCTCTGCGACAGTCACATAGGCATTGTTGCATCATAACCAACCAAGGCTTTTGCAGAGCGCGAATGTCTGTGCGGCAGCGAATGCAGTTCCAAGGGACAGTGAAAACCAGGTAGAGCTTTCATGCTGGCAGCTTTCGTGTGGGCGCAATCGCTGGACGTTTCGAATTTGGCAGCCGGGCTCTGCCAGAGTCACATAGGCATTGTTGCATCATAACTAACTAAGGCTTTTGCAGAGCGCGAATGTCTGTGCGGCAGCGAATGCAGTTCCAAGGGACAGTGAAAACCAGGTAGAGCTTTCAGTGCTGGCAGCTTTCGTGTGGGCGCAATCGCTGGACGTTTCGAATTTGGCAGCCGGGCTCGGCCAGAGTCACATAGGCATTGTTGCATCATAAACAACCAAGGCTTTTGCAGAGCGCGAATGTCTGTGCGGCAGCGAATGCAGTTCCAAGGGACAGTGAAAACCAGGTAGACCTTTCAGGCTGGCAGCTTTCGTGTGGGCGTAATCGCTGGACGTTTCGAATTTGGCAGCCGGGCTCTGCGACAGTCACATAGGCATTGTTGCATCATAACCAAACAAACATCTTGCAGAGAGCGAATGTCTGTGCGGCAGCGAATGCAGTTCCAAGGGACAGTGAAAACCAGGTAGAGCTTGCAGTGCTGGCAGCTTTCGTGTGGACGCAATCGCTGGACGTTTCGAATTTGGCAGCCGGGCTCTGCGACAGTCACATAGGCATTGTTGCATCATAACCAACCAAAGCTCTTGCAGAGCGCGAATGTCTGTGCGGCAGCGAATGCAGTTCCAAGGGACAGTGAAAACCAGGTAGAGCTTTCAGTGCTGGCAGCTTTCGTGTGGGCGCAATCGCGGGACGTTTCGAATTTGGCAGCCGGGCTCTGCCAGAGTCACGTAGGCATTGTTGCATCATAAACAATCAAAGCTCTTGCAGAGCGCGAATGTCTGTGCGGCAGCGAATGCAGTTCCAAGGGACAGTGAAAACCAGGTAGAGCTTTCAGTGCTGGCAGCTTTCGTGTGGGCGCAATCGCTGGACGTTTCGAATTTGGCAGCCGGGCTCTGCGAGTGTCACATAGGCATTGTTGCATCATAACCAACCAAAGGTTTTGCAGAGCGCGAATGTCTGTGCGGCAGCGAATGCAGTTCCAAGGGACAGTGAAAACCAGGTAGAGCTTTCAGTGCTGGCAGCTTTCGTGTGGGCGCAATCGCGGGACGTTTCGAATTTGGCAGCTGGGCTCTGCCAGAGTCACATAGGCATTGTTGCATCATAACTAACCAAGGCTTTTGCAGAGCGCGAATGTTTGTGCGGCAGCGAATGCAGTTCCAAGGGACAGTGAAAACCAGGTAGATCTTTCATGCTGGCAGCATTCGTGTGGGCGTAATCGCTGGACGTTTCGAATTTGGCAGCCGGGCTCTGCCAGAGTCACATAGGCATTGTTGCATCATAGCCAACCAAGGCATTTGCAGAGCGCGAATGTCTGTGCGGCAGCGAATGCAGTTCCAAGGGACAGTGAAAACCAGGTAGAGCTTTCAGTGCTGGCAGCTTTCGTGTGGGCGCAATCGCTGGACGTTTCGAATTTGGCAGCCGGGCTCTGCGACAGTCACATAGGCATTGTTGCATCATAACCAACCAAACATCTTGCAGAGCGCGAATGTCTGTGCGGCAGCGAATGCAGTTCCAAGGGACAGTGAAAACCAGGTAGAGCTTTCAGTGCTGGCAGCTTTCGTGTGGGCGCAATCGCTGGACGTTTCGAATTTGGCAGCCGGGCTCTGCGACAGTCACATAGGCATTGTTGCATCATAACCAACCAAGGCATTTGCAGAGCGCGAATGTCTGTGCGGCAGCGAATGCAGTTCCAAGGGACAGTGAAAACCAGGTAGAGCTTGCAGTGCTGGCAGCTTTCGTGTGGGCGCAATCGCTGGACGTTTTGAATTTGGCAGCCGGGCTCTGCGACAGTCACATAGGCATTGTTGCATCATAACCAACCAAGGAATTTGCAGAGCGCGAATGTCTTTGCGGCAGCGAATGCAGTTCCAAGGGACAGTGAAAACCAGGTAGAGCTTGCAGTGCTGGCAGCTTTCGTGTGGGCGCAATCGCTGGACGTTTCGAATTTGGCAGCCGGGCTCTGCGAGTGTCACATAGGCATTGTTGCATCATAACTAACCAAGGCTTTTGCAGAGCGCGAATGTCTGTGCGGCAGCGAATGCAGTTCCAAGGGACAGTGAAAACCAGGTAGACCTTTCAGGCTGGCAGCTTTCGTGTGGGCGTAATCGCTGGACGTTTCAAATTTGGCAGCCGGGCTCTGCGACAGTCACATAGGCATTGTTGCATCATAACCAACCAAAGCTCTTGCAGAGCACGAATGTCTGTGCGGCAGCGAATGCAGTTCCAAGGGACAGTGAAAACCAGGTAGAGCTTTCAGTGCTGGCAGCTTTCGTGTGGGCGCAATCGCGGGACGTTTCGAATTTGGCAGCTGGGCTCTGCCAGAGTCACATAGGCATTGTTGCATCATAACCAACCAAAGGTCTTGCAGAGAGCGAATGTCTGTGCGGCAGCGAATGCAGTTCCAAGGGACAGTGAAAACCAGGTAGAGCTTGCAGTGCTGGCAGCTTTCGTCTGGGCGCAATCGCGGGACGTTTCGAATTTGGCAGCCGGGCTCTGCGACAGTCACATAGGCATTGTTGCATCATAACCAACCAAGGCATTTGCAGAGCGCGAATGTCTGTGCGGCAGCGAATGCAGTTCCAAGGGACAGTGAAAACCAGGTAGAGCTTGCAGTGCTGGCAGCTTTCGTGTGGGCGCTATCGCTGGACGTTTCGAATTTGGCAGCCGGACTCTGCGAGTATCACATAGGCATTGTTGCATCATAACTAACTAAGGCTTTTGCAGAGCGCGAATGTCTGTGCGGCAGCGAATGCAGTTCCAAGGGACAGTGAAAACCAGGTATAGCTTTCAGTGCTGGCAGCTTTCGTGTGGGCGCAATCGCTGGACGTTTTGAATTTGGCAGCCGGGCTCGGCCAGAGTCACATAGGCATTGTTGCATCATAACTAACCAAGGCTTTTGCAGAGCGCGAATGTCTGTGCGGCAGCGAATGCAGTTCCAAGGGACAGTGAAAACCAGGTAGACCTTTCAGGCTGGCAGCTTTCGTGTGGGCGTAATCGCTGGACGTTTCAAATTTGGCAGCCGGGCTCTGCGACAGTCACATAGGCATTGTTGCATCATAACCAACCAAAGCTCTTGCAGAGCACGAATGTCTGTGCGGCAGCGAATGCAGTTCCAAGGGACAGTGAAAACCAGGTAGAGCTTTCAGTGCTGGCAGCTTTCGTGTGGGCGCAATCGCGGGACGTTTCGAATTTGGCAGCTGGGCTCTGCCAGAGTCACATAGGCATTGTTGCATCATAACCAACCAAAGGTCTTGCAGAGAGCGAATGTCTGTGCGGCAGCGAATGCAGTTCCAAGGGACAGTGAAAACCAGGTAGAGCTTGCAGTGCTGGCAGCTTTCGTCTGGGCGCAATCGCGGGACGTTTCGAATTTGGCAGCCGGGCTCTGCGACAGTCACATAGGCATTGTTGCATCATAACCAACCAAGGCATTTGCAGAGCGCGAATGTCAGTGCGGCAGCGAATGCAGTTCCAAGGGACAGTGAAAACCAGGTAGAGCTTTCATGCTGGCAGCTTTCGTGTGGGCGCAATCGCTGGACGTTTCGAGTTTGGCAGCCGGGCTCTGCCAGAGTCACATAGGAATTGTTGCATCATAACCAACCAAGGAATTTGCAGAGCGCGAATGTCTGTGCGGCAGCGAATGCAGTTCCAAGGGACAGTGAAAACCAGGTAGAGCTTGCAGTGCTGGCAGCTTTCGTGTGGGCGCTATCGCTGGACGTTTCGAATTTGGCAGCCGGACTCTGCGAGTGTCACATAGGCATTGTTGCATCATAACTAACTAAGGCTTTTGCAGAGCGCGAATGTCTGTGCGGCAGCGAATGCAGTTCCAAGGGACAGTGAAAACCAGGTATAGCTTTCAGTGCTGGCAGCTTTCGTGTGGGCGCAATCGCTGGACGTTTTGAATTTGGCAGCCGGGCTCGGCCAGAGTCACATAGGCATTGTTGCATCATAACCAACCAGGGCATTTGCAGAGCGCGAATGTCTGTGCGGCAGCGAATGCAGTTCCAAGGGACAGTGAAAACCAGGTAGACCTTTCATGCTGGCAGCTTTCGTGTGGGCGCAATCGCTGGACGTTTCGAATTTGGCAGCCGGGTTCTGCGACAATCACATAGGCATTGTTGCATCATAACCAACCAAGGCATTTGCAGAGCGCAAATGTCTGTGCGGCAGCGAATGCAGTTCCAAGGGACAGTGAAAACCAGGTAGACCTTTCAGTGCTGTCAGCTTTCGTGTGGGCGCAATCCGGGACGTTTCGAATTTGGCAGCCGGATTCTGCGACAGTCACATAGGCATTGTTGCATCATAACCAACCAAACATCTTGCAGAGAGCGAATGTCTGTGCGGCAGCGAATGCAGTTCCAAGGGACAGTGAAAACCAGGTAGAGCTTTCAGTGCTGGCAGCTTTCGTGTGGGCGCAATCGCTGGACGTTTCGAATTTGGCAGCCGGGCTCTGCGACAGTCACATAGGCATTGTTGCATCATAACCAACCAAAGCTCTTGCAGAGCACGAATGTCTGTGCGGCAGCGAATGCAGTTCCAAGGGACAGTGAAAACCAGGTAGAGCTTGCAGTGCTGGCAGCTTTCGTGTGGGCGCTATCGCTGGACGTTTCGACTTTGGCAGCCGGGCTCTGCCAGAGTCACATAGGCATTGTTGCATCATAACCAACCAAGGAATTTGCAGAGCGCGAATGTCTGTGCGGCAGCGAATGCAGTTCCAAGGGACAGTGAAAACCAGGTAGAGCTTGCAGTGCTGGCAGCTTTCGTGTGGGCGCTATCGCTGGACGTTTCGAATTTGGCAGCCGGACTCTGCGAGTGTCACATAGGCATTGTTGCATCATAAACAACCAAGGCATTTGCAGAGCGGGAATGTCTGTGCGGCAGCGAATGCAGTTCCAAGGGACAGTGAAAACCAGGTAGACCTTTCAGGCTGGCAGCTTTCGTGTGGGCGTAATCGCTGGACGTTTCAAATTTGGCAGCCGGGCTCTGCGACAGTCACATAGGCATTGTTGCATCATAACCAACCAAACATCTTGCAGAGAGCGAATGTCTGTGCGGCAGCGAATGCAGTTCCAAGGGACAGTGAAAACCAGGTAGAGCTTTCAGTGCTGGCAGCTTTCATGTGGACGCAATCGCTGGACGTTTTGAATTTGGCAGCCGGGCTCTGCGACAGTCACATAGGCATTGTTGCATCATAACCAACCAAGGCTTTTGCAGAGCGCGAATGTCTGTGCGGCAGCGAATGCAGTTCCAAGGGACAGTGAAAACCAGGTAGAGCTTTCAGTGCTGGCAGCTTTCGTGTGGGCGCAATCGCTGGACGTTTCGAATTTGGCAGCCGGGCTCTGCGACAGTCACATAGGCATTGTTGCATCATAACCAACCAAACATCTTGCAGAGAGCGAATGTCTGTGCTGCAGCGAATGCAGTTCCAAGGGACAGTGAAAACCAGGTAGACCTTTCAGTGCTGGCAGCTTTCGTGTGGGCGCAATCGCTGGACGTTTCGAATTTGGCAGCCGGACTCTGCGAGTGTCACATAGGCATTGTTGCATCATAACTAACCAAGGCTTTTGCAGAGCGCGAATGTCTGTGCGGCAGCGAATGCAGTTCCAAGGGACAGTGAAAACCAGGTAGACCTTTCAGTACTGGCAGCTTTCGTCTGGGCGCAATCTCTGGACGTTTCGAATTTGGCAGCCGGGCTCGGCCAGAGTCACATAGGCATTGTTGCATCATAAACAACCAAGGCTTTTGCAGAGCGCGAATGTCTGTGCGGCAGCGAATGCAGTTCCAAGGGACAGTGAAAACCAGGTAGAGCTTTCAGTGCTGGCAGCTTTCGTGTGGGCGCAATCTCTGGACGTTTCGAATTTGGCAGCCGGGTTCTGCGACAGTCACATAGGCATTGTTGCATCATAACCAACCAAGGCATTTGCAGAGCGCAAATGTCTGTGCGGCAGCGAATGCAGTTCCAAGGGACAGTGAAAACCAGGTAGAGCTTTCAGTGCTGACAGCTTTCGTGTGGGCGCAATCCGGGACGTTTCGAATTTGGCAGCCGGGTTCTGCGACAGTCACATAGGCATTGTTGCACCATAACCAACCAAACATCTTGCAGAGAGCGAATGTCTGTGCGGCAGCGAATGCAGTTCCAAGGGACAGTGAAAACCAGGTAGAGCTTTCAGTGCTGGCAGCTTTCGTGTGGGCGCAATCGCTGGACGTTTCGAATTTGGCAGCCGGGCTCTGCGACAGTCACATAGGCATTGTTGCATCATAACCAACCAAAGCTCTTGCAGAGCGCGAATGTCTGTGCGGCAGCGAATGCAGTTCCAAGGGACAGTGAAAACCAGGTAGACCTTTCAGTGCTGGCAGCTTTCGTGTGGGCGCAATCGCTGGACGTTTCGAATTTGGAAGCCGGGCTCGGCCAGAATCACATAGGCATTGTTGCATCATAACCAACCAAACATCTTGCAGAGAGCGAATGTCTGTGCGGCAGCGAATGCAGTTCCAAGGGACAGTGAAAACCAGGTAGAGCTTGCAGTGCTGGCAGCTTTCGTCTGGGCGCAATCGCGGGACGTTTCGAATTTGGCAGCCGGGCTCTGCGACAGTCACATAGGCATTGTTGCATCATAACCAACCAAGGCATTTGCAGAGCGCGAATGTCTGTGCGGCAGCGAATGCAGTTCCAAGGGACAGTGAAAACCAGGTAGAGCTTTCATGCTGGCAGCTTTCGTGTGGGCGCAATCGCTGGACGTTTCGAATTTGGCAGCCGGGCTCTGCCAGAGTCACATAGGAATTGTTGCATCATAGCCAGCCAAGGCATTTGCAGAGCGCGAATGTCTGTGCGGCAGCGAATGCAGTTCCAAGGGACAGTGAAAACCAGGTAGAGCTTGCAGTGCTGGCAGCTTTCGTGTGGGCGCTATCGCTGGACGTTTCGAGTTTGGCAGCCGGGCTCTGCCAGAGTCACATAGGAATTGTTGCATCATAACCAACCAAGGAATTTGCAGAGCGCGAATATCTGTGCGGCAGCGAATGCAGTTCCAAGGGACAGTGAAAACCAGGTAGAGCTTGCAGTGCTGGCACCTTTCGTGTGGGCGCTATCGCTGGACGTTTCGAATTTGGCAGCCGGACTCTGCGAGTGTCACATAGGCATTGTTGCATCATAACTAACTAAGGCTTTTGCAGAGCGCGAATGTCTGTGCGGCAGCGAATGCAGTTCCAAGGGACAGTGAAAACCAGGTATAGCTTTCAGTGCTGGCAGCTTTCGTGTGGGCGCAATCGCTGGACGTTTTGAATTTGGCAGCCGGGCTCGGCCAGAGTCACATAGGCATTGTTGCATCATAACCAACCAAAGCCTTTGCATAGCGCGATTGTCTGTGCGGCAGCGAATGCAGTTCCAAGGGACAGTGAAAACCAGGTAGACCTTTCAGTGCTGACAGCTTTCGTGTGGGCGCAATCCGGGACGTTTCGAATTTGGCAGCCGGGTTCTGCGACAGTCACATAGGCATTGTTGCATCATAACCAACCAAACATCTTGCAGAGAGCGAATGTCTGTGCGGCAGCGAATGCAGTTCCAAGGGACAGTGAAAACCAGGTAGAGCTTTCAGTGCTGGCAGCTTTCGTGTGAGCGCAGTCGCTGGACGTTTCGAATTTGGCAGCCGGGTTCTGCGACAGTCACATAGGCATTGTTGCATCATAACCAACCAAGGCATTTGCAGAGCGCAAATGTCTGTGCGGCAGCGAATGCAGTTCCAAGGGACAGTGAAAACCAGGTAGACCTTTCAGTGCTGACAGCTTTCGTGTGGGCGCAATCCGGGACGTTTCGAATTTGGCAGCCGGGTTCTGCGACAGTCACATAGGCATTGTTGCATCATAACCAACCAAACATCTTGCAGAGAGCGAATGTCTGTGCGGCAGCGAATGCAGTTCCAAGGGACAGTGAAAACCAGGTAGAGCTTTCAGTGCTGACAGCTTTCGTGTGGGCGCAATCGCTGGACGTTTCGAATTTGGCAGCCGGGCTCTGCGACAGTCACATAGGCATTGTTGCATCATAACCAACCAAACATCTTGCAGAGAGCGAATGTCTGTGCGGCAGCGAATGCAGTTCCAAGGGACAGTGAAAACCAGGTAGAGCTTTCAGTGCTGGCAGCTTTCATGTGGACGCAATCGCTGGACGTTTCGAATTTGGCAGCCGGGCTCTGCGACAGTTACATAGGCATTGTTGCATCATAACCAACCAAAGCTCTTGCAGAGCGCGAATGTCTGTGCGGCAGCGAATGCAGTTCCAAGGGACAGTGAAAACCAGGTAGAGCTTTCAGTGCTGGCAGCTTTCGTGTGGGCGCAATCGCTGGACGTTTCGAATTTGGCAGCTGGGCTCTGCGACAGTCACATAGGCATTGCTGCATCATAACTAACCAAGGCTTTTGCAGAGCGCGAATGTCTGTGCGGCAGCGAATGCAGTTCCAAGGGACAGTGAAAACCAGGTAGAGCTTTCAGTGCTGGCAGCTTTCGTGTGGACTCAATCGCTGGACGTTTCGAATTTGGCAGCCGGGCTCTGCGACAGTCACATAGGCATTGTTGCATCATAACCAACCAAACATCTTGCAGAGCGCGAATGTCTGTGCGGCAGCGAATGCAGTTCCAAGGGACAGTGAAAACCAGGTAGAGCTTTCAGTACTGGCAGCTTTCGTCTGGGCGCAATCTCTGGACGTTTCGAATTTGGCAACCGGGCTCGGCCAGAGTCACATAGGCATTGTTGCATCATAAACAACCAAGGCTTTTGCAGAGCGCGAATGTCTGTGCGGCAGCGAATGCAGTTCCAAGGGACAGTGAAAACCAGGTAGACCTTTCAGTGCTGGCAGCTTTCGTGTGGGCGCAATCGCGGGACGTTTCGAATTTGGCAGCTGGGCTCTGCCAGAGTCACATAGGCATTGTTGCATCATAACTAACCAAGGCTTTTGCAGAGTGCGAATGTTTGTGCGGCAGCGAATGCAGTTCCAAGGGACAGTGAAAACCAGGTAGATCTTTCATGCTGGCAGCATTCATGTGGGCGTAATCGCTGGACGTTTCGAATTTGGCAGCCGGGCTCTTTGACAGTCACATAGGCATTGTTGCATCATAACCAACCAAACATCTTGCAGAGGGCGAATGTCTGTGCGGCAGCGAATGCAGTTCCAAGGGACAGTGAAAACCAGGTAGAGCTTTCAGTGCTGGCAGCTTTCGTGTGGGCGCAATCGCTGGACGTTTCGAATTTGGCAGCCGGGCTCTGCGACAGTCACATAGGCATTGTTGCATCATAAGCAACCAAGGCATTTGCAGAGCGCGAATGTCTGTGCGGCAGCGAATGCAGTTCCAAGGGACAGTGAAAACCAGGTAGAGCTTGCAGTGCTGGCAGCTTTCGTGTGGGTGCAATCGCTGGACGTTTCGAATTTGGCAGCCGGGCTCTTCGACAGTCACATAGGCATTGTTGCATCATAACCAACCAAGGCATTTGCAGAGCGCGAATGTCTGTGCGGCAGCGAATGCAGTTCCAAGGGACAGTGAAAACCAGGTAGAGCTTTCAGTGCTGGAAGCTTTCGTGTGGGCGCAATCGCTGGACGTTTCGAATTTGGCAGCCGGGCTCTGCGACAGTCACATAGGCATTGTTGCATCATAACCAACCAAAGCTCTTGCAGAGCACGAATATCTGTGCGGCAGCGAATGCAGTTCCAAGGGACAGTGAAAACCAGGTAGACCTTTCAGTGCTGGCAGCTTTCGTGTGGGCGCAATCGCTGGACGTTTCGAATTTGGCAGCCGGGCTCTTCGACAGTCACATACGCATTGTTGCATCATAACCAACCAAAGGTCTTGCAGAGCGCCAATGTCTGTGCGGCAGCGAATGCAGTTCCAAGGGACAGTGAAAACCAGGTAGAGCTTTCAGTGCTGGCAGCTTTCGCGTGGGCGCTATCGCTGGACGTTTCGAATTTGGCAGCCGGACTCTGCGAGTGTCACATAGGCATTGTTGCATCATAGCTAACTAAGGCTTTTGCAGAGCGCGAATGTCTGTGCGGCAGCGAATGCAGTTCCAAGGGACAGTGAAAACCAGGTATAGCTTTCAGTGCTGGCAGCTTTCGTGTGGGCGCAATCGCTGGACGTTTCGAATTTGGCAGCCGGGCTCGGCCAGAGTCACATAGGCATTGTTGCATCATAACCAACCAAAGCTTTTGCATAGCGTGAATGTCTGTGCGGCAGCGAATGCAGTTCCAAGGGACAGTGAAAACCAGGTAGAGCTTTCAGTGCTGGCAGCTTTCGTGTGGGCGCAATCGCTGGACGTTTCGAATTTGGCAGCCGGGCTCTGCGACAGTCACATAGGCATTGTTGCATCATAACCAACCAAACATCTTCCAGAGAGCGAATGTCTGTGCGGCAGCGAATGCAGTTCCAAGGGACAGTGAAAACCAGGTAGAGCTTGCAGTGCTGGCAGCTTTCGTGTCGACGCAATCGCTGGACGTTTCGAATTTGGCAGCCGGGCTCTGCGACAGTCACATAGGCTTTGTTGCATCATAACCAACCAAAGCTCTTGCAGAGCGCGAATGTCTGTGCGGCAGCGAATGCAGTTCCAAGGGACAGTGAAAACCAGGTAGAGCTTTCAGTGCTGGCAGCTTTCGTGTGAGCGCAATCGCGGGACGTTTCGAATTTGGCAGCCGGGCTCTGCCAGAGTCACGTAGGCTTTGTTGCATCATAACCAACCAAAGCTCTTGCAGAGCGCGAATGTCTGTGCGGCAGCGAATGCAGTTCCAAGGGACAGTGAAAACCAGGTAGAGCTTTCAGTGCTGGCAGCTTTCGTGTGAGCGCAATCGCGGGACGTTTCGAATTTGGCAGCCGGGCTCTGCCACAGTCACATAGGAATTGTTGCATCATAACCAAACAAGGAATTTGCAGAGCGCGAATGTCTGTGCGGCAGCGAATGCAGTTCCAAGGGACAGTGAAAACCAGGTAGAGCTTGCAGTGCTGGCAGCTTTCGTGTGGGCGCTATCGCTGGACGTTTCGAATTTGGCAGCCGGACTCTGCGAGTGTCACATAGGCATTGTTGCATCATAACTAACCAAGGCTTTTGCAGAGCGCGAATGTCTGTGCGGCAGCGAATGCAGTTCCAAGGGACAGTGAAAACCAGGTAGACCTTTCAGTACTGGCAGCTTTCGTCTGGGCGCAATCGCGGGACGTTTCGAATTTGGCAGCTGTGCTCTGCCAGATTCACGTAGGCATTGTTGCATCATAAACAACCAAGGCATTTGCAGAGCGCGAATGTCTGTGCGGCAGCGAATGCAGTTCCAAGGGACAGTGAAAAACAGGTAGAGCTTTCAGTGCTGGCAGCGTTCGTGTGGGCGCAATCGCTGGACGTTTCGAATTTGGCAGCCGGGCTCTGCGACAGTCACATAGGCATTGTTGCATCATAAGCAACCAAGGCATTTGCAGAGCGCGAATGTCTGTGCGGCAGCGAATGCAGTTCCAAGGGACAGTGAAAACCAGGTAGAGCTTGCAGTGCTGGCAGCTTTCGTGTGGGTGCAATCGCTGGACGTTTCGAATTTGGCAGCCGGGCTCTTCGACAGTCACATAGGCATTGTTGCATCATAACCAACCAAGGCATTTGCAGAGCGCGAATGTCTGTGCGGCAGCGAATGCAGTTCCAAGGGACAGTGAAAACCAGGTAGAGCTTTCAGTGCTGGAAGCTTTCGTGTGGACGCAATCGCTGGACGTTTCGAATTTGGCAGCCGGGCTCTGCGACAGTCACATAGGCATTGTTGCATCATAACCAACCAAAGCTCTTGCAGAGCACGAATATCTGTGCGGCAGCGAATGCAGTTCCAAGGGACAGTGAAAACCAGGTAGAGCTTTCAGTGCTGGCAGCTTTCGTGTGGGCGCAATCGCTGGACGTTTCGAATTTGGCAGCCGGGCTCTTCGACAGTCACATACGCATTGTTGCATCATAACCAACCAAAGGTCTTGCAGAGCGCCAATGTCTGTGCGGCAGCGAATGCAGTTCCAAGGGACAGTGAAAACCAGGTAGAGCTTTCAGTGCTGGCAGCTTTCGCGTGGGCGCTATCGCTGGACGTTTCGAATTTGGCAGCCGGACTCTCGAGTGTCACATAGGCATTGTTGCATCATAACTAACTAAGGCTTTTGCAGAGCGCGAATGTCTGTGCGGCAGCGAATGCAGTTCCAAGGGACAGTGAAAACCAGGTATAGCTTTCAGTGCTGGCAGCTTTCGTGTGGGCGCAATCGCTGGACGTTTCGAATTTGGCAGCCGGGCTCGGCCAGAGTCACATAGGCATTGTTGCATCATAACCAACCAAAGCTTTTGCATAGCGTGAATGTCTGTGCGGCAGCGAATGCAGTTCCAAGGGACAGTGAAAACCAGGTAGAGCTTTCAGTGCTGGCAGCTTTCGTGTGGGCGCAATCGCTGGACGTTTCGAATTTGGCAGCCGGGCTCTGCGACAGTCACATAGGCATTGTTGCATCATAACCAACCAAACATCTTCCAGAGAGCGAATGTCTGTGCGGCAGCGAATGCAGTTCCAAGGGACAGTGAAAACCAGGTAGAGCTTGCAGTGCTGGCAGCTTTCGTGTCGACGCAATCGCTGGACGTTTCGAATTTGGCAGCCGGGCTCTGCGACAGTCACATAGGCATTGTTGCATCATAACCAACCAAAGCTCTTGCAGAGCGCGAATGTCTGTGCGGCAGCGAATGCAGTTTCAAGGGACAGTGAAAACCAGGTAGAGCTTTCAGTGCTGGCAGCTTTCGTGTGAGCGCAATCGCGGGACGTTTCGAATTTGGCAGCCGGGCTCTGCCAGAGTCACGTAGGCATTGTTGCATCATAAACAATCAAAGCTCTTGCAGAGCGCGAATGTCTGTGTGGCAGCGAATGCAGTTCCAAGGGACAGTGAAAACCAGGTAGAGCTTTCAGTGCTGGCAGCTTTCGTGTGGGCGCAATCGCTGGACGTTTCGAATTTGGCAGCCGGGCTCTGCGAGT